>NC_083889.1:25564974-26814974 GCF_032452875.1 Bos javanicus
AGAAATCTTAAGAGACTATCTAAAGCAGCAGTTCTCATCCTGACTGTAATTTGGATGCTCCTGGGAAAGTCTAAAAACTGACACCTGGGTTCCACCCACATCTGTTGGTCTGGAGGGCACTCTGGAGGGTGGAATTTTAAAATTTCTCCAGAATATTCATAAGTATAGCCAAGGTTGGGAACCGTCATTCTGAGGCAATATTGTAGGATTTAGGAACGTGTAAGCCTATAGGAACCAAAAGAGGGAAGTAGGACAGGCATAAGAAAAATAACACCACTGTCTCTTACTGCTTATATTTTCTACTTTTAATTGAAATATGGGTAAGAGAAATACTATTTCACTATACATAAGAAAAACAACCATGCAAGCTCAATGTTAAATGGTAATGGACACTTATACTTCAATTTGTGCCTAGGCTGTCCAGATCTATTGATTTTGTCAAGCAAATATAGTAATTGTTATTCTTTAATTTAAAATTGCTTGTTGATTTAAATGCTGCTTCATTTAGTTAACTAATTTAAAAAATTAAACAAGAGAGCTTTATTCCCAGGTGGCACTACTGGTAAAGAACGTACCTTGCAATGCAGGAGGCATAAGAGAAGTGGGTTTGATTCCTGGGTTGGGAAGATTCCCCTGGAGAAGGAAATGGTAACCAACTCTAGTCTTCTTGCCTGGGAAATACCATGGACAGAGCAGCCTGGTGGGCCACAGTCCATGGGGCCACAAAGAGTCAGACATGACTAAAAGAGCACAGCATAAACAAGAGAGCTTTACAGTTGGAGTGGAGTGTCAGAAAAATGAGTGTCTGAGGAGGAGGACCTCCCAGCTCTTATTCACTTTTTTGTTTTTTTTTCTTTTAAACTACAACACTGTATTATAGTGAAGTCCAGGCTGCACATGTGGTCTCCACTGACACTGCCCCAGGAGTTGGAAGCTTATTGTCTGATGAGGAGGAAAGATCCAGTCTCCTACTCTTCCTTCTCTGACACCACCTGATGTGAGTTTGTAGCACCTGGATGCAGCCTGGTAAGGGTGGTCTCACCTCTGGACTTGCCTTTTGCTGGTCGGGGTGGGACTACAATCTTTTCGGTGGTGGTTGACTAGAGCAAGGTAGTACTATCAGAATATTGTCTTTCTTCTAAAGTTACCTCATTTTTCCTCCATTGGCTAGAGAAAGCATGTTTCCACTGAGCCATTTTTTTGTATATGCATTGATGTTCCTGAGTTGCTATCTTCTTGACTGCAAATCTGTGCTATAATCTAGAAAAATGATATTGATGAACCTATTTGCAAGGAAGGAATGTAGACACAGACATAGATAATGGAGTTGTGGACACAGTGGGTGATGATGGAGAAAGTAGCATCAACATATATCCACTCTCAGGTATATATGGTAAGATGGATAGCTGGTGAGAAGTCGCTGTGTAGCACAGGAAGCCCAGTCTGGTGCTCTGTGATAGCCTAGAGGGATGGGATGGGAGGAGGGGAAGGAGATTAGGGAGGAGGGAGACGTATGTATAATTATGACTGATTTTTGATTTGTGTTGTTGTATGGCAGAAACCAATACAACATTGTAAAAAAATTTTAAATATATTTAATTTAATATAATTTAATATTTAAGTTAAGAAAGAGAAAATAAAAGACTGAAATAGAAAGCTCAAGAAATTCACCACATAAGGTCCTTAGGTCTCAGGATTTTTAGCCTGTGTGTCTACTTTCCTCCACCTTCAGAGTGTTCCTTTGTTTGTTTTGTATAAACGTTCAGGGTTTTTAACTTTACTTAATAGAAAGACAAGAGCAAATTATGTCTACTCCAACTCTCTGAGCGTGGGACTCAGGTACAACATAATTTTTAGAAAAGAATTATAAGAGATCAGTTAGCCATCACTTGCAATATCTAGTAACTGTTAATAGAAAGACATTTAATCATAGACAAGTTGCTTTTTTCCTTTTAAAAATATATCTTCTCCTACTGGTGGAGAGTAGTTGGGGCATATGAAATGTAATTCCTCTCAGTGATTTGGTTTCAGTTCTATGGTATAAATCTAGCAGACTCTGCCTCACTATCTTAATCCCCGAGAAATCTAGCAGAGAGCAATTTGTGTTTACAAAGCTCACTGACAGCATTAACTCAACTATACCGAGCTGGCTTATGTGAAAATTTCAGCACTTCTATGACATTCTCACCCATTTCCCTCCCACTGACACCTAAACTTTCGATAGCACAAAGAACCTGGACGAGGACTGATCAGAGCTAGTAAAATATAAACTAGGGTCTCTTCATTAATTCAAACCCTACACAAACTGGCAAATATGACTGCTCACTGGTATTTTTGAGGCCACAAAAATTGTACACGATAAAAGTATTTCCATAAAACTTTCATAATTATTATTGTAAAATGTATTTTCAAATCGGTAGTCCAAATACAAAGCTCTCTCAGAACTTCATAATCAGCATGTTATGCTTATTTATGAGCATTGTACTGCTCTAATAGTGTAAGCTTGTGAGTATGTCACTACATAAAATTGTATACCCAGTACCCAAGACATAAGCTCTACCCCTGTTAAGATTTAGCATGAGTCTCATTTCTTTTCCATAAGAGAGAAATGATAGGCCCTTTTGCATTTTGTCAGTTGCCATCTTCATGAACCTGAAGGATGCCATCCTATTTTGACTTGCTCATCATGGGCTTGGGATCGTGTTTTTCGTTCTGCGTTACCTTTCCACAGCAAGAAAGTGTTTGACTGCTACATATTTCCAGATCAGATTGCTATTTATTACCCCAGTGCAAGGTATCAAGAAATGCCTGTTGATTGAATGTTGCATAACTAAACGTATATTACTACTTCCCCTTTTAAGTTGCCATCCTGATGTTTAGGAAATGTCCCCAGTGTTCCAGAAGAGTAATACTTGGGTGCTCATAACTGTGGCATTGAGTAAATGCTTTGAATACTCAACCTTCGTGCGCATTTCATGCTACTTCCTTGTCTGACAGACTCCCCCTGTTAATTTCCTGTCTCTTGACTTGACATCACTGTAGGATGTAGGATGTAGGTGTGTCAGTTTCTTAAGAAGCTATATTCTTCCCATTTCATTTGGCTTTGTTCTTGATTTTAAATTTTATGAGCCTGCAGATCAATGTCTGTCCTTGCTAGTTTTGCCTTGGCATGCAGCCTGTCAAGGTGATTTTATTCAGCTACCCTATGTGTCACTGTGGGTCAAGAAATGTCCTATTGTGGAAGCTTACTGAAATCTTTAGACTAAAACCACCCCTTCCATGTCAGTGGGCAGCAGGAGCAAATCTCTCATGATCTGGAGATTTATAGCAATCAAGCACCTTCCTGCCATTTTGAGGACAGGCACAAGCCCATGCCAGGAATATCAATAATACCTTGATAAGCAAATCAAAAGAGAATGCTTTCCTTCAACTTCATGAAGATAGAAACCAACAAAAATGCAAAAGGGTCTATCATCTTCTGTAGAGGATTGTCCTGTGAGAAAGAAAATAGACTCATGCTAAATATTAACAAGGGTAGAGTTTATGTCAACATGTGGAAGTGCAAGTGGGTGAACTCAATCTCAATATGAGCAAGAACTTTCCAACTGAACAAATTGACTTGTTTGAGAATGGAATCACTCAGAAGGCAGTAAGCACGACCACTGCAGCTATTTGAGTTTAGATTAGACATCCAATTCCACGGGTAAAAATCAGTTGCTTCACAAGGAAATAACTTTTAAATGGAAATTAGCAGAGTTAGGTTAAGCTTCCTCCTAATATTAGCATTCTGGGATTCTATCAAAGAAGAGCTTGGACTGCTGATGTTTGCCTGAGGAGTCTCAGAAAGAAAGAAACAAAACAAATAAACAAAAAAAGCCAAAGCATAAATAACTGAAAAGAGATGCCAACACAGAAGTAACACATAGTCTACAACTAATTGCTAGTGTGATTCTCCTCTAATTGCTTAGCTGTGAATGTGTCTTTTCTTTTTAAATCTTCTGCCAAGATGGCTAAATCTAAGCATAGTTTACAAGCACTTCTAATAGGGAAATATAGTTTAGAGTAGAATTTGTTGAGTCCTTGTCAGTACCTGTCATTATTTTATTTGATGTTATTGACTTCAATAGCATTCTCAGGTGATATTTCCAAGTTTAACGAGCGGATTGTTTGCAGAGAGGAAAGTAAACACTTTTCTCTTAATGAAATGCATTAAAGAATTAACTTTATGTCAGTCCATTTTATAGAAGTGGTATTTCTAAGCGCTGTTAAAATTGTTTTATAGACTTCCTAACTGCTGAAACACATTAGGGGGTAATCACATTAGATATTGCCTGCTGAGCCTGGAGAGACTTGGTCAGTAGTTTAAAGGAACTGTTCCAGTAACACAGTCAGCTCACTAGTAACTGGGTGACTCTAATTGAAATAACCTGACTGTGCCATTAGTTCAGATGAGCACTTCAATCCTATTTATGCTTCACTTGAAACTAAGATTAAGAAGATGTCACTTATAAAAATGAGCTTCATTATAATATTATCCTCAAGGATCAGGATAGTGGGGATATATTATAGGTGAAACTTCATACTCATACAGATATTTAAATCATATGTCTGCTACTTTTTGATTACAGGCACCTATTACCTACATAGTTAAATAGTAGAAATTCCTATGATATAATAAATCCCAATATAAACATTTCAGTTGACCAATATTAGATGAAGATCAAGCAGACTTTAATTTGTGACTCCTGACAAAGCCCAATCCCCAGGGTGTTGATGGAGATTATACCTTAAAAACTGTAGTAGTTAGCCTCAAAGATCCATCCCACCTCTCTTGCCTCCCATGATCCCACCTTCCTGCTATTCAGACCCTTAAGTAGTTTCTCCAGACAAGAACACTGGAGTGGGTTTTCATTTCCTTCTCCAGAGGATATTCCTGAGCCAGGGATCAAACCCAGGGCTCCTGTATTGCAGGCAGATCCTTTACCATCTGAGCCATGAGGGCCCTTAGTATTCTCCTACATTGTACCATGCTTGGTCTGTGTGTCCATTGAATACAACAAAGATGATGATATGTCACCTGTAAGAGTAAGTTGGGTTGCTTCCCTTGCATAGCTCTTCCTGAGGGAAGTCAGCTGCCATATTGTGCAGATACTCAAGCAACCTACAGAGAAGGCCCTACGGCAAGGAAGTGAAGTATCTGGTCTCAGAAACTATGCAAAATAAATGTTTGTTGTTTTAAGCTATTAAATTTAAGATTATTTTCTATGCAGTTATAGATAACTAAATTCAGATTCAGCATTCAGAGATGGAATGCTGCAATAATAAAAAATTTAAAGTATGAGAATGACTTTAGAACTGAGGCATGGGAAGGAGTTAGAAAACCTGTAAAAATTTTCCAGACTGTGCTAATAAAATCTTAAAGTGCTTTGAACACGAGTGTTTAAAGAAAAGTGAAGAAAATCTTATGGAAAACTGGAGTTTAGCAATACTGATGCCTGCCGTAATGTACAAGTTTGAAAATGTGCCTAAGAGTCACCAGTCCAGGTTCGATGCACGATACTGGATGCTTGGGGCTGGTGCACTGGGACGACCCAGAGGGATGGTATGGGGAGGGAAGAGGGAGGAGGGTTCAGGATGGGGAACACGTGTATACCTGTGGCGGATTCATGTTGATATATGGCAAAACCAATACAATATTGTAAAGTTAAAAAAAAAAAAAAGAAAATGTGCCTAAAGAGCTGGATGATCTTGGTCAAAGACTTTCTGAGCAGAGCATTTAAAGTGTCCCTTGATTTCTCCTTGCTGCTTGTGAGAAAATTTAAAAGGAGAGGTAAACTAAAGGAAGGATTGTTAAACAAAAAGAGATCATTATCATGCTAGTTATATTATGTTAATAAATATGTAATGAAAAGAAATGACATGACAAATTCATTAAAACAAGCAAGAAATAACAAATTGAAACAGACTCATTTACATGAAATAAATTGAACTGATAGTTAAAGACTTGTTTCCATTCCAGCAGCCTTTATCCACCCTAATTAAAAAAAAAAAAAAAAAACTCTAGATGGATTCAGATGAGAATTGCCAAACTATACGCAATAATTTATTCTATACTTATTAATTTCTTAGGGCTACTATAATGAACTAGCACATAATATGTGGATCAGGACAACAGAGATTTGTTTTCAGAGCTGGAAATCCCAAATCAAGGTTTTGGCAAGGTTATATTCTCTCCTAGCTTTTGGTGAACTTTTTAAAAAAAGAAATAGACTTTATCTTTTAAAGTTTTATTACATTCATGGCAAAATTGAGTGGAAAGCACAGAGATTCTCACACACTCTCTGCCAGCATAGCTTTCCTCTTCATTAACATCCCCCACAAGAGCGGTGCATTTATTGGTGAGTCTACATTGACACATCATTATCAGTCAAAGTCCATAGTTTACATTAGGGTTCGCTTTTAGCATTATGCATTCTGTGGGTTTAGACCAATACACAAAAACATATATCCACTTCTACAGGATCACACAGAGTAGTTTACTGAGATTTTAATACTCCGTGTCTATCTATTCACCATTCCCTCTTCTCTAACCCCTGGCAACCACTGATTATTTTATGAGCTTCATATTTTTGCCCTTCTGAGAATGTCATATAGTTGAAAGCAAACATTAGATAGTCTTTTCAGATTTACTTTCACCTACATTACGTACACACTTAAGTTTCTTCCATGTCTTTTTGTGACAATAGCTCTCACTTATTAAAAATTCCTGAATAATATCTCATTACCTAGACATACCTAGTTTGTTTATCCATTGACCTGCAGAGGGATGTCAAGGTTGATTCCAAGTTTTTGGCAATGATAAATAAAGTTGCTATGAATTTCCATATGCAGGACAGAAGCCTTCAACTCTATTAGGCAAATACCAAGAAGTATGACTGTATAGTAAGAGTATGCTTAGTTTTGTAAGAAGCCGCCAAATTGTCTCCCTTAAAGGCTCTACTATTTTGCATTCCCACCAGCAATGAATTATTCCACAGCCTTGCCAGTATTTGATGTTTTAATTTTGGCCATTCTGATAGGTATGTAGTGATACCTTATTGGTGTTTTAACTTGCACTTCTTTTATATATGAAGTGGAGTAACTTTTTTATATGTTTATTTGTCATCTGCATATCTCTCTTGATGAGATACTTGTCATGGTCTTTGGAACATTTTTTAATCAGGTTGTTTGTTTTCTTATTTGTGAATGTTAAGAGTTCTTCTTATATTTTGGGTAACAATCCTTTTTCAGATATGTGTTCTACAAGTATTTCTTTTCCCAGTCTGTGACGTGTCTTTTCATCCTCTTGACAGTGTCTTTCACAGAGCAGAAAACTTTAACTTTTATTCAAGTCCAGTTTATCAGTTATTTCTTTCATAGTCTGTGCTTTTATTGTTGTATCTAAAAATTCATTACCAAACTCAAAGTCATCTACATTTTCTCTTATGTTATCTTCTAAGAATTTTATATTTTTGTGTTTTACATTTATGTCTTTGATCCATTTTGAGTTAATTTTTATAAAATGCCCTGCCATTTTCACGGGCTCCCTCTTTTCTGTGCTCTGGTCCTGTGTCTTTACTGAGAACCCACCCTACTGCTTTTGTCTCTATGATTCTTGGCCATGGTGGAAACACGGACTGCTGGTGGTGAGGCTCTGTCCCTATAGGACCAGTTTAGGTCTTTATTGTTAAGGGCAAGCATTCCTTTGTATTAGATAAAACTACATTAAATCCCATGTTTCTTTTAGAGACTCTCAGTGTTGAGACACCATTCCCATATCTGTTGACGGAGCATTTAGAAAAGGAAAATCATGCTCAATGAAATTCATGTTAAGATACATGTACAATCAGGGATTGATGGATTGGATTAGTGATAATAATGAATGATTAACTGAAAAAGCTTTCCTAGAGAAGTCTGTCTGAATCAGAGAGTGTAATAATCCAGATATGAAATGACCTTTCTTATCAATAAACCTGATGGTAAAAATATTATAGGATTAGTAATGGATACATGGGAAAGATTTGATAGTCAACTTCGAGAAATTCAGCCACAGTACTTGCCTTTATCAACTATTAATCATTAATTCAGTTTATTTAAGAGATATAAGTATATTCAGATTGTATATTTCTTTGCAAGTTTTGGCAAAAATGTGTTTTGAAGGAATTGGTGCTTTTCACCTCAGTTACCAAATTTGTGAGTTTACTGCTAATGCCAAAATTTCATCTAAGTATAATTAACTCAAATAGTCTCAAAACTCATCATCTAAAGCATCAAAATCAGTTCTGAGTAAGATGCTGGATATGGTTCATCTGAGGTCAAAATTCCTCTCCATCTGTGAATGTCTAAAACACAGAGAAAAATATTATCTATTTCCAAAACTGAGTGCTGGGCTAGGCATAGGACAGACAGTCCTATCCTAAAAAAAAGAAATTTGAAGGGGAAAAAAATCACAGGTACCAATCAAGTCTAAAACCCAGCATGGAAAATTCCATTAGATTTCAAGGCTTGAAAATACTTCTTGTGACCCTGTCTATTGGGCCTAATCAGGGCAGTTCCACCCTTTCAGGCACACAGCATCATTCCTGACCTCTACAACCACAGTAGTAGCAACCACAATCTCTCAGTGCTTGAAAATCCTACTGGCCTCTATGCCACTCATTGGGTCTCTCTTCTTGTTTCTTAAAGATAACACATGTTTGTTGCTGGGTAGCTCTAGCCACATATTTCTTACTATAGAGAGCATCCCACACATCCATTACCTCTCTTCATTATTCCCATCTCTGTCCTCTCCTGTCAAAGCATCTTTTCTGCTGGGATAGTTGATTGGATCCCCAAGTCACATGCCTAATCTAACAAAGTTTATCCAGGCACATTCTTGGTGTTTTCTCTCCACAGCACATTGGGTAATTCTTTGAAATATGGATAAGGTGAAAAATTTCAAATTATCAAGCTTTCTGCCACTTTATAACAAGGATCATATTTACCATTTCCATCAGAAATCTCACTAGAAGCACCTTTAACATCCACATTTCCACCAACAGTCTCTTAAAGACAAACTAATCTTTTTCTAGTGTGCAACTCTAACAGCCTCTACCCATTACCCAAGTTAAAGGCTACTTTCAAATTTTTAGTTAGATGTTATAATAGTATCCCATTTCCTAGTTCTAAAATCTGTATTAGTTTCCTAGGGCTGTCATAATGAACTCCCACATACTAGATGGCTTGAAACAACTGATTTCTTTTTTCCTTACAGTTGTGAAATGTAGAAGTCCACAATCAAGATACTGACAAAGGCATGCTCCCTTTCCTAGCTTTCCAGTGGTGGTCGCCACTGTCTTTGGCATGCTTTGACTTACAGCTACACAAATTCAGTCTCTTCCTCCATCACATGGTGATCTTCCCTTTGTGTGTTTTTCCATCACAAAGCATTCTCCTCCCTCTGTATCTGTGTCCTTCTCCATTCTTATAATAAGGGTACCACTTATTATTGATTAGAGACAACTCTAATCACCTTATCTTAATTTAACTACATTTACAAAGACACTATTTCCAGATAGATTATATTCATGGTTGGGGTTAGGAATTCAATGTGTCTTTTGGTGGGTGGCTGGTGGGGGGACACAATTCAATCCAGAACCACACCTTTTACATTTTTTCTGGGACATTAAAAAATTAAAAGTTGTTTAGATTATTTTATGATCTATATCAGATTATATAAGAAAATGCTATTGATTATGTAAGAAAATAAAATTTTAACCACATTTTGCTTATTAATATAAATTTAAAATACCAGCAATAAAATACTAGCTAAACTAATCCAACAGTACATCTACACAAGTTAGAGTCCATTCTGATGAATGAGGGTTTATCACCAAATGTCAAGAACATTATTAGTTGGGATAAAAGTTTAACTGAAGTAATGAAGAAACCCCAAATTTTGGTGACTTAAATGGGTTGTCTTATGGGGATTCTGACCAGTTTGTAGAAGTATCATAAGGCTTCCATGCTTGATCCATGGCTTCTAAAGTTATTTCATTTGCAGACAGTAAGAAAGAAGGACTGGTCAATCCAGGGAAGGTGGTACATATGTTAGAGATAACCTGTAAGTCACTCATAATAACTTTACTATCATTCCATTTCCCATATTCAGTCACAAAGCCCCAATTAGCTGTAAAGAAATCTTGCTTGAAATATAGTAGAAACAAGAAAACACACATACAGATTGAGAGGGTTTGTACTGCATAAAATGGCAAGATATGCATATCCAGAGTATATAATGAAAGCAACAAAAGATTCAAGATTCCAACTAGACAAACAAGAATGTGAATAACTATTTAAATGAAATGAAAAGCCTAGGTTCTAAAACTCATAGAGAAAAAGCTGAAACTAATTTTACATACATTAGAAGGTCAAATATGAAAAGATGGCATGACAGATGCTGTGACTGGCTCTTTAAAAATCCTCTCTACCATCCTTTTAATGTGCATTTCTGTATTTACAGAAGCCAGAGAGCTAAAATCACACCCCCCACACTCATTTGCAGCTAAGGTTCTGGAAATAAATTAAGATCTACCAGTAAGGCAAACACTCACCCACTTAGAAGATGAAAATATGACATAGGATCTCTTCCTGCCCTTTTACCTATTTTCTGCTAGCAGGAACCAGTCAAGAGGTATGAATTGTTTCTACAGCTATGTCCCATTCTCTGATATTTTGATATCTTTGGGGGATGCCAAGTATTTGCATCTGTCATAATGGTGGGACTTCCTTCCAGTTGTAGTTTCCTGAAAAACAGAAAACTATACAGAAAAGTGAATTAATGGTTTTATTTATTTGCAACAAAAGAGTAACCTACATGTACTTAGGATTACATTAATTCATCCCTATATGCATGTATGCATGCTAAGACACTTCAGTTCTGTCTGACTCTTTGTGACCCTATGGACTGTAGCCTACCATGTTCTTCCACCCATAGGATTCTCTGGGCAAGAATGCTGGAGTGGGTTGCCATGTCCTCCTCCAGGGGATCTTCCTGACCCAGAGATAAAACCTGCATCTGTTACATCTCCTGCATTGGCAGGTGGATTCTTTACCACTAATGCCACCTGGAAAGCCCTCATCCCTCTATACCTGCAGTCAAATAATTAGAATTCCACATAACTAACCAGAGCAGTTACACACTAAAACAGTTGTAGTATACATCGGGGTGTCTATGTAGAATTGATGGTACCTTCCACTTCCTCCCACCATTGTGTAACATTCTGGTGGTTTGATGGGATCAGTAAAAGGTATAGGAAATAAATGATCAGTACCAAATAGGATATTCCTGTTCACCCTTGACACAATGATCACTGTAGCTAACCTAAATCTAAGTATTCTACCCTTGCCTAAAGGCTGATTTCATGTCTGATCCAACCTACAAGAAGTCAGGATTTATGCTTGAAACATCCAAGTCTGAGATTTCTCAAAACTGCCATTGACCTTTGCAAACATGAGAAACATATACAAATAAATCTGACACACTTGAAAACAAACCTAGGAGACTCATGAGAGCAATGGCTCTGCACTTTATATTTACACCAGCCAATAAATCTTCTTAGAGTTTAAATGAGTTAGAGTTGACTTGTACAGAACAGAGAGCACCCTAATTCATTCAGCAAGTACACGTTGCTTTATCACTGATTTTATTCTTCTTGTTGTTTATGTGTGTGTGTGTGTGTGTGTGTGTGTGTGTGTGTGTGTGTGTGCGTGCGCTCATGCGTAACAGTGTGATGTATGCACACATGTATCCTTATGACAGCAGTGTTACTGTATAGTATGAAGAGTGTCAATTCTGGTGTCTAAAGAACTGGGTCCAACATGCAATTACATTTCCTACTGGCATTACCATTGTGAAGAAAATACTCTTAATTCTCCATGTATTCTTCAGGGAAAAAACAAAGACTAGTCCCAAACTATTTCATGTATGCTGGAAGGTTCAAATGAAATTGAGTGAAAGGGTTTTTTAAACTCCAAGTTATGATGTAAGTAATTATTATTATCTCGCATATGATACAATCTATAGAAACATCAGGGCTTCACCCATGGCTCAGCAGGTAAAGTGTCTGCCTGCAAATGCAGGAGACACTGGAGTCATGGGTTCGATCCCTGGGTTGGGAAGATAACGCTGGAGTAGGAAATGGCAACCCACTCTAGTATTCTTGCCTGGAAAATTCCATGGACAGAGGATCCTGGTGGGCTACAGTCCATGGGGTCACAGAGAGTCGGACACGACTGAGTGACTGTGTTTATTTGTTTTTACAGAAACTGAAATTTAAGAAACTGAAATTCCAATCTCCTCAGGTTTATCTTGTATTCCACTCAACTTCCTTTATTTTTAAAGCTGCACAAAGCGAAGGACAAAATGTCATCTTTTACTTTGAATTCCCTTTCTTTTGTCAGTGGGTTTCACAAGCTTCACTTCATTTAAGCATAGTTCAGTGGTAAATTTCTATATATAACTGCGCTTTTAAGTTGCTTAAAGATATAACATAATTGGGTGTACCTTTAACCCAGTGTTTTAAAATCCTACAGGAATTGTGTGCACACAACATCTTCTAGTATTAAATAGCCTGAGATCAAATAAAATGCAATGAACAATGTCTGCTCCTACTGAACTGGAAATGTTGTTAGCGAGATACAGGGCACAGATGACAGTGCTACCTCAAGAAACATAATGAGGGAATTTTGACAAGCCGAACCTTTTAGAATGTTTGAACTCCATAAAAACCTGCAGGCATGACAGATTAAACGTAATGCTTACCTCTCATTCTGAGCTGCAGCTTGCATCATCTAATTCCTGTAAATAAGAACAGATGTGCCGTTAGAAGGTTTTGATTTGTGTTTTTATTTTTCAAAACCCATCTAGCAGAGTGAGGTTTCTCCATTTGGGGGATGGTGGAGGAGCTTTGTTTTCTCATTCAAGCATGTCAGAAATGGGAAAATAAGTCTCACTCATCTCCACCCTACTCAAAGAGAGGCTCAACCCAATTTGCAGAGTTGGGTGTGTGCTTTAAAGATGGATGAAAAGAGACTGAGCTACTGAAATACATCTTCAAATATTTAGAGCAAAAGAAAAACTACTTTAGCAAGTTTTGAAACTTAGCAATCATTAGTTTCAGCCTGTTACACCAGCAGCAACTTGAGAAGTTGTTAAGCACCCCGAGCAAATAAACAAGGTAAAAATAATACAGGCATCCCATTTCCAGGCAAGTTTGCTAGGCCTCTAAATCACACACTCTCCACTTTAAGGATATATGTTGCTATTATTTAGGGCGATTTCTTTAACAAAACAGAAGTCTCAACTTTAACACATATAAAAAAATATAATTTACAAGTTTCACATTTTCATTTCTGCTGATGACAGTTTTGTAAGAGCCTCACAAATCTAATTAAATAGTTCACAGACACACATTTGAATTTATTCACATGACAATGGTATGAAAAGGATGATGATAATACTTTTCACTTATGTTGAATGCTGCTTTACCCAGGAAACCCAAAATAATGCAGTCAAGTTTACACGTCCAGAGTGGACTCTTTTAGGCTTAGAGTTACCTGCTGCTGCTGCTGCTAGGTCGCTTCAGTCGTGTCCAACTCTGAAGCCCACCAGGCTCCTCCGTCCCTGGGATTCTCCAGGCAAGAACACTGGAGTGGATTGCCATTTCCTTCCCCAATGCAGGAAAGTGAAAAGTGAAAGTGAAGTCGCTCTGTTGTGCCCGACTCGTAGCGACCCCATGGACCACAGCCCACCAGGCTCCTCTATCCATGGGATTTTCCAGGCAAGAGTACTGGAGTAGGTTGCCATTGCTTTCTCCTAGCTGCCTGCAATAAAACAGTACATAGATATCTTTAAAGTCACAATTTTTCTGAATAATCACATTTATATACTAGCTATAACCCATACATTAAAATTATAAGAGGGAAAATTTGCAGATCTTTCCCCATGATGCCACAAAAATAACTGAAAATCAAGAATAGTCAGCTTACATGGATTATCTCCCTACTCTGAAACAAAATTACCTTTAAAAATAAACTGCAGTCGATTTATATTCATTTCAGGTGTACAACATAGTGATTCAATGTTTCTATAGATTATAATGCATTTAAGATTATTATAAAATAATTTGTAGCTTATGTATTTTGTAAATAGTAGCTTTTATGTGTTATTCCTATACCCCAACCTTACACACCCGTTCTCTCCCCCAAAGGGTAACCATTAATTTGTTCTGTATATCTCTGAATTTGCTTCTCTTTTGATATATATATATATCCATTTGTTTTAATTGTTTTAGATTTCCCCATATAAGCGATAGCATAAAGTACTTGACTTACTTCACTAAGCAAAGCAAAATGACTTTTTAGATTCAGTTCAGTTCAGTTCAGCTTAGTCACTCAGTCATGTCTGACTCTTTGTGACCCCATGGACTGCAGCACGCCAGGCCTCCCTGTCCATCACCAACTCCTGGAGTTTACCCAAACTCATGTCCATTGAGTTAGTGATACCATCCAACCATCTCATCCTCTGTTGTCCCCTTCTCTGCCTGCCCTCAATCTTTCTCAGCATCAGGGTCTTTTCAAATGAGTCAGCTCTTCACATAGGTTGCCAAAGTATTGGAGTTTCAGCTTCAGCATCAGTCCTTCCAATGAATACCCAGGACTGATTTCCTTTAGGATAGACTGGTTGGATCTCCTTGCAGTCCAAGAGATTCTCAAGAGTCTTCTCCAACACCACAGTTCAAAAGCATCAATTCTTCGGTACTCAGCTTTCTTTATAGTCCAACTCTCACATCTATACATGACTACTGGAAAAACCATAGCCTTGACTAGAAGAACCTTTGTTGGCAAAGTAATGTCTCTGCTTTTCAATATGCTATCTAGGTTGGTCATATCTTTCCTTCCAAGGAGTAAGCATCTTTTAATTTCATGGCTGCAGTCACCATCTGCAGTGATTTTGGAGCCCAAGAAAATAAAGTCTGGCACTGTTTCCATTGTTTTCCCATCTATTTAACATAAAGTGATGGGACCAGATACCACAATCTTAGTTTTTTAAATGCTGAGTTTTAAGGCAACTTTTTCACTCTCTTCTTTTACTTTCATCAAGAGGCTCTTTAGTTCCTCTTTGCTTTCTGCCATAAGGGTGGTGCCATCTGCATATCAGTGGCTATTGATATTTCTCCCAAAAATCTTGAATTTAGCTTGTGCTTCATCCAGCCTGGCATTTCACATGATGTACTCTGCATATAAGTTAAAAAAGCAGGGTGACAATGTACAGCTTTGATGTACTCTTTTCCCAATATGGAACCAGTCCAGTGTTCCATGTTCGGTTCTAACTGGACCTGAGTCTGAGACAATTTACCAGCCATGTGATTTTTTGGCAAATTTTCTAAGTTATGAAATGTTAGTTTACCAAATCTATTGGGCTTGTACCATCTACCACATAGGATTGCTAGGAAAAATAAAATAAGAAAATATGTTTAAAGTGCTTTGTGTTGTAGATAGATGGGGAAACAGTGGAAACAGTGGATGACTTTATTTTGGGGGGCACCAAAATCACTGCAGATGGTGACTGCAGCCATGAAATTAAAAGACACTTGCTCCTTGGAAGAAAAGTTATGACCAACCTGCTGCTGCTGCTGCTAAGTCGTTTCAGTCATGTCCAACTCTGTGCGATCCCATAGACGGCAGCCCACCAGGATCCCCCGTCCCTGGGATTCTTCAGGCAAGAACACTGGAGTGGGTTGCCATTTCCTTCTCCAATGCATGAAAGTGAAAAGTGAAAGTGAAGTTGCTCAGTCGTATCCGACTCTTAGCTACCCCATGGACTGCAGCCTACCAGGCTCCTCCGTCCATGGGATTTTCCAGGCAAGAGTACTGGAGTGGGATGCCATTGCCTTCTCCTGACCAACCTAGATAGCATATTAAAAAGCAGAGACATTATTTTGCCAACAAAGGTCCATCTAGTCAAGGCTATGGTTTTTCCAGTAGTCATGCATGGATGTGAGAGTTGGACTATAAAGAAAGCTGAGTGCCAAAGAATTGATGCTTTTGAACTGTGGTGTTGGAGAAGACTCTTGAGAGTTCTTGGACAGCAAGGAAACCAATCAGTATATCCTAAAGGAAATTAGTCCTAAATATTCATTGGAAGGACTGATGCTGAAGCTGAAGCTCCCATACTTTGGCCACCTGATGTGAAGAGCTGACTCACTGGAAAAGACCCTGATGCTGGGAAAGATTGAAGGCAGGAGGAGAATGGGACAACAGAGGATGAGATGGCTGGATGGCATCACCAACTCAATGAACATGAGTTTGAGTAAACTCCAGGAGTTGGTGATGGACAGGGAGGGCTTGCATGCTGCAGTCCATGGAGTCGCAAAGAATCGGACATGACTGAGCCACCAAACTGAACTGAACTTTGCTGTAGATGCCAATGCTAGCCATGATTTATAATTATCATTATTGGTAAGTCAGCCCTGAATTGCCCTCGAATAACCTTATTAGATTAATTTTTGGAAATCAATTATTAATGTTATCACCCATTGAAGTATGTATTTCAACACAGAGGACATTTATCTTAGAAACAGAACCATTATGTGATAAAGTAAAAGAAAAACCTCATTACATTCTTGCATATTTATAGATTTTGGTTTAATGCAGAGAACAGCAATTGTATAAAGTCAATAAAATAATACTGACTCTTTGAACAAATACTGAACTCATTTCTCCTTGATCTCTTACTTAAAAAGTGGCAGTCCTCGTATCAAAGGTCACAAGCAATAGTATGTCATTTTTCATACATATTTTAAATTTTACTAAAACATCCGAAGCCCATTGCTCATGGTACTGCTTCCTGACTGTTCTCTGTGAGTTCACAATGTGTATAACCATAACTCAATAGACAAGGATATCCTCTTTAGAGAAACTGTGAGATACATGGGCAATGGAAGAGATATTTTAGGCTTAAAAACAATGCTCACCAGAAAGGACACAGAAATAGCAGCAAAAAGATCAGAAGACTTATATATTAAACTTTTAAAAATAGATAATAGTCACCTGGATCAGTCTAAAAATACAGCAGCTATATAGAGAAAATTCTCCCCCATCCTTGTCTTCCATCTGCTCAGTTCTACCCTGAATAAGAAAAATTATCAATATCCAGCATTTAATTTCTGAGTTCCTTTAGGCAAAAACATGCAAACAATATATATCCTTATTTTCCTCTTTCTTGTCCAAAAGAATTCATAACGCTTATTGATGGGTTTCTATGTATTATGTGCTTTGTCAATAGATAATTCTAAATCCACCACCTCATTTCATTGTTACAGCAATCCAATAAGAAGGGCCCAATTTTTTTATGATTGCAGAGATGAAATCTACTTGTATGAAAACTGTACATGAACATTCATCTGTTCATGAGGTTGTCTGCCACGTCTAATCACCAAGTACTGAAGTCCAAAGAAAAAAAATGAATTGCCCCCCCACCATCCCCACATTGTGCTAAATGGACAAATACATTCAGACTAGGTCCATTTGCACGGAGCAACAACATTAATGGATTCATCTTTAAAAATATGAAATAGATCTGTGCATGTAAGATGCATCTATGAGAACCCCTTATAATATAAGACAAATTCCATCAGTCAAAGTTTAGTCTCCATGTATTAGCTAACATAAAAAATGAACTAAGGAAAAAGGTAGAACATTTTTAAATGAGGATTTATCTTCTTTTCCTCTTCTAAATATGCCTAAGTAAACATCTTTTTTGTCCTTAATTGCAATATTCTGTAATTGAGAAAGAAAAACCTAAAATAAAAAATAGAGATAGGATAGGGAAGCCTGATCTTTGCCTCCAGGTACATATTATGAGCAATGATCAGTAAAATTAAATCTTATTTTACATAGGAGAAATGATAATCAGCAGACTATTGTCTTTTGTATGTGAGGTGAAAATTAAAATGATGGCCATTAGAATAGAATAGTTTGAAAATAGTTCCACAGAAAAAAAAATTAAAAGAAAAAGGTAACATCATGAAAGCTACATTTTAGCAATTTGGAAAAAGCTATATTTTTAGATGGGTTGCAAACACTTCACAAAAATTATAGTTAAAATTTCATGTTGAGATTATACACATATGCATTTTTCCCCACCTAAGACAGGCAGAATTCTCCATCAAGATTAGTTTTCTCTGGGGCAAACTTGTGACAGGGAGGCTAAAAATTGTATGGAATGCTCTGATGTTTCTAGTTTGAGTTGACAGAATTGAAATTATCAAGAATTGTGTACACTCTCATGCTTTCAAAATTAGCCACTTTTATTTATGGTGTTATATTTTTTGAAGCAGTTTACATTTCCAATAAATAATTAAGTCATATTTCTTCTACAACTTATCCTTCTGTTTCTGGGAAAAAATATTACTAGAGAACAAATGACACATATATTTCAACTTGAAGCTATAGGGGAGAAGTAAATAGAACACAAGGAAAAGTTAGGTCTTTACTATCTTTAAAAGAGATGAAAACTGTCATTTTCCCTGGTTACCCAATAGTTTATTGTTTATGGGCAGTGTTCTTAAAACTGCCAACTGTGTGATCTAGGATACCCACTAATTTTATTTCTGTTTACCATTTCCTATCTCCTTGAAATCTAACTTGATCATTATAGCTCTATGTGAGCTCTTTATTTTATAGCTCCATGGAGGTATAATTGACATACAAAAAAAATGCATATATTTAGGTGTATAAGACCCCACTCCAGTACTCTTGCCTGGAAAATCCCATGGATGGAGGAGCCTGGTAGGCTGCAGTGCATGGGGTCGCTAAGAGTCGGACACGACTGAGCGACTTCCCTTTCACTTTTCACTTTCATGCATTGGAGAAGGAAATGGCAACCCACTCCAGTGTTCTTGCCTGGAGAATCCCAGGGACGGGGGAGCCTTGGGGGCTTCCATCTATGGGGTCGAACAGAGTCGGACACGACTGAAGCGACTTAGCAGCAGCAGCAGGTGTACAAGTCAATAAACTGTGTCATATGTATAATCCCAATGAAACCACCACAACTAATGTAATAAACATATCCACCACCTCAAAGGTTTTTTTCATGACCTTGTTGCAGTTTACTCTGTCCAGGCAATCATTCATCTATTTCCAGTTAACAGAGATTAAAGAATTTTTTATAAATGGAATCACACAGTATCTAGATTTTTAGTCTGATATATTCCCACACAGTTAGACTGAGATCAATATATGCTGTTTCATGATTAACCATTTGTCAGTTAACTTCTTTTTTATTGCAGAGTAGTATTTCATTGTATTGATATCCTACCATCTGTTATTTCATTCACTTTTTGATAGACATTTCTGTTGTTTCTACCTTTGAATGTAACTAGAAGCCAATGTTTTACAAAATATAACAGCCCTTTCCAGTCTTCATCTTTCTAAACTTTAGCATTTGTTGCTTTTCCACACACTTTTATTTTGAGCCCTCCCTTTCTGAGGGCTTTACCATCGCTATTGTGTTCTGTACCATTTCTAATAGGTCCTTCCTGGGTTTTTCCTGGAAAGCCTTCTTTCTGTGACCTTCAGAGGAAGGCCATCCTGCTCACTGCCCTCATTGAAGAGTCTACACTTCTTCTTATTGAAGAATTAAATACTCCCAGGCTTTCACTGATCTTGTCATGTAGATGACTCCTTGCGTCTGAATTTCCGGTTTCAGATGTCTCTCTTGGTTTCAGGCCATTATCTTATTTGAAAAATGGCCTTTAATTTACATCACTTTTAGAAATCGCACTTGTAAAGGTAGCTGATGGTGAACTCAATGACTTTTTTCTTTTCTCATCCCCTTTGTCAAGCATCTTAGGTTCAGCATTTGAATTAATCTTCACTTTGTCCTTTGCTTTCTCTCTTATGACCAGTCTCTAATCATAATTTCACTTGAAATTTATGTCAGAATAATTCCTTTTCTAAATGTTTATACCTCTCACTCTTTCACAAAATAACTCTCATGATTTTGTGTTTTATTCCCACATCTCTCAAGTTCCTTTCTAGTTTCCTCTGCTTATTGCTATAAAATCTCCCAAACACTTTATTTTGTGTCCTTTGACCCACAAATCTTTTGTAGATCTCAGTTGCTTTCTATACCAAAAACATAGAATTGGATTCTTTCTCCAATAATCCAGGAACCATCCTACCTAGCAAATTAGTTTCTCACTCTTCTGTGTTAATACCTCCCTCTGCTTACAATGCAGGACACCAGGGTTTGATCCCTGGGTCAGGAAGATTCCCCTGGAGAAAGGAATGGCTACTCACTTCAGTATTCTTGCCTGGAGAATTCCAAGGACAGAAGAGCCTGGTGGGCTACAGTCCATGGGGTCTCAAAGAGTCAGACATGACTGAGTGACTAACACAGTCTTATTGGCAACCACCTTATCTCTGCATATTCCTTATTGTATTTGTTCAGGCTACTTCTCTTGCTCTGAAGACTGAGACTGAGACAGTAACAGGCAGGAAGGCCAGGGGCCTCCAAACAGGAAATAGGCTGCAAGTGTCAGAAATTTTTTATCTAAGTGGCAGGAGGAAACAAACTAGTGTTATATTTTTTCGCCTTGTCTATACAAATTTAAAAAGAGGGTTCTCTTAAAATTCTGTGTTGCCATAATGACACCTGGTTCCACCTGAACTTAACTTTTCTCAAACTTTGAGCTAACCAATGCATTTTTCTCATGAAACGTTTGTCTTAAGCTATGTTAATGTACTTTGCATTTACCCTAGACTCTGTCTTCAAGTGGGTTCCACCTAAAGGCTCAGAATTGACTTGAAAAACCAGTATGTTATAGTCGTACATTGTTCTCCTAATCTATGTTAATGAAACTATATTATTTGTTTGGAAATCAAGATTTCTTTCTTCAAGATTCATATCAATCGTTTTATGACTTGGGATGACTCACCTGGTGCCAGTGTTATCTCAATGCATGTTGTGGGTGAGGGGCCTGGTGCCAATGCTCTGAGTTTTTAAACATTTCCCTTCTCTAATTAGCAGACTGCTAGTAGCCATAGAACATGTGGCTAAAGACTAGCAAGGGGCACTCTTTCTGCCCCCTTCTAATGTCTATGTCAGAAGCTTTCTCTATCTCTTTTATACTTTAATAAAACCTTATTACACAAAAACTCTGAGTGATCAAGCTTTGTCTCTGGCCCCGGATTGAATTCTTCTCTGGAGGCCAAGAATCCCAGTGTCTTTTGTACTTCAGCAACAACCTTTCAAGACTATGAGGTCTAGAATCTAGAAGTTAGAATTCTAGAATTATTAATTACTGTTTAGGTCACTTTAGGTGTCATTGTCTTCTTTTCATCCACGTAATAGAGTTGTGAAGATTTAAGATAATTTGCATTAATAAAGAGCTCAAGCATATATTAAGTGATCAACAAATGTTAGCTATTATGATTAGGTAAATCCTACTTGTTTTCACTGACTAGCTCAAACGTAAAGTAACAAGTTGATTTAAACCTAACAAATCAACTTAAATCTAACTTTAGTGCAGTGTTTATGAGAGTTGGCTCTTGAGATGGACTTACTGGATTAAAATCTGGCTTTACCATTTTCTATCCATGTGTCCAGGATAAATTCCTCAGATGTCTGTGCCTCAGTTCCCTTATTTGTAAAATGAAGATGATATTAGTATTTGCTTTACAGGGTTGTTCTTTCCTTTTTTTCCCTGTAAACACCATTTATTGAAGACACTGTCTTCTCTCCATATATACCCTTGACTCCTTTGAGATAAATTAATTGATCATATATGCTTTTATATATGTGCATATGTGATTTATTTCTGCACCCTCTATTCTGCTTCATTAATCTTTGCATCAATTTTTATTCCAATACCATACTGTTTTAATTGCTCTACCTTTGTCATATAGTTTAAAATCAAGAAGCTTGATAGTTCCAGTTTTGTTTTGTTTTCTCAAGGTTGCTTTAATCATTCAGGGCCATTTGTGATTTCATACAAATTTTAGGATTGTTTGTTCTGTTTCTGCAAAAAAAAAAAAAAAATATGTCATAGCAGTTTGATAAGGATTGCCTTGAATCTATAGATTTCTTTGGGTACTATGAACATTTTAACAATATTGATTCTTCCAGAATATCTTTCTATTTATTTGTTTCTTCTTCAGTCTCTTTCATCAGTATCTTATACTTTTCAGTGTATAGATCTTTCTCAGTGATGGTTAAATTTAGGGGTTTTCTGGAGGAAAAAATAAGATCATCCCTGGGAGAAGCTGAGAAAATCTGGTACCATTCTCATTGCTTACTCCAAATTTTATTTCTTATCAAACTAAGGTTCTCTATGGTAGTTTCTGTGCTTATGTTTTTGTGGGATATATTTATCATCAAACTACATCTACCTTTTATGTAAATTGGATTAATTTTCCCCTTTGCTCCATGACAATGAAAGGCATACAAAATCAAAGTTTTTTTCTAACTATAAATTCAGCCCTAGTTAAGGTAGGCCCTCTTCCTTACATGGATTCCTATTAGTGGTTCAGATTAACCATTTGGTAAAGATTCATTTTTAAGTGATGATCTTAGTGTTGCATTGGTTTTATTCAACTTTCTACATGCCTGAACCTAATAATCTTCTAGAACAGGCTCAGGAAACTACAATTCATGCACCAAATCTAGCCCACTTCCTGACTTTGTAAGTAAAGTTTAAATGGAAGGCTGCCAAGTTCTTTGACTTGCATATTTTCTGTGGCTGTTTTCACTCTAGAAAAACAGAATAGAGTAGTTTTGACAGACACCATTTGGCCTCAAAGCCTAAAATATTTACTGCCTGACCCTTACAGATAAAGTCTGCTAACTCTTGTTCTAAAAAATTAATTTATTCCCTAGTGAAAGGGGGATGTTCTTTCAACAAAAACTGCCAGATGTGGGATTTCAATGGCTCAACTTTTGTTACTATTTTGATATCTGTTTCTACTGTGAACACATATACTCTACTATGCTAAGTGTTTAGCTTGTATTTATACCTGCCTCAAACAAGCCAACTAATTTTTTTAAGTCATTCAGTCAATTTTAAAGCTTTTTTTCTAATTCAAGGAAACTGTTTCTGTGTCAACATGTAGTTAAAAAAAAAAGGTTGAATAAAAATGCTTTACTGGTTGTTGTCAAATGCAGAAACAACCTTACAGTGAGATATACTAACTATCAGCACTTACATGAATTCTTTTTAACAATCCATAAAGTCACATGAGTAGTAAAGCAAATCAGAATTTTTAGGCATTCATGTCCTACCAAGATATTTTTAACCATCTCTCTCAGCTGTCTTCAACTCAATGCATACGCCCACCATCCTAAACATCCGAAGAGTCTGTCATTTTCATATCTTCACTAAAGTCATCTCTCTGCTTGAAATTCCCCTCTGCCTAACACTATTTTTATCCCTAAAACTCTCTATTGATAACATTCCCACTCAAATGTCATTCACTGCAGGATATTTTTCTACAATTACATCCAAAATTATTTTTATGCTACTTATTTCTATTGGGTATTGTAGATAGTTCTCTTCAATGATTACAGTGTCAATTTCCTGAGGACAAAAAACAATCTGTGGGATTTAAACACCAGGAACCTAATTCTAGAGCTCCTGCTTATATTGCTCCAAATACCTCTGAAGATTGGGAAAGAAATAAGGAGGGCCTAATTGTTTCCAGATTAGGGGAGCTGGAAGATAAAACAAATAACTAAGAAGTAAAAATTCTGATGTAGGGAACAGTATTGGGAGGAAATCACTATGTAGCTTCCCAATTAGTAGAAATCTCCCTAAGACTATTTAGACATCATTGTAGAGAAGCTGATGAAGACATCTGCTCAGTGTTTAACAACTGACATATCAATAAATGATTGTTAGACTCATTCAGACTTAGATTTCAACAACTTTATGTAAAATGATGATAATTTTCTCTATGAACATGATTTTAGTGTTAGCCAAGTAATTTTAAAAATACAGCTGAAGTAAAATAGAGATATAAAGTCTTTTTCCTGAAAAAAATATTAGATATTCAGAACTCTTACCATGTCTTCTCTCATCCAGGTCAATATTTTCAACTTAAGTTTAAAAATGAGAATATATATGCATATATACATATATATACATACATGTATATATTATGGGATATGCATATATACATGGGGCTTCCCAGGTGGCTCAGCAGTAAAGAATCCATCTGCCAATGCAGAAGATACAGCTTTTATTCCTGGGTCAGGAAGATTCCCCTGGAGGAGGAAATGGCAACCCACTTCAGTATTCTTGCCTGAAAAATTCCATGGACAGAATAGCCTGGAGGGCTACAGCCTATGGCGTCGCAAAGAGTCAGACACGACTGAACAACTGAGCACATACACACATATATGGGATTCCAGACATTAATATATGTACATGTATATAACTCATAAAATACATCCATTAAAAGTTATTATGTAAAAATGATAAGTGAAATAACACCAATATTATGCATAATTGGTACCATATCAATAATCACCTCTAATACTTTGATAGACATTCAGTTCAGTTCATTTCAGTTCAGTCACTCAGTCGTGTCCGACTCTTTGTGACCCCATGAATCGCAGCACACCAGGCCTCCCTGTCCATCACCAACTCCCGGAGTTCACTCAGACTCACGTCCATCGAGTCAGTGATGCCATCCAGCCATCTCATCCTATGTCGTCCCCTTCTCCTCCTGCCCCCAATCCCTCCCAGCATCAGAGTCTTTTCCAATGAGTCAACTCTTCACATGAGGTGGCCAAAGTATTGGAGTTTCAGCTTTAGCATCAGTCCTTCCAAAGAACACCTAGGACTGATCTCCTTTAGAATGGACTGGTTAGATCTCCTTGCAGTCCAAGGGACTCTCAAGAGTTGTCTCCAACACCACAGTTCAAAAGCATCAATGATAGACATAGGCACACACAATTCTTTCTTTCAGTAACACTGCCCCCTCCCAAAGTTTCTACACAAATCTGAACAGGAATGAGAGACAACCCAGATCATCATGCTCTCCTAGTAACACCATCCTTCCTTCTCCTGCAAAATTACATTTGCTATTCTACTGCCATCAGCATCTCAGACCAGAGTTCATGTAATCATTTCTGTTTATGTCAGTGACTGCAAGAAGGCTTTACCAGCAAGGAAGATCTTAGTCTGACCCACCTCCTACTTTCCTTGACTCCTAAGACTGTTATGGTCTTGCTCAACCCTTGGACTTCTTGGCTCCAGAAAATTAACTCATATTTTCAGCCTTTTTACTGAGTATCACCTTAACCACTTACCTGGAATTGAATCCTAACTCTTCCCTAAAGACATGGCTTCCTCATGTCCTTCTTTAAGCTGTGGTAGTTTTCTCTCCCATAACTCTTTGAGTCTGAAGTTAGTATAGATCTCCCCCTTCAGTGTTTTAAGCTTCTTTCAGATTATGATTTTTCTATGTTCCCTAAAATATCCAGCTTTGTAGCTCATGTCATTATATTCTACAGCCTGTCTCTATTCTGTGTTGTAACCAATGACACCCTTTGGTGTCAAGGGGGAAGTTTCCCCCTTCCCCATTCCTGAAGATTTTAGCATATAAGCCATTGTTACTTTTTCCAATCTAAATTTTGTGAGAATTCTTTGTGATTTTAATAATGATCTGAACACTTCTTCCAGAACCCTGGCTTCTGAATTCCTTGACTCTTCATCCTTCAATAATCTTGTCATCCACACTAAGTCACCCACTCTCATGGACATAATCTTGATATTTTCATTTTTAATAACTATATCACCTCTACAATCTTAATTACAGTTATTCAGTTTTCCACTTATTAACTCATTATCCATCCAGCTTCAACAATCCTTCAAGCCCTCAAGACTTATTATCTATTGATCTTAGTGATTTTTACTCTTATAAGGTGAAATAGTATAATCTCTCATTTGCATGAACCCTCAACTCCTTTATCTATCCCTTTCTTCTTTCTGTTCTAATTACTTTCCTCATCCTCAGATGACAGTCTTATTTCCTATTTTACCAAGAAAATAGAATCACATAGAAGGGGACTCTAGTTGTACTAATAATCGCATCTATTAAATCTATTTCTATGGCCTATATATACTACATTCAATACTACTTTTATTATGGATCATCCAACTGCAGCCCCTATAAAGACCAACCACCTCACTTATGGAAAGGAGTCCAGGTCCTCTCTCTCTCATCCAGCCATTGTTTCTTCTATTCAAAGAATCCTTGATGTTTTCTGTAATGCATTTTTACCATCAGCATATAAACATGCTGTAATATTGTTCATGTAAAAACAGAAACAAAAACCATTCTTCACCACCACCCACCATACTCTGCTATGTATTGTTCTCAATCTCAGCTCCCTTTCAGGAAATCTTCTCTTCCTCTTTCCATGTCTTCTTCCAATGTTTTGAAGCCACTGCAGTTAGATTTTCATTTTTACCACCTTACCAAATTCTCATCCAAATGCCACCAATGATCTCCATGTTGCCAAATCACCTTGTCAATTTTCAACCATCTTACATGACTATAAGATTTATTTGAGAGAGTTCACCTAAAACTCCTATTGGAATAGCCACACTTGGTTTTGCTTTTCTACCCTCTCAGTTCTCTTCAAATTTCACAGTTGAATTCTGCCTTATCTGAGCAAGCTCTACATGAAGGAGCATTCCAGGATTCAGTCCGTGGATACCATCTTTTTCTGTCTACATATTCTCTCTAGATGACCATACAGTCATTCCTTTAAAAGTCATTCAATACCACCTATGCACTGATGATTCAAGAATTTCTTTGTTCAGTCAGACTTATATATCCAGCTGCCTCATCTTTATTTGATGTAAAATAGGCAACTTGGTCTTAATATGCCCCAAACAAAATTTCTGATTTTCTCTTAAATCTATTCCTTTCTTAGTCATTTCCATGCACTCTTTCACATGGTCAGGTTAGTGACTTGGGATCATCTTTAACTACTTTCTTTCTCTTATTCACTGTGTCAATCATCTACAAGTCTTAATTGTTCTGTCTTTTAATTATTTCATCTCTCTTACCACTATCATCCTGTTCTAAGTCACAAGAATTTCTTATTTTGCTTTATGAAATAGCCACCTAATTGATCTTCTTGCATCCATTCTTGCCATTTTAACCAAGATACGGAAATAGTGTAAGTGTTCATTAATAGATGGATAGATAAAAAAGTATGCACACACACATGCAAATACCTATAGTGGAATATTATTCAGCCATAAAGAAGATGAAAATCTTGCCATTTGCAACTACATGGATAAAATTTGAGGAAAATACACTAACTGAAATAAGCCAGACAGAGAAAGACAACTACTATATAATTTCATTTCCCTGACCCATTTATAAAATTCAAACTCATAGAAACAGAGAGTAGATTGGTAGTTGCCAGGGATGAGAGGGAGGGGGAAGTAGCTAAAGATGATTAAAGCATACAAACTTCCAGTTAGAAGATGAAGTTCTGAAGAGCTAATATATAGCAAGTTGGCCATAGTTAACCGTATTGTCTTGCACACTTAAAAGTTGTTTAGAGGATAGATCTTAGGAATTCTTAAGACAAACAACAAGTGATTCTGTGAGGTGATAGATGTGTTAACCACCTATTATGGTAATAATTTCACAGTATATACATATTTCAGATCACCATGTTATATACGTTAACTTTACTCAGTCATGTGTCAATTTTATCAATAAAGCTAGGAAAAAAAGAAATTCTGAATCCACAGATAAGTGATGCTTTTTAAAAAGTCTACTATTTAAAGACATTGTGCAATTCATCATGCAGATAGTCTAAGGATAACACTTTGTCTCACTGATAGAGATAATGTATATGATACGTCAGATCATTAAAAATAAAATTATTTTAACAAGTGTTGACTTTTCAAATAATTAATCTGCTTCTACAAAGAAGTCAGTATTCTTTTTATTCTTTTAATATTAGGTCACAAATCATTTGTTGGTTTACAAAAATTATAAACTGTTTACTCTCAAATTTTCCTGAGGGCTGAGTATTATAATGAATTACAATAAACATGCTATGGTGTTCTAAATCACAAAAACCTCTGTTAAAGTCACACAGCCAAAGGCTAAAGGTGAACAGTTTTAGTAAGCAATAAAATTAATGTTTCTTTCTTTTTTTTTTTCTTAATGAAATGCCCAATTAGTCTGCTGACCCAAAGACTGATTAAGAAAAGAAGGAGAAAAGTGTTGAACAAGTAGTAATGTATTCCAAATACTTAAAAATACTTAAAGGAAAAAAAAAATACCACTGAAAGAATCCAATTTGTTAAATTTGTCTTTCCTACATAATTAGGTTAGGGGTGAGCCAACACTTACCATTGAGTGGGTTAGTACTAAATTACAAAACTTCATATACTACAACAGAGTCAGCAGAAAGGATCTCATCTCTCCAGGGCTTGTAAGTGCAACTTGTCAGAGCAAGCACAATCTGTTTCTGATGGAATATTTATATTACATGTGCAGTTCTCTTCATCACAAGAGTTTGTCTCTAAATTAGCACAGACCCATGACTTCAGTTGGGACCATGACCTTTAATTTCCACTTGCCTGTGTTTTGAGGTTCCTTTGTGAACATATAAAACTGTTAGCAGGTGAAATTTTGCTGGTTTGGGGCAATCAAGAGATGGAGTTTAAATTGTAGAATGAGTTCTTATTCAAACATTTTAAAACTTACTATTGTGAATTTTTGTTCTCTCAAGTATTTGTGATGTCTGTGTTTAATTCATCAATGCCTCTGAAGCTGTTCATGTTATAGAAGATAATAATAAGTAATAATAATATTTTATAGTAATCAACATAGGAGGCTTCCCTGATGGCTCAGAGGTAAAGAATTGGCTTGCAGGGCAGGAGACACAGGAGATGTGAATTCAATCCCTGGGTCAGGAAGACCCCTGGAGTAGGAAATGGCAACCTACTCTAGTATTCTTACCTGAAAAATCCTATGACAGAGGAACCTGGGTAGGCTACCATCCAAAGGGTTGTGAAGTGTTAGACATGACTGAGTGACTAAGCATGCAGCACAATCAACATAGTAACCATTTATTTAAGCTAAAAACCCCCTCCAGGGTGTAAAAACTAAATTTCACAATTTTTCACTTTGTCAGTGAGATATTTGTCCATTTCTGACTACTGTAGCTAAGTTTAGTGACCCACAAAGCAAGAAGTATCCCTAAATCTTTCCATTTTTAGAGCAGTCATGTGACTCTGAAAGTAATCAAATTTATGTATGAAGTTAAATGGAAATTATGCCTGATATCAGGATGAAATAAGGAATGTTAAACAATATTAGCCTTACAATTGACTTTAGACCTCAACAAACTCCATCCTATTATTTTACATATGAGAAAACTAGGACTCAGAAAGATGTGTGATATGTTCCTCGGTGACTGGTTGGAGAAACCAAGTTCCTTGGAACTCTGTCATCTTTCCTGTTTGCCATTCATAGCGTTAATCTTAGTTTTAAGAATCAAGGACTCTTGGTACATTTTTGCTTCTCAGAAGCAAAGAAGAACTCAATCAGATGACTCAATGACATGCTTTTGGCTCAAATTTGGCATCTCCCAAAAAGTAGCAACCATTCTGCCCACTAGCTTCATGGATGTAGTGTAGTGGAAATGAAAGATTATGAGGCTCGATGGGTTTCAGTGTACTAGTTATGGTCATGTAACCAACAAATGTCTAGCTCATAAGAAATATTAAAACATTTGGGAAGGGTTTTATGGTAGTTTTCAATGGAGGAGACTGTGTAGATCTTAGAAACTGAGTTCTACTTCTTTCAGAAGAAATATCCTCAGAGTGAAAGTAGTTCAGTTCACCAGCTAACACAGAAATATCCCTTAAAACTCTCAAATCCCCTTTGCTCACAAAACAAACTTCTGGTCTGTAATTTGATAAACTGAATGGATTTTCTTACCAGAAAAGTTATGCCCCATGAAGACAAATAGTTCAAGGTTATAGGCCAATATATCTCCAATTTTAACTGTCATTCCGGTTTTTGAGATATTCTCTGGTGAATCTAGCTCACTTCAGTTCCTCAGATGATTGCTAAACAAATGGATCATAAAGAACTTCTCCATGCACAGTCACTTCATGCAATTATGAAATGATTTACTACCATGTTGAGCAAGGAAACTGTAAATGGTTTTTCTTATGTTAGACAAGTTCACAGAAACCTTGAAGGACTATCTCCCAGCAATAGGGCACAAAATCGTCCTCCAGTGGGTAAAAGTGTTGGGTTTGGAAGATTTTTTCACACTTCTTCAAGTTCTGAGACTTCCTGAAAGGACAGGAAACTCAGCACAGTTAAGGATCAGAACGGTCTGTTGGTGTCACTATATATATATATATAAATATATATATATAAATATAAATTCCTTTGAATATATATATTCAAAGGAATTTGGTTATTGGGGTATCTCTGTTGGATTTTATGAGACTTTTTACTTGATTTAACCCTCTTGGTGATTCTGAGGCAGATAGAGATGATTTCAGTTACAGTCTTAAATCCCTGTTTAAGACTGTTTATCAGACAGGAAACAGAGATACAAATGGTTTAATCAAACAGTACAATTCAGTTTGCAACTTCTATATAATTTTATATGTGTTCTTAATGCAATATCCTCTTAGCACTTGGGGGGCTTTCAGCAGAGACTGTATTTGTTCCAGTAATTTTTTGAGAGTAGCATCAGCCTTTTAACTAGAATCAAGTTTTAGTATGGGGCAAAATTGCCCCGCTTTTATTCTTGTTGGATAATCAACATTTTTGGTAAAGATACATTTATAAATTCATAGTTGTTGTTTGCTCATTTAATCATGTCCAACTCTGCAACCCCTTGGACTGCAGTACTCCAGGTTCCTCTGTCCTGATTATTGCCAATCAATGATCACATTTATTGTCTATTTCTTCTAAACTATCAGTTCATGTAGCCAGAACTCATATCCTTTTTATGCAGTATTTTGTATCCAGTATATGTCCTATTGCTGCTGCTGCTGCTGCTAAATCGCTTCAGTCGTGTCCGACTCTGTGCGACCCCATAGCCGGCAGCCCACCAGGCTCCTCTGTCCCTGGGATTCTCCAGGCAAGAACAATGGAGTGGGTTGCCGTTTCCTTCTCCAATGCATGAAAGTGAAAAGTGGAAGTCAAGTCGCTCAGTCGTGTCCGACTCTCAGCGACCCCATGGACTGCAGCCTTCCAGGCTCCTCCATCCATGGGATTTTCCAGGCAAGAGTACTGGAGTGGGGTGCCATTGCCTTCTCCGATATGTCCATAAGAGCTTAATAAATAGTCATCAGTAAGTGAAGAAGATCTTAATATGTGGAATATTAAGTGAAGAAGATCTTAATATGTGGAATGTTGAAACCAATCAGGAAGAATGCACTATTCACTTTTTTTTTTTGGTCACAGAATTCCTTTCAGTGCACTTAATTGAGAAACTGTTCCATTTACCCTTACATGAGCCAAAGAATCTTGCTCAAATTAAGAAATAAAAAGTGTCATTAAAAACAATAACAACCATTTGCATCTGTCCTATTTAAATGATAATCTAAATAGTATTCATTTAAGACAAGCATAAAGAGAGAACAATAAAACCCTTAACAAGAGATGTTCGGTGTTTTGCTTTTCTGTACAATTTAAAAGAATCCAGGAGAATTTTTAAGCCTTTTCTAAATTTATCTTTTATGTGATAATAGTTATCTGATAGTCTATCTTCATTTGTTTAGTGAGAGTCATTGATAGATTTATATCCTGATTAATATATGTTATATGTACTATAACATACATTAACTTTTAATTTTACAGTGTTTACATGATAACTATTTCTTCTCATTTATACTGGGGATATTGAAAACAAAACAACTGAAGTATATTGTGTTGTGTCATAAACTATTATACTCTGTGTAATAGGGCTAGCATGGGAAGTCAGATGTTCATATGCCAAGCTCACATGTTCTTTCTACTGCATCAGGGAACCCAAGATTCCATAGTTGGTCAAGATACTGGTATGTCTTATTTCCAGCTTTATGATTCCCATATCAAGTGTAATTCCACCCCTCTCTACCATCTCACGTCTGAGATCCTGACATTCACAAAAAATATCTACAGTCTTTAAGCTGTTTGTTAAAAATTCATAATAAGCAAATATATCATGTTCAAGTTCTCTCTTTCTCTGTTGAACAAAATGGCAGAGGATCTGAACTTTTCCTAATTTTGAAAATAAATTTTATTTGTAAATATAATCCAGGTTGGAAATTTAAAAAAAAATTTAAATATAGAAAATATGCAAAAAGAAATGAAGGGAGTAAGGGAGGGAAGAAAGGAAGGAAAAAAGCAAGAATAGAAAAGGAAATTATATCAAAATAAAGAAAATATCCTAACATTCCCCCAAAATCCTGCTGCTCTTTTCTCTGTTTATATATGTCAATTACAGATATTATAGTTAGCTATATATTATAATTTTTTAATAAAAATGAGAATGCACATGCCCTAAGGCCACCAGTATATGTAATACTGTTTGCTGTAGTAATTTTGTCATAGAAAAGAAATTGCTAATAATTTGAATATTTTTGAGTAAGAAATTGTTAAGCAAATTATTTATTTGAGCATTTATTTCTCATGAAATATAAATCAGTTATGCTTTTCATAAGTTAGATTCATATATATACTAGCCTGGAAAACTGACTATAGTAAAAATTGATAAGTTAAAAAATAAGAGGAAGTTTCAGAGTAATAATTTTAGTAGACTCACATTTATGTGTAAAAGATTTTAAAAGATAGAAAAAGGCATTTGTGTTACTAGAAGCATAGAAAAAAAACTGGCAACATGTGTGCCAATCTGTTACTGCAAGTTATTTTAAGAGATTTAGATCTGGAGCAAAGAAGGAAAATATATTCTATTTTATTCTCTTTATATACCTCTGCATTGTTTAAATTGTTTGAAATCTATATTACCTTAAAATTAAAAAGAAAATCTTCATGCTATGTTTTAAAATTTCTACTGAAATCAAACCTAGACTGCCATAGTATTATGAAATATTCATACTATATAGTAATACAAGTTAAAATAGAGTCAAACTATCTTTAAAAAAAAAAAAAAAAAGGTCTAGAAAACCTCCAAATAATTAGTTAATGACACACATACAAAACCATAGTTGTGCCCCTTGGTCATTTTTCTTTAAGTTTTTTTTTTTTCCCTAAATTGAAGTATAATTGATTTACAACAATATATTAGTTTCAGGTATATAGCCCCATGATTCAGTTGCACATATATACTTTTTTCAGATTCTTTTCCTTTATAGGTTATTGTAAAATATTGAGTATAGTTCCCTGTACTATACAGTAGATCTTTATCTATTTTATATATAGTCATGTGCATATGTTAATTTAAACCTTTAATTTATTCTTCCCCCTGCTTTCCCTTTGGTAACCATGTTTATTTTCTGTATCTAAGAGTCTACTTCTATTTTGTAAATTAGTTAATTTGTATCATATTCTAGATTCCACCTATTAGTGGTTATTATATGGCATTTGTCTTTCTCTTTCTGACTTACTTCACTTAGTATGATAATCTCTGGGGCCATCCATGATGCTGCAAATTACATTATTTCATTCTTTTTATGGCTGTGTACACACACACATGTATATATATATATGTATGTATACGACATATCTTTTATCCATTCTTCTGTCAGTAGACATTTAGGTTGTTTCCATGTCTAGGCTATTGGGAATAATGCTGCAATGAATCATGCTTTTGGAATACAATCAAATGTTTTATCAGGGTTCTCATAATTGTCAAGCAGCAGAGAGTTGAAATTCAAACCTGAACAATGTAGGTATCTTATACATTAGTAGAGAAATTGGGGGGGGGCAATGTATTGAAACAAAAGAAGATTTTATATGAATGTACCACACAGCAGAGAAACACCTATGATTGAGCATCACCTCATCTCAAAGTTTTGGAAAGATATATGGATGTAATTTTTTCTTTTCCTTTAGAAAATGTTGTTACCTTAGGTTGGTTCAGTTCAGTCAGTTCAGTTCAGTCGCTCAGTCGTGTCCGACTCTTTGCGACCCCATGAATCGCAGCACGCCAGGCCTCCCTGTCCATCACCAACTCCTGGAGTTCACTCAGACTCACATCCATCGAGTCAATGATGCCATCCAGCCTTTTCATCCTCTGTTGTCCCCTTCTCCTCCTGCCCCCAGTCCCTCCCAGCATCAGAGTCTTTTCCAATGAGTCAACTCTTCGCATGAGGTGAAGTACTGGAGTTTCAGCTTTAGTATCATTCCTTCCAAAGAAATCCCAGGGCTGATCTCCTTCAGAATGGACTGGTTGGATCTCCTTGCAGTCCAAGGGACTCTCAAGAGTCTTCTCCAACACCACAGTTCAAAAGCATCAATTCTTCAGCACCTAGCTTTCTTCACAGTCCAACTCACACCCATACATGACCACTGGTAAAACCATAGCCTTGACTAGACAGATCTTTGTTGGCAAAGTAATGTCTTTGCTTTTGAATATGCTATCTAGGTTGGTCATAACTTTTCTTCCAAGGAGTAAGCGTCTGTTAATTTCATGGCTGCAGTCACCATCTGCAGTGAGTTTGGAGCCCAGAAAAATAAAGTCTGACACTGTTTCCACTGTTTCCCCATCTATTTGCCATGAAGTGGTAGGACCAGATGCCATGATCTTCGTTTTCTGAATGTTGAGCTTTAAGCCAACTTTTTCACTCTCTTCTTTCACTTTCATCAAGAGGCTTTTTAGTTCCTCTTCACTTTCTGCCATAAGGGTGGTGTCATCTGCATATCTGAGGTTATTGATATTTCTCCTGGCAATCTTGATTCCAGCTTGTGCTTCTTCCAGCCCAGCGTTTCCCATGATGTACTCCGCATATAAGTTAAATAAGCAGAGTGACAATATACAGCCTTGACGTACTCCTTTTCCTATTTGGAACCAGTCTGTTGTTCCATGTCCAGTTCTTAATTTAAAATTAGCTGGTGACCATGTTACTGAGTCCAAGCTCACTCTACTAGCTACATGATAGGCCAGTGAATCCTAGAGATGAGGTGCTGAGGCAAGGAATACGACTTTATTCAGAAAGCCGGCTGACAGAGAAGATGGCAGACTAATGTCTCCAAACAACCATCTTTAGGGTCTGAATGCCAGGTTCTTTTATGGATCTGAGATGAGGGGAAGTGAGGAAACAAAATTAAAAGGCCATTTAATCTTACAAGTACCTCCTTGAATGGCAGGCCACAGGCAGGTGACTATGTTAATTTCTTCTTCCTGCCATCTACAAATGGATAAGTTTTGGAACAAAGGCACTTTAGCTTAACAGTCAGGCAGAGGGGCAGGTCTCTGAGGCTGTCCATTATGTGTGATTATAATAACAAAAGCAGCCAAAGAAACAAATCTAGCATGGAAGACTCGAAATTGACTCTTCCGTGTTACACAGTCATAAAACCCTCAAAATTCAGAGTCATTAAGTCAGAATCAAGACTAGCATTGCTCTTGTGAGGTCTTCTATTACCTTAATTAAAAATAATATTATTTGAAGCCACTGAGAAAATTAAAATATCCATATTTAGACATGGCCAACTCCTACTCCCTAATTGTTTGCCCCATCCCATATATATTGCAAGTCCTAATATGACAATGTTATCAGTGTGGGATAGAGTGAGGGAGAGACACAGAGATAGAAAGACAATGACAGAAAGATGGAGAGAGAGATGGGATTGAAGGATGAAACAGACAGAACAGGCTGCATGTAGAAAGCAGGACTCCATCTTGGGCCGGACTGTGGACTTTGAGCTCTATGCCCAGTATCTATGGAAACGACATCCCAATGGAAAACCAGACACCACCCCCCACCCCACCATGAAGGAGCCTCAGGACTTGTGTCACCTAAAAGAATATGCTAATTATCTCTGTAACAGAACAAGGTTGTAAATCCCATTATGCTTATCCCATTATGCTATGACCACTGGCCTATTGATAAATGTCCACTGTTTAACTATCTAGGCTTATGACACATGAATCATGGGTTAACTTTGATCATATCTCTCTTTTACCTTGTCCAGACTACTTTCAGGGAATTTGGGGATGTGGATTTGAGCATGTACACTTAGGGTATATAAGGTTTTCACAGAAACTGGTCGGGGTCCTTGGCTAAGAGGAGACTCTGCCTTGGGCCCGCCTGTGTAATAAACTGCACTCCACTATCTGAATTGTCCTTCTGAGTGTGTTTACTTCCCAAAACATGTGGCTACAACAATGACCCCATGGACTGTAGCCTGCCAGGCTCCTCTGTCTGTGGGAATTTTCTAGTCAAGAATGCTGGAGTGGGTTGCCATGCCCTCCTCCAGAAGATCGTCCCAAACCAGGGATCAAACCCAGGTCTCCCACATTGCATGCAGATTCTTTACCCTCTGAAATCACCAGGGAGGCCCAGAGAACTGCATAGACAGACACTAAGAAATATTCAATATATTAAAGATAATAAATATGTTAAAAATAAAAGGACTTATTGTTAAATCTGTGTTTTGAGGGAAATGAGTAAAAGTATCAATAGCAGTTATTTCTAGGTGATATGGGTATAATATTTTTGCTTATGGCATATCTATATTTCTGCATAGGTTATATTATTAAAACAAAGCAAAAGTACAATATTACTTTAAAAATAGGAAAATAAAATCCTATTCAGTTGTGATATTTGTGTAGCCTCATAAGATCATTCAGAGGTGTGGTATATTTTGCACATGAATAGATGGGGGATGGTGATGGGGATCTAGGAGCATTTTCTGCCTTTAGATCATCGTGTGCCCCTTGGCTGAATTTTGGAATGATTGGGACAGATTTTAAGAATACCCAAGCCTAGGTCCCAATTTTCAGAGATCCTGATTTATTTCATCTTGAGCTGAGGCTTGAGTATGAACTTTTGTAAAAGCCCTGCCAGTGATTCTAATGTGCCACCAAGGTTGAAAGATATACCACTGTAACAAAGTCCAAGCTCACTCTTCTTGCAGCACAATAGGCCAGTTAACCCTAGAGACAGAGGTGTTGAGGCTAGAAATAGGACCTTATTCAGAGAGCTGAGTGACCTAGAAGATGGCAGACTAACGTCTCAAAATAATCATCTTGTCAAGGCCTGGACGCCAGGTTCTTTTATGGATCAGAGATAGGAGGAGGTAAGGAAACAAAGTAAAAAAGCAATTTAATTCTTGCAAATATCTCCTAGAATGGCAAGTCTTAGGCAGGGGATGTGTTAGTTTCAGTTCCTTACAGTTATTTCATGGTTGGTGTGAAATAGAATATCTCCTGTCATATTAATAAACAATGATGCCACAGCTATCCGAGATTTTAGTTCCCCAAATGTGAATTTCTGAGTCTCGCCAATAAGCAGCTAAAAAGGGGCACCATTTTCCATACAAAGAACACAAGAATGTCACAGTCCTTCATAGTTGGGTAATTTCAGGCTATTTCCTTGTGAGCCAAACAAAGACACCCTAGCCCAAAGGTTAGGAAGAGTGGGCAGGGCAGGGCTCCTTGAGGCAGGTCATTATGTTTGCTTATAATAACAAAAGCAGCAAAACAAGAGTTAAAGTTACAAAAGCAAATCCAGTATGGAGTCAAAATTAACCCTTCCCAGTTATAACACTTTAATCTTTTCTTTTCAAAATAAATCTCATTCCAAATCGGGGCCTTTTCCCACATTAAAATACAGATGAACATCTAGGAATGAGCCTTCATTTATTCTAGGTCATGCCATCATCTGGGCTTCCTTTGTGGCTCAGCTGGTAAAGAATCACCTGCAATGCGAGAGACCTGGGTTGGATCCCTGGGTTGGGAAGATCCCTTGGAGAAGGGAAAGGCTACCCACTCCAGTATTCTGGCCTGGAGTATTCCATGGATGTCCATGGAGTCACCAAGAGAGGGACATGGCAGAGTGACTTTCACTTTCATGTCATCCACTTCCCTAATCCACCTTCATCTTAAGTATTCTCTAGTTCCTTATTCACATCCTATATTCCTTAAAAATATATATATATAAATTCCTTTCAAACCACTAAATATTACACAAAAATTTGAAAGTATTTCACTCAGTATTACTTTCCCAGTAACAGTTCTCATTTTATATTAATTTATTCAGTTGATCTGCTCTCCTCCAAGACTGAGTATGTTAGAGCTTCTATAGCCCAAGCCCCCCCACCCCACCCCCAACACCCAGAAATAACAGCTTCCCTCCTGTGGGAGCACACAGTCACAGTTCGTTTGTCAGTTTTATAACTCTAAAATGCACATATATGTTAATAAATGCATGATTTGAGCTACACCTGTTTCTGCATAAGATAAAAATCTTTAGTAAATTCTGATTGCTTTTATATACCCTCAAATCACCTTGGTCAACATCTCTTAGCCATGAAGTTCAGTCTGATGAAATAATAATTCCATAGTGTACTGGGTGGTAGGGCTAACTTGAGATTGCCATTTTACTTTCTCTGGTAATATTTTGAACTCTGGTAGATGAAAAATTACTGCAATTAATCTACCATGTTGCTTCATAGACAATGAAAATAGCACTGAGGTAGTACTTTTCATCAACAGGACTCTAAGCACTCGATACACAATTTTTCTCAGGAAGCTTCACAACAGCCATGAACACTAGACAGGCAATTATCATCCCCATGCTCCCTACTGAGAACCCAGAGCACAGAGAGATGAATAACTTACTCAAGTTCACACCAGATATCACTAAAATTTTTGCTACACAGGATGTAACTAAATATTTTGCTATCCATCCAATGTTCATTGAAATATTATTTTTACTTTTTACTTTACAAAGCAAAATTTCAGTTTGTTACTAACTGGAATACTGTTCAAGAATCTAGGAAAATCGTTTATGTCCTCTAGAGGTCCTTATTTTTTAACTGATTTTTGATAGAATTTGCCAAAAACTTTGTCTTCATTTGTATCTGCATTAAAATACACTGTCACACTGACTACTGTCATCTAAAGTTGCATGTATGCTCTGGTGCCTCATTCATACGTAAGTGACATCTTACTAATCACCACATGTTTTAAACAAATACATTGTAGCATTAATGTATCACTTTACAGCCTTGAAAATAATTATATTTTTTCAATAAGAATTATCGCTAAATCGTAGCATTATATAAACTATTTCCTTTTTATAGAGGAAAAAGTTATTTACTAGCCATAAATAGCCCAAATTTTAATACCCAATTTATGTTAAAAAAAAAAAAGCTAACTTTGTTTTTGAAATAGTAGATTGCGAAGAAAATAATGAGTAGGTTTCAAAATAACTCCAAAGCCCTTCATATGTAAAGCAATACTAAAATACTATAATATATCAGCTAATCTGATGGAAGAAGGAGTAGGAAAAATAATTCAAAAGATTAAATCACTTAAAAGTATGCTGTTTAATTTTAAATTTTACACACACACATACACACACGCATATATACCAAGATATTTTCACTTATTCATTATTTACTCATTTATTTATGTACTTTTTGTGTGTCTAACATATGCTTGTCATTTATTTCCTGTCCTCAAGGAACTTGTTTTCTTGAAAGTGAAAGTCACTCAGTCCTGTCTGACTCTTTGCGAGTCCATGGACTCTACGGTCCATGGAATTCTCTAGGACAGAATACTGGAGTGGGTAGCCTATCCCTTCTCCAGGGGATCTTCCCAACCCAGGAATCAAACCAGGGTTTCCTGCATTGCAGGCGGATTCTTTACCAACTGAGCTATCAGGGAAGCCCATAGTTTTCTTGAGGGATCTAAATGCTAATCAAATAACCATATAAATGAATGGAAAATTTTGATTTTGATATGTATCGTGAGAGAGAAATAAGTGATGTCTAAGAGAATAAAGCTGATATATTTGACATATTCTTATGTCAAGTAAGATGTTATTAAGTTCAGTTCAGTTCAGTTCAGTTCAGTCGCTCAGTCATGTCTGACTCTCTGCAACCCCATGAATCGCAGCACGCCAGGCCTCCCTGTCCATCACCAACTCCCGGAGTTCACTCAGACTCACGTCCATCGAGTCAGTGATGCCATCCAGCCATCTCATCCTCTATTGTCCCCTTTTCCTCTTGTCCCCAATCCCTCCCAGCATCAGAGTCTTTTCCAATGAGTCAACTCTTTGCATGAAGTACTGGAGTTTCAGCTTTAGCATCATTCCTTCCAAAGAACACCAGGGCTGATCTCCTTTAGAATGGACTGGTTGGATCTCCTTGCAGTCCAAGGGACTCTCAAGAGTCTTCTCCAACACCACAGTTCAAAACCATCAATTAGACTTAGTCTAATAAGATCCTAATATATTATTTTTCTTGTAACTTCCTAGCTTAACTGGATAGAGTGGAAAACACCGGGTGATATGTCAATATTTCTCAAATAAAACACAATAAGTATGCTGCTGCTACCATCTCTCCTTTCTCCCTTCACATAAGTCAATTTTCCAATATACAGATTTAAATATACAGAAAAAAATTGAATGGATTTGATGAGTAAATGAGAGATGAAGATAAGAAGCCCTTTTAACCATTTTTGTATTAATGCAGAAGTCCATTTCCATGAGTTTTAGACTTGAATCAATACTTAAAATACATAATCATTTTAAATTAAACATCATATACTCTTTGACTTTGTTTAATCAGGAACAGTTGGTTCAAGTTAATAAATCACAGATGAGTTTTCTGTTGTGTATTTGTACAGACCCAAGAAAAAATGTATTAGGAATGCCTTTGCACTACTTTAAACATGTTCTAAAAGTAATAAGCAAAAGCTTATTATTTGGACTCTGTAATTCATAGAACATTAAAATGAGAAGAAATCTTAGTTATCATAAACATGTTGTATTCCTTCATCCCCCAAGCCCTGTTTCTTGAATGAAGGATCTCATGGCCAGCGAGACTAAAAATGACTACTAGAAATTCAAGTCTTCTGAAAAGCATGGGGAAGAGTATGGCATTGTGGGAAGAAAAATATGTGTCTAGTCATCAGACAGATATAGGCTTAAGTCTTCCTCTATCAGTTATATTTTTTACCTTCAGAGTGCACTTCCACATCACTGATTCTGCCTTTTCATCTTTCAAGGCTCATCAAAAGTTTAACTTATAATAACTTTGTCTTCACGGCTTCTACTCTACACTTAGAGCCTGTAATACTTGTTTTTGCAATTAATCTCACAAGTGTTAGTTTTCCCTATGAAGCACTCAAGGGCAAGGTGTTTATGCTATTTATCTGATTACACATTATTTGTCTTTGTACTCATTTTTAACTCTCTTGCAGATAGGAAATGTCTGAAAAGTTTTATTCAACCTGTTAATTAATGAGGAGACAAGTAAGATGTTAAAAATGGTTCTGAGAAGGTTTGAAGAGATACGTATTTATAAACAATTTAATGAAGAAATATTAGGGTAAACATGCTAAGTTAAACACAGACCTGATTAATACCAACAGAGCAACAAACCATAACTTTCTATATTTTCACTGGTCAGAGGTACATGTATCTCTACCAAACAAACACATATAATTTTATAATTTAATGTCAGTTCACTAGATATGGGCCTATTTTATAATAAAGTGAGTTAACCAAAATGTATTACTTAACACTGGGTGATATATATATACATATATATATATATATATATATGTGTATATATAAAAAGAGAAAATATATGCCATCCACATTTTGCTGAATTTCAAAGTCTTGGATTTTTTTTTTTTAACATCCAAGAAACTGTGCACAAATAAAAATGTTTGTCAAGCAGATAAATGAACAAATGCATCAACATAAATTACCACATAATTTATTTAATATGTCTGAATGTCAGTTTTCTTATCTATAATGAAAAATTATTTATTTTACCTTATGGGAAAAATAAAAAGGATCATAAATAAATATCATATGCCTCGTGTCTGCTCTCAGTGAATCTCTCTTCTTGTCCCTCACTTTGATTACTGTTAAGCATCAGTAATTTTCACTATTATTTCTCCTAGCTCACTGATACATTCCTCTGCATCATTCAACCTAGCTGTTGATTCACTCTAGTATATTTTTCATTTCAGTTATTGTTCTTCATCTCTGTATAGTTGCTCTTTTACGTTTTCTCTTTGTTAAAATTTTTTATTTTCTCATTCTATGCATTCATTCATCTTCCAAGTTCTTGAATCATCTTTCTAATCACTACCCTGAACTCTTTTTCAGATAGACTGCCTGCCTCCACTTCACTTAGTCCTTCTTCTGGGGTTTTATCTCATTCCTTCATTTGGAATATGTTTCTCTCTTGCCTCATTTTCCCTAAGTTTCTGTTTGTGTTTTATGTATCTGGTAGGTTTCTTATGTTTTCCAGCCTTGGAGAAATGACCTTCTATAGGGGGCATCTTATCAACCCAGCAGCACACTCATCCTCTCATCACCTACGGTAAGTGCTCCAGCGGTTCCCCCAGTGAGGCCTGCATGAATTGGTCTGTTGTGGTGAGCTAACTGTATGCATGGTCTGGTAGGCTTGGTTGGCCCCTAGTTTGGTTGGGTGCCAGGCTCCACCTTGTGTGTATGTTTCCAACACTGGTTGGCAGAACCAGGTCAAGAGGCCACTGACTGCATACCCCAAGGTGCCCCGGGGCAAGTGTTGGTGTGAGCCAGAGGGCAGAGTCAGGATCCAGAAGACGTCAGGACTTTTATTTCCCTACTGGTGGTGAAGACCATTCCTGGAGTTAATGCTGGACAGCTGGCAGTTGAGCTGGGTCCTGGAACCTGGCTGCAGGGTCCAGGGATCCCAAAACTGCTGTCAGACCACTGGCTGCAGGGGAATGGTTTCTGACACAGTTGGATATGGGATCCAGTATGTCCCAAAGCTTGTGCTGGCCTGCTAGTGGGCAGGGCCAGGGGCTAGGTAGTCTCAGGGCAGATTCTGGCCTGCTGCTGTTAGGCTAAGTCTGCAGGCTGAAAAATTGAGGTTTTCTCCTGTTTAGCATCTGCTCTCTGCTGGTTGGTGCTGGTCCAGAGGCTCAGGCAGGTTCCCTGCAGTGCATGGGTGGGGGCCAGGGGCTCTGGGATTCTTGCCTGCCCACTGTTGGGTAGAGCTGGGTTTTGGACCCTCTGATGGGCAGGGCCATGTCCAGAGGCTGCTGGGGGCTTGGAGATCTTCATACAGCCTGTCTGCTTATGGTGAGGCTGTGTCCCTGCTGCTCTGGGCTGTTGGACAAAGCCAAGACTGAGTGCTAATGAGTTGGAGGGAGGAATCCACAATGGCTGCCTCTACCACCAGCATCCATGTGGTAAAAGGAGCTCCCCATATGGCTGCCACCAGGGTCTATGTCCCCATAGTGGGCCTCAGCCACCCACTGCTTCTCTGGGAGACTCCCTAAGACCAGCTGGTAGGTCTGGGCCATGTTCTGTCAAATTACTTCTTTAGTCCTGGGTATCTAAGTGAGTGATACTTTCTGTGCACCATTAAGTATGAAATCTCTATTTCCCATAGTCCTTTGAGACTCCTGAAATTAAGCGACACTGGCCTTCAATGCCAAATGCTCTGAATTCGTCCTGACATGGAGCTCAGTACTCTCATGCCTGTGGGAGAAACTCTGCAATGCAATTATTCTCCAGTTTATGGGTTGGTCACTCAGGGATATGGAACTCAACTGTATCCGTCCTTCCAACTCATCTTGTTGTGGCTCCTTCTTTATGTCTTTAGTTGTAGAAGGTTTTTGTCTTGTGTGTGTGTGTGTGTTTTTTTGGTGGATTTTACTCTTTTTCATAAATGGTTATTCTGCAGATAGTTGTGGTTTTATTTGTTTTTGTTTGTTTTTTTTTTTAACTTTACAATATTGTATTGGTTTTGCCATACATCAACATGAATCCGCCACAGGTATACATGTGTTCCCCATCCTGAACCCTCCTCCCTCCTCCCTCCCCATACCATTCTTCTGGGTCATCCCAGTGCACCAGCCCCAAGCATCCAGTATCGTGCATCGAACCTGGACTGGTGACTCGTTTCATATATGATATTATACATGTTTCAATGCCATTCTCCCAAATCATCCCACCCTCTCCCTCTCCCACAGAGTCCAAAAGACTGTTCTGTACATCAGTGTCTCTTTTGCTGTCTCGTATACTGGGTTATTGTTACCATCTTTCTAAATTCCATATATATGCGTTAATATACTGTATTGGTGTTTTTCTTTCTGGCTTACTTCACTCTGTATAATAGGCTCCAGTTTCATCCACCTCATTAGAACTGATTCAAATGCATTCTTTTTAATGGCTGAGTAATACTCCATTGTGTATATGTACCACAGCTTTCTTATCCATTCATCTGCTGATGGACATCTAGGTTGCTTCCATGTCCTGGCTATTATAAACAGTGCTGCGATGAACACTGGGGTACACATGTCTCTTTCAATTCTGGTTTCCTCAGTGTGTACGCCCAGCAGTGGGATTGTTGGGTCATAAGGCAGTTCTATTTCCAGTTTTTTAAGGCATCTCCACACTGTTCTCCATAGTGGCTGTACTAGTTTGCATTCCCACCAACAGTGTAAGAGGGTTCCCTTTTCTCCACACCCTCTCCAGCATTTATTGCTTGTAGACTTTTGGATCGCAGCCATTCTGACTGGTGTGAAATGGTGCCTCATAGTGGTTTTGATTTGCATTTCTCTGATAATGAGTGATGTTGAGCATCTTTTCATGTGTTTGTTAGCCCTCTGTATGTCTTCTTTGAAGAAATGTCTATTTAGTTCTTTGGCCTATTTTTTGATTGGATCATTTATTTTTCTGGAATTGAGCTGTAGGAGTTGCTTGTATGTTTTTGAGATTAGTTGTTAGTCAGTTGCTTCATTTGCTATTATTTTCTCCCATTCTGAAGTCTGTCTTTTCACCTTGCTTATAGTTTCCTTTGTTGTGCTGAAGCTTGTGACTTTGGTGTGCCCATGAGAGAAGGTGAGCTCAGTGTCTTTCCATTTGGCCAATCCTCTATCACTACTGGCTCAGGGGAAGTAGTAGCTTCAGTGGTGGTGCACCCCATGCTACCCCCAAAAGTGTGGAGACTTTTTGCTTTCTCATTCTTTATTCAGTGTTTTTCCCAGAATGCTTATCACTTCTCTGTGAACTACCCCATACATTTTTTTTTTTCATGTGTAAAGTCTGACTTAATCATGCCTTTATACAGTAGCAGAAACTCCTTGACTATGAAGTGTTCAGGAGGCAAAGACAGCAATAGCGATGTGCATCACAGCTGTAAGTTATTAGCTTATTAGTGCAATATTCCGGCACCTTGTTCTCTTGCTTTTTATATTATTTACCCAAGGCTACTGTATTTTTTCTCTCAAATTCTCTACCTGTTAGTTTACTCACATATCCCACCAGGTTTCATCTCAGGCATATACTACTTTTTCTGAATTTATTATGCTTCTAGCGGTGGAACAAAGATGGCCTGGAGCACTTTTAAATCAGGGGCATGTGATGGGAATTGTTTTTTTTTTCTTCATGTTTTGTCAGGGGTACAACTGAACCTCCTGTTTTGTTTGCCTTTAAGCACATGGTGATGCTCGTCATCAATTCACTACATCCCTGTTTTCATGGGAGAGTGCTGTGGTGGTGATAGTCCTTGTCAGCCTTCTTCTGTTTGCATATTAAACTAACTAACTGCTGCAAGGATGGAGTGTTGAGGGCATGAAGGAGATCATGATCTTGAAGTAAAAAAAAATAATAATGACCTTGCTTCTTGAAGATAATAGCACTTTAGGATTTTTTAGTACATCAAAAAGAAGAAAAACAAGGAATAGGAAGCATGAAAGTATGACATGATAATAACAATCTCAAAGGATAATCTAGGTACTCACTAGTTTTTTTCTAGTATTGAAATATACTTGACATATAGCATCTTGTTAGTTTCATGTATACTGTATAATGATTTTCTATTTGCATACATTATGCAATGATCATCACGATAAGTCTAGTAACCATCTGTCCCCATATAAATATATTACATTATTATTGATCATTTTCTTTAGGCTATATATTACATCCCCCGTGGCTTATTCATTTTACAACTAGAGGTGTGTACCTCTTAATACTCTTTACCTATTTTACATGTACTAATCGTACTTCTGTTTGACTTACTGTGCACAGCATAATATCCAGAAAATCCATCCCATGTTTTACTCCCCAGCAACCACCCAGTAATATCCTCTATGGGTCTGTTTTTGTTTTATTTGTTTTGTCTTTCATTCCACATATAAATGAGCTCATGTAATATTTTTATTTCTCTATGTGACTTACTGTGCATAGCATAATACCCAGAAAATCCATCCAGTTTGTGGTAAACAGAAAAATTTCACTTTTTTGAATGAGTAATATTCCATCATCCACCCACCTCCTACCCCCGCACACACACACACACCACATCTTCCTATCCATTTATCTATCAATGGTCACTGCCATATGATCCAAGAATTTTGCTTCTGGGTATTTACACTAAGAAAAGAAGAACAGTAATTTGAAAAAGTATATGCACACTAATTTTCATTGCAGTATTATTTACAATAGTTAAGAGATGAAAGCAACACAAGGTGTTTTTTTTATTAATCTAAATTGTTTATATATTTAGCAAAGATTGGTATTCCTGACAGAAACAAAACTTAGAAAGCAAAAACTAAACCTCATCCCCACTAGATACAATTATACCTGTTTTACAAAGTATTTAACTGGAGTATAGTTGCTTCATACTGCATCTCAGTTTCTTTTGTACAGCAAAGTGAATCAGTCATATATTTATACATACATATATATATGTATATATATATATATATAATATATATGTGTATCTCCTCTTTTTTGGATTTCCTTCCCATTTATGTCACCCCAGAATACTGAGTTCCCTGAACTATACAGTAGATTCTCAATAGTTATGTATTTTATGTTGCTGTTGTTCAGTCATTAAAATCATGTCTGACTCTTTGCAACCCCATGGACTGTAGCACACCAGGCTCCTTTGTCTTCCTCTGTCTCCCAAAATTTGCTCAAATCATTTCCATTGAGTCTGCGACACTATATAATCATCTCAATCTCTGCTTTCCCCTTCTCCTTTTGCCATCAATCTTTCCCAGCATCAGGGTCTTTTCAAATGAGTCAGCTCTTTGCATCAGGTGGCCAAAGTATTGGAGCTTCAGCAACAGTCCTTCCAGTGAATATTCACAGTTGGATTTCCTTTAGGATTAACTGGTTTGATCTCCTTGCGGCCCAAGGGACTCTCAAGCGTCTTCGTTAGCACCATAGTTTGAAAGCATCAATTCTTCAGTCCTCAGCCTTCTTTATGGTCCAGCTCTCATATCCCTACATGACTACTGGAAAAATCATAACTGACTATACAGACCTTTGTCAGTAAAGTGTTGTCTCTGCTTTTTAGTACATTGTCTAGGTTTGTCATGGCTTCCCTTCCAAGGAGCAAGTGTCTTTTAATTTCATGGCTACAGTCACTGTCTGCAGTGATTTGGGAGCCCAAGATATTTAAGTGTGTCACTGTTTCCACTTTTTCCTCTAATGTTTTCTGTGAAGTGATAGGACCAGATGCCATGATCTTAGTTTTATGAATGTTGAGTTTTAAGCTAGCTTTTTCATTCTCCTCTTTCACCCTCAACAAGAGGCTCTTTGGTTCCTCACTTTCTGCGTTTAGAGTGGTATCATCTGCATATTAGAGGTTGTTGATGTTTTTGCTGCCAATCTTGTTTCCAGCTTGTAACTTGTCCAGTCCATCATTCTGCATGATGTACTCTGCACATAAGGTAAATAAACAGGGTGACAATAAACACCCTTGTCATACTCCTTTCTCAATTTTGAACTAGTCACTTGTTCCATATAGGGTTTTAACTGTTGCTTCTTGACCTACACACAGGTTTCTAAGGAGACAGGTAAGGTGGTCTGGGAGTCCCATCTCTTCAAGAATTTTCCAGTTTGTTCTGATCCACAAGCCAGAGACTTTAGCATAGTCAATAGAGCACAAGTCAATGTTTTTTCCTGAATCCCTTGCTTTCTCCATGATCCAATAAATGTTGGCAATTTGATCTCTGGTTCCTCTGCCTCTTTGAAACCCCAATTGTACATCTGGAAGTTCTTGGCTTACATACTTCTGAAGCCTAGCTTGAAGGATTTTGAGCATTACCTTGCTAGAATGTGAAATGAGCACAATTTTGCACAGTAGTTTGAACATTCTTTGGCATTGTCCTTCTTTGGGATTGGAATGAAAACTGAGTTTTTCCAGACCTATGGCCACTGCCAAGTTTTCCAAATTTGCTGACATATTGAGTGAGCGCAGCACTTTAACAGCACCATCTTTTAGGCTTTTAAATAGTTGAGCTGGAATTCCATCACCTCCACTAGCTTTGTACGTAGTAATGCTCCCTAAGGCCCACTTATCACTTCACACTCCAGAATGTCTGGCTCTAGGTGAGTGACCACACCACTGTGGTTATTCATGTCATTAAGACCTTTCTTGTATAGTTCTATGTATTATTTTTACCTTTTCTTAATCTCTTCTTCTTTTAGGTCCTTATTGTTTCTGTCCTTTATCGTGCCCATCATTTGCATGAAATGGTCTCTTGATATCTCCAACTTTCTTGATGAGATCTCTAGTCTCTCATTCTGTGGTTTTCATCTATTTCTTTGCATTATTCATTTAAGACCTTATTTCTCCATGCTGTTCTTTAGAACTCTGCATTCAGCTAGGTATATCTTTCCCTTTCTCCCTTGCCTTTCACATCTCTTCTTTTCTCAGCTATTTGTAAAACCTTGGGTGGCCATTCATGACATGGTCATATCTTCATTGAGTTACAGAAGCCCCTTCACCAAGATAAGGCTATGATCCATGAAGAGCTATCTATTTTATACATAGTATCAATCCCAATCTCTCAATTCATCATATCCTCCCATGCCCCACCTTGGTGTTCATATGTTTGTTCTCTATGTCTGTATCTCTATTTCTGGTTTGCAGATAGGTTCATCAGTAACATTTTTCTAGATTCCACATACATGTGTTAATATTATGATATCTGTTTTGCTCGTTCTGAGTTACTTCACTCTATGATATTTTAAATGACTTTTCTTTGAAATGTAAAGAAACATATAATGTTTTACTGTCAAGAATATTGTTATTGACTAAAATTGTCACTGTCATGGACATCAAACATATTTAAACACCAGAATAGGCAACAGTGATAAAGGTGGTGATAAAATAGTTAAGCAAATAAATTTAATTGGCTCTTTTGAGGGTATTTACAAAAACAGTAATATGAGAAAGGGTCTATTGCAGGTGTTTGGTCAATATTCTCTCAATTATTTGGTAAAATTAAGGAGTTTATATATGAGGAACATAGAATATAGGGTTAAAATATATACCAAAGGAATAATTAGTTTTCCTTTTTCAAGAGACCACAACAAATCAAGGTGCTTAAGTAAGATTTGTATCTTACATAAAATTTTACAGGTGAAATTTAAATCAATTTCCTCCTCCTCTTCTCTACAATAAACTGGTTAATAGTTGCTTATTATAAAATAAATCTTTCAAATACTTGGGAACAGTTAAGTATCCTCTTAGCTTTCTTTCTCTAATATAAAATTACTTATAAACTAATTTATGAATCATGCACATACCTTTAGAAGGAGCATAGTACATAAATTTACAATCCCCCTTGAGGAATAAACTCATGTGTTCCTTTCAAAATATATGCAACACTTCCCATTTATATGGGCAGCATCACATATATCATTTGAATAGCAGTGCTTTGTTTACATTTAGTATCTTTGTACAAAAATGCAAACCAGTTTGGAGAGAAGTTCACTTTTTATAACTCTTCTAGGAGACAGGGAAAATCCTGTCTAAATATAAGAGCAATGTTGGTGTTTTCTCTTATAGATTTCATGGATCAAAATTTACGGTAGCATTCCATTGGAGAAAGAAGGAAGAAAAGGTAGGAAAGAAAGGAGAAAAGAAAAAAAATGAAACCTGAAAATAAAAAAAAATAAAACACCATGTCATTCTTTATTCACTATTAATTCCTTCCTTTCATTTTCTCTCATTTATTCCTCTCACAGCTTCTCCAATGTTTCCTTGCTCCCCAAATTATCATTTCCAGAACTCAGGCTCCTTTTCAGTTTAATGGCCCATTCTTCCTTACATTGTGTAATTGAGTGTCACCTAAGCCACTTCAATACTAATTTCTTGGTTAAGTCAAACTTAACATCTTCATAACTTTGCTAGACATATTTCTAGAAGTCAATTTTTTTGTTGTTGTTATAAGGGCATGCTTATTCTCCCAGGCACTTGGAGTCAGAATTTCTTTGTCATCTTTGATTTTATTTTTTTTAATTTAATTTAATTTTTTAACTTTACAATATTGTATTGGTTTTGCCATATATCAAAATAAATCCGCCAGAGGTATATTTCAGCACCATGTCAGTGTTACCAAACTCTACTGGTCACAGCATCAAAACAGTTAGCCCATCACTCCTTCCCTTCTACTTTGAGTAATGATCAAACTACTTTAATCCTCATTTCTCCTCATCTGTGCTGTGCTTAGTCATTCAATTATGTCAGACTCTTTGCAACCCCATGGACCATAGCCCATCAGGCTCCTCTGTCCATGGGGATTCTCCAGGCAAGAATACTAGAGTTTGTTGCCATGCCCTCCTCCAGGGGATCCTCCCAACCTAGGGATCGAACCCAGGTCTCCCACAGTGCAGGTGGATTCTTTACAGTCTGAGCCAACAGGGAAGTCCATGAATACTGGAGTAGGTAACCTCTCCCTTCTCCAGGGAATCTTCCAGACCCAGGAATTGAACAAGGGTCTCCTATATTGCAGGTGGATTCTTTACCAGCTGAGCTACCTAGATTATTATAAGAAATAATAATTTTAAACTAATGTCTGTGTATTAATATCTTGTCTTCTCTTTATCAATCTTTGCACAATGCTTCTATATTAATATTTCCTAAGTTATAAAGCCCAATTTATTTGATCCTTCAAGACTGTGAACAAATTACTACCCTAACATGTATGACCTTCAATAGTAGGTTCTTGATACTTATTTTAAGCCCAATTTATTTCCCATAAAGTTAACCTGAGAGATTCAATGCTGCTCTGTGTGCTTTTCGTCCTCTATGTTTTTATGCAGCTACATCGTCCACTAGGACACTCTTCTCCCTTTGCAATGCCTAAACCCCTCATCACTGCTCCTAATCTATTAAAGTTCTATCCTGCCTTTGGTTTTGAAAAGCAGTATCATTCAGTAAATGCCCATCATTTTCCCAATCCTTGTAATAAAATGTTTGCTCCTTCCTTTGAATACCCATGCATTTATATTTGTACTTTTTATATTTTTTGTACTTTTTAGATACACCTAATTTTACTTACTTGTCATGTATGTATACATACTTCTCTAATTTGTTTTATTAAATCTTAGAGCCACTGAGAGCAAGGATATTGAAAAAATACTCACTGGTCAAGAAATGATTATAGTCTTGTGATATACGCCTAAGTCACTCCTAAGATACAGAGAAAAGATGAAGAAGGTTAAAAAAAAGAAAGACTGCTTAAAAATAAATAAAATGACTCTGTCTGTAGTGGGTTTAGATTTATGTGATTGAAGACTGGTCTAGGATATTCAAATCAATGAATGTACAGAAACAAATAGTAAATCTTTCAGTGGATGCTTATTTGTCTGGAAAGGAGACGGTCACACACTGTGGCCATTGCGGTTTGACTCAAAATCAAAGCCATAATCTCTTGTGTTTGTAACCATGCTTCAAAGCATTCTCTTAAAGGACTGGAACTGTTAAACATATATTAATGTTCTTATCCTGAGAAGGTCACAAGTGGTTTCGGTCATGGTTCGCCTCATCTGTTTCCTTTGAATCCTGTTAAGACAGAGAAGGCCCACCTGATAGAGTTCTCTAGGCAATTGTTTCACTGTGGAGCCCCACATTGTACTGCAAACTACTTTAAAATGTTTCTGGAAGGAATAAATCTTTAATTTAAAATGAATCCTCATTGCAAAAGCTTGAATGTACTTGAAATATCTGAGAAACCCTTGAAGTTATGAATATATAAAACCTCAAAGCTAGTCATTTTATAAATAAAAATCATTAATTTTTAATCAAAAGAAGATTTCCTCAGTGTAGGCTCCTAAATGTTTTATATCCGATATTCAGTGAAAGGTTTGCTCTTTTTGGATGCCTTATCCTTGATGCCCTGCTCAATCTATTTGCCTTAATCTCAGCTACCATTCCAGCATGTGTATATAATTGATTTTGTAGGACTTAGAGTCCAATCCTGGCATCCAGCCTGACTTTTATATATATAGCAGAAAATATAGCAGTCATTTAGTTTTTTTGTTTGTTTCTTTTTCATTTTAATTGTTTCTAAACTATGTTAAAAACACCTCCTTGGACTTCCAAGAGAGAAATTCAGAAAGAATACTTTGAGATGTATGTTTAAAGTTCAAGTGGGTAATAATCTTGAAAGATTTTACTGGTAGAAGATACACTTGAATTTGCTGGCATTTTCTATTTCAGATGATAAAATAATATATTAGCTTAATATTTGGGGGAGAATACCATTTTATTACTAAAAAGTAAGCATTTATTTAATTTCTATTAAAGATGCATTTTTAAAGTCACATTTTTGTGACCATTTTCCCATTGATATTTGGAATCCAGGTTAAAATGTTTAAAAATAAATTGTAATATATTTTTTAAGTCCATGAGAAGATGAATAATAAAGAAAGCCTATAGGAAATATTTTAAACTTCCCTTTACTATCTAATTCTTGTGTGTAGAATTCTACTTTTAACAATGCCTGGACTCAAAGGAAACCAGAAAACCAAAAACATAAAAGAAACTAAGAAAAATGCATTTGAAAATAGCTCATATAATGTTAGAATAGTCAAAGAATAGTGTATTTCTAAAACTATTTCATGACTGTACACCCATGATTACAAGTAACTTGAAGATTTTTTAACTTTTCATAATGTAATTATATTAATACATTAAATAAAACTTCTTTTATCCTAGTTCAAATATTTTCTTGTAAAAGATCAGCACACAGTGCCTAATTAACTTCATAGATGAACAGAGGCTATAAGAGCAAAGGCACAGTGAATTTCAAATAGGTATTCTACTCTAGTTGGTAAAGTTGGTTTCAATAGGGTATAGTTTAACGATTCAGAAAATGCTATATATGTAAACTGATACTGAACAATTAAGTAAATGGATGGGAGCTAGGATTCATTCTGTTGGTGTGGGGGATTCTAGGTAAGCAAGGGAGAAGGTTATAATGATCCATGTTGCAATGAATTACAATGAAAGACATCAGTATGAACTCGTGTTTAGCATAACATAGATACAGATAGAATTATGTACAGATAGGTATATATACCTGGGTTCATATACACAGGGATATTTGCTTCTCTGTGGGCTGCAGGAGCCTAGAATTAACACCCCACTAGCAATAAGCACACTCAACTCAGATCTTGGTTTCTCTAATAAAAGTATCCAGAACTCCTCATAAGAATGGTTGATTCTAGAGCTTGAATGGAGAATATATAATATTATCATAGAATATCTTGTAGTGCCAGAGAACAAAATAGTGCTAAAACCTAAACCAAACCAAACAAACTAAATCAACAATGGAGATATATATATCAAAAGGGCGCAGGAGTCAATAGAAAGAGCTCCTAAAAGCCATAGCTAGAACCAAGTGAACAACAGAACTCAAAACACAGTATTAGATTAAAGGGCTTAGCTGTTGGCTCAGTAGTAAGGCACCTGCCTGCCAATGCAGGAGATGTGGGTTCGATCCCTGGGTCAGGAAAATCCCCTAGAGAAGGAAATGGCAACCCACACCTGTATTCTTGCTTGGGATATCCCACGGACAGAGGAGCTAGCCAGACATGACTCAGTGACTAAACAACAACAATAGATTAGATTAAAACCTAAACTATGAAAGAAATATGTTTAAATATATACTTAAATAAATTATTGATTGAATAAATGAATCACTGGAGGAGAGTAGACAATTATTCTGTGCAGAAGAATCTCAAATGATTTGTGGAGATACTCCCCTGCCCTGACAAAGAGAAGTGGAACATAACTTCCATTCCTTAAGCTTCACATAGAACCTCCTTCTAAAGAATACACTATGGGAAGCACGGAAAAAAATAACTCTATAGCACAGAAGCCTGGCAAATACTATGTTGGCCAGGTAATGAAAATCAACAGAGATAAAGTTATGTTGATAGTATGCTAGTGACATAATGTGAAAATGGTACTTCCTCTCTCTGTGTTATTTTCCCTAAAAACCCATGACTCCAATCTAATCATGAGAAAAACATCAGGCAAATTCCAATTAAGGAACGGTCAATAAAACATCTGACCCGTAGTCCTCAGAACCAAGGAAAGAAAGATTTAAGAAACTGTCATAGTCTAGGAGCCTGAGGGGACATGATGACTAAAAGCAATGCCATGTCTTGGATGGGTCACTGGAATAGAGAAAAAATGACAACTGTCCCATACTAAATTGGAGAAGGAAATGGCAACCCAGTCCAGTGTTCTTGCCTGGAGAATCCCAGGGACGGGGGAGCCTGGTGGGCTGCCGTCTCTGGGGTCGCACAGAGTCGGACACGATGAAGTGACGCAGCAGCAGCAGCAGCAGCAGTTCCATACTAATGTAAGATCAGTTAGCAATAGGGGAAACCGTGTGGGCTATATGAGAACTCCTTATACATTTTCATAGCTTTTCTGTAAATCTAAAACTATGCTAAACTAAAAATATATCTTAAAAATAATAACAAAACTTTTTGGGGTGATGGGCATGATCTGTTTGGTGCTAATAGTATCTACACAACTCTGTCAGAATTCATAAAACTGTATACATACACATTATGTCTCAATAAACTTTTCAGGCTGTCCCCTGGCTTGTGGCTGTCGGAAAGTCTATGAAAATTACAAACCTCAGAAAACGTCTCTCTTTAATCACTGACATGAGGCACCATGTCAGTGATTAGATTGGAGTACTTTCAACTGATTTCAAATACATTGTGTATAGAGTTAGATGTCAGGTATAATTGCAGGTGCTATCACCTTATTTAAAATACATAAAATTATGGCTATTAAGTGGTTAATATCCAAAATACAAAAGTAGCTCATACAACTCAATATTAAAAAAACAACAAATAGTCCAATTTAAAAATGGACAGAAGAACTAAATAGAATTTTTTTTTTTTCAAAGAGAATATGCAGGTGGCCAACAGGCACATGAAAAGATGCTCAACATCACTAATCATCAGGAAAATGCAAATCAAAACCACAATGAGATATCACTACACACTTGTCAGAATGGCTGTCATCAAAAAGCATACAAATAATAAATGTTGGTGAAGATGTGGAGAAAAGGGAACCCTTGTACAACATTTGTAGAAATGTAAATTAATATAGCCACTGTGGAAAACAGTATGGAGATTTCTCACAATAAATAAATAAATAAGTAAAAAATACCATGTGCATGCATGCATGCTAAGTCGCTTCAGTCATGTTCAACTTTTTGCAGCACTATGGACTATAGCCTGCAAGGATCCTCTGTCCATGACAGTTTCCAGGCAAGAATACTCGAGTGGGTTGCCATGTCCTCCTCCAGGGGAGTCTTCCCAACCCAGGGATCGAACCAGCATCTCTTAAGTCTCTTGCATTGGCAGGTGGGTTCTTTACCACTGGTGCCGCCTGGAAAACCCCACAATAACATATGACCCAGCAATTCCAGTCCTGGGTAAATATTCAAAAGAAACAAAAATAGTAATTTGAAAAGATACATGCACCCTCAATGTTCGTAACAACATTATTTACAAACTCCAACATTTGGAAGCAACCTAAGTGCCCATCTACAGATGTATGATTAAAGAAGTGGTAAATTTACACAGTGGAATACTACTTGACCATAAAAAGAAGAAAATGTTGCCATTTGTGACAGCATGGATAGATGTGGAGGTGTTATGCTAAGTGAAATATGTCAGAGAAAAACAAATACTGTACATATCATTTATATGTGAAATCTGAAAAATGCAACAAACTAGTGAATATAATAATAAAGAATAGACTCACAGGTATGGAAAACAAACTAGTGGTTACCCATGGGGAGAAGAAACAGGAGAGGGACAATATAGGGATACAGGATTAAGAGGTACTAGCAATTATGTATAAAATAAGCTTCAAAGATATATTGTAAAACAGCAGAAATATAGCCAATATTTTATAATAACTAAATGTTGCATAACCTTTAAAAACTGTGAATCACTATATTGTATATCCGTAGCATATAAATCATACATCAACTACACTTCAGTTAAAAAATAAACTACATTGCAATACAGAGTGTTGAAGGTGATCCACCTCAGATTTGAGTCCCACTTCTGCCACTTACTAACTGCAATCTTGGACAAATCATTTCACTCACCCAAACCTCAATATCCACATCAATACAATGAGATTAATAATACTTATAAAGCATTTTAAAGATTCAATAACCAAATTTAGAGCTAATTATCATGCATAAACAAATGGAAGTGCTCTATCAGTGGTAGTAATATGTTTATTCTAATGTAATTTTATAAATATATTATAATGTAATTAAATAACTATGTTTATTATAATGTAATTTTATGAGAGTGTGAATGTGTTACATGGAGATAAATGAAGGAGTCACAGTAGTGGAAAACTTTATCTGAAGGCAGGCTAACCTTTCCAGTAGTTTTCAAAACAGTCTATTTTTTAACCCTGGGTTCTCATATAATGTTAAACTAAGAACTAATGTTAACTACAGGTTGTTCAGATTGTAGTAATTCCATTTCTGTTTGATGGAATAAACAGTCTAATTAGTGAACTTTTACAATAACCAATTTGCTCCTCATGGAAATCTAGGGTAAAGGGATCACTTAAGTGGTTTTTACCTACAACAAAGAAACTGTTTTTTTGTTTTTTTTTTTCTTTCTGATAAATTGTGTAACTCAAAGGTCAGTAATAGTTTCATACATCACAAGTCCTTTCTCGTGCCTCACAGTGCCTCAGGGCATGCATTCTAATGTGATCTGTCAGCCCCTACCTAACAGATTTAGTTCTTACTTGTAATATATTAATAGCTTCATTTTTAGATTTTGTTTTTTCCCAAATAGCACTAAGAAATTGATTGCCAGCTCACTGAGTTGAGAATGGAAGCAGATTGTTGAGCATGAATTACGGTCATGAAAACAGCATCAAGACTGCAGATTTGAATATGATAAATAAGAGAGAACTTACAAAGGAGTTGAGAAGCCAGCTGGGTGATTTTGCTATTAGAAATGGAAGAGATGGAGCTTTCTGGCATGTTTTTAAGCTTCAGAAATAGTTGCCAAGGCATGCAATAAGAAATTACCAACTACTTCAAAAGATGTAAACATCTATTTTTCTTTTATTCTAAAGCATAGTGATTCTCACAGGTCCTTAAAAATACACAGTGGGGAAAAAAAAACGGATCCTTATTTAATCTCCACTAAGTGAAAGAGTAGAGAATATATCAGATATGCAATTAAAAGACCGATTTACATATACTCTTTTTAAAATTAATTTATTTATTTTCACTGGAGGCTAATTACTTTGCAATATTGTAGTGGTTTTTGCCATACATTGACATGAATCAGCCATGGGTGTACATATGTCCCCCATCCTAAACTCCCCTCCCATCTCCCTCCCCATCCCATCCCTCAGGGTTGTCCCAGGGCACTGGCCCTGAGCGCCTTGCCTCATCCATCGGATCTGGACTGGTGATCTGTTTCACATATGGTAATATACATGTTTCAATGCTATTCTCTCAAATTATCCCACCCTTATCTTCTCCCACAGAACCAAAAGTCTGTTCCTTACATCCGTGTCTCTTTTGCTCACTTGCTTATAGGGTCATTGTTACCATCTTTCTAAATTCCATATATATGCGTTAATATACTGTGTTGGTGTTTTTCTTTCTGACTTACTTCACTCTGTATAATAGGCTCCAGTTTCATCCACTTCATTAGAACTGATTCAAATGCATTCTTTTTAATAGCTGAGTAATATTTCATTTTGCATATGTACCACAGCTTTCTTATCCATTCATGTGCCAATGAACATCTAGGTTGCTTCCATGTCCTGGCTATTGTAAACAGTGCTGTGATGAACACTGGGGTAAATGTGTCTCTTTCAATTCTGGTTTTCTTGGTGTGTATGCCCAGCAGTGGGATTGTTGGGTCATAAGGCAGTTCTATTTCCAGTTTTTTAAGGAATCTCCACACTGTTCTCCATAGTGGCTGTACTAGTTTGCATTCCCACCAACAGTGTAAGAGGGTTCCCTTTTCTCCACACCCTCTCCAGCATTTATTGTTTGTAGACTTTTTGATAGCAGCCATTCTCACTGGCGTGAGATGGTACTTCATTGTGATTTTGATTTGCATTTCTCTGATAATGAGTGATATTGAGCATCTTTTCTTGTGTTTGTTAGCCATCTGTATGTCTTCTTTGGAGAAATGTCTGTTTAGTCCTTTGGCCAGTTTTTTGATTGGGTCGTTTATTTTTTTGGAATTGAGCTGCATGCATATACTGTCTTTGTTACTCTGCCAATATAACATCAGGGATGATAAAGTCATTTAATCTGCTTAAGTTAGCAGGTCTTATAGAGTCTGCATCACTAGGTTTTGATGAGTTTCAAATCAATCCATGAAGTAAAGAATTGATAAGCTGGACTTCATTAACATTGAAATTTCTGTTGTGCAAAAGGCAGTCAAGAGAATGAGAAGACAAGTGAGAAACTGGGAGAAAATATTTGCAAAATATGCATCTGATAAAAGAGTTTTATCCAAAATACACCAGAAAAACCCTCTAAAAACTCAAAAACAAGAAAATGAACAACCTAATTTAAAAATGGGTAAAAAAACCTGAACAGATATCAGACTGTAGAAAAAGTATAGATGGCAAGTAAGCACATGGGAAAAAATGTTTCTAATCATATGTTATTAGGGAATTGCAAAATAAAACAATGAGATACTACTTCACACTGATTAGAATGGAGAAAATCCAAAATATTGACAGCATCAAGTGCTAATATGAATTTGGAGCAACAGGAACTGTCATTCATTGCTAATGGGAATGCAAAATGCTACAATCACTCTGAAAGACAGTATGATGGTTTCTTACAAGACTAAGCATATTTTTAGCATACAGTCCAGGAATCATGCTCCTTGGCACATTCCCAAAGTTGTTGGAAACTTATGCCTGTATACTGTACTCTATAGTAGCTTTCTTCATAACTGATAAAACTCAAAGGTGACCAAGATGCCCTACAACAGGTGAATGGATAAATAAACTGTGGTACATCCAGATAATGGGATAGTATTTGGCACTAAAAAAATGAACTATCAAACCATGAAAGAACTGTAAATGTATATTAATAGGTGAAAGAATCCAATCTGAAAAGGCAATGCACTGTGTGATTCCAATTGCATGGCATTCTGGAAAAAGCAAAACTATGGAGACAGTTAACTGATCAGTAGTTGCCAGCAGTTGAGGGAGTGATGAATAGACAGAGCATAGAGGATTTCAGGATCTCAGACTTTTCTACAGATACTAATAGTTGAGACATGTCATTTATCCATACTCATACATCTGTCCATACTCATAGACAGTAACTCTTAAATTTGTCCATACTCATGAAATGTAAGACTCTAACCATGAGCTCTAATATAAACTATGTGTTTGGGTAAAAATGATGTGGCCGTGTCATTTCATCAGTTGTAACAATTATACCATTCTGGTGAGGAATGTTGATATTGAGGGAAGCTGCATTTGTTGGCGCAGAGGTATATGGGAAATTTCTGTATCTTCCTCTCAATTTTGCTGTGAAACTAAAACTATTTTTTAAAATAGAGTACATTAAAAAAAATGTAGTGTGTTGATGATCTCCATTAGAATCACTTCAAGGCAGGGCTTCTCTGGTGGCTCAGTGGTAAAGAATCTGCCTGTTACTCTGCCAGGGGATATGGATTTGATCCCTGATCCTGGTTGGCATGCCTCAGAGCAACTAAGCCCATACCCACAACTACTGAACCTGTATTCTAGAGCCAAGGAGCCACAACTGCTGAAGCTCTCATGCCTAGAGCCCATGCTCCTCAACAAGAGAAGCCACCATAACGAGAAGCCTGTGCACTGCAATTAGAGTAGCCATCACTTGCCATCGCTAGAGAACAGCCCACACAGCAACAGAGACCCAACACAGCCAAAAACAAATAAATAAATAGTTTTTTTTTTTAATAAAGAATCACTTCAGGGCAATGGTGATTGTTTTTAGTGCAGATTCTCAAACCTCATATTGGTCCTACAGAAATTTAATCAGTAGACGTGGGACCAGATAACCTGAATTTTTAATGGGCTACTCAGATGATTATTATAAATAGGATAGCCATATGATTTATCATCCAAAGTCAAGATATTGAGAGAAGGAAGCATTGTTATTAATTATGCCAGGACGTATATGGTTACCTCATTTAAGAAAATCAACTTGAGAACTGCTACCTACAACAGTGATTCTTGTTCCCAGATGCACAGTGCAATTCTCTTGGATGCTTTTAAAAACAATTACACACACAAGTCCTCTCCAAAATTATTAAATCAGGCACTGACATTTTAATATAGCTTCTTAGATAATTCTATGTGGATTCATCTGGTCCTCATTAAATCCATGAATAAGTTCTTATTTTAAGAGGGAAAAAGAAAACATCTGTCAGAAAAATAAAGACAACAACTGTCACATTAAAAGAAAAAAGAAAGATCATGTTGCCTAAAAATAACAAGAGCATCCTACAGCTCATGGGCCTTGTGTAATTTAAAAATATATACTTTTAATACAGTACAACAAACAAGTTCCATGGGTTGAGATAGCATGGGTGACATGAAACACAATCCTAGGAGAAAAAGAGAACATTGGGAGTAATGGCACTGAACAGAAAATGTTTCCATTATTCAGAGGAATCATATTTCCAGGCCTCTGGAGAGATCAGTGGCAAGAGAAGAGGAAGACGAGGGATTATTGATTGAGAGCACATAGTTAAAAGGGAGGCAAAACATTGCTCACAGGTGTGAGGATATGTTCCTCACAGAAAGGATGAGCTTCAGGAAGGGTAGCTGGGAAAGAGGAAGTGGTGGAGGCAAGTGCTTTCAAGGAAAATCATTACCATCTTTAAAGCCTACTGTTGGGTTCTAAAGAAGAGGAAATAAATACCCTGGGTGAGTTCTAATGTTGGGTTTGGGTTTGATGATCACTCTCAAAAACCTATCCTTAGGTTTCTAGTCCTTGAATCCTTTTATCTTAGGTAATGTCCTCTTCTTCTCCTGTATACTTAGGGTTAACTCATGGAAATCTAGATAAAGAATTAGTTATATGGGTTTCATGATGGAGAGAAGAGAGGACAGGAATATTGATAATAAGACAATAGCATCAAGATGAAAGTTTTGGAGACAAGCAAACCTGGGTTCAAACTGTGACTCTCATTTATCAGCCAGGGCGTCTGTGTTTTGTTTCTGTTCTGGAAAATGGAGAGATTAACACTAGCCTCAAAGTTGTTGTGAATAGTGAGAAAAGGAATGAAAAGCTAATTCCATATTAAGTGCTTAGCAAATTGTTGGTAGTATTAGTACCAAACTAATCACTTTACTTATAAAGGTCCATATTGTCAAAGCTATGGTTTTTCCAGTAGTCATGTGCAGATGTTAGAGTTGGGCCATAAAGAAGGGTGAATGCCAAAGGACTGATGCTTTCGAATTGTAGTGCTGGACAAGACTATTGAGAGTCCCTTGGACAGCAAGGAGATCAAACCAGTCAGTCCTAAAAGAAATCAACCCTGAATAGTCTTTGGAAGGACTGATACCGAAGTTGAATCTCCAATACTTTGGCCAGCTGATGCAAAGAAACAACAAATTGGAAAAGACCCTGATGCTGGGAAAGATGGAGGGCAGTAGGAGAAGGGGGTCAATAGAGGATGAGATGGTTGGATGGCATCACTGACAAAATGAACATGAATCCGAGGAAATTCCAAGCAGTAGTGGAGCACAGGGAAGCCTGGAGTGCTGCAGTCCAGGGGGTCAAAAAGAATCGTACACAACTTAGTGACTGAACAACAAATAGCTACAGGAGCTTTGATAATTATTTAAGAGAAAAGAAGGCCAGAAAGAGATAGAGCATGTAGGGAGTAACTTGGCAAATGAATGACTGAGAATGTGAAATAAACAGGGGCTTCAGTTCCAAAGATCTGAACCAATAGCCCACATAAGACTTTCTTAGGAAATCTTAAAATGTTAATAGTCAGAGAACTGGGGTAGTGAATATAGTGCTGGGAAGTAGAACAGTGGAGTTAACAATCCATTATAATCCAACAGATCTACAAAAAAATGGAGATTTAGAAAGAAGTCAAAATTATTCTTTTCAGTTTTCACTTCTATTTTAGAATTAAATCTATCTATAGATTAATTTATAGATTTGGGATTTTTGTGGTATGTGCAATATTTGTTCAAGTGCTTGAGAAAGTGTAAAACAGAGTTTAATAAGCTGTTTACCAAACTTTTGGTTTCTGAATGCTTTGCGTAAGTAATGTTTTTTTGTTTTTTGTTTTTGTTTTTGTTTTTGTAAGTAATGTTTTCTTACCTCTCCGTCACTAGAATTCCTAGATCTTTTTTTTTTAAATATGGAATCTGATGTAAACCATTCATTTGACAGTTTAGTTTATCTAGATTAAGTCAGATCCATTTTAAAACTGCAGTATTATCTTTAAATGTATTTTTAGTCAAATCAAAGTAAATATTTCTTTTCATAAATGTTTGTATTTTACAATGAAATTAGTTTGGCATAAAAATCCTTTACATAATTAATTCATTATTGTCCACAGTAGCATTTAAAAGGATTAGTTAACTTTTACTCTTAAATATTCCTAGACTATCTCATAAAAGTCTTTGAGAAAAGCCAGTTTACTTTTATTACTGACAATTTTCCAGTTTTATATTTTGCTCTGTATATGTCTTGATTAAGCATACCCATTTTGTTTCCTCAATAGATGCATTATCAGGTCAACATCATAATACATTTCTTCTTTTAATATGTAAAATTGACGTTTTTATGAAGTTGCCAAATATTTTTCCTTAAGAGTCTATTTTCATCACATTCATAATTGGCAGTATTTGTTGTTTCATACAATTTAGAGATGACTTTTTAAAAAGTCTTTATGGTGAGAGAAATCACTTTCTGTGAGTTACAAGATCTTAATTATTACCTCCATTAGTTTGGGAGATTTTCATTTGTTTCCTTTGACAATAATGTTCATATGATCTTCTCAAGAAATGTCCTGATTACTTGCAGAAAAAGAACTCAATATAATAGAACATCTTTCTCAAGCAATGTAATTTGTTTTTAATTAGATCCATTTGAATTTTTCCAGTTAACAGTTTCTCAAACATTGTCATCCTACTTCTCTTCCTTATTCCACTGCCTAATTTGTTGAAAATATGAGCTACACCTGCTGCTTCCATTCTTCATTTGTAAGATTCTATAATAGGTTTCTATACTTTTTACTGAAATTGCGCATTCATGTGATAGCCATCTGGATCAGTTTCTTATTGTTGCTGTAACAAATTGAATAGACTTAGAGGCTAAAAACAACACAAACTTTTTATATTACAGTTTTGGAGAACTGATGTCTGAAATGGATCTCACTAAGCTAAAGTCACTAAGACTAAATGGGTCTCACTAAGCTAAAGACCAGGAGCTGACTGTGGCTCAGATCATGAACTCCTTATTACCAAATTCAGACTTAAATTGAAGAAAGTAGGGAAAACCACTAGACCATTCAGGTATGACCTAAATCAAATCCCTTATGATTATACAGTGGAAGTGAGAAATAGATTTAAGGGCCTAGATCTGATAGATAGAGTGCCTGAGGAACTATGGAATGAGGTTCGTGACATTGTACAGGAAACAGGGATCAAGACCATCCCCATGGAAAAGAAATGCAAAAAAGCAAAATGGCTGCTGGGGAGGCCTTACAAATAGCTGTGAAAAAAAGAGAAGCGAAAAGCAAAGGAGAAAAGGAAAGATATAAACATCTGAATGCAGAGTTCCAAAGAATAGCAAGAAGAGATAAGAAAGCCTTCTTCAGTGATCAATGCAAAGAAATAGAGGAAAACAACAGAATGGGAAAGACTAGAGATCTCTTCAAGAAAATTAGAGATACCAAGGGAACATTTCATGCAAAGATGGGCTCAATAAAGGACAGAAATGATATGGACCTAACAGAAGCAGAAGATGTTAAGAAGAGGTGGCAAGAATACACAGAAGAACTATACAAAAAAAGATCTTCACGACCCAGATAATCACAATGGTGTGATCACTGACCTAGAGCCAGACATCCTGGAATGTGAAGTCAAGTGGGCCTTAGAAAGCATCACTACGAACAAAGCTAGTGGAGGTGATGGAATTCCAGTTCAGCTCTTTCAAATCCTGAAAGATGATGCTGTGAAAGTGCTGCACTCAATATGCCAGCAAATTTGGAAAACTCAGCAGTGGCCACAGGACTGGAAAAGGTCAGTTTTCATTCCGATCCCAAAGAAAGGCAATGCCAAAGAATGCTCAAACTACTTCACAATTGCACTCATCTCACATGCTAGTAAAGTAATGCTCAAAATTCTCCAAGCCTGGCTTCAGCAATACGTGAACCGTGAACTTCCTGATGTTTAAGCTGGTTTTAGAAAAGGCAGAGGAACCAAAGACCAAATTGCCAACATCTGCTGGATCATGGAAAAAGCAAGAGAGTTCCAGAAAAACATCTATTTCTGCTTTATTGACTGTGCCAAAGCCTTTGACTGTGTGGATCACAATCAACTGTGGGAAATTCTGAAAGAGATGGGAATACCAGACCACCTGACCTGCCTCTTGAGAAATCTGTATGCAGGTCAGGAAGCAACAGTTAGAACTGGACATGGAACAACAGACTAGTTCCAAATAGGAAAAGGAGTATGTCAAGGCTGTATATTGTCACCCTGCTTATTTAACTTATATGCAGAATACATCATGAGAAATGCTGGACTGGAAGAAACGCAAGCTGGAATCAAGATTGTGGGGAGAAATATCAATAACCTCAGATATGCAGATGACACCCCCCTTATGGCAGAAAGTGAAAGGGGAACTAAAGAGCCTCTTGATGAAAGTGAAAGTGGAGAGTGAAAAAGTTGGCTTAAAGCTCAACATTCAGAAAACGAAGATCATGGCATCCGGTCCCATCACCTCATAGGAAATAGATGGGGAAACAGTGGAAACAGTGTCAGACTTTATTTTTCTGGGCTCCAAAATCACTGCAGATGATGACTGCAGCTATGAAATTAAAAGACGCTTACTCCCTGGAAGGAAAGTTATGACCAACCTAGATAGTATATTCAAAAGCAGAGACATTACTTTGCCAACAAAGGTCCATCTATTCAAGGCTATGATTTTTCCTGTGGTCATGTATGGATGTGAGAGTTGGACTGTGAAGAAGGCTGAGCGCCGAAGAATGGATTCTTTTGAACTGTGGTGTTGGAGAAGACTCTTGAGAGTCCCTTGGACTGCAAGGAGATCCACCCAGTCCATTCTAAAGGAGATCAGTCCTGGGTGTTCTTTGGAAGGAATGATGCTAAAGCTGAAACTCCAGTACTTTGGCCACCTCATGCGAAGAGTTGACTCATTGGAAAAGACTCTGATGCTGGGAGGGATTGGGGCAAGAGGAGAAGCGGACGACAGAGAATGAGATGGCTAGATCACATCGCTGACTCGATGGACGTTGAGTCTGAGTGAACTCTGGGAGTTGGTGATGGACAGGGAGGCCTGGTGTGCTGTGATTCATGGGGTTGCGAAGAGACTGAGCGACTGAACTGAACTGAAGCTAAAGTCAAAAGTTTCAGAAGGGCCATGTTCCATTCTGGAGAATCAGCTTTCTTGTCTTGCCATCTAGAGGATAAGTGCACTCTTTTGCTTATGGCTCCTTTCCATCTTCAGAACCTGAGATGGATTTCTCACAGTGCGTCACTCTGATACTGACTTTTATGCTTCCTTATTCCATATACAAAAGAGCCTGTGATTAAATTGTTTCTACTAGGATAATTCAGAAAAATCTCCCTATTTTAATATCAGTTAATTAGCAAATCTCCATCTGCAAGCTTAATTCCTCTTTATAACATATTCACAGGTTTTAGGTATGAGGATGTGGGCATCTCTGGGGACCTATTATTCCATCTACTATACTTCCCTATCATCAAATTCTGTTCACTTGTACATGATCTGTCTTGGTCTCCATTGCTGGTAATTTTTGTTTTTGTTACTCTTTTGTGGGTGTTCTGTGAGGTTTTCTAAATCATTACGATCTCCTCCTTATGTTTCCTTTTCTGGAGAAATTCTCTATTTTTCCCATAAATGTATGATTTTTACTCTGTGCTGATGATTCCAAAATGTATATTTTTAGCCCTATATTCCTCTCTCCCCCTCCCCCTGTTTTTTCTCATCATCAGCCCATTCCTATATATTCCAAATTTTATTGGGTAATTTCATTTGTTAATTCTCTAGCCCTTCCAAACTTACCCTATCTGGTACCAGGAGACCAGTTTCAGAACTGTGGTTCTTTTGACTGTGGCATTATTTAAAAGAAGATAAGACATGGTGATTTAGACTCTCAATAAAGATAACTGATAGAATTAAGTCTAGAGCAGTATGAGATATTAATATCCAACTCAAAAACTTATGTAAAACAAATAATCTATTTTATTTTTTCTTGTATTACTTTATTATTATTTTAAAAACTTTTAAAACTGATGTATAGCTGGTGTAAAATTGTATATACAATTTTATAAAATTGTAAAATTGTACACCTTTATATACAATTTAGGTGTACCACACAGTGATTCACAATTTTAAGGTTATATTCCATTTATAGTTATAAAGTAATTATAAAATATAATTTTGCAATATATCCTAGTATTTTGCAATATATGTATTTTGCAAAATATATATTTTGCAATGTATCCTAGTATTTTATTTATTTTATACATAGTAGTTTGTACCTCTTAATACCCGACCCCATTCTCTTTTGCCCATTGTCTTTTCCCTAGTAAACACTAGTTTGCTCTCTATATCTGTGAGTCTGTTTCATTTTTTGCTACACTCCCTATTTTGCTGGTTGTTTTAGATGAATATTTTAACATTCCCTCATCCCTTGCAAAATTCCTTACAACCATCATAATACCCCCAAAGTATAAGACAGGGAGTGAATATGAATATTTCAATAAGGATGAGAAAAATTGTCTCGTACTAGCTTATTTTTGCCCACCATTCACAAACCTTTGTCCTTGGAAGATCCCTGATTTCTTTACACTGTATACTTACGTAAGCTTCTACCAAAAAGCACTAAAATATCCAGAATTATTGATTATCATGATGTTGAATCTCTCTTTCATGTAAATCATCAATAATGTGACACATATTCAGTACAACATGCTTCTACAAAACAAGCAGGTGAAAGACAGCACAATTCATGTCAAAGGGAGTGTTTATTATCTTTTACTTCTCTTTACAAGATTAGAAAATACAAGATAGACAGCTAGAACATGATTCAACTCTTGACACATATGACTCCATACAATTTAAGTGAAAACATCAGAATTATCCTCTAAATTTTAGGCTCCTAAAATATTTTTAATGTTTTTCAGAAGCCCTCTTGATTTGATTTGATTTAATTCTTTTTGAGAATTATTTGGTGCAATATATTGTCCACTCTTTCAGGCATGAAACCTCTTGCCAGTTGTAATTACTTCCTCTTAAAATCTTTTTCTCTTTCACATCCATATCCACTAGCCACCATGTCCTATGGATGATTCTCTTCTATTAGTCGCTTCTATGATATGTTCAATGCCTTTATTCTAATTCTTAATTATTTTCTCAAAATTCAAATATCACAATAGCTTATTAATTCCCTTGCCTCCATCTCTGTTTCCTTTTTTTAATGAAGTCTACCTATCATATCAGTTAATTTTTCTAACTCACCAATTTCTTATTGTTCTATCTCAAAAGTCTTTAAAAGCTCTCTGGTACCTGAAGAACAAATATTCAAATATTTAGACTATGTTTATGAGTTTTCACAATTAGTCAGACCTACCTATGCAGTGTCACTTGTCATTATTGAATTATATTAACTGCATACACTGGATCATCACAAAGTGTTCTGTAAAAGCTAATTAAACTAATTTTTAAAAATTACATATTGGTAGATTGGAAGAAATAAAGGACTTCTTTGTGATTTTTCAGATATCTAATATGCTAATATACATGGTAAAAGCTCAAGAAGCAATCCTGAAAAGCAGGGATTCTGACATGCAATTGATTACAAAGCCCTCTTTTTTCTTAAGACATTATTTATATTTGGAGCGATACCAATGCCCCAGGAGACAACACTGCAGCAATCTGCCCACAGCTGTATCTGGCTGGGTTCACCTCTTGGTGTCCCACAGAATCTGCAGATTCATGGGGGTGCTTGCAGTATGGTACAGCTGTTTTTTTTTTTTTTTCTTCATAATGACTTCTTCCCTCTTATTAGTAGCCTATAGACTCCATCTCAGGAACAACATAAAGTCCTACTTAAATGAGCTAGAGTAAAATGTTATTTGCTTATTTAAACATAAAACTCTTAGAACTTGACTTAGTACTATCCTAACATACTCTGGTGGTTTTTAAAGATTCTTATTCTCTCATATTTTTAATCACTAGATGTTAAGGCCTGAGTGAATTTCATTTTAAAAGCAAGAACTAAGAAAACAGTCATAATTTTGAGAAAATAAAAGCAAGAAGAATATAAAAGTCAAGCTGAAATTTGACTACAGAGACTGGAATCTCACACACAGTGAATACTAATGATACTTGTGCACCCTAGACTATATCGACGCTATATAATTACTGATAATGATAACCATAAACTGCATGGAATGCTTCCTATGAGTGAGTGCTATGTTAGAGTCTTTGCTGACATCACCTTCTTTAATTTTTATAACAATTTCACAAAATTGGTAATATTGTCCCTGATTTACAGATTCACAGTGGAAAGAAAGATTCATTGATTTACTAAAACTCAGCCAACTGAGTAGTAGATTTAGATTTTAAATTTGTGTCTTTAGCTGATTTTAAACCACCAGGCTGTATCAGGAGTTGAGTTTGGACTCTCCACTATTGAAGAGACACAAGGATGATTAGAAGAGAGCTCAAAATATAACATTAAAAAAAAGGAATAGTGTATGAAAGGCCAAACAAATATTTCTTATCTAGCTAGAGGAGGGAAGAAAAAGCAAAGAAGCAAATTTACTACACATCCATTAAGTGTAGCAAGAGAGTTATATCAGTGAGAGTCCTCAGTTATGAGTCACAGAAATTGACTCTGGCAGAACTTATTAAAGAGAATCCATTGAATGTGTATTGAATAGATTAGAGTTCTCTCAGGAAATCCAGAGGACTAGACCCAAAAATAAACAGAAACAATACAGAAATAGGCAGTTGGAAAGATCATAATCAAAACTTTTCATAAAACTAATTCAAGTAGGACACCATGGCTATCATCTGGAGCAGTGCCTAACAAAGACATAAAAGCCGTGGCTACTGCCTCTGGACACCACGACTGAGCCACTTGGTCTCTTACCCCTGACAGTCATGTATTTATGCTGCCACTGTCTACGTAGGCAATAGATTCTCAGCTGGCCTCAATTTTTGTTTTTGCATCATTACTTGCAATTTATAGACATGGTAGGAAGCATCTCATTGATTGTCCATGCCCTAATACAGGAAAGGATGAACACTTTGGTACATGCTGTTTTCAACTTTTAAAGAAATATTTTCTGCCTTCTTCTACTGAGTCTCTTAAAATAGTAACTTATTCAAACATAGAGTAGAGGGTACAGATACTAAACCTTGAAAAAAATAACAAGCATTGTCTATAGTCTACAATGTAATTTGACTGCTATTTACATAAAATCCAGTATCAAATCCATGGTCCGAAGTTGGAGCAAAAATCTGAGAAAAGAAGACAAGCTAAATGCAAAGGAGAAAAGGAAACATATACCTATATGAATGCAGAGTTCCAAAGAATAGCAAGGATAGATAAGAAAACAAAGTGATCAATGCAAAGAAATAGAGGGAAACAGTAGAATGGGAAACATTAGAGATCTCTTCAAGAAAATTAGATATATCAAGGGAAATTTTCATTCAAAGATGGGCACAAAAAAAGGACGGAAATGGTATGGACCTAACAGAAGCAGAAGATATTAACAAGAGGTGGCAAGAGTACACAGAACTCTACAAAAAAAGATCTTCATGACCTAAATAATCACAATGATGTGGTCACTCATCTAGAGCCAGGAATCTTGGGATGTGAAGTAGAGTGGACCTTAGGAAGCATCATTACAAACAAAGCTAGTGGAGGTGATGGGATTCCAGTTAAGCTATTTCAAATCCTAGATGATGCTGTGAAAGTGCTGCACTCAATATGTCAGCAAATTTGGAAAACTCAGCAGTGGCCACAGGACTGGAAAAGGTCAGTCTTCATTCCAATCCCAAAGAAGGGCAATGCCAAAGAATTTTCAAACTACTACACAATTGTATTCATCTCACATGCTAGCAAAGTAATTCTCAAAATTGTACAAATAAGGCTTCAACAGTATGTGAATTGTGAACTTTCAGGTATTCAAGCTGGATTTCCAAAAAGCAGAGGAACCAGAGATCAAATTGCCAACATCCGATGGATTTCAGAAAAAGCAAGAGAATTGCAGAAAAACATCTACTTCTGCTTTATTGATTATGCCAAAGCCTTAGACTGTGTAGATCACAATAAACTGTGGAAAATTCTTCAAGAGATGGGAATACCAGACCACCTTACATGCCTCCTGAGAAATCTGTGTACCAGTCAAGAAGCCACAGTTAGAAATGGACATGGAACAACAAACTGGTTCCAAATTGGGAAAGGAGTATATCAAGGTTGTATATTTTCAGCCTGCTTATTTAACTTACCTGCAGAGTACATCATGTGAAATGCCGGGCTGGATGAAGCACAAGCTGGAATCAAGATTTCCAGGAGAAATATCAATAGCCACAGATACGCAGATGACATCACCCTTATGGCAGAAAGTAAAGAGGAACTAAAAAGCCTCTTGATGAAAGTGAAAGTGGAGAGTGAAAAGTTGGCTTAAAACTCAACATTCAGAAATTGAAGATCATGGCATCTGGTCCCATAACTTCATGGCAAACAGATTGGGAAACAATGGAAACAGTGACAGACCTTATTTTCTTGGGCTCCAAAATCAATGCAGATGGTGACTTCAGGCATGAAATTAAAAGATGCTTACTCCTTGGGAGAAAAGCTATGACCAACCTAGACAGCATATTAAAAAGCAGAGATATTAGTTTGCAAACAAAGGTCTGTCTAGTCAAAGCTATGGTTTTTCCAATAGTTATATATGGAGGTGAGAATTGGACTATAAAGAAAGCTGAGCACTGAAGAATTGATGCTTTTGAACCATGGTGTTGGAGAAGACTCTTGAGAGTCCCTTGGACTGCAAGGAGATCCGACTAGTCCATTCTGAAGGAGATCAGCCCTGGGATTTCTTTGGAAGGAATAATGCTAAAGCTGAAACTCCAGTACTTTGGCCACCTGATGCAAAGAATGGACTCATTTGAAAAGACCCTGATTCTGGGAAATATTGAAGGCAGGAGGAGAAGGGGACAACAGAGGATGAGATGGTTGGATGGCATCACTGACTCAATGGACATGCGGTTGAGCATGCTCTGGGATTTGATGATGGACAGGGAACCCTGGCGTGCTGCAGTCCATGGGGTCACAAAGACTCAGACAAAATTGAGTGACTGAACTGAACTGAAGCTGGACCAACCACTTGAGGTACATGGTTAATTCATTCTATTCTACTGTTCTGTATTTAGATTTTATAAGATGTGCAATTTTAAAAGTTAATTTACATACCACACTGTTCCAAATCTACTTGAGAGTTTTCTAATAAACCAAGTATTAGCTTTTAAACTTGTTTTAGATAATTAAATTAAGTACATTTTTACATTCACAATTTGATCATAAAAAAGAAAATGGTAAAGATATATAACATTAGAAATTACAAAAATACATTATTATTGAAACCAAGGAAAAATTTTAAACCAGAAGAAACTACCATCTCAACAGAAATAAACTTGAAATTCTAGGCTATTGAATTATTTCCCAGAGAAATAATGATTACCAGAATTCATCCCATTAACATTAGAAAGCTTAAGTAGATCAATTTATAGAATAAATATAGGAAACTCTTAGGAAACATCCCACAAAATAGCACTAGGCTCAGTTATTTTCATAAGTTTATTTTTCTAAGCATTTATAAAATCCAGATACTCCTAATGCTCTATGATTATTTCAGAGCATTAAAAAGGAAGAAAATTATCTTAATTCCTTATGAAGCAACTATAACAGTGATACTTAAATCAGATACATACCACAAAAAAGAAAATTACAGGTCAATAATTCTTATAAATATTAGTATGAAAAATCTTAAATTAATCATTAATAATGTAAATCCAACACCATATTAAAAAATAATACACTATGGACAAAAAGTTTAATTCAGGAATGCAAGGCTGATTATTAAAACAATAATTTATACTATATTCCATATTAACAATTTAAGGGAGAATTGTATTATCTTCATACACAATAAGAAAGCCTTTGACAGAAAACATTACGAATTTATGACAAAAGCACTCAAAGAAATTATGAATTAAGGTATTCTTTCTTATCCTAGTAAAATATATTTACCTTAGTTTTAAGGCTAAGAGCTTCCCTGTGGCACAGTAGTAAAGAATCTGCCTGCCAGTGCAGGAGACACAGGTTCAGTCCCTAGGTTGGGAAGATCCCCTGGAGCAGGAATGGCAACTGACTCCAGTATTCTTGCCTGGAAAATTCCACGGACAGAGGGGCCTGGTGGGCTACAGTCCATGGGGTCACAAAGAGTTAGACACAAATGAGTGACTGAGCATAGCAAAGCACAGTTTTAAAGCTAGTATGTTATTTGATGGGGAAGTACCAGAGGCATTTCCAGTAAGATTAGGAACAAAATAAGGATACTCATTATTTTTACTACTATTTCACATTTTCTACAGTGTTGGCTAACTTAGTTAGATGAAAGAAATTAATAAGAAACATAAAACGTGGGTAAAAAAGAAGTATAACTGATTCCATTTGTTGCTGTTGAAATACTATATGTGGAAAACCACGCAGGGTCATTAAGAAAGTTCACTCATAAAATTGTTTATTTAAATTAATTATGTGGACACAGAATTAACATTAAAAAATCAATAGGCTGTTCTAACAAGGAACAGTTAGAGAACTTAAGAGCAGAGAAACCCCATTTACAAAAGCAAAAAGAATATTAGATATTGAGAAATAAATTTAATTCAGTTCAATTTAGTTCAGTGGCTCAGTCATGTCTACTCTTTGTGACCCCATGGACTGCAGCACACCAGGTTTCCCTGTCCATCACCACTCCCTGAGTTTACTCAAACTTATCACCATTGAGTCGGTGATGACATTCAACCATCTCATCCTCTGTTGTCCCCTTCTCCTACCTTCAATCTTTCCCAGCATTAGGGTCTTTCCCATGAGTCAGTTCTTCACATCAGGTGGCCAAAGTGCTAGAGTTTCAGCTTCAGCATCAGTCCTTCTAATGAATATTCAGAACTCCTTTCCTTTATGATGGACTGATTGGATCTCCTTGCTGTACAAGGACTCTCTAGAATCCTCCTACACCACAGTTCAAAAGCATCAATTCTTCAGCGCTCACATTTCTTTATAGTCCAACTCTCACATCCATACAAGACTACTGGAAAAACCATAGCTTTGACTAGACGGACTTTTGTTGGCAAAGTAATGTCTATGCTTTTTAATATGCTGTCTAGGTTGTTGTTAACTTTTCTTCCAAGGAGCAAGAGTCTTTTAATTTCGTGGCTGCAGTCACCATGTGCAGTGATTTTAGAGCCCCAAAGAAATAGTCTGCCACTGTTTCTGCTGTTTCCCCATCTATTTGCCATGAAGTGACGGGACGAGATGCCATGATCTTAGTTTTCTGAATGTTGACTTTTAACCCAACTTTTTCACTCTCCTCTTTCGCTTTCATCAGGAGGCTATTTAGTTCTTCTTCACTTTCTGCCACAGGGGTGGTGTCATCTGCATGGATATTCTCCCGGCAATCTTGATTCCAGCTTGTGCTTCATCCAGCCCAGCATTTCTCATGATGTACTCTGCATATAAGTTAAATAAGTAGGGTGACAATATACAGTCTTGGCATACTCCTTTCCCAATTTGGAACCAGTCTGTTGTTCCATGTTCAGTTCTAACTGCTGCTTCTTGACCTGTATAAAGATTTCTCAAGAGGCAGGTCAGGTAGTCTGGTATTCCCATCTCTTGAAGAATTTTCCAGTTTGTTGTGATCTACACAGTCAAAGGTTTTTGAAGTTCATGGTTTATGTATTGTTGAAGCATGGCTTGGACAATTTTGAGCATTACTTTTCTAGTGTGTGAGATGAGTGCAATTGTTCAGTAGTTTGAAAATTCTTTGGCATTCCCCTTCTTTGGGATTGGAATGAAGACTGACCTTTTCCAGTCCTGTGGCCACTGCTGAGTTTTCCAAATTTGCTGACATATTGAGTGCAGGCAGCACTTTCACAGCATCATCTTTCAGGATTTGAAATAGCTCAACTGGAATTCCATCACCTCCACTAGCTTTGTACTGATGCTTCCTAAGGCCCTCTTGACTTTGCATTCCAGGATGTCTGGCTCTAGGTGAGTGATCACACCATCGTGATTATCTGGATCATGAAGATCTTTTTTGTATAGTTCTGTGTATTCTTGCCACCTCTTCTTAATATCTTCTGCTTCTGTCAGGTCCAAACCATTTCTGTCTTTTAGTGTGTCCATCTTTGCATGAAAAGTTCCCTCGGTATCTCTAATTTTCTTTTTTTTTTTCTTTTTTTAATTTATTATTATTATTTTTTTATTTTAGTTTACAATATTGTATTGGTTTTGCCATACATCAACATGCATCCACCATGGGTGTACACGTGTTCCCCATCCTGAACCCCCCTCCCACCTCCCTCCCCATACCATCCCTCTGGGTCATCCCAGTGCAGCAGCCCCAAGCTTCCTGTATCCTGCATCGAACTTGGACTGGCAATTCATTTCTAATATGATATTATACATGTTTTAATGCCATTCTTCCAAATCATCCCCCTGCTCCCTCTCCCACAGAGTCCAAAAGACTGTTCTACACATCTGTGTCTCTTTTGCTGTCTCACATACAGGGTTGTCATTACCATCTTTCTAAATTCCATATATATGTGTTAGTATACTGTATCTAGTCTTTCCCATTCTTCTGCTTTCCTCTATTTCTTTACATGAATCACTGGGGAAGGTTTTCTTATCTATCCTTGCTATTCTTGGGAACTCTGCATTCAAATAGGTATATCTTTTTTTCTCCTTTGCCTTTCACTTCTCTTCTTTTCATAGCTATTTGTAAGGCCTCCTCAGACAACCTTTTTTCCTTTTTGCATTTCTTTTTCTTGGGAATGGTCTTGATCACTGCCTACTGTACATTGTCATGAACCTATTTACATAGTTCTTCAGGCACTCTATCAGATCTAATGCCTTGAATGTATTTGTCACTTCCACTATATAATCGTAAGGGATTTTATTTAGGTCATACCTGATTGGTCTAGTGGTTTTCCCTACTTTCTTCAATTTAAGTCTGAATTTGGCAATAAGGAGTTCATGATCTGAGCCACAACAGCTCCTGGTCTTATTTTTGCTGACTGTATACAGCTTCCCCATCTTTGGCTGCAAAGAATATAATCAATCTGATTTTGGTATTGACCATCTGATGATGCCCATGTGTAGAGTCTCTTCTTGTGTTATTTGAAGAGGGTGTTTGCTATGGCCAGTGAGCTCTCTTGGCAAAATTCTGTTAGCCTTTGCCCTGCTTCATTCTGTACTCCAAGGCCAAATTTGCCTGTTACTCTGGGTATTTCTTGACTTCCTACTTTTACATTCCAGTCCCCTAAAATGAAAAGGATGTCTTTTGGGGGTGTTATTTCTAGAAGGTCATAGGTCTTCATAGAACCATTCAACTTCAGCTTCTTCAGCATTATTGGTTGGGGCATAGACTTGGATTATTGTGCTACTGAATGGTTTGCCTTGGAAATGAAGAGAATTCATTCTGTCATTTTTGAGATTGTATCCAAGTACTTCATTTCAGACTCTTTTGTTGACTATGATGGCTACTCCATTTCTTCTAAGGGATTCTTGCCCACAGTAGTAGATATAATGGTCATCTGAGTTAAATTCACACATTCCAGTCCATTTTAGTTCACTGATTCCTAAAATGTCGATATTTACTCTTGCCATCTCCTGTTTGACCACTTCCAATTTGCCATGACTCATGGACCTAACATTCCAAGTTCCTATGCATAATTAAAAATATATAAATGCATGAGGAAAATTTTAACACTCCTAAAAGATATTAAAGAAGACTTGAATGGAAAGACACACTCTGTTCTTGCATAAAATGACTTGACATTATAAAGATTTAACTTCTCTATAACTTGTTTTATAAATTCAATGCAAATCTAATCAAAATACCAACAAACTACAGAGTTAGATAATATTACACTAAATTTCAGATGGTAGAAAATAACATGTAAGAGCACCCAGGAATACAATGTAAAAGAAGAAATAGGAGGAAAGACTAGGCTGACCAGACATTAAAATATATTACAAAGTCTCTATATTTAAAAGAGAGTATCACTAGCATATGACTAGACAAGCAGACCTATGGAATCAAAGGTATAGAATTAAACTTATATATATATATATATATATATATATATATATATATAGGGAACCCACTATATGACAAGAGTACCACCTCAAATCATTAGGTAAAAATAAACTTGTTAATACCATATACTGGGACAACTACATAGCCATTTTGCAAAAAGGTAAACTTGATTGCACATCTCACATCATATGCAAAAATAATCCCCAAAAGTCTTTGAATTCTTTCAATTCAGGAACAGCAACAAGAAAGAAAGAAACGTATTCTTTAAAATTCCTGCACACTTCTTCACTAATTTCTTCACCATAATTTATAATGAATAACAATTTTCATATACCACATTCTGTTCAACTATGATGGGCTTAACTACTCATGAATCAGCCAGACTTTTAAAATGCCCCATCACTTAGAATGCCACACAGAATATACCGTTATAGAATTTGTTCTTATAACTCCTAATTGTGAGGTGTCTCTGCATAAATTATTTTGCACATATATATTTCCAGCCCACCTTTAATGATGGCCCCATGCCATTTCTCCACTGTTTCCCAAACTGTCAGAGAATTTGGAAAGTTACTTTACTCTCTTATAAGATCATTTCAAGCCCACTTTTTAATGAAGGATCCACACCCAAGATGCCTAATAAAGAACTTCAGATAAGTAACCAAGAGTCAGGGGAAGGAAATAGGCATCGAGGTCTAGTTGCATCTAGTTGCCTGCATACTCAGTCATATCTGATTCTTTTGAGTGGGTTCCCATGGCCTCCTTCAGGGGATCTTTCTGACCAAGCAATCAAACCCGCTTCTTTTATGTCTACTGCATTGGCAGGAGGGTTCCTTACCACTAGCGCCACCTGGGAAGTACAAGGTATAGTTGCTGCTAAGTCGCTTCAGTCATGTCCGACTCTGTGCGATCCCATAGACGGCAGCCACCAGGCTCCCCCGTCCCTGGGATTCTCCAGGCAAGAACACTAGAGTGGGTTGCCATTTCCTTCTCCAATGCAGGAAAGTGAAAAGTGAAAGTGAAGTCGCTCAGTCGTGTCCGACTCTTAGCTACCCCATGAACTACAGCCTACCAGGCTCCTCGGTCCATGGGATTTTCCAGGCAAGACTACTGGAGTGGGGTGCCATTGCCTTCTCCTAACAAGGTCTAGTTAGGTCAACACTAACAACACTAACAAGAGCTCTGGCTTCTGGTTTCTGTATCTTCTCTGACACCATAATTCTTGATATAAATCATTACCCTCTGAAATTTCAGTTCTTTCAAAATAAAGGGATTAGACATGAACTGATTATTTAAAACTCCTAATTATTTTAATAATGAGAGTATAGTTTCATTCTTAATACACACTTATTTTTATTTTTGAAAAAATGCAAAAAGCACAAAGAATATCATTTCCTTCAACCCTTTTATCTCTTTCTCTTTTTTTCTTGCTCCACTATTTACTTACCTGTCTGTTTGTCTATATATTCACATATTCAACTATTTCTTTTTGAAATTAAGATTGTACTCCATTTTTACCTAAAATACATTACAACCATTTTTCTGTGTGATTCTATATTCTTTTATTTCAGCACTCTTTGTGGCCATTTGGTATTTTTTTGATTAGATATGCGCTAGCTACTTAATCAATGTCTGCTTTTTAAATAGTTAGGTGAATCTGATTTTTACTTGTTTGACTTGCAGTAAAGATATCGAATTGATTCATTAATATTTTACAATGAGGGTCTCAACTCTACATTTGGCAGTTTGAGATCAGATTTTAAAAGTGAAATTTGACAGCTATGGAATCATAGTCAGAAACCTACATCCATCAAAAGGATAAAATGTCTGACATATGTATCTGTGAAACCAAATTGAAGCTAAATCTGTTTCAAATAATAGTTTAAACAGTAAAGAAAAGCAATATGAGATACATTGCAACAAGTAAGTCTCAACATGAATCACTAAATATTGGTATCGTTAAGTGACACAGCTATCCTACTTTTTATTTCACCAGGGTTGTGTTAAGCATTAGAGATATTGGTAACTTTATTCCCACAGTCATATTCGAGAAATATTAGTTCCCATACTTAATAATGCCTCTGAGCCTTTGGTGAGATCCCTATCTGTCAATTCAATTGAAAAGATACAGGTTAGTTATCTTGACTTTTAATTTCACCAGTGACCTGTAATCTAACACTGATCCTTTCAAAAAACAATAACACAGTGTGATCATATTGTAGCTGAAAACAAGTTATTTAAAACCATTTAAATCTCTCCAGAATTTGCAGGTTTAAAATATGCATGTCAAAGCAGGCAGTCCAATGAGTGTATCTAAGTTCTATTTTGGAGTAATGGAAATGGCAATATGAAATAAATGAGAACCACTATTAACATGAAATTTAGCCAAAGGGTACACTATTCTTATAAAAAATGAAATGATGGCAGAGTAGTCCTTAATTCATTATCTATTGACAATACCTATCAGATGTATCATTACTGTTTCCATTGAAGCAGACTCTTATAAGTTATTCTATTTGCTATCTCCAGAGCAAAGGCATTTCTAATCAATGCCACCCTGTTTGGAAACTTGTGCAGATGACTGGTGTCTTGTTAATTCTTTAACCACCAGTTATAAGTACATTTAATTCAGAGTGAAAATTTTATGGCTGTTAAATATCGTATATGCAAAAGTGCTTCCAGGCTGCTGTGCCTACTACGATATCACTGTGAAATTTCTCAGTTACTTGTGAATTGTGTTATGCAATTTATATCCTAGTACAATAAACGAGTGAAAATAGGAAACACTGTATACTCCAACAGATTACAAATGGAAAGCTTTTAACTGAGTATGAAATTCTGTTCACATTCCATCAACAGAATTTTGAAAAAGCTTCCCTACTTTCTATCATGCTCAATTATGAATTGTTGAAAATCTTCTTGGAGGGTATACTAAGAGGACAAAACTTTTTTTTTTTAGATGGCATGACTCACACAAAATATTTTGCAATTTTCCAAATCCAAATCTAGAAATATCCTCAGATGACTAATGCTATGTGGGTGGATTATCCATTTGAAATTGAGTGGGTTTTTGGATGATTGCATTAGACCATGCAGTAATCCTTATATAAAAATTGAAACCAACATTCTTCACAGCTGAAATTTTCAAACGATATGTGTTCTTTTACTGCATAAAAGCGTTTTTGCCTTAATATAACATCTGGATATCAATACCAATACCACTCTCATAACTGTCACTAAATCTCACATGAATAAGACTGGACTAAATTCCTGGATCCACTACTTAACATTGTGAAAACTTGGAGAAATTATTGAATCCTCTGAGCCCCAGTAGGTAGGATAGTAATAATCCCTGAAATAAAATGGACTTAATATCCATTAGATAATACATGCAAACCATTTCTAACAATTCTTTTCACACAATGAGCAATCAATAAATATTAATTAAAAGTATTGTGTTATCATCCTTAAACCAGTATACCGGACACAGGAGTTAATTTCATAATTAAAGCACAGAGAAATTTAGGTCCATTGTCTCCATTATATTAAACATGGATAGGAAGATACAGACAGATAAGCTTTTCTGAAATGTATGTACCAAGTATTCAGAAATAGCATTTTCTTAGGAGAGATACATTAGACAAAGATAAAAAGTAAAGAAAAAGTACACAGAACCTCTGTTAAAATTATGTAGCTACTCTGCCCTCAGGAGGTACATAACTCCCTGCTCCATAAATGTGGACTGTGCATATGTATAGAAAGGGGGAATGGAAGGGTACTAACTTTGCAATGGAGAGAACAGACAAGACTATCTCAGTTCAGTTCAGTTCAGTTCAGTTGCTCAGTCATGTCTGACTCTTTGCAACCCCATGAACCGCAGCATGCCAGGCCTCCCTGTCCATCACCAACTCCCGGAGTTCACCCAAACCCATGTCCATCGAGTCAGTGATGCCATCCAACCATCTCATCCTCCATCGTCCCCTTCTCCTCCTGCCCTCAATCTTTCCCAATATCAGGGTCTTTTCAAATGAGTCAGCTCTTCATATCAGGTGACCAAAGTATTGGAGTTTCAGCCTCAACATCAGTCCTTCCAATGAACACCCAGGACTGATCTCCTTTAGGATGGACTGGTTGCATCTCCTTGCAGTCCAAGGGACACTCAAGAGTCTTCTCCAACACCACAGTTTAAAAGCATCAATTCTTCTGTGCTCAGCTTTCTTTATAGTCCAATTCTCACATCCAAACATGACCACTAGAAAAGCCATAGCCTTGACTAGACGGACCTTTGTTGGCAAAGTAATGCCTCTGCTTTTTAATACGCTGTCTAGGTTGGCATAACTTTCCTTCCAAGGAGTAAGCGTCTTTTAATTTCATGGCTGCAATCACTATCTGCAGTGATTTTGGAGCCCGAAAAAATTAAGTCTGACACTGTTTCCGCTGTTTCCCCATCTATTTGCCATGAAGTGATGGGACCGGATGCCATGATCTTAGTTTTCTGAATGTTGAGCTTTAAGCCAACTTTCACTCTCTTCTTTCACTTTCATCATGAGGCTCTTTAGTTCTTCTTTACTTTCTGCCATAAGGGTGGTGTCATCTGCATATCGGAGACTATCTCAGCCAGTGATAAAAAATCGATATCAAGTCATAAATAATGCTGATGGTATGTATAATTGATATTATGTGATAAAAATAGCACTGTAGCTTTGTGATCTTCCTCCCCAAAACCCATGACACCAGTAAAACATCAGGCAAATTATAGTAAAGAGAAGGCCAACAACATACCTAACCTGTATTAAAAAAAAAAAAAAAAAGCCAAGATCAACAAAAAAAAGGAAAGTGCAAAACTATTACAATCTGAAAGAATTTATAGAGACATGACAACAGAATGAAACTAGATGAGACTCTGGAAGAGAAAAAGAACAACTAAGTAAAAACAAAGGATATCTAAATAGTCTATGAAATGTATTTAATAATGATGATTTGATATTGGTTCATTAACTGTACCACAGTAAGCACCCTGATACAAGATATTTTTAATAGGTAAAACTGCATCTGAGATGTATGGTAACTGTCTGTACTATCATTGCAATTTTCTTTATAAACCAAAAACTGTTCTAGAAAATGACATCTTAAAAATTGAAAAAGACTCTGTAAATGAACACATTCTCTATGCAGAGCAGCATGCCAGGAACATGTCCTAAAACTCTAGGGGATCCTGGTATAGAAAGATAATTCCTTATGTTAAATAGTGTTTGTTTTGCCAAGTATAAAACTGTATGATCAGAAAAATGCAATTATGTGGGGTTTAAAATATAAGACCAAAATTAACATTCAAAATCAGAAAGATAAATAATTGTTTAATTATGCAACACACTCTAGGGCCTGTTTTTTGACTTTTTCTGGTAATATTTTGATCATTTTACCTGTTAGAAAGAGTGACATATCCTTAAATTAAAGGCTGCTAAATAGCACCAATTTGAAAGGTGCAAAAGAGATAAAAATGGTCATTGACTTTAATTATTGGATTGTAGTGAGGTGATTCAGCTGTTTAAAAAAATCATAATGGGAGTTTTAAATATAATGTACTATATGTTATTTTGTGTCACAGATGTAGTTTAAATAGAATGATGGAGATACAGTTAACTTTTGGATATACTAGTCATGAAATTGCAATAATAGTAGAAAGACAAAACAGATGTGGCAGGAGCTAGATAAACATTTTTTTTTCTCTCTTTATCACTGGATTAGTTTAGCAGTCCACAGTCGGTTTTCTCCTCTTTAATACATGGCTTCCTTCTATGGCTCCAATTTAGTTGTTCAGATTGTCACCACAGATCAGGCAGCAGCAGGTGGAACAGAGCTGGAGCTCACACACATTCATTTTCCAGGCCTGACCTGGAAATCATAAACCACATTCTACTCACATTCCCTTGGGCAGAACTTTGTTCCATCACTATAGCATGTTACCAGAAAAACTAAAAAAAAAAATGTATTCTCTTGATGGTTAACCTATTAACCAGCTAAAACTAGGAAGTTCTTTTATTAAAAACAGAAATATTTACTGGTAGATATCCAGTTATCTCTGATACAGTAATGCCCAGGTCCCACACATCGAAAACTGGCAAAGAACACACTTGAGGAACTTGTTAAGATGCAGATTATAATTTATTAAGTCTGAGGTTATGCTTCTAACAAGCTCCCAAGTGATACCATTGCTAATTATCCAAGGATCAAACTATTATTTTCAAGATTCTAGCTTATATGCTATGTAGAAAGAAGCTTTGCCTTTGAGCCAGATTTGGAGTGGACCAGTATTCAGGTTAAGCAATATTTTTACTCTTTGGTTTATCTATTTTGTTTCTTGTATGGTGGCAGTGAGGAAAACACAAAGAATGCACTAGCTTTGTGAATAAAGCTAGAAATAAGTAGATTCTGTACAAGAAAAATCTGCAGTATATTTTCTCATTATTAAAGTAGTGTACTTAATTTATCACTGAGACAACTAATCATAATAATGAACTGAGAAACAGGATGAATTTGTGGTGGGGCAATATGTGGGTGAATGTTTGCTACAAAGGGTCAGAAGAAAAATTTAAATCTGTGTATGAATTGAGAAAATGTAGTATATTCAAAGGACAAAAGAAGATCTGTTTACACTGAGTTTCTTCTACTCAATAACATATTAGATTTTATATCATATTTTCCTCTATATAGCTGAAAACTCCTATTTTTGCACTCAATTCTTTTTTTGTTTGTTTAATCACTAAGTTGTATCTGACTCTGGCGACCCCTTGGATTATACACCACCAGGCTCCTCTGTCCCTGGGATTTCCCAGGCAAGAATACTGGAGTTTCTTCAGGGGATCTTCCCAGCCCAGGAATAGAACCTGTGTCATCCGCTTGGCAAGTGTATTCTTTACCACTGAACTACCTGGGATATGTATGTGTTTGGACATACACACACACACAGTAAAAAGATCAAATTATTTTGTCCTTGTTTTCCAAATACATACCCCAGAGTGTGTGTGTGTGTGCTCAGTTGCTCAGTTGTGCCCTCCTCTTTTACAACCCCATGGATGTAGCCTGCCAGGCTCTTCTGCCATAGGATTTCTCAGGCAAGAATACTGGAGTGGTTTGTTGTTTCCTGCTCCAGGGGGCTTTCCCAACCTAGGGATTGAACCCCAGTCTCCTGCACTGGCAGCGGTATGCTCTACCACTGTGCCACATGGGAGTTCATATACCCCAGCCTCATTAGTAAAAAATGAGATGGTTAGAAACACATAGTACAAATACACCCACTAGATCTAGCACCATGGAGCGGGTGACAATTACCAGATTATGGGCAAGGCTTGGAGCTACTAAAACTCCCTGAGTATATCCAGTGTGCAAATATAAACATTTCCAGCTCAGCTGCACAATTCACTGAAAGAAAATGTACATTGTTTATTCATTAACATTGAAACTTCTAACATATGATTTCCAGAAACAAGAGTGTCAATTTTTTTTTTTTTCTGAGTGAAATACTCACTCTCAGAATAGAAATATGTAACACCATACTGCTTAGGGTCAGTAGGGCTAGGATCATGGATCATTACACTCTTGGTACATGTTCACTGGTAATTAGGATCAAGAAAGGAAAACGAAGCCTCCTGAAGGTCACTGAAAATGTATTGGCTCATTTGAAATACTTTTAGTTCTTACCATAAGCAAAACACTGGCAATCTGAGACATAAATTGAATTATGGTACATTTCTATCCTTTGAGAATTTATTATCTAGTAAGGGAGATGAGAAATTGATGTATAAAAATTGCTATAGAATACATAAATGCCTATGATTAGTTCCAAAAGCCTAGTTAAAACTATGCCTGTCATAGACATTTTACAAAATGATCGATACTGGTTGAACTAATTAGGAAGGAGTTCATAGAATCACAAAGTAAGAAGGCATTTGGAGGTCTGGATCCTAATACATTACTCATTCAGTCTCCCCTGGAAAACCCCATTACATTTTTGCCAAACTTGTACTTTAAAATGTATAGGAATGGCAAACTAATCACCTTCTAAGCTAGGTCTTCTGGATAGCTCTAAGATAAAACATTCTAAAAAAAAAAGTGTTTATTTAATCTAAATGAAACTTAGATTTAAATCTTCTCTTAAAGGATAGAGTATATTCAATAAGCCAAGGTTTTTCCAGATAGAGGGGATAAAAGGAATTATGTAGAAAAGCATAAGAACGTATCAAAGTAGAGAATTTTATAATGGATGTGAAGTTTAAAAAAAAGCATAATAAAATTTACATGAATGTAAACTAAGAGTTTGGGCTGAATTTTATAACAATAGAATACTTTCTGAGGATTGTTGAGAAGATATGGAATATGAGGGATGACAGACTTTAGGAATACTCATCTAACAGTAGAATTCAAGATAGATTAGGGAAGAGCATAAACTAAAGATCAGCAAAGAAAGAAGGGCTTGAGCTGCATGATCAGAGTAGTACTAAGCCTCAAGTAAACTATAGCAGATGCTATAAATGTCTTGCCAACATTATGTATACATATATGATTTACTTATGTATATGCATGCATAATTTTATGAGATTCCCTGGTGGCTCAGTGGTAAAGAACTTGCCTACCAATGCAGGAGCTGTGGGTTCAATCTCTTGGTCAGGAAGATCCCCTGAAGAAGGAAGTGGCAAGTCACTCCAGTATTCTTGCCTGAGAAATTCCACTGACAGAGGAGCCTGGCTGGCCACAGTCCATGGGGTCTCAGAGAGTTGATATGATTTAGCAACTAAAGATCAACAATAATAATGCATGATCCTCAAACTATTTCTAGCCAATAGAATGCATTACAATTTATTTGCACATTTGGGATGACATGATTAAGAAGTAATGTGACTTTTCACCCTCTACTCTTCCATCAGAATGCAATGAACTCTGAGTCCTTAAGGGAAGGATTGGGGTTCTCATATCACAATTGGGCTTCCCTTTTTGCTCAGCTGATAAAGAATCCGCCTGCAATGTGGGAGACCTGGGTTTAATCCCTGGGGTGGGAAGATCCCCTGGAGAAGGGAAAGGCTACCCACTCCTGTATTCTTGCCTGGAGAATTTCATGGACTGTATAGTCCATGGGGTCTCAAAGAGTTGGACATGACTAAGCGACTTTCACTTTCACTTTATCATAATTGGCTGAATCTCACCTAGCAAAACATGTTTTACTGTTATATGAATTAAAGAGAAACTTTTATCGTGTTAAGCCAGTGAAATTTGGGGTCTATGTGTTACAGTAGCTGTTCTTTCTCTAATACAATGCCTTGTACTAAGAGAAGTTCTGAGGCACTGAAGGATTTTAAGCAATGGAGTAGATGCCATTTTATTTGATTTAAAAAAAATATCCTGTGGCTACAGATTGCAAAAGTTAAGTATTTGAGACTAGGCAAAGTGGGTGCAGATATTCCGATTAGGAGGCTCTTACAATAGTTGTGCTAAGAGTTGGTTATAGCCTGTAACTTGAGCAAGACCGAATCTTGGTTGGCAGCATTCATACTTAAGTTTCACTGGCAGTAGGAATCATAACTTACAAGTTGTTCTGTCTTGATACAAACACACTCATTGTTTCCTTTTGCCGTGACACATGTGCTATATAACTAATGGGAATACCATTAACTAATGAAAGTTGTACGCAAAAAAGACTCATGAACCTGTATTTCATCATTTGTAAAACATAAAACATACATTTACTTATTCATACCGTTTCTTCATGGTATTGCACATTGCCAACTAAATCAGTGTTTCTAAAACCTATTAATTATAATGAAATACCATTTATGTTAAAAGTGATAAAATATGTTTATTAACATAATTAAGCATAGCAGCATATTCTTTAAGCTTAAAGTACACTTCATTTAGTCACTAATGTAGCGGTAGTAAAGATGACATCAGCATGATGCAGAATTCATTTTGATGTTATTCAATTCAAGAAGTAAATACATTTGGATAACTTCAAATTTGCGCTGCTTGATTAAAAAGATTTTTCAAGGACATTTACTCCTCTACAATGGTAAAAATGAATGTTGTTTCATATTCATTGGCAAAATCACTGTATACAGTGGTTTTGTAGACCTAACAGCATTGAATTCTACTGCCTTCTGACAGTACTCCCAGGCATCACTCCTGATTAAAGAAAGAAAAAGCTAAGAGTTTTACACTGTGCAAATTATCAGAACCTATTTTATATCTAAACTGGCACATCCAATATTTATTCACAAAAGTAATAGTTTCACTGAAGCTTGTACACACCATCTCTTTGAAGGATTAGCTCCAAATGCATAAAAGTCAAATCGAAAGTTTGGCGAGAATTCAGTTCAGTTCAGTCACTCAGTCGTATCTGATTCTTCGCGACCCCATAGACCGCAGCACGCCAGGCTTCTTTGTCCATCACCAATCCCGGAGCTTACTCAAACTCATGTCCATTGAGTTGGTGATGACATACAACCATCTCATCCTGTCGTCCCCTTCTCATCCCTCCTTCAATCTTTCCCAGCATCAGGGTCTTTTCCAAGGAGTCAGTTCTTCGCTTTAGGTGGCCAAAATACTGGAGTTTCAGTTCAGCATCAGTCCTTCCAATGAATATTCAGGACTGGTTTCCTTTAGGAAGGACTGGTTGGATCTCCTGGCTGTCCAAGGACTCTCAAGAGTCTTCTCCAACACCACAGTTTAAAAGCATCAATTCTTCGGCGCTCAGCTTTCTTTATAGTCCAATTCTCACATCCATACATGACCACTGGAAAAACCATAGCTTTGACTAGACGGATCTTTGTTTGCAAAGTCATGTCTCTGCTTTTTAATATGCTGTCTAGGTTGGTCATAACTTTTCTTCCAAGGTGAGAAGTACACAATGTTAAATAGTATATACCATATGAGCTAGTGGCTGCAATGCTGTATGACTTGGGGTTGGTTATTTTGTCATTCATTCATTTATTTATTTGTATGTGTATATGGTGTCCAACTCTTTGCGGCCCCATGGACTAAAGGCTGCTCTTCTGTCCATGGAATATTCCAGGAAAGAATACTGGAGTGAGTTGTTATTTCCTACTCCAGGGAATATTCCCAAACCAGGGATTGAACCCAGGTCTCTTGCATCTCCTGCATCGGCAGGCAGATTGTTTCCCACTAGTGTCACCAATCACTTACTTATGTATCCATGCATTTCATCAATAGGCAGAATTATCATCTCAATGCCGTCTTTCTCCAAACGTGTGATCTTAATCAGGTTCTTTAACTTTTCTGGAGGTAGAAACTGATCTACATACTAATAAGGCTTTTATTACTAGTGTCAAAAGGCTTTAATACTAGCATCAACTAAAGCTATAGATATAAAAGTATTTTGACAAACTGTAAAGATAGGTATTAACGTGTTTTCATCTTAAATCATTATGTGAACACCCCCCCCCCCCAGATTTCTTGAGTGCTCTATGATCTACAACACAAATCATTCAAGAGGCATCTCAGAGGGAATTCTGTTCTGAATCTTTGTATACTAACAACTGAGAAAAGCAAACTGAATATAAACTCACCATGAAGTGTGAATGTAAGCTCTGGATTTTCTTTCCCACCACACTAATCCCTTGATCTTGTAGAATTTCTACCTTCTGTGTTAGTAATTACAAAGCAGCTCTTTCTGATATTTAAGACAAAGTCACTCCTGAGTGCCCTAGTGAACACCGGACTACTGCTATATCATACTATTTTGTAATAGATTAACATATCAATACATTTAATGTGATCATGCACGTTTCCTTGCAGAACATCTACTTCAGTTACATTATCCAGAAAGAACAATGATTTTAAAAGTGAGAATAACGTGATTTGACAAGGTAAATTAGCTGCCAAGATCCACTTTGCACATGGGAGATAGCCACTGAGTGACATTTCAACGTATGATAAACGGACTTGTTCCTTCTCTCCCTCTCTTTCCCACTTTGCCAATACATAGAAAAAGATATAATCCCTCCAGTTAAACATAAATTGATTTTCAGGCCAAGAAGGAAGATACGCTAGTAAAAGCTGTGCATTCAAGGAGGATAATGAGATTGATTCCATGCTCTGCAAATAAAAACACATTGCATTTAAATTTGGCTCCTTCAAGGATGAGTGAATGATTAAGATTAGCACATATGTTGAAGAAGCAAGTTAACTGAAAGATTGTTAAAGAGAAATGTCATGACATGTTGAACAACTGAAACATCATTTAGAGATGTGACGGAACATGTAGGTTTTAATCTGCTGCTCAATCTATACTCCAGACCAGGCAAGGCCAAGTTCAAAAGTAGCAGGAGATTGCAAATATTTCCTTTGAACATAGTAATCCTTACTGTTTGAAGTCATATATAACCTGAGAATATGCAAGAGTATTTATTATAAATAAAGTTAATGATAAAGTGACTGAATTGTATTTCTCGCTTCAGTAATCAGATAACTACCAGCCAGTTTGAGGACTACTTTTTTTTTTTTTTTAATCACATGAGTTTTGAAATCTTGAGCAGCCAAAATTTGAAAAACAGTGAAATCACTCATTGTTGTTCAGTTGCTCAGCCGTGTCTGACTCTTTGCCACCCATGGATCACACCATGCCAGGCATCCCTGCCCTTCACCATCTCCCGGAGCTTGCTCAAAACTCATGTCCTTCGAGTTGGTAATGCCATCCAACCATCTCATCCTCCGTCATCTCCTTCTCCTGCTGTCTTCAATCTTTCCGAGTACTGGAGTCTTTGCCAGTGACTCAGCTCTTTGCATCATATGGCCAAAGTATTGGAGCTTCAGCTTCAGCATTAGTCCTTCCAATGAATATTCAGGATTGATTTCCTTTATGATGGACTGGTTGGATCTCCTTGCAGTCCAAGGACTCTCAAGAGTCTTCTCCAACACCACAGTTCAAAAGCATCAATCCTTTGCCACTCAGACTTCTTCATGATCCAACTCTCACATCCATACATGACTACTAGAAAAACCAAAGCTTTGACTAGATGGACCTTTGTTGGCAAAGCAATTTCTCTGTTTCTTAATATGCTGTCTAGGGTGGTCACAGTTTTTCTTCCAAGGAGCAAGCATCTTTTAATTTCATGGCTGCAATCACCATCTGCAGTGATTTTGGAGCCCAAGAAAATAAAGTCTGTCACTGTTTCTATTGTTTCCCCATCTATTTGCCATGAAGTGATGGGACCAGATGTCATGATCTTCGTTTTTTGAATGTTGAGTTTTAAGCCAGCTTTTTCACTCTCATTTTTCACTTTTATCAAAAGGCTCTTTAGTTCCTCTTCACTTTCTGCCACAAGGGTGATGTCATCTGCATATCTGAGGTTATTAATATTTCTCCCAGCAATCTTGATTCCAGCTTGTGTTTCATGCAGCCCGGCTTTTCACATGACGTACTTTGCTGCTGCTGCTGCTGCTGCTAAGTCGCTTCAGTTGTGTCCGACTCTGTGCGACCCCATAGACGGCAGCCCACCAGGCCCCGCCATCCCTGGGATTCTCCAGGCAAGAACACTGGAGTGGGTTGCCATTTCCTCCTCCAATGCGTGAAAGTGAAAAGTGAAAGTGAAGTCGCTCAGTCGTGTCCGACTCCCAGCGACCCCATGGACTGCAGCCTACCAGGCTCCTCCGTCCATGGGATTTTCCAGGCAAGAGTACTGGAGTGGGGTGCCATTGTCTTCTCCCTGACGTACTCTACATATGAGTTAAATAAGCAGGGTGACAATATACAGCCTTGATGTACTCCATTTCCAATTTCTAACCAGTCCATTGTTCCATGTCTGGTTCTATTTGTTGCTCCTTGACCTACATACAGGTTTATCAGGAGGCAGGTAACGTGGTCCTATATCCATCTCTTTAAAAATTTTCCACAGTTTGTTGTGATTCACACAGTCAAAGGCTTTGGTGTAGTCAATGAAGCAGAAATAGGTGTATTTCTGGAATTCTCTTGCTTTTTCAATGATCCAATGGATGTTGGCAATTTGATCTCTGGTTCATCTACCTTTTCTATACCCAAGTTGAACATCTGGAAGTCCTCAGTTCATGGACTGTTGAAGCCTGGCTTGGAGAATTTTGAGCATTAGTTTGCTAGCATGTGAAATAAGTGCAATTGTGCAATAGTTTGAACATTCTTTGGCATTGTCTTTCTTTGCGATTGGAATGAAAACTGACCTTTTCCAGACCCGTGGCCACTGCTGAGTTTTCCAAATTTGCTGGCATAGTGAGTGCAACTCTTTGACAGCATCATCTTTTAGGATTTTAAATCACTCATAGATATGATTGGCTTCCCTGGTGGCTCAGATGGTAAAGTGTCTGCCTGCAGTGCGGGAGACCTGGGTACGATCCCTGGGTTGGGAAGATCCCCTAGAGAAGGAAATGGCAACCCACTCCAGTACTCTTGCCTGGAAAATCCCATGGACGGAGGAGCCTGGTAGGCTACAGTCCATGGGGTCACAAAGAGATGGACACGACTGAGCGACTTCAGTAAACCTATATACCTATATAGATATGACTAAAACAGTACATTCCTTATATTCTACTGAACACCTTCAATCTCCTTCTCTTCATGTATGTTATGTTATACACAGCCTATATTTATTAGTATTTATTAACTTCTACAATAGGCTCTAGGAACTAGATGTTTAAGAATTAATAAAAAGTATGGCTAAATACCAAAAATCTAATATCTAGTGCACAAAATATACTTTATGAGCAAATGTGTGTTCTGCTTTATTCAATTACACAGCATTTGTTATCCCTTATGAGCACATACTCTTCTTAAGGAAAACAATTTAATTATAAACTTACTCATGTGCATTAAAAAACTCTCAGTGAGAATTACTTTGTGTATAAAGTAAACTACATCTTTCTTTACAATACCCCACATTATAATCACCAGAGTTAACCACTGATAATTGGAATGTTTCCATTTGGCTGAAAACTCACTGACACAGATCACACCCACACAACTTATTTTATACAAATGTGATCTACCTAGGCGTATATTTTCAGTCTTGGTGTTTATTATTTAGCTTACTTTGAAGTTACTTCCAAATATTGACTGATACCAATCTATATCAACATTTTGTGTGTTTGTGTGTAAGAGTCTTGCTGCTGCTGCTGCTAAGTCACTTTAGTCATGTCCGACTCTGTGTGACCCATAGACGGCAGCCCACCAGGCTCCCCCATCCCTGGGATTCTCCGGGCAAGAACGCTGGAGTGGGTTGCCATTTTCTTCTCCAATGCATGAAAGTGAAAAGGGAAAGTGAAGTCGCTCAGTCGTGTCCGACTCTTAGTGACCCATAGACAGCAGCCCACCAGGCTCCTCCGTCCATGGGATTTTCCAGGCAAGAGTACTGGAGTGGGGTGCCATTGCCTTTGACTTAAATAATAGAAAGTAATTTTTTAAAGACAATTTTCCAGAGTAGAAATTCAAATTGCATTTACAGTAAAAAAAAGATCTTGGGTTATATTGCCAGATTAATTTCAATTTGCACTTTTATTTTGAGGTAACTGAGTTATGTGCTATTGTAAGAAGTACTACACCGAAATTCCATATACTCATTTCCCAGGTTCCCCTACTGTTACACAGTATAATATTAGAGCTAGGATATTGACATTAGCACAATACGCCAGTCTTGCATAGATTTCTGAAGTTTTGCTAGTACTTATTTGTATTTGTGTGTTTGTGTATGTTCTTGGTTTTATACAAGTTCATCACATATGTAGGTTTGTGTATCCATCACTACAGTTAGAATACAGAACAATTCCATCACCACAGGGATCCCTCATGCTGCCTCATACAACCACATTCGCACCTCCACCATTCACCACAGTTCCTTTCCTAACACCTGGCGGCCTTTAATTGTTATCAAATCCAAGCCTGGTTTGCTTGCTGCATGACAGGCAGCATTAATCAAGAGATGATGTTTGAGGCAAGGAATATGACTTTATTTGGAAAGTTGGTTGACCAAGATGACAGAACAATGTCTCAAAATAATCATCTTGTCAGCGTCTGGATGCCAACTTCTTTTATAGAACAGAGAAGGGGAGGAGCTGAGGAAGCAAAGACCATTATCTTGCAAATAACTCATGGAATGGTCAGCCTCAGGGAGGGGATGTGTTAATCTCTCCAGGCAGAGGGGCAGGGTTCCATGAGGCAGGTTGTTATATATGATTATAAAAACAAAAGCAATGAACAGTAAAGGTTAAAGTCAAAGAAACAGACCCATCGTGAAGTTAAAATTGTCTAGTCCCTGCAACATAATCTGTTCTCCAGTCAAATATTTAGTCTTTTCAAAATGTAACCTAAATAGATTTATAAAGCATGTGAATTTTTGAATTAACATTTTTTTCATTCAACATAATTCTCATGTGATTCATACAAATTGTTGCTTATAGCAGTAGTTTGTTCTTTTTCATTGCTAAGTACTATTCCATGACACAGATGTATAACCATGTATTTATCCACCAGCTGAAGGATAGCTAAGTTGTTTCCAGTTTGGGGATATTTTTAATAAAGCCAACATGAATATTTGTGTACAGGTGTTTGTGTTCCTAAACATTTGTTTTTGTCTAGGATAACACGCTAGCAAAGTAATGCTCAAAATTCTCCAAGCCAGGCTTCAACAGTACCCTGAACTTACAGATGTTCAAGCTGGATTTGGAAAGGCAGAAGAACCAGATATCAAATTGCCAACATCCGTTGGATCATCAAGAAAACAAAAGAGTTCCAGAAAAACCTCTACTTCTGCTTTATTTAAAGTGAAGTGAAGTCGCTCAGTAGTGTCCGACTCTTTGCGACCCCATGGACTATAGCCTATCAGGCTCCTCCGTCCATGGGATTTTCCAGGCAAGAGTACTGGAGTAGATTGCCATTTTCTTCTCCAGGGGATCTTCCTGACCCAGGGATTGAACTCAGGTCTCCCGCATTGTAGGCAGAGACTTTTACTGTCTGAGCCACCAGGGAAGAGCCTCTGCTTTATTGACTATGCCAAATCCTTTGACTGTGTGGATCACAACAAACTGTGGAAAATTCTTAAAGAGATAGGAATATCAGACCACTTGACCTGCCTTCTGAGAAATCTGTATGCAGGTCAAGAAGCCAGAGTTAGAACTGAGTATGGGACAAGAGACTGGTTCCAAATTGGGAAAGGAGTATGTCAAGGCTGTATATTGTCACCCTGCTTATTTAACTTGTATGCAGGGTAGATCATGCTAAATAGCAGCTTGGATGAAGCACAAACTAGAATCAAGATTGCTGGGAGGAATATCAATAACCTCAGATGTGCAGATGACATCACCCTTGTGGCAGAAAGGCAAGAGGAAATAAAGAGCCTTTTGAGGAAAGTGAAAGATGAGAGTGAAAAAGTTGGCTTAAAACTCAACATTCAAAAAACTAAGATCATGGCATCTGGTCCCATCACTTCATGGCAAATAGATGGGGAAACAATGGAAGCAGTGACAGACTTTATTTTTTCTTGGGTTCCAAAATCACTGCAGATGGTGATTGCAGCCATGAAATTAAAAGATGCTTACTCCTTGGAAGAAAAACTATGACCAACCTAGGCAGCATATTAAAAAGCAGAGAAACTACTTTGCCAACAAAGGTCTGTCTAGTCAAAGCTATGGTTTTTCCAGTAGTCATGTATGGATGTGAGAGTTGGACTATAAAGAAAGCTGAGCACTGAAGAATTGATGCTTTTGAACCGTGGTGTTGGAGAAGACTCTTGAAAGTCCTTGGGTGGCAAGGAGATCAAACCAGTCCATCCTCAAGGAAATCAGTCCTGAATATTCATTAGAAGGACTGATGTTGAAGCTGAAACTCCAATACTTCTGCCACCTGATGTGAAGAACTGACTCATATGAAAAGACCCTGATGCTGGAAAAGATTGAAGGCAGGAGGAGAAGGGGACAACAGAGAATGAGATGGTTGGATGGCATCATTGACTCAATGGACTTGAGTTTGAGTATGCTCCGGGATTTGGTATGGACAGGGAAGCCTGGCGTGCTACAGTCCATGAAGTCGAAAAGAGTTGGACATGAATGACTGACTGAATTGAAGTGAACTGAGGATAAATGCCCAAGGGTACAACTACTGAATTGTATTGTAATTGATATATAGTTTCATAACAAATGGGTCAGGAAGATCCCCCTCCCAGAGAAGGAAATGGCTAATCCACCCCAGTATTCTTGCCTGGGAAATCCCATGGACAGAGGAGCCTGGCAGATTCCAGTCCATGGGGTCACAAATAGTCAGACACAACTGAGTGATTAACAACACTTCATAACAAATCGTCAAACTGTTTTCCAGAGTTACTGTAGCATTTCCTGTTTCCAGAATATACGGAAGATATTCTCCTATAATTTCTCCACATCCTCATCTTTATTTGGTGACTAAATTTTAGTCATTTAGGTAGCCACATAGTGATATCTCACGGTAATTTAAATCTGCATCTATATAATAGCTACTGATGTTGAATAAATTTTCATGTACTTATTTATCATGTGCACATTCTTGATGAAATATTTCTCTATACCTTTTTCTCATTTTCTAATTGGATCTTTTTTTTTCACCATTGAATTTTGAAAGTTCCTTATATATTTTAGATACCAGCCTTCTTTCACATATGTGGTTTATATTTTTTTCTTCCAGTTTGTATCTTTTTTTTTTTGTCATCCTTTTAGCAGTGTCTTTTACACAGCACACATTTTGTTTTGTTTTTGATATGGTCCAGTGTGTCAATCTACTTTTCTGAAACAGATTTTGATATCAGTCTAAGAACTTTTTACCTATCTACTGAAGATTTTTGCTTTTCTTTAAGTTTTATAATTTTACTTCTTACATTTAAATCTATATTCCATTTTGAGTTGACTTTTATGTAAGGTAGGATGTTTAAGTCAAGGTACAATTTTTATTGCCTATAATCAGTCACCATTTGTTGAAAAGGCTACTTTTCCTCCGATGAATTGTTTTGCTCCCTTTGTCAAAAACCAGCTGGCATCATCAAATGAGTGATGTCTTTCTTAAACTTATACTTAACTATTTCATTATTCTTGGGTCATTTGTAGAACAACAGTTTTCTGTCTTAAAAATCCATTCTCTACATGCTCATTGTTAGTATATCGAAATGTAATTATTTTTCTTACCAAATTCAATTAGTTGTTTTAGGAGTTTATTTTACTTAGCTTTATCTGAATAAGTTAATTTTTATAGGATTATATTAATTATGTATTAATAGAAAATATTTGGAAATATTCTCTTTTTCAGAACTAACTTCTCATTTTTAATTCCACAGTTATAGCTAGGAATCTAAAATAGCAAAACGCTTTTCTATATGTGATAATCATTTAATATTAATAAGCACTCTTGTTTTTATCATTTAGATAAGTGGGAATATTTTACTTACATCATGAATATGTGATTGTTTTGAACAACAAAAGTAGTGAAAATGACAATTATTTTGGGAAGAATTTTTTAAGAAGTGCCACTGTAGCCACATTATTTTTACCTATTTCAGCCCTTATGAAAGTCTGAATTAAAATAGAGCCCCCATCAACTATATCCCTCTGTGATACCATAAGCAGAGCTTCCTTGCTGCCCCATGTTCAAAATGTAACAGGAAATGAACTTGTGTTAAGATTTGACTGATACAGAATAATGAAAGTAGGAAACTAGTCCTAACATATATTTAATGTAAATCAGTTAGATAGGGCCTCAAATGTTACAAACAGGAGGTAGGCTAAGAAAGCTGCTCATCCCCTACCAGGGAGGATTTCCTAATATCTCCTGTGGATATAACCAAGACCAGGGGTTACATAGACAACTGAGCAAAGGATTCTCAAAAAAAAAAAAAAAAAAAAAAGTAGAATCCAGGCTTAACCAAGGGGAATACCCCATCTTTAAGGTAGAGAGCCTGTAGAATGAGTTTTCAATTTCTATAGAAGCATATCTCTTATGTCTCCTATTTTTTTCTAAGTGAAAATACTTAATAGCCTATCACTGGCTCACAATTATATATTTTGTACGAGTAGGAGTAGATAACTTATCATTAACTCCGGAGATTTCTGGATCAAGAGGAGATATAGCCAGTACATTTTAGATCTACCATGAACAACAGCCCATCACTCAGGTATATTAGACATAAATCTTGATGCTGTAATGTCATGTGGCTTATAAGTTGTTTCATTCATAGATCACATGAATGTTTGTTGTGTGTATAGGAGGGAAAGGAGAGTATATAAAATATGTAGTGATCAGAGGGCAGATTTTGTTGGTCAGTAGGAATTATCACAAGTATTCCAGGTTTTTTTTTTTCTTTTTTTTCTTTTCCAAGCACTTAATAGGATTGTGCTTAATACACCCCCTTGATATTAGGCATGGCTTTGGCCACTATAATAGAAGCAAAAAGTTATATGTATCAATTTTCAGGCAGAAGCCTTAAAGCCAGTATTAACTATGTCTCCTTTAAATTGTCATACTGATGTAGAAAAGGAGTTTACAGCATTTGGATTCTTGAGTGACTATAGTGAGAAGACTGATTTGAATTTCTGTTGGACAAGGAGCTTGAGAAAGAAAAATTTTGGTATTTCAAACCACTGAAATCTTGGAGGATTGTTTGTTTCTGCAGCATAAACCAGCCTATGCTGACTGATATACTCATTTCATCAAATGTCTTATTTATTCTTAAATCATATAAAAAGAAAGAGAAGTTAAAGTCTATATGTGTGACAGAAATTTAATTAATTCTAATTGGAATTTTTGTATATACCAGTTATAATTTTAAGTTATTTTTCAAATCTGAGAAAGAGTTACAAAGTCTCATAGAGCCAGGTTTTTACCGAAAGTGGACAAAGTAGCATTTCATTGTAATGAACTAGCTCCCTAATGAGGTGTAGTAAAAGTTACATGTAAACAAGGAGACCAGAGACAAGCAATTTCATTTTAATCTCTTAATCTTTAAAGCAGAAAGATTAGTTTGATTTAGTTAAAAGTCTTAATTACTGGACCAAAAAGCAAAGGTATTTTTATTACATTTAAGAACACGTAGTAATTGGAGTCAGACAGGACTGAGGAGCTTCACTTTGACTTTTCACTTTCATGCATTGGAGAAGGAAATGGCAGCCCACTCCAGTGTTCTTGTCTGGAGAATCCCTGGGACAGGGGAGCCTGCTGGGCTGCCATCTATGGGGTCAAACAGAGTCGGACACGACTAAAGCGACTTAGCAGCAGTAACTGGAAACAGGCAAAAGAAATCCTTTGTCAGTGAGCCTGTAAGAGAAGGAAATGGCAACCCACTACAGTGTTCTTGCCTGGAGAATCCCAGAAATGGCAGAGACTGGTGGGCTGCTGTCTATGGGGTCGCACAGAGTCGGACACGACTGAAGCGATTTAGCAGCAGCAGCAGCAGCAGCAGCAAACATGTTATAAAGACATAAAAAATACCAAACTAAGCAGAAATATTAGCTACACTGATGGTAAAATGTACTTCAAAATTCTCACAAGCTGCTTATTACTTTAAGAGAATAAAACTTGCACTTGGAGCTTGGCACTGACTTTACTACCACACCATGTTTTGCTACTAAAAACACCTTATGTCCAGTTTCTGATCAAATTAGCACAGATTTAAAATTAGTGCAGCAATTTAAGGCAATGAAGCAGAAATTAAACTGTGCTCAGACTGTCATAAAGAACAAACATAGAAGGCCAAAGCAGAAAATAATAAATACTACTTTTAAAATTTTAAGGTTTTCAATTGTCTCATTAGTTGTCCACCTAGAGATATTTTGAAATGCAGTTAACAAATCTGAATATTTTCTGACAACTGAATAAAATCAGTGAGATTCAATTCAGTTCAGTTCAGTCGCCAGTCGTGTCCGACTCTTTGGGACCCCATGAATCGCAGCACACCAGGCCTCCCTGTCCATCACCAACTCCCGGAGTTTACCCAAACTCATGTCCATTGAGTCAGTGATGATATTCAACCATCTCATCCTCTGTTGTCCCCTTCTCCTCCCACCCTCAATCTTTCCCAGCATCCGGGTCTTGTCAAATGAGTCAGCTCTTAGCATCAGGTGACTAAAGTATTGGAGTTTCAGCTTCAACATCAGTCCTTCCAATGAACACCCAGGACTGATTTCCTTTAGGATGGACTGGTTGGATCTCCTAGAAGTTCAAGGGACTCTCAAGAGTCTTCTCCAACACCACAGTTAAAAAGCATCAATTCTTCGGCAATCACCTTTCTTTAAGTCCAACTCTCACATCCATACATAACTACTGGAAAAACCATAGCTTTGACTAGATGGACCTTTGTTGGCAAAGTAATGTCTCTGCTTTTGAATATGCTATCTAGGTTGGTCATAACTTTCCTTCCAAGGAGTAAGCGTCTTTTAATTTCATGTCTGCCATCACCATCTGCAGTGAATTTGGAGCCCAAAAAATAAAGTCAAAGTCAGACACTGTTTCCACTGTTTCCCCATCTATTTCCCATGAAGTGATGGGACCAGATGCCATGGTCTTAGTTTTCTGAATGTTAAGCTGTAAGCCAACTTTTTCACTCTCTTCTTTCACTCTCATCAAGAGGCTCTTTAGTTCTTCTTCACTTTCTGCCATAAGGGTGGTGTCATCTACATATCTAAGGTTATTGATATTTCTCCCGGAAATCTTGATTCCAGCTTGTGCTTCATCCAGCCCAGTATTTCTCATGATGTACTCTGCATACAAGTTAAATAAGCAGGGTGACAATATTCGCCTTGACGTACTCCTTTTCCTATTTAGAACCAATCTGTTGTTCCATGTCCAGTTCTAACTGTTGCTTCCTGACCTGCATACAGGTTTCTCAAGAGACAGGTCAGGTGGTCTGGTATTCCCATCTCTTTAAGAATTTTCCACAGTTTATTGTGATCCACACAGTCAAAGGCTTTGGCATAGTCAATAAAGCAGAAATAGATGCTTTTCTGGAATTCTCTTGCTTTTTCAATGATCCAGCTGATGTTGGCAATTTGATCTCTGGTTCCTCTGCCTTTTCTAAAACCAGCTTGAATATCTGGAATTTCACAGTTCACATAACTGCTGAAGCCTGGCTTGGAAAATATTGAGCATTACTTTACTAGTGTGTGAGATGAGTGCAATTGTGCGGTAGTTTGAGCATTCTTTGGCATTGCTTTTCTTTGGGATTGGAATGAAAACTGACATTTTCCAGTCCTGTGGCCACTGCTGAGTTTTCCAAATTTGCTCGCATATTGAGTGCAGCACTTTCACTGCATCATCTTTTAGGATATGAAATAGCTCAACTGTAATTCCATCACCTCCACTAGCTTTGCATTATGAGATTCATAATGGTATATTTGTGTTTTCATATATAGTACACATTTTGCTGAATCTACTTATGAGCTGTAAGTAATTAAGTGGTGTGATGATTTTTCACATTTAATATACCTACATAAGGAAATGGTACACACTCCAGTATTTTTGCCTGGAAAATTCCATGGACAGAAGAGCCTGGTGGGCTACAGTCCATGGGGTCACAAAAGAATTGGACATGAGTGAGAATTCATGCACATTAGATAACTTTATTAAATACCTTTTTCAATTAAACCTGAGTTTACCTAGAACTTTTTTGGGGAAATTGTGTACAATTAGAGTGTTGCCATTTTTTTTTCTTATTGTATGTTATTTAATTTTACATATGTCATTATTAATTTCCTAAATTATCAAACCATACCATACTGCTTTAGCAAACTTACTGTCCTTAAATTTTCTAGCATAGTCAACTCTTGTTGATGAGCACTAGGACCAAATTAACACATTTATAGAAAATAGAGAACAATTTGTCAACTAGACTGCAGGAAGCATATTGGATGGGTTGCTCCAACCCTGTGATCTCCTGCCAGTGCAGGATTTAACTCTCACACCATTTAAAATCCATAATCCACAATTTAACTACCATCCTTAGGTGGATTACACTAATTGACTGCATCGTGTCACTTTTTTTGAAGAAGGAGACATCAAGCTTTTGCATCTGCAAATTTTTCTTTAAGCCGAAAGCATATTATTAAGTACATAAGACTTCTCTATATTTCTTACATATTTGTGCATGTGAGTGCCAAGTCACTTAAGTCGTGTCCGACTCTTGGCCTATAGATAGCCACCCTCCAGGCTCCTCTGTCCATGGGATTCCTCAGGGAAGAATACTACAGCATGTTGCCATGCCCTTCTCCAGGGGATTTTCCTGACCCAGGAATTGAACCCATGTCTCTTACATCTCCTGCATTGGTAGGTGGGTTCTTTACCACTAGTGCCACTTGGGAAGCCCCATATACAGCCTTCATATTCTGGAAATTCTCAAAACTGGAGAATTTAATGACATAATCTGTGTACCTATGAAGGGGAAATAATAGTGATACAGTATGGACAAATGTCAGAAAGTTTCTCTCAGTTTTCATATGAGATCAAGAATTTGGCTATGTGATTGTAGATAATAATGTTATAAACATCAAAGCTGTTAAGACTGCTGCTGCTCAGGTGTTCACTCATGTCCGACTCTTTGCGACGCCATGGACTGTAGCCCACCAGACTCCTCTGTCCATGGAATTCTCTAGGCAAAAATACTGGAGTGGGTTGCCATGTCATTTCCCAAAGTTGCTAAGACTAGATCTTAATTATTCCCAGCATAAAAAATAAATGATGATTACATGACATAATAGAAGTGTTAGCTAATGCTTCCATGGTGATCATATTGCAGTAGTAAAATGTATCAAATCAACATGTACACCTAAAACTTGCACAACTGTTTATTTCAGTTATACCTCAGTAAAAAATTTTAAGGATTTCATTTTGATTCCACAAATTTTTTACTTCACACAAGTGATGTATCTATGAGTGCATGCTAACACTTCAGTTGTGTCTGACTCTATCAAGTGCTACATTTGTATTATAAGTTTTTATATATAGGAATGAAAATAGTGCATAAGGCTGCTAGTGACAGATATATAAATGTTCTTCCTGTCTTAAAATCAAGCAGGAGGTAAATTATTGTAGATCTTTATTAATACATAAGTACCCATTTCATTCTTCCATAATAATATCTAACATTAGCTGATCATTGACTATGTGCTGGGCATTGCAACTGCATAGATTTAAAATGTTTGGAATAGGAGGAAGTCCAGAGATGGCACTGATGAATTTGGCATTTGAGGACTGCCTGGTGTCCTCTGCTGATTTCTGAGAAGAGCTGTAAATTCCTGCAACTTATGTAAGCTGGGCTTCAACCTTCTCCTGAGAGCTTGCTGATTCCAGAAAGTACTGTTTTCCTTTTTGTCTCATCTCTGTCCATGGGGACAGAGGTGAAGTTTTGCAGGAAGTCCAGAATTTCTGCTTGAGATGAGCTGCAGCAATTTTCAATGTGCCTTGCTTTTCCATGAAGGGTATGCATTTATATATACAACTACATACTGTTCATCCATGAAAAAAAGAATGAAATTTTTCCATTTGCACCAGCATAGATGAATTTGGAGGATATTATGCTAAGTGAAATAAGTCAGGCAGAGAAAGAGAGATATTGTGTGATATCACTTATATGTGGGATCTAAAGAATTAAAACAAATTATTGAATATGATTTTTTTTTAAAAAGTAAGCAGACTCTTAGATTAAGAGAACAAACTATTTGGTACCAGTGGGGAGAGGAAAAGGGAGGGGGCAAAGTAGAGGTAAGAGATTAAGAAGTACAAACTATTACATATAAAACAAATGTTACAAAGGCATATTGTACAATGCAAGGAATAGAGTCAATATTTTATAATAAATATAAATGAAGTATGAAGTTTAAATGTTAGGAACTCTGGGCTTCCCTGGTGGCTCAGTGGTAAAGAATTTGCCTACCAATGCAGGAGACATGGGTTTGATCCCTGGGTTGGGAAGATCCCCTGAAGAAGGAAATGGAAACCAACTCCAATATTCTTGCCTGGGAAATCCCATTGACAGAGGAGCTTGGTGGGTTACAGTCCATAGAGTTGCAAAAGAGTCAGACACTGCGTAGCAACTAAACAACAATTATGAATTGCTATGTTGTACACCTGTAACATATAATATTGAACATCAAATGTATCTCAATTTAAAAAAAAAAACATGCTTTGACCTCCACCTACTTCTGTATCCTCATTTCGTGCATTTTTCTACTTTATACCTAACAATATATGCCTTCCTTTCTGTGAACCTCCTGAGATCATAAGCAAATTAGGATGATTTCACTGTGTGTATTTTCACAGATGGTATGTCATGTGGCCTTTTAAGAAGATTCAACCTTCTACTATTTTTGAGTGTTTATGTTATCCTCTCTTCTTGAATGTGGACTACAATTAGAATTGCTTCCGGTAAATAGAATAAAACAAAAAGCGATGGGATGCCACTCTGAGATTAGGCTATGGAAGTCTGTGACTTCCGTTGTGATTGCAAACTTTATTTATTGCCTTCTTGACTTGCACGGTTTGACAAAGTGAGATGCCATGGCAGAGAAGCTACACATGGCCAGAACCTGAGAGCAATCTCTGATTAGCTACCAGTGAGGAAGTCACATCCTCAGTCTGGTGAGGTACTGAACTCTGCCAGTAACCACTGTGAGCTTGCAAGCTGATCCCTCCCCACGTGAGCCTTGAGGTGAGATTATAGCCCTAATTAACACCTGACTCCAGCCTTGTCATGGAACAGAAAGCAGATTACTAAGCTAGATCATGCACAGAAACTGATGCACAGATAATGAATGTGCATTATTTTAAGTCACTAACTTTGGGTGTGATTTGTTATTCAGAATAGGTAACTAATATAATAGAAGTTGCTCCTTCTGATGTAGGTGTCAACCTAATTACTGAATCATCAGGAATTTTATCATTGACAACTCAATCTAAGATCAGTGTTCCACCATTACTAACAGATTACTCAGTTTGTTTTATCGCTATCGACATACACACACACACACACACACTCACTCTCATGACTATCTTAAGGCAAAACTGCTAGTTGTCATATCTCTTCTCTCCTGGTTTCTCCTTACTTCCTGTCATGTGAATGATCAATCACTAATAAAAGAAAGAAAAAAACTATAATTTCCAGCTTCCCTTGAAGTTTATGCTATGCTATGCTAAGTCACTTCAGTCGTGTCCGACTCTGTGTGACCCCATAGACGGCAGCCCACCAGGCTCCCCCGTCCCTGGGATTCTCCAGGCAAGAACACTGGAGTGGGTTGCCATTTCCTTCTCCTTGAAGTTTAGTCATGACCAAAATAGGCTCTGTCTCCTGAGATTAAGTGAATATGGCATGTCCAAATTCCAACAAATATGCTTCTTCCCTCCTTTTGCCATTCTCCTGAATGTGGATGTGATGCCTTGAGTTGCATATTGGGCCCTGAGAATGAGGTCTACTCATGGGGATGGGAGCACAGACAGCTGGAAGTAACTCGGGCTCATACAATGATAATCACCAAACCAGCGCTAAACCACCTATCTAGACACACAGACTCCCTTGTTTCAGCCACTATGATTGGAGGTTCTGTTATACCAAGGCAACCCTAAATCTAAGTGGTATATACTTACTAGATTGAGTTTGCTTATTATTTGATTATAGACCCTCTTCATTCTCCTTGTTATCTAAATTCAATCCATAAAATCTCTATGATGGATGATCATTTTCTTATCTCCAATTTTCACTGGTCCATCTTTTGTGACTAGAATAGTATTTGACATGTGACAAGCATTCAATAAACACTTTCAAAATAAATGTATATGAATGGTCATTTAGACTGATTTAGAATGTTTGCTATTACAAAGCTGTAACAATAAATACTCTTGTATTCACATGGGTGCTCAGTTGCTCAGTCATGTCTGACTCTTTGCAACCCCATGGGCTGCAGCCTGCCAGTCTACTCTGTCCATGGGATTTCCCAGGCAAGAATACTGAAGTGGGTTGCCATTTCTTTCTCCAGGCGATCTTCCCAACCCAGGGATCAAACCCGGGTCTCCTGCATTATCGGCAGATGCTTTATTTTACCCTCTGAACCACCAGGGAAGCCCTCTTTATACACATCTTTGTGCAATTATGAGTATTTGTTCTAGGAGGGACACCAAGAGGTAGAATTGCTGGATGGAAGAATATGTACATTACACTTAATAGTAACTGCCAAATTGCCTTTCCAGAAAATCTCTACCAATTTATACTTTAATCCATAGTTTATCTTAGGAAATAGTTTCCTATTCTTTTGCCAAGAGTAGATATTACAAATCAGCTTTGGTTTTGCCAATCTTATGCGTAAGATAGATGTCCTTGTGATTTGTAGTTTGCTACAGAAAGATTGTTTTTCTGCAAGTCTACTCAGATTCTTATATTTAATGCATTGAGATTCTCTGGAAGGGATACACAGCATGTAATGTTTCCAAAAGTAACCATGGCAGTTTTTTTCTTTTCTTTTTTTTCTTTCTTAGATGGTCTCAAGACACAGGAGTTCAGCATAGTAACACTCTCAGAAATGTTAGCTTGGACTTAAATGGTGGCCAGGATGCAGTGTACAGTTTCTCTCTAAGCTTTATGGAGGCTAAGTTGAATATATTTGGAACTTTCCATCAAAGAAACCCACTGAGAGATGATACAGTAGTAAGAGTTAATTATCTTCAGATTTTAATTTAGTGGGAATGACCTTGAGTTCATAACTAAGCAATTACATTAAGCAGTGTAACTCTTGGTTAAGATAATGGGTTTCTCTGAGGAAGAGGAATACTCTTCTCATTATGGACACAAGAGGAAAAGCTTAGTCCTGTTTATTCTGTGCACTTGAAGAGTTCTGGGTGGATTGACCACCTAACATGGTTTACCATGGAGTGAGGGTTTTCCCAGGATCTTGATGTTTCAGGGCTGAGACCAGAAAACGCTGGGCAAACCTGGATGAGGTGGTCATTGTATTTCAGACTTCATTTTCTGAGCTGGTTTATCTTTTGTAAAGTCATGTCTTTAGAAGAATATTTGCTGCAGAAATGCCTCACACTTTTGCATACAAACATTTTGTGTGTGTGATAAAATATATATAACATACGTTGTATTATCTTTTTTTTAAATTTTACTTTATATTGGAGTATAGTTAATTTGGACTTCCAAGGTGGCTCAGTAGGTAAAGAATCCACTTGCAATGCAGGATGTGCAGGAAACGCTGTTTCAATCCCTGAGTCGGGAAGATCCTCTGCAGGAGGGCGTAGCAACTCACTCCAGTATTTTTTTCATGTCTGACTTTTTTTTTTTTATTTAACTTTACAATATTGTATTGGTTTTGCCATATATCAAAATTAATCTGCCACAGGTATACATGTGTTCCCCATCCTGAACCCTCCTCCCTCCTCCCTCCCCATACCATCCCTCTGGGTCGTCCCAGTGCACCAGCCCCAAGCATCCAGCATCGTGCATCGAACCTGGACTGGCGACTCATTTCATATATGATGTTATACATATTTCAAGGCCATTCTCCCAAATCATCCCACCCTCTCCCTCTCCCACAGAGTCCAAAAGACTGTTCTATACATCAGTGTCTCTTTTGCTATCTCGAATACAGGGTTATTGTTACCATCTTTCTAAATTCCATATATATGCGTTAGTATACTGTATTGGTGTTTTTCTTTCTGGCTCACTCCAGTATTTTTGCCTGGAGAATCTCATGGACAGAGGAGCTTGGCAGGCTACAGTCCATAGGGTTGCAAAGAGTTGGACATGACAAGTGACTGAGCACACACACAGCACAGTTAATTTACAATGTTGTGTTAGTTACCAGATACAGCAAAGTGATTTAGTTATATATATTCATATATTTATTCTTTAATGTATTATTTTCCCATATAGGTTATTACAGAATATTGAGTATAGTTCCCTGTGCTACACAGTAGGTCATTACTGATTATCTGATTTATATATAGTAGTGTGTAAATGTTAATCCCAAACTCCTAATTTATCCCTCCCCTCCAGCTTTTCCCTTTGGTAACCATAAATTTGTTTTCTAAGTCTGTGAGTCTGTTTTGTAAATAAGTTCAATTGTACCATTTTTTTTTTTTAGATTCCACATATAAGTGATATCATAAGACATCTGTCTTTCTCTGTCTGACTTAACCTTTTGACATGCAGCTTATGTTAAAACATCATCATTCCAGTTATCTCTTCCTGCATTAAAAATTAGCCCAAACCTTTATGGCTTAGCACAATAGCTATTGTATCTTATCTCATGGTTTTTGTGGATCATGATTTGGATAGGGCTCAACTGAGGAATTACTCTCTTCCAACTTGCATTAGTTCAAGTCTTTTACAAGCAACTGTTAAGAAATGAGTCTAGACATGCAAGTGATGCTGGGGAAAATACCTGTGAAAGATAAAGGGGAGGGAGTGAGAATAAGTAGGAAATGACTCAACCAGGGAGGCAGGTTTGACACCAATAAAAGAGACGTGGAAGGAAAAAAGATTGGAAAGGAAGACTCTTGGAATGCAGTGTTGGTGTGAGAGAAGGAGAGTTAGGCTATAAGTAGTTTTTCAGTCTCTGAGTCATAATGTTCATGCGGTTCTTGCTGCAAAAATACTGGGGTGGTTTCTCCAGTTGATCACATTTTGTTAGAACTCTACACTATGACCCGTTCATCTTGGGGTCCCTGCACAGCATGGCTCATAGCTTCGCTGAGTTACACAAGCCCCCTTCACCATGACAAGGCTGTGATACATGAAGAGGAGGCTGTGAATTAACTGTGAGAATTGTATATTCTTCTGGAATGAAATTCCATGGTAGACTAAATATACTCAGTCATTGAGTAAGAGAAGTCTAGGAGAAGGGTGACTTTGGAACACCTGAATTCAGGAGCAGTGAGTGTGAATCATATATATCCCTTGCAGCCAGTTATCATGAAGATGTAAGCAGTACATTTTTAAGGCTGTCACACAGCCAAGAATGTCGTGTTATTCAGTAGATGTATGCTGAGCTTCCCAAATGACTCAGTTGATAAAGAATCCACCTGCAATGCAGGAGACCCAAGTTCAGTCCCTGGGTGGGGGGAAGATCCCCTGGAAAAGGAAATGGCAACCACCCCAGTATTCTTCCCTGGAAAATCCCATGAACAGAGGAGCCTGGTGGGCAATAGTCCATGGAGTCACAGAGAGTCAAACATGTCTTAGTGACTAAACCACCACACCGGGTCAGTCTCAGTGACCCAAAGTAGCTTTGCACGCATGCTGATGGCATGAGGTAGTGTCTGGAGTATCCACTGGGGCACCTTTCCAGAATGATGGCCTCCAGGTAGTGTGAACTCTGATACAATGGCTCAGGCAGTGCATTCCAGTGAACCAGGAATAGATGTATAGCCTTTTATTAGGTAGCACTGGAGATACACAGAGTCGCTTCTGCCATCCTCTGTCGGTTTAAACAGTCACAAATCCTCCTGAGTTCAAGGGGTGGGGACAAAGATTCCACTTCTCATGGGAAGAATAGCAAAACATTTGTAACCATGTTTTAAAACAGCCACACGACCTAATTTCTTTTATTTCTCAGCTGGCACACACTCTACCCATTCTTATTATCCTAAGAGGGAATTCATTTAACTGTTAAGGAAGTTCATTCTTCAAAATCAGATAGACATGAAGTTAAATCCAAAGTCTTTGACCTTAGTTTCCCTTTGTTTTGCTATAAATGCTCAAATGAAATGGACATAATAATAATATTTAACTCAATTATTATGAAAAATAAATGAGATAATGCATGTAAGTTCCTGGCAGGCAGTAAGCTCTCAATAAATGTTTGTTAGTATTTGTGTATCTTTCCCATTTTTTATACTGTAGCACTGCCAATTCCATTGTTTTGGGAAATATAATTTTGAGTGTTTCCTGCTGCCTGAGAAGTGATTTTATGGGTAAAATTCATTTATTGCCCCTTAAGGTTTTAGACTTTTAGATCTAGAAGAGATAGATACATAACAATCAATTAAAGTTAACATTCTACCAACATTTATTGAACAGCTATCTGGGCATATCTTAGGAGGTAGGAAAGTGAAGGAAGTGGAAGGAAAAGTCACTTAATCATGTCCAACTCTTTGCAACCGCATGGACTGTAACCCACCAGGCTCCTCTGTCCATGGGGATCTCGAGGTAAGAATACTGGAGTGGTTTGCCATGCCCTCCTCCTGGGGATCTTCCCAACCCAGGGATCAAACCCACATCTCTTTTGTCTTCTGCATTGGCAGGCAGGTCCTTTACCACTAGGATCTCCTGGGAAGCCCCAGGGAAGCCTTGGATGAGACTGCAAATGGAAGAGAAAACAAGGTACAAAGATACACATGTTGCCTTTGTAGTACTGTAGATGCACTGGAGGCAGCAGTGCAGCCCACCTCTCCCCTCCCCGCGATCCTTAGCCCCCCATGTCAGCAGCAGGCTAGCTGTGCTTCCCATGCCCAGGTGTATGAGTCTGGCCACTTTGTGGATGTCCCGGGCCAGGCTCCCTGTGGATGTGGGGAAAGAGGACCAAGTTTTGTGCTGGTAGCAGCTGAATACCTCAGGCGGGGAGTTGTGCCAGCTCACACAGGAAAAAGGTCTGGCCAGGCCCTGTGACCAGATGGTTGGCCGCTGGCCCAGCTGATTTTCCTCTCGATCTAATTTCTGGGCTGAATGTTACTGTTCCCCATGGTGATCTGGGGACTGTAAATTTTGAGCCTTGTTGGTGAATTTGGAAAATACTGTGTAAATAGATCTGATGAAATGCAATGCATCCTTAAGTCACAGACACAGTAAGTGCTTTATAACACCATCTCATTTAAACTTCCCAGTACATTTCTGAGGTTGGGCTATGATATGTAGTCTACAGATAAGAAAGCTAAGGTTTTGCTACATAAAGTTAAAAATTAGACGATCAAGATTTGACATTTTTAAATGGACCCATGGCAACAATGTAAATGTTTTATCCCTTAATAAAATAGAATTCGATGAGTAGGCTTTCTGTCCTTTAGAATTTAAGTGGTAAATAAAAGTATATAATAAAAACCCTATCTGCCATAACTGGCATTGATGTTGGATCACCCATAAAAATATCACTTAACATATGGGATCATACAGTAGATATATATACAAATATTTTTAATATAAAACTGTAAGTGTTCTTTTATTCATTAATCATTTGCTGAAATGCCAATTTTTTTTGTTTGCTGAGTATAGGTGTACTGACAGAAGTTCCCCACTGCCTTTTTACTCATTTAAAATACTCTCAGGATGCATCATCTAAGATCACCAGCTTCAGTTTCCTTACAAAGTGAGGTCTGTATTTTTGTATTTTTATCATTGTTTGCCCCAATTATTTAAAACTATCCTATACCTAATTCTAACAATAATTTTTGAGCAAGATACCTTTTCTGATTTATTTCATGGGACATACATTATTTCCTCAGTTTTAAAAAGATTTTAATAAAACCGAAAGCTTATTATTCAACTCATATGGTGGTTTGAGTAGCAAATGTGGCAACTTCCCTGGGGAACCTGGAATGTGTCAGTGTCCCCAAAGGCAGTCAGAGGGCAAGTGCCAGCCCACCTGTAACATTCCTTAAACATAGGGGGTTGGAGCAGAGAGGGTCTACCTCTGACTACTGTTTACTTATCAGTAAGATCACATTTGTTTCTATTGACATTTGTATCACTTGATCCACTGTTTTGGCTTTTCTTCATCATGTTCCTAGACTAGCACTTTGCTAACAATTCATTTGCTTATAGAAATGAGTGGAAATACTTTTCTAAATGGAAACAAAACACACAATGAACTTCTTGTTAAAAAAAATCAGTAAACACACACACACACACATATACAGAAAGAGCCACATGTGTGTCTAGATTTCTTTGGGAATTACTCAAAAATGTAAGGTGTGATTTCTTTCTCAGAGTTGTTCAATAGGACACTCTGTGACCATGGAAATGTTCATCATGGGCCATTTTTGTTTGGTCGGGTTGCTTTTCTCTTACTGATTTGTATGCTTTATATATTCTATAGCTAAAGTCTCCAGTACATAGTCATAAGCTACATGTGACTGTTGAACACGCTTACGTATGGCTATTACAACCTGAGGAGCTACATTTTTCATTTATTTAATTTAAATTAATTTAAATTAAATTGAAGTAGCTATACCTGATTCGTAGCTATCATACTGACCAGCACAGACCTATAGCTATAACTCCAGTATTTCCTCAAGTACAGAGCTAATGTATATGACTTGCTTCAAAACTAAATGAAGAGATTACAAAGGTAAATAAGGATATTTTAATGTTATCCTGAGCAATTTCCTCTTAGTTTGATTGAAAGAGAAACTGTAATGTGATTACATGTTTGCACACAAATATATGCTAGCTGTATGTTACTTTTTAGATAATTTTTTTCTTTTCCTGAGATTTAGTTTAAACCTCATTTATGAGTGAGTCAAGAAAGTCAGAGTGCAAATGTCTTGCCTCTAAGGTATAAACTAATTCACATGTGCAATGATATGCAAATCTATGTAACTATCCATATTTGTACTACATTTCATGAATTGAGCATTTGATAAAGGGTAAATATACAGAGACATTACTTTGCTAACAAAGGTCTATCTAGTCAAGACTATGGTTTTTCCAGTGGTCATGTATGGATGTGAGAGTTGGACTATAAAGAAAGCTGAGCACAGAAGAATCGATGCTTTTGAACTGTGGTGTTGGAGAAGACTCTTGACAGTCCCTTGGACTGCAAGGAGATCCAACCAATCCATTCTAAAGGAGATCAGTCCTGGGTATTCTTTGGAAGGACTGATGTTAAAGCTGAAACTCCAATACTTTGGCCACCTCATGCAAAGAGTTAACTCATTGGAAAAGACTCTGATGCTAGGAGGGATTGGAGGCAGGAGGAGAAGGGGATAACAGAGGATGAGATGGCTGGATGGCATCACCGACACAATGGACATGAGTTTGAGTGAACTCCGGGAGTTGGTGATGGACACGGAGGCCTGGCGTGCTGCGATTCATGGGGTTGCAAAGATTCAGTCATGACTGAGTGACTGAACTGAATGGAAATATGCAAAAAATGCAAATATGAGAACAGATTGGCCAGTGGTCATGTTCAACATGTAATGATCACTGCAAATCTACTTGGGTTTAGGAAAGCTATCAAATCATGTCCACTTTGATTTCTGAGTCTACCAAAAATCTACTGGTAGACTGGTAGCTACCAGTCTTCCCCATTGCATTCAGGTACTAGAATCTTCACTGGCCTGTAAATTATATCATTGTAACTTAGAAATTATATGTTTCATAGACCACTGCATATCCTATTTTAGAATTAGCATCTTCCTATCAGTCTAGGTCCAATGGACTAAAAGTTTTGTGATAGAAATCCTTAATGAAGGATTACTCATTGGAAAAAAAAAATTGTTTTCATGTTCTTGCACTATTGACCAGCTACTCAGTTTGAAAGTATTAGTCGTACAGTCATGTTCAACTCTTTGCAACCCCGTGAACTATAGCCAGCAGTGATTCCTCTGTCCATAGAATTTTTCTGGCAAGTATATTGGAGTGGGTTTCCATTCTCTGCTCCAGGAGATCTTCCAGACCCAGGGTCGTACTCAGGTCTCCTGCATTGCAGGCAGATTCTTTACTGTCTGAGACACCAGGGAGGCTTGATAAATTTTATTCAGTTATGTTTGGCCAATTAATATCACACAAGAGAATAAACCACTTAAAGTCAGGCATCTTCCCTCTTATGGAAACTTCACAGAATAAATGTTCTTTGTTGAAAAACCAGGAATGGTAATTTCTTCATGAGAGCAAAATGATACTGTGCATTAAAGTAGAATGAAATAAAGTGCTCAACCAGGGAAACGGAGCATTGTGGTCTGTGAGATTGATGAACATGCAGAAATTGGAATTATGATTTAGATTTATGAATCAAGAGTTCCCAGAGGAAGTGACTCGAAGAGAAGCTGCTTTCCTCAAGAGATGTCAACAAGTGTTTGGATTAATTTGTTTTGACAGTTTCTTGCCACTAACAACTCCTTCTTGGCAAGAAAAACAGTTGACCTCTGCCAAACCTTTGTGTCTCTCTCCTGCACTCCGCCCTCCTTTTATGCAAAGTAAAACAAGGCTGCTTCAATTTTATAGGGATTACTAGTCATCCAGCATTTGAGGAACTAAAATAAAGTCCATAAAATGAATTTCATTTTTTAAAAAGCGCATCCTTAATGTCTTTGAAGCCTGTGTGGATAAATTTTAACAGTCTTTTGTTAGAGACTTTTAAACTTATAGTGTTAAAATGCCCATTTCACAGATTGCAAATGTGTCTCATGGTTGAGCCCAGTGCACAAAGAACTATTATGAGTATCAGAGTATCTTAAAAATATTTTTCTTGGTCTTTATTGTAAGACCTAGTCACAAATATTGAAGTAAGGATTTTATAAATATAGATTAAAAAGTCAACCCCTTTTCAGTTAAAAATTTTACTAAAATGTAATCAATGTAAAGTTCTCTATTTATGTAAAAATTTATTAAGATTGGACAGAAACTTCTGAATTATCTGAGTAAAATTTCAACTCCTCCCCAAAGTCAGTGGAATGAAAATATTACTTATGAACAGTGAATGGCAAAGAGCAACATCAAGAAAGAGTAAATGGTCAAAAGGCTAAAACTTGAATATTTAACAAATTTCTATAGTGAACAAATGATAAACCTAGAATCAATTTTCACTCTACTCTGGCAGATAAGGCACTTGCCTTCCTAAACCAAAATAATACATTAATATGATACAGAATAATATAAAGCAACAGGCAAAAATCTCATGATATTATTTTACAGAGTGCTTTGGCTGTAAGTAATACACAAAGCACCCAAATGTTGGACAAAAATAAAGGGATGTGTTATCTTAAAATTGTGTGCTTACCCAAGTCCAAATGTAGGGCAATTCCAGGCATGACGCTCCATCTGTATTCTTCAGGTGTCTCTTGACTCTCTCCTCCTTCTTGTTCTGGCTTCATCTTCTGGCTGGTAGCAAGATGATCATAGCATTTCTAGGCATCACATACAGGGAGAATATCACTAAGAGTCAGGAGGGCTTTGCGCTTCAGTGAACACCGCTGTACATGTGATATTGTGCACACGTGCAAGAATGATCTTAGTTTATGAACCTGGAATTGAAATTACTGAATTGGAGTGTACATAAGATATTAACTTTCCTACACACACCCATTTTTTAATATATGAAAATTAATATGGATCAACTTACATTCCTACTAGCCGAGAATAGGAGTTCCTGTCTCTTCCTAGTCTTTTCAACACCTAATATTGTGAGACTGCTGAATAGTCTAATGTTCCCATTAAATCTTTTATATATTCCTCTCTGATTTTAGTGAAGTTGCACATCTTATATGCTTGCTGGAGCTTTTTCAGTCCTTATTATGGCCTGTGGATTCTGTTGTTTATGATGGTCTTTTTGAATCAAAGAGTTTATAGATTTAATGGTAGCCTGTTTCAATCTCCAGTATAGAATGGAATCCATTTTATATAAGTACAATATATATATTCCATATATTTTATGGAATACATTTCATATAAGTCCATCAGCCACCATGTATCTATTTATTTATTTAAAACTTTTTATTTTGAATTGGGACATAGCCAATTAACAAACAATGTTGTAATAAATTCAGGTGAACAGGGAAGGGACTCAACTATACATATACATATATCCATTGTCCCCCAAGTCACCATCTATTTAAATACTACCAATTAGATAATTTTTACTATCACTTTGTGAATATATTTTGATACTGGAGAATTATAAACTCTAACAAATAGCCCTGTAAAATGTTTGTATTTAGTATTCCCCAATGTTTAAAATTCCTATATTTTCATAATCACATGCTGGTAAGGTTTTATAAGCAATTTGTTTTCTTCTTATATTTTGAATATATCTTTTAATGTACTTTCAATTTGTGTATTTAATAAGCTAATTCTAAATATGATGCTACCAAGGACTCATATTTAGGAAGTTTCCATTTGTTCAAAAGCAAGATTACTACAGAACGGCCTTTTCCATTTTTAGTATATCTTATTTTTTGTTATAACTTACAAATAGTATATTAAAGAAAGGAACTCTGTTGTACTTGGTTGCAAGCAGACTTGCAAGTGTGGTTGCAGGCACACATACATATGTTGGTGTATTGATTGGGGCATTTTTAGTTATATTTAACAAAGTCCACTAGAACCAATTTAAAGATAACAAAGAAATGCTATATTCATTTTATGTATCACATAAACATAAAATGACAGGAATGCATCAGCAATGAAGAAATGAACTGGAAAAAAGGGTCCAAATTCTGAAAAAACATTCATTCTGTCTTTCATATCTGTTCTTTTTCTTTAATCTGCTTTATTTTCCTTCCTGATGTCACACTGCCATTCTATTTCCCAGGCCATATGTTGGAAATAAAGGTCTTAAGACATCCTGAGTTTTCCTGTTTCTGGACCCCCTACCCAGAGAGTAATTGAATTGGCCTTTTACATTTTTCATCGCCCAGGGAAGAACCATCATGAACTTGATCTTGGATTAGCTGTCTATTCCAAGTCAGTAGACTGTACACAATATGGTTGACCCATGTAATATCAACAGGGCTAATTTGGCTGTACCAATGTGATTTGACGGGTGCAAATCTCAGAAGCTAGAACAGAATTGGGCTTGAAAAATCAGTGTAATAGATACTCACTATAATATCCATTATATTGAAATACTCCCTACAGCTAGTGAATGTTGCTTAATATTTTATTAAACACCTACTTTGCAGTCAGCATTGGACTTGACTTTTGGATAAGATGACTGAACTTTGAGGCCACTTATATCTCTAGCAGTTAGAAGAAAAGTATCATTGTGTAGTTTCTATCGTGTGCCAGACAATGTAACAGACTCTTTATATATTATCTCATTCGATATAACAATCCTAAAAGGCTAGCACAGTCTGGCAACTGTGAAGCCACACTGCTCAGACTGTACTTCAAGAGAATCAGCTGCAGGAAACATTGTTGTTCAATAGCTTCTAGCTGCCACCTCTTTGAACGTGTCCCTGTGTTGACCCCCAGCCCTGCTTTCCCAGGGCTGCTTGCTCCTAGCCAAGGATTAGGAACACTGGAAGTAAGCCATCTCTGCCCTCTGTAGGAATCTTCTAGTGGGTAAGTTGGCTTGGGTGTTCTCCCTTGGCTGCAAGACCTTTTTAGTCTTTGGCTGTTGTCTGAGGCTCTCCAGACCCAATTCCCTTCCCTTTCTCCTTTCCCACGTGCCAAACCTCTCCTGCAGTGCAAAAGGCTACCACCTTTTGCTCCATCTCCTTTTAGCCTGCACAAGTGGCTTCCCCAATAAATACCTTGAGTATTTTACCTTATCTTGGTGTCCATTTCCTAAAGGACTTAAAGTAACCCTTCCTCATTTTTCAGACTAGAAAACCAATGCATAGAAAAGCTAAATAATTTTCCCAAAGTCACATATTAATTGTTAGTAAAAGGGAAATGTCAAAATCAAATATAAATCTTTCTTACATGAAAATCCAGATTCTTTCTGCTTCATCATATGCTTTTCACAAGTTTTGTAAGAGTGATATTATTAATTTAATGTGTGAGACCTTCAATATAATGATAGCATGTAAAAAGTGATGTATAATTGTTATTATTCTTTTAATTTTTGCCTTTGTTCATGTGCTATAAGACATTTGGAAAGCAGCTCAGCACAGCAACCTCTAGGAAAGCTGTATGATGAATTGTGAACATGACCTACATTTTTTCTTTCCTGTATCCCTTCTCCCAGCCCCTGCAATGTGACACTGTACCTCTTTTCATTAAGAAGTGATACAATTTTCTACCCTTGAATCTGGATTGGCCTGGTGACTTTCTTTGGCCAATGAGATATTAATAAAATATGATAGAAACTGAGGTTTAAAAAAAACATTTGTACATTGGGGATTACCTTTTTGTGGCTCTGAAAACTTTCCACTGCCATGTGAACAAGTCCAGGCAAATCTGCCTGAGGAAAAAAGAACATATGGAATAGAGTTGTTGAAGCAGAGAACAGCTCCTAGCGCAGAATCCCCTCTTGACCTAACTTCCCCCATCTTCCCTGGCAGCTCACTACAGACACATACATGATAATAGTTGAGACCAGCAGACAATCCCTATATGATTACAACTAAATGGCTGAGTCACAGAATTAAAAACTAAATAAATGGTGTTCTGCAAGCCACTCAGTTTTGGAGTTGTTATGTAGCAAAATTTAACTGTTACCCAATTGTAGCTATAGGAAGGAAAATATCTGTAGTGTGCACTCTTTAACTGTCTACCCAATGAATGTTCCTTCCCTCTTTCCTATTATCATTACACTAATGGTCTTCAGGTTTTGGCTACATATGGAAAGCAGTGACAGATTTTATTTTCTTGGTCTCCAAAATTACTGTGACTGCAGCCATGAAGTTAAAAGATGCTTGCTCTTTGGAAGGAAAGCTATGACAAATCTAGACAGCATATTGAAAAACAGAGACGTGAGTTTGCCCATAAAGGTCTGTCTAGTCAAAGCTTTGGTTTTTCCAGTAGTCATATATGGATGTGAGAGTTGGACCGTAAACCAGGCTGAGTGCCAAAGAACTGATGCTTTTGAATTGTGGTGCTGAAGAAGACTCTTGATAGTACTTTGGACAGAGAGGAAATCAAATCAGTCACTCCTAAAGGAAATCAATGCTGAATATCTATTGGAAGGACTGATACCGACCCAAAGCAGTATTTTGGCCACCTGATATGAAGAGCTGACTCATTGGAAAAGAAGCTGATGCTGGGAGGGATTGAGGGCAGAAGGAGAAGAGGGTGACAAAGGATGAGATGGTTGGATGGCATTATCAACATGATGAATGTGAGTTTGAGCAAACTCCAGAAGATAGTGAAAGACAAGGAAGCCTGGCGTGCTGCAGTCCATGGGTTCGCAAGAGTCAGACACACTTAGAGACTGAATAACAACAAGGTTATGAAGCCTCTTTCCAGTACCTACTGGTTAAATATTGATTGGTATAAGCCATTCATAGTAATTCTTTTTATGTTGCTATTGACTAGGCAGTAAATATAATACTGACAAATGAGTCATCTGGGAATTCTATTGCTGGACATTTCCAGATACGAGGAAGGAACATTCCACATTCTGACTTTGAATACTACTTTGTGATATGTGATGCCTGGTATGCTGGCAGCTTCCTTGAGGGCATGAGGTGAAAGTCAAGAGAAACAGAGAAGTTGGTATAGAAACCTGATATTACCGAGTCACTGAATTAATCAACCCTTGAACTGCCTACTCAAGATTTCCTGTTATGTGAAATAATGTATTTCTTACTCTTTAAGACATATTAGTTATATTTTTCTCTTAACTTTTTCTGTAACTTGATGACATCCAATTTGATACAGTGGTTAAATTTAAGCTTCTTAGAAATTCCATACAAGCTTTTGAAACTTAATATATGTATATTCATGCCAGGAGATGAAATCTATCCACTAATATACTTCACCTTTCAGAGTTTCTGTTCCCTTCTTTCCTCTTCTTCTTCTTCAAACTTATACCAAGCTTTATAAAAATACTAAACAAGAAAAGCAGCATCTCAGTTCATGCAAAGTGAATGTTCTCCACTTTTCCGAAATATTGCTGTATATTTCAATTTTAAAAACACAGCTGATTCCTTTAAAATGAACTTATTTAAACTGGAAAATTCTGTGCCACAAAATTAAATTACTAAAAGAGAACCTAACATAATATATTTGATCCTTGAGAGAGTGATCTGATCCCTTCAGAGAAGTTTCAGAAACCATGGCCCCAAAATACCATCTTCAAGATTCCACCTGAAGTTAGACAACTAGGTAGAGAAGTAAAACATGGTTTTTTGTTTTGTTTGTTTGTTTTTGTTTCTAGTGTAAAGCACTATCCACTAGGATGCATGGTTGGCTCATAGCTCTCCAATAAAATCCCTTGTTTCTAAAGTATGTTCATAAATTGTCCTGCCAAATCCAGAGTGTCTCATCTGGCTTTCTCAAAGCAAGCGTGCATGTTGCTGCTCTTATTTCAATGTAACACAGAAAGTGTCTTGCTGTAAGAAGGAAAAGAATGATGTTGGAAAACAGCTGACATAAGAGTAAGTTTGAATAGTGGCAACATTCTAAGTCTGATGAGAGTGCAACAGTTGAAGCCTCCAATTATTCACATCTCCAAAAAATAAATGATTTCCAAAATGGCATCCATTCACCCAGGTATCCAGGATGTTGCAGGAATGTTTCTAAACTGTAATTTGGGGGGAGGAGCTAAGGTGGCGGAGGAGTAGGATGGGGAGAACACTTTCTCCCCCACAAATTCATCAAAAGAACATTTAAACGCTGAGTAAATTCCACAAAACAGCTTCTGAATGCCGACAGAGGACATCAGGCACCCAGAAAAGCAGCCCAAGTCTTGAAAGGATGTAGGAAAAAATATAAAAGACAAAAAAAGAGACAAAAGAGGGAGGGACAGAGTTCCGTCCTGGGAAGGGAGTCTTAAAAGAGAGAAGTTTCCAAACACCAGGAAACCTTCTCACTGCCGAATCTGTGCCGAGCCTTGGAAGCACAGAGGGCAACATAACAGGGAGGAAAAATAAATAAACAATTAAAACCTGCAGATTGCGAGCCCTATGGTAACTCCCCCAGCGGAGAAGCAGCGCAGACGCCTGTACAGGCCACTAGCAAGCGGGGGCTGGGCTGGGAGGTGCGGCGCAGGCTGCATCCCTTAGAGTAAGGACCTGGCCTGAATACCCCGAGTGCTATCTGAGCGAAATAATTTGGGCTAGCAAACCAGACTGTGGGATATCTACCATGCAAAAAGCCAGCCCTAACCTAAGACACTGCCAGGCCCGTGCACGGAACAAAGGACTGAACAGAGATAGCCGGCTGCAGACCATCCCCCTCCGCTGACAGGCAGCCAGAGCCGGAAGGGGGCAATCGCAGCCCCAGAGAGACATTATCTATAAAACTGTAAGCAGGCTTTTTTGCTAACTAAAACTTCTTGGGGGTCTGGATGGTCAACATCCGCTGAGAAGGTGCACCTGTTGTACACCTAGATAACCGAGCAGCGGGGAGGCGATAAGTCACAGCAGTCGCACTCACCAAACACCTCATCACCTGAGCTGCTCCTACCTGGGAAGGGCACAAAACGCAGGCCCAACCAAGTCTGCGTCTCTGAGGACTACCCAAGTGCCTGAACCTGAGCGGCTTGGACCCGGGAGGGCAAGCAGCACAGGGCCGGCCACGGATGGTTCCCGGCGGAGCAACCTAGAGCCTGAGCAGTGTGGGCAGGGAGGCTACACACGCCGTGAGCGGGGGCAGACCCAGTGTGGCTGAAGCATTGTGAGCAGACGCCAGTGTTATTTGTTTGCAGCGTCCCTCCCTCCCCACAGCGGGACTGAACAAGTGAGCCTAAAAAAAAAAAAAAAAAAAGTGTCCACCACCGTCTCCTTTGTGTCAGGGCGGAAACTAGACACTGAAGAGACCAGCAAACAGAAGAAGCTATAACAGAGGGAACTGCCTTGGAAGCTACAGGCAATTAGATTAAACCCTGTGAGAGAAGAAATCCAGCTCCGCCCACCAGAACACCAACACAAGCTTCCCTAACCAAGAAACCTTGACAAGCCACCTGTACAAACCCACACACAGCGAGGAAACGCCACAATAAAGAGAACTCCACAAACTGCCAGAATACAGAAAGGACACCCCAAACTCAGCAATTTAAACAAGATAAAGAGACAGAGGAATACCCAGCAGATAAAGGAACAGGATAAATGCACACCAAACCAAACAAAAGAGGAAGAGATAGGGAATCTACCTGATAAAGAATTCCGAATAATGATAGTGAAATTGATCCAAAATCTTAAAATCAAAATGGAATCACAGATAAAGAGCATGGAGACAAGGATTGAGAAGATGCAAGAAAGGTTTAACAAGGACCTAGAAGAAATAAAAAAGAGTCAATATATAATGAATAATGCAATAAATGAAATCAAAAACACTCTGGAGGCAACAAATAGTAGAATAACAGAGGCAGAAGATAGGATTAGTGAATTAGAAGATAGAATGGTAGAAATAAATGAATTAGAGAGGAAAAAAGAAAAACAAATTAAAAGAAATGAGGACAATCTCAGAGACCTCCAGGACAATATTAAATGCTACAACATTCGAATCATAGGGGTCCCAGAAGAAGAAGACAAAAAGAAAGGCCATGAGAAAATACTTGAGAGATAATAGTTGAAAACTTCCCTAAAATGGGGAAGGAAATAATCACTCAAGTCCAAGAAACCCAGAGAGTCCCAAATGGGATAAACCCAAAGTGAAACACCCCAAGACACATATTAATCAAATTAACAAAGGTCAAACACAAAGAACAAATATTAAAAGCAGCAAGGGAAAAACAACAAATAACACACAAGGGAATTCCCATAAGGATAACAGCTGATCTTTCAATAGAAACTCTTCAAGCCAGGAGGGAATGGCAAGACATACTTAAAGTGATGAAAGAAAATAACCTACAGCCCACATTATTGTACCCAGCAAGGGTCTCATTCAAATATGAAGGAGAAATCAAAAGCTTTACAGACAAGCAAAAGCTGAGAGAAACCAGCTCTCCAACAAATACTAAAGGATATTCTCTAGACAGGAAACACAAAACGGTGTATAAATTCGAACCCAAAACAATAAAGCAAATGGCAACAGGATCATACTTATCAATAATTACCTTAAACGTAAATGGGTTGAATGCCCCAACCAAAAGACAAAGACTGGCTGAATGGATACAAAAACAAGACCCCTACATATGCTGTCTACAAGAGACCCACCTCAAAACAGGCGACACATACAGACTGAAAGTGAAGGGATGGAAAAAGATTTTCCATGCAAATAGGGACCAAAAGAAAGCAGGAGTAGCAATACTCATATCAGGTAAATAGACTTTTAAAAAAAGGCTGTGAAAAGAGACAAAGAAGGTCACTACATAATGATCAAAGGATCAATCCAAGAAGAAGATATAACAATTATAAATATATATGCACCCAACACGGGAGCACCGCAGTATGTAAGACAAATGCTAACAAGTATGAAAGGAGAAATTAACAATAACACAATAATAGTGGGAGACTTTAATACCCCACTCACACCTATGGATAGATCAACTAAACAGAAAATTAACAAGGAAACACAAACTTTAAATGATACAATAGACCAGTTAGACCTAATCTATAGGACATTTCATCCCAAAACAATGAATTTCACCTTTTTCTCAAGCGCACATGGAACCTTCTCCAGGACAGATCACATCCTGGGCCATAAATCTAGCCTTGGTAAATTCAAAAAAAAATTGAAATCATTCCAAGCATCTTTTCTGACCACAATGCAGTAAGATTAGATCTCAATAACAGGAGAAAAGCTATTAAAAATTCCAACATATGGAGGCTGAACAACACGCTGCTGAATAACCAACAAATCACAGAAGAAATCAAAAAAGAAATCAAAATTTGCATAGAAACGAATGAAAATGAAAACACAACAACCCAAAACCTGTGGGACACTGTAAAAGCAGTCCTAAGGGGAAAGTTCATAGCAATACAGGCATACCTCAAGAAACAAGAAAAAAGTCAAATAAATAACCTAACTTTACACCTAAAGCAACTAGAAAAGGAAGAAATGAAGAACCCCAGGGTTAGTAGAAGGAAAGAACTCTTAAAAATTAGGGCAGAAATAAATGCAAAAGAAACAAAAGAGACCATAGCAAAAATCAACAAAACCAAAAGCTGGTTCTTTGAAAGGATAAATAAAATTGACAAACCATTAGCCAGACTCATCAAGAAACAAAGGGAGAAAAATCAAATCAATAAAATTAGAAATGAAAATGGAGAGATCACAACAGATAACACAGAAATACAAAGGATCATAAGAGACTACTATCAACAATTATATGCCAATAAAATGGTCAACATGGAAGAAATGGACAAATTCTTAGAAAAGTACAACTTTCCAAAACTGGACCAGGAAGAAATAGAAAATCTTAACAGACCTATCACAAGCACGGAGATTGAAACTGATATGAAAAATCTTCCAGCAAACAAAAGCCCAGGTCCAGACGGCTTCACAGCTGAATTCTACCAAAAATTTAGAGAAGAGCTAACACCTATCCTGCTCAAACTCTTCCAGAAAATTGCAGCGGAAGGTAAACTTCCAAACTCATTCTAGGAGGCCACCATCACCCTAATACCAAAACCTGACAAAGATCCCACAAAAAAAGAAAACTACAGGCCAATATCACTGATGAACATAGATGCAAAAATCCTTAACAAAATTTTAGCAATCAGAATCCAACAACACATTAAAAAGATCATACACCATGACCAAGTGGGCTTTATCCCAGGAATGCAAGGATTCTTCAATATCTGCAAATCAATCAATGTAATACATCACATTAACAAATTGAAAAATAAAAACCATATGATTATCTCAATAGATGCAGAGAAAACCTTTGACAAAATTCAATATCCACTTATGATAAAAACTCTCCAGAAAGCAGGAATAGAAGGAACATACCTCAATATAATAATAGCTATATATGACAAACCCACAGCAAACATTATCCTCAATGGTGAAAAATTGAAAGCATTTCCTCTAAAGTCAGGAACAAGACAAGGGTGCCCACTTTCACCATTACTATTCAACATAGTTTTGGAAGTTTTGGCCACAGCAATCAGAGCAGAAAAAGAAATAAAAGGAATCCAAGTTGGAAAAGAAGAAGTAAAACTCTCACTGTTTGCAGATGACATGATCCTCTACATAGAAAATCCTAAAGACTCCACCAGAAAATTACTAGAACTAATCAATGACTATAGTAAAGTTGCAGGATATAAAATCAACACACAGAAATCCCTTGCATTCCTATACACTAATAATGAGAAAACAGAAAGAGAAATTAAGGAAACAATTCCATTCACCATTGCAACGAAAAGAATAAAATACTTAGGAATATATCTACCTAAAGAAACTAAAGACCTATATATAGAAAACTATAAAACACTGGTGAAAGAAATCAAAGAGGACACTAATAGATGGAGAAATATACCATGTTCATGGATTGGAAGAATCAATATAGTGAAAATGAGTATACTACCCAAAGCAATATATAGATTCAATGCAATCCCTATCAAGCTACCAACAGTATTCTTCACAGAGCTAGAACAAATAATTTCACAATTTGTATGGAAATACAAAAAACCTCGAATAGCCAAAGCTATCTTGAGAAAGAAGAATGGAACTGGAGGAATCAACCTGTCTGACTTCAGGCTCTACTACAAAGCCACAGTCATCAAGACAGTATGGTACTGGCACAAAGACAGAAATATAGATCAATGGAACAAAATAGAAAGCCCAGAGATAAATCCACGCACATATGGACACCTTATCTTCGACAAAGGAGGCAAGAATATACAATGGATTAAAGACAATCTCTTTAACAAGTGGTGCTGGGAAATCTGGTCAACCACTTGTAAAAGAATGAAACTAGAGCACTTTCTAACCCATACACAAAAACAAACTCAAAATGGATTAAAGATCTCAACGTAAGACCAGAAACTATAAAACTCCTAGAGGAGAACATAGGCAAAACACTCTCCAACATACATCACAGCAGGATCCTCTATGACCCACTTCCCAGAATACTGGAAATAAAAGCAAAAATAAACAAATGGGACCTAATTAAACTTAAAAGCTTCTGTATATCAAAGGAAACTATAAGCAAGGTGAAAAGACAGCCTTCAGAATGGGAGAAAATAATAGCAAATGAAGCAACTGACAAACAACTAATCTCAAAAACATACAAGCAACTCCTACAGCTCAATTCCAGAAAAGTAAGTGACCCAATCAAAAAATGGACCAAAGAACTAAATAGACATTTCTCCAAAGAAGACATACAGATGGCTAACAAACACATGAAAAGATGCTCAACATCACTCATTATCAGAGAAATGCAAATCAAAACCATTATGAGGTACCATTTCATGCCAGTCAGAATGGCTGCAATCCAAAAGTTTACAAGCAATAAATGCTGGAGAGGGTGTGGAGAAAAGGGAACCCTCTTACACTGTTGGTGGGAATGCAAACTAGTACAGCCACTATGGAGAACAGTGTGGAGATTCCTTAAAAAACTGGAAATAGAACTGCCTTATGATCCAGCAATCCCACTGCTGGGCATACACACTGAGGAAACCAGAAGGGAAAGAGACACGTGTACCCCAATGTTCATTGCAGCACTGTTTATAATAGCCAGGACATGGAAGCAACCTAGATGTCCATCCACAGATGAATGGATAAGAAAGCTATGGTAGATATACACAATGGGGTATTACTCAGCCATTAAAAAGAATACATTTGAATCAGTTCTAATGAGGTGGATGAAACTGGAGCCTATTATACAGAGTGAAGTAAACCAGAAGGAAAAACACCAATACAGTATATTAACGCATATATATGGAATTTAGAAAGATGGTAACAATAACCCTGTATACGAGACAGCAAAAGAGACACTGATGTGTAGAACATTCTTTTGGACTCTGTGGGAGAGGGAGAGGGTGGGATGATTTGGGAGAATGGCATTGAAACATGTATAATATCATATATGGAACGAGTCGCCAGTCCAGGTTCGATGCACGATACTGGATGCTTGGGGCTGGTGCACTGGGATGACCCAGAGGGATGGTATGGGGAGGGAGGGAGGAGGAGGGTTCAGGATGGGGAACACATGTATAGCTGTGGTGGATTCATTTCGATATTTGGCAAAACCAATACAATATTGTAAAGTTTAAAAATAAAATTAAAAAAAAAATAAACTGTAATTTGAAGGGTGATGGTCTGAGAGCAATGTTAATGGAGATTTGTACTCTGGCAAACAATTGGAGGCATTTTGACACCTTATGTTTCCTCCTTGGAAATGGCAGTGTCAATTATGAACTCCTCAGGTAATCTCATCTGCCAACGGAGAAGATGCTGGCTCAGAAGGGAGACAGCTTATCCATCCATCAGCAAATAGTCATTAGTACCTACAGTTCACCAGCACAGTACGGTCTGAGTCTCTATGATCAGAACTCCTGCCAAAGATAAATGAGTCATAGAGGGCAAAGGATTTGATGACAATAGATCTCAAATCATCTCTTAGGATCTCTTTCACATATCCTTTGGTAGCCATGGTGTCACCAAATACTATAAGGACAGAAACGTAAGTTTGGATATACTATTTTTTAAATGTAGTAAACTAAAAAACCTGGGTGTTTTTATACAATGATGAAAAGGTTACCATGATCTCAATCCTAAGAAAATCTGAGAAACATATCTTATGGCAGAATCACAGATCATGTTGGCCCTGCTGCCTGTAGTGTTCTCAATAGTTAGTACATTTTACCATTCACTTCCAAACTTCCAGTCACTTCTCTCAGGACTGAATCCATGGCACATTTTTCAACTTTATGTCTCACTCGTTAAACCTTCATGCATGTACATGCACACTTTCCTCCACACTTCTTCCTTAGCTCTTGTAATTTGCCATTTTCCTGCCCTTTGAGAAAAGGAATAAACTTTCTTTCTTCCCCACCATCTGCTTATACCTTCTCATCCATTTCTTCCTATAAGAATCACAATTTCATCAACAAAACTTGTTTCTATGAATTTATTTATTTGCTAGCATTTGCTAAGATACATATCAATACAGAACTTTTATATAAAACAAAATAGATACTTAATAAACATTAGCTACTTTTGGTTTCTTTTATCTTCCATGTTATGTGTCGTGTGTTCTTAGTTACAGAGTTCCCTAATTTACCATCTAAGATTGTCTTCAAAGGTGTCTGCCAACACCTCTCATCCCTGAATGTCTGGCTACTCCCTCCCAAGTGGTGAGATCTATTTCCCCTGTCCTTACCTTCTTGATGGGCCTGATCAACAGAAGGTGGCCACAGAAGTGTTGTGAGACTTCTAGGTCTATGATGGAAACTTTGACTATTACCCTCTTGGGACCGATCTACCATGTGAAAGGTTTGCAGAGTTATTATAAGAATAAAAACCAAGAGAGAGAGAGAGAGAAAGTCCACATCAGCCACTCCCAACTGAGGCACGAGACATATGAATGAACCATCTCTAGATGTTCCAGCCATAGCCAACTTTTAGCTAAATGTAACTGCATAAGTATCTCACATCAACTCTATCTCTGCACAGATGCTCTGTTTCTACAAGCCTGGCACAAATTGTGTACTTCTAAGCCAACAAACAATAATTGATTTTTTAAAGCCCCACTAAGTTCTGGGAAAGCTATATATACAGCAATACAAATAATTAAGATGTCTACAATGTACAATATGAAAACACAGAGGGCAAGCAGCATGAATTCATGAAACCCCTTATGCCTAGATCAACATCATGCCAAGAGTCATTATGAAAATTTTAAAATGTATCAAAGATGCTTCTTCAGTTTCAGTTCAGTCTCTCAGTCATGTCCAACTCTTTGTGACCCCATGAATTGCAGCATGCCAGGCCTCCCTGTCCATCACCAACTCCCGGAGTTCACTCAAACTCATGTCCATCGAGTCAGTGATGCCATCCAGCAGTCTCATCCTCTGTCATCCCCTTCTCCTCCTGCCCCCAATCCCTCCCAGCATCAGGGTCTTTTTAAATGAGTCAGTTCTTCACATCAGGTGGCCAAAGTATTGGAGTTTCAGCTTCAACATCAGTCTTTCCAATGCACACCCAGGACTGATCTCCTTTAGGACGGACTGGTTGGATCTCCTTGCAGTCCAAGGGACTCTCAAGAATCTTCTCCAACACCACAGTTCAAAAGCATCAATTCTTCGGCGCTCAGCTTTCTTTATAGTCCAACTCTCATATGCATACATGACTACTGGAAAAACTATATACCTTTGACTAGACAGACCTTTGTTGGCAAAGTAATTTCTTTGATTCTTAATATTCTGTCTAGGTTGGTCATAACTTTCCTTCCAAGGAGTAAGTGTCTTTTAATTTCATGGCTGCAGTCACCATCTGCAGTGAGTTCAGAGCCCCAAAAAATAAAGTCAAAGTCAGCCACTGTTTCCACTGTTTCCCCGTCTATTTGCCATGAAGTGATGGGACCAGATGCCATGGTCTTAGTTTTCTGAATGTTGAGCTTTAAGCCAACTTTTTCACTCTCCTCTTGCACTTTCATCAAGAGGCTCATTAGTTCTTCTACACTTTCTGCCATAAGGGTGGTGTCATCTGCATATCTGAAGTTATTGATATTTCTCCCAGCAATCTTGATTCCAGCTTGTGCTTCCTCCAGCCCAGAGTTTCTCATGATGGACTCTGCATAGAAGTTAAATAGGAGGGTGACAATATACAGCCTTGATGTACTCCTTTTCCTTCTTGGAACCAATCTATTTTTCCATGTCCAGTTCTAACTGTTGCTTCCTGACCTGCATACAGATTTCTCAGAAGGCAGCTAAGGTGGTCTGGTATTCCCATCTCTTTCAGAATTTTCAATAGTTTGTTGTGATGCATACAGTTAAAGGCTTTGGCATAGTCAAGAAAGCAGAAATAGATGTTTTTCTGGAACTCTCTTGCTTTTTCAATGATCCATCAGATGTTGGCAATTTGATCTCTGGTTCCTCTGCCTTTTCTAAAACCAGCTTTGAACATCAGGAAGTTCACGGTTCACATATTGTTGAGGCCTGACATGGAGAATTTTGAGCATTACTTTGCTAGCATGTGAGATGAGTGCAACTGTGCAGTAATTTGATCATTCTTTGGCATTGCCTTTCTTTGGGATTGCAGTGAAAACTGACCTTTTACAGTCCTGTGGCCAATGCTGAGTTTTCAAATTTGCTGGCATATTGAGTGCAGCACTTTCACAGCATCATCTTTCAGGATTTGAAATAGCTCAACTGGAATTCCATCACCTCCAGTAGCTTTGTTTGTAGTGATGCTTCCTATGGCCCACTTGACTTCACATTCCAGGATATCTAGCTCTAAGTAAGTGATCACATCATTGGGATTATCTGGGTCATGAAGATCTTTTTGTACAGTTCTTCTGTGTATTCTTGCCACCTCTTCTTAACATCTTCTGCTTTTGTTAGGTCCATACCATTTCTGTCCTTTATTGAGCCCATCTTTGCATGAAATATTCCTTGGGATCTCTAATTTCTTGAAGAGACGTCTAGTCTTTCCCATTCTATTATTTTCCTCTATTTCTTTGCATTGATCACTGAGGAAGACTTTTTTAATCCCTCTTGCTTTTCTTTGGAACTCGGCATTCAAATGGGTATATCTTTCTTTTTTACCTTTGCTGTTCACTTCTCTTCAAATCCCTTATGATTATACAATGGAAGTGAGAAATAGATTTAAGGGCCTAGATCTGATAGATAGACTGCCTGATGAACTATGGAATGAGGTTCATGACATTGTACAGGAAACAGGGATCAAGGCCATCCCCATGGAAAAGAAATGCAAAAAAAGCAAAATGGCTGTCTGGGGAGGCCTTACAAAAGCTGTGAAAAGAAGAGAAGCGAAAAGCAAAGGAGAAATGAAAAGATATAAACATCTGAATGCAGAGTTCCGAAGAATAGCAAGAAGAGATAAGAAAGCCTTCTTCAGCGATCAATGCAAAGAAATAGAGGAAAATAATAGAATGGGAAAGACTAGACATCTCTTCAAGAAAATTAGAGATCCCAAGGAACATTTCATGCAAAGATGAGCTCGATAAAGGACAGAAATGGTATGGACCTAAAAAAACAGAAGATGTTAAGAAGAGGTGGCAAGAATACACAGAAGAACTGTACAAAAAAGATCTTCATGACCCAGATAACCCCAATGGTGTGATCACTTACTTAGAGCCAGACATCCTGGAATGTGAAGTCAAGTGGGCCATAGGAAGCATCACTACAAACAAAGCTACTGGAGGTGATGGAATTCCAGTTGAGCTATTTCAAATCCTGAAAGATGATGCTGTGAAAGTGCTGCACTCAATATGCCAGCAAATTTGGAAAACTCAGCAGTGGCCACAGGGCTGGAAAAGGTCAGTTTTCATTCCGATCCCAAAGAAAGGCAATGCCAAAGAATGCTCAAACTACTGCACAATTGTGCTCATCTCACACACTAGTAAAGTAATGCTCAAAATTCTCCAAGCCAGGCTTTAGCAATATGTGAACCATGAACTTCCTGATATTCAAGCTGGTTTTAGAAAAGGTAGAGGAACCAAAGATCAAATTGCCAACATCTGCTGGATCATGGAAAAAGCAAGAGAGTTCCAGAAAAACATCTATCTCTGCTTTGTTGATTATACCAAAGCCTTTGACTGTGTGGATCACAATCAACTGTGGAAAATTCTGAAAGAGATGGGTATCCCAGACTACCTGACCTGCCTCTTGAGAAATCTGTATGCAGGTCAGGAAGCAACAGTTAGAACTGAACATGGAACAACAGACTGGTTCCAAATAGGAAAAGGAGTACGTCAAGGCTGTATGCTGTCACCCTGCTTATTTAACTTATATGCAGAGTACATCATGAGAAACGCTGGACTGGAAGAAGCACAAGCTTGTTTCAAGATTGCCGGGAGAAACATCAATAACCTCAGATATGCAGATGACACCACCCTTATGGCAGAAAGTGAAGAGGAACTCAAAAGCCTCTTGATGAAAGTGAAAGTGGAGAGTGAAAAAGTTGGCTTAAAGCTCAACATTCAGAAAACGAAGATCATGGCATCCAGTCCCATCACTTCATAGGAAATAGATGGAGAAACAGTGGAAACAGTGTCAGACTTTATTTTTCTGGGCTCCAAAATCACTGCAGATGGTGACTGCAGCCATGAAATTAAAAGACGCTTACTCCTTGGAAGGAAAGTTATGACCAACCTAGATAGCATATTCAAAAGCAGAGACATTACTTTGCCAACAAAGGTTCGTCTAGTCAAGGCTACGGTGTTTCCTGTGGTCATGTATGGATGTGAGAGTTGGACTGTGAAGAAGGCTGAGCGCCAAAGAATTGATGCTTTTGAACTGTGGTTTTGGAGAAGACTCTTGAGAGTCCCTTGGACTGCAAGGAGATCCAACTTGTCCATTCTGAAGATCAGCCTTGGGATCTCTTTGGAAGGAATGATGCTAAAGCTGAAACTCCAGTCCTTTGGCCACCTCATGCGAAGAGTTGACTCATTGGAAAAGACTCTGATGCTGGGAGGGATTGGGGGCAGGAGGAGAAGGGGACAACAGAGGATGAGATGGCTGGATGACATCACTGACTCGATAGACGTGAGTCTGAGTGAACTCCGTGATTTGGTGATGGACAGGGAGGCCTGGCGTGCTGCGATTCATGGGGTCGCAAAGAGTCGGACACGACTGAACGACTGATCTGATCTGATCTGATCTCTTCTTTTCACAGCTATTTGTAAGGTCCCCTAGACAGCCCTTGTGCCTTTTTGCATTTCTTTTTCTTTGGAATGATCTTGCTCCCTGTCCTATACAATGTCACGAACCTCCATCCATATTTCATCATGCACACTATCAGATCTAGTCCCTTAAATCTATTTCTCACTTCCACTATATAATAAGTGATTTGATTTAGGTCATACCTGAATGGTCTAGTGGTTTTCTCTCCTTTCTTCAATTTTGGTAATAACGAGTTCATGATCTGAGCCAGACAGCTCTCAGTCTTGTTTTTGATCAATGTGTAAAGCTTCTCCATCTTTGGCGCAAAGAATATAATCAATCTGATTTCGGTGTTGGCCATCTGGTGATGTCCACGTGTAGAGTCTTCTTTTGTGTTGTTGGAAAAGGGTGTTTGCTATGACCAGTGCTTTCTCTTGGCAAAACTCTATTAGCCTTTGCCCTGCCTCATTCTGTACTCCAAGGCCAAATTTGCCTGTTATTCCAGGTGTTTCTTGATTTCCTACTTTTGCATTCCAGTCCCATATAATGAAAAGGATATCTTTTTTCGGTGTTAGTTCTAAACGGTCTTGTAGGTCTTCATAGAACCATTCAACTTCAACTTCTTCAGTGTTACTGGTCAGGGCATAGACTTGGATTACCATAATATTAAAGGGTTTACCTTGGAAATGAAGAGAGATCATTCTGTCATTTTTGAGATTGCATCCAAGTACTGCATTTTGAACTCTTTTGTTGACTATGATGGCTACTGCATTTCTTCTAAGGGATTTCTGCCCACAATAGTAGATGTAATGGTCATCTGAGTTAAATTCACCCATTCCAGTTAATTTTAATTCACTGCTTCCTAGAATATCGACATTCACTCTTGCCATCTCCTGTTTGACCACTTGCAATTTGCCTTAATTCATGGACCTAACATTCCAGGTTCCTATGCAATATTGCTCTTTACAGCATCGGACCTTGCTTCTATCACCAGTCACATTCACAACTGAGTGTTGTTTTTGCTTTGGCTCTGTCCCTTCATTCTTTCTGGAGTTATTTCTCCACTGATCTCCAGTAGCATATTGGGCACCACTGACCTGGGGAGTTTATCTTTCAGTATCCTATCTTTTTCCCTTTTCATACTGTTCATGGGGTTCTCAAGGCAAGAATACTGAAGTGGTTTGCCATTCCCTGCTCCAGTGGACCACACTTTGTCAGACCTCTCCACCATGACCCGTCCATCTTGGGTTGCCCTACACAGCATGGCTTGGTTTCATTGAGTTAAACAAGGCTGTGGTCCATGTGATCAGATTGGCTAATTTTCTGTGATTGTGGTTTCAGTCTGTCTGCGTTCTGATGCCCTCTCTCAGCGCCTACTGTCTTACTGGGGTTTCTCTTACCTTGGACGTGGGGTATCTCTTCACGGCTGCTCCAGCAAAGTGCAGCCACAAGTCCTTATATTGGACCTGGGGTATTTCCTCATGGCTGCTGCTCATGACCTTGGACATGGGGTATCTTCTCTCAGCTGCTCTGGTGATGTGCAGCCACTGCTCGCTGCTCCGGTGCCACACAGCTTCTTGGCTACATACAAATCATGCTCCCCTCATGTCCATGGGGTTGCTCAGTGTTGGACACGACTGAGTGGCTTCACTTTCACTTTTCACTTTCATGCATTGGAGAAGGAAATGGCAACCCACTCCAGTGTTCTTGCCCAGGGAAGGAGGAGCCTGGTGGGTTGCCTGCCATCTATGGGGTCGCACAGAGTTGGACACGACTGAAGCGACTTAGCAGCAGCAGCAGCGTGTCATTTAGGTGATCTCTTCAAACCTGAGTGATTGCACTGCGGATATCCTTGGGATTTCTGCTCAACTGGCATCTCACTTGTACACTATCAAAACCTGCTCTGAAATGCATATTTTCTAAGCTGATTTCAAGCCCAGTGGTCAGCATTCTGTCCAAAGGGTGTTCTTGTGGATAGTTTTTTGTGTTGATCCAAAAACGTGGCCTCATCTGCTTTAATCTTTAACGTTTCAAAAGAAATATGAAACTATCCATAGCTATGGACAAACACTCTTTCAACAATCAGAGAATAAAGAGATGTGGAAATCACTTTCCCTAAACATCCCCTGTCCACATAACATTGCAGGATCCAGTTTTGGTGGCATTAACGACTTCCAGCAGATGTTGAGGGTTCTTCCCGATGTGTGAGCTCTTCCTTGACAAGCTCAGGTTTCTTGACCTTTACTATGTTTTGAAATTTTAAAACTGATGTTTCTCTGGATTGATGTTCCCTTCCTCTAGGTTCTGTAACTTTTATGAAAATAACCCTCACATCTAACTGCCAGCAAATCTCAGTTTTAATTTCAGAACTTGCATCAAAATGTCAATGGTGATAACTACTATTAGCTTTGACACAAGCCATCCACTTTGTCATGACCACATGACATGATCATTAGCTTTTAATGTGGAAGAGATCATTTTCCATCAAGGTAGTATCATCAGTGGAACTTGGTTTTCCAGTACCCTGGACTAAACTTCTACTTCTAATGGTGATTTTGCTGAGGCTGGTAGAAGCCTCATATCCACTATTGGCTACTTGCCACAATTTTCTCTTATTTCTACTCTGTTACCAGAGTCATACTATATTACTTTCTTTTAAAGCACATTTTGGACAGGAATCCTAATATTAGATAAATCATTTGAGTCAAGTATGAAGAAAAAAATCCATTTCATCTGCATTAAGTTATCAGCAACCCTAAAGCATTTGTTGTTTGTGAGCACTGTAAACACGACCTCTCCTAGATGATTGTGGTTCTGAATTAGTATTTATATATGAACAAAATGTATGTAGCCTAAAATATTTTATTCATTACTGAGTCCAGCGAGCTGTGTAGCTTTGGGGGAGATTTTACCAAAACCCAACTTCAAAGTTGCTCTTTTAAGCCTAACTTCCAGACTAAGGCTCATAGAAAAAGTAATCATGGTGATATGTAATCTACTATCAGAAATCGTAGGTTTGATGTTTGTCAGCTTCAGTAATTTGAATTTTTTGATATCTGTGTTAAATGTATTTCCCTGTTCTGTTATTTTTCCTATCCTCTTATGTCGGTACTTCTTTAGTATTTGCCACTTGGTTCAAATGGTGAAGTCTGTACTGGATGTATATTTTCACTGATATAGTAAGATTGGCTTTAATCAACCTTCAGTTCAGTGAAGCTTAAAGCTAACTCTTTAATTAATGAGTTTCTAGATAAATTTGGCTTTCATTCTCAAGAAGACTTCATTGCTATTAACACTTCTCATGATCTTTTGTCTAAATCAATGACTCAAAAATTTATTCTGAATGAATAAGACTGTTAGGACCATAATCTTGTTTTAAAACTTTAATGATTTTCTTTTTCTAACTTCACTCCTAATTGTCAGTCTGAACTCAAGTGATCTTGCCCAAGTGTAAGTATGTCCTGATGCTGTCAGCCACCTTGCTCCTGAAAGTTTGACATGGTCTCACGGGTCCCCACATAAAGTTAAGTAATATTAAACATAAGTTTCATTTGTCCTTTATCTCCTTCTGTAATAATTATCCAAAACCTTCAAATTCAGTCTTTTTCAGAGTTCTTATTTTTTTTATTCATACATGACAAAAGACAAAAGCAAGATTATACAACACCAAATAACTCTGCCATGGTACCACTTTGATTCAAGCATCTTCTGCTGGGCAAGTGATGTGGGCTGGAGAGAAATTCAACGCATATAAAGATTTTCTGAACCACAGGAGGCAAGATAACTCCATTTTCTAACTAGAAATAAGCTCCCCAGTACTGTGAGCGCTGTCACTTAAGGATGAGGGTTTTGCTGCTTGCCAGCTTCAGTGCTAGAGCCAGTCACCTAACTTTTCCTGGATTTTAGTGTATACTCTTGAAATATGAGTAAATGGTGGCTGATTGAATTTGAGGTCACGTCCTCCCTCCTCAAATGAAGCTTCTACCTTAATAGATGTCCCTGCCCAATTGACCTTATAGAAGAGGGAAGGGAAATGGAGAAACCAGAACGTTGGTTCTGTGGGGAGGGAGCCTTCTTCTAGGAGAAAGGAGGAGATGGTCTTTCACCCACATCTTGGTGGCATCCTCCATGTGTATATACACAAAGAGAATCTCGTTCCCTCTAATACTGACTGTTCTTTTCACCCCTTTTGTCAATGAGCTTATTTAAAATCAAGTGCTTTTTTCCCCCCTATCTCCCAAAGTAGAGAAAAAATATGCCTCCTCAGTTTCAGTTGTAACCTGCTGAAATAGCATGAACCTAGGTCTTCCCTGGTGGCTCAGATGGTAAAGAATCCACCTGTGATGAGGGGGACCTGGGTTTGATCTCTGAGTGGGGAAGATCCTCTGGAGAAGGAAATGGCAACCCACTTCAGTAATCTTCCCTGGATAATTCCATGGACAGAGGAGCCTGGAGGGCTACAGTCCATGGGGTCACAAAGAGTCAGACACAACAAAGTAACTAACACTTTCACTTTCTTTCTTTCTTTTTTTAAATTTATTTATCACTTTCTTTCATGCCCTAATGGCAGCCAAATGAGAGAAAGTGAGAGGGCATGAAGAAAAGGATCGTTAGTGGATCAAGGAGATGTAGCCTGGCATAATGAGGGGGTTTTGAAGAGAATGTGGGGATTTGGAAGCTTACCATGCGTTAGGCAAATGAAAAAGTATATTTCTGTCCACATCCATCCATAACTTTCTGCGTAGACAACATGCTTCCTGCCTCCATGGCACAGTTGATTGAAAAGGTAGTTGTCATTCATCCTTTTCAAATAGAGTTAGTTATTTGACTGAGAATCCAGGAGCAAGGTTGCCTATGAACTTGGCTGCTATAACTGGAAGATCACTTTGATACAGGTCTTGGGGCTGCCATTTTAGGAAATAGAAGATTAGAGCCAGAGGCAGAAAAAAGAAGAGAAAATGAAAACTGAGTAAATGTCTGTCTCGAGAAGGACAGACATGCTCTATCACTGTGGCAGAAATAGAAACATATCCGGACCTTAGTGCTGACTGCATTTCTGCTTTTCATTTCGTTGCTTCCTGTGTGTGGACATGCTTTCAAAATCTCCCTTTTATCCTGAGGATTGTTGGTCAAGTCTTTGTTCCTTGAAGCCAAAATAACTTGATGAGTAATTTTGACAGTATTTTGCAAATAATAATAATAATGAAGCATAAAGAAGAATAACACAAAAGAGAACTCATGAAATTGATGGGAGAAACTACCCAGGAAGGAATAAAAGTTTGGATGTATTAGTCACACACACACACACACACACACACACACAAAATGAAGGCCGGAAGAACTTTATGTGGAGGCTTAAATACAAAAAATGGAGTAAAAACAGGCGTGGACATACTTCAAGGAAAATGAGAAAGGTTAACACAATGGGTCAAAACAATTTAGGATAGAGTCAATGTATCGTAAAGAAAATGCCAAAGAAGGTTAAGTTTTCATATATTCTCCTCTCTGACAGATTCTTCAATTCCAGTATTTTTACACCTTTTTTCTTCTATAAAAATCAGTGAAAAAAAAATTTCCTTTTTTGCACATACTTTGTATTAACCTTTCCTAATTAAATTTTGAACTTTTCTTTTATTTATAAGAGATATTTAAAATGCTATTGTTACACTGAGCACTATTTCCCATCTTTAATAACTTGCAAGTAATATAATTCCTTAACAATATTTTTGTGAAAAGGTCAGTGAGGCCACAAAACACATTTAGTTGACAGCACTTGGAGTTTCTGTATTTAAAGACAGGTTCAGCTGTTTTCAAGTCCATCTATTTCTTGTTTATTTGGAACTTTATCTTATGAACTGTAAATTTCACTTCTTATTAAGTTATTTATCTGGCTTTCCCCTGGATCATCACTGGGACTCACTAAGGACTCACTAACTACTTAATTTAGTTATGATTCCTATCAGAAATGACCCTGGAAGGAGTGCATATGGAAAAAGCCATCTTCATTTGGCAGTTTTGATTTAGGACAGATTTAAAGTTCTCAGCGCAGAAGACTCACTACTTTGGCAAGGAGATGCTTTATGGTGCTTCGAAACAGAGTCCATCAATAGAACCCAGAAGCTAGTAGCCCTCAACAACAACACCATATGGACAGACTGGGCCAGCAGCCTGGGCTAACACACCACAAACACTGCAGCTGCCAGGTGTTCAGATTCCCTTTGCCTCAGTGTTTCTCCAGGTGGTCCAAGCCTGAGTTACCTAGAGAGCTTTTTCAAATGGCATATGATGTATATCTGTATATATGTGTGGGCACACATTTATCTTTACAACACTCATAAGCATATACATAATACATGCACAGATTCACCTCCATGGATGAGAATGCTTCAGTAGATTGCGTTGCTCAAATGTTGTTTGCTCTTACATCCATTCCTTACAGTGGAGGACAGAGGAGCAGAGATAGCAGGGATTGTGTGCTGAGAACCTCCTGCTTCTTTCTGCAGCAGATTGAGATGCAACAGAAACTCCGCTGTAAATTCTGCTCCCCCTGGGTGGTTGTTTTTACAGAGTCTTAGCTCCAAAGGGATGGCCCTGCCACAGCCCCCTGGAATTTTCAGAGCTCCCTTCTTCAACAATTTCTGTTTTCCTGGATGGTCACTAGTGATCAACACACTCTAATGTTTGCATACATAAACAATAATATTATTGTTGTTATTACAATTGCAATAATTAAATATTTTTATAGTGCTTCCTATTTGCAGGGCACTCTTATAAGCTTTCACAGCATCATCTTTCAGGATTTGGAATAGCTCAACTGGAATTCCATCACCTCCACTAGCCTTGTTCGTAGTGATGCTTTCTAAGGCCCACTTGACTTCACATTCCAGGATGTCTGGCTCTAGGTCAGTGATCACACCATCGTGATTATCTGGGTCGTGAAGATCTTTTTGTACAGTTCTTCTGTGTATTCTAGCCATCTCTTCTTAATATCTTCTGCTTCTGTTAGGTCCTTACCATTTCTGTCCTTTATCGAGCCCATCTTTGCATGAAATGTTCCTTTGGTCTCTCTGATTTTCTTCAAGAGATCCCTAGTCTTTCCCATTCTGTTGTTTTTCTCTATTTCTTTGCATTGATCGCTGAAGAAGGCTTTCTTATCTCTTCTTGGTATTCTTTGGAACTCTGCATTCAGATGCTTATATCTTTCCTTTTCTCCTTTGCTTTTCGCTTCTCTTCTTTTCACATCTATTTGTAAGGCCTCCCCAGACAGATTTTTTGCATTTCTTTCCATGGGGATGGTCTTGATCCCTGTCTCCTGTACAATGTCACGAACCTCATTCCATAGTTCATCAGGCAGTCTATCTATCAGATCTAGGCCCTTAAATCTAATTCTCACTTCCACTGTATAATCATAAGGGATTTGATTTAGGTCATACCTGAATGGTCTAGTGTTTTTACCTACTTTCTTCAATTTAAGTCTGAATTTGGCAATAAGGAGTTCATGGTCTGAGCCACAGTCAGTTCCTGGTCTTGTTTTTGCTGACTGTATAGAGCTTCTCCATCTTTGGCTGCAAAGAATATAATCAATCTGATTTCGGTGTTGACCATCTGGTGATGTCCATGTATAGAGTCTTCTCTTGTGTTGTTGGAAGAGGGTGTTTGCTATGACCAGTGCATTTTCTTGGCAAAACTCTAGTAGTCTTTGGCCTGCTTCATTCTGCATTCCAAGGCCAAATTTGCCTGTTACTCCAGGTGTTTCTTGACTTCCTACTTTTGCATTCCAGTCCCCTATAATGAAAAGGACATCTTTTTTGGGTGTTAGTTCTAAAAGGTCTTGTAGGTCTTCATAGAACCGTTCAACTTCAGCTTCTTCAGCGTTACTGGTTGGGAATACCAGACCACCTGATCTGCCTCTTGAGAAATTTGTATGCAGGTTAGGAAGCAATAGTTAGAACTGAACATGGAACAACAAACTGGTTCCGAATAGGAAAAGGAGTTCATCAAGGCTGTATATTGTCATCCTGTTTATTTAACTTATATGCAGAGTACATCATGAGAAACGCTGGACTGGAAGAAACACAAGCCGGAATCAAGATTGCCGAGAGATATATCAATAACCTCAGATATGCAGATGACACCACCCTTAAGGCAGAAAGTGAAGAGGAACTCAAAAGCCTCTTGATGAAAGTGAAAGTGGAGAGTGAAAAAGTTGGCTTAAAGCTCAACATTCAGAAAACGAAGATCATGGCATCTGGCCCCATCACTTCATGGGAAATAGATGGAGAAACAGTGGAAACAGTGTCAGACTTTATTTTTCTGGGCTCCAAAATCACTGCAGATGGTGACTGCAGCCATGAAATTAAAAGACGCTTACTCCTAGGAAGGAAAGTTATGACCAACCTAGATAGCATATTCAAAAGCAAAAACATTACTTTGCCAACGAAGGTTCGTCTAGTCAAGGCTATGGTTTTTCCTGTGGTCATGTATGGATGTGAGATTTGGACTGTGAAGAAGGCTGAGCGCCAAAGAATTGATGCTTTTGAACTGTGGTGTTGGAGAAGATTCTTGAGAGTCCCTTGGCCTGCAAGGAGATCCAACCAGTCCATTCTGAAGGAGATCAGCCCTGGGATTTCTTTGGAAGGAATGATGCTAAAGCTGAAACTCCAGTCCTTTGGCCACCTCATGTGAAGAGTTGACTCATTGGAAGACTCCGATGCTGGGAGGGATTGGGGGCAAGAGGAGAAGGGGACGACAGAGGATGAGATGGCTGGATGGCCTCTCTGACTCGATGGACATGAGTCTGGGTGAACTCCGGGATTTGGTGATGGACAGGGAGGCCTGGCGTGCTGCGATTCATGGGGTTGCAAAGAGTCGGACACGACTGAGCGACTGATGTGATCTGATCTGATCTGATCTTATAAGCTATTAAGTCATTTAATCCTCATCACAACATATGAGGTAGTTCTAGTACAGTAAGCCCTCTACATATGAATGAGCTCTATTCTGAGAGCACATTCGTAAGACCAATTTGTTTGTAAGTCCAACATAGCCTACGTATCCATCTAACACAATCCGCTATGTAATACTGTACTGTAATAGGTTTATAAAACTTTTCACACAAATAATAAATTAAAAAAAAATAAATTAAAAAAGAAACTGTTGACTTCCTGGGGGTGAGATAAAAATTTGGAGGTGAGATTCCTGTCTTAGAGAAAATCAAATTCAAATTGGATTGAAAAGTTAACAAGACAATGATAGTCACATTAGAAAACAAAACTCAACATAAAACTATGATGTAAAGCTAAACATCATTAGGAAGATGACAAAGGGCTTTTGTTTTTGATCATCCACTGGTATGATTTCCATAATCTCCTAAAAAGGGTGATATATACCTTCAAAGATCTATTTCCTATAATGGGTATTTCTCCTGGTTCAATGTCTCAAGAATGTATATTATAAACCATAAATAAAGGTGTTTCTGGGCTTCTCTGGTGGCTCAGATGGTAAAAAAAAAAAAAAAAAACACACAAAAAATAAAGAAAACATGTTTAATCTTCCAGTACAGTACCTTGAAAAGTACAGTAGTACCAGCTACATCACCGCTATTTTTAGGCTTGCTTCTGGACATCATGGGCTTGAAATAAAGATACTGTACTACTGTAGGCTATACAGTAGTGTACTATACAGTAATGTACACAAAACCACAACGACTGTAGAGGATGCACACACATGATGGTAGCACCACACACGTGAACTAACGTACATGATTGGACATGTGAACTCATGTTCACATCTTTGAAAGTTTGCAACTTGAAGGTTTGGATGTAGGGGACTTACTGTATTATCATTTCCTTTCTGTGGGAAAGACATCTCAGACCTGGAGGGGTTCAGTGACTTGCCTGTGGTCATACTGCTAGAAAGTGTGATATGAAAGTGACATCCTGCTACATATATATACTGTCAATAGTGTGCACATATGATGGGGTGCCTAGACTCTCTCCATACATGCATGTTCATGTGCAACTCATCTCCATCTCCTCCACATCCATAAATAAATGTAGCTATGGAAATCTGGGTCCCAACCTCACCCACTGAATTAGCATGTGGGGGTGTGGTCCAAGTAATAGTATGATCAGAATATTTTCCAAATGATGTACATTTACATCCCTCTTTAGGAGTCTAATTGTAACACAGAATTGGGAGAACTTTCACAGAGGAGAGAGTTGTTTGTTTGTTTTTAACCCATCTTTTTTCTTTTTACATGTTTTAGCCAGAAGCCAATGTAGTATAGATTTATTTTTAATGTCAAAGGATATTTTTTTGTTGTTGTTCAATCGGTAAGTCATGTACAACTCTTTGTGACCCCACAGACTGCAGCATCCTAGGCTCTCTTGTCCTTCACAATCTCCCAGAGCTTGCTCAAACTCATTTCCATTGAGTCAGTGTTGCTATTTAATCATCTGATTCTTGGTTGCCCCCTTCTCCTTTTGCCTTCAATCTTTCAAAGATGCTATTCACATCAGGTGGCCAAAGTATTAAACCTTCAGCTTCAGCGTCAGTCCTTCCAGTGAATATTCAGGGTTGGTTTCCTTTAGGATTTACTGTTTTTATCTTTCTAGGATCTTTCTAGATTTCCATAATCCCCCATTATGGTCTTTTTCTATGAAAAACATACATGCATCTTGCCTCATCTGTCTACCCCAAGTGAGTTGTTAACACCCTCCTCAGCTTGTAAGTATGGCCATGCTTTCTGCTTTAAATATTATACATTGAAAAATTGAAATCTATCTTAATTTAAAATTGATTAATGGGTGAATATAGGCCTTTCAAGGCTAGTCCCATACCATATAGGCATCTCAGAGGCAGGGGTGATATGAGATACAGTCCCCAAATGCTATTTTGGTAACCTCATTAGTGATGAAAGGGCTCAAAACAAAGATATGCATCTCAGTATTTTCATGAAAGGGAAATTTTTCTGGTAATAAGGGGAGGAAATTGAGAAAAAATGTAGTGAAGTATGTACTCTCTATACTTAGAGAAAGTGCTAGTGTGTGACATCAGGAAAATAAAACCTCCTACCCTTTTTCTGAGACCAACAGACTTGATTTTAGCTTCTCAGCAGTATTGAAGAAGCCCCAAAGGCCACCTAAAGGAGAGGGGAGGGTATGTGACTTAGAGTCTGTTCTAACAATAGGAAAAGTCTTCTATTATGATAAGAAAATAACATCAAATTAAAACCATATTCTGGTGACACACTGAAGTAGATTATCTTTGTACTCTCTATTCCAATCAGGCACAGTTTTCTCAACTCTAAAACTAGGGAATAATAATTCTACCATCATTGAATCTTGAGGGTAGATGACTGAGTTCACAGCTATATAGAACTGAGTACTACCAGCCCCCAAATGCTAAGTGTCAGCTGCTAGTACTGGTATTATAATTTGTAATGAATAATATAATTTCTGATCAAAAGGCTCAATCATAAAAGTTGAGGTTTGAATTTTGCTTTATCCGTGGATGGCTTGAGAGTTTAATATAGCATTTTGACTTTCCTTTTTTTCTGAAACTAGAAATTATATCCAGTTTCTATTATGACATAATGGAATACAAGGACACCATTATAATATTTTCTATTTGAGAAATCTAAGCTAGAGATTTTCTTGAGGAGGCAGAGTTACCGCAAGAATAGTCAGAACTCAAACACCAGTCTTCTGACAAATTGCTATAAACCAAGACAAACTGTGGTGGTTGCTGAGTCATGTCCAGCACTTGCAACCCCATGGACTGTAGCCTGCCAGGCCCCTCTATCCATGGGATTTCCCAAGCAAGAGTACTGGAGTGGGTTGCTGTTTCCTTCTCCATCTTCTCCAGGGAATCTTCCTGACTCAGGGATTGAACCTGAATCTCCTGCACTGTAGGCAGTTTTTTTGTTTTTACTAACTGAACCACAGATAAAGCCTAAATAATGGAGGGATATTTTCTATAATGGTTCAGATGAACAAAGGGAGATATTTTATTGGAAGTTGAGCTAAGGACAGGGTATCATTGAAAATCTGTTAATTTGCTTAAATTTTGCCTGGTTGTTTTCATAGATTGCTCTGAGTTAGTGAGCCTTAATATTTGGGGTCTCAGATGACCATGGGACTTGGCCCTAGAGCCATTTCTTTCTAATCCAGTTAGAATTGGCCTCATCCTTTTCCCTTACATGATAAATTAGGCTTCACCTTGCCCTCGGCATGAATGGTGGCTTGGAATAGGTTCTAATTCAAAATAAGACCAATTCACTGCATGTGGGCAACTCAATTGTGATTGTCTCTGCCGTAGCTGCCAAACCAATCCTGGGTACATTTCAGGGTATAATTTAATGGCCTTAAAATCCTAGATCAACCAAACTTCATTTTATTAAAATTCCTCTGCTCTCTCTTTGGTAGTTTTTGCCCTGTGTCAAAGGCAGAGAGCCTGGAAGTACTTGGGCAAGTTTTGGACAATTTGAGATTGTTTTCCTGCTTGTCTTTTGTCAGTAAAGACTAGACCTGTGTCTTCTATGCAGAGAAGAGTTCTGTGATCACTCCTAAAAATGAAATGCTATATATAGGCTTGCTCATTCAAAATGGCAGAACTCTTCATTATGACCATCCATCTTGGGTGATCCTCCACAGCATGGCTCATAGCTTCATTGAGTTACACAAGCCACTTCACTATGACAAGGCTGTGATCCACGAAACATCTACTTCCATTTCACTGACTATGCTAAACCTTTTAACTGTGTGGATTATAGCAAACTGTGGAAAATTCTTAAAGAAATGGGAGTACCAAACCACCTTACCTATCTCCTGAGAAACCTGTATGTGGATCAAGACCCAACACTTAGAACCAGACATGGAACAACTGACTGGTTCAAAATTGGGAAAGGACTACTACAATATTGTATATTGTCATCCTGCTTAATTCATGTGCAGAGTATATCATGCAAAATGTTGGGCTGAATGAATCACAAATTAGAATCAAGATTGCCAGGAAAAATATCAACAACCTCAGATATGCAGATGATACCATTATAATAGCAGAAAGTGAAGAGAAATATAGAACCTCTTGATGAGTGTGTAAGAAGAGAGTGAAAAAGCTGGCTTAAAGCTCAACATTCAAAAAACTAAGATCATGGCATCCCATCCCATCCCTTCATGGCAAATAGACAGGGAAAAAGTGGAAGCACTGACAGATTTTATTTTCTGGGTTCCAAAATCACTGTGGATGGTGACTGCAGCCGTGAAATTAAAAGACTCTTGTTCCTTGGAACGGAAAGCTATGACAAACCTAGACAGCTTATTAAAAAGCAGAGACATCACTCTGCAGACAAAGATCTGTATAGTCAAAGCTATGGTTTTTCCAGTAGTCACATGTGGATGTGAGAGTTGGACCATAAAGAAGGCTGATCAGTGAAAAGAAATGACACTTTCAAACTGTGGTGCTGAAGAAGACTTGAGATTCCCTCGCACTGCAAGGAGATCAAACCAGTCAATCCTAAGGGAAATCAATTCTGAATATACATTGGAAGGATTGATGCTGATGCTGAAGCTGAAGCTTCAGTACTTTGGTCAACTGATACTAAGAGCTGACTCACTGGAAAAGACTCTGATGCTGGGAAAGATTGAAGGCAAAAATAGAAGGGGATGGCAGAAGATGAGATAGTTAGATGGCATCACTGACTTAATGGACCTGGATATGAGCAAACTCCAGGAGACAGTCTGGAGAAGGGATAGACAACTCACTCCAGTATTCTTGGGCTTCCCTGGTGGCTCAGATAATAAAGAATCCACCTGCAGAAGACCTGGGTTAAATCGCTGGGTTGGAAAAATCCCCTGGAGGAAGGCATGACAACCCACTCCAATATTCTTGCCTGGAGAATCCCCATGGAGTAGCAAAGAGTAGGACATGACTGAGCTACTGAAAAACAATTCAAAATTAGCATCATAGGACCAGGGCCAAGGTAAGCTGAATGAAGCCCTCATCCTGGGCCTAAAACTTAAATAGGTGCCAAAAATAATCAGACAAAAATAATAAAATATTAATTAAAAATCAACCTTAATGCAAAAAATCCATGATAAATACTAAATCAAAACTGCAAATGAAATTAGAATTCAGTACTATATTTCACAGCCCTTCCTCAGTCACCTCACTAGGCTATCATTTACTGATTTTTTTTTCTAAATATTTCCTTCAAATATTTCTCTCAATTACTGAGTTTTTTGCCTGTTGAAATTTCGCTCAAATAGCATGTACCTCTCTTTCCTTAGCCTGGCCCAAATTAGATTCTTATTAATCTTGCAGGGAGATGGTTAGATAATGAGGTCCAACCTACTGCACATTTTTCACAATAGCTTATAAAACTCAAGTTCTAGAAAAGACCTAGTGTGGCAAATTTCAGAGAATTTTGAAAGAATAAAGAATAATGATGCCTATTCATTTCATGGTCTCAACAATCATATGAAATGGGCATTTAGAAAAGAAAAAAAAAAAAATTGAGGCCATGTGTCACCAGAGATTGAACCTGCAATATAGTAAGTTCATTTGCCCAGGATACGAGAGTAAGGGAGGAGGCTGAGTTTCAGAGTCAGGTGGGCTGAGTAGAGTGTCAGGAGGCAGAAATGAGAGCCCGTATGGTCCCAGAAAAGAGCAAGAGCTGTGAGATGTGGGAAGACTATTTCCTATGGGCATTCTGGTTCCTAGTTCTATACTCTGTGAGGCCAACTATACTCCTACCCTTGGGTTCCATGAAATTCTTCTGTATCCTTCAAAGAAATTGCCATCATCAACTTGTGTCCGAGGTCAGGGGCAGAAGCCGGGGGGACCCCATGCCTGAAGGGCAGCGGCCAAGAGGAGTTACCCCATGTCCAAGGTCAGGGGCAGCGGCCGAGAGTACCAGACTGCGAAGGCGCAGGAACGGCCGAGAGGAGCTACCCCGCGTCAGAGGTCAGGGGCAGCGGCCGGGAGGAGCTACCCCACGTCCAAGGAGCCGTGGCTGCGCGGGCACAGGAGGGCCTAGAGGAGCTATCCCATGCTGAAGGTCAGGAAGGGCAGCGGTATGGAGATACCCCTCGTCCAAGGTAAGGAGCAATGGCTGCCCTTTGCTGGAGCAGCCATGAAGAGATACCCCACACCCAAGGTAAGAGAAACCCAAGTAAGATGGTAGGTATTGCAAGAGGGCATCAGAGAGCAAACACACTGAAACCATACTCACAGAAAACTAGTCAATCTAATCACACTAGGACCACAGCCTTGTCTAACTCAATGAAACTAAGCCATGCTGTGTAGGGCAACCCAAGACGGGTGGGTCATGGTGGAGAGATCTGACAGAATGTGGTCGACTGGAGAAGGGAATGGCAAAACCACTTCAGTATTCTTGCCTTGAGAACCCCATGAACAGTATGAAAAGGCAAAATGATAGGATACTGAAAGAGAAACCCCCTAGTCAGTAGGTGCCCAATATGCTACTGGAGATCAGTGGAGGAATAACTCCAGAAAGAATGAAGGGATGGAGCCAAAGCAAAAAAAATACCCAGCTGTGGATGTGACTGGTGATAGAAGCAAGGTCCGATGCTGTAAAGAGCAATATTGCATAGGAACCTGGAATGTCAGGTCCATGAATCAAGGCAAATTGGAAGTGGTCAAACAAGAGATGGCAAGAGTGAATGTTGACATTCTAGGAATCAGCAAACTAAAATGGACTGGAATGGGTGAATTTAACTCAGATGAGCATTATATCTACTACTGTGGGCAGGAATCCCTCAGAAGAAATGGAGTAGCCATCATGGTCAACAGAAGAGTCCAAAATGCAGTACTTGGATGCAATCTCAAAAATGACAGAATGATCTCTGTTCGTTTCCAAGGCAAACCATTCAATATCACAGTAATCCAAGTCTATGCCCCAACCAGTAACGCTGAAGAAGCTGAAGTTGAACGGTTCTATGAAGACCTACAAGACCTTTTAGAACTAACACCCAAAAAAGATGTCCTTTTCATTATAGGGGACTGGAATGCAAAAGTAGGAAGTCAAGAAACACCTGGAGTAACAGGCAAATTTGGCCTTGGAATGCAGAATGAAGCAGGCCAAAGACTACTAGAGTTTTGCCAAGAAAATGCACTGGTCATAGCAAACACCCTCTTCCAACAACACAAGAGAAGACTCTATACATGGACATCACCAGATGGTCAACACCGAAATCAGATTGATTATATTCTTTGCAGCCAAAGATGGAGAAGCTCTATACAGTCAGCAAAAACAAGACCAGGAGCTGAGTGTGGCTCAGACCATGAACTCCTTATTGCCAAATTCAGACTGAAATTGAAGAAAGTAGGGAAAACCACTAGACCATTCAGGTATGACCTAAATGAAGTCCCTTATGAATATACAGTGAAGTGAGAAATAGATTTAAGGGCCTAGATCTGATAGATAGACTGCCTGATGAACTATGGAATGAGGTTCATGACATTGTACAGGAGACAGGGATCAAGACCATCCCCATGGAAAAGAAATGCAAAAAAGTAAAATGGCTGTCTGGGGAGGCCTTACAAATAGCTGTGAAAAGAAAAGAAGCAAAAAGCAAAGGAGAAAAGGAAAGATATAAACATGTGAATGCAGAGTTCTAAAGAATAGCAGGAAGAAATAAGAAAGCCTTCTTCAGTGATCAATGCAAAAAAATAGAGGAAAACAACAGAATGGGAAAGACTAGAGATCTTTTCAAGAAAATCAGAGAGATCAAAGGAATATTTCATGCAGAGATGGGCTTGATAAAGGACAGAAATGGTATGGACCTAACAGAAACGGAAGATATTAAGAAGAGATGGCTAGAATACACAGAAGAACTGTACAAAAAATATCTTCACGACCCAGATAATCACGATGGTGTGATCACTGACCTAGAGCCAGACATCCTGGAATGTGAAGTCAAGTGAGCCTTAGAAAGCATCACTACGAACAAAGCTAGTGGAGGTGATGGAATGCCAGTTGAGCTATTTCAAATCCTGAAAGATGATGCTGTGAAAGTGCTGCACTCAATATGCCAGCAAATTTGGAAGACTCAGCAGTGGCCACAGGACTGGAAAAGGTCAGTTTTCATTCCAATCCCAAAGAAAGGCAATGCCAAAGAATGCTCAAACTACCACACAATTGCACTTGTCTCACACGCTGGTAAAGTAATGCTCAAAATTCTCCAAGCCAGGCTTCAGCAATATGTGAACCATGAACTTCCTGATGTTCAAGCTGGTTTTAGAAAAGGCAGAGGAACCAGAGATCAAATTGCCAACATCCGCTGGATCATGGAAAAAGCAAGAGAGTTCCAGAAAAACATCTATCTCTGCTTTGTTGATTATACCAAAGCCTTTGACTGTGTGGATCACAATCAACTGTGGAAAATTCTGAAAGAGATGGGAATCCCAGACCACCTGATCTGCCTCTTGAGAAATTTGTATGCAGGTCAGGAAGCAACAGTTAGAACTGGACATGGAACAACAGACTGGTTCCAAATAGGAAAAGGAGTATGTCAAGGCTGTATATCACCCTGTTTATTTAACTTATATGCAGAGTACATCATGAGAAACGCTGGACTGGAAGAAGCACAAGCTGGAATCAACATTGCCAGGAGAAATATCAGTAACCTCAGATATGCAGATGACACCACCCTTATGGCAGAAAGTGAAGAGGAACTCAAAGCCTCTTGATGAAAGTGAAAGTGGAGAGTGAAAAAGTTGGCTTAAAGCTCAACATTCAGAAAACGAAGATCATGGCATCCGGTACCACCACTTCATGGCAAATAGATGGGGAAACAGTGGAAACAGTGTCAGACTTTATTTTTGGGGGCTCCAAAATCACTGCAGATGGTGACTGCAGCCATGAAATTAAAAGACGCTTACTCCTTGGAAGGAAAGTTATGACCAACCTAGACAGCGTATTCAAAAGCAGAGACATTACTTTGCCAACGAAGGTCCATGTAGTCAAGGCTATGGTTTTTCCTGTGGTCATATATGGATGTGAGAGTTGGACTGTGAAGAAGGCTGAGCGCCAAAGAATTGATGCTTTTGAACTGTGGTGTTGGAGAAGACTCTTGAAAGTCCCTTGGACTGCAAGGAGATCCAACCAGTCCATTCTGAAGGAGATCAGCCCTGGGATTTCTTTGGAAGGAATGATGCTAAAGCTGAAACTCCAGTCCTTTGGCCACCTCATGCGAAGAGTTGACTCATTGGAAAAGACTCTTATGCTGGGAGGGATTGGGGGCAGGAGGAGAAGGGGACGACAGAGGATGAGATGGCTGGATGGCATCACTGGCTCAATGGACGTGAGTCTGAATGAACTCCAGGATTTGGTGATGGACAGGGAGGCCTGGCATGCTGCAATTTATGGGGTCACAAAGAGTCAGACACGATTGAGCGACTGATCTGATCTGATCTGATCTGAAAGGTAAATTTCTCCTTGCTCCCAAAAGTAAAAGACTAACTGGTTGAAGTTTGATTCTTCCAAATCTCTACCCTTGCAATATCCATCTCAGTTTTTACTTGGATAGCTCCATTAGCTTTCATCACTTAGCAGTTATTCCATTTTAATTAAATGTTTGCAATTTTTCAATAGAATGTTTTACAGTCATTTTCTTTTTTATAATAAATGTTTATAGAAGTACACACATATTGCTTTAATTTTTTTAACTGAATTGTTGCTGTGGCTCCCACAGTATCCAGTTGTATTGTGGACACACAGGTGTCACTCAATAAATATTTTAGAAAGAACAAAATCCATCTATTGACTATTTTTATTTTTACCAAGATACAAGGACAAATACCATCTCCAACAGTGTTAATATGCAATCGTATATTATAAGCATAAAAAGATGTTCTCTTTCTGTGCTGTTAACCCGGGAATAAACAAGCCTGAATTATGAGATATTGTAACTCCTCAGAGAGCCACCAATGACAATAGAAAACATGAGTGCAAAGCTCAAATGGTTTGTGTGTTCACCAGAAACTCAATTCAAAATTATGGCTCAATAATTCAACTTTGTCCCTATGAGGTTGTTTTATTTTTAATTTTATATCTTAGCTAGATAGAGTACCAAGCACAAAATATACACAGAAAAAAAAAAAGAGCCTCGGAGAATTAAGTATTCATAAATCCATTATAACTGAGTTGTATAACAATTAGTTTACTTTCATAATCTGGGTAGTGCTGTGTGCATCTGCATTTTTTTATTATAATTTTTATTAACATACATTCAAGTTCTCTGATTCTTAACATTTTTTATTCTTCTGATAATCCTACGAAAAGAATTGTTTGTCAGTGATAGATTGCTTTGATTTCTAGCCTTTCCATTTACCTTTTTATCATTTTTGTTACTATTTATTTATTTGGGGCTGTACTCTGTCTTCAGTGCTGCACGGGCTTTTCTCTAGTTGTGGCAAGCAGTGGCTACTCTCTACTTGCATTGCAATGGTTCCTCATTGTGGTGACCTCTCTTGTTGCAGAGCAGTGTCGCTAGGACACATGGGCTCCAGTAGTTGGGGCACATGGGCTCGGTAGTTGTGGTTCACAGGCTCCAGAGCACAGGCTCAATACTTGTGGCACAGAGGCTTACCTGATCCATGGCATGTGGGATCACCTCGCTTCCCAGATCAGGAGTCAAACCCCTGTCCCTTGCATTAGCAGGCAAATTCTTTACCACTGAGCGCCCAGGGAAGTCCTGCATTAGTTTTAGCTAGCATTTCCTAGAGTTGTGTTTTGAGGCAAGTGATGGACATGTATTAAAAATACCAATGCATGTTTCTGAACCCACTTTTTGAATTTCCATATCCTCAAAGTTTAGCAAGTCCAAAGCAAACATATTGAAGCCAAGCTGGCAAAAAACAAAAAGTGTGACCTTAGGCAGAGTTACTGGTAATTCCAATGCAGATCCTAATAGCTAGAAATCACTAAATGGCCACTGCTTGAAAAAATAGTTAAAATTATTGTGCTGAGTCATGCTTAGAGCCTATGAAGAAGGCTATTTTCTCTCTATTGATGCAAAATCCCAGGAAGACTCTTAGCTGTCCGTCTGTGATATCAGCCTTTAAGGATTATAAATACATCATTCAAAAATTTAGCATATCTCCATTAAATTACTGAGACTCAGTTTCCTCACCTGTAAATTCGCAGTGACAGTATCAATTTTGAAAGAGTTTTATGAGAATTTAAGCAGTTAATGTATAAGGGTGTTTTGTTACACCCTCTGTGTAACTGTGCTCCAATTGTACAACGTTGCTGTTTTTATGATTGTTATGATTTTACTTTTACAGTTTATTTCCCTGTCATTAATCTTCGAAACTGTATTGCTGCTGCTGCTGCTACTAAGTCACTTCAGTCGTGTCCGACTCTGTGTGACCCCATAGATGGCAGCCCACTAGGCTCCTCTGTCCCTGGGATTCTCCAGGCAAGAATACTGGAGTGGGTTGCCATTTCCTTCTTGAAACTGTATTATGAACCTTGATTTAAACATATAACATCTTTGGGGATAACCAAGATATCCTTAGGTTTATTATTTGCTATATAAGAAAGACATAGTTCAAAGATCTGCCTTTCAAGTTTCAGAAGGTACATTTTACTCACTATGTACTTTAACTGGTGAAAAATGGGTGTTGCTTTCCTGTATCAGCGTTTTCTCATGACTGGGATTTCCTGGGTCGTGGTGCAGTTGTATGTCCCTCTGGAAAGACTTTTTCTTTGACTTGATTACTGCAGCCCTTATTTTTTATTTGACTGGGACACTTCCTTCAAGATTGAATGTTAAGCGTCAGTCACCTATTTGGAAAGACATTTGGCAACAACTTGCCATCTAACTAAGGATGTCTGTCTTATTTTCACTCTGCCCTTCTCTGACTTTCCAACTAGAATCTAAGTTCCTTCATGACTGCACTATTTCATTAAATTTTGTAGCCCTTAGAAAACATCAATATTCAGATACTAGGTTTTAAACGAATAAATGAAAATACGTGTAAGATATGTAAAATATATATATATATAATAGCATTCTTAATTTTTACAGTCACTTGACTACTCTCTTCTGTAAAATAGAACATTTTGGAAGATTGTGTTATGCAGATGTTTTTCACTTAGTGGCTCTCTTTTACCAAAAGGGATCCTCATTTCCTGAAAGAATGAATGTAAAACTCAGAGGTGGCAACGGGGTTCTAGGTACGAGGAAAATCTGACTTAGCCCTGTTATCAATAATTGTAACAACTATGGGAATGAAGCACGAAAAAATTATTTGTTCTTGTCAATTTCTAAAAAATAAGCAGATGACAAAATCCTTCTAGTTGTTTATTGATTCTGTTTGGTTGTAATGAATTCAGATATGTTTCATGTAGACATGTTCAGCAATTTTGAATATTGGGTAAGTGTTAGAATGACAGATAGTATGTGGATGGGCTTGATATATATTCTTATGTCAGTCAGTAGCTGTTCAGTTTCTGTAAAATTATAGAAAATTTGCATTCATGTCAGGGAACTCTATCAAAGCAAAATATATAACATGAAATTTCAGAGTGTAATGTACAAATATTTTTCTAGATTATCTTTTATGAACTTTCTTAGATACAGAATCTTTTTCCTAAAATAAATTCAAATCACAAAGGCTGTATTCACTGATAATTCTGGTCCTGTGTGTGGTGAAAATCACTACATTTGACACTAACAAACTTGAGCAGCTTTATGTTTATTTTTCATCTAATTTGCTGTGTTTGTATAGACATAACTTATCCAAGAATAATATAATTAAAATGCTAAAATGTGCCAGGTATATTTAATTCTAGTGATATTAAAGATCATATTTCTGATCAAACATAAAAAGAACCAGCAGCAGCATCTTCTTTTTTGATGTACTTTGGGCATATGTCTATGATATTAATCACCTGAGATGTCATAACAAAATGTCTAATAAATAATTCTCCCCAATTCACAAGATTTAAAAAATGAAATTTCCATAGAATAAGGTGATAATTTGGTTTACAAAATAATTTGTCATTATGTATACCTAATTGTGGTTGTTTTTTGTTTTGTTTTGTTTTTTGCTTCTTTCTCATGTTGTCTCAGTTCAGTTCAGTTCAGTCACTCAGTCATGTCCGACTCTGTGACCCCATGAATCGCAGGCCTCCCTGTCCATCACCAAATCCCAGAGTTCACTCAGACTCACGTCCATCGAGCCAGTGATGCCATCCAGCCATCTCATCCTCTGTTGTCCCCTTCTCCTCCTGCCCCCAATCCCTCCCAGCATCAGAGTCTTTTCCAATGAGTCAACTCTTCGCATGAGGTGGCCAAAGGACTGGAGTTTCAGCTTTAGCGTCATTCCTTCCAAAGAAATCCCAGGGCTGATCTCCTTCAGAATGGACTGGTTGGATCTCCTTGCAGTCCAAGGGACTCTCAAGAGTCTTCTCCAACACCACAGTTCAAAAGCATCAATTCTTTGGTACTCAGCTTTCTTCGCAGTCCAACTTTCACATCCATACATAACCACTGGAAAAACCATAGCCTTGACTACATGGACCTTCGTTGGCAAAGTAATGTCTCTGCTTTTGACTATGCTATCTAGGTTGGTCATAACTTTCCTTCCAAGGAGTAAGCGTCTTTTAATTTCATGGCTGCAATCACCATCTGCAGTGATTTTGGAGCCCAGAAAAATAAAGTCTGACACTGTTTCCACTGTTTCCCCATCTATTTCCCATGAAGTGATGAGACCGGATGCCATGATCTTCGTTTTCTGAATGTTGAGCTTTAAGCCAACTTTTTCACTCTCTACTTTCACTTTCATCAAGAGGCTTTTGAGTTCCTCTTCACTTTCTGCCTTAAGGGTAGTGTCATCTGCATATCTGAGGTTATTGATATATCTCTCGGCAATCTTGATTCCGGCTTGTGCTTCTTCCAGTCCGCGTTTCTCATGATGTACTCTGCATATGAGTTAAATAAGCACGGTGACAATATACAGCCTTGACACACTCCTTTTCTTATTTGGAACCAGTCTGTTGTTCCATGTCCAGTTCTAACTGTTGCTTCCTGACCTGCATACAAATTTCTCAAGAGGCAGATCAGGTGGTCTGGTATTCCCATCTCTTTCAGAATTTTCCACAGTTGATTGTGATCCACACAGTCAAAGGCTTTGGCATAGTCAATAAAGCAGAAATATATGTTTTTCTGGAACTCTCTTGCTTTTTTTCATGTTGTCTAGGAGAAGGCAATGGCACCCCACTCCAGTACTCTTGCCTGGAAAATCCATGGGTGGAGGAGCCTGGTAGGCTGCAGTCCATGGGGTTGCAAAGAGTCAGACACAACTGAGTGACTTCACTTTCACTTTTCACTTTCGTGCATTGGAGAAGGAAATTGAAACCCACTCCGGTATTTTTGCCTGGAGAATCCCAGGGACGGGAGAGCCTGGTGGGCTTCCGTCTATGGGGGTCACACAGAGTCGGACACAACTGAAGCAAATTAGCAGCAGCAACAGCATCAGCAGCATGTTATCTAATAGTGTGCTGTGTGCCAAGTCACTTCAGTTGTGTTTGACTCTTTGTGACCCTATGGACTGTAGCCCACCAGGCTCCTCTGTCCATGGGATTCTTCAGACAAATACTGGAATGGGTTGCCATTTCCTCCTCCAGGGGATCTTCCTGATCTAGGGATCGAACTCCTATCTATGTCTCCTGCTTTGACAGGCAGGTTCTTTACCACTAGCACCACCTAAAGAGCAATGAGAACTAGAAATCATTTGAATCCCCCTTTTTTAAAAAAATGTATGATATTTATAACACATCTTAAAATAGGTGGAAGACACTTCTGGTTAGTCTTTTATCTATTCACTGAGTTAATCTGAAGAATGCTTTTTTCTGCATATATAATTTATTACTTAGTGATTCCAGAGAAATTTTATGCATTAGTATATTTAAATTAAGAAGTGACAAGATTACGGCCCTTATTATTAAATGCCAACAGATTACTCTGTCCATGGGATTTCCCAGGCAAGAATACTGGAGTGGGTTGCCATTTCCTCCTACAGGGGATTTTCAGGCCCAGGATTGAACCCACATCTCCTGCATCTGCTGCAATGGCAGGCAAACTCTTTACCACTAGTGCCACCTGGGAAGCCCCTTTATAGTTACTAACATCTAGTAAATATAATGCTCAATATGATGCACAGATGTTCAAGAAAGCACTCAAAATAGTGTATCAAATCTAGAATAAGGAAATCTGTGCTTTTTTATTAATCATAATTATAATTTAACAAGTTTTAGGGATCAGGAATTGAGTTTGATTCTAAAATTTAGGAGCACGGATGTCAGCTTTGAATATTTTCCAAACATTCCATGGCCATAGATTTGTAGACTGGAAGTGCTATTCCTCATGCACTATTCCCCACTGTCAGTCAGTCCCAGTCATGCTTGTCTTTAAGAAAAAAAGCATCCCAGTCCTTTAGAACTCAAAATAACTTCCAGTGGGAAATTTTGTAACTTCAACACAAGCCTAATCCGCAAATCCCCAGCCCGAATAATTCTGGTTTAATATCTTGAAAATGAAACCATCACCCAGAACGTTTTATTTCCCATTGTCCATTTGCAGTCTCGTTCCAGCCAAAGTTACAAGATTTGGATGTGCTCATTTTTAGAGTCGAGGGAGGTATGTAGTTTGTTGTAGCAGAACATTTTTGTGTTTCTCTAAAGATTATGTACACAGTCTTTAAGACCATTTTGGAAAGAGCAGGAACCTCAAACTCACATGTATTTTTCATTACTTTCTAGTTACTATTTCTTAGATTGTTAGAAATGGGATAATAACCTGAAGACTATCCTCCTGTGGTTTCCTGAAAGGGAAGATGGGATTGCCACCAAATCCCTAATTGAGACCAAATTAGAATAAACGATTGTTAAGCTCTCCAGCCTAATTGTGGATGGTGTGTATTTGACATTCACTAAGATATAAATTAAAATAAAAAGAGCATTTTCAGAGGTATTGGAGGAGCTTTGCATTAATGATGGCCTCCTTTGCACAGCTGAAGCTTTGCATTATTCATAATGTCATTATCAGGACTATTCAGTGTTGAATGATTTCTTCACCCAGAAATTGTACAGCCTGACCAGATAAGTAATATCTGTAGTTTGTATTTATTCTTATGACTGCTTACTGGGGTATGGCTTCTTTTATCTCTGCTGTGAGCTTACTTACTGCTGCTCAGCGGGATGTACCATCAGTGACATAAGCTTTATTCTTTTACAGATGCAGAGCGCTGCACCAAAGTATTAAATCCTGCAAATGTGGGGGAAAATTCAAAGGCTTTAATCCTTGGACTGGCAATAGTCATTGTACTGCTGCCATATGTCAACGCTGAAGTTAAGTTTCGAGTCTGCTCCTAGTCAGGCAGGCATGCAGGCATGTGCTGCCAGCTTGTTTGTTTAAGATAGAGTCTTCCCTGCCACTGCAATAACTTCGCATCCAAAACCTTTTCATCTGCACAAAACGAAGCAACCAGAGTCACACAATGAAATGCCAATGGGTCCTTTCAGAACTGATTTGTCTATTTCACAATCCCTTTCTTATTCTAATTAAACTTAGGAGAGAATTATGTTTCAACAACTTGGGCTGTGGAAAGACAAGGAATGGCAGGAGGGAATCAGAGCATTTAGAAAGCTCTCTGCTGTGAAAGCAAGGTTTAACGGTCTAGAGGGTTTTCTTTTTTTTTCCTCAGCAAAGAGATCATCTTTTGAAATCTTCTCCATCAGTTCCCCTCTACACATACCAATTTCAGTTTTATAACACCCCTTGCTGTGCATCTCTTGGCAGGAAACTTGCCCATCTTGCAGAGTCTTGCATGAATAATTCATTGAAGTGTCATGCTGACTCTCAAAAGCCTGGATTACTGCTTTGGAGGAAATGTTTAATAGGATTCTTCCAAACAATCCAAAATATAGTTCTGAGTTCTATTTGTCCTATCTCTTAGACGGTCTGAGTGCAATGAAAGAATGAATTGCGGAAAGCCCAAACACACCTGAGGCCGTTCAACCTGTGTCCACTTGGATGGTAACCCCATGATGAAGGTTAGTGTTTTAAATTAGGGTCCTAGCTTTTCAGACACATGCTTCTTGAGTACAGGATTTGAGTTCAAGCCATTGGCACAATTACTTTTTGTTAGATCTTGAGGTTTCAGCCACTCTTAGATAACATTGAAGGATCTTGGAGAACCAGGCAGATAAGGAGCTGAGAGAAAGTACTGAGATGGATGTGGGCAAACAAACCCTATACAGATTAGTCATTGTGATCTCTTGCTGTTACCTGTTGACAGTGTTCTTTAAACAGTAGTCTAGTGTGCTGTGGACCAAACTAAAACATTTAAAAATTTCCTTTAGACCCAGAAACGTATGTCTTTTAATCCCTGTCTGGTGATTTCATGGTATCTCTTCACCTTTATCTCCTCTTCCTTTCACCACAAAGGCTTCCTTTGCAATTGCATCAAAGCCTACGTTCAACAAAGTCTTTAAAAATATTCATATTACCCCATGAAGGACTGATGTCCTAAATTTTAACCCAAGCTCACTCTCCCAGGATAATTTGCATTTTAAATCAAGAAAAGCATCACAAATTTGAAAATACTCTCTTTTGAGACTTTATTTTTTGCTTAATGACTTTGAGAAGGACAAAAGTTGTGCTTGCTCATTGTAGAAAAACAAAACAGATAAAGCAAAAGAAAATTTTTAAATGGTAATCATCAATCACATCTTGACACTATGATATATTAATCTATATATTTATATTTTATATCTATATATAGATCTACCTATAGGTCTATAGATCCATATGTCCATGCACATCACTTTACAAAGATTAAATAATCTACAGCAGAATTTTAAACAGCAATGAAATTCTGGAGGCGTATCTATTCCATAGGTGTGCCCTATCTAGGTCATTAGATTTTAAATTGTTTCATGGAGCTGTGCAGATTAGTTAAAGGAGTTTGAGTTGGATATAGTTTTTTAAATTTGCCCTCAAGATCTGTGACACTTTTTCCCATTTCTCTTTGCCTCTTGAGGCTAATGTGAATGGATTATATTAATAGGCACCCTTACCCTCTGGCTTCCCACTGGGTTCAGTCAATGAAAGAGTCAACAGGAAGGAGCTCACTCAGGAGGGAAGATGAGATTAGGGTGTTTATTTTTCCAGTTTCCTCTCTTGGTAGGGACCATTAATAGCACACACTTCTTTCTGATTCTTAGTTTTAGTCACCAAAACTTCTGCTGTCTACCTCAGGCCTAAGGATAGTAGTAACGTCTTGATTCAGTTATTATTATTGCAAAGCAGGCTATCCCAGCACAGAGACTGTGAACTACAATCATTTCTTTGACACAAGATTCTGCAATTTTTGCAGGGTTTGGTAGAGAAGACTCATTTCTTTCTCTTGCCAGTAGAGGACCTACTTCTAAGACAGCTCCCTCACACTGATGGCAAGTTGGTATTGACTATGGCCTTGGAATTCAGCTTAGACTGGGGGTCAGAGAGCCCACGTTCATCTTCACAGAGACCTTTCCAGGGCTACGTGCTGTGTGTGCTTAGTCGCTCAGTCGTGTCCAACCCTTGGCCACTCCATGGACTGTAGCCTGCCAGGCTCCTCTAGTCCAGGGTTATACTGCTTCAATTTCCAAAATTCCTAGTATGGTGGCTGGATTCCAAGAGCAAGCATCTCAGAGAAAACCAAACACATAAATGGTATCACCTTCTATGATGCAGCTCTGGACATTGCATGGTATCATTTTCTACTGTAGTTACAAATGCTCCCACATTCAAGGGAAGGGAATAGAGATAACACTCCTCAATCAAAAGAATCAAAGGATACTGTATAAAGATAAGAAATATTTAGCCATTTCAACTGGGATAAGAAATATTGTAGCCATTTTTATTTTAATGCCAAACATCAGACTGCTTCAGACTATTATTAACTCTAGGGAGTTGTGCTGTCTTTGGGGATTTCTTTATATCCTGTCTATTTTTTATAAATAATCTCTATTAAATTATCCTCTAATTCCCAAATTTGAAGATGCTATGTTTTCCTACTGGGAAACATATACCAATAAGGGCTGAGAGTGGATGTGTCATGAAGGTAGGGGAAGATGGTTCCAGTTAGCAGGGTGCCAGGAATCAGCTTTAACTTCAACTACTGCAATACTGTCTTTAATTGTAATACATCTATTTTGTACTTCATAAGCTCTCACTCGAATCAAGTGTCATTCTGCTGAAAAAAAAAAAATGCTTTACACCACCATTTGGGGATTCTTGAGCACACTGATACCACTTTTCAAAGTTGTTTCCTGCCTTCTAATAAGTCTTAATCAAGGTCTTTACTAGCCAGTGGTTCTTGCCATGAAAATTCATTCTTCTTCTTGCTTAATCACTAGATATATACAAAGCATGTGCAATATTCATTGTACTGTCAGGTATTTTAACAAAACACTATCCTCACTAAATCCCAGACCTCTCCATTTTGACCATCCTGGTGTCATTAACCCAACCTTGAGCATTCTGTTCAAACAGCAGACTCATACAGAAAAGGACTCCTATAGAATAGTTGCTTTAAAAAAAAAGAAAAAGGTTCAACAGGACTTTTTTCTCTGTTTATACTGCTCATCTCTTCTCAGGTGAAACCCTCCAAATGCCTATTGAACCCACAAAAGGAAATGAAATAGCAGAAGCGAGGATATATTCTACTTGTGAGGACAAGTAGAATAGAAGGGAGCCACAGGCCTTTTCAGCTGGTGGTACTGAATTCTCCTGTAAAATAAAAATATAAAAAGTCAATGTTTTGGCTAGGAGGTAATCAGGTGAAGGGAATATGTTTTTCTCGTTTTCTTTTCTGGCCTTCGGAGCTTTTTCCTTTGTGAAACTGAAAACTATAGAATTGCTAAAGAAACAGGAAAAAAATGAAGAGCTTTAAGTCATTGGAAAATTTAAACTGCAGGTTAATTATGCACACATTTGTCTATTTTGAAGTGCACGGAAGATTCATAGTCACAATAAATTATAATACAGATCAACAATCTACATAATCCCTTCAATTTTTAAAAAATGCCAATTTTCACTTAATCATTAGTAGTCTGTGTTAGAATAACCAATATTCTGGTTGATCCTCAGCAATATGTGTGTTGACTGGCATTTATTTTGACCAAACGGATGTTTGTTCTGATTTGTCTAGGCTTGAGTTTAACCAGTTGTTAAATATTTTGAATACCATTTCTAGAAATAGATATTATTATTGTTCTCACTTCACAGATATTGAATGTGAGGTTTCCAGAATTCAATTCCTCCCTCATATAAATGCCATAACTGAGCTTGGAACTCCAAACCTTTCAATAATCTTGCTATTACACCCTTTACTGTAGTTCAGTTTTAAGTTCATCACTTAGAAAAGTAAACTGGTATCACACCAATATCAAACATGTTTCTACATGACTAGGTTTCCATAACATATGAAATGTAAAAGGTTCTTTTAAAGCTAACAATGTTTAGAGCCCAAGGAACAGATTGTATCATTAGAAAGGTCAGAATCTCGTTTCACCCTTGTGTTCAAAGGGCAAAACCCATACTTCAGACAAAGAGCTTATCTCGTTTTTCTACTTTACTGTTTTCTTTCTGGTTTATATAACATCTGAAGTTAAGTTTTAAGGAAATAACCCTGTCTTCAAATATTTATTTTGTGAGTGCCATTTCCATAGAGCTACACTGAGAGTGATGGGGATACAAGTTCCATACATTTGTATCCCCTCTCCCACAAGAAAAAGACTCCATTCTATTTATTAAAATTATCAGATAAAACTAGCTGAAAAAACACACCTCAACTTAACCAATGCTTCCTATTTTCACATAGATACTAAGCATGCCATATAAGAATTATTTTCTTACATATATGTTTTCTTGTCATTTAATGCTGTTTGATTAGCTCAAACGCAGCCTTCAGGCAGCACTTATATGAAATACTTAATATCTATGTGAAAATAGTAAATGGGCTTCCCAGGTGGAGCTAGTGGTAAAGAACCTGCTTGCCAGTGCAGGAGATATGAGATGTAGGTTCAATTCCTGAGTTGGGAGAATCCCCTGGAGAAGCAAATGGCAAGGAAATCTTGCCTGGAGAATCCCATGGACAGAGGAGCCTGGCAGGCTACAGTCCATAGGGTCACAAAGAGTTGGACACAACACAATAAATATAATCCCTTTACTTTCAAAATATGAATTTGTGAATAAGAAGAATAAATGCAAGTTAAATAGCCACCATTTTAAATAGTCCCTAATTTAGGTAACATTTATAAAGGCCAAGTGAAATTGAAGCTAAGGCTATTAGTTATAAGCTCAAGGCTTTGCTGTTGTTTGTCAGAACTAAGTAGCTTACCCCACCCCCCAAATATATCAAGGTCTCTTTGGCTTTAGAGTAATGTAAATTAAGACAAAACTTATATGGTTTGCATAAGCTTTGGATATTTGATTAGTCATATGGCATTCCCCAAGCTATGGAAATCAAGCTCTGTCCAGAGCCAGGTCTCAGAAATATAGGCTATCACACTATTTAATAATCTCACACATTTTAAAAATCATCTCCAATCTGCTTTTATATTTTTTTTTCATTTCTTGCCTAATAACAACTCTCACACTGAAAAACATGGGGGCTGGTGCCAGAATCTTCATTTTTTTTTTTTTTTTCAGAAAAAATTTTATTCAGTTAGGTCTCAAGAAAAGACTATGGCCCAAGCCAACCACAGCAAGTGGGAAAAATAATATCTAATATGTTTTTTCTGTCTCCCCCTATGCCTCAGCAGCTTTTTCTGGATCCATGGTCCAGACGCTTCCTATACTACAGAAGTCTTCTAATTCAATTATGTATGAAGGAAAGTATCAAAGGAAAGTCATTGTGGAGATGCCAAGTTAGAAGTGTAGAATCTAAAGTTTTCTGTCTAAATTAAATTTCAATTAGATTGGATACCAGATTTTTTTCTGCTATTAACAGTAATTTGCACATTAAAAAAAATTAATGTTACCCTGCATTACACTCACTAGCTCTGCACGTTTACATTCATGCTCAATTGTTTCCATCTCTTTGTGACCCCATTGGAGAAGGCGATGGCACCCCACTCCAGTCCTCTTGCCTGGAAAATCCCATGAGCAGAGGAGCCTGGTGGGCTGCAGTCCATGGGGTCGCTGAGAGTCGGACACGACTGAGCGACTTCACTTTCACTTTTCACTTTCATGAATTAGAGAAGGAAATGGCAAGTCCAGGGTTCTTGCCTGGAGAATCCTGGGGACGGGGAGCCTGGTGGGCTGCCGTCTCTGGGGTCGCACAGAGTCGGACACGACTGAAGCGACTTAGCAGCAGCAGCTTTGTGACCCCATGGACTGTAGCCTGTCAGACTTCCCTGTCAATGGGATTTTCCAGGCAAGAATACTGGAGTGGGTTGCCATTCCCTCCTCTAAGGATCTTTCTGACCCCTAAGTCCATCATTAAATTTGCGGTCATGCTGCAATCTTTATTGTCTTTGTAGATAAGCTCTTAATCAAAAATCTTATTCCGCTCTTTAAAGTGAAACATTCTGAAACTAAGTTTATAAAATGAGAACCTTTCTTATGCAAGCTTTGTAAATTAGAATCTTCTTAATCTCTAGTTTAAGACCAATGTGTTCTGCAAACAAAAGAGGAATGTGAAAAGAGGTTTGTAAATTATAGTAACTTTCTCCCTTTACTTCTAGTGATGATTTAAGTTTACATGCTGCTTAACAGAACATGATTATTGACTCAATTTCCATGATATATTTTCTGGATTACACAATAAGTATGCCTCTCTTAGGGAGAAAGAAGGTACATAGTTCTTCACATTGGGCTGGCTAAAAAGTTCTTTTATGTTTTGTAAAATGTTATGGAAAACCCCAAATGACCTTTGTGGTCAACCCAATATTTAAATCAGCATACAACATTAAGAAAGTGATAAATTTTAAAACCACAAATAGAATAACTATGGTACAAATGTATGTTGCTGTTTCTAAAGTTTTGACAATCTTTATAGCAATTGAATTAACTCAGTCTCTTTTGCCTTTTAGGGCAAATAGGTTTGATTTTTTTCCTCCAAATGGTTGCCAGTAGCTACCAGTAGTGTTGTAATGAGGACTCTCAAACTGACTGAAGTTATTAGAAAGATTGTCATGACCAACTAAAGATATCTGTCATGAATTTGAGAGGGAAAAGTGGTAGCAAATATTTTGTAAGACATTTTGCCTTTCTCATGTATATAAAGTCAAAGAGCAAGACTGACTGATTTTTCCTGTTATTTAACTTTGGGACTCAAGGGAAATATTATATCCCCCGTACTTGTAGAATTAAAACTATCCCTACTGGTGTTTGGAAATTCAAACTTTCCAGAACTTCCAAAGTTACTCTAGTGAGAGGCCAAAGTTTGGGAACCATTATTTTAAGAACTAGAGTTAGATCAAACATATTCTGTAATTCAGAGATAAATGGTAATTTGTGAGCTGAGTATATGCATGCATGTGGCGGGTGGGAAGGGGTAGTACAGGAAACCAAGCCATGAAATTCTTTTCTCATGGTAGACACATAGGATCACTTTCAGGCTTTGCAGTTTTTTTGCATGTGTGTTTTTGTTTTTGTGAAGATAAATTCAGGGAAAACCAAAAGAATAGATATAGACTCATCCAGGAAAATAAGAACAAGGTAGAGTATAATCTTTATTAGGGTCATAGATGCCTCTTGTTTTTCCCTAATTTAGAATGGCTCACCTGCCTTTAAACACAGTGGAAGTGGAAAACTCTGGCAATTGTTTTGAAATTCATTGAATTACTTGATGATTGCTTCTAGTTTCCATTTCAGTGCAACTGTGGAGACCTAACCATAATTTACTTCCTGGTTGAGTGATCCTAACAATGTTTTCTCTTAATACTGTACAATGTTATCACAAACCAAAGTGACATAAAAAAGGAAACCCTTGAATTCTCTTACCTCTTCTCATATATTTTAAAAAATTATTAGCTTCTAAATCCATGAAACAATAAATATCTAAATGTTTTCACAAACATGTTCCTTTCTCCATCTTTTCCCTCTCTCACACACACATGTTATGTAGCTATTTCTGTTAATGCATTCTAATAAAGGAAAACTTTGGAAAAGTCTACAGAAATTAAAGTTTCTCAAGATGAATCATGATTTAATGATTAAAAATAACAATGTTTAGTAACATGCAAAATTACAACATATTGCAAAAGATAATTGAAATTCCTGCATATGCGTAGGATATTAATATTTTCCCTGCTTTTTTCTAATTAGATAGATGTGTGTATTTAAAAATCTGCTCCCCACATGTTCTGAAGGATGCCAGGTTTTTCCTGAGTCATTCTGCCAATTCAGATACTGTGTTTAAATGTCTTCTATTTCACTGGTAGTATATACACATGTGATATTTTAACATCTTTGGAACCTACTGGTGTGCTGGGGGTGTCAGCACAGATGTAGAAACATGTTATCATTATGAGAAAATAATTCATTTATTGGCCACATTCATCTTTCTATTGACAGTAGTGGCCCTTACTATCCAATATGATTTATAGTATAGTCTCAACATGAGTTGCCAAAACTGATAGGCTTCCAGAATATTAAAAGGTTTTGAGAGGTGCTGTTATGGACTGAATATCTGTGTCCCCTAACTTCATATTGTCGACTTAAAAAAATGTATAATGTGAGAGTTGCGAGTTAAGTTTTACTTGGGACAAATGAAGACTGCAGCCTGGGAGAGAACACCTCAGATAGCTCTGAAAAACTGCTCCAAAGAGGTAGCGGGGGAAAGGCAGTATACACATGATTTTGGTGAAGGTGGATACATGTAATCAAAAACATATTTTTCTAGAAGGTTTCTGCTAGTCTCATGAAGCTTTCTGCTAGTCACGAGGAAAACAGTCATTACCATGAAGGATTTTAGTGCTTTTCTAGATATGAAGAGATACAAGATTTAGGCACATAAAGTAGGCTCCTGAAAATGGCTATCTGAAGACTTATCCTTCCAGTTTATCCCCAGAGCACAGAGTGCCTCATTTCCATTCTCCACTCTAAACTCTTTTCAGGGGTGTTGAAGGTCAGCAGCTATAATAGTATGTGATTTAATCCCTGTTGAGGTAGATGGCAAGTGCCCATGTCAAGTGCCAATTTGTAGCTGACAGTATGTTAAAACGTAACCCCATTATTACGGTATTTCTAGATGGGGATTTTGGAAGGTGCTTGGGTCATGAGGATGAATTCCTTTGGAACTGGATTAGTGCCCTTGTGAAAGACAGTCCAAGGAACTCCCTTGCTTCTTCTACCACAGGAGGATACAGTAACCATTTGGTCATCTTTGAGTCAAAACGTGGACCCTGACCAGATACTCAATCTGTTGATGCCATAATCTTGGATTTCCCAGTATTCAGTAACGTAATAAATAAATTTCTGTTATTTAAGCCATGCAGTCTCTGCTTGACTGTTATAGCAGCTGGAGCAGATTAAGAGAAGTGTAGACCTTATTTTAGAGCCAGTTCTCTAGAAGCAGAACATGACCCAGGGATTTGGATGCACTTGACTCATTCAGGGAGGCTGCTCAGGAGGAAAGACATGAGGGAAGCAAGATAAGAAGGGGATAGAATTAGCATGAGTTCCTCCACCTTGAGGCAAGAGGGTCAGCATTTTTTGCCTCACTTTGTTAGTTGCTAGAACTGCTGTCACAAAATGTCACAATCTGGGTGTCTTAAATGATGGACATATGTTGTCTCATAGATCTGGAGGCTGGAAGTCCAAGATCAAGGTGCCAACAAGGTTGGTTTCCTATAGGACCATAAAGGAAGGATCTGGTCCATGCCTCTCTCCTTGGCTTGCAGATGGCTGCCCTCTTGCTGCCTCTTCACATGGCCATCTCTGTGCATTCGAGTCCCCAGTGTCTCTTTCTATGTCCCAACATCCTCTTATTTTAAAGACACCAGTCAGATTGGATGAGGGCCTATCCATGGGATCTCATTTTGGTGAATCACCGGTTAAAGACCTAGTCTCCAAATAAAATCATATTTTGAGAAACTGGGATCAGGGCTTCATGGTATAAATTTAAGGGATGGTAAACCATTCAGCCCATAACATACATCCATCACTTATTGAGTGGCTATAGGCCACCTCTTGGAGAAGGGTGGGGAGTAATCTTGTGTTTGTGTCTAGAAAGCACTTAGAGCAGGTGGGGCTGGATAGATGGACTGACTGGGGAAGGGGATCTGGGCAGAGCACCACACAGTGTTCACTGCAGAAATGATCATCAATAACAACAGCTAGTATTTCCTGCAATTTAATCATATATTTCATCAAATTTAGAACCCCACCAGTTATAAGATACACTTTTGTTTTAAGTATTATAAAGAAAGAAAAAATGTCCAAGATGAGGATCTAATAGAAAACCACCATCTAAAGTTGGTATACCTAAGAGCTAAATCTTCATTATCAGACGAAATGGGTTAAAAGGTCACCAGGCAGGAAAGGGCAGTAAGAGACTTTCATATTTCCATCTTGGCATGGGATGGAAGGAATAAAAAGACAATTTCCATAAGAGTTAGAACCACAGGCTCTTACTACCATTGTTCTTGTGTTGTTCAGTCACTAAGTTGTGTCTGACTGTGACTCCATGGACTGTAGCCCACCAGGCTCATCTGTCCATGGAATTTCCCAGGCAGAATACTGGAATGGGTTGCCATTTTAGTCTCCACTTACTACCATGTTTGTTTGTTTGTTTGTTTTTGCATTCATACTGTCAGATTTGTCCAAAAACCTTGAGCAGGCACTTCAAAGTGCTCTCAGGTCATGATGCTCCCAAATGACTGGCAGAAATGTATACAAATCTGGCTAAACAGTCAAGTAAGTGCCACTGATTATAAAACATTTCCTCCAAAAGTAGAAAATAATGATAACAATAGATAAGTGTTTATATGTTCCATGGCTTGTTCTCTAGGTGTTGGCAAGTTATAGTCCATGGTCCAGATGTGGCTGCAACCTTTTTTGGTAAATAAATTTTACTGGAACATAGTTACACTCATTCACTTATATTGTCAGTCTGTGGCTGCTTTTACATAGCTGATTCATTGCATCAGAGACTATTTTAGAAAGCCAGGAGTTATTATTTGATCCATTACAGAAAAGGTATGATGACCCTGAGCACTTCCACCTATCCACTTTTTAATTTTCATAATGATCTTATATGGTAGGTGGTGTTATATCCCCATTTTATAGACATGGAAATAGAGGCCAAAGTCATATATAGCCTGATAAGTAGTATAAGAAAGATTTGATGATAGGTGCACCATTCTTATTTCTGATTGCTTACAGAGAAGTCAAGATGAACAAAGAAGGGGATAGGCTGATAGTAGGAGACTCACAGAAAAGCTGTGGCATGAGTGAATGAATATGGCTGGGAAGTCACTCAGTTGTGTCTGACTCTTTGTGACCCCATGGACTATACTTTCTCCAGGGGATCTTCCCAACCCAGAGATCGAACCAGGTCTCCTACATTGCAAGCGGATTCTTTACCAGCTGAACCACAAGGGAAGCCCAAGAATACTGGAGTGGGTAGCCTATTCCTTCTCCAGCAGATCTTCCTGACCCAGGAATCAAACTGGGATCTCCTGCATTGCAGGCAGATTCTTTACCAACTGAGCCATCAGGGAATCCCAAGGCTGGGAAGTGGCAGAAGCAAAATTTGAAGCCAGGTCACTCTGAATCCAAATCCCATTGTCTCTTGGAAACTAGACGTTACAATGTAATTAAAAAGACTCTCTCAATCTCTCTAGTTAACTAACTTGCCAGAGTAATTCATACCATTGCCTCTGATAAAAATATGATGACTAATGCATCAAACAGGCTATGCTCAAGTACTTTTACTCCCAGCAGTTGAGGTGGATGGGTCTTATTTGAATTATTATTTTAATTAACTGACTTACTATTGTCCTCATTTCATTGAGGAAGTGGTCATCCATTGTACCTGACACAGAACTTTCTGTGAGTTAAGAGACATTCTAAAGACAGAAAAAATTTTCCTTGACAAATTATTAGTTGTTTCCTCATGTAGATAAAGAAAAATTATTATTTTTGAAAATAATTACAATTAAATTATTAAAAGTCCTAGTTGTTTGAATTTAATGCCCAGTATATCTACTACTGTGGGCAGGAATCCCTCAGAAGAAATGGAGTAGCCATCATGGTCAACAAAAGAGTCCAAAATGCAGTACTTGGATGCAATCTCAAAAATGACAGAATGATCTCTGTTCATTTCCAAGGCAAACCATTCAACATCACAGTAATCCAAGTCTGTGCCCCAACCAGTAATGCTGAAGAAGCTGAAGTTGAATGGTTCTATGAAGACCCACAAGACCTTTTAGAACTAACACCCAAAAAAGATGTCCTTTTCATTACAGGGGACTGGAATGCAAAAATGGGAAGTCAAGAAACACCTGGAGTAATAGGCGAATTTGGCCTTGGAATACGGAATGAAGCAGAGCAAAGACTACTAGAGTTTTGCCAAGAAAATGCACTGGTCATAGCAAACACCCTCTTCCAACAACACAAGAGAAGACTCTACACATGGACATCACCAGATGGTCAACACCAAAATCAGATTGATTATATTCTTTTCAGCCAAAGATGGAGAAGCTCTATACAGTCAGCAAAAACAAGACCAGAACTGACTGTGTCTCAGACCATGAACTCCTTATTGCCAAATTCAGACTGAAATTGAAGAAAGTAGGGAAAATCACTAGACCATTCAGGTATGACCTAAATCAAATCCCTTATGATTATACAGTGGAAGTGAGAAATAGATTTAAGGGCCTAGATCTGATAGATAGAGTGCCTGATGAACTATGGAATGAGGTTCATGACATTGTATAGGAGACAGGGATCAAGACCATCCCCATGGAAAAGAAATGCAAAAAACCAAAATGGCTGTCTGGGGAGACCTTACAAATAGCTGTGAAAAGAAGAGAAGCAAAAAGCAAAGGAGAAAAGGAAAGATATAAACATCTGAATGCAGAGTTCCAAAGAATAGCAAGAAGGGATAAGAAAGTCTTCTTCAGCGATCACTGCAAAGAAATAAAGGAAAACAACAGAATGGGAAAGACTAGAGATCTCTTCAAGAAAATTAGAGATACCAAGGGAACATTTCATGCAAAGATGGGCTCGATAAAAGACAGAAATGGTATGGACCTAACAGAAGCAGAAGATATTAAGAAGAGGTGGCAAGAATACACAGAAGAACTGTACAAAAAAGATCTTCATGACCTAGATAATCACGATGGTGTAATCACTGACCTAGAGCCAGACATCCTGGAATGTGAAGTCAAGTGGACCTTACAAAGCATCACTACAAACAAAGCTAGTGGAGGTGATGGAATTCCAGTTGATCTATTTCAAATCCTGAAATATGATGCTGTAAAAGTGCTGCACTCAATATGCTAGCCAATTTGGAAAACTCAGCAGTGGCCACAGGACTGGAAAAGGTCAGTTTTCATTCCAACCCCAAAGAAAGGCAATGCCAAAGAATGCTCAACTATCGCACAATTGCACTCATCTCACACGCTAGTAAAGTAATGCTCAAAATTCTCCAAGCCAGGCTTCAGCAATACATGAACTGTGAACTTCCTGATGTTCAAGCTGGTTTTAGAAAAGGCAGAGGAACCAGAGATCAAATTGCCAACATCCGCTGGATCATGGAAAAAGCAAGAGAGTTCCGGAAAAACATCCATTTCTGCTTTCTTGACTATGCCAAAGGCTTTGACTGTGTGGATCACAATAAACTGTGGAAAATTCTGAAAGAGATGGGAATACTGGAGCACCTGACCTGCCTCTTGAGAAATCTGTATGCAGGTCAGGAAGCAACAGTTAGAACTGGACATGGAACAACAGACTGGTTCCAAATAGGAAAAGGAGTTCATCAAGGCTGTATATTGTCACCCTGCTTATTTAACTTCTATGCATAGTACATCATGAGAAACACTAGACTTGAAGAAACACAAGCTTGTTTCAAGATTGCCGAGAGATATATCAATAACCTCAGATATGCAGATGACACCACCCTTATGGCAGAAAGTGAAGAGGAACTCAAAAGCCTCTTGATGAAAGTGAAAGTGGAGAGTGAAAAAGTTGGCTTAAAGCTCAACATTTAGAAAACGAAGATCATGGCATCCGGTCCCATCACTTCATGGGAAATAGATGGGGAAACAGTGGAAACAGTGTCAGACTTTATTTTTTTGGGCTCCAAAATCACTGCAGATGGTTATTGTAGCCATGAAATTAAAAGATGCTTACTCCTTGGAATGAAAGTTATGACCAACCTAGATAGCATATTCAAAAGCAGAGACATTACTTTGCCAACAAAGTTTCGTCTAGTCAAGGCTATGGTTTTTCCTGTGGTCATGTATGGATGTGAGAGTTGGACTGTGAAGAAGGCTGAGCGCCGAAGAATTGATGCTTTTGAACTGTGGTGTTGGAGAAGACTCTTGAGAGTCCCTTGGACTGCAAGGAGATCCAACCAGTCCATTCTGAAGGAGATCAGCCCTAGGATTTCTTTGGAAGGAATGATGCTAAAGCTGAAACTCCAGTACTTTGGCCACCTCATGCAAAGAGTTGACTCATTGGAAAAGACTCTGATGCTGGGAGGGATTGGGGGCAGGAGGAAAAGAGGACAACAGAGGATGAGATCGCTGGATGGGATCACCAACTCAATGGACGTGAGTCTAAGTGAACTCCGGGAGTTGGTGATGGACAGGGAGGCCTGGCGTGCTGGGATTCATGGGGTCGCGAAGAGTCAGACACGACTGAGCAACTGAACTGAACTAAATTGAACTGATAAATCTTAAAATTATCAGAAATTGAGGTATTATTAATACATATGTGCATATAAATCTTACTAAAAATATTTCACACAAACTCTTTTTTAAAGGATTATTTTTTTAAATAATTGGAAAGCAGGAAAGAATTTTAGGAAATATTAAGAAAATAATTTAAAAATATTTTTAAACTATTAAAGCCATTAAAAGATATATTTTTAGGACTTGGTATTAATGAGAAGAAGGCAAGGTCTTCTGTTCAGTGAGGGAGCCTGTGTTGAACTCAATCTGGTCTTATTCCAGTGTACCTGCCTTTAACCACTACCTTTTATTTGCTGTTTTCTGGAAAATTCCATTCTGCACAAAGTTCTGTACAAAGTTCTTAAATAACTTTCTGATTGGGGCAGAGAGGAGAAGACATCTGAACTGAGTTTTGAATGGCTCATGCTGCTGCTGCTGCTAAGTTGCTTCAGTCATGTCCAACTCTGTGCGACCCCATAGACAGCAGCCCACCAGGCTCCCTCGTCCCTGGGATTCTCCAGGCAAGAACACTGGAGTGGGTTGCCATTTCCTTCTCCAATGCATGAAAGTGAAAAGTGAAAGGGAAGTCTCTCAGTCCTGTATGACTCTCAGCGACCCCAGGGACTGCAGCCTACCAGGCTCCTCTGCCCATGTGATTTTCCAGGCAAGAGGACTGGAGTGGGTTGCCATTGCCTTCTCCAGAATGGCTCATGGGAGCTCAGCAAAAGAATGAGAAGAGAGAAAGGGAAGGCAATGTCAGTCAAAGGAAAACCTGTGCAGAGACCAAAGACATGAAACAGCATAAAAAGTAGAGAGTTTAAAGTGGTTCAGAACTAGCAGAGGGTCTGGTGGATATTGGGACATGGAGGCAAAAGGTTGTAATAAGGTTAAAAATACGTTCAGCATCTGTAGTGGGAAGCTTCAGCCAAGGAACAGTGAGGAGCCACTGAAGAATTTAGACAGTGGTCAGAGGAATTCATATGTTCAATATTACACAGTCATCATGATGGCAGAGTATATACAACAACCTGGAATGGGAATGGATAGGGTATCTCTGAGCGTTCCTTATCAGCGTTGCTTGCTGGCTTCTCCCCTGTCCACGCATTCCGTACCACTGTGAAGCAAGAGCCAGTCCTTGTCCCCTTCTTCTCACTCTCCACACTCCCTTGGTCAAACTTATCCATTCCCATGGCTCATAGATCACTGCAAGCAAACTGGGTCCTTCTCCCGAGGAACAGTCTAATGCTGCCCACTAACAGCGGCTTGAAGCTGAGAAATTTCAAACTCTGTGTATCCAAATCTGACTCATAATCCTCCAGTCCATATCATGACCTCATTCAGCAATGACCTTCCTATTCCATCAGATAGGAAGGCAGAAAATCAGAAGATGTCCCAGATCCCTCTCTTGCTTTTCCTTTTTAAAAATGATGATAAGGACACTTGTCACAAGATCTACCTTTTGAAAATGTAAAGTGCAGAATACAGCATTGTAAACTATGGGCAGAATGTGGTACAGCAGATCTCAAGGGCTTATTCAGCTCACACAAATGAAATGTTATACTTGTTGAAAAGCAGCTTATTTCCCCTCCCCCAGCCCCTAGAACCCCCATTCTACTCTGTTTCTGTGAGTTTGATTAGTTAAGAAACCTCATGTAAGTGTAATCATGCATATTTGTCCTCTCTAAATTCCTTTTTCTCCCAACACTCTCCATTTTATTCAGTTTCAAAATTGAATTTGAATTTTGTGAACTCAACCTATTAATAGCCCCATCTCTGCTCTTGGTGTGGGTTCTCATTGTCTCTCCCCTGAGATGTGTGTCCTGGTCATCTCCTAATAGAATGGGGCTCTCTGTGCCCAGTCTTGCCTCTCTCCTATCTATTTTTCATCTTCTGATAAATACCATTCTAAAATATCAAGCTGCCTCTTGCATAAATCTTCCCTATGTTTCCCCACTGCCTGCAAGATGCAGTCAGCACAGTTCTCAATTCTAAATGTAAACTGGGATCTCATGAGGAGCTTTCAAAATCTGTAGGCGTCATAGTCCTGATGCCCAGAGTTCCCTGCTCTGGGGTGAGGCACAGAAGTACTTTTAATAGTTTGTAAATGCTCCCAGGTGATTCTGATGTGCAGCTTGAGTAAGAATTACCAACAAGAGCCACAGAAGCTGTCAGGGATTTGCCCATTGCTTATGTTTCCCCCTTCTCTCCCAACCTCACCCCACTTTCAGCCCATAGCTTGTCCTTCACCCATGTTGAAATAATGATAAATTCTCCAATATATCAACCTATTAATATATTTGGGTTGGCCAAAAAGTGTGTTCAGGTTTTTACATAGCATCTTAAGGAAAAACCCAAAATGTTGACCACCCCAATAGCTGTTCTCTGTGTCTGCAGAGCTCATCTTTCCTCCTCAATGTTTGCCTGACTCTTCCCTCCTTTAGCCCCCAAGCCATCAGGTTTTTCCTCACATTTTAGAGCCTCTATCATTTTATTGCATTTGTTCTTTACCTATCTGCCTTCTCCCATAGAAGTAGCTCCTTGAGTTGAGAGTTTGGGTCTCATTCTGTTCCTAGTGTTATCCCAGGACCTTACATCTAGAACAAAGTCTCTCAACCTTGGCACTCTTGCTATTTTGGACTAGATAACCCTGCTGTGGGGCTGTCCTGCAAATTGTAGGAGGCCTGGGGTCCTAGTCTCCCCACTAGATGCCAACAGCGCATCTCTTGCCACTTGTGACAATCAAAACTCTCTCCTCTGGGTGGGGCTGGAGAGGCAATATTAGCCCTGATTGAAGACACCTGAGTTGCTAAAGCTGACTGGAGGAGGGAATTCATCTAAGGTGTGGCAGACCGCAATAGTACTGGCCTCTGTGAATCAAGTGTCCACACCTGTGGCATTCCCGCCCCCATACTTATACCGGCTTGGTCATGTGACTTGCTTTGGCCAATAGTCGTCAACAAACATGATGCCCGTGGAGGCATATAAAGCTCTTGTTGACTCCAGGCTTGCGTCTTGCGGGTTAGGCTTCATGTATGGAAGTCAGGCTGACCTCTGTGAACATGAGAGACCAAGCAAAAAGAGAGACACCCAGACATTTAAGAGAAAGAAGTCATCTCTCCCAACATCCCAGCCAAGCTCCAGCTTCCGGTTGATCTACCATGTGGGTAAGGCCAGAGTCAGAACCTCCCAGCTCAGCCACAGAATCCTGACAAGTAATAAATCATTTCCTAAGGCACTCACTTTGGGGTGACTTGGTAGGCAGCAGTGCAGAATGCTGAGGTTATTGTAAAGGTCCAGTGGAAGAAATTGGACACTCTGAAGTAGGTCAGTGGTAGAGGAAATAGGGAACGTGGGAGTTAATTTACTTTTTATGTTTTTTATGCTGGGAAATCTACTAACTATCCTGAAGGATTCAAATGTATAAATAATTGATGATTTATACTTGTACACATCTTTAAGTATTTGAAAACCCTTATATATCTTGGTTCTTTTTTCTTAAATGTTTGTTTGCATTGGACACTTTAAAGCATCTTTCATTTAGCTTTAATAACACTGTTAGGCCAGTTATAATATCCTGTTTCATAGATGAGGGAGCTGAGGCTCATAAAGCCTCAGACCCTTCAAACAGCTCTAGTAAGTGGTGGATCTGGGATTCAGCTTGAGCTCCATGTGGCTCCCAAGACATTACTATTAAACCCTTCACTATGTTTTCCACAGAAGCCTTCGGTGTAATTTAAGATCTTCTGTATTTGTTGTTGATGACATGAAAGAAAAGCTTTTTCCCATCCCCTTTATCCTCAACAATTTCTTTCCCTGGTACATCCCTGGTTTATCACTGGTACGTCTTCACTTCCGGAGCCATAAAACCTATAGGAAGATGGATGTGGACAGTCTATTTTAGGAGCCTGTGCTAGGAAAGATTATTTGCTGTCAGTTGAGCAGCCCCTTAGTTCTCTCCCCTCCTTGCACATCTAAGGGAAATTCAGTCTTTGCCAGCTGACCCTAGGGCCTTTTATGATGCAGAATTAAGAGGTCAGGTAGAAAGTCAACAGGAGTGGTCAGAAGCCAGAGGTGTGCTTCTGCTGAAGGCTGGGATTTGAGGGGAGAGATGGAGGGTGGACTTCAAAAGGGAAATAAGTTCAGTCGTGGCCTTTTGATAAGTCAAGGATACACATTCGCTTGTGAATGTTGATTAAATCACCTGAAACCTCTTAACGAAGGACTATGAACTTTCTTGAAAAACTCAAGAGAAGAAAAGTTTTTCCCAAACTTGGTAAAGGACCGGCCCCTACTTAGTCATCTTTATGATTCCCGCAGCTGTTGGTCTCTCTGTTGAGACTGTCTCCTCCCCTATTATCAAAAGCAGGATCAGGGTATCTCACCTGAGAAACTGTCATTCATGAAACATGAAATCTGTGATTTCATACAGAGCACCCAACAGTCTTGACTGCTCCTGGAGACAAAGGTATATAAAAGGTCCAGTCATTTTTTAGTCTGAATGTTCCTTTTCACGTTTAAATCTCTTACGGTTATACAGACATTAAGATTTGCTGAATTGGAAACAGCTGTCTGTCCATTTGTTTCCCCAAAGAAGGGACTAACTTTCTTCTGACACTGCAGCTGTGGTACAGGCAAGTGCTAGTTAACCGACTGCAAACATCTAAGTTGATAGTTTTCTGGGAAATAAGAATTCCTTGGTACTCAAGTCTAAGCCAATGTCAACTGTGATAGAACTTTTCTCTCTTTACTAGTTAATCTGGCACATACCCAGCAGTGGGCACTGGTTTAAAACGAGGGCTTGCTCACCGGTTTCAGTGCCAGTAGATTTTTCTGTTCAAGCCATTTTCTAACTGAAACAAAGGTTTGAAAATGAGTATATCGGCCTTCCCTGATAGCTTAGTTGGTAAAGAATCCGCCTGCAATGCAGGAGACCCCAGTTTGATTCCTGGGTTGGGAAGATCTGCTGGAGAAGGGATAGGCTACCCACTCCAGCAGTCTTGGGCTTCCCTTGTGGCTCAGCTGGTAAAGAATCTGCCTGCAATGCAGGAGGCCTGGGTTTGATCCTTGGGTTGGGAAGATCCCCTGGAGAAGAGAAAGGCTACCCACTCCAGTAATCTGGCCTGAAGAACTCTATGGGCTGTATAGTCCATGGGGGTCACAAAGAGTTGGACTCCACTGAGCAACTTTCACATTGGTTTTGGGCTTCCTGGGTGGCTCAGTGGTAAAGAATCCACCTGCCAATGCAGGAGACACAGTATCTATCCCTAGGTTGGGAAGGTCTCCTGGAGGAGAAAATGGCAACCTGCTCCAGTATTATTGGCCTGGAAAATCCCATGGACAGAGTAGCCTGGTGAGCTGCAGTCAGTGGGGTTGCAAAGAGTAGATGGGAACACAATTGAATACCACCACCACCACATTGGTTTTAGTAAATGGCTTATGACTTTAAAATAATCATTTTCAACACAACTGCAAACTGGGGTGCCATACCAGCTCTGTCAGTATGGTAGCCACTTGCCATGAGTGTTATTGAGCACATAAAACATGACACTTTTTTTTTTTTTCAGAGATGATAATTTTAAATGATTCAGACTTGGATAGATGAAGAAAAGTTAAAGCATTTTTTTTTCTTTTTTTATGCATTACAGAAGCTTCTTTCACCCTAGAATGGCTATAATTTTTTTAAATTTTACTGGAACATGGTTGCTTTATAACATTATGTTAGTTTCTGCTGTACAGAGAAGCAAATCAGTTATAAATATACATATACCCCCCCCCCTTTTCTTTAGATTTGTTTTCCATTTAGGTAACCACAGAGTATTGAGGAGAGTTCCTGGTGTTCTACAGTAGGTTCTTATTAGTTATCTATTTTGTACATAGTAGTATATATAAGTCCATCCCATTTGGCCAATTCTTCCACCTTCTCTATCCCCCTTTGTTATGTATAAGTTAGTTCTCTACATCTATGCCTCTATTTTTGCCAGTAAATTCATCTGTATCATTTTCCTAGATTCCACATAGAAGCAATAGCATACAATGCTTGTTTTGCTTCCTGACTTGCCTCTGTATGCCAGTCTCTAGGTCCAAATATTGCCATCTCATATCTTCTTTATCCACTCCTCTGTGATGGGACATTTAGATTGCCTCCATGTTCTGGCTGTTGTAATTAGTGCTGCACTGAACATTAGGTTGCATGCATCTTTTTCTAAATTAATTTTCTCTAAGTATATGTCCAAGAGTGGGGTTTTTAGGCCATATGGTAGTTTTTAGTTTTTTGAGGAACCTCCATAGTGGCTGTGCCAGTTTATATTCCAACCAAAGGTTTAGGAGGGATCCCTTTTCCCCACACCCTCTCCAGCATCTCTTGTTTGTAGACTTTTTGATGATGGTCACTGACTGCTGTGAGGAGATACCTCACAATAGTTTTGATGAGCTTTTCTCTCCTGTATTTGTTGACCATCTGTATGTTTTCTTAGAAGAAACGTCTATTAGGTCTTTCACCTATTTTTTTTCATTTTTTAAAATTGAGATACATGACCTGTTTGTATATTTTGGGAATTAATCCCTTCTCATTTACTTTGTTTGCAAATATTTTCTCCTATTCTAAAGAGTTGTCTTTTTGTTTTCCTTTTTTTATGGTTCCTTTACTGTGCGAAAGCTTTTAAGCTTAATTAGGTCCCATTTATTTTTGTTTTCATTAGGAGGTGTGCCAAAAAGATCTTACTGTGATTTAGAGCATTCTGCCTATGTGTATTTCCCTCTAAGAGTTTTGTAGTGTCTGGCCTTACATTGGTAGTGTCTGGTCATTAATCCATTGTGAGTTGATTCTTGTACAGTGTTAGGGAGTGTTCTAATTTCATTCTTTTACATGTAGCTGTCCAGTTTTCCCAACACTACATTCCCATTTTCACCATTGTATATTACTGTCTGCTTTGTCAAGGGTGACCGTAGGAGCATAGGTTTGTCGCTGGGCTTTCTATCCTCCTCCATTGAGCTGTATTTCTGTTTTTGTGCTAGTACTATACTCTCTTGATTACTATAGATTTGTAGTAAAGTCTAAAGTCAGTGACTTTGGTTCCTTCAGCCCTGTTTTTCTTTCTCAAGATTCCTTTGGTTATTGCCTGGAGCCAGCTTGAGGAGCTCCGTACATGGCAAAGGTCATGAGGAAGGAGGCTCAACATACACAAAGGCGGGATCGAGCCTCAGGAGTCCCCCTGGAAATTCTCGAGCATCTACCCCCAAAACCAGAGTCTGCCTACTTTACTGCTTTGTGCTCTCACGTACACCTCTGACTTTACGGGGGGCTGTCCCCCACTACCTCTTTCGGAGAAGGAGTTAACTTAGAGCTCCAGTTAATAATAATTCCTGGGCGTGATAGGAGTGTTTTAACCTACAAACTCCTCTGAAGGTTCTCTAGCCTGCCTGCCAGGCTTGTCCGGCCACATGTGATTCCTCACAGCCTCCCAACCGTGAGAGGCACGAGATGCTTTAAACCTTCTAAAAACAGGTTCTTTAGAGAAGTTAGAAAACTATTAGTATAGTATAGTAGGCTGATTAGAAATTGTATTGGTGAAGGGTTTTTCATTTGTTGAGCCAATGTTTGCTGCTAAGTCTCAACATCCCCTGCCCTTATACACATTAATGAATATATAGAAGAAATAAGTATTAACCTTTGATATTAATCACATTGGACCTTAGGCTAAGTAAATTCTTTTCTTAATTAAAACCCACTACACTCCCACCCTATAGGAATGTAACTTTATCTGGTACCTTCAGAAGGTGGCATCTGTTTTAAGAATAATCACCCCTGGAGAAATAAGTGTTCTGGTTGACTGACCACTGTCACAAGGAGAGGGTCGTAAATTGTCAGCAGGGCCCCTGGCCAGAAGATGATGTAGCATCCCTAAGACCTCTGTACACATTTGTATGAAGCACCTGACTTTAATAAAAGTCAGGACTGCTGACCCCACGTGACTTTTGTATACCATCTCAGTGTATAAAAACAGACCCTGGAAAAATAAAAAAGGGGATCAGTTCCCCGAAAGACTGGTCTCCTCATGTCGTTCTTTCTCTCACCTTCTGGCTGAATCCCCATCTGGAACATGGAGGCTCATCAAGCCTACTAATTATGCCTGGGCTTCTAAGATCTGACCGGGGAGGCCTTAGCGTCTCCTCTCCTTTGGGAGAATGGGAGGACGCCTGTGGCCTACGTAGGTGACATAAATTCCTTGCCTTGGAAGTTAATTAGCTTTCCACGTAAACCAAGTTATTCAGCCTCTTTTCTCCACTGAATTTTCCTGCTGAGCTATCCTTATTCTATTACTCTTTGTATCTCTAAGTAACATTTAATTAAAGCTATTGTATCCAGCTCGCCAAAGCCGTCTCTCCTTCGAATTTCCTTGGATCCACCGGGGCTGGACCCCGGCGGGCTATTCAGGGTCTTTAGTGCTTCCATACAAACTGTAAATTTTCTTGTTCTAATTCTGTGAAAAAAGCCATCGGTAATTTGATATAAATATTGCATTCAATCTGTGTATAGCTTTGATTTCTATAGTCATTTCCCCAATATTCTTCCAACTTAAGAACATGATGTGTGTCTCCATCTGTTTGTGTCATCTTAGATTTCTTTCATCAGTATCTTATCGTTTTTCTGAGTATAGGTCTTTTGTCTCCTAGGTGGGTTTATTCCTAAAGGTTTCTGTTTTTGTTGTTGTGCCGGTAAATGGATTCTAATCTTTCATTGTTGGTATATAGTGAAAGTGAAAGCTGCTCAGTCATGTCCCACTCTTTGCCACCCCATGGACTATATAGTCCACGGAATTCTCCAGGCCAGAATACTGGAGTAGGTAGCCTTTCCCTTCTCCAGAGTATCTTTCCAGGAATGCAAGAGATTTCTGTAAATTAATTTTGTATTCTTCAAATTTACCAAGTTCGTTTACAAATCCATGTTGAATTACAGTTGCAGGAGTGGACTTCCTTTGTTGATCTTAGGAGAAATGCTTTTAGTTTTTCACCAGTTTTTTAAATTATAAATTGGTGTTGAATTTTGCAAAAGCTTTTTCTGCATCTGTTGGGATGATCATATGGTTTTTATTGAATTTGTTAATAAAAACATGAATACTTCTAATTGAGATGTGCTGAAAGTATAAAATGCATACCAGATTTTGAAGATTTAGTACTGAAAAGTAATGTAAAATGCCTCACTATTTTTTATATTAATTACCCATTGAAATAATATTTTGGATATTTCAGATTAAATAAAAGTTGAGCTCTTAATTCTCATTTTTAAAAAATATGGCTGCTCTAAAAATTGAAATTATAGGTGTAGCTTGTATTATATTTCCGTTAGAGAGTACTACATTTTTTATATGAGCAAGTATTTTCTAATTATACTATTTTGGGGGGTTCAGTCTGTAGTTTCAGTTTCTCTCAACATTTCTCATTTTCCCAGATGATTCCAGAAACCACAAGGTCCAAATGGGACAGTGGCATTAAGGTAGTTACCTGAAAACTAGTCTTAAAAAACATAAGGCAACTCTGAGAGCTTGTTACCTTGGGAGTGTGTTTTGAACTTGGAGAAGGAATCTTATGCTCCCAATAGTATATAGCAAGAAACAGGAAAGTTCTATTTGACTTTAAAAAAAAAAAAAGATAGAAAGATGGTTTTTAGTGAAGTGCTAGGGTTTTCAAATCATAACTTCATGCTGCACAAATAGTCACTAAGCCCGCACTTTTTGCCAAAAAACTTTTACAAAATGACTTCATTTGATTCTTGCAAAAAAGCTTGGTGAGTCAAAATTCATCCTATGCTACTGATGAAAAACCTAAACTCAGGTAAACCAGCTTCTCTGAGATCACACAGCTGGGAAGTGACAGCAGTAACTTTGGAACTCCTGTTTGTTGAATTTGCTGGGTCCTCTCTCTGTACGTCTCTGGCAGATGAAGAGCACCCTGGGTTTGGGACAGGCAGGTGGTACGTGAAGGGGCTCTGCTTGTTTCCGGGTGGTCATGAGCTGTATGAATAAGCAGAGCAGGGGGCTGGCTGTTTGAGAGCAGGGATGTCACCATTGACAGCCGTGGGCTGCTGAATAGATGAGTAATCGCTCAGACAGCGAGTGTGTGCTCATAACAGAAAGCAGTGCCTCCTTCTGTGATCTTAATAAGATAAATGTTCCATTGTTCTCACCTCTGGCTGGGGCCTATTTTCAGCAACAGAAGAACTGCTTTTAGAACTATTAATACTGTGCTGATTAGACAAACTGGGTTCATTAGGAAGATCAGGCAGAAAAGAAAAGTTAGAGGGAAAGCAGAATTCATCAGCACCATTCAGACTCTGGGGCTTAGTGAGGTGTCATTTTCTCCACAACTGGATTCCTGAGAACAGCAAAGCCATTTCTCCTGTCATCACCCCTCCTGTTTTCTCATGTGGAAACCAGGGAAGTGTCACGGTAATTGTGTTCATAGCATCTTTGTCATTTTCTGGGCAGTAAATGAGCCAGCCCCAAAGCAATGCAGATCAAGTTGGGTTAGTTAAAGTGAAACTCGGTCTGCCAAGAAAAATACATATTTGTGTAAAGGCTGAGCTGATGATAATATTGATTGAATACAGGCTATTTGACAGATGGGTTACCAGCACTATTCTACTAAATCTAATTCATATTAAGAGAGCAGCACAGTAGGCAGCCCTGTGTTGCTGAAGAGGACACAGATTCAAAGTTGATGTAACCTGTACCCAGACTCAAGAGGCTGTTCTAAGCTAGAATACTCACTGTTGAGTGACCATGACACTACCCTGCCTTCCTCAGAGAAAGTCTTCCTATCATGAAAAAGAGTGATTTTTTTTCTGACCCCTTTATTGAAAAAAGTGCACAAATCTATAATGAAGGCACTTGCAGCACACTGAATGCTTTTCTCCATTTTCATTCTCTAACAAAAAATGGATACCAGATGTAAGTCCATGTATTTATGAAGGCAGTTGCTTTCTGCTCACCTCATTTTGCCATTTGCTTTGACTCGAAGGAAGAAATAACTAAGAGCAACCTTACAGCTATAATTGGATTTTTGCCATCAGAAATGGCTTGGTACAATTGTATCCTAGAAGAAATAATACACATTTTGGGTTTAGTTTTATAGAACCTATTTACTGTAACCTTAGAGGTCTTAAATTTTATCTAGCAATGCATTTTGTTCAATACTTGCAACTTGCTTGTAACCCACTAGGAGGGAAAAAAGGCTAATTTAAGAGCATTCTGATCTTGTCTTCCAACCTTCGCAGTGAACATATCCATCTGAAATTTACATTTTTGGTAATCACAAACTCTACATAAAACTTCCCAAAACAGCCTTATCTACAAACTGCAGGAACCATATGGATAATTTGGTCTCCAAAATCATTACTGAAGCACTTTGGTACCCTTCGTGTTGAGAGATTTTGTCATTTCTTCAATTATGTGGCTTTTCTACAAAATCTTTGTTTAAGGCATTATGTATCATACATACAATATTAGATGAAAGGGAAAAATTGGGGGGAAACATTTTATTATGAACAATGTGGAGCCTGCATTTTAAAGGGACTGTTCAGTCAACTAAAATTGAGAAAACTTTTCAACTTGTGTTGGAAAAGTAAAAAGAATGTTTAGTATGGTTTGAGAATTGAAACAGAGAAGGGTAATAGGCCATTTTGCTGCTGGCTTACCACTTCCTCGTGAAAATAGAATGTCTGCTAACTATAGAAATTTAAGTTATTTGGAGCCTTATGAAATTATATCAATGCTATGTTCTTTTCTTAGAGAAAACCCCAAACCAAACATGTAATTCAAGATCAGGATTCTAAAAATACTTTTTCAGGAAGACCTGAGTCCTTAAAAAATAAAAGTGACAGAGAATCCCAGCAAGGAATGATGATAGAATATTCTAGTAGTAGAGAATAGTATTTCTATTGTTTGTTGTTGTTCAGTCACTAAGTCGTGTCTGATTCTTTGTGACCTCATGGACTGTAGCACACCAGTCTCCTCTGTCCTCAGACATCTCCTGGAGTTTACTCAAATACATGTCCATTGAGTCAGTGATGTTATTTAACCATCTCATCCTCTGTCACCTCCTTTTCCTTTTCCCTTCAATCTTTTGCAGCATCAGGGTCTTTTCCAATGAGTTGGCTCTTTGTATCAGGTGGCCAAAGTATTAGAGATTCAGCATAAGTCCTTCCAGTGAATATTCAGGGTTGATTTCCTTTAGGATTGAATGGTTTGTTCTCCTTGCAGTCCAAGTATTTCTATTACAAAGTACCAAGCAGGAATTTTGTGGGGTTTGTCCTATCTTAATAATGTGAATTGAAGCCTATTTACTTTTCCCTATTTTTAAAAAGATAAATGTCCAGTCCTACCTGATCTTCTTAGGTTCAGCTTTAAGAACCAACACCTTACTTGACATATCCATGTCTTAAACAGTGCTTTTCAAACTTTGATCTGCATGTGAATTATATGAGCACATTATGAAAATGCAGATTCTGGTTTAATGGGACTGGGATGGGATCTGAAACTGATCGCTTCTAACAAGTTCTTCAGTGCCAGATAGACATAGGAAGGCAGGTGGAGGAGGCCCCCACGTCTGGCCTCACTTTCTGTCTCTGTCTCCATTCAATCCGATTGCAAGTCTATTGGTTCTGCTGTCAAACACTATGCCTGATGGAACCTGATAAAACCACGTCGCCCCCTATTGCATAGCTAAGACCCTCAACCTGAGGCACTGCCATGTCCTTCCTGATGACCATCCTTGCCTTGCCCTCAGAATATCCTTCTCTCAAATGACAGAGAGATACTTTTTCAAACATAAATCATGTCAAACACCATAATTATCTTCCAGTTGTTCCTTAGCCCATTACAAAGTAATCTAAAATGTACCAACAGTGAGATCTTCCATTATCTGTTCTGATTTCCTCTTCCACTTTGTCTCCCACTTTTCTCTTCCTGTTAACTTGATGCCACCTATACTAGCAGTGTCACACTCCTTCACAATACCAAGCACATGCTCACCTCACGGCCTTTGCACTTGTTTTTCCTTCTTCCTGATAAGTTTGTCTTCCAAATCTTTGAATGGATCATTACCTTACATTATTCAATTCACTGTTCCAATATCTGCTCTTCATGTGAACCTCCCACATACCCTGTTTTAATTTCTCCTATTCCAGTTATTACGGGTGCTTAAATAATCACCAATCATTATATGGCTTTATACAGAAACTGTTCTGTTCTCTAATTTATAGTCAGGCTGGGGTTGGGGTGAGTAGTTTATTTCTGTTCCACTCATCTTTTGGCTGAGGTGGCTCAAAGCCTGAGCGCTAGCGTCATCTGAAGGCTCATTCTCACACATGCCTGACACCTGGCCTGAAAAGACTCAACAGCTGGGCTCAGGCATTGTATCTCTTGTGGTATGACCACATGGTCTCTTTCTCTAAGCTGTTTCAGGTTAGCCAGACTCGAAAACACTGGGGAACAGAGGGAGCCAGGTGGAAGTCAAATGGCCATTTGTGACCTACCTTCAAATCTGCCAGATTCTATTTGTTGGAAGCAAGTTACGAAGGATGCCCCATATGCAAGGGGAGAAAAATTAAATTCCACCTTTTGGAGCAGAAATGTCAGAAACTTTGTTAAACCTTTTGTAAAAACCATCACATATTCCAACTGTTCATCCTGTGTCTTTCCTAGCACTATACACAAGGTGAAATCACACTCTTTTTGGTTCCTCTTACTAGAACATAAGTTCCATGAGAGAAGGTACTTGATCTTCTTTATTGCTCTATCACTAGCAAGTCAAACTGCTGGACTAAAAGTCTTTTCGCATATGCGATGGTTTGTTTATTTTAATAAAACTATTTTCTCTGCAGAACTCAGTTGAGTTCCCATTTACTGTTGTTACTGAGTTCATGCAGGAAATTACAGTAGTGTAGCTCAAGTGATTATGTTTAATCAATCCTGGTGACATTTCTAATAATAGCTAACTTTGGTATGCTTCATACACACCTAATTCTTCATATGGGTTACTTTATTTACTCTCCCAAGAAATCTATGAGATGGTACTGTTATTGAAAGTCTACTTAGTGGCAGAACTGGAATTCAAAACCAATCTTGCCTGGTTGCAAAGGAAATTTCTGGCTATTCTATTTCATTTTTATGAGTCTTTAATAGGTGGAGTCCTGCAAGCCTCAAATGAGTTACCTGTGAGAGCGACTTGCCAAAAGTACACTGCTAAGGAATTGTAATGTAATCTTTAATATTCTATGTTTCAATCATTTGGATAGATCTTTGTATGTATATTTTACCCTGATTTGTAAGTTTTTACTTTCAGGAAATGACTCACTGTACTGGTCTATCCTACAGTGCCTGAGACAGATGAAGAGTTTGATAACTAATTGAGGAATTAATGAGTATAGTATAGAAGTCCTGATAGGGAGAATAATCTTAAAAATAGTAAGTGCATATATTTTTATATGCATGCATTTTATGCAGAGTTCACTATTTGGAACTCAAAAGCCACAAATTCTTTGAGAGGTAGATAAAGTAATTGTCATAAAAAAGCCAGTTAGCTTCCATGCCTGGAATCATGAGGTGGGAACATGGAAAAAAGACAAGAAAATGTTCAAAATTCTGATGCACCTCTTGGTAGAGTGGGAAGACTCCTAAATGTTTGTTTTAAGCTTTCTTTTCCTTATTTCTAAAATGGAGATCATACCAACCTCAGGTGATTGATGAAATGGTATAATATAAGTGCTTTGTAGTATACAATGTATTTTGAAAATATAAGTCATCATCTATTCTGAGTCTAGGCTAATTTCTATTCATATGAAGAAATGAGTGGTATATATTAGCTATACTTCAAAAAGTCACTACAGGTCTTTGATTTATTTTATTTACTTTGTACTGAGATATAATTGATGTAACATTGGATAAGCTTAAGGTGCACAACATGTTGATTTGATGTACTTAATTATTGTAATTGGATTGCCACTGTAGCATTAGCTAACTCAAACACATCCCATAATTATCATTTATTTTTTGTGGTGAGAATAAGGTTTAGTCTTGGCTCTTTTTAAATGTATTATAAAATACTGCTGACTATAATCATTAATGAAGTGAAAAGTGAAGTCGCTCAGTCGTGTCCGACACTTTGCGACCTCATGGACTGTAGCCTACCAGGCTCCTCCGTCCATGGGATTTTCCAGGCAAGAATACTGGAGTTATTAATGGTAACATAGGCTTACCATTTCCCTATGCATTAAATCTCTAGTTGCAAATTTGTACCCTTAAACAATATATGCCCAATTCCTCTCGCTGGTGGTAACACAGCTCTACTATTTTTCTGAGTTTGGCTTTTTGAGATTCCACATGTAAGTGAAGAATTTACAGTATTTTTTTGACTTACCCCCCCTTAGCATAATGACTTAGAGGTCTATCTGTGTTATGGATGGCAGGTTGTTTTTTTTTTTTTTTATGGCTGAGTGATATTCCATTACATATACACATCACCTGTTGATCCAGTCATCCATTGATGAATACTTAGCTTGTTTCTATATCTGAGCTATTAGGATTATTGCAGCGTTATTCATAAGAAGCCAGATAACTTTTAATGTCTTGTTTTCATTACCTTTGGATATATGCCCAGAAGTAGTATTGATGGATCTTTTGGTAGTTGATTTTTTTACTTTTTTTCAGGAAGCTCCATAAGGTTTTCCATACTGATTGAGCCAATTTATATATATAAAAGTTTCGTTTCTCTACATCTTTGCCAACACTTGTTTTCTTAATGATGGTCATTCTAGTAGGTCTGAGGACATATCTATATTTTTGATCTGCATTTCCCTGGTGATTAGTGGCTTTGAACATCTTTTCGTGTACCTGTTGGCCTGTTAGGAATTACTAAAATCTTACATCTTAAAATTATACAGTTTATTATGGAATGTAAATTGTTTTTGTTATACAGGAAATTGTTCTGCAGTGAATATGTTACCCACAAATATTGTGATGGAGATGCTCCAAACTCTTGATCCCTGTTCCCAAGGAGAAACAGGGGACAGCCTGTGATGAGTCCTTTGTTTCCCAGGTCTCATCCTTCAATTTCTTCCTTTCTAAAAGGTGTTTGATTTTGTTTGGAGTGGCAATATGACCAGCCTCAAGGGGAAATCAATGATGGATTTTAGGCCACTGTGTCTATTCTACTTTCCTGTGATAGGTATGTACCCAGTCATGTGTTGTGAGAATGATCCATGAGATAAAATTACATGATTATAGTGAAATGAAAAACAAATAGAAGGATACTCCAGGACTTCTAGTGAAGGGGTACTTTCTGATAAGGTGAAATCCTACTGTTCCATTTTTTCCGAACCCTTTCTGCTTGAACCATTGATGACTTCCTCATATTACATTTGCAGCAATGCAAAATAGACCAATAAAATTTTGAAATGCATCCTAGTCTAAAAGAATCAGATAAAACTGAGCCTCTCAATAACCTGGGTATCGTCTACCTACAGATTTCTTAAGTAAACAATAAAAATTATATGAGTACAGCCACTTTTGACTTGGTTACTGTTGGAATTACTTGGAGTTCTTGCATTGTAACTGACCTATGGTATATTATCTCAAAAATCTAGGAAAGAATAGTCATAAAGCAAGGATTGTATTTACCGTGTTGAAACAGTAGCATCTTGAAAGAAGCAGTTTTCAGTGTAGCAGAAAGAGAAGCAAACAAACAAAACCACAAACAAAAATTGAGTAAGCTCAACAAAGAAAAACACAATTCTAATTTTCTCAGCCTTAAGGCAGCCAAACATCCAGAACTGATCCTTCTCATAAGATAACACAAAAATTTCACTTAAATTTAATTAAATGTAGGGTGACCAGTTGAGAAAAAGGACTTGAAGGGTTTTCATACAATTAGCCATTAGTCCTACTGACAATAAATTTTTATCTTCTGTTCCATGTTATCAATCTTACTTTTTGTATGAACTGTCCCTTTGAAATTCTGTGAAGGAACTGAAAGAATCTCAGGTCATCTGGATCCAAGAGAGAAAAGTCAGGTGGCAAAGCCACCCAACAAGGGTAAGATCATGTGAGGCCAACTTGGAGAGGGAAGATACTGTGGAGAAGAAGTTATGTGGGGCAAGATGGAAGATGATGAGAGAAAGTGACCCCACACTGGGTTATGTAATTTAGGCCAAAATGCTGCCAAGTCGCTTCAGTCATGTCTGACTCGGTGCGACCCCATGGACGGCAGCCTACCAGGCTTCTCCGTCCCTGGGATTCTCCAGGCAAGAACACTGGAGTGGGTTGCCATTTCCTTCCCCAGTGCATGAAAGTGGAAAGTGAAAGTGAAGTCACTCAGTCATATCTGACTCTTCGCAACCCCATGGACTGGAGCCTACCAGGCTCCTCCATCCATGGGATTTGCCAGGCAACAGTACTGGAGTGGGGTGCCATTGCCTTCTCCCTAGGCCAAAATAATGGTAGCCTAAATAAGGAGCTGCAGAGAAGGGACAATGTGTGAAAGGAGTTTAGGAAAGTATGTAAAAACAGATGAGTAGGTATTACATTAGACAGAGACATACAGGGAATAGGACTAGTTACAATGACAGGAACATTTGGATTTCATATTTAAGAAAACCAGACAGAAGACAGAGGAGCTGTTTGCTGGGAATGTCAAATTGGACCAAATGCTGCAGAGAAATAACATTCAAAGGCAAAGGTATTGATGACATTGAATGTCAAGAATATGGTTACTATGGGGGAAGCTAGACAATTGTGGGTTGAAGAAGTGGGTGGACAGTGAGCTTCAGAGATAGTGAAAGCACACAAATATTGAAGGAGTGGTCCAAAGAAGGGTTAACTGAAGGGAAATGGAAATGAAGGTGGAAAGGAAAAGTCTTTATTTGAATAGCAGAGAGCTGAGTAATGTTCAAGGATCCATCTTGAACAGTGACTACCGTTTTTCTCATCTCTTACAAATCATATACTAAAGCGAACAGAGTTCTGTTGTTTTCCTTTCTTTGGGCAATGCAGATAATACAAAGGAAATTGTCAAAAACTAAGAGGATGCAATTCCCAGAGGTAGCATGGTCACACAGAAACCGAAAGAGATTTTTAAATTTGAAAACAACAATGAAAATGCATTCTTACTGGGATTACAAAGCTTTTCGCATCCTCTTTCATAGCAGACATTCCTCAGAGGCTGCCAGTGTTACCCGAGTGCCTTGCCCTTGAACTTCAGCTCCTCCGGAAGGAATCTCCAGTGTGCAGCCTTCTTTCTCATGGGGCCTCCTGTTTCTTTTCTGTTCTCACAGAAAGAATTTCAGCTTTTGTTTAACTTGCTCTTGTTGAAGATAGGTCCATTCCTACCAACAAGGTGCTAAATAGCTCACGCATAGAGTTGTCTATCAGCCTTGGAAAACCGACTATGCTTGCGGCAGAGATGCCTTGCTCTTCCCAAAATATGTTTCATCTGGGTCCTGGGTACTTAGCTAGACTACATTTCCCAGCCACGCTCCCAGTTAAGTGTGGTTATGTGGAATGTGGACTGAAATGATGGGGGGAAAAAAAGGTCTGTCACTAAGCTGTGTTCAACTCTTTGCAACCTCATGGACTGTAGCTCGCCAGGCTCCTTTGTTCTTGAGATTTTCAGGCAAGAATACTGGAGTGGATTGCCATTTCCTTCTCCTGGGCATCTTGCCAACCCGGGGATCCAACCCTTGTCTCTTGCTTGGCAGGTGGATTCTTTACCACTGAGCTACTAGGGAAGTCCTGTCACTTAAAACCTTCAAGTGCTTTTTACATATTCTTAAATACGGACACAAAAATGGACACAAAGCCCAGAGGAAACTTGTAAGCTACTTATTGAAGATAACATTTTCAGAAAGTAGAAGTCTGTGTCCCTGATTAGCCCTGAGATGAGACTTATCTGACAAGCAGCAGCTTTTAATCAGTGAGACATAAACTTGGATTAAATTGTGGAATTTCAAAGGCTTAATACAATATATTTAAAACAACCAAAATAGTAACAAATACATCATTCATTCATTCATGGTAATAGCATGTGCCATGTATTGATTTGTATACCACTCACTATATAACCATTATATTATTTAATTCTCCACAAAATAAGTTCTCTATAAAATAAATGCTATGATCCCCATTTCACAGATCAAAGAGTTTATGCTTCAGAGCAATTACTGAATCTTCCCAACAGTGACTGTCTAAAATCCATATAGGGGCTTGTAATATCTTCATCTAAAACATCATTATGGAATAGAGTCTAGGGATGTTTGGCTCTTCTGCATAGCTCCTGCTTCAAAGTAAACATAAGCCCTTAATTCATTTTGAAATCTATATGCATGAAACATCTGAAGAATGCATAGCTAAGATATTTACAGCATAATAATTCACAATAACACTTTAATTACCTGAAAAATCAGATATTCTAACATGCTTAAGCAAGGTCAAATTCTAGAGTGCTTTTTAAAATAACAAAAAAGGGAAACATTCTCTCCTGTTAAAGTTAAGTTCAAGATACAAAAGTATATTCTCATAAAAATTTGTCAGACATACTTTTCACTTGGCATAACCTATTTAAAATGAACAGCTCAGGATCAGCCTGGCTTGACCTAAGTATATATGCACCGTCTTGAATATTCACATTATGGTTCATTGAAAAGGCAATGGGCTTTGCAACAAGATTGACAACAAAAGGGAAAGTGATGAGGAAAATTGCCTTACTTATCTGCTACAGTACTCTTGATTGCCTACTGTAATTTTACGGTTCATTATGAGGGGGGGGAAAAGTTTGACCGTCAACTTGAGTACTTGTATATCATAAATTGTTACAAAGAATAAGTTGCTTGAAACACTCTTTAATGAAGCCACCATAATTGTGTGTTTTTAAAGCATCAATTTTCACCAGTTTTACCCCTAATGGAGTTATGTGGGTAAAATACTTAAAGGTCATCAGACACTGTGGGATGTGAATCAAGTGTAGAAAACTGAAGATGTTAAAAAATTACACAGGGGTGACACAGGCTATTTTCTAACTCATCACTTGATATAGCATGAGATTTGACTGGATAATTGAAGTAAATAGCAGTGCTTTTATAGATGGTCAGCACAGATCAGGTAGGGGTCAGAAAACATAACAACTTTAATCATCCTTTAACATAAGTGAATGCCACTCTGCAGTACTGTGGGGATGCTCCTATTTAAAGCTATTTCCCCATTCTACTAAAAGTCCTAAACTTCACTTCTTCAAAGGATATTTCCTAACTTAAAACACTTGAATACCTTAGTCTCTCAATCATGTCCTTTATAATCTCATGGACTGTAGCCCACCAGGCTCCTCTGTCCATGGGGATTCTCCAGGCAAGAATACAGGAACAGGTTGCCATTCCCTTCTCCAGGGGGATCTTCCCAATGCAGGGATCCAACCTGGGTCTCCTGCATTGCAAGCAGATTCTTTACCATCTGAGTCACCAGGGAAGCCCTTCCATTATCTAGAATGGTGCTATTAAATACTACAAACACTAGACAAGTGGGGCTGTTTAAATTTAAACTAAAAGTAAAATAAAAAATTCAGATCTCAGTCCCAATAGTCAAAGTTCAAGTGTTCAATGGCTTCATGGGGCTTATGACTATGACCTTAGAAAATACGTCTCTACATTTCCATCAGCTCTGAGAACTCGGATCTAGAACTGGATTACCTTATAGGATACCCACAAGCCAGATATGGATATTAAGACCTTGAAATGTGGCTAGTCCATGTTGAGACTTGCTTTTGAGACTCCAGAATACACAGCAGGTTTGGAAGACATATTTCTAAAAATATACTGTATAATCTCAGCAATTCATGTGCTAATTAAATGTTGAAACAATGATAGGTAAAATATGTTATTAAATCATCTGTTTATTTTTACTACTTAAAACGTGACTATCAGGGAATTTAAATTTACATATGTGCCTTGCATTATAGTTGTACTGGACAATGCCAGTCTATAGGAATCAAGCCTACTTGGTAAAGACTTCCCAGGTGGCTCTAGTGGTAAAGAACCCACCTGTCAATGCAGGAGACTTAAGAGATGCAAGTTTGATCCCTGGGTTGGGAAGATCCCCTGGTAAAGGAAATGACAACCAATTCCAGTGCTCTTGCCTAGAGAATCCCATAGACAGAGGAGCCTTGCAGGCTATGGTCCATCAGGTTGCAAAGAGTCGGACACAACTGAACTGACTTTGCATCAAATGCAAGCCTGAACTACCAAGTAGCTCAGTGAAGTTCAGCGTACTGTCTTGCATCAGGGAGTCTGCATACCTGAGGAATCATGGGGGCACTTACCACACTGAGGAAGTGAGATGGTTCCAGTCGGGACCCGCGGAAGGAGAATTTAGGTACCATTTAAGTGATACAGTGTTTTGATAAGGCACAGAGCAGAGAAGGGCTGTTTGCCAAGGATTTAACTGCAAGCCTGAGGTTGAAAAGCATATATTTATTTTATATTTTGAAACTAACAAGATACATGCAGAATCTATTCAAAACCCCATTATTTAAAGTTCTGCAATGAGATTGGAAATTGAGGCTGTATCAAGGACTTCCATGGTGGCTCAGATGGTAAAGAATCTACCTGCAATGCAAGAAACTCAGATTTGATCCATGGGTCAGGAAGATCCCCTAGAGAAGAGAATGGCTACCCATTCTAGTATTCTTGCCTGGGAAATGACAGAGGAGCCTGGTGAGCTACAGTCCATGAGATCAAAAAGAGTCGGACAGGACTGAGAGATTTTCACTGTCCCTTTTTTTTTTCACCTTTATCAAGGGGACTCAGTTCAGTCAAAGGTGGTAGGATTCATTCTTGGTAATATTATTCCTTAATGTTACATCATGTTGTTAATTATCAAAAGCAATTTTTACATGCTAATAATATTTTCATATGTCTTGACCTAGCATTAAAGTTCATCCATGGTCTCTGCCATTCCGAGTAATATCCCTTATTCTTCATATATACTGTGATTATGCAAAAATGTCCTCAAAATGCCCTTCTCTTTCCACCTCTTTGGCTCATATTCTCTGTGCTTAGAATGTTCTTCTCACTCCTTATGTTGAAATCTTTCGTGGCTTAGTTCAAATGTCATAGCTTCTAAAGGCTGCCCAGCTTTTACCTGCCACAGTCAAACTAGCATCAAACAAATATCCCAAAACTTGATTTTGACCTTCCTTGGGCAAATGATGGGCACATTTTCACTTGGTGTGTAATCATTTGTACATGAGCCCTCTCTGCCCCCTACTTGACCAGCTTTTAGAAAGGAGTGAACATGCTTTGACTTTATATTCCTCTTAAAACAGTCTATTTTATATACTACATTCTCTAAAACATATGATAAAGGAATATTTATTTGTGATAATGAGAAAATACAATTAGTAATGAAAAAAAAAATCCTTGTAGACAGGATTCAAACTTTGCTTTATCTTTGCTACATTTTCATGACTGTCTTTAGCTTTTTGAGTGTCTCATACCCCCACTTCCTTTTGCCTCTTTAGAAACATACACATACATGCTGTCTAAATCTGTGCTTGCGAGAGAGAGGGAGAAATGTATGACCATTGCTTTAGAGAGTTAGTTCACAGAATAGCTGCACAGTTCCTATTATACCACCTTGCTTATTTCTAATTTAGTAATAGTTAACCAATATCTGTACTAACATCAGGTTGAATCAAAGTCTCCCTTCCTTCCTTCCTCAGTCATTTCTACCCAGCTAAGTGATACCAGACATTTCTAGGCAATGAATGTATATGATGAAAGATTATTCTAAATATACTTTGAAGACTATAGGTGAAATAGGAGATAAATAGATAGTATTCTTTGAGGAGATTTTATATAATTGTTTTGTTTATCTTATGGCTCTGGCATAGTATAAGAAAGTCTAATTTTCCTTGGCAAGAATAAAATACATCCTACATAGGAAATGCTATACCTCTGAAAAACCAAAAGCATTGTGCTAGGGAGCAGAAGGCTGGTGCCTTGCCTGACTTACTAGCTAGGTGATGCAACAACTAGGCACCAGGAATACAAAAGCATCTTGTGTCTACTTCCTCTTCAGGCAAAATAAACAAAAATACTGATCTCTAAACTTTTTTCATAAGAATCACAAAAGAAAAAAAATTCCCAGGACTGGTCCCCAGGGATTATAACTAGTGGGTTTAGAGAGGTCTGAAATCTATTATGTTTTGCTCTTATGAAGCATCCTAGTAATTACAAGTTTGAGAAACTCAATCTGATTGCAGCCTAGCTTCACACTTCACAGTGTACAAGAATCACTGGGAGGCTTGTTAAAAATTGCAAATTGTGCCACCTGATTTCTCACGATCCTGATTCAGTAGATCTGAGGTGGCACTCAGGAATCCAAAATTTTAATGAGCATCTCCTGGTAATTCTGACTAAGGTTCATAGACCACAGTTGGAGAAATACAAGATTCAGCTGTGACTTAGGAGAGTTGATGGCTGTAACTCCAGCAACCAGAGCAGAGCTTGGGCTCAGTTACTGTTGCTGAATCAAATGGAAATGCCCTGTGATGTGTTGTATTTTATTTAGCTAAAGAGTTCATTATTTGAAAGGGAAAATGAACTAATTTACTCTTTGCAATTCCATGGACTGTAAACCATCAGGCTCCTCTGTCCATGGGATCATCTAGGCAAGAATGCTGAAGTGGGTTGCTATTTCCCATCCATGGGATCTTCCAGACCCAGGGATCAAACCCACATCTCCTGCATTGGCTCTCTAGGGCTGAATTATCTGGGAAGCCCAATAAGATAACCAAGATTGAATTATCACTTCCAGTCACCCGTCTCTTCAGTACTTTGATGTTTCCAATTCATTTTTTGGTTTATTCAATAAATGTTTCTTGAAGTCCTAGGATAGGCCAGGCAGCCTGTGAGGAACTGATGATATAGCCATGAACAAGGAGAAATAGTTTCTCTCCCACTGCAACCCAAGGTGTAGGAGGGTTTTATGGTTATCTATTGCTGGGTGACAAACCATGTCAAAACTTGCTGGCTTACAACCAACATCGTTTTCTTCACTCACAATCAGCAGTTTGAATAGAGGCAGTGTTTTCCATGTGGCATCAACTTGCACAGCTATTGTACCTGGGAGATCCTGTTTCCAGATGCTCCCTGTCCATTTGACGGTGGCTGCCACAGCAAAGGTCCTGGTCCCTCCATTTGTGGCCTTCCCAGGGGCTGCTTGGGGTCCACACAGCATAGGTGTCTGAGGGTAGGTGGACATTTTACATGGGGGCTGGCTTTCCTCGGTGTTGTAGCACAAGATATAGGCTGCTAAGCATCTTCCTAGCTAGCTTCACAAGTCACAGAGGGTAACTCTACTAAATTCTGTTGGCAATTCAAATCGCTAAGGCAGTCATCGGTTTATAGGGTATGAAATTTTCTTGCAACTCCCAATAGGAGGAGTAACAAAGAATTTGCTGCTGTTTTTAATTGTTCACGGGGTGAGACAGATATTTAACAATGAACTAAATATACTTGCAATGAGTACTACTAAGAAAAAGGATCTGGTGCTATGAAAACATAAAACAGAGGGAGGTGATTAGGAAGAGACCCCCTAAGGAAGTAATATTACAGATGAGACGGGCTCCAAGTCAGAGTGCTACATAATAAGTGAAGAGATAATTATCAGAAGCAGGTAAAATAATTAGGCTTAAAAAAAAAAGGGTAAAAATGGTAAGAGCTAGTCTTAATTACTTGGTTGCTCTATGCCAAGCACTATTTCCAGACTTTACATGTATTATCTCATTGAACTCATAACAATCCTAGATAGTAATCATATTTCCATTTTGCACTGACTGAGAAATAAAGAATAGTTCCTCAAGATTGCAAAGCTAGTGAGTGGCATTGCCAGGGTTTTAGGGTCTCTTTGTATTCGAGAAATTTGAGCATATGGGCATCTTTGTACCAAAGGTTATCACAGCAAGGAGCTGTGAGTAGCTAAGAAATTCCAATGGGAGAGCTGACACCCAAGGAGGAAGTCGTGCAGAAAGGAAGAGTGAGCAAGCCGCAGAAATGAACTTCATCTCCTGCACCCCTGGCTCTGGTAAAGGGTTGTAATTTTCTCTCACCACAGTGTTTTAGAAAGAGATTGAAAAATAACAGCTGGATTCCCATTTTTAAGTAGGGAAGGAAAGTCATTCCCTTTGATTTGGCTCCATTTTCCAACTTTTTTTAAGCCCTAAACGACCTTAGTAACTACCTCTTTCTCCAGGTAGAAATGGAAATGGATGATCTTGTAGCACTGGACAGAATTTGCTAAATAAGTAATATCCCTTTAAATAAACCTTGAAAGGTATAAGTCAGTTGTCTAGGTTTCTGCAGGCCAGGTGACAGTGGAGGGAGAATGCATCACTTGAGTGACGTGGTTCTTATGATGTTCAGATGTAATACTTCATCTAGACCAGCATGATATACTATCAGCTCTGTGTTGCTCTGATGATGTATTACTTGGTAAAATAAGGTTAGCTGTCAAAAACTCATTCCAAGGAACTGAAAGTTTGGCTGGGGGAAAAAATTCATTTCAGGTCTTAAAAAAATACATTTTTCATTTGAGTGGAGGAAAAGATGACATGGTTAGAAGTCAAAAGGCTTGAGGGCCTTCTGAACCCTGGTGAAAAAAAAAAAAAACATCTTTCAATACAGACAACTCAGAGGAAAGTCAGGGCCAAATCAATGCAGCCAGTGCCTTCCTATTTTGTAGGAGCCAATCATGTACAATTGCAGAATAGTACAACTTGGGAGACTTTTTGTAACTTCCACAACTATGTCCTTGAGACAGTAGAGGATGGAAAAATTATTTGGGTAGGTGTTTCAAGAGAATAAGTTTCTATAACAAACATCTGGAATTAGTGTTCTGTACATGGGCTAGAAATGTCTTATTTTTTAGCATAGTCCTATTTATGGATGTCTTAACAACTGTTGTTTTTTATAGAGAGTGATAATGTATTCTAAAATGATCTTTAATACTGATATTTCAAAATCTGTTCTTAAATATGTATGTGTCATATGAAATTTTAAACAGTCTTTCAACATTTTATTAGGTCTCAGATGTGCTGACTAATCTTGGAACTGGATTTATATTTATCACAAAATTCAGCTTTAGCCCCACCTATTTTTAATTTCTACCAGATATTTTCATGATAAGGTTAGTGAAAATAAGTACCTAAAAAAAGAAAATGAAAAGTACCAACCAAACAAAACCTCTAAGGGAGCCAAATGGAAGAAATATTTCTCTTAGAGGTAAAACAAGCAAGTCCTTAAGTTCTGAGGTTCTAGAGTTAGACTCTGATTTTTTTAACAGTTGGTTCTTTTCACTTGTCTAGAATATGAAAGAGTTAGAAAACTCATGTATTCATTGAGATAAATGTCACTTTCTGCTATTAAGAAAAACCAAGTATCATCTAACTAAAAACTATCAGGGTAAAAGAAAATAGCCAAACAGTGATTATGAAGCATATTCTTCATTTATTCTCTATTCTCTCTCTTCTAAACAAGGTAGAGATAGAGAATGCCGTGTTATTTCGTTTTCCAACTTTACAGCCTATTTCAAAGTATTTTCAGATCTTGTCTGCCACAGTTTGTTCTAATTAATTAGAACATGTAATTATATCTACATAACTCAAAAATATCTTGGTATTGTGACAAGTTGGAGTGGACTAAGGTATGGTGGGGAATCAATCCAAATACTTATCTGGAAAATGGATGTAAAGAACAGTCACAAATTCGATAATAGTTTTGAAACCAGTTCATGTATTATTAATTTTGGCCTTAAAATAACTTCTCAGTGAATAAGCCCATAAACAGTCATTTTATAATCAAATAAAAATTGCAACTGCTTATAGAGCTCTCATCACTTGTTTGACAAAAGAAAATACAGCCTTGCAAGAGGAAGATATCTATCAACTGATATATATTTCTAAATTTCTTTTTTAATTTAGATATATTTCTACTTTGTTTAAAAACTCTTAAGAATTTTAAAAGTATTTTTGAAGGAATGATTCAAGAGTTTATAACATATATTACAACATTTTAAAATGTCATTATGATGGATATTTTAATTTAGTATTATTTTTGATAAGTTTAGAACTGGTGGTTTGCTACTGGAGCAACTTATAATAACGAATTAAACTTGACTTATATAAATGATAAGATATAATAATTGGGTTTATTTTTGGAAAAAAGGTAATTCAAAATCTATTTGTGTTTATGTACCCAAACCCAATTTTAATAAGAAAGCTGAGACAAAGGAAATATGAAATATATGTATAAATATATATAGATATCTGTATAAATAACTATATTTCTTGCCATCTTAAGGAAAAAGATAATGTCAAATTCTAAACATCAAAAGTCTTATAACTAAACAAAGGTGGTAAGGTTGTAGGAAAATATATTTAAATTGTTAAAAATGTATAAGAATTAAAGAATTTTAAACCAGTTGGGGTCTCTACTGTGTGGAGGCAGAGATCTTGTAGGAGATTAGAGTGGGCGACATGAGAAAGCATGAGACATCCTTTTAGCTGGGAAAGAAATTTTGAGTGACATGAAAAAGAAAGGAATAAATATATCAACGAGAGAGAGAGTGGCTTACATTTAGCCAGTTACATGATATCTGGTTGGTATTTTTTACAGAGTAATATAGTAAAAATATTTAAATTTGCAGACCTAGATCTGGGATGATGTATTGTCCAGTAGGAAACAGCAACCCACTCCAGTATTCTTACCTGGACAATTCCACAGACAGAAGAGCCTAGCAGGCTGTAGTCCACGGGGTTGCAAAGAGTCGGACATGACTAAAGCAACTGAACACACACACACACACACACGTTGTCCGGTGGAGTGGGGCGTGCATGTTTTGAACTCTTTAGCTAAGACTCATGTGATCAATAGAGTGGGATGTTGAGTGTGTCATTACAACGGCCTCTGTTACCTGGAGGAATGCACACAGGTTAGAAAGCATAGTTAGGTAAGGACAGGACAGAAAGTTATAGGGGCTTGATGATGAAACAATGCAGAGGACACTTCAAGGAGACATAATACTTTGCTCCATCCTCCATGGAGCAAATCCTCATTAATGGATTTGATAGTTACCTTGACAGAGAAAGCTTCAAATACATATTCCTTTCCTTATATGTCTCAGTGTTTTCCCAAAGCATAGTAAGCCTAGTCCTGGCAGTATTCAGAATGATTTTAGATGGTATGCCATAGACATTTGTTTCTAAAATTATTCATTTAAATAAATAAATAAATTAGAAAAAGCGTGGCTGAGTCATGAAACTGATGATATTGTAATATGATTGCTTAAGGGTAAGATCAAATCAGTGTTTAAGTAAATTTAGAAAAAAAATAGTTTATGTTCAGTAAGAATATTTAGGAAAGTCACAAATGCAGAAAAGTCTACATGTTAAGCGAAAGGCTGAGATTGGAAAAAAGCCTGGCTCTCTATTTTTCCTCGCATAGCTTTTTATGTCTCTGATACAGCCTAGATTTATCCCTTTCATCATTCTCTACCCGTCTTCTGTCCCGTAACTGACCACATCATTTGTGAGACCCAGTGCAAAATAAAAATCCAGGGCTTCTTTTTCAAAAGTTATAAGTAATTTCAGGATGGTGACAGTAGAGTCTTAAATCAAGCGTGGGGTGCTTGTGAGATTGAGGCCCAGCGCAGTTGGTTCTACTGCCTCTCGGTGTAAAGGAACAGGATGAATTGGGATCTGCCAAAGCTTCATGTTCATCTTGGTTGCAGGAAATCTGAGATGCAGAGTCAAATTTTATGGAAGTGTTTGTGTAGGTGTGTATGTTTTGGTAGTATTGTTTCTAGTGGAAAGCCAGACTATATCTAAGACAATTCTGGAAAAGCAAACATCAAGACTTTCTCTGTTGTTATGTATGTGGGAGAACATGTAATCATGTGACTTACAGAAACCAGGGTCCCCGTGGCCTCCTTTGGATGGTCTTAGGGCCACATATTGGTCTCTCCTGTGAAATGTCTTATTTTATATAGATAATTAAATACCCCAAGTTACTTTTCTAGGTTAACCTGGAGAAAAAAGTTTTATGTTCAGTAAGAATGTTTAGGAAACTCATAGATGCAGAAAATTCCACATGCGAAGTGAAAGACTGAGGTTGGAGAAAAACCCTGGTTCCCTATTTTTCCTCGTACAGCTTTTTATGTCTTTGATACAATCTAGATTTATCCTTTTCATCATTATGTAGCCATCCTCTGTCTCCTGACTGACCACATCATTTGTGAGACCCAGTGCAAAAATAAGAATCCAGGGCTCTTTTTTCAAAAGTTATAAGTAATTTCCAGGTGATGACAGGAGAGCCTCCCTTTGGGAAGAATGACATTTCAGCCTTTAGGGCATGAAATGGGAGATCAGTTGCTTTTCTCTTCAGGTTCATCTTAAGTCTCACCAAGCCTGCGAAAATTGAAATGGTTTTATCTGTGTCCCCCTCCCCCCTCATGCTTTTGCCATCCTGCAACTTTTATTTTTGCCTTCGGGTTTCAGCTTCAGGACATCTCCCCGTCACGCATTTCTGAAGCCCACATGTGTTGGTCCTGCTCTGGGATGCCAGATTGCTTTGCTCTCCTTAAGGCTTTCTTCTAGCCCCTAGAGGAGCACTTCAGAGGCTTTCTGGAGGTTGCTTGCTTGTCTGTCTTCCTTCCAGATTCTGCGATGGGTGAAGTCAAGACTTCATCGTTTTGACAGCTTTTTCTCTATTCTGCCAAAGATCCTGGCACATAACACACTCTACATATTTGGTGAATGAATGATTGAATGACTTAATGCATCAGTTAAAATACATGAAAGGTCTGAGAGCACTAAGAATATCTACAAAAAGACTCAAATGAACTGGCCTAAATGATATTTTAACTGCCTGTGACATATGCATCATGGTCTCCATATGGGCTCTTAGGCATGCATAAGTATCTCCATCCTTATATTGTATTTTCAAATAAAGGATTGCTTTTAAAAGTACTTTCAATATTCATTTAATGTCTAGCTTCAAAACAGATTTCATATTGAAAGCCTGTGCATACCAAACCAATAATTTTGTCAAATTTTTCATAGTAAATGTGAATCATAAGTAACTTTTTAAAATCACCAATATTTACCCTTCAAACATTTGAACCATGTTTGTGGTTCATTGTTTTCATATATGAATCTACTCTTCTACCTCATGTAAAAACAGTTTTACTTATGTAAAACTGTCTTTTAGTAGGGACATGTGGTAATTCATGTGATAAACCATTTCTGATTTTTACATATGTCACAAAGAACTTCAAAAATGAAAAAATTTTGATCTTCTAGCTCTAGAGTTTATTGGCTTTGATGTTAGGTGCTGTGTTTCTTTTAAAAAAAAAATACCCATTCCTGAGTTTCTTACTTCTGTAAACTCTGGACTTAGATTCAGTTATGAGCTAAAGATCAATAAACTTGTAATCTCAAAAGTCTGTATGCTTATGTGTATTAAATTTATACACTGTTTGATTATATTTAAAGCTCATGTGCAAAACTCAGTAAATTTCCAGCTGTCTTGTAGAAGTGTTCTATCATTAAGAAATTTTGCAGTAAAATGTATAATGGCTTAAGACATCTGAGCTATATACAAATGAAGTGGAAAAACTGAACTTTCTAGAAAAATATTTTTGCCAATGAAGTATCTTGTTGGAAAGTTTTGGATAATTTAGTAAGGAGATGAATACTTTCGATCTTTTGGGGGAAAAATGTAAAAAAATAGCTGAGATTTATCAGAAATTCACCTGCCTTTCTCTGTGGGAAGTAATGGACTGGAGTTGCTATAGTAAGAAGAGTGAGTTCTGTTCTTCAGTGGGAATTAATAGGGACTCATAGACGGTGATGTTGGGCTTCCTCTCTGCACAATTCATTTCTCTCATCTTTTCTACATCAGTAGTCAAACTTTGCTAGAGATAAAATAAATACTTAACATACATAAATATATTTTCTGGCTGTTTTCTCTCCAGCGTTGCTGTTAAGCAGAGTGTGTTTTCTGAAAGGCTGTTCTTTACATAAGAAGGTTAAACATATGGACTTTCTGTTTCCAAAGAGGGAGCATAGTGTTACAGGTATGGTGCTTTGATTTTAAAGCCTCCTTTGTGTTCTGGCACCATTGTGAACAAACTGAGACCTTCATCAATAGCTTATCTTCTATTTTTAAAAAAATAATTTATTTTAAGTTATTTTAGCCAAACAAAATTGAGAGGAAGAAAGATACCCCACATGTACCCATCCCCTAAACAAGCATAGATTCTTCACACCACCCACTGTCAATATCACTCACCAGAATGATACTTTCTTTTTTAAACCAAGAAATTACATTGATACAGGGCTTCCCTGGTGGCTCAGATGGTAAAGAATCTGCCTGCAGTGCAGGAGACCCGGGTTCAATCCCTGGGTTGGGAAGATTCCCTGGAGGAAGGCATGGCAACCCACACCAGTATTCTTGCCTGGAGAATTCCATAGACCAAGGAGCCTGGCATGAGGTTGCAAAGAGCTGGACATGACTGAACAACTAACACTTTCACTACACTGACACAGCGCTGTCACTCAAAGTCCATTGTTTACCTTAGGTTTACTTTTCAGCACCCTTCTACAGTGCAATTTGGTTGTTTTCCTCACAAAACTTTTTCTCTTCAATTATAAGCATACACTTATTCATAGATAAAGTCCTTTTACATACACATTACAGTCTTGGGAAATATTTCTATTCCTCCACGACCACTTGGGGACTATGTCCCTTGAGATGTGACATTGTCTTAGCTATGTAAGAATAGACAGGACTGAGATTATTTTATGTTACCTAAATGTTAGTCTCCTTGAGATGTGGGGGACAGTTTAGCCTCATCAGCAATATCCTGGGGAGAAGACTGCTCCTCCAGATGGCTGCTATCATCTATTTTCTGTTGATTCTTACTGGGAGTTGTCATCCTTGTAAAGAAAATTAATGGTGATAAATTCTGAGGGTATACCTACTTGGAAGGGGCTTCCCAGGTGGCACTAGTGGTAAAGAAACCCCTGCCAATGCAGGAGACATAAGAGATGCGGGTTTGATACCTGGGTCGGGAAGATCCCCTGGAGAAGGGCACAGCAACCCACTCTAGTACTCTTGCCCGGAAAATCCCATGGATGGAGGAGCCTGGCGGGCTATAGTCCATCGGGTCGCAAAGAGTCAGACATGACTGAAGCGTCTCAGCATGCATGCATGCATGCATTACTCCCAGCACTGTACGTCTTATGACATATATCCTTCACTATAATATCAGAGTATTTTCACCTCCCTAAAAAATCATTCATACTCTGCCTATTCATCCTTTCCCCACCTCTACCCTGATAACTTCAGCTCTTTATTTTCTTCATAGTTTTGTTTTTCCAGAGTGTTACGTAGTTGAAATCATACACTATATAGACTTTTCAGATTGACTCTTTGCCTTTGTTATGTGCCATGTTTTTTCATGGCCTAATCTTTCCTTTTTTGGGGAAAAATATATGTTTTAAAAAAATATTTCACTTGCATTTCTAAATAAGTTACACATGCCCAACATTCAAAACATGCAGAAGGATATGTTCAATGCCTACCTTGAATGTATTGCTCAGTGACATTGTCCTATCACCTTCCAGTATCTTTTGTAGAAAATAGTACATTTACTAGTTTTTGTATGTATTCCAGACAGTTTATGCATTTATAAAAATATGTATAGATGTTTTTTTCCCCCACACAAATTGTATCAGTAATGTCATACATGTGGTTTCACACCTTGACATTCTCACGCAGTAACTCTTGGAATAGTTCCATATCATTACATAGAAACCGACCTAATTATTTTTAATGGCTGTGATGTTTTATTGTGTGAATGTATCATAATTTATTTAACCATTCTGTATTCATGTGCATTTAGGCTTGTTCCAATCTTTTGCAATTTGGAATATGTTCCTGACAAAAGCTAGACTGATTCATTTAAAGTGAAAATAATTTGAAGATAGCCTTAGAAAGTTAGAATTTCCCCCTTCATCTCTCCATAAGTCTTTGCAAGGTGAAAAGAACAGGAAATATAAACACAGAAACCAGTAACATTTTCTTTGTTTAACAGCTCTTCTTTTTAATTTTAGTGCTGAATAATATTTCATTGTGTGGATATACCATGTTTTATGTATCCATTCACCTGCTGAAATTGCATCTTGGTTGCTTTCAAGTTTTGGCAGTTATGAATAGAAGTACTGTAAACTGCAGTTAATAGTCAGACCTTTGTCGGCAAAGTAATGTCTCTGCTTTTCAATATGCTGTCTAGGTTGGTCATAGCTTTTCTTCCAGGGAGCAAGTGCCTTTTAATTTCATGGCTGCCATCACCATCTGCAGTGATTTTGGAGCCCAGAAAAACAAAGTCCCTCATTGTTTCCATTGTTTCTCCATCTATTTTTCATGAAGCGATGGGACCGGATGCCATGATCTTCGTTTTCTGAATGTTGAGTTTTAAGGCAGCGTTTTCACTCTCCTCTCTCACTTTCATCAAGAGGCTCTTTAGTTCTTCTTTGCTTTCTGCCACAAGGGTGGTGTCAGCTGCGTAGGATACGAAACATCTTTTCATATGATTACTTGCCACCAGTGTACCTTTTTCGCTGACCTTTGCTTTAATATGTGATTTTAAAGTTTCTGTTTCAATTCCTTTGATGTATTAGAGTGAGATAAAATAGGTGAATAGCTCATAATACAGCATATAGTAAATGTATGAAACACACTGGCTATTTTTCTTATTTACTGTCATAATAAAAAGGGTGTCAAATAAGTTGTCATAAAACCAATTATTTTGGCTCAATTATTACAGTAAGAAGCTAAAATATTAAAACATATTACAAATTATTTTAAATTTTGAATTTTTGAAAATATGCTATGTGAAAGCTATACCTGTGGCGGATTCATTTCGATATTTGGCAAAACTAATACAATATTGTAAAGTTTAAAAATAAAATAAAATTTAAAAAAAAAAGGAAACTAAAATGTACTCTCAGATAACATACACTATTTAGAATCTTTGTCCCTAGTCATTTTTACCTAATACATCCGTAGAGCCTATATGTGTTGACCACTGGACATACAAACTACTTTTACATTTATGAACAAGGCAATTGAAATTTGTTCTCTCAAGGCCAAAAGCATAAGTCAGCGTGAAGGGTGAGACAGTAGACTATTTGATCAAACCATCGATTTCTCTTTAAGGTAACACATATGTGGGATAAAATTTTCACTTTTTTATTTGGCTGTTACATGTTAGAAGCTGAAGAAACTTATTTTCTGTTTATTTTCTGTGACCACACTTATTTCTGTGGACAATTCCAGTCAGCATGCCTCTGAGACTAATTCATGCCCTCTGATAAATAAAAACAAGAAGACTTGCCTCAGACTGAAGTCTCCAACTTAAGCTATCATGGGTGCCCTGTATAAATTGCTTTAATTAATTGCCCAGTAATCATATATTAGGGCTTCCCCAGTAGCTCAGTAGCTAAAGAATTTGCCTGCAATGCAGGAGACACAGGAGATGCATGATCCCTGGGTCAGGAAGATCACCTGGAAAAGGAAACAGCAACCCACTCCAGTACTCTTGCCTGGAAAATTCCATGAACAGAGGAGCCGGGGGGGGGGGGGGCTGTAGTCCAAAGGGTCACAAAGAGTCGGACCGGACCGAGTGACTAAGCACAAGCACAATCATATATTAATATATGAAAATATATAAAGCATAATGAGTTAAACTATCAGGTTAGTAAGAGAAAATTCAGATAGTTTGTATTCAATATTGGTGAAGACATTTTAAGGGAAATGACCTCTGTTGTATCAGCTGTTTTCCCTTTGACCTAGTGAACTGAATTTCTATTGACCTAAGAATGAGGTAGCACCTGTTGAGTCATTCCCAGAAAACCTCTCCTCTGAATTTATTGACTCTTATTCTTGAACCAGTAATTGGCAAGGGCAATAAAGCTGTGTTGCTTGGTTTAAGCATATCATAGTCCTTTTGGATCTGAGGTCAATCCCACATAAATGATATGCCTACTACAAATGGTGAAATGTTTGAAAAGGATTCTGGGGCGTGAACCTCACAATATCCACCACTTGTAGCAGAGCACTTTTCTTTTGATTGTTTCTGAGTGTATCCAGCCTGTCCCCACCCATATGACATCATTGGGCAGCTGAGGACAGATGTGACCAAACTGCCTAACCAGTTAGTTGATTTAGAAATGGACAAATGTATCCCTGCTTACAGTCAAGATCCCTTCCTTCAATTGAGAATTGTGATAAAGAGGCTCACCTCCCCTGATGCTTTCTTGAAGAAGTCAGATAAACATGTAGCAGCTCAAAGCATTGGCTACTTGCTACTCTTGTCAACTAGGTGACAGAGAAAGCTACTATTCAGCAAGACAAAAGAATAAATCACATGTACAGAAAAAAAAATTTTAAATACACAAAGATTATTTTCATGATTCTTTATAGCACTCCCATCCCTTACTCTAGTTCATTCTTGATTCATCCCAGTATCTTTCTTGCTTAAATTAAATTCAGGCAAGTTTTCATTTTTTGCAACCACAGGAATCTTTAGGAAAATGGATGTCCTTTCCTTAGAAAACAGAAAAGACTTACTTTTTTGTTCTACAAATTACACTTTTCCCCCTATAGATAGAGATATGTATATGCTCACACACACACACACACTTGCATACCCAATGTTCAAAGTATATGTAAAGTAATTTTTTTAATTTATTTGTTTTTAATTGAAGGATAATTGCTTTACAATGCTGTGTTGCTTTCTGCCATACATCAACATGAATCAGCCATAGATATACATATGTCCCCTCCTTCTTGAACCTCCCTCCCATCTCTCACCTCCAACCCCATCCCACCCTCTCTAGGTTATCAAAGAGTCCTATTTGAGTTCCCTGAGGCATACAGAAAATTTCCAATACCTATCTATTTTACATATGGTATTATATATGTTTCCATGCCACTCTCTCCATTTATCATAGGAGCTGAAAGGCTTGGCAACATTTAGAATATACATCATCAATTTGAAGGATTATTGTACTACTTGGAATGAAGAAGAAACTAAAAGCCAAAGTTTTTTTTTTTTTTCTTTTTTCTCTCATGGGATGTGGTATGGTGATAAAAGACAGATTTGGGAGGAAATTGGCAGTGATATTAAAATAATAACTTGTACTCATCTACAAAAATCTTTATAAAACTTTACCTTGTGAGTGAAACTTGTGCTTTTTTCTGCCTCCATCCTTAAGGCAAACAGCTCCTGAGTCTGCTATCCAGAAGAAGGTTTGGCTTCTTGACATTGTCCCATTCTCTCAAGAGTGTCCCAACGGGCAGGAGAGGAAGGTAAGAGTTGTTAACACTCCAGGCACATAATATATAATCAACAGTATGTTGTGAATTAACAATTAAATAAGCAAATCAAGTTGCTGTGTACTATAAATCTTATATTCTGAATTTGATGTCATAGGAAATTTTTTCCTGAGCTTTTAAGCACCAGTACTTGCATTTACAAAACATAAACTTGCTGCATTTTAAAATTCAATTACTTATATGGGATCTTTTAGATCCCTGCTACTAGAGGTATGATCCAGAGATCAGTAGTATTTGCATCATCTGGGGATTTGTTGAAGTATATGATCTCAAGCCCTAGCTTTAATAGTCAAGTGTAAATTTGTATTTTAACAAAACACCTGAGTAACCCAGTGCACATTACAGTTCAAGAAGCACTGGATTACAAGATGGTTTTTTGTGTTGTTTTGATATGGATGGGGAAGCCTGGCGTACTGCAGTCCATGGACACACATGGACACCATGGACACGACTGAGCCATTGAACTGACTTTATGGAACAGAACAGCCCTAACCTTGACAAAAAAAAATGTTATATTTTCCACTTATACTGCATTATTTGTTTCCTGTCACAGATATTCATAACTAATCTACTATGCTAAATCACAGGAGTTGGTAAACAAATGAGATTGGCTCTAAATCCAAACATTAATGAAAGTGATATTTGAAAATATCTTTTAAAGAGATAATGCTCAATTACAGGTGGTATTTAGATAGTTTTATGTTAACAGGATTTATTTTCAGGAAAAGTATGAATCCTAAAATAAATGAATTCTAAAGATTGAGAAAGCTACCTTGTAGCTTTATTATTATGACATTTGTCAATATTGGGATGTAACATTATTATCAGAAACTCTCAATTGGTTTTGAAGATTTTAAGATGTATACTCTATTGACAATATCTATTGATATTTTATTGAAAATTCAGATTGCTTTGTACTTGTTACTGTTAAACCCAAAAATATTCTGGCACAACAGCTAATGCAGTTGGTGACACTCTATTGTTTTGAATCTGGAAGTCATAAGATACTTTCTTTCAGAATTAGTGTTGCATATCATGCTACATGACTGTTTATAACTTTAAGGGAAAGTTGGTATTTATATATCATTTAATTACAATGAATTGAAGTATATATTTAATCAACTACTTTGTATTAGAACTGAACTGAAGGTTTACAAGAAATTCTAGGTGAAATATTATTGTTGACTTTGCAAACCAAACTCTGGTTATACAGATGTCTCAATTATTTCTTTTACTGCAGCAAATTAACTCTTTCTACTAAACTCTCTAAGGTTTGCTGAAGTAAAAATTCTTCTGATAAATTTAAAGGGAACTTTACTACATTATATAAAATTTGTATTGAGGTATAGTTGCTGTCTACTATATAAGTTACAGGTGTACAACACAGTGATACACAATTTTTATAGGTTAAACTTCATTTATAGTTATAATAAAATACTGGCTATATTTGCATTTTTCTGATGACTAGCATTTTTGAGCATCTTTTCATGTGCCTGTTGACCATTAGTATGTTCTTTGAGAAATTGTCTATTCAGGTCTTTTGCCATTTTTAAAATGGGTTTGTTTTGTTTTTTATGTGGAGTTCTATAAGCTGTTTATATATACTGGATATTAACCTTTTTGGTCATATCATTAGCAGATACATTCTCACATTCAGTAAGTTGTCTTTTTGTTGAAGATTTGCTTTTCAGTGCAAAAGCTCTTCAGTCTAATTAGGTCCTTATTTTTATTTCGGGTTTTTGTTTGTTTTTCACTTTTACTTGCTTTAGGAGACTCATCCAAAAATATCACTATGATTCATGTTAAAAGAGTGCCATGTTCTTCTGGGAGTTTTATGGTCTCCAGGCTTGATTTTAGACTTTAAACCATTTTGAGTTTACTTTTGTACATGGTGAGAGAAAATGTTCTAATTCCATTCTTCCGCATGTAGTTGTGCAGTTTTCCCAGCACCACTTACGGAAGAGACTGTATTTTCTCCATTTTATATTCCTGCTTGCTTTGTCATGGACTAACTGATCACAGTCGTGTGGGCTTGTTTATGGTCTCTCTACTCTGTTCCGCTGATCCCTGTGTCTGTTTTTGTGCCAGTACCAAACAGTGTTGATTACTGTAGCTTTGTATTATAGCCCGAATTCAAGGAATGTGATTCCTCCAGCTCTGTTCTTTCCCAAGATTTTTTTTTTTTTTTTTTTTTTTTACAATTCAGGGTCTTTTGTATTTTCACAAAAATTTTAAAGTGTTCTACTTCTGACAAAAAATACTTTGATATTTAATAGGGATTGCATTGAATCTGTGGATTGCCTTGAGTAGTATAATTAACAGTACTATTACTTCCAATTCATGAAAACAGTCTGTGTTTCCTTTTTTTTTTATTTGAAGGATAATTGCTTTACAGAATTTTGTTGTTTTCTGCCAAGTATCAACATGAATCAGCCATAGATATACCAGTATATGTTTCTGTGTCATCGAATTTATTTCATTACTGTCATAAAGTTTTCCAAGTACGGGTCTTGTATCCGCTTTGGTAGCTTTAATTCATAGGTATTTTTTTTTCCTTTTCAGTATGATTATAAATTAGGTTGTTTCCTTAATTTCCCTATTGACAGTTGATTGTTGGTGGTTATTGTGTAGAAATTCAACAGATTTATATTTATATATATATATATATATAACTTCTCTATTCTGCAACTGTACCAAATTCATTGAGTTCTAGTAGTTTTTGGTGGCGTCTTTAGGATTTTCTATGTATATTATCTTATCATCTACAAACAGTTTAAGTTTTACTCTGTCCTTTATAATTTGGAATTCTCCTTTTGTCTGATTGCTGTCAAGGACTTCCAATATTATGTTGAAAAACAAGTAGCAAGAGTTGACCTCTTTGTCTTGTTTCTTAGAGGAAACACATTCAGCTTTTCACCACTGAATATGTTAGCTGTGGATTTGTCGTATCTGGCCTTTATTATGTTGAGGTATGTCCCCTCTTTGTCCACTTTCTGGACAGTTTTTTTAATAAATGGATGCTAAGTTTTTTCAAAAGCTTTTTGCATCTGTTGAGATGATCCTATAGTTCTTATTCTTCAATTTCTAATGTGTTGTATCCACTGATTGACTTGTAGATATGTAGATATTGAAAAATCCTTCAGTCTCACATTTTATTTAGAAACAAAGAACCAATAGGTTCTTTGAACTTAAATTATTTTTCTCAACATATATTTATTGATCCTTTACGAGAAGACTGTTGTTCTGAGTTCTGTGTGGGAAAGAAGCAAATCACAAACAGTTTCAACATCACAAGCAGAATATATATTTATGTGTTCATCTTTGTGTGTGTGATCATCATTGAAAAGAAAGGTTATTGATTATGTCTAATTATTTTTCATATGTTCCAGGCACTGGATATGATTGAAAGTATGAAATAGTAACAGTAGCCCTTAGTAACCATTGACATTACATCAGCAACTTTGCTAAACATTTCAATTTCATTATTTCTTTGATCTTAACAAAATTCCTATGAATTGGATATATGTAGTACTTCATTTTGCAAATAAAAAAGCAGGCTCTGCAATGTGTTGGATATGTTGTTCAAGATCACAGAGATAATAAGTGTTCAATCCAGAAATAACAGCCAGTGTTCAGGGTGGTTGTGTGTGTTTATGAGGGTTCATTGTAAGCTTCTGATTATTGAATAACTCTAAACAAGCACCAGATAAATACACTTTCTAAATCAATAGCATAAATTCATTCTGTGAATGCTGTTCTTTACTGAGCCGCAAATGACTACTATCAAGGTGAAAGAAATGAGATTGAACAGTACTGCTTTTCATCATGCACAAGATCTCTATTTTCACCTCTTTTGAGAAAAAAGATTTACCATAGGCAACGCAGTCCACTAGTATAAGTTACTGTCCTAGGATGGTATAAAATTAATTTTCCAAAAAGGATAGTGAATAAAAAGAAAGTTGAGTATGTGTATAATGTCTGTCAGGATGCAACCAGACCCATTTGACATCATTCACTTCTTCTTGGTACTTTTCCCCAAAGGTCCAATAGTACAGGATATTTCTTTTTTTTTCCATTGTATTTTTATATTTTTAACTTTTTATTTTGCATTGAAGTATAGCTGATTATCAATGTTGTTATAATCTCAGGTAGACAGCAAAGGAGTTCAATCATACAAATACATGCATCCATTCTCCCCCAAGCTCCCCTCCCATCCAGGCTGCCGCATAACATTGAGCAGAGTTCCCTATGCTATACAGTAGGTCCTTGTTGGTTATCCATTTTAAATACAGCAGTGTGCACATGTCCATCCCAAACTCCCTATCTATTCCCCAATCCTTCCTCCTTCACAACCTTAAATTCATTCTCTGAGTCTTTTTCTGTTTTGTAAATAAGTTCATTTGTAGCATTTATTTTTAGACTCTCCATATAAGGGGTGTCCTAGATATTTTTCTTTCTGTATGACTTACAGAGGTACAGAATATTTCTGAATGGTATTTTTCTGACTTGATGATTCTTCTAGAAAAACTAGCAATACCCTTTCGCGGCAAAGATAAGAGATGTCTGCCTGAGAGTAGCCAGTGGTACCAGATACTCAGGTTTTTTTCGTTTTCCCACAGCAAAAGGAGAAAATGGAAAGGATGTAAACTTGTTTGCCCCCTGAGTGCCTTTAAAGTAACTAATGTATACTTTGGTTTGCAATCACATGGCACCTGTTAAAACAGAGAGTGACTATTTTTATCTAGTTGGGTTAGAGTTGGACACCCCAAAGAGCCATAAAGAATGGGAATAGAGAGCATCATTTTGGAGGTAGTTTCAATTGAAAGAACATTAGTGCTAGAAGTTAGAAGAGTCTTCTTTGTATCAAGGAATTAGAATCTTCTGCAAGGGTTCTGCATTAAAGACCCACTATAACTCTGTTATTGTGGTTATTGTTGTTAAGGAATGCAAAGACCATATTGATTTTTTTCTTTTTTTATTGTATAATGAAGTTATATTTGTTCTGATTTTATATCTGTAAATGTGAATGGTCTCTACAATTTTGGACAGTTTAATGCATTATATATTTAGACTTAATCATCCACTCTCTATCACCTCTTTTTAACACATTTGTAATTGGGAGGAACCAGTTCATTTAAACCAAATTAATCACATTCTGCCTGAATTAATATTTATTAGCATGATTTATATTGATGGCTACTTCACATTTTTTCTCTCTCCTCCTCTCCATTTTTTTACCTGTTCATTAAGCCTCAGTTCAGTTCAGCTCAGTCATTCAGTCCTGTCTGACTCTTTGCAACCCCATGGACTGTAGCACGCCACGCTTCCCTGTCCATCACCAACTCCTGGAACTTGATCAAACTCATGTCCATCCAACCGTCTCATCCTCTGTCATCCCCTTCTCCTCCTGCCTTCAATCTTTCCCAGCATCAGGGTCTTTCCCAATGAGTCAGTTCTTTGCATCAGGTGGCCCAAGTATTGGAGTTTCAGCTTCAGCATCAGTCCTTCCAATGACTATTCACGACTCATTTCCTTTAGGATTGACTGGTTTGATCTCCTTGCAATCCAAAGGACTCTCAAGAGCCTTCTCCAACACCATAGTTCAAAAGCATCAATGCTCTGTATCTTATTGTAAGAAGAGAAACTAAAGAAAAAGAAAGGGAAAAATATCTCAGCCCAGGGCTCTGTGTTGAAGATAATAACAGCTAAGAAACAGTGCTGAAATTTTTCCTGATAGAATAACAGATGCCTTAGTGAAACACATTTTTTTTTAATTAACAGGTTTATTTTGCTTCTGAGTGTTAATGAAATGATCAAAACTTACTGTATATAATAAAGGTAAACAGTTGGAAATAGCCATGCCCATATTAAGTCTCATCATAGAAATGATAAAGCCTAAAATCAGTTCCAGAAAAACATACATTTCTGCTTTATTGAATATGCCAAATCCTTTGACTGTGTGGATCACAGTAAACTGTGGAAAATTCTGAAAGAGAAGGGAATACCAGACCGTCTGACCTGTCTCTTGAGAAATCTGTATGCAGGTCAGGAAGCAACAGTTAGCACTGGACATGGAACAACAGACTGGTTCCAAATAGGAAAAGGAGTACGTCAAGGCTATATATTGTCACCCTGCTTCTTTAACTTATATGCAGAGTACACCATGAGAAATGCTGGGCTGAATGAAGAACAAGCTGGAATCAAGATTGCCAGGAAAAATATCAATAACCTCAGATACGCAGATGACACCACCCTTATGGCAGAAAGTGGAGAAGAACTAAAGGGCCTCATGATGAAAGTGAAAGAGGAGAGTGAAAAAGTTGGCTTAAAGCTCGACATTCAGAAAACTAAGATCATGGCATCTGGTCCCATCACTTCATGGGAAATAGATGGGGAAACAGTGGCAACACTGGCTGACTTTTTTTTTTTGCGGGGGGGGGGGGTCCAAATCACTGCAGATGGTGACTGCAGCCATGAAATTAAAAGATGCTTACTCCTTGGAAGGAAAGTTAACAACAACCTAGATAGCATATTAAAAAGCAGAGACATTACTTTGCCAACAAAGGTCCATCTAGTCAAGGCTATGGTTTTTTCCAGTAGTCATGTATGGATGTGAGTGTTGGATTATAAAGAAAGCTGAGCACCAAAGAATCAATGCTTTTGAACTGTGGTGTTGGAGAAGACTCTTGAGAGTCCCTTGGACTCCAAGGAGATCCAACCAGTCCATCCTAAAGGAAATCAGTCCTGAGTGTTCATTGGAAGGACTGATACTGAAGCTGAAACTTTAATACTTTGGCCACCTGATGCAAAGGATTGACTCATTTGAAAAGACCCTGATGCTGGGAAGGATTGGGGGCAGGAGAAGGGGATGACAGAGGATGAGATGGTTAGATGGCATCACCGACTCAATGGATATGAGTTTAGGTAAACTCCAGGAGTTGATGATGGACAAGGGAGGCCTGGTGTACTGTGGTTCATGGAGTTGCAAAGAGTCAGACATGACTGAGCGACTGAACTGAACCAAACTGAAAGGTCAGTTATGGATTTAGGGCTTATTTAAGAACGGTACATTGTCAACTCAGATGCCATCCAGTGGTGTGCCAGAGACAGCTTTTGCAATATTTGTGTATTTACCTAACTCCATGTTTAGTGATGTCACGTGGTTGACTGGAAATGGGTCATAAAAGGAGTATTTACACCATGGGAATCAGTAAATGCTGTAAATTAGACCTCCGTTTTTTCCCCCACCCATGGAGAAATTCTTAAGCATTTTCCAGTACAGCACTACACATGAGCATACAATTGTTTTTAACCAGTATAATCTATAGTCATTTATTCCTTTACAAATGCATGGTGTTATCCATAGGCTAACCACACATCAATCTGGATAAACTGGACATTTTTGGCACAATTTTGGACCTTAGTCAAAATTTGCTGAGTGAATATATCACCATAAGTGGTAAAATAAAAGCCTTGGGTATTTGAATACAAAGTTCTGTTCATCAGATCAGATCAGATCAGTCGCTCAGTCGTGTCCGACTCTTTGTGACCCCATAAATTGCAGCACGCCAGGCCTCCCTGTCCATCACCAACTCCCGGAGTTCACTCAGACTCACGACCTTCGAGTCAGTGATGCCATCCAGCCATCTCATCCGCTGTCGTCCCCTTCTCTCCTGCCCCCAATCCCTCCCAGCATCAGAGTCTTTTCCAATGAGTCAACTCTTTGCATGAGGTGGCCAAAGGACTGGAGTTTCAGCTTTAGCATCATTCCTTCCAAAGAAATCCCGGGGCTGATCTCCTTCAGAATGGACTGGTTGGATCTCCTTGCAGTCCAAGGGACTCTCAAGAGTCTTCTCCAACACCACAGTTCAAAAGCATCAATTCTTCGACGCTCAGCCTTCTTCACAGTCCAACTCTCACATCCATACATGACCACAGGAAAAACCATAGCCTTGACTAGACGAACCTTTGTTGGCAAAGTAATGTCTCTGCTTCTGAATATGCTATCTAGGTTGGTCATAACTTTTCTTCCAAGGAGTAAGCATCTTTTAATTTCATGGCTGCAGTCACCATCTGCAGTGATTTTGGAGCCCAGAAAAATAAAGTCTGACACTGTTTCCACTGCTTCCACTGTTTCCCCATCTATTTCCCATGAGGTGATGGGACCGGATGCCAGGATCTTCATTTTCTGAATGTTGAGCTTTAAGCCAACTTTTTCACTCTCCACTTTCACTTTTATCAAGAGGCTTTTTAGTTCCTCTTCACTTTCTGCCATAAGGGTGGTGTCATCTGCATATCTGAGGTTATTGATATTTCTCCCAGCAATCTTGATTCTAGCTTGTCTTTCTTCCAGTCCAGCGTTTCTCATGATGTACTCTGCATATAAGTTAAATAAGCAGGGTGACAATATACAGCCTTGATGAACTCCTTTTCCTATCTGGAACCAGTCTGTTGTTCCATGTCCAGTTCTAACTGTTGCTTCCTGACCTGCGTACAGATTTCTCAAGAGGCAGATCAGGTGGTCTGGGATTCCCATCTCTTGAAGAATTTTCCACAGTTGATTGTGATCCACACAGTCAAAGGCTTTGGCATAGTCAATAAAGCAGAAATAGATGTTTTTCTGGAACTCTCTTGCTTTTTCTATGATCCAGTGGATGCTGGCAATTTGATCTCTGGTTCCTCTGCCTTTTCTAAAACCAGCTTGAACATCAGGAAGTTCACGGTTCACATATTGCTGAAGCCTGGCTTGGAGAATTTTGAGCATTACTTTACTAGCATGTGAGATGAGTGCAATTATGTGGTAGTTTGAGCATTCTTTGGCATTGCCTTTCTTTGGGATTGGAATGAAAACTGACCTTTTCCAGTCCTGTGGCCACTGCTGAGTTTTCCAAATTTGCTAGCATACTGAATGCAGCACTTTCACAGCATCATCTTTCAGGATTTGGAATAGCTCAACTGGAATTCCATCACCTCCACTAGCTTTGTTCGTAGTGATGCTTTCTAAGGCCCACTTGACTTCACATTCCAGGATGTCTGGCTCTAGGTCAGTGATCACACCATCGTGATTATCTGGGTCATGGAGATCTTTTTTGTATAATTCTTCTGTGTATTCTTGCCACCTCTTCTTAATATCTTCTGCTTCTGTTAGGTCCATACCATTTCTGTCCTTTATCAAGCTCATCTTTGCATGAAATGTTCCTTTGGTATCTCTGATTTTCTTGAAGAGATCTCTAGTCTTTCCCACTCTGTTGTTTTCCTCTATTTCTTTGCATTGATCGCTGAAGAAGGCTTTCTTATGTCTTCTTGCTATTCTTTGGAACTCTGCATTCAGATGTTTATATCTTTCCTTTTCTCCTTTGCTTTTCGCTTCTCTTCTTTTCATAGCTATTTGTAAGGCCTCCTCAGACAGCCATTTTGCTTTTTTGCATTTCTTTTCCATGGGGATTGTCTTGATCCCTGTCTCCTGTACAGTGTCACGAACCTCATTCCATAGTTCATCAGGCACTCTGTCTATCAGATCTAGACCCTTAGATCTATTTCTCACTTGCAACGTATAATCATAAGGGATTTGATTTAGGTCATACCTGAATGGTCTAGTGGTTTTCCCTACTTTTTTCAATTTAAGTCTGAATTTGGCAATAAGGAGTTAATGGTCTGAGCCACAGATGGGCGCGCCATAGCGCAGGCAGCTGCGACATGGTGCGCCATAGAGTGGCCGAGAGGAGCCACCCCACGTCTGAGGTCAGGGGCAGAAGCCGGGAGGACCCCATGCCCGAAGGGCGGTGGCCAAGAGGAGTTACCCCACGGTCGAGATCAGGGGCAGCGGCTGAGAGTACCAGACTGCGACGGCACAGGAACGGCCGAGAGGAGCTACCCCACGTCCGAGTTCAGGGGGTGCAGCGGAGAGGAGATACCCTACGCCCCTAAGCCCGAGGCCAGGGACGGCCGCCGAGAGGAGCGCCCCAACGCCCGAGGTCAGGGGCGGCGGCTGGGAGGAACTACCCCACGCCCCCACGCTCCTGCGCCCAAGGCCAGGGGCGGCAGCCAGGAGGAACTACCCCATGCCCCCACGCTCCCACGCCCAAGGCCAGGGGCGGCGATGAGAGGAGTTACCGGGCGGTGGCTGCACGGGCGCAGGAGGGCCTAGAGGAGCTATCCCACATTGAAGGTCAGGAAGGGCGGCGGTGAGGAGATACCCCTTGTCCAAGGTGAAGAGCAATGGCTGCGCTTTGCTGGAGCAGCTGTGAAGAGATACCCCACGCCCAAGGTAAGAGAAACCCAAATAAGACGGTAGGTGTTGCAAGAGGGCATCAGAGGGTAGACACACTGAAACCATACTCACAGAAAACTAGTCAATCTAATCACACTAGGACCACAGCCTTGTCTAACTCAATGAAACTAAGCCATGCCCGTGGGGCAACCCAAGATAGGCGGGTCATGGTGGAGAGATCTGACAGAATGTGGTCCCCTGGAGAAGGGAATGGCTACCACTTCAGTATTCTTGCCTTGAGAACCCCATGAATAGTATGAAAAGGCAAAATGATAGGATACTGAAAGAGAAACTCCCCAGTCAGTAGGTGCCCAATATGCTACTGGAGATCAGTGGAGAAATAACTCCAGAAAGAATGAAGGGATGGAGCCAAAGCAAAAAGAATACCCAGCTGTGGATGTGACTGGTGTTAGAAGCAAGGTCCGATGCTGTAAAGAGCAATATTGCATAGGAACCTGGAATGTCAGGTCCATGAATCAAGGCAAATTGGAAGTGGTCAAACAAGAGATGGCAAGAGTGAATGTCGACATTCTAGGAATCAGCAAACTAAAATGGACTGGAATGGGTGAATTTAACTCAGATGACCATTATATCTACTAGTGAGGGCAGGAATCCCTCAGAAGAAATGGAGTGGCCATCATGGTCAACAAAAGAGTCCAAAATGCAGTACTTGGATGCAATCTCAAAAACTACAGAATGATCTCTGTTCATTTCCAAGGCAAACCATTCAATATCACAGTAATCCAAGTCTATGCCCCAACCAGTAATGCTGAAGAAGCTGAAGTTAAACGGTTCTATGAAGACCTACAAGACCTTTTAGAACTAACACCCAAAAAAGATGTCCTTTTCATTATAGGGGACTGGAATGCAAAAGTAGGAAGTCAAGAAACACCTGGAGTAACAGGCAAATTTGGCCTTGGAATATGGAATGAAGCAGGCCAAAGACTACAAGAGTTTTGCAAGAAAATGCACTGGTCATAACAAACACCCTCTTCCAACAACACAAGAGAAGACTCTGTACATGGACATCACCAGATGGTCAACACCGAAATCAGATTGATTATATTCTTTGCAGCCAAAGATGGAGAAGCTCTATACAGTCAGCAAAAACAAGACCAGGAGCTGACTGTGGCTCAGTTCTGTTCATAAACAGGTACATTTAATTTAGTCTAACTTGCTAGAAATTATATTAATTTATAATTATTGAGATAAAATTTCATAAAAGAGAAAAAATATTAAATAGGTTTGGATTAAAAATCAGCTCACCTACTTGCTAAATATACCACTTATTCAAATTCTATACAGTTTTTCATATGAAAGTAGAGACAATAATAGCCACAGGTTTATTGTAAAGATTCTAACAATATGAAGTATTTGTTATATAAAATGCTTAAAGTTGGCAATAGATATTGCTCATATAACAAAGTCAATAATAATTATTCTTATTTTAAATATAATCATCTGCGGATAAGTAACTTTTTAAAGTAGTATGTCATGAGATTTAGAAAAAAAAAATATGATTTTTCAGCTATGGATTCACTGGTATTTCCTTTAACTGTGTTGGAAATAAATCTCCATGAGTAGAATCTTTCATGAAGATTCTATGAAAATTTCATGAAGGCTGAGAATTCATAAAGATCTAGCCAAAGCATTTTCTTTACCAAATAGTAAAATTCATTTTCAATTATCCAGCTAAAATTGGCAGTCAAATTAACCTAAATAAGAAACTTAAGTTAATAGTGTATTTCTAAGATCAAAAGGAAACAAATCCCCAGAAATCTGAGAACTAGGACATAGGCCTCTCCTGGCCTTTGTCCTCTAGGGAAGTAGGAGAATGAGTGGTGATGCAACAATTTTGTTGTAACTCTGGTTTTCAAACATAATATGCAGAACAGTCAATAGAGAAACCTGTGGCAAAAATGCAGATTATTAATACCCCTTTTACTGACTCACTACCCAGGGAGGAAAGGCAGAGAGGGAAGAAGCGGAGGAGGAGAAGACAGAGGGAAGAAACGGAGAGAGGGAGGAAAGAGAGGAATGGATAAGAGAGAAGAGAAAAGAGATGGGAAGAAGGAAAGCAGGAAGAATATTTTTGGAAAAGATTAATATTTACCTCTTAATGTCTTCTAATATTCTAAAGTTTCAACACTGGGCTTGTATACTTTTTTATTTTTTCAGAGTTCTGATATTTGGGAAGAAGATCGGAAGTAGTTTGTATTGATGTAATTTAGGTAGATTTATAACTTAGAGTAAGTCATCTTACTGGAAATGGTGTCATAAGTCAGAATGATATTAAGTCAAAACTGATTTTCTCAATGGAACAATGGTATGGTCCAGAGCAACTTCCCAGACACATCATGAGATGAGAACAAGCATCCTCTTTAATCAACTGCAGGTGATAGATGTGTACAACATAAAGCTTTCTCAAGGGATGTAAATTTACTTAGCTGTAATTCAGTCATCAGTAATATAAAATTGCACTTGATAGGAAACTGCATCTCAGTGTAGTGGGTTAGAGTTTTATGTTCTTCATAATCCATATCCTATTATTAATGCAACAAGGCATAAATAAAAGAAAGCCATTGGTGTCCTGGAAATTCACAGGATTGTACTCCTTGAGGCAATTTGTTCCAAACATTCTTTTTCTTTTGGTAACTATGGTATGATTACAATTTCCTAATAATCATCTTGATTTGTGGGTATCTTTCTTGATGTCTTTGTTCATAGTATAAATGTTAATAGACCAAATTACCAGCACTGAACCTCAGTTTGTTGGCCTTTCTGCTAAACTGCAAACAAGTTCTTTGTTTATATAAAAAACTAGTGTTATCAACAGTAATAATGAACACTGATAATGTCTCAACACTAGCAGATATGCATCACCTGCGTTGGATGAGTACAAACTACCTTGAAAGTGCATGTGTTGATATATTTGCATATTTGTCCTCAAATTTTCAGTATTGGATTCTTTTTACAAATACTTTTCATGAGATTAAAAATTTAAGTTTCAATAGGGGTCAGATTTAAATGCAATTTGGGCTGAATTTTGTCTCCATAGAATCAAAAATTCTACTTTCTTAAAAGGATTGCTTTTAAGAGTAATAGATGCACAGATCCAAAATTGCTTCAGTGAACCACCTTTCAACACATTAAATTTTCCATATAAGTATGATTATAGATTAATGCAATTGATGTTATAGAAACAAAAATGGATCAAACTTATATCAGCTGGGATCCAGTAAGGATATAGTAATTATTCTAACAAATTTAAACAGATAATTCAGTATAGGGGTTTGATGACACAAATGACGTAAAAGCTTACAAATCAAAAAGAGTATGGGGATGCAGCACAATTTGAAAGTGAAAGTGTTAGTCACTCAGTCATGTCAGATTCTTTGTGACTCCATGGACTGTAGCCCACCAGGCTCACTGTAATCTGCCAGGCTCCTTTGTCCATGGAGTCCTCCAGAAAAGAATACTGGGGTGGGCAGCCATTCCCTTCTCCAGGGGATCTTCCCAACCCAAGGATCTAACCTGGGTCTCCCTCACTGTGGGAAGATTCTTTACCATCTGAGCCACCAGGGAAGCCCAGTTTAGTAACACTTCCCAGGTGGCGCTATGCTGTGCTGTGCTTAGTCACTCAGTTGTGTCTGACTCTTTGCATCCCTATGGACTGCAACCCTCCAGCCTCCTCTATCCATGGGGATTCTCCAGGTAAGAATACTAGAGTGGGTTGCCATGCCCTCAGGAATCTTCCTGACCCAGGGATCGAAACCAGGTCTCCCACATTGCATGCCAGGTGGCACTAGTGAAGTGGTAAAGAACCCACCTGCCAAATGCAGGAGACATAAGAGATGCAGATTAAATCCCTGGTCTAGAAGATCCCCTGGAGACAGTCATGGCAACCCACTCCAGTATTCTTGCCTGGAGAATCCCATGGACAGAGGACCCTGGAGGACTAGAGTCCAAACGGTCATAAAGAGTCAGACATGACTGAAGAGACTTAGCATGCACGCACACACGCAACTAAGCTACAATTCCTGAGCCCCAAGAGAAAAGGATTGTATCATCCCAGGGAGCTGTCCAGCAGATAGCCTGACAAGAGCTTCAGTTACCCAGAAATGCAGACATTGCCCACAGACACACCATGGCAGAGCAAGAGAGAAACAAAGACCCTAATTTCTCTCTGCCTGGGAAAGGTTCTTTGCTGAATATGTTGAATGCATCTGAGATTAAATAGAAAAGGAACAGCTCAGATAAATATCTTCATATGTATTCTTTATAAAGTTATCTTCATGAAAGATTCCAAGCTCACTCAAATGATGCTATTGCACAGTATATTTTTACATTTCCATTTGTAGAGATTTTACTACTCTCAGAAGAAAATCTGTCTTCCCCAGAGCCCATGAATAGCATAAGTTCACTTATGTCCTGGCTTACTGTTATAATTACTGCACACGACAACATGCCTGTAATTTGCCTGTGCTGCAAAATGTGAATCACCAGATGTTGATTGCTAGGAAAGGAGATCTGTCTGTGCTAGCAAGTTTTAAGAGCTTTCCCATTAAGGAAGTGAAGGATGATGTAGTTCTGAGTGTATATATTATCATAAAACTCATTTTGTGATAGCCAAATAGAAATTCTGAACACTCTTATTATTTTTAAACGATTAACCTTTAATGGGGCTGTATATCAAGAGTTTTAAGTCCAGTTAATGGTAGCATAGAGAGAGTTAAGATTTATTGAGTACCTACTATGAGCTGAGCACTATATAGGAACTTTGTAAACATTACCTTATGGTGTTATGAGATAGGTATTCTGTTTAATGTGGTCTAATATCCATTGTCTCTTCCCTACAAATCTGTATCACAAATATTTTGAACTCACCTGTGGCTTTATTTTAGGTGACCTAAACTGATCTGTCTCCTTTTCCCACTTACTTTTAGTGCATTCATTTGTGTATTTTTGTGAGCAACTTTTAAACTTTGAGGGAACAAGACAAGCTTCATGTAAATAAATATCTTTTTACTTGAAATAGAATTGTGGATTCTATGTTAAATTGTGAATTTCGAACACAGACTATTGTACTAACCATTGTTCTCTGATGCTAATTACCAGACACAGAATGACTCGGATATTTTTGTGTTTCTCCAATTAAGCTAGTTTGAATCTATATCCAATGATACACCACACAGACATTTCTGTAGTAGTAACTAATTTTTCTTCTGTTTTTGATCCTTGTAAGTGCCTTTTTTTTTTTAATGTGTTTTTACAACTTGCTTTTTTCTGGGTCCTTGCTTAAGAATGAGATTTGATTGACTTGACTGTTACAGTCTTTTTCATTTCACTGTAACACTTTTAGTCTATTCCTAACTACTAAGAAGGATTAACAAAGATTAAGTTCATTAATTTTTTCCATATTTTTTGTTTTGCTGTAACTCTTCTGCAATTCTATTGCATTCTTCACTCTATGAAACAATAAATACAAGTTGTAGGATCAAACAATCTTCTGAATACCACTGGGATGTTTCATACCACAGAAGTCTGACAATTCTGACAACTCCCCACACATAGTTTTTAATAAAGTAGGTCTCTAATTTTCATCTTCTTTTGTCTTAGAAAAATAAGTTTGTTAGTAATGTCAGCATGGTCTCTCAACAATTCTTGTCAGTGAAAAATGTTTGTGTGCTGCTAGTAACACTAAAAATTATTCACTGGGGACCTATGCAGATGACAATGAGATTTACTGCCTGAGTCTTAACAGTTATTTTACTTGTTAAAATAACTTGGCTTGGGAACATGCTAACAAACAAACAACTTCTGAGAGCTGTTTTTCTTTGGTAATTTTGTGTTGTTAAAATCATATGGAGAAGCAGGCATTTCTGCAACCTATGGAACAATGAGATAGCATGTGTAAAGCTAAGCTGATACCTTGAGGTAATTCTCCTTTGTGAACTAATGATATTCAGTAATCAGCTATAGCGAATGTGTCTCCATGATAATATATTCTTGTCTTGAACACAGTAATTTTTTTTCTGTTAACATATTCCTTTCAGCACTTATATCTCCATCTACCACTCAATTATATATGCATGGGTTCATGTTTTCGCATTGTGTATTGTATTCACACCTTCTTCTACACTTGTAACACTTAATCCAACAGTGTATTATTTATCTCTGTCAAGCATTGTGTTCATACAGATACAGGCTTATCTAAGAACTTCCCAAACACCACATAATCACAAGCCAATGAATCCACTGGTTTTTGTATACATCTGACAAAATTACTATTTATTTCAATGCAAGGAAATGTCAATCAAACAGCTTTTTAAAAATCTAATTGTGTGTGTGATTGACTTCTCCATTGAGCTTGGTCAAAATACCACTCAATGGAAAGGGAAGTGGGGAGACAAATATACTAAAATAGTGCATTTGGAAAAGCATTTTTCAATTGGCAGGTGAAGCTCCTCTTTGCAGATACTCAGTGCAAGGTCACAGTCTGGTATGTCCATGTGACTGAGGTCTTGTTTTTGAACTTAGTATGCTATGCCTATTTAAAAATTTGCAGCTGGATATCAACCAAAATGACATCTTGATGAGAGGAGAGATTGAGCTACTCTTTCCTTCATGCTTCCCATATTAGTCTTTTCACAGTCAAGAGACCTGGGACTCTGCAATTTCAAAGTGGAATGTCTTAGTGGCTTCTTTGAAACATGAGACTGACTTGCTTTTCCTTGAAGTAGGAAATAGACCCAGGGATACTTACCCTGGGGTAAGTTCAAGGTCAAGCCCATGCTGCTTGCCACATGCTGCTGCTGCTGCTAAGTCACTTCAGTCATGTCCGACTCTGTGCGACCCCATAGACAGCAGCCCACCAGGCTCCCCCATCCCTGGGATTCTCCAGGCAAGAACACTGGAGTGGATTGTCATTTCCTTCTCCAATGCATGAAAGTGAAAAGTGAAAGTGAAGTCGCTCAGTCGTGTCTGACTCTTCTCGACCCCATGGACTGCAGTCTACCAGGCTCCTCTGTCCATGGGATTTTCCAGGCAAGAGTACTGGAGTGGGGTGCCATTGCCTTTTCTGGCTTGCCACATGACAGACCAATAAATTGAGAGACAGGTCGGGCAAGAAATTGTGACTTTATTTGCAAAGCCAGCAGACCAAGAAGATGGTGGACTTGTGTCCCAAATAACCATCTTATCCAAGTTAGAATTCAGTTTTTTGTTTGTTTGTTTGTTTTTAAATACTGAAAGGGGAGGGAGTGTGACCTTGGTATAGGAATCCTTTGTCCTTGAAGCTGCCCAAGTATTAGATCTGGTCACAATGTTCCAGTAAACCTCCTACAAGACTATGTTATTTTCCATTCTGCAACTTTTTATAAGGGTCAGATCCTTGAGAATGGGCTATCATGTTTATTTCACACTCTAGCCAGCATTCTTTTACAAAGGTGCAGAACTAGCCTGACTAAGCACAGGCAACAGATCACAAGGGTTGGAGCTAAAGGAATAGACCTAATATGGAGTTAGGTTTTTTCCTTCTCTGTTACACCATCTCTTCCTGTCTTTGGACAAACACTACTGTGGCAACTCATGGTGGTTCTTACAAGTTCTTAGAGCTTACTTTTTTTTAACCTCATGAAAGTAAAATTTCTAAAACTTTTGGTAATATATCATCAACACAATTGAATGAAGGAGGAAAATAACTTATCTGTGTAATTTAGTAATATTCTTCTTCTTTCTAATCGAGGATTAAATCTTTTGTAACCTCCTTAAACTTTTGTTACCTTTCTCATTTAAAGTGACAAGTTAAATGCTAATGCAATTGATAGGGGTGAGCAACTGGTCAATGACCAGCCTGATCAGACTGCATAATGTAGCTGAAATTGCTAAAATATGCAGGCCCATTGTAATTTTGACAGAAAACAGTTTTCTACGGGCCTTTATATCTCCCTAGGTGATATTAAAAGCCAAGAATGTTTTAAGTACCACATTTCTTTCAAAGAAAGTTGGGAGAATTCAGCAACCTTAACTTCAAGCTGAAAATATGTGCATAAATTTCTAAGTATCATGAGATTTTTACCTGTGTCTATTTTGAATGGAAAATTTGATGGTAAATTATGTTGAAAACATGAATACAGCCCAAATTGGGATGACTTACGCTACGTTCCATGTCACCAAAATAAAACTTGACTTAACTACGGTTTTAGCTCTCCCCAAAATGGAATCTTAAGCCAGTCATTCAGGAACTGCCTGATCAGTACTAATTAGGTAATCTTCCTGATAGACCCCTGCCATGCCCTGCTGCTGCTGCTGCTGCTGCTAAGTCTCTTCAGTCGTGTGCGACTCTGTGCGACCCCATAGATGGCAGCCCACTAGGCTCCTCTGTCCCTGGGATTCTCCAGGCAAGAACACTGGAGTGGGTTGCCATTTCCTTCTCCACTGCCATGCCCTAAGGAACAGTAAAACTCGCAGTCACCACCCACCTATTTTGTTTCCTGTAGGTTCTTTGCCCCTGCTCCCTTAGGCTTGTAAAACTTTTTCATTTTATACAACTCATGGGAGCTCCTTTTTATCTTTTAAATTGAATGCTACGTCATTCAAATAGATTTTTGCTTAAATAAGGCCTTACCATTTTTAATATATACTCCGTTTATCTTTTAACAAATATAATACTACAGTTAAAGATTCTTGTCCACTTTGCACCCACAATCAAAATGTAAGTTATAGTAACTAAGAGACTGCTTTTTCCACTTAGCTCTAGGTTTTCTAAGGCAAAATTAATTAGGCATTTTTAGTAGTTATTTGACGATGTAGACATAGGCAATGGGTGTGGGGGAAGATTGCATGCAAATTAGTGCAAATTTAAAGACCTACGTTAACATTTATTTCAATAGCTTTTGTTACTGAAAGTTAATGAAATAAATGTTGGTGGATCCAGGATGTTTGTAAATGGTTGGCATGATGAATGTACATCTGTTAGCATTTGATGTCTGGAAGCTCATTTTGGGGGGCTATATCCTTTTTATATGTATTTGGTGACCCTTGTTTTTTGCAGTATTGAACTAGATTGCTGTTAGCCTATATTGTACTTTTGTACATAAAGGAAAAAACGCCCCACTTCTGGTATATTCAGAATTTGCGGGAACCAGTACAAAATGAAAATGTGGAGTTTTTTTAAAAAATTATTAATAATTTCAAGACAATGACATGGAACATTAAACCAAGTGCAGAACCCTTCTAAGTTCGGGTCTGTCCAACTGTTTAGGCTACATGCCCATGAAAATGGCCTTTTGTCAGCACAGAAAAAGCTAGATTTTTAATCGCATTTGTCCTTTCATGGCCAGATACTATCATTCAGGAAGAAAGTAGGGCCTTGTTAACTAGGCTGTGATGAATTCTCTCAATAAGAATGTGCATGCGTGCATGTGTGCATGCGTGCATGCGTGCATGCTAAGTCGCTTTAGTTGTGTCTGACTCTGTACAACCCTATGGACTGTATCCCACCAGGTTCCTCTGATACTAATGCCAATTCATACTTTTAGATGGAATATTTTCTGGATAGTACTGGATGTAGGTTGGTAAGTGGTGAATGGGGCACTGAATAACTTTTCTTATTCATTCAGTTAAGCACCTAGTCAAAATTAGGAATGGTCCATTTATTTGTGATCCGTTTTCATTTCTTAGTCATAAAGTAAGGGATAGTATACTTTAGTAGATTAGATGTGAGAAATATCTGAGTGTGAATTCAGACTACATCAGTTCTTAGTTGGAAATATTTAGCCAACTTCCATCAAGTTCCTCATCTGTAAAATGGGGAAAATATCTACAACCTAGAAAGTACAATTTTAACAAGAAAAAAATTCTCTTACTTTTTCAATGATCCTCTCATTCACTAAGTAATATCTCTGATTATGATAAAATAAGATCAGGTTTTTTCTCTTAGTGGCAAAGAATCTGTATTAATGACTATGATCTTTGATTAAGAACATCTTAAGTTATCATAAATGATACCTTGTAAATCTGAAATACAATCTAAACAAAAAAAAATAAAATAAAATAAAAGTAAATTACATTAGAACCCTTTTTAGTGGGAGAAAAGGTTATGAAATCAGTGTGATAATATCAAAGCTAAAATAATGGCATAAAGATTTTTCTTTAATAATACTGTAATGGAAGCTTAAGTGGAAATTTTAATCATTTCCTCTGTGTGTATGTTTTATAGAAGATTTTTTTCTTGTTAAAATTGTACATTTATTTATTTAGATGACCAATAATTTAAATATACATCACCCAAGGAAATTACGAGATGAATAAACAATTCAATCAAAGGTAAATACCTAGTACTCTATGTAAAGAAAGCAAGATTTAATCTGGAAAATTTTGAGTGTTAATCAGTTAAAATATTTGCATTGTGCAAAATGATTTCCATAGCAATGGGAATTTGGAGATCTCAAAACAATTTAATTCTAACATTTCATCTCATTTCCTAATATATTTCATGTTGACGAGAGGCCAAGATTTCTTGTGATATCAAAAGATATAAATATCAATCGATAATTTTTTGCCAGAAAAATGCATTTTAGAAGACATGGTATATTGGATATAGCACAGGACTTGGATCCAAACAGACCTTGTTCAAATTCCAGTTATCACCATTAAATAATATTTCTGTAACTTGGCAACTCATTTAACCTTGCTGAGCCTAGATTCTTTATTTTTAAAATTAGGGTACTAACCCCCATTTTACAAAAATAAAGAATGGAGTGTGATACATGTAAGTGACCTTCCGATATGGTTCTTTCTTAATTGATTACTATTGATAGTTATTAACATTAATAATATTTGTGAAACATATTATTTTTATATTTTCATCTTATTTTTCTTTGTGAGTGGTTCGGTTCAGTTCAGTCACTCAGTTGTGTCCGACTCTTTGCGACCCCATGAATTGCAGCACGCCAGGCCTCCCTGTCCATCACCAACTCCCGGAGTTCACCCAAACTCATGTCCATTGAGTCGGTGATGCCATCCAACCATCTCATCCTCTGTCATCCCCTTCTCCTCTTGCCTTCAGTCTTTCCAACATCAGGGTATTTCCAAATGAGTCAGCTCTTCACATCAGGTTCCATAGTAAAATGCTTTTGCTTTCTTCAAAACCAACAACAAAACTTTGGTTAGCTCCATAGTAAAGAACTGCTAAAAAAAAGATATATTCTATTCAATAATTAAGCATTCTATTTTAGATCAGGATTGAAAATTCAGATGCCTAAAAAACAAGACAGAGCATGCCCTGGAATATTTTCTTATGAAATATGGCACTGTATTTTTTTGAACGAGACACACATTGTCTGCATGTGAAACTTAGACAAGTATTTCTGTTTTTGTAAATTCAGAGACTTCTTTCTTACATTTAACAGCTATAGACTCAAAAGTATTTTTTCTCTTAACTCTAAGCTTAAACAAGTGTAAAAGTATAATGATAAATAACCAGATTTATTATAACTATCTCAGTGTGAGGCATCAACATGATATAGCAGTGACTATTACAAATGGAAAAGTTTATTCCCCATCCAAAAGGACAGCTACAGTTTATCCTTACCCAGTTATTAGTAGTGGGATAAGGCCCAGTATTGCTAGATGATTTTATCTTTCAAGAAAGCTTAAAATTCCATTTCTTGTGAAATTTTAAAAACTGGACACTATTACATATTTTGGCATGACTACTAGCATTATGAAGACAAAGCCAAACATTTCATGGACTGATTGCACATAATAGTTCACCATTTTACATTACCTGCTTTAAGCAGGTAGCAGATCTTTGTGAAGACATCTATAATCAAACCTCCTGAAAGTATGACTGCATAGCTGGTTGGCTGGACTTATAGTCCAGCAACCATTGCTACCTATAGGATGGAGTTAGCAATGAAAAATTTAGTATACACTTTCTTATTTCTGGATAGAGACCCTAACATAAGTACATCAATTCTCAACTATATTGAGAAAAATAGTTAATGATTATTGGATAACTGAAAAGAACTAGAGACCTATAACCCACTTACTACCAGTTCTATTGCAAATCGATCTTTTCTCTTCATTACAAGCTCCTCCATATGCTACCCGCACTTTCAAAATTAGAAACAGGTGAAAAAAAATGGAAGAGTCAGAATATAGCACAAGTTACTTTCTGATAATAGTTTTGACTTGCTATCCTAATTAGCCTGACTATATCTGGGTTTCTGTGATTAACTGACTGGCTGAAATTAGTCAAAATAGTAGTGATTAATGCATCCTTTAGGCCTTTCCTGATCACAAGGAATAAAAAAAATACCTGCTTTCATTTCTGAAAAAAATGAAGCTGTCTTGCAAAGATACATGATGAGGTAAGGAAGAGAAGAATGGGCTTCAGCAGCCAAGAAGTAATGCTGTACAGAGGAACAGAATGTTGTTCTTGTGGTTCAGAAAGAAAGATCTGTCAATGCCACTGGTGAGTCAACACCTCTTTCAGCATTTGCCTCCTGAAACAGGTATTCAGGTCTCCTCAGGGTTATGCTAACCCTGTTAGTCTCTCTGCTTCACTCTCAATGTGTTTATATGTTATTATTGAATTTTTCTATGTTTTTCTTTATGTCTCCTAATTGCTACTGCACTACTGGCTTCCAGTGACCCATAGCTTCCACTTGTTTCGTGGTTTTAGCCGCTTACCCCTTCACTCAAGCTCCTACAGAGGGACAATCTTACGGAGTCTGTCAATCACCATCCAATTTATATGGTGGTGTTCTCGGTAGAGTTTTTCAGATCAGTCGTTGCTTATCCTGCATCCCACCAATCTGTGGACAGACACCTCAAGAGCAGGTCTCCATTTTGGTCTAATGATTTGTTGCCAAGGCTGGTGGGGTCACATGGTGTGACGTGCAGATACTCATCTATAAGGAATTCCTTCCAGGATCGATGAGATCATGACAGAACCTCTGAGGCTTCTCAGAAAAATATACTCTAGTTTGTAGCATCCTGGGTGCCCAGAACAAATAATGAACTTACCCCTACACCCTCAGCGTAACTACAGATTGCCAAAAATATTCAATAATTCAAACACAACTTCAACTCAGTAAAACAATGTATTATTCAGTGTTTGGTTCAGTAGTCATATGACTTCTAAATTTAAAGGGGTTCACAAAATCTATTCTGCCCTTAAAATTAAGTTTTTGAGAATTTTTGATGCTGAAATATTATTAAAATTTTGTAAAGTTTAAGACAGGGTTATAAATTTTCAAACTGCATTTCGCAAAGCTCATATAGTAGAAAGTGCACTGATATCCTGAACTTGGCAAGTCTGAAACTGCTTGTGCCTATAATTCTGAAAAGTGGATTAGTAAAATATCACATCAGCTCTTGGGAGGGGTTTATATAAAGTTTCCTTTCTGATAGGTAACTGCAGTATCTGTCCTGAATGGTTGATTTCTAATTAGCTATAAAATTCTAGAGCTAGGGAATTAATTATGCAAAGATTGAGATAGAGCTTTGTTTGAAATAGACAATAGAACTTGAGGATAAATAATGCCTTTCAAGCATTCATTTCTCCACTTTGGTCTAAGTCTATATCTACAAGTTTCTTTTCCTTTCAATGTGATGTAGAGTTCAGGGGTCTGAAAAAATATTTTTAATTCTGAACCTTTATTTTTGTGAAGCCATCTTATTTCTTATTCAAATCCAAAATCCTCTGTTGATAATAAGGTCCATTTCCTCCTTTAGAAGGGGAGTTGCTTCTCATATATTTCAGTTTCTTCTCATATATTTAGGTCACATGCACACACATGCACTTAATGCACACCATACAAGAAGCAAAAAAGTTGAAATTTTCTGATTACAAATGATTAAATATTCCTTAAAATATTTTTTTTGACTCAAATGTTACTCTAGTAAGTTTCTGTATTGAAACTCTTGTCTATGGTTCTTAGGAAGCTTAGCAAAAAGTTATAGTTAGGAAAAAAAAAAAAGAACAAAAGAACTGTCATTTTGTGATCTCTATAGACTATATTAACATAAACCAATATTAACAGAAGGACTACTGACTTTTCATGTATTTTTCTTCCACTTTACTTTGATCTTCAGTCAACTTTGAACATAATAAAAATGATCAATTTTTTGTAAAGCCTAAAACTCAAAGAGAACTTTTTATTTTGATTTTTCCTTCTAAAAAAATAGCTGTAACAAGCATATGAAATCTAATGTCCTAACAGATTTTCAAATACATTTTTAACTTGAAAGCCATTATTGTATAGCAATGATGTTGTTGAACAAGCTTTTCATTTTGTATCACTTCAACTTTATACCCATTGAATATAAAATTCTGCTGTCTCCCTCCCCTCTTCACTGAGCAACCACCATTTACTTTATGCTTTGATAACTTCGACTGCTTGAGATAGCTCATATGAGTGGAATCATGCAATATTTATTCTGCTGTGATTGGCTTACTTTCCTTAGCATAATGTCTTCAAGCTTCCTCCATGACGTAGCATAAACTGAAGTTCTGTATTTTATGCTTGAATAATATTCCCCTGTAAATGTGTGTAAATCACACTTTTAATCTGTTCATCCATTGTAGGACATTTAGTATGTCAGCTTCTTGGTTCTTGGGAATACTGCTGCAGTGCACATGGGAGAACAGATAGCTCTTTGAGAACCTGTTTATATTTTTTGGACAGATAACCAGAGATGAGATGGCTGGATCATATGGTAGTTCTATTTTTAATTTTTTGATGAACCTTTATGTCGTGCTCCATTGTGCCTGCACCATTTCATATTCCAAAGAACATTGCCCAAGAACTCCAGTATTTCCACAGCCAACCCTTACTTCTTGTTTTTGTTTTGTTTTGTTGTAATAAACAGACAAGCATCTTAAAGGGTGGGTTGTAATATCTCATTGTGCTTTTTTGATTTACATTTCCCTGGTCTATTCACATATCTGTTGGCTGTTTGGATGCCTTCTTTGGAAAAATGTCTACATTTTTTCTCCATTTTTAATGGATTGTATTTTTGTTAGTGTGGTCTAAGAATTTATTATATGTTTGAATATTAACTCCTTATTAGATACATGACTTGCAAATATTTTCTCCTACTCTGCTGGTTATATTTTCACTCTATTGATTGTTTTCTTTGCTGTAAAGAAGCTTTTAGTCTGGTGCAGTCCCACTTGGCTATTTTTGCTTCTATTGATTGTGATTTTGATGTCATATAAAGGAAATCACTCCCAAGAGCAATGCCACAGAGCTTTTCTCCTATGTCTCCTTCTATTAGATTTTGAGTTGGTTTGATTTTTGTGTAGGGTGTAAATTAAAAAGCCAACTTCACTCTTTTGTTTGTGGATGTCCAGTTTTCCCAATAATATTTGTTGACAAGACTGTTTTTCCCTCTTGAGCATTCATGGCACCGTTGTCAAAGATTATTTGATTGTATATACATAGGACTGTTTAGGGACTCCCTCTTCTCTTCTGTTTATACAAATGTCTGTCTTAATGCCAATGCAAGACATTAATTATTGTAACTTTATAATATGTTTTGAAATAAAGAAGTGTGACATTTCCAGCTTTGTCTTCCTTCTGATGGTCATTCTGTTTATTTTTTTTTCTGTAGTTGCATATGAATTTTAGGATAAGCTATACTATTTCTATAAAAGATACCATTAAGGTTTTGATAGGAATTGTATTGAATCTGTAAGTCACTTCAGAAGGTAAGGACCATCTTTTTAACAATATAAAGTTTTCTAATCCATGAACGTGGAACATCTTTCCATTGATTTGTATTTTTCATTTTTTCAGTAACATTTTACAGCTTTCAGTGTACAGGTCTTTTGCTTCATTGGTTAAGGTTATTCTGAAGTATCTTACTATTTATAATGCAATTGTATAAGAAATTGTTTTCCGAATTTACTTTCCAGATTATTGTTAGTGTACAGGCATGTAAATGATTTTTGTTAATTTTTTATGATGCAACTTTGCTGAATTTATTTTTAACAATTTTCTGTTTTGTTGTGGAATCTTTAGAGTTTATGTACATAAGTCATGTCAGCTCTAAATAGAGATAATTTACTTCTTCCTTTCGGATTTGGGTGTCTTTTGTCTCTTTTTCTGACCTAATTCCTCTGGCTAGAGTATCTAGTACTATATTGAATGGAAATGATGAGAGTCATGGTTATTGCCTTGTTGTTGATCTTAAAAGCTTTCAAGGTTTTATTGTTGGATATAATGTTAGGGTTTGGGTTTTTTTTTTTAATATGACCTTAATTATTTGAGGTACTTTTCTTCTCTTCCCAATGTTATGTTTCTTAATCATAATCATAAAGGGATATTGAATACTGTCAAATGCTTTAATACATCTATTGATAATATCATATAGTTTTATTCTTTTTCTCTGTCAACTTGGTGTAACACATTGGTTAATAATAATATGTTGAACCATCCTTGCAACATATTTGCACCCTTGCAACATCCTTGCACCAAGGATAAATCCAAGTTGATCATGTTTATGATCATTTACTGTGCTCTTAAATTGAGTTTGCTGTATTAGGTTGAGGATTGTTGCATTAATGTTCATAAGGAATATTGGTTTGCAGTTTTATTTTCTTATACTATCTTTGTTTGGCTCTGGCATCAAGGTAATATCGGCCTCATAAGTTTGGGAATGTTCCCTCCTCTATTATTTTGGAAGAGTTTAAGAAGGAATGACATTAATTTTTCTTCGAATGTTTGGTGGACTTCACCAATGAAGCCATCCAGTCCTCTCTTTTCTTTGTTTGCTGCTGCTGCTGTCGCTTCAGTCGTGTCTGACCCTGTGCGACCCCATAGACAGCAGCCCACCAGGCTCCCCCGTCCCTGGGATTCTCCAGGCAAGAATACTGGAGTGGATTGCCATTTCCTTCTCCAATGCATGAAAGTGAAAAGGGAAAGTGAAGTCGCTCAGTCATGTCCGACTCTTCACGACCCCATGGACTGCAGCCTACCAGGCTCCTCCATCCATGGGATTTTCCAGGCAAGAGTACTGGAGTGGGGTGCCATTGCCTTCTCCATTTCTTTGTTTAGAGATTGTTAATTAGTGATTCAATTTCCTTAGTAGAACTGTTCAGTTTTCTCCGTGGTTCAGTCTTCATAGGTTCTGTTTCTAGATATTCATCCATTTCTTCTATATTTTTAATGTATTACCATAAAATCATTTATTGTAATCCTTTTTACTACTGTGGCATGAGCTGTGATAGCTCCCCTTTGATTTCTGACTTTGTTTATTGGAATCTTTGTTTTTCTTAGTCTATCTAAAGATAGGTCAGTTTTGTTCATCTTTTCATAAAAATCAGCTCTTAGTTTTCTCAATTTTTGTAATTCTCTAATTTGCTTGTTCCTATCTCAATCTTTATTATTTCCTTCCTTCCACTACCTTAGGAATGTTCTTAAATCATATCCTTAGGTATACTCCTTGCTTCTAAACTCTATAACAACTTTATAGTTTCTTCATACTTTCTCAAACTGTTTCCAAAGTCAAACAATTCATTGAGCCTTTAGTATCTTTCTAGTGTACTTCCTTTTTACTTGAAAAGTCAGTCATATTCTGTTACCTCGAACCAAGAACCATGATATTTTTGAGAAACAACTGCGAATTAGATCTTTACCTGTATTAAAAACTCTATTGTTGAGGTAGATTGATGACATTAATGGCTCAATTCTTTACTTCCCATTGTATACACATCCTTTGTAATGTAATCCTAGAGTTATTCTCCAAAAGAGAGTATATTCCCTACCACAAGAAATTTTTTTTGCCCAGTGGTATTTGATGGAAGTGATGGTGTGCCAGTTCCAAACCTAGGCATCAGGAAACTTTGAGTGCTTCTATTTGGTTTCTTGACTTCTGAGAACATTCCCAGAGCTTCTGCTGATCCCATGTGATGGATGGCAGGTACATGGAACAGAACTGTGTCCCCTGAAGTTCAGCCCAGATGAGGTCCCTACATGAGCCCAGGCTACATCAGCTAAATGACTTAGACATAAGAAAGTAAATTCTTATTGTGATATGCCAAAACATGTTGTCATTTTACACAGCAAAAATAACCAATTCAATTATATTGTTATTCACCCCAAATTTTGAAATGAGATACAGAGGCTTGAAAAAATTAAGGCATTTTACATAAAAGTTAAATAGCTGGTAAATAGAAGAACCAGGATTAAAAATTGACTTTGGGTGCTAAAAAGTACATGATATTCCACTATTCTATGAGACATCTAATATAGCAGTATTTTTACATGTTCAGTAGCCAACATTTAGAGTGGGATCCAGCAAGAGATATTAAATTTATCTTTTTATGATTTGAATTCTTTTCTGTGACTATGAATCTAAGCAGCTCCTCTTTTATTCATGCTATAAATAAGAAACAACTATAGGAAATATCTGATTTTGACTTTTTATCAGACATAGCTTTCAATCTTGTTTTTAAAGTTGTATATGAGTTAGGGGACTTGACACATCATTGAGCATTACTGCCGCAAATAGCATGGTGCTTGAAATGAATAGTACTACTGTGGAGACAGTTATTTGCTTACAAAGACAGATTGCTAGGTAGATACAAGATTTTCCCACATAGGAAAATATAGCTCATAATTTTGCCACCATGAAAATCTATTAAACTTTGCAAAACAACCAAGGAAGAAGGATAATTCTTAAAAATCAATCTATATTAAAAAGGTAAAATAATACTAGTGACTAAAGTGTTTCCAACTAAAATGTCTCCTTAAAAACAACTGTTAACATTTTCTTTTGTTTTACCCAAGAAAAAATTTTATTCATTTATCACAATATACCACATACCTACATAGGCTTTTTCCCATCAACTATTTTCAGCAGACCCATAGTGAGGAACATAGTTATTTCCATTTTTAAAATATTTGTCAACATATCTTTGAGTACTTATGCAATGATTTATTTGCAGGGCAGTGCCCAGCTGAGTTAATAATAAAATGAAAGTTTAAAAAATAAATAAAGCTAAATTTAAAAAAAAGAAAGTTTTGCTAAATAGTGTCCAAATTGTCTCCTAGTAATTTGCCCCAATTTATGCTCTTACACATACAAAATTTACTCCAATTAGCAATGCTCTACACACACATGCAAACACAGACACACACAGGCACACACACAAATTCCTCATCCTTGGCAACCCTAGTTTTTGATAGATTTTTAAAAAGAAGTATGTTGGTCATATTTCACCTCAACACAGTAGCAATTACCTATCCCAGGCCTCCAGTTCTGTGGCAGATAGCTGTGCCTGCATTACAAGAGGAGCTAACACTGAACTTTTGGAGTCAAGGTGGGCAAAAAGGAACCTGTGTTCCCAATACTGGGGAACTGTACTCTAGTTGCTTTTTGCCGCTTCAGATCACAGAGGCAGAGAAAGGTTGGCAGTCATTATTGTTGCTTCTCACCCCATTAATGCAAATCCATGCCCCTCTAGCTGAAATGTCTTCAGAAGACTTAAAGAGCCAGTACTTTTTCATTTCCCTTCATTTTTCTTTGTTCTCACTTTCGAGAGCTGGATATTAAGACTAAGGTATTCAAATGAAACTGCATATATAGGAGAAATTAAAAGTCTCTGTGCGTGGCCAGGGGAAGGCAGAGTAGAAGACCTACACATGTTTTAAGTTTATACCTTAATTTGACCTTCGGCACAGAAATGGTATATACCAATTAAACAAAAGCAAAAACAGAAAATTGTGGGGAAGACTAAGAACCTAACTTCCAAATTTATCACACTCTTAGATTTAAATATACAGTTTTCAAAAATAAAAAAATCACAAGACAGACAAAGAAACAGAAAAGTATGACTTATTTAGAGGAAAAAACTAATCAACAAAAACTGCCCCTGAGAAAGACTTGATGGGGACTTCCCTGGTGGTTAAGAATCTCCCTTCCAGTGCATGGGGCATAGATTGTATCCCTGGGCTGGGAAGATCCCAAATGCCGCAGAGCAGCTAACCCCACGTTCCACAACTGGAGAACCTATGCTCTAGAGCCCGTGAGCCACAACTACTGAACTCATGTGCCTGGAGTTTATGCTCAGGAACAGGAGAAGCCAGCACAGTGAGAAGCCTGCATACCTCATGAAGAGTGGCAACCCCCACTCACGACAACTAGAGAAAGCCTACATGCAGCAACAAAGGCCCCACACCGCCAAAAATAAATGAATAAATAATTTCTTTAGAAAATAGGAGAGACCTGATGAATGACATGACTACTAGATAAGGCTTTAAACCAATTGTTGGAAAGATCTTCAGAGCACTAAGGAAGACACAGAAAAAGTCAGGAAACCCAGATATGAACAACATGGAAGCATCATTAAAGAGAGAGAAAACCTAGAAAGAAACCAAAAGGAAATTCAGAAGCTGAAAACTATAGCAAGTGAAATTTACAAAGTCACTAGAGAGGATTCAAAGGCAGATTTATGCAGACAGAAGAATGAACCACTAAACCTGAAGGTAGAATGATGAAAAATAATTAAGTCAGAGGAACAGAAAGAAAAAGGTTGAAGAAAAAGGAACAAAGCCCAGAAGAGTCTTTTAAAATATAAAAAAAAGTTACAAAGATATTCTTTATTAATAAAATGTTCAACAGCTCAATAAAATACAATAATTACAAATATTTTACACAGCCAATAATATGCCATCAAAATATATGATACAGAATTTAACAAAATTGAAGAAATAAACAATCACTCAATAGTTGGAGACTTCAATACTCCATTCTCAATGGGTAGAACAATACTGATAGAACAATGGATAGAAAATAGGAAAATAAAAGAACTTGAACAATGTAATAATCTAACTAGATCTGACTAGACATCTATAGCACTCTACTCAACAATAATATGCATATTCTAGTGTTCATGGACTATTTTTTGGGACAGGACATATGTTAGGCTACAAATTGAGATTCAATAGTTTTTTTTTTTTAATTTTATTTTATTTTTAAACTTTACAAAATTGTTTTAGTTTTGCCAAATATTGAAATGAATCCGCCACAGATTTTAAAAGAAAGATATAATAGAAAGTAATATTTTCTTTAACAGCAATGGATGAATTTAGAAATCAATAACAAGGAAACTGGAAAACTTAATGAAAGTCTTGAAAATTAAAAAACCACATTCTTAAAAATCCAGTGGATACCTATAAGGGAAAATATCTGGAAAAGAACATCTTACATATATCTGAATCACTTTGATATGCTCCTGAAACTATTACAACATTGTAAATAAACTATACTTCAATTTAAAAAAATATTTTAAAAGTCCATTGAATCAAAGAAGAAATCACAAGCAAAATAAAATACTTAGAAAAAATTAAAAGTACAACAGACCAAAACACATCAGTTCAGTTCAGTCATTCAGTCGTGTCTGACTATTTGCATCCCCATGGACTGCAGCACGCCAGGCTTCCCTGTCCATCACCAACTCCCAGAGCTTGCTCAAATTCATGTCCATCGAGTCGGTGATACCATCCAGCCATCTCATCCTCTGTCATGCCCTACTCCTCCCACCTTCAATCTTTCCCAGCATCAGAGTCTTTTCAAATGAGTCAGTTCTTCACATCAGATGGCCAAAGTATTAGAGTTTCAGCTTCAGTCCTTCCAGTGAATATTTAGGACTGATTTCCTTTAGGATTGACTGGTTGGGTCACCTTGCAGTCTGAGGGACTCTCAAGAGTCTTCTCCAACACCACAGTTCAAAAGCATCAATTCTTCAGTGCTCAGCTTACTTTATGGTCCAACTCTCACATCCATACTTGACTACTGGAAAAACCATAGCTTTGACTAGACAAACATTTGTTGGCAAAGTAACATCTCTGCTTTTTCATATACTGTCTAGGTTTTTTCGTAGCTCTTCTTCCAAGGAACAAGCGTCTTTAAATTTCATGACTGCAGTCTCCATCCGCAGTGATTTTGGAGCCCAAGAAAATAAAGTCTGTCACTTTTTCCATGTTTCTCCATCTATCTGCCATGGAGTGTTGGGACCAGATCCCAAGATCTTAGTTTTCTGAATGATGAGTTTTAAGCCAGCTTTTTATACTCTCTTCTTTCACTTTCATCAAGAGGCTCTTTAGTTCCTCTTCAATTTCTGCCAACAGTGTGATGTCATCTGTATATATGAGGTTATTGATAATTCTCCTGGCAATCTTGATTCCAGTTTGTGCTTCATCCAGCTTAGCATTTCTCATGATGTACTCTGTATATAAGTTAAATAAGCAGGGTGACAATATACAACCTTGACGTACTCCTTTCTCAATTGGGAACCAGTCTGTTGTTCCATGTCCAGTTCTAACTGTTGCTTCTTGACCTGCATACAGATTTGTCAGGAGGCAGGTAAAGTGGTCTGGTATTCCCATCTCTTGAAGTATTTTCCCATAGTTTGTTGTGATCCATACAGTCAAAGATTTGGCATAATCAGTAAAGCAGAGGTAGATGTTTTTCTGGAGTTCTCTTGATTTTTCTGTGATCCAGCGGATGTTGGCAATTTGATCTCTGGTTCCTCTGCCTTTTGTAAATCCAGCTTGAATATCTGGAAGTTCATGGTTCATGAACTGCTGAAGCCTGGCTTGGAGAATTTTGAGCATTACTTTGCTAGCATGTGAGATGAGTGCAATTGTACAATAATTTGAACATTCTTTGGCATTGCCCTTCTTTGGGATTGGAATGAAAACCGACTTTTCCAGTCCTGTGCCCACTGCTGCATTTTCTGTATTTGCTGGCATATTGAGTGCAGCACTTTTACAGCACCACTTTTAGGATTTGAAATAACTGGACCAAAACACATATAATACAGCAAAGAAATGCTAGTGGAGAAATGTATAGCTATAAGCACTTTCATCAAAAAAAAAAAAAAAAGAAACCAACTTTACAACTGTGGGACTAGAAAAAGAAGAAATTAAGCCCAAAATTAGTAGCAGGAAGAGAATAATGAAGACTAGAATAGAGATATATGACATAGAGAATAGTAAAGCAATAAAAATATCAATAAGATCAAAAGTTGATTCTTTGAGAAGGAAAACAAAACTGACAAACCTTTAGCTAATTAGATTTTTAAAAAATACTCAAAGTACTAAAATCAGAAAGAAAAGTAGAGGCATTACTGCTGTTTTGGGGAAAGTTAAAAGGTTTATAAGAGTACAGTAGACCCCTGGATCTCTGAGCTTGCTTCTCACAGCTTCAGTTAACCACAATCAACTGCAGTTTGAAAACATTAAATGGCAAATTTCAGAAATAAGCAATTCATAAGTTTTAAGTGTGTACGTGTCATTGTGAATAGAGTAATGAAATCTTGGAGTGTCATACACTGTCCTTTTCCGTACTGTTTGTGGTTCCCAGCCATCAGCATCGTCATGGCTTAGTGGCTGACGGTCACCTGAACAAGATTCTCCGGACATATCCTCAGAAGGTCAGTAGTAGCCCCATGTTGTGCCTGCTATAATGCCTACACTATTGGCTTCATTTTCTCACACAGGCATTTTGTCATCTCGCATTATGACATGATAGTAATGCTACCTGGCTGTTTTTAAAAGCTGGGTTGGTTGGTTTGATTGTTTCCCTTACTAATCTGAAGGAAGTATCCTTAAACTTATAAATAGTCCTTTGTCTGACATTTCTATAGAAAACTTTAAAATAGAAGGTTTGAACATTATTTTGGATCTCAGGGTAATTAAAATTGTTCTGAGGGAAGGGCACAGCTGAAGTAAGAAACTGTGGATTAGTGGTAGTCTTACTTTTTGAGTGGACTATCCCTTTGTCTCACAACTTTGGCAGTTTTTAAACCTATAATTTCTATTCCATTGAGATTACATTATTATTTCAAAATAACTTGCTATATAAAAAATCAAACATTTCTGTATCCCTGCAAACTACAGTCCCAATAAGGCTTTTAAAGTTTTATTTTCCCATAAATTAGATTTGTGATGGTGTGTTTAGCTTTTATTCTGGGAGAGTTTTTATTCCTAAAAGATCTTATAAAAATAAATGAGTTGATTTATTAAAAATGCAATGCATATTTTGTTATTTTATTCTCATATTGCTCATTTTCCTTAGATTTCTAAATGAGTAATATATTGAATTAATTCTCTGCATACATTGTTTGATTTTAATTTGTTGAACAGCATTATCCATAAATAGTAAAATAAATAATTGCATGTTAGAAAGCTGATTCTAAAATGCATCTAATTTTCAGCATGGCTTGATGTTTATCACCTAGAATATTTGAACCTTCAACACACTCATATTTTTTGAAGGCTTTAGAGCATTTCTATCATTATGTCTGGAAATGACATAGTATAATAGAGAACTTAAACTGTCCTAGAAGCCATTAAACTATCTGCACTAAAAATATTTAAATTAACACACTTAAACTCTAACAATTTAAATGAAATTTTAGCTGCTATTACTTAAAATGGGAAGATTCAGTTGTAATGGCATTGCATAAAACTGATGTTTTTTATCTCAAATAATTAAAAAAGAAAAACTTCAAAATGGACCAAAAGCCGCTGCTTTACCTATGGATTTTTAATAGCTCACTGCTTTTCAATATTCAGTGATCAGAGATGGCTACTTTCAAGAGTTTCCTCTTTCTATGGATAGGGGAGCCTGGTGGGCTATACAGTCCATGGGGTCAGAAAGAGCTGGACATGACTGAGTGACTAACACTTTCACTTTACACTTCTCCATTTAGAAGGAAGCTGTGTGGGGTGTGCATTATTCCTCATATGGAAGTTGAAGAAATCATGTATATAAAACCCAATATAAAATATGTTAAGAGTGTGATACTGTCAACTTAAAAAAATAGTCACAATGTTTAATTTGAGAGTTGTGTTTTATTTGGTGGGAATTTTTAGTACTTCAAGCCCGAGAGATAGCATCTCAAGTAACCCTGAGAGAACTGTTCCCTGAGGCAGGGAGAAGAGTCAGGTTGTACAGAAGTTTGCCACGAAAAGCAGGTAGTCTGAACAGCAGAACAGTATTGTTAATTAAGGAAAACCAGATATCTCAAGTTAAGGAATTTCGCCAGTCCAGGTTCGATGCAAGAGACAGGGTGCTCAGGGCTGGTGCACTGGGATGACCCTGAGGGATGGGATGGAGAGGGAGGTGGAGGGGGGTTCTGGATGGGGAACACATGTACATCCATGGCTGATTCATATCAGCCATGTATGGCATATTCATATTCATATCAGCCATATGTATGGCAAACCCACTACAATATTGTAAAGTAATTAGATTCCAATTAAAATAAATTTATTAAAAAAAAAGAATTTAGCACTTTTTTTCTATGTATGGGAAGATACAAGAGTCTGCTCACTGAAATTGTCCTTTTATATGCATCTCAGCTCTCTGAGGCCAGTATCCTGGATTTTTTCACAATCCCTGTAGCTACACAGTGCTCACCATGGGGAGTGGCTGATGGCTGCCTGTTCACTTCAGTTCAGTCGCTCAGTTGTGTCTGACTCTTTGCGACCCCATGAATCACAGCACGCCAGGCCTCCCTGTCCATCACCAACTCCCGGAGTTCACTCAAACTCATGTCCATCCAGTCAGTGATGCCATCCAGCCATCTCATCCTCTGCCGTCCCCTTCTCCTTCTGCCCCCAATCCCTCCCAGCATCGGAGTCTTTTCCAATGAGTCAACTCTTCGCATGAGGTGGCCAAAGTACTGGAGTTTCAGCTTTAGCATCAGTCCTTCCAATGAACACCCAGGACTGATCTCCTTTAGGATGGACTGGTTGGACCTCCTTGCAGTCCAAGGGATTCTCAAGGGTCTTCTCCAACACCACAGTTAAAAAGCATCAATTTTTTGGTGCTCAGCTTTCTTCACAGTCCAACTCTCACATCCATATATGACTATTGGAAAAACCATAGTCTTGACTAAATGAGTTAGCAGGTATTATTCTTCTGGGTGCCCTTTAGGCTGAGAAATTCACCTTTGGAGGGATGAAATCGCTGATGGCTGTGACATCTTTGTTTATTGGTATGAAATATTCCATATCTTAGTACTTAGAGTCATAAGTTCAGTTTAGTCGCTCAGTCATGTCTGACTCTTTGCGACCCCATGGACTGCAGCACACCAGGCCTCCTTGTTCATCACCAACTCCTGAATCTTGCTCAAACTTATGTCCATCGGGTCAGTGATGCCATCCAACCATCTCATCCTCTGTCATCCCCTCCTCCTCCTGCTTTCAGTCTTTCCCAGCATCAGGGTCTTTTCAGTGAGTCAGTTCTTCTCATCAGGTGGTCAAAGTATTAGAGTTTCAGCTTCAACATCAGTCCTTCCAATGAGTATTCTGGACTGATTTCCTTTAGGATTGACTGATGTCCTTTAGGATTGACTGATTTGATCTCCTTGCAGTCCAAGGGACTCTCAAGAATTTTCTCCAACACCACAGTTCAAAAGCATCAATTCTTCAGTGCTCAGCTTACTTTACAGTACAATTCTCACATCCATACATGACCACTGGAAAAACCATAGACTTGACTAGACAGACTTTTCTTGGAAAAGTAATGTCTCTGCCTTTTAATATGCTGTCTAGGTTGGTCATAGCTTGTCTTCCAAGGAATAAACGTCTTTTAATTTCATGGCTGCAATCATGATCTGCAGTGATTTTGGAGCCCAAAAAAATAGTGTGTCACTGTTTCCATTCTTTCCCCATCTATTTACCATGGAGTGATGCCATTGACCAGATGTCATGATCTTTGTTTTCTGAATGTTGAATTTTAAGCCAAACTTTTAACTCTCCTCTTGCACTTTCATCAAGAAACTCTTTAGTTCTTTGCTTTCTGCTGTAAGGATGGTGTCAACTGCATTTCTGAGGTTATTGATATTTCTCCTGGCAATCTCGATTCCAGCTTATACTTCATCCAGCCCAGCATTTCACATGATATACTGTGCATAAAAGTTAAATAAAGAGGGTGACAGTATACAACCTTGATGTACTCCTTTCCCAATTGGGAACTAATCTATTGTTCCATGTCCGGTTCTGACTGTTGCTTCTTGACTTGCATACAGATTTCTCAGGAGGCAGGTAAGGTGGTCCAGTATTCCCATCTCTTTAAGAATTTTCCCACAGTTTGTTGTGATCTAAACAGTAGAAGGCTTTGGCATAGTCAGTAAAGCAGAAGGAAATGTTTTCCTGGAGTTCTCCTGATTTTTCTATGATGCAGCCGATGTTGGCAATTTGGTCTCTGGTTCCTCTGCCTTTTCTAAATCCAGCTTAAACATCTGGAAGTTCATAGTTCACATAATGTTGAAGCCTGGCTTGGAGAATTTTGAGCATTACTTTGCTAGCGTGTGAGATGAGTGTATTGTGTGGTAGTTTTAACATTCTTTGGCATTGCCCTCCTTTGGGATTGGAATCAAAACTGACCTTTTCCAGTCCTGTGTCCACTGCTGCATTTTCCAAATTTGCTGGCATATTGAGTACAGCACTTTCACAGTATCATCTGTTAGGATTTGAGATAGCTCAACTGGAATTCCATCACCTCCACTAGCTTTGTTGGTAGTGATGTTTCCTAAGGCCCCCTTGACTTTCCATTCCAGGATGTCTGGCTCTAGGTCAGTGATCACACCATAATGGTTATCTGGGTCATGATGATCTTTTTGTATAAGTTCTTCTGTGTATTCTTGCCACCTCTTCCTATTATCTTCTGCTTCTTTTAGGTCCATACCGTTTCTCTCCTTTATCAAGCCCATCTTTGCATGAAATGTTCCCTTGGGATCTCTGATTTTCTTGAGGAGATCTCTAGTTTTTCCCATTCTATTGTTTTCCTCTATTTCTTTGCACTGATCACTGAGGAAGGCTTTCTTATTCCTCCTTGCTATTCTTTGGAACTCTGCATTCAAATGGGTTTATCTTTCCTTTTCTCCTTTGCTTTTGGCTTCTCTTCTGTTCTCAGCTATTTGTAAATCACAAGAGCTAGAGGTTATTCTCAACCCTAGCTCTGCCTCAGTGTATGAAAATATGGCCAACATTTAGTGTTTTTGACTTTTGTTCTACATCTTTATAAAAAATGATTGTAATTACAGAGGGATTTATTGTAAAGCTTTTGAAGTTTCAGTTTCAAGGATTCTCACTTGCATAGGTCACTTCCAAAACCCTAGGTGGGCTGAGTATTCATATTTAATCTTTTTTTTCCTTAAGAGAGACCTCCCTAATGAAGGTGCTTCTGGGTTCCTAAAGCCTGGATTGGAATGCATTCTGAAATATATTCTCCTGAGTTTGTCCTCCAATTCTTCAATTAAGTAATATTTTATGAATGTTCAGTAATTGTTCATACAGTTACTCAAAACTCCTTGTCACTCATAGTGTTTTCTGTCATAAGACATTTCTGCTTTTCCTACAACACTGTACAGCTCTTAAGAAGAATAACTTTTAATGGAATGTTAAAAAAAAGAAAAAGAAAACTTTGAGATCTGTGTTCTCAATTCTTTAATTTTTCTAACTTCTTTAAAGGCAATGGCACCCCACTCCAGTACTCTTGCCTGGAAAATCCCATGGATAGAGGAGCCTGGTAGGCTGAAGTCCATAGATGGGGTCACTAAGAGTTGGATACAACTGAGCGACTTCACTTTCACTTTTCACTTTCATGCATTGGAGAAGGAAATGGCAACCTACTCCAGTGTTCTTGCCTGGAGAATCCCAGGAATAGGGGAGCCTGGTGGGCTGCTGTCTATGGGGTTGCACAGAGTCAGACAAAACTGAAGCGACTTAGCAGCAGCAGCAGGACAGTGATTCTCCCTGGGTTGGGAAGATCCCCTGGAGAAAGAAATGGCAATATACTCCCAATATTCTTGCCTGGAAAATCCCATGAACAGATGGTCTGATCAGCTACAGTCCATTGAGTTGCAAGAGTTGGGTATGATTTAGCAACTTGAACAACAAAAAATAATGATTCTCAGTTGTGATTACATCATCAGGTATGTGAGAATCAGCAAAAGTTTTTTTTTTGTTTTGTTTTAAATGCATATTCTTAGAGTTGCGCAGTAGATTTACTGAGTAATGAAAGAAGGAAAGGGTTGCTGATGTCATAAATCAGCATTTCAAAGAAGCCCTTCAAATGCTTTTGTGTCCACTAGTCTTAAGAGCCATCTACTTATTTGCATGTTCTGGAAGGCTTCTGTGTTTCATCGAAATTAGGTCCATATGGCAAACAGAATAAGAATACAAGAAAAGCTGAATGTGGGTGAAAATGTGTGCCCCTTTCTCCCAAACAAAAATGGAAGAGATTAGCACGTTTTATTGTATTAATATTATATATCTCTTCTCCCAATTTATATCCCCCCCCCACTTTTTTGTTTGCTTTTTCTCCTTCCACTTGTCAGTGGTCACAGAGCTGGAGTAAAGAGAGGAGAGAAAAACTGCAAAGGAAAGCTGCCTTAGATTCATTCCTTTGTCCATCTTCTTGCTTGGAGGCTCAGAACCTAGCATGCCTGAGGGGGTGCTTGTGAATAGATGAAGTGGAATGGGGGTCGGGTTAGGGGAGCACTAGGAAAGACTTGATCTTACCACTTCCCTAATACGTTGGGGATGATCTTTGCACTGTCCTCCCTAAACACTTTAAGAAGTTGCTTCAATAAAGGTTAAAGAGTGGAGCAGCATACACGTAGAGAAAGAAAGGCACCCCTGAGCCTTTGAGTTTCACACCTGCTTAATTCTGAGTTGAGAGCCTGTTAGACACCATGAGGGAACCAAGATGATCCCTAGCAGGGCAGACATGCAGGCCAGGATCCATGTGGAATGAACAGTAGAAGTTCTGAGGGCTCTGACATATACTGCAAAAAGGGACCATCTTAGTATGTTCCATCATCATGGGCTTCCCTGGTGGCACAGTTGGTAAAGAATCCACCTGCAAAGTGAAAGACCTGGGTTCAATCCCTGGCTTGGGGAGATCCCCTGGAGGAGGGCATGGCAACCCACTCCAGTACTCTTGCCTGGAGAATCCCTATGGATTCTGTAGCCCCCCCAGAGGAGCCTGGCGAGCTACAGTCCGTGGGGTCACAAAGAATTGGACATGACTGAGCAACTAAGCACAGCGCAACATGTCATAATAAATGGCCTGTCTCTCAGAAGATCCTGAGAAACAGCTACAGAACACGTGGAAATGCGTTTTCCATTGTGAGAAACAGGAAAGCACAAAATGTTGGAGAACAAAAAGAATATTTACAGAGACTTTTTTTTTTAGCCTCCCTGCAACACCTTTCTTGATCCCATGTTTTAGGATGATAGTTTGCTTGAGTAAGTGTGTCTGGCAATTAGGGAAGCACAAAAGGAAAAATAAAGACAAAAATCATTTGCGAATGACATCAGTTTTTCTGCTGTGCCTGAATTTTGTGATAAGGCTGGGGTTCTGTAGTGAGCTTTAGAGAACATCGTCACTTGTATGTGATTAGCAGGAGTATGAGCACAGAAACTGTGTGTGTGTGTGTGCATGTGTGTGCGCGTGCATGTGTGCCAAAGAGAAATTGATACTTCATTTGGCCTGGTGTGTTGCTCAGTTGTTTAAGCTGCTCCAGCAGTTCGGATTGTTCTTCCCCTTTTCAGTAACGATGATTTCCACTGTACATTTAGAAATGGAAACTTGCCTCAAATTTTTTAGGAGGATAAATGATAAGGTTGGAAGGGGCAAAACCAATACAATATTGTAAAGTTAAAAAATAAAATAAAAAAAACTCTTTTGAAAGAAATATATTTAAGGAGAATAAGACAAATCCATCTATTTGTTTGTAGAATGTAAATTCTGAATATCATAAAAACTGGTAGTGAAAGGTTGTTGCTGAACCACGCAAAGACACCGGGATTCTTGGTCTCTGGAGGAGAAGAATTCAATCCGGAGCCAGAGATGAGGCTTGATTGCTCAGAGCTTTTGTATAATAAAGTTTTATTAAAGTATAAAGGAGATAGAGAAAGCTTCTGACATAGATATCAGAAGGGGGCAGAAAGAGTACCCCCTTGCTAGTGTTAGCCATGGAGTTATAGACTCTCTGATTAGTTATTGCTGCTGCTGCTAAGTCGCTTCAGTCGTGTCCAACTCTGTGCGACCCCATAGACGGCAGCCCACCAGGCTCCCCCGTCCCTGGGATTCTCCAGGCAAGAACACTGGAGTGGGTTGCCATTTCCTTCTCCAATGCATGAAAGTGAAAAGTGAAAGTGAAGTCACTCAGTCATGTCCGACTCTTAGCGACCCCATGGACTGCAGCCTACCAGGCTCCTCCGTCCATGGGATTTTCCAGGCAAGAGTTCTGGAGTGGGGTGTCATTGCCTTCTCCCTAATTAGTTATTACAGTGAATCAAAAGAATGTCTGGAGGTTGTAAAGACCTCACTAGACCTACTCTCCTAATTTACACCTTAAGATAACAGGATTAACCAGAAGGTTTTTTCCAGAGACTGTCCTTAAACAGGATACATTATTGTTATATAATCCTAAGGAATGTAGTGGGACAAAAAAGTTTGTCCTTTGTTCCTCCTTGAGAATTTCAGACCCCTCTCTCCTTGGAGACCCCTAGATTTCTTATCAACCTGCCTAGGAAATGACTCTGTCAGTAGGAAAATATAAAGTGTAAGTGATCACATATATTTTCACTAATTAATTATCATGAATGTTCATGCTACTTAAAATCTCAATCACAACTTTAATCTTTAGGGCCACATTTAAAGACATGAAGGATCTATTAATTTGAGGCTTGGCATTGACCATCATATCTAGTAGAAACTCTTCCTAATCATAATTTTCCTTTTAACCGTCTTTGCAATTTAATCTCAAACCTGGTGCTCTTGTTAAAGGTAATTGAACATTTAACAAAAAGAAATAAGAAAAATGTGTGGAAGTATTTATAGACATACTGTTAAAATACATTTTTTATTCCAGCCTGGTTTTCTCTGTCATAATTAACATTTATCCAAATCTTATTGCAAGTGCTTTGGAAAGATACAAAGGAATGCACACAAAATGGCATATATCATTGTCATTGACTATTTTAAACAATAGCTTTGAGATTTAAAGTCATTCCTTCAGGGTGTTTATCAGAGGGAAAATTAGCCTTAGGAAAGAGGCTAAACTGCTCTATAAAGTTATTTGAAGGAATCTGCTTAGGAGGTTACTTCTATAAGAAGACTTTTCTGTTGATAGAGAGTGGTTGTTCATTATCTCGAAGCTTGGCCAATTGATTAGTTGTTGCTGTGCTTGATAGCATGGCAAAAATAAGTTCAATGTTATGGGATCAATTCTGATTGTAAAGACTTAGTTTCACATTACTGCCTTATTGAGTTCAGCCAAGATCCCAGGAACTATTAGGAAATGCTGGTATGCTTATCACAAATCCATTCCCACTACTCAGGATGCACTTTTGTCTGCAAGTCAGTGGTTTCAATGACTGATGCTGAGCATACAGCACAAGATGGGGTAGCTCTTACCAGAAACTCTTACTCATTTCATTTCATTTTGAACAGTATGATTCTTAACAGTCGTGGGAGCTTAGTTTTCAATCTAATTAAGGAAATGGTTTCCAAATTATATTATGATCCTTGGGCTTCCCAGGTGGTGCTAGTAGTAAAGAACCCAGGAGACATAAGAGACTCAAGTTCAATCCCTGGGTCGGGAAGATCTCCTGGAGGAGGGCATGACAACCCATGCCAGTATTCTTGGCTGGAGAATTCTGCAGAAGGAGAAGTCTGGCGGGCTACAGTTCATGGAGTTGCAGAGAGTCATAAACAAATGAACCAACTTAGCACAGCACAGCTCATTTTCTTACCAGTGCTCCCTTATGAACATGTAATGTCTATTAAACTTTCATATTATATCTTCTCCCAGGATTTCTAATTCCTTTATTGCTTATTCTAGCTGACATTTTTAATATCAGATTTTTTTTCAATGGAATATTGATAATAGTTAATACTAAGCCTTATTATTAAGTACAATACTTAAAATTATAATACTTAATAAGTATTATTATGTAAAAATAATAGTTCATATTATTACTAAATGCTTATTTGGCCATGTGTATTTGTAACTAGCCTCTTCAAAGACAAGTATCATCTCTACTGGCCAATGTTATTGTTCTTGATACAAATGACTTAACCATTTGATAAGTATGGCAACATGAGTCACAGTGAGAAAAAATACTAGTAATGATACTATCTGCTCATTTCTTATATATAAAAAATAGTATAATTTGCTTAGTACTGACTTTTCCCTCATGCCTGAGGAAGAATTAAACCCTCAAGAGAATAATAAAGTAACATAGCTACATATTTCTATAGAAATGGGGGAAAAAGCAAACTATAATAAAAACTATAAATTCAGATATTTGTTCAATGGCTGAGGAATATATTTGGTGTTGTGATAGCTATTAAATGCATTTTAGCATCCATAATAATTGAGAATAGTAGCAAAGTAATCATTATGAATAGTGAAACAAATATAAACTAAAAAAGAATCACTACTCATTATGTTTTGTTGCCTTTTCTAGTGCCCGAGTTTCCTTTCCTACTGTGATAATGGTATAAAGCATCAGTGTAAGCTATAAAATATGAAGCAGTTTTCAAAATATTTTCATAATTATTTCATCGTGTATACTCTCATTTTCCAAAATATCTCAAAATAAACCAATGCGATAGTTGAGTCAATGAAATTAGACCTTCCAAGAGGGAGACTGAACTTGATTTCATAAAATATTTTTTCAGTAATGTTTATTGTGGACTTACTGTGTGCAACACTTATCGCTAAGTCATAGAAAGAGAGATTAATAAAATGTGTCTTATTTCAAGAAGTTATGAACTAATGATGGAGAAAAATGTTAATAGAAATGTATAAGAAACTATGGGGATATGGTAGCAGAAGATGACCTGAGATTACTTGGGGAGGGACCAAGAAAACTGTTGGCACCGTGCTTCTCCCCACCACTGCAAGGAATAGAAGCGTTAGTCGTCTTCGTCAGTCAAAAGTAGGACTCTTTCCCTCCAAAGGCTTAGTATTTATTTCTTCTCCCTTCTTCTCTGACCCTTTCTCTTTGAGAGAGGAGTTGGAAAAGAAAGAGGACATGTCACATGTGTATATAAAATGTCCCCTGTTGGATTTTACATGAGTGATCGATTTTCCAGTGATGTATCTGGTTATCTGGTATCTGGGTGTGCTGTGCTCAGTTATGTCCACCTCTTTGCGACCCTTTAGACTGTAGCTCACCAGATTCCTCTGTCCATGGGATTCTCCAAGCAAGAACACTGGAGCAGGTTACCATGACCTCCACCAGGGGATCTTCCTGACCCAATGATCAAACCTATATCTCCTGCATTGCAGGCAAATTCGTTACCCGCTGAGCCATGATATATCTAGAAAATAGTAACTTGCCTGGTTTAATTTATAGCATGCAAGCATAAGTTCTGTGGTAGCAGGAAACCTTAAGTTTAGTATGCAGAGCTCGTTGATTGTGGTACAGCCGAATAGACTTGCACTAGGGCCTGCCTGCATTGGAGACAGAGTAATTGAGTCCATAGATCTGTACTCCATGATCTGCAGGGCTGGCAGTTAATTCTCTACCTGATGCATCAATAAACTTCAAAATTAACATTCATGAGAACTTAAGGAAAACTACCTAGCTGAAAAGATTTAGGCTTGATCTATATTTGTCTTCTATGTGAAGGAAACAAGTTTATAAAACACCCAAGTGTTCTAAAATATTGATAGCCCAGCAGTATCTTGGAATTAAAATTCTTTAGCTGTTTCTTGGATAGTTTGAACGAGGACATTAGATCATTCTTGGTACTTAGGCTACACAGCAGAAGTAATATCTGGAAAGGAAATAAGTCATTTAAAGTGATTTTAGACATCTGTTTTCTAATATAAAACTTCTCCCTTTCTGTAAAATATTTTATTGTAATAAGAAATAATAGTGTCTTTGTTTGGAAATCTGTTTGTCTTTGTTTGCTTTTAACTTGAGGCCACAGAATTTACCTCAGTAATACTTACTTGGAATATTCTGTCCTTTTAGAGCATTTTGTTTGATGGCAAGTCTCAGTCTTTGTAAGGACAGCGACAACTGACAAGTATGGCACATCGTGGTTTTGGTGTCAGTAATACATTAATTCAGATCTCAGCACATATAACAGAGACTCTTAAATTCCCTTTGGATGGGGGAACATGCAACTCTTTCTATCCCTATATCTACTCTTTACTGAGACGAGCAAAGCCAGCCATGCTGTTCTTAAACCCAACTCCATAATTTAATCAATAAAAGAGTTCTTCTCTGGCACCCAACAGTCCTAAAGTGCAAAAGGGTAGATTAGAAATGACTGCAGTGGGAAAAGTTGATGACAGCAATATGGTATCAGGTGGTGGACAAAGGAGAAAGCCAGTAAAAAATTGCTGATGGCAGAAGTTGCCTGATCTGAAAAATGCTGGGTCTTTGCAGTTATTGTCTGTTATTGTCAATAAATTGTCTGTTGTTTGATGTTGAAGGGACTGTTGGAGTAACTCAAACTAGCTTTTCTATTTGCATTTTTTCCCATTGCTTCTTCACCACCGCTTTGCACCCCACACCCTAATATCTTCTTATTCTCCCTAAGAATTACATGCATGCAGTGAACTTTCATCCACCCATCCCTGTTCTCCACCTCCATGTTACACTTTCTAAAACCTTTCAAAAGGTGCTGATGACTGAGGCTTTTAGCAGATGCCATATTCCTGAGAGGTTCTTCATGACCTCAGCTTTATCGCCCTCTTCAGCTTACATTTGTATCATTTACCTTCCTATTACTCCACATTGAAGCCACTTGGAATTTAGCACTTCTGGTAGCTATTCACAAAAGATATGTTCATTCCAAGCTAGGAGTAGCTCTCCCGCTCCTTCCATCTGCCATATTCTTCTGCCCTTCAAGTGCAACTGAAATGCTACTTTCTTACAATGACCTTTCCTGACTTTGGAAGTTACAATTCTCCTTGCTGTAAGCTTTTGTAGAATCCTATATTTTTCTTTATATCAAGCTTTTCTATATTAACTTTAAAAAAATCACAGTTACTTAATGTGTTGGCTTTCCACTCACAAGTCCCATGACACTGAGAACCATTTTATCTCTGTTTATATTATATCCTCAGCACCAAATAGAGTACATTTAAGTAGTATGGCCAAAATGAAGACTTGATTATTGATGAAATGGTGATAATGCTGATAATCTGTTCAGAAATTAGCCACCAATACTAATTTATTCAGCATCATCGAATAAACAGAGACATTGATTAGGATATTCAGTTCAATCACTCAATCGAGTCCGACTCTTTGCAAGCCCATTGACTGCAGCATGCCAGGCCTCCCTGTCCATCACCAACTCCTGGAGTTTACCCAAACTCCTGTCCATTGAGTCGGTGATGCCATCCAGCCATCTCATCCTCGATCATCCCCTTCTCCTCCCACCATCAATCTTTCCCAGCATCAGGGTCTTTTCTAATGAGTCAGTCCTTCACATCAGGTGGCCAAAGTATTGGAGTTTCAGCTTCAACATCAGTCCTTCCAATGAACACCTAGGACTGATCTCCTTTAGGATGGACTGGTTGGATCTCCTAGCAATCCAAGGGACTCTCAAGAGTCTTCTCCAATACCACAGTTCAAACATCAGTTCTTTGGCACTCAGCTTTCTTTATAGTCCAACTCTCACATCCATACTTGACTACTGGAAAAACCATAGCCTTGACTAGATGGACCTTTGTTGACAAAGTAATGTCTCTGCTTTTGAATATGCTATCTATGTTGGTCATAACTTTCCTTCCAAGGAGTAAGCGTCTGTTAATTTCATGGCTGCAGTCACCATCTGTAGTGATTTTGGAGCCCCCAAAAATAAAGTCTGTCACTGTTTCCCCATCTATTTGCCATGAAGTGATGGGATCGGATTCCGTGATCTTAGTTTTCTGAACGTCAAGCTTTAAGCCAACTTTTCACTCTCCTCTTTCACTTTCATCAAGAGGCTCTTTAGTTCTTCTTCACTTTCTGCCATAAGGGTGGTGTCATCTGCATATCTGAGGTTATTGATATTTCTGCTGGCAATCTTGATTCCAGTTTGTGCTTCACAGAGCCCAGTTTTTCTCATGATATACTCTGCATATAAGTTAAACAAGCAGGGTGACAATATACAGCCTTGACATACTCCTTTTCCTGTTTGGAAACAGTCTGTTGTTCCATATCAAGTTCTAACTGTTGTTTCCTGACCTGCATACAGGTTTCTCAAGAGGCAGGTTAGGTGGTCTGGTATTCCCATCTCTTTCAGAATTTTCCACAGTTTGTTGTGATCCACACAGTCAAAGGCTTTGGCATAGTCAATAAAGCATATATAGATGTTTTTCTGGAACTCTGCTTTTTTTATGATCCAGCGGATGTTGGCAACTTGATTTCTGGTTCCTCTGCCTTTTCTAAAACCAGCTTGAACATCAGGAAGTTCACGGTTCACGTATTGTTGAAGCGTGGCTTGGAGATTTTAAGCATTACTTTACTAGCGTGTGAGATGAGTGCAATTGTGTAGTAGTTTGAACATTCTTTGGCATTGCCTTTCTTTGGGATTGGAATGAAAACTGACCTTTTCCAGTCCTGTGGCCACTGCTGCATTTTGCAAATTTGTTGGCATGTTGAGTGCAGCACTTTCACAATATCTTTTAGGATTTGAAATAGCTCAACTGGAATTCCATCACCTCCACTAGCTTTGTTCGTAGTGATGCTTCCTAAGCCCCACTTGACTTCCCATTCCAGGATGTCTGGCTCTAGGTGAGTGATCACACCATCGTGATCATCTGGGTCATGAAGATCTTTTTAGTATAGTTCTTCTGTGTATTCTTGCCACTTCTTCTTAATATCTTCTGCTTCTGTTAGGTCCATACCATTTCTGTCCTTTATTGAGCCCATCTTTGCATGAAATATTCCCTTGAAATGTCTAATTTTCTTTAAGAGATCTCTAGTCCTTCCCATTCTATTGTTTTCCTCTATTATGAATTATTTAAATCACTATATTTATTGGGATCAATTATTTTTTTATCAATAAGTCCAAATTAAATTGCATAAATAACTAATACCCTAAAAGCAGTATTATGTCAGAACTGTTCTGAAATGTATAATTTTGCCAGTAAAGATAGCTTACAGTATTATTTATTCTGTGAGTTTGGTTTTAAAGAGCCTTAATTTTAGACTTCATTGTGCTAGATTAGATTAATATTAAAAATATTTATGTCCTATCCATGTACATTCATGACGTAAGTATATTTCTCCTTTTGACTTTGAATTTAGCAAAGTCATTTGTTTGGCCATGGATTGCTAGCAGACATGACATGTGACACAAGCAGAGCTTTGATATGTGCTTATGCAGTAGACGTTGAACAATTTTGCTTCTTCTCTCTGCAGAGCTTTCCCCTGAAAGCTGTGGTCTCATTCAACCCACTGAGGCTGTTTATTAGTGGCGATGGTTAATTTTTACCCAGAATAGACAAAAAATTGTGGGGAAGATGGTATAAGGCAGAGGCCAGTTCCTGCCTTGGCAAATCACCATAAGTGGAACTTCTTTAATTATTTGAGTGTAATGTAAATGACTAAAGGCTATTAATAATAGGATGTAAAGTTGTCCAAGCAGCCTGAAAGACCTGAAATATCACATGAGTAAATACAAAAGACATTCAGTGATGGTTATATATCTTCCACACACTAGCTACACTCTAGGTTAGTTTCCTTGCATCCTAAAACTCTAGATTCTGCTTCCTACATGTGTGTCTCTGTAATTTTCTAGTCACTTGAAATGATCTGAAGACCAGTGCATCCTTAACTAATACTAAAAGCTAACTAGATTTTTTTCCAAAATTATTACTCTGAAACATGCAGAGATTTTTGTCAAGACTGCAACTAATCATTAAAACAGAGGTATGATCCGTTTTTCACCATCATCAAGCATCAAAAGGCATTTTTAACATGATGCCATAATTCATAATCAGTTAACATTTTCTAGTATGTTGAAAGCTGAAGCATGATTTCAAAATTGAAATTGGTACTCTAGTCTCATTAATGAGTGGTTTGGAATATGTATGGAAATAGTTCTCATTTTCAATAATTCTTCTTGTTCATTATAGCATTTAAAGGGGGGTAGAGGGGTGGGGATTAAAAATACCATTTTGCAGGCACACAAATTTTAACTAGCAGCAGATGGTAAGACTGTAAAGAAACTGCTCCTCAAGCCAAGCTTACAGAAATGGGTCTCTTTTCCTTATAGTCACACATCATTTAGTACCAGAATCAGGGGTCAGAGCAATACTTGCCACATGTTAACCCCAGTATATCTACCTCTTGCTGGTGTAGATGCTGCATTTCAAGGAGTTTGATTTGAGTCAAAAAGCATGCTGTGATTTTTATTATAATAAGCCATGACCTTTGATGATATTTTGCTACTGCCCAATAATGAATTCTCTGGAGAACTTGAATCTCTTTTTTTTTTTTTACTTGAAATAAAGCATCGTCTTATTTAAATGCTTTGTGGAACCATAAAGCTGTATTCTTTTTACATTCAATCTAGGGGGAGGTTTGTTTGTTTGTTTGTTTGTTTGTTTTGAGGCAAAGGAAAGATAGGGGAAATATGTGTGTTGGTGTGTGTGTGTATGTCTTGAGGTGGGGACAGGGAATTCATGGAGGGAAAGGTGGTAGGCTAGAAGCTAGCAGGGACAGAAAGATCCTTTACCATCCTATGGTAATTTTTTTTTTTTTAACATCCTATAAATTCTTGGATGTGCTACTCTTCTAAAGTTGGAGGCTAATTCCCCTCCCCCTGAATATAAGTTGAGCTTTTGAGTTGTTACTACTGAATGGAATGAGGTAAAAGTGATGCTACAGAGTTTCTAAGAACAGATGGTAAACAAGGATAGCTTTTATCTGACTCTGTTGAATTACTTGCATTAGGGAAAGACAGTTGCCAGGTTCTGAAGTAACTCAGATAGCCTTGTGTGGGAATCTGTGTGAGATAGAACCGCCCATAGACAGCATGACTTGCCAGCTATGTCAGTGAGCCACCCTGAGAGCAGATCCCTCAGCCCCACTTAAGGCTGCAGATGACTACAGCACTCACACGTACGACCAAACATCATGAAGCCAGAAATGCCCAGCAAAACCACTCTTACAGTCCTGACCCTGTGTTATTGTGAGAAGTTATGAAACATTATTACTATTTTGAGCCATTAAGTTTTAGAGTAATTTGTTACTCAGCAACAAATTGCTAATATGTACAAGTTTAAATTTATTGATTTTATTTTATAGTCACACTTTAGATAATATTGGTATCTCCTTTTTACTTAAAAAATTTATTTTTTATTTTAAAAAATTATATATTAGAAGTAAAAGAAAAGTGAAGTGAAAGTGCTAGTCACTCAGTTGTGTCCAGCTCTTTGTGATCCCATGGACTATAGCCTGCCAGGCAAGAATACTGGAGTGGGTTGCCATTCCCTTCTCCAGGAGATTTTCCCAGCCCAGCAATCGAACACAGGTCTTCCTCATTGCAGGCAGATTCTTTGCCATCTGAGCCACCAGTGCCACAGGGATTCTCTAATATTGAGGGCTGGTTCTCTTGCTGATGAAGCACACAGTATATCTTCAGTTCAGTTCAGTTCAGTCGTTCAGTCGTGTCTGACTCTTTGAGACCCCGTGAATCACAGCACACCAGGCCTCCCTGTCCATCACCAACTCCCAGAGTTCACTCAAACTCATGTCCATCGAGTCGGTGATGCAATCCAGCTATCTCATCCTCTGTCGTCCCCTTCTCCTCCTGCCCCCAATCCCTCCCAGCATCAGGGTCTTTTCCAATGAGTCAACTCTTTGCATGAGGTAGCCAAAGTATTGGAGTTTCAGCTTCATCATCAGTCCTTCCAATGAACACCCAGTACTGATCTCCTTTAGGATGGACTGGTTGGATCTCCTTGCAGTCTAAGGGACTCTCAAGAGGCTTCTCCAACACCACAGTTCAAAAGCATCAATTCTTTGGCACTCACCTTTTTTCACAGTCCAATTCTCACATCTATACATGACCACTTACTCCTCCTAATTATTTTGTTCACTGTTTTTAACATGTGTGTTTTAATATTCATGTTCATATGGTGACTGCTGCTGTGCCACCAGCTATTGAAACTTTTTTGGGGAGAGGAATAGGGGAAAGGGGCTGAATTCAATAGTGGTTTCTTTGCATACCTGTGCTTATTTAGGTCAAGAAGAAAAACCCTCTCCAGCACTCTTTCCTACACTACAGTAGCCATGGTGTTAATTGCCTCTCTTAAGCTGCAAGAAAGGATCAGCACATTGACCTCTCAGGGGAAATCTGGAATCTGAAGGTAGTAAGATATGGAAAATGGACATTTCTAGGCAATTCTCTCTACCTCTCATCATCTACCCTATGTTCCCATAAACTCTTTTTCTACTTTTTTAATTTTGCAGACACACTTATCCCAAAATGTGTACCATCCACACCAGTCATGGACTGTAGCTCAAAGTTTAAGAATTCTGAGTAGTGTACAGATCAACTCAGTACTCTAGAACAAAGAACAAAAGTAACAATGTATGCCATAGGGGAAAAAAAACTATTTTATGATTGTAAAATAAATGGGTCTTTATGCTTACTAACAGCCAGGTGTTCAGTTAAAATAAGTTAATTTACCTTTTCTTAACATGAACAGATCATTCCAGAGATGTAAAATTATTCTTGCTCCAATATTCAAGTTATACTTTGATGTAAATTATTCAGTGCAGATTTTTATAATCTCTTTAAATTTTCATATTTCTCTAGATATTAAGAGAAGCTGCTAACTACAAGCTAAAAATTAAAGTTTAGCCCACCCCTCAAGTAACTAGTAAATTCAAAATTCGTTAAATGCACACTTTGCTATTAAGAAACAATTATGTGCAATCATTATAAATTATAAATTCTTGTCAAACTTGTATGAGTTTATCTTAATTAAACTTAAATGGTTAATGATGTAATAATATACATGTATGTGTGTGTGTGCTGCACCTGTGCTCAGTCGCTTAGTTGTGTCCAACTCTGCAACACCATGGACTTTAGCCCACCAGACTGTAGCCCATGGGATTTCCCAGACAAGAATACTGGAGTGGGTTGCCATTTCTTACCCCAAGTATATATGTAGTTTTCTCAAAAACAGTTCATCTGCTCAAAGCAATTGCAAAATAATTTTCCTTGAAGATGGCCTATTATTAAGTCTAGCAGTTTTAAGAATATTTTTATAAAAGCCTCTGGACCTTAAATTCAATATCATTTACTGAGCAACTGATTTAAATTTCTCTCAAAATTATATTAAATGAGTAAAACAGTTAAAAAATAAGTCCTTATTATACTGTGGAATATTAAAGAATTTTATGAAATACACCAAAGGTTTTATAAAGTTTCTTTAAAAATGTGGTTTATAAAGAAAAAAGCAATAGAAAAAAGAGAAATACAAAAAAATGGTAAGAATAAAGATCAATAGAAATATATTTAAAGATTAATTAAACAGAATTGGCTATAACACATTCCACGACTACAACAAACATGGAGTGAGAGAGAGATGTTAAGAGACATGAAGTTTAATTCAAAGGACAAATTCAGACAACAGTGAAGAAAATAAAATCAGAAAAAATTATCAAACATGGAAAAAAAAAACTTAGCTTTAAATTGGAAAAGCCAAGTAAACACCAAAGAGAATGACTTTTTAAAAAATCTTATAATTTGATACATTCTTGCCCAATGTTTGATAAAGGTTCTAAAAAATTTTATGAAGAAAATCTTGAGGATGTCTCCCAGCAAAACAGAAGAATAGTTTAAGAGAAAGGAAGATATAGGATCCAAACAGCAATGTGATTCACATAAATATTCAGTAAAATAAGATTTTGCAACATACTTATAAAGTAATGAGTTCAGATGAAAGCAATTTTCTATGAAGAATGCTTTCAAGAAGACAGTTTCTGTTTAGCCTATACTGTACTTAGGATTCTGAATATCTAATGACTATCAATTGTGTTCTGAGACATATTGAAATGATTTATTATTGTATGTGATTGCTAGAAAGTTAGTAAAACAGAAACTCATGTAAAAACTTCTCCCTTGAGCTGCATTAGATCAGACTTAGGAGCATAGTTTTATTCTCTGTCTAGGCATCTTGGTTTATTTTGTAATGAATTCACACAGTAACAATATTGCAGTGTAACCCCTCCTACCTCAGGGTATGACTGTATTTTGAGAGGGGCTTTTAAAGAAGAAGAAGTGAAGTCGCTCAGTTGTGTCCGACTCTTTGCGACCCCATGGACAGTAGCCTACAAGGCTCCTCTGTCCATGGAATTTTCCAGGCAAGAGTACTGGAGTGGGTTGCCATTTCCTTTTCCAGGGGATTTTCCCCACCCAGGGATCGAACCTGGGTCTCCTGCATTGCAGGCAGATACTTTACCGTCTGAGCCACCAGAAAAGCCCCTGGGCTTTTAAAGAGGTAATGTTAAATGAGATCATTAGGATGGACCCTCATCTTATGAAAAACTATACATATTGGAGAAGGAAATGACAACCCTCTCCAGTGTTCTTGCCTGGAGAATCCCAGGTTCACGGGAGCCTCGTGGGCTTCCGTCTATGGGGTCGCACAGAGTCGGACACGACTGAAGCGACTTAGCAGCAGCATACATTTTTTGTATAAACTATTAAATATATGTATATATATTTCCATTGTTTAAGTCTCTTGGTTCTTTGTGATAGCAGCCTTGGCAAACTAATACTAACATTATCACACTCAGGAACAAAATGGAATAAGGATGTACTAATTTATTATGTGAACTAATTACATCATGTTCATAACAGAGAATAAAATAGGCCTGACTAAATTTGATGAATAAAGAAAAAATAGAACAAACATCTAATGTAGAAAATTGTTGAGGAAAGGAGAATTAAAATGACTAAAAGTGATTGCTTCTTAAAACAGTACTAGAAATGAATAGGAAATGAGAGGTATTCAACTTTTTGAAAATAGCATTCTGCCCCGGAAAGAGTTACATCATCACCATCTTCCTAGATTCCATATATATGCATTAATATACTATATATTTTTTCTTTTTCACCTCACTCTGTAAAACAGGCTCTGTTTATCCACCTCATTAGGACAGACGCAAATGTGTTCTTTTTTATGGCTGAGTAATATTCCATTGTGTAAATGTAAATGTACCACAGTTTCTTTATCTATTCATCCGTCAATAGACATCTAGGTGCTACTAGACATCTAGTGCTGCAACGAACATCTGGGTACATGTGTCTCTTTCAATTATGATTTTCTCAGAGTTTACGCCCAGTAGTGGCATTTTGGGTCATATGGTAGTTCTATTCCTAGATTTCTAAGGAATCTCCATACTGCTTTCCATAGTGACTGTATCAGTTTACATTCCCACCAACAGTGCAAGAGGGTTCCGTTTTCTCCAAACCCTCTGTAGCATTTATTGTTTATAGATGTTTTAATGATGACCATTCTGACCAATGTGAGGTGATACCTCATCGTCATTTTGATTTGCATTTCTCTAATAACCAGTGATGCTAAGCTGCTTTTCATGTGTTTCTTTAATTCATGTGTTTCTTAGCCATCTGTATATCTTCTTTGGAGAAATGTCTGTTTAGGTCTTTGGCACATATTTTGATTGAGCTGTTTGTTTTCCTGATGTTGAGCTGTATGAGCTGCTTATATATTCTGGATATTATCCTTTGTCAGTTGTTTTCATTTGCAATTATTTTCTCTCATTCTGAGGGTTGTCTTTAGTAGAGACAAGACATAGACAACAGACTTGTGGACACAATGCGGGAAGCAGAACTTGGGATGAATTTAGACAGTAGCATGGAAACATGTATTACCATATGTAAAATAGATAGCCAGTGGAAATTTACTATATGATGCAGTTCAAATCAAGTGTTCTGTAACAAAATAGAGGGGTGGGGTGAGGTGGGAGGCGGGAGAGGGGTTCAAAACAAAAGGGATATCTGTATGTATCTTTCTCCTTATTGTTCCATGGTCTAATCAGTTGAGCCTTCCAACTTCTTTTTCAACCTTATGTACTAATCGCTCGCTCTCTTTAGTTGCTAAGTCATGTCTGACTCTTGGGACCCTGTGGACTGCAGCCTGCCGGGCTCCTCTATCCATGGGATTCTCCAGGCAAGAATACTGGAGTGGGTTGCCATTTACTTCTCCAGGGGATCTTCCCGACCCAGGGATCGAACCCAGGTCTCCTGCACCAGACGCAGATTCTTTACCAACTGAGCTACAAGGGAATCCCATTAAAGTCAATGCTATCCCCTAGATATTTTTTTCTAATCTAACCATTTCTCTCTGTCCATGTGTCCTTATTATAGTCAAGACTAGTTTTATCTTTTGCCTGGATTGTGGTAATGCCCTTCTAACTAATCTTTTTGTCTATGTTCTTTTTCTAATCCATTCCATTCTCCATATCATAAGCAATCTTTTTCAAAAATGAACTGTACAAACATGTAGTATGTATATGGAGAAGAAAATGGCAATCCACTCCAGTATTCTTGACTAGAGAATCCTGTGGACAGAGGAGCCTTGTGGGCTGATGTCTGTGGGGTCACACACAGTCAGACACGACTGAAGTGACTTAGCAGCAGCAGCAGCAGTAGTATGTATAAACATATGTGTGAATATATGTGTATATTTTGTGTGTGAAAGTGTATGTGTGTATATATATGTATGTGTGTAACTCCACAGCCTTGGTTCCTCTCAGTGTGACATTCCAAATACTTATTGTAGTTAATAAAGATCGTATGTAGCTTTGGCTATCTCTTCTTATATCTATTTACTTATTCAGCCCCCATCTTTCATTATATCACCCTCAAATTTAACTATTGAACTATTTTCAGTTCCAGTGTGATGACGAGTTTTCTTCTTACTTTAGGGTTTTAAAGCACCCTTTTCCTTCTGTTCACAACTTTTTCGTTCTCAATGTTCTACATTCCTGCTCCTACTTCTGAATAACTCTATGGATTAAAAGTGTCTGTAGCTGGTTCTCGCATTTCTTTTGGCCTCCTGGACATGGGAGTATTGCCATCGATTTTTCTTGAACTGTCAACTCAAGGACTTTCTGAGAGTAGACTTGTATTAGAGCCAAATAAGTGACAGTCCGTTGGTGACTACAGGACTAGCTGCAGCACCTGTTTCTTAAGTATGTAGTGTTGATGATGAGATATAGCTGAGAATATGCGCATGAATCCATAGCCCTGAGCGAATGCCTAGAATACTACACATAAAAATCAAAATGCGCTTAGGGCTGGGACCTTTCACACCTGAAGTTCTGCTCATGCTTAGCTTGTCTTTCATGACTATGCTTCTCTCAAATGCGGAATGACATAAAGTGTGCCTGGGAGTCATGGAAACTCTACAAAGCTGCTGTTGTGGCATTCTCAATTGTTTCCTTTCTGTATCTTTCTAGTGATCAGTCAACCTGATGCTAGTTGAAGTATATTGTGTCTTATGAGTTACATCGTCAGTCTAAACCTAAGATCACTGCTGCCGGTAGAGTAGAGAGGCACTTGAATCTCTATTCATTAAATTTAGCTACTGGGTCACTTCCTCCAGGAAGTATTCCCTGACTGACCAGGTAAGTCAATAATTGAAGTCCTAATGTCCTCATAAAGTAGATACACTCCTCTCCTCAGTGGTTATTAAGCTATATAATTCTTTATTCATCAATAAATGTATACTTTCTTTTACTCATCGGTGTTTCCCAAATATGTGATATAATGTCTGACAGTAGCTTTTGAATAAGATTATTAAATAAACAAATAGCTAAAGAATATAAATCTATCCCTGCCATGGGAATAGGGAACTGGTAAATAAGGTTTAGGTAAGTCAAGCTCAGTTTTGTTTATTCTCCCATTGCATCAATTTATTCTTGCTATGTAACAGACATTCAAAACTGGCTTAAAATGATAATAATCATTTATTACTGACCATGTGTCTGCAGGTTGGCTGGGAAGTGGCTGGTCAAGGCTCAGTGTGGTTAGGATGCCCTGCTTTAGGCTGCAGTAACTGGCTAGCTCTATCTCTTACTGTAGGACCATGGGTCTAGTCCACAGGTCTCTCATGGTTCTTGGACCAGCAGGATGGGTAGGCTATACTTTTTATATGGCAGAGGCAGAGATGCAAAAGAGAAAGTAAATGTATGCCAGTTCTTTTTCAACACCCCCTTGGCAGTGACATGGTGTTACTTCTGCTTGCCTATCATTGACCAAAGCAAATGATAAAATCACATCTAAAGTCAAGGGCCAGGAAAATACATTTCACCCACAGAGAGGCCATGGCACAGCAAATGAAACAACAATGTAAAAAAACTGTAACTATGTGATGAATGTGTTAATTGACCTTATTATAGCAATAGCAATTATAGCAATATATGCATATATCAAATCACTACTCCGTATACCTTAAACTTCCACAATGTCATGTCTATTTTGAGGGCTTCCCAGGTGGCACAATGGTAAAAAATATATGCCTGCCAATTCAGGAGACGCAAAAGAGGTGGATTCAATCCCTGGGTCAGGAAGATCCCCTGGAGAAGGGAATGGCTACCCACTCCAGTATTCTTGATTTCCATGAATAGAGGAGCCTGGTGGGCTACATTCCATGGGGTTGCAAAGAGTTAGACACAACTGAGCATAGAACATGCCTATTTTAGCTCAAGAAAGCTGAAGGAAAAAAATCAGATTACATACTGCACCAAATTTCAACTAATTTGTATGGGCAATATGAAACCAGCCTGCCAGGCTTGTCTGTCCATGGGATTTCTCAAACAAGAATCCTGGAGTGGATTGCCATTCCCCTCTCCAGGGGATCTTCCTGACCCAGGAATCAAACCCAAGTCTCTCTCATAGCAGGTATATTCTTTACCATCTGAGCCACCTGGGAAGCCCCCAACTTTTATAATATGGAGATATATATATATATATGTATATATATAATTTCTCTAAGTTAGGTGATCTGGGCGTCTTATGATTATAGGAAAATAATATATATATAGTCTTAAGACCAAGTTTGTTTCTCCTGAAGAATGGCTATTTTAAATGTAGAAGCTCTGTTGCTCAGTTCTTCAGGTCCAAGTATTATTTTTGTTACTTGAATTTTGTGGATAATTTCCTTGAACCTTAATTGGTCTTGGCCTGCAAATATCTGACTCAAGTTGCATTGCTTTCTGCTGAACAGTTGAGATTGTCATTAGCATTAGTGAACATATTTCCACAGTTTTGTAATTTATTTTAGTCAAAGGAAAGATCAATTGCATTTTGAAAATACTGTTCACGTTGTTAGGATCCTTCCAATCAATTCAGGCAAGGAAGGTGTAGATTCATTATTTTATAATCTAGGTAGCATTGAAGGTAGTGATAAATGCTTTCCTCAGAGTAAAAACACACCTTTATTTCTTTTTTAACGTACAAATTACTTGTATAACTCGATAGTTTAGTCTGCTTCCAATGTTTAAAAAGTAGATGATTTAAGGTCAATCGGTGAATTCATTCCTCTTGACTTTAAATGTGTCTTCATTATATGCATTCCAAAGAAAAAATATTACCTAATCTGTAAAGATATATTTTAATCTGTAAATAATCTCTTGGATACATTTACAACTATAATTTTGTGTATTGTGAAGCACTCTAATTACTCAATGTGATTTCTAGTCTAACATTTAACAAAAAAAAAAAACCAAGATGTAAAAGTATGGATAACATTGACTGCAGATAAATGCACTGAGGAACAGAAAGAAAGAGCAGTGTTTTAAGGGCATTCAGATTCCTAGTTTTTAAGCCACTAATGCTAGTTATAAAGTTGGTTAAGGTAGGCTTGGGGAGAAAATAATTGAGAATGGGTTATAAAACATCATGGAGTTTTGATATTTATTTCTCTTATTCTAAAATATCTGTCTTGACAGTAGTTGTATTCAGATGGGAACTATTGAGATCTGATCCATATTGCCAGAATGTCATGAAGAAAGGTGCCATGCTCAATAAATATTACACATCGATGATTGCAATAGACTGAGTGTTTGTGTCTCCACACCTGCTGACTCATGAGTTGAAATCCTAATGCCTAAGGTGATTGTATTAGGAGGTGAGGTCTTTGGGATGTGATTCAGGAGAGTGGAGGTCTCGTGAATAGGAACAATGACATTATGAATGGGGCCCCAGAGAGCTCTCTTGCCCCCTCCAGGTGTGAGAACATTGAGAAATCAGCCACCTATTAACCAGGAAGCATCCTCCCACCAGACCCTTATCTTGGACTTTCCAAACTCTTGAACTGTGAGAAATAAGTTTCATTGCTTATAAGCCACAAAGTCTATCATGTTTTTTATAGCAGTCTGAATGGCATATAAAAGTGACTTTGATAAATCTTTGTTTCGTTTTACTGAGTAGGTAGTTAGGTGATTGTAGAGTGTTTTCTACCCTCTGTACTTGCTGCTTTATAAGATTGGTCTGTACTTTTGTACATATGTATGTACATATGTATTCATAACCATATGTTTGCTTAATAATCTTATGAGAAAGGTCACCATATTTGGAGGGATAGAATTAAAAACACATGGTATAAAGCAGCAATGATGTTCGATCTGTAAATGTGTGCATTCCTTTAGTTCTTTGATAACCTCACAAAAAGTATATGCAACTTTTTATGATACATGATGTTTCAAAGAGAATGCATGTTGATTCACATATGAACTTTAGAACAATGGTATTACATACAATTAGAACCTGCGGGACACGAGACAAAAAAATTAATCTGTTTCTGTCTTATTTTTCTTGGTATTTTCCTGTTTTACATATGGCAAACACTTCATATTCTACTGTGAATAAGTGGTAGAGGAGTCAAGAACTGTGAATTAAAAGTATAGTATATAAATGGAAGAAGAGGATTAATGTTGTAAGATGGGTGGATTGGTGAGAAGGTGAAGAGTAAAACCTGAGTGAAGAAACTAAACATGCGGACTTCCCTGGCGGTTCAGTGGTTAATACTCCATGTTCCCAATGCAGGAGGTGTGGGTTTGATCCCTGGTCAGGGAACTAAAATCCCACATGTTGCACAGTGCCTAGAAAACAAACAAACAACAACCAAAAAAGAAAACCTAGATATGCTGGGAAAGATACAACCTTTAAGTATAGAGAACAGAGTCTTTATGGGACCTGGTTTGACCTGAACTGAGCATCTAAAGACAGACAGAAATTGAGATTGAATGTTGGAGTCAAGAAGAAAAATACATAGATTAGTTAGGCAGAAACTAAAATTTAGCCTTGGACTGCAGTTCCAGGATCCTAGCCAGAGATGATTGCCTAATAAGATCCCAAATTTATAGATTCTCTCTCTTTTCTAAGCTATAAAACATCTTACATGAAATATTTTATTCATTTCTTATACCATTCCTAGAATAATTATTATTTTTGATCAGTCTTTTGCAAAGGAAGTAGTTGAGATGCTAGAGGTTAATCTACCCAAAGGCCCCATAGCTGGGAATAGGGGAAGCCAGGATGGAAACCCAGGCATTGCTCTGGGAACTCATGCTCTTAACCTGGAAGGGTCCCTGGAGAAAGAAGGGAGTGAAGGGTTATAGCTTCTCACCATTCAGCTGGAGTTCAGAGCACACTGTGTGATGAGATGTGCGAGTGGAAATGTCCTGGTAAGGTGTAGGCTTGCAGGCAAGGTAACACTTCCACCAGTCTCAGCATATGTAAAAGCAGCAGCAGCGGCCATGTGGATACAGATTCTCAAGGCATCAGGAGAGGACCTTGAACTTTGTTCATCAGGAGGCTAGATGGGAACAGTTCTGATTGTGGCATCAAGGCCAGAATGATATTCAGTGTTTGGAGTTCCCTGGGGAAAGGAACAAACAAAAAAAAAGTTTTCACTAACCCTTTTCAAATCATAGAGAAAAGCCAGTTACATCTCTAAACATTTCAGAGGACACTGGTGACTAGATTGAAACTGCCAAATGTAATCATTTTGCACCATCCACCTTTATAACAAAGGTTTATATGTTTTCACTTCTTTGGAAGACAGGCTTGTGACCACAAAACGAAATTTTTTTTTCAGCATGTTTTTTGCTTGAAAGGATTCTAGGCCTCAAGGGTATTATGCTAGGCACTCACAGACAATAAAATAAATTGAAGTAGAGACACTAGACACTATTAAGTTATAGACGGTTACTAATAGGCAGCTTTGCAGTAAAGGACTGAATATGGAATTGCACCTCGAATTCTACCACAATAGCTACTAGATGTAAAATAAGGGCATTATGTTCCTTGTGATTTCAGAATTTTTAAAGCATTTATTGCATTTTTTCTGGATTTTTTTAGAACTGGACTCATGGCTTTAAATTGAGCAATGCTGTCCTAAAGAAGATATTTGAAAAAATATATATCTTGAGCATATTATTTGAAAATGCAATTAATATCCCTTTACAAATAAGATTGTCTTGTCTTTTCCAGTTTTTCAGATACTCTGACATATATATGTAGTATGTGTTCAGTAAATGGTAACTATTTTGCTTTTCATATCTGAGTTAAAAAAAAAAAAAAAAAACAGCTTGTAAATTATTTGCTGAGATGTTTTGTGCCATTCTCATAGGATATCTTTGTTTTCCAAGTACTGGATGGAAGTTGTCACACAGGGCCATGAGGAGGAGGCTGGGTTTCCAGACCTATTATCTCAAGAAATAGCTGTTCTCTTGGCTGGAACATTGTTCATTCCCTTGGGCCACAGAATGAGGACAGATGTGAAAAGGAAGAATCCTTGCTGATAATTTTATCAGACCTTACAATCCTTTGACTTTTAATAAACTCTGCAGTGGAACTTGAGGAAATGAGACGTAGTGTGGTGGAGTTTGAATTGCGTAGAGCAGAAAAGGAAAGTTGTGCAGCATTTGTGCATGTTTGCGTGTATTTATGTGGTTGCCTCAGAATTCAGTCATATCTACTATCTGCAGGTCGTGCAGCCCTCTTTCCTTTGAAAATAGCCTCCCTGTTTCACTTTGGTCCTGGTGAAGCCAGGGAGGCCATAAGGATCTGGGCTGTGCTGGGCTCGCTGGTTTTGCATCCAGGTTTTAATACTTACTGTGTGACCTTGGGCAAGTTACTTAGCCTTTCTGCATGTCCTTGTCTTCATCTTAAAATAGAGTTAATATGAAACCTTCCATATTAGGTCATTATATATTAGGATTTGTATAACCTGGATTTCCCTAGAGAACAGAGTCTAAGATACAGGATTGGGTGCCATTGGTGGTAGGAGGTGATCACATGCGGTTGGGTCCTAGGAAGAGTTAAATAGTGAAGACACAAGAGTTAATTTAGAGCTCTGTCCCATTCAGAGCTCTGTCTGTTAATTTAGAGCTATGATCACTGGGGTTCAACCCTGCTGCAAGTCCTTTGAGAACTGTACAGACTTTCCCAGAGAAAGGTCTACCAAGAAACTGAGGAGCGGAGTATTCACAGCAGATCCCCCTTTCCCAGTGTGTTCCCCATGGGGTGCTAACTTTGACACACTTGGAGGTTTGCACACATGTATCTGAACAGTTCCACAGGAATCTCTCCAGGCTCTGGGACAGAAGGTCAGGGCAGATACTGGGAGGTTTGTTGCCACACACAGGCAAGATATTGTCAGAATATGCCTGGTGACTGCCACCAACCAGCTGAAGTTAAAAAGAGGCACTAGGAGATATAAGAAGGGGAGGTGTTGTTTTGGGATTAAATGGGGGGAAAAATGTGTGCAAAATGTCTAGACCATCATCTGGATCATGGTAAGCACTCAATACCTGTTAACTAGCAAACAGATACACTGTTCTGGCCAGAGGTATGTAAGTATTTTACAGAAAGTCATGTCTCTAGACTTCTTCCCTTCTTATAACATGTATATATTATGTTGTAGAATAATGCTGTCAGAGCTTTACTATACCACATTCCAGTAACAATAGTAAAATGTTGGTTACTCCCCTCTCTTCTCAGGGGAAGGAATAATTAATTGTAACTTGAACAATGTCCAAAGAATCTCTAGGCTTTAAGTAAGACTATCCAAGGGACATAAAGGTTAACAAATTCCTATGGACACAAAGACATCTGATCAGTGTATGTACTTAAATAAGATGTTATCCCAACATCAACACATACATGCAAACACACACACACATACATATATATACACAGAGTTCAGCTGCTATAAAATATGAAAATGAGCTACTTCTCAGGCAATTTTTAGATCTGTTTCAACCCACAAATGAGGCAAGCAATTTGAGCTAAAAGTGAGACCTATATATTTTCTTAATTCCCAGTTGCTTCACTGAGAACATTGAACTTTTTCTCATCATTGTAGATAATGAATTAGCAAGCTTAGCTTTAGATCATTCATACTTTTTTTCTTAATCTATAATTGAAAAAATGTGCTTCCTTTTGTCTTTCTTTCCTTTGATGCTTCCTTGTGATACTTAAATTTTTATTTCTTTATGCTAATAAAATATGGAGAAGCATGTAGGCAGAGTGTTCAGCAAGATACCTATCTATAAGTGAAGACCATTTTAAAGTTTGCCTTTCTTATAGAAGATGGGGAAATTGGATAGATTCTCTAAGGAGATAAGTAAACATAATGAATACAGAATATAGGTGTTTTTTTTTTTGTTTTGTTTTGTTTTTCATTAAAAGCAGAAAGGATTGAGATAAGTAAACATAATGAATACAGAATATAGGTGTTTTTTTTTTTGTTTTGTTTTGTTTTTCATTAAAAGCAGAAAGGATTGCTTGGGAGAAAAGTAAAAATATATATAATCATCAGCCTTTTTGTCCACAATTGTGTTCACATAGGTCAAGATATTTTTTTAAATATTTTGCATTTGTTTTTAAGTCTAAAAGTTATTCATACATTTTCTATAATGTCTATCCAGTGTGTGTTAAACATTCTTTAAAACATTATTGAAATTAAAACTATTGATACACTTTTAACAGATCTGTTTGAGTTTATTAAATCCAACACTTTGACTCATTTGTGGGTGACCTCAAAAATCCTAGCACTGCCTGTGCAAATGAAATCACTCTTTGGGGTTACTTGTGCTCTTTCACAGAAAACGCTGAAGAGCTCAGATGAGTACCCCACAATGGGTTTACCTTGGCTCCTCACAATTCATTTAACTACAGCAGTGATTATGAATGGCCACAAATCGAGGCATAAATTTAAGACTTGGGAAGTTTAGGTCTGGTGTTAGGAGTGCCTTACTATAAATAAGGACTGGCTGCCCTTGAACATTTTTAAAGCATGTGTGGATCCGGTGTTAAAACTAGCAAAATTCATTGCTCATTTTTCCTTTGCTGGTAGAAGAATTTACAGTATGTCTCTTGGGTCTCTTGAGCTATGTGGGAATACACAAATCTCAGCTTCAGTGAGAGCCATGCAGTGCCTTTATTAGTCTTAGGGGAACCCAAATCAGCTCCATTGATTTGGAGATTTGCTCCTTTTAGAAAATTACATGGACTTCTATATTTAGGATGCCCTACATTACCTTAATTGTGACTCTCTTAACACACTTACTGCTTAATGTATGACTTTTCTTTGCAACTTTTATCACCTTAACTCTACTGGTGGAATTCGAAGATTAGAGCAATTAGCAGAAGACAGTTGACCTTCCCCAGGGTCATCACAGAGAGCCCCTGCCAACCACTGAGGTATTTGGATTATTTTAGGCAGTGATGATTTAGATTATTTAAAGTAGTAGTAATGAAGATTAATAGAGAGGAAAATGGCTTATTGTTTAATTTCTCATTTTATATAAGGTGTATGTTTTCCAATGGATTATATGCACTAACATGTTCTGCTAATAATAATTTATATTTTTGCTATGAACAGTGTAGGCAAGATGCTAGGAATGAAAGAAAGGAGAGAAATTGCCCTAAAGATGCTCACAGCCTAATATGGGCAATGAGACAGTTTAAAAAATAGCTACATACCTGAAAGAAATATATATTTATATGTATATATATATACACACACACACACACACATATACTCATGAATTAATATATGTCTATATAATAATTAAAATATCAATTGCAGCACTATCATGTTAATCAAAATTTGGAAATTACCCAAAGTTCCCTAAGCAGTAGGATGAATTACTAATCTGTCTCATAGTTGCATGGTAGAATATAATATAGCCCCTAGAATTGATAAATCATAACTGTGTGTAGAAACATGGATGAATATAATGTTGAGTATGTTAGGTAGTTAGAATAGGAAAAAGGTGTCTAGAATGATGATGGCTACAAGACAAAGAAGGGAAAAGCCTGTGAAAACAAAACACAATAAATTTCATGGCCATTGCCATTCTAGACTCCTTTTTCCTATTCTAACTACCTAACAAGTAGAAGCCAGACACAAAAAAACATATACTGTATGATTCTATGTATGTTAAGTACAGACAAATGCCTCTGTGCTGTTAGAAGTCAGGCAAGTTACCAGTGACTAGTAACTATAGTGGAGAAGGCAATGGCAACCCACTCCAGTGTTCTTGCCTGGAGAATCCCAGGGACGGGGGAGCCTGGTGGGCTGCCGTCTATGGGGTCGCACAGAGTCAGACACAACTGAAGCGACTTAGCAGCAGCAGCAGCAACTATAGTGATAGTAGGGGACGTGAAGTGGCCCCCTGGGGTTCTCACTGAATTATTATGCTGCTTTGAACTGTGTGTTATGAACAGTTCATGAAAATTCATAAACCATACATATACGATGCATGCATTTTTCTATATGTATATATATACTTCAATTGAGATTTTAAAAATGAGCAGTTTTAGTAGAAGAAAGAAGACCTTTGCAGAAGAAATGTTTTAAGAGTGAGCTATATCTACTAGGTGCCACTGCCTTAGTTTTCTTGATGAATTGACAGGGTTTAGAGATCTGGAGATAGTTATTTATGAAGGAAGAAGAAACACAAGCCAAGACAAAGAAGTGGGAAAGCATCAGGTCACTTATTAAATGAAATTTTAAGTCCTTGAGAAGTAGGACAAGTACAAAGGAAAAAATATTAACTTTGGTTAGGCCAGACAATGAAAAAAATAAATATTATGAAAAAGTTTTCTATTTTTCTTTACATAATGGCAGTCAATGAAATTTTTTAGCAATAAGATGGCATAGTTGTGCTTTTGAAATGTAGCAATTGGTTTGGGATGATAGATTGAAAGGCAGAGTGACTGAAGGAGAGAAGATTGAACCATGCCTGCAGTATTAACAGGGGAACTTCATACGGGTCTGTGCTGGATGACAGTGGTGGGATGGTGACTGGCACTCAAGAATTGTTAACTGGGTGAGCACTACAGCAGTAAGTGAAGGAATGGGCTTTTGCATTAGATTCTGTAAGTAGGCTTTCTTAAAGAATGAGTTTGTTTTCTCAGTGGTTCATCATTCCAAAGCAGGATCTATTTTTTGACAAGGTAATGTCATTTGAAATTGGGATTGGAGCACATGGTAAACTCTCCCACACTTTTAGGTGATGGTCAGATCACTGAATCTTAACTGCTTCAAGTGAAAATTGTATATAGAATGCAGTGGTGGGCTGGGTTGTATTATCCGTTAATTCTGTCCAAATGCATTTAAAGTAAAATGCAAGTTTCCCTCAAGTAGTATATTGCACCTCCTCAGTAATTTTCCTAAATGAAAGACCAGCTGTCACAGTGTATTTTGTGTGATTTGGTTAGGAATTGTTTTACACTACAAATTCTTTAGTAGTTCTTATCTTGAAGGTCATTAATTCCAGCATTCTGAGAGGCAGGTCAATGGTAGTAAGTGCAACATCTTCGTTTTCTCTTAGAATTCTGACCACAGATACACTTACTAGGTTTGAGGTCAGTTTTTAAGGAAAAGCTATATATTTGTTGAATTACATTTTTTTTCATTTAGTTTTGCTTATGAATCCTGGCAAGAACTTTGGGATAGTTGGTGACAATCGACTCTAAGCACTTATATATGAGGAGGAAAGAAGAGTGGTCTAGCCCCAGATCCAAGCAAGGATGTTTGGCAGGATCAGGGAGACACTTTATCAGCAAAGTATGTGGGTGAGAAGGCCTGGATCATCTAATTCTTTCCAGTGAGTGTTGGATGAACTGAATCTACTAGATAATTAATCTTCACTTTCTCTTTGCTCTTCTCAACACAGTTTAATTGTAGAGGAATTAAGAAGATAGAAAACATGGCTGATTCACTGTATATTAATGAACAGCTTCAATTCCAACTTGTATTTCTAAACTTCTCATCCTTTCTTTTACCGCTTTCCTACTTCCAATACATCTTCCACATTCTCACTAACGCTGTCAATAAATTTGTTTTTATTTGATCATGCCACATATCTATTGAAAAAGTCTGATGTGACAACATAGAAGGTACTAACTCCTTTAACTGGCTTTTTGTAGGTATTAATGGTCTGTTTGTTGAATCAATACTCATTGAGAAAAAGAAAAAAAAAATCTATCATTATTGGTAAACTCAGAGATAATATGACCCTAAAAACATTTTAGCTTAGTTTTGTGTTGCTGATTTTATTTTAAATTATCCACCTTATGTCAAGATCTTCAGCAGCAATAATGAATTAGTTATCTCTGAAGCATGTAACGGAGTTCATTGTAAGTAAACACGATTGCAGTTTAAATATTGATTCGGGAATAATTGAGTTTGCAACATGTGTTTTATAAACAATGCTGTTATTCTTGTTTATTTATGGAAAGGAAAAAAAACTTTGAATTTGAATTAATATATAAAAGAGCCAAGAAGTTTATCCTCTCTCCAGAAATACATATTCAGAAATTATAAAGGGAACACAGTGATTAGAAGAAATATGAGGATCTGTACATGTAAATTATGAAATGAATCATATTTATTTCTGAAATCTAAGGGAATTATTATATTTCAACATATCACATTTGTATGGAAATTCTTATAACATGTTAAAGAAACTTCCAATATACATATCGCATACAATCCATAAACCCATAAACATGGAAACATTTTTATGTGTCATTATTTAGAATTTTTAAATAATAAATACATCAGAAATAAAGTTTTACTTGTTTATTGCAATAGTAAACTGAGACACAAGTTTAGAAGATGACATATGCCAAACGTGAAATGGGATTTTGAATCAAGGTAGTGTTTTCATTAAGGTTTTTAATATATGATTTTTTCATAAGAAAACAATGTATGCTGGGTTCATAGTATCCCTCTTTCAAGGTAAATTTTGCTCTATCTCTTGGCATCCATCTTGGCAAAGGGATAGCCACAAAATCATGTGTAAGTCACGGTTTCATAAGATATAATGATCAAAATTATCAACACAAATCTGATGCATCTTGTTTTCCTTTACCTTTAAAAAAAAAATTGCTTTTGCCTCCACAGATTTACTTTCTTACAGCCTACCTAAAAATATTTTTTGTTTAAGAAGGAGAAAAAGTGCCTCGTGACAATTTGCATAATATGTTAATGCAGATATGCATCTAGACATCTGGATGGCATTTTAATACCTCATTCTCATTCAAGGAACTAGACCTCACACAGATGGTAGAGACAATTTTAAGAGCATTGTTGTAAACAAATAAGGCAGCCAGGAAGCCAAACACACTCCAAGATAGGCTTTGCGGCCAAAGAAGCTTTTTAGTGAGATGTTTTGACTACAAGATTGCACAGCCCTTATCAGTCTCTGACAAAAGGAGAGGGACCAGCAAGCAGTTTTCCTAGGCAAAGGAAAGGAGAAAAAACCCACACTACTGACATGCATTTTCAGCTTTGAATATTTGGAAGATTAAATATATTTTTATACTTATGCAGAATATATGTGTGCATATACCCAGACACATATACATATGTATATATAACATGTATATGCATATATACATTTTAAAAATATATATAAAAAGAGATATAGGATTTAACAGTTAGTTTATCTCTTTCTTCCTTCTCTCCCTAGTGATATGTACAGTCAAATCTTGGGCTATTAAAAGCTGGTAGTCTGGAATCTTTTTGCCTAAGTTTAAACTCTGAGTTTAGATCTACAATTAACTAGCATTGTTGTTTTGAGCAAGTGACTTAGTCTTTTGTTGCATCTGTTTTGTCATGTGGGATAATGATGGTCCCTGTCTTAAAGAGTGGATAAGAAGATTAAATGGATCCAATACTTATCACATGCCCAAATCTCACAATCATTCAACAAATGTTAGCAGTTATCATCATTGTTTTATTTTTTATTATATTCTGAAGCTTCCCAGGTGGCTTAGTGGTAAAGAATCAGCCTGCTAATGCAGGAGACACAGGAGACGTGGGTTCAATCCCTGGTTGGGAATATCCCTGGAGGAAGAAATACCAACCCACTCCAATATTCTTGCCTGGAGAGTCTGATGGACAGAGGATCCTGGAAGGCTACAGTCCATGGGTTCACACAGAGTTGGACAGGACTGAGCACACACACATGCACTTTTGAATCTTGCCATCTGTAATATGAAACTGTCAGGCGAGTGTAATCTCCTTGGTTCTATCTCATCACAACAAAGATTTGAAGCGATGGACATTAAAGCTCTCAGTGCGTCACAGCTCTTGGACAGACCATTTCTATAGTTCTTAGATCAGTGTTACAGCTCCGTGTTACAGCTCAATTTTATTTAGAAAATAGCAGGAAAATACATCCTCAAGGCGTGAGGGAATGCCGACCCAAAGACACGAAGAGGAGAGAGAGAGCACGCGAGCACGCAGGAGAAAGACCTGGCCCTTTGGCTCCTCTTTTTATGTTTTTTCCTCCCCCCACCCCCCCGGGCCTGCCCTATGTAAATTGGGCTAGCCAGGAGTGCTGTTTGTTCTACCTGAGGTCCTCACTCTGGTCCTCAGACCTTCCTTTGTTATATTTTTGCAGGCTTTCCTCTTCCTTGTCTTTTAGCCACCGCCATTTTGGACTCCTGTTTCCTAGTCTACCTACCTAACAAAACCACTGAACTTGTTCTCTAATGAGGTAATAACAGGTTTCAGGGTCTCCCTGGAGATGTGACAGGGATAGGGCTCTGATATCAGCCAAACTGTGTCTTAAACCTGAGTCTTTTTCTTACTGACTGGTGTGTCAGGGTTAATTTCTTTATATGGTAGGTGGGGGACAATTCATAGTTGTTTTTCCTGTGTAAGGATGCATTTGAATGAAAAGCTTTTGGGAACAGCTATACAGGTCACATGACTTGTTACTGAGGTTTGCATGCCTACTGTTATCCAAAGGAAAGGACACTCAGCAATCATGTTTCTCCTTATTGTCTCTCTCTGGTTGCTGCTAAGTCGCTTCAGTCGTGTCCGACTCTGTGTGACCCCATAGATGGCAGCCCACCAGGCCCCACCATCCCTGGGATTCTCCAAGCAAGAACACTGGAGTGGGTTGCCATTTCCTCCTCCAATGCATGAAAGTGAAAAGTGAAAGTGAAGTCGCTCAGTCATGTCCGACTCTTAGCGACTCCATGGACTACAGCCTACCAGGCTCCTCCGTCCAAGGGATTTTCCAGGCAAGAGTACCGGAGTGGGGTGCCATTGCCTTCTCCCCTCTCTATGGTAGACATTGCTTAATTTAGGCCAATTTGGATTTGGGATTGAGTGACATTTGTGAGTTTATGCTTAACTTTTAAAATAATGGCATTTCACCTATGGCTGATTCATGTTGAGGTTTGGTAGAAACCAAGGCAATACTGTAAAGCAGTTATCCTTCAATTAAAGATAAATAAATATAATAATGGCATTTCATTTGAGGAGCTGTGTATTTGTCAGGTTTGTCCTTGTTTATGCCTAAAGAAGTAACAGGTTTTCAGTAGAGAAAATGAGAAATGGTAATAGAGAAGTGAAAGTTCATCTAGAAGAGAGAGAAGACCCTCAGAGTGAAACAGAGATGAGATTATATAGAGATTGTGATTTCCTGGGTTCCATAGCATATCACATTCGTAAACAATTATCCTTCAATTAAAGATAAATAAATTTTAAAAAATGACATTTCATTTGAGGAGCTATGTATTTGTCAGGTTTGCCCTTGATTATGCCTAAAGTAGTAACAGTTTTCACTAGAGACAATGAGAAATGGTAATAGAAGGGTGAGGAGATCAGTCCTGGGTGTTCATTGGAGGGACTAATGCTGAAACTGAAACTCCAATATTTTGGCCACCTCATGCGAAGAGTTGATTCATTGGAAAAGACCCTGATGCTAGGAGGGACTGGGGGCAGGAGGAGAGGGGGACGACAGAGGATGAGATGGCTGGATGGCATCACCAACTCGATGCACATGAGTTTGAGTGAACTCCAGGAGTTGGTGATGAACAGGGAGGCATGGCGTGCTGTGATTCATGGGGTCACAAAGAGTCAGACACGAGAGAACAACTGAGCTGAACAGAGGGGTGAAAGTTCATCTAGAAGAGAGAGAAGACCCTCAGAGTGAAACAGAGATGAGATAAAATAGAGATTGTGATTTCCTGGATTCCATAGACTATCTGGGAATACCAGACCACCTGATCTGCCTCTTGAGAAATTTGTATGCAGGTCAGGAAGCAACAGTTAGAACTGGACATGGAACAACAGACTGGTTCCAAATAGGAAAAGGAGTTCGTCAAGGCTGTATATTGTCACCCTGCTTATTTAACTTATATGCAGAATACATCATGAGAAACTCTGGACTGGAAGAAACACAAGCTGGAATCAAGATTTTTGGGAGAAATATCAATAACCTCAGATATGCAGATGATGCCACCCTTATGGCAGAAAGTGAAGAGGAACTAAAAAGCCTCTTGATGAAAGTGAAAGTAGAGACTGAAAAAGTTGGCTTAAAGCTCAACATTCAGAAAATGAAGATCATGGCATCCAGTCCCGTCACTTCATGGGAAATTGATGGGGAAACAGTGTCAGACTTTATTTTTGGGGCTCCAAAATCACTGCAGATGGTGACTGCAGCCATGAAATTAAAAGATGCTTACTCCTTGGAAGGAAAGTTATGACCAACCTAGATAGCGTATTCAAAAGCAGAGACATTACTTTGCCAACCAAGTTTCGTCTAGTCACGGCTATGGTTTTTCCTGTGGTCATGTATGGATGTGAGAGTTGGACTGTGAAGAAGGCTGAGCACCGAAGAATTGATGCTTTTGAACTGTGGTGTTGGAGAAGACTCTTGAGAGTCCCTTGGACTGCAAGGAGATCCAACTAGTCCATTCTAAAGGAGATCAGCCCTGGGATTTCTTTGGAAGGAATGATGCTAAAGCTAAAACTCCAGTACTTTGGCCACCTCATGTGAAGAGTTGACTCATTGGAAAAGACTCTGATGCTGGGAGGGATTGGGGACAAGAGGAGAAGGGGACGACAGAGGATGAGATGTCTGGATGGCATCGCTGACTCGATGGACCTGAGTCTCAGTGAACTCCGGGAGTTGGTGATGGACAGGGAGGCCTGGTGTGCTGCAATTCATGGGGTCACAAAGAGATGGACACAACTGAGCGACTGAACTGACCTGATCTGATCTGATAGCATATCAGATTCATTCAAGCTGCTTTTTCTTAATTTACCCTGTATGTGATAGATTTCTTTTGCTAGTAATTAAAATATTCCTGATTAAGATAACACATAATTTGCCTTTCACTATTAGATCAACTTTGGAATTATAGTGTTCTAATATACTACCACATTATATTAATTGAGAACATTCATAAAGCAAAATGTGCCTGTTTTTGAGGAACATACTTTGCATGGTTCTTTTATTTAAAAAATTATTACAGATAGAAGTTTAATCATCATATAACAAATGTAGCCAAGTGAAGTGAAGTCACTCAGTCGTATCCAACTCTTTGTGATCCCATGGACTGTAGCCTACCAGGCTCCTCTGTTCATGGGATTTTCCAGGCAAGAGTACTGGAGTAGGTTGCCATTTCCTTCTCCAGGAGATCTTTCAACCCAGTGATCGAACCCAGGTCTCCCACATTGTAGGCAGATGCTTTACTGTCTGAGCCACCAGGGAAGTCTCAAATTATGGTATAAAGAAACTTTTTAAAAACAGACAAAAGTAGTTTAAAAATTTTAGACATTATAAACCTATTTCTTAATGCTAATATTGTAAATTTTTTCATAGTACCCTAAAGACTTCTTGTAGATAACATTCTGTGGCCATAGCTCACTTTCACAATTACCCTGAATATAGCTGACTTCTAGTTAGTTCCATAACCAATTAACATTTTGTAGAATTGCCAAGCTCATAACTCTTATCCTTTCATTTAGAGATAAAATACCTTTTATTTATTTCACTGTAACACAGAAATAGCTACATTAAACTCAAGTAGGAGAAATAAAACGGAAAAAATCCAAAAACCACAATTTGAAGTTGGTTAGAAGCTTGTCCAGATGACCCTTAACATAGTGTTGGGAAAATACAGATACTTATCTTGGAATCAGCAAACAAATTATGCTCATGGTAAAATTATAAATTTCTGACTTTACAGGTTTGTTCTATATGTCCATTGAAGTATAAGCTCAAGAATAAGAGGTAAAAAGATTTTAAATATGAAACCTGTTTGTTTAGCTTCTCTCAGCATGGTTTCTCAGTCTGTGAGGTGGTAATAAAATACGAACCTCACAGGTTATCAAAAAAGAGATGAAATAACATATATGAAATTCTTACACTATGTCTAACACAAAACATAACAAATATAGTTACTTCCAGATGGTAACAGAGCTATGGACCAATCTCTACAGTTTTCATTATGCAAGTGTAGTGAAATGGAACATGAAAGACTGTTGTAATTTCAGTCTAATAACCAATATTTATGGAAATTCCAATATTTATGGAAATATATGGCATGTTTTTCTCTCTGAAACATTTTTTTAGGTCATCTTTAACCACTAAATGTGTCAGTAACCTCTTGTCTATTGCAAAATTTAATCTGTATTATCAGTAAAAAAAAATAAAGATATTTATCCTTCTTATGCACATAAGAAATTCGTGTATGTGGCACTTGAGTGTATAGTCATAAGTGGGGTCATGTGAATGTTGTCACATAAAAGTTTTCTATCCTAACCATTGAGATCCTGGCATTAATCTAGATTGTAGATCTTAAATTTGTGTTCATTGAAAATTCACCAAGTAAAAGATAGTTCAATACAGTTTCCATTTTTAGTATCAGTCTCTATTTTAATTATGGGTAAGATAAATAATAGGAATAAAGCAGCATGAGTCAAAGCATAGTAATTATGTATATTCCTTGTGAAAAACAGAACTGAAAAGTCATGAATAAAGTTGACACCTGCCTAAAAAATTGCTTGAATCTGGCTGGTATAAAATATAGTTAAAACCATTGCTATGAAATCACCCTAACTTTAATATTTTGGTATGTTTTCTTTCTAATGAAGTAGCAACACACCTTGAAAGCATGCTTCATTTATCCTTACCTCTTGGTATAGATGAGACCTCCTTTTGCATTTTTGGAACACTTTGCAGAAGTGTATGCCATATTAGAAATTTATTAGATTTCATCAGAAGACAGGTGGTTATGAATTTTTGTTTCCAAAAAGGAGACCTGAGGGATATTCCATATTAAAGGTGTTATTCCCTTTTGGTAGAAACATGCAAATGACTGTTTTTGCTAAAAAAAAAAAAATCTATAAAACATTTCCTCTCTTATTGTTTGCCTTGGGAATAACAGCTCCCTATTATTCATAATTGTAAAGGCAAATTGAAATTTGATGTTTATGTTCACGGGAATAAGATACATGGGGACATTTTAAGGATATCAAGCCTTGAAAAATCTACTTTTTATTTGGAATTCATACATATATACATAACATTAATTGGAGCAACATAAAGGCTACCTTACAGAGGAGTCTGATGGGATACAGTCCACAGGGTCACAAAGAGGTGGACACGACTAAAATAACTTAGCACACAGAAAGGCTAATTCAAATTTGGCTCTGTTATTCATCTTCTGAGGGACAAAGATCGGGAAGTAAATTTAACCAGCAGAGCAATTGAATCTTCATTGAAATTATGATACAGTTGAAGAATAAAGACATATATGCATAGAGAAACAATTTGTGAAGTAAAACATCTTTAAATAGATAAGCTATTGCCATCATAAGGTAGAAAATGTGTGAAACAGGAATGATCTGTACTTCCAGTTAAAGTGACAATGAATGACAGCAAAAAAAATCAGGACTCTCTATGCAAGGCTGACTGTTTCTGTGATGCCCCAGTCTTTATTGATCTAAACTACAATAACTTTACTGTAGTTAGCCGGTGTTAACACTGATAGACACACCTATAATACTGAGAGAGAACTTTCGAATCTACTCCAGTCCACAGATGATGCTGGAACTAGGACGTCTTCTCTCCCTAGTCAAATTTCACAGGAAAAAAAAAAAATCACACAAGTGCTGAAATCCATGAGTCATCCAACTGCTTCTGATGAGTTGGTTAACTTCACCCACCTGTATCATCAACATGTAGGCATTCTGTGCCACCACACATTCTCCACAAGAAATGATTGCCTGGAGTTAGGGGGGAAAAAAAAATGAAAATGTTAGTCTCTCACTTGAATCCGACTCTTTGTGAGTCTGTAGCCAATGGACTGTAGCCCACCAGGCTCCTCTGTTCATGGAATTCCCCAGGCAAGAATACTGGAGTGGGTTTCCATTCCCTTCTCCAGGGATTGTCCCAACCCAGGGATCAAACCCGGCTCTCCTGCATTGCAGGCAGATTCTTTACTGTCTGAGCCATAGGAGTTGCCAAATGAATAACTGCACCACGATGAGACATTGAACACTGCCAAGGTGAGGGGTAAAAAATGAGGAAAAGTAGTGAAAGGTAGGTGAAGGCTGCAATATATTAGCAATTCCACCTAGGAATTCAGGTGGGCCAGCAGAACTGGCCTTTAATAGAGGGATTGCGACTACTTTCAATCCTTACTTCTCTAACCTCTTTTTCCCCCAGCCTCTAACACACCCTAGGCAAACAGACACATGGCTGTATGTGCTTGGCAACTTGCTACCCATTTCATTGTTCAGTGGTTCTGGAAGGGCACAGAATGCAACTCTAGCCTGGAAACATTTGGAAAAAATAATACTATTCATAATATATCTTTGTTTCTTCCTCTGAGTGATGGTTGAAGGTGACTTTCCTGACTGCTGTTAGCAATTTTCCAAAATTAAATACCATATTTTTTGCATGTGATAGGCACAGCTGTGTCTGTTACCAAGGGCAAGCCCACCTGCACACCATTCTGTGTTCATTTAATATACTGAGAAGTTTATTGAGAACCCAGTTTCATGGAAAAAAATTCAAATTGTGAGAACCAATTTTGTGGGTGATGAATTCTTGAGTTCCACACTGAGTTGTGAAAAGGGCAAATTCATTTGTTTCCAGTAGAAGTAATATAGGCCTCACCAAAATCTCAGCCATGAAGCAAGTGGGATCTCTGTCTACATTTGTTAGCTTTGTGTGTATATGTTTATGAAGCTAGTTTTTAATCTTGTATGTTTGTTTATGTTTTTATTTGGCTATGCAGAGTCTTAGTTGTAGCATATGGAATAGAGTCCCTTGATCAGGCATCAAACCCAGGTTTCTTCCCTTGTGAGTGTGGAGTCTTAACCACTGGACCACCAGGAAAGTTCCTGAATTAAATTTTTGAAAACTCCGTGGTATTCTAAATCTGATAAACATGAATAGAAAGTGGCAAGAGCAAATTTAGAGACCGATGTGAGAGTTCTAATGCTGGTATTTGATCAGGTGACTCCATTTGTCAAAGTCTCTTTTATTTTGGTGCCAATTGCACTGGCAGAGTAGATTAAGCCCACAGTCATCTAGGACTCTAGAAAAGTTCTACAATTTGTGGAGTGTGGAAGTAGAGTATGTGATCTTTCCCAATTAAAATAATTTATCACTCAACTACAATGAGATATCACCTCACAGCAGTCAGAATGGCCATCGTCAAAAAGTCTACAAACAATAAATGCTGGAGAGGGTGTGGAGAAAAGGGAACCCTCTTGCATTATTTGTGGGAATGTAAATTGATACAGATACAGCCACTATGGAAGACAGTATGGGGATTCCTTAAAACCTAGGAATAAAACCACCATAAGGCCTAACAATCCCACTCCTAGGCATATACCCTGAGGAAACCAAAATTGAAAAAGACACATGTACCCTAATGTTCATTGCAGCACTATTTAAAACAGCTAGAAAATAGAAGCAACATAGATATTCATCGACAGATGATGGATAAAGCAGCTGTGGTACACATATACAATGGAATATTACTCAGCCATAAAAAGGAACACATTTGAGTCAGTTCTAATGAGGCGGATGAACGTAGAGCCTATTAGGCAGAGTGGAGTAAGTCAGAAAGAGAAAGATAAATATCATATACTAACACATGTACATGGAATCTAGAAAGATGGTACCAGTGAATTTATTTGCAGGGCAGCAATGGAGAAACAGACGTAGAGAACAGACTTCTGGACACAGCAGAGGTGGAAGGAGGAGATGGTGAGATGTATGGAGAGAGTAACATGGAAACTTACATTACCATATGTAAAATAGATAACCAATGGGAATTTGCCATATGACTCAGGAAACTCAAAGAGGGGCTCTGTAACAACCTAGAGGGGTGGGAAGGGGACGGGGATGGGAGTGAGGTTCAAGAGGGAGGGGACATAGGTTTACCCATGACTGTTTAAAAAAGTTTTTAAAAGATCATATCTCTCCAGGCAAAATTAATTTCATATTTAAGGTGACAATGGTCGCTTCTTGTTATTTATGAGGGCCTGCAATTTCCAAAGTGTGTCCAATGAGATACTCGTCTCTCGAGGTGTTCTACAAAAGCAGACGTTTCCGTGGTAACTACATTTGGCATGCTCCACACTTTCCCTCATCCTGGAGGAGTCACAAATCGCATTAGTGTTTAAAGACTTTCAGAAATCCCACAGAAAAGAAAAAAATTTAACTCTGTTTGACCCTATCTTTCTCAAACTTAGTCTTTCTCAAACTTAGTTGACCTTAAGTGTTGGGTCGTCTTTCCTTTTTTGACATCTTTCCTTTGCCCCTCAGATTTACTCTTCAACCTTCTCCACTCAGCTCTGTGGGTTGTAACACTGGGTTTCCTTTCCACTGTCCTGAAGTTGTGAAGCAGGGAAGAGCACAGTCATTGAAAGTTCTGTTTGTTGTCGTTAGAGAAGAACTAAGAGCTCTTTACTTACTGTCTATGTTCTCCTGTAGAAGTCATGGTGAAAATTTCTTTTCGTTTCTGGCATGCAGGTTATTTCGTTAACACAAAGTGTGCCTTTTTATTAAGTCTTATCGCTTCCTGGCAGCAACTGGTTCACAACCCTGCTGAATGTGCAATGGTTTCCCAGAAAGACATCCCTCTAAGAGGATGTTGTCTCAAACGTGGCAAAAATTGCTTTTTATACTGTATCAGGGATCAAGTGCTTTTAAGGACTGTTTCTTGCTTCCCTGATAATGTTCACAAGAAGAGTAACCTAAATGTTTCATTTTTCCAGGTTCTGAAAAATACCCATTTGTAGTACTCAGAATGAATGTAACAAACAAGTCAGTCCTGAAAACCTCAAGTGTCTGGACATGGAAAGGACTGTAGAGGGAAAGGCGACTCATTTCGGAAGTAGTAGTTACCTATGATCTTACCCCTTTTCATGCTAAGGGCAGGAGAAAGGCATTGAACTGTCCCCCACCCTCACCTTTAACAGTTGGCCTGGTGTGTGAAGAAAGGAATAAGGATAAGGGACAAGGTGCCAGAGAAAAGTCCCAAAGACACCTGCATTCCCTTGGATTGCCATGATAGGAACATCATGGTTTCTCAAGAATCAGGTTTATTCTACAGAAGTTTTGTTGTTGTTTACTCACTAAGTCATGTCTGACTCTTTGAGACACCATGGACTGCACCACACCAGGCTTCCCTATCCTTCACCATCACCCAGAATTTCTAAAATTCATATTCATGTTATGGCTTAAATCATCTTCTCAGTATTCCATAAGGACCATACCCACTGAGAAAAGGAGCCCCGGAAACAAGAGCATGGAGGGTAGATGCTTTGCGGGCCAATAGTGTGTTACAGAGTGCTGCTGGAGACTTGGAGACAGGAGTGCAAAGTTTTCATAATTTGATTGCACCACAAAAATACTCATCACTGAGATTGATTTTTCTCTAAAACTGAATGAAAAAAGATGTCTGCTCTAGGCAGATGGAGGAAGAGGCTGCTCTAGACCCAGAAGGTTAGATGCAGATTTACCATGTAGCAAGACTCATGTGTGCACATAGCTGCATTGAGATTTCTGGTTGGAATTGTCTACCTTATCGAAGATTGAAGTTTGGAGCCTGTTTGTATTAATAACATGGTTTAGTGTGATGTACTGTTGCAGACTGATTGTGAGCCACTGGTCTAGAGTTTTCTAGAAGGGAAAAAAAATGGTCTTTATCTATAAATAACTCAATGTAAGAAATTAATCTCAAAAACAAGTACTAAGGAAAAAAAGAGAGCAACAAACTTTCCTTCCTACGAAACATGTGTTTCTTTTCATATTTAATAAAATTATCTCTTTGGGTACCTAGAAAGTTTTGATCCAGGCTTCTTTATACTCTGTCACAGCAACTGTAATGGTTGCTATATTTGTCTTTTTAATGCAACAACTTTTTTAAATTTGGGGTTAATTTTTTTCTACCTATTTACCATGTTCAATTTGTCTGCTGTCTCTCTATCTGCATATCTATGCATGTATCTATTACACCAAAATCTTCTTTAGAAGTGTTGCTATCTAAATTTAATAATGTTTGTTAAATACACTTCATTTTTTCTTGACTTGTTCATGTCTTTTATCATAAATACAACTTGGAAATAGAAATTTATAGATAAAAGTTATAAACAGATTTACCATGCATTTTATAAAAGTATATATATACATATGAAACTGATCTTCTGTATACATATACATCCACATATGGGACTTTTGGTAAATTTCTTTTGGCTTTTTATTTTTATATGCAAACAAAAAGAGCTGGTGATGATGGCATCTGAATCTGTTGTCTCTATTATAATCTCACAACTCTAAGCTTCCCACACAGTTGGAAACACCATTTATCTACAGAATTCTTCTGCTGGTGTGCTCCCAGGGAAGCAGAGAAAATAAAGAGTTCAGTGCCTTTAATGTTTCTGCTTTTTATGTTCATCATAGTGTCTACATTTAGCAAACACCCCCTCACATTAAAAGTTTCTTTATATTTAACCTTAGGAATTTCCTTTGGTAGGCCTTTCCTAAAAACTTGCCTCAGAATTACACAAATGCCTATTATTCTGAAAGAGATGGGAATACCAGATCACCTGATCTGCCTCTTGAGAAATTTGCATGCAGGTCAGGAAGCAACAGTTAGAACTGGACATGGAACAACAGACTGGTTCCAAATAGGAAAAGGAGTACATCAAGGCTGTATATTGTCACCCTGATTATTTAACTTCTATGCAGAGTACATCATGAGAAACACTGGGCTGGAAGAAACACAAAATGGAATCAAGATTGCTGGGAGAAATAATAATAACCTCAGATATGCAGATGACACCACCCTTATGGCAGAAAGTGAAGGGGAACTAAAGAGCCTCTTGATGAAAGTGAAAGCGGAGAGTGAAAAAGTTGGCTTGAAGCTCAACATTCAGAAAACAAATATCATGGCATCTGGTCCCATCACTTCATGGGAAATAGATGGGGAAACAGTGAAAACAGTGTCAGACTTTATTTTTGGGGGCTCCAAAATCACTGCAGATGGTGGTTGCAGCCATGAAATTAAAAGACGCTTACTCCTTGGAAGGAAAGTTATGACCAACCTAGATAGCATATTCAAAAGCAGAGACATCACTTTGCCAACAAAGGTCCGTCTAGTCACGGCTATGGTTTTTCCTGTGGTCATGTATGGATGTGAGAGTTGGACTGTTGAAGAAGGCTGAGCACCAAAGAATTGATGCTTTTGAACTGTGGTGTTGGAGAAGACTCTTGAGAGTCCCTTGGACTGCAAGGAGATCCAACCAGTCCATTCTGAAGGAGATCAGCCCTGGGATTTCTTTGGAAGGAATGATGCTAAAGCTGAAACTCCAGTACTTTGGCCACCTCATGTGAAGAGTTGACTCATTGGAAAAGACTCTAATGCTGGGAGGGATTGGGGGCAGGAGGAGAAGGGGACGACAGAGGATGAGATGGCTGGATGACATCACTGGCTCGATGGACGTGAGTCTGGGTGAACTCTGGGAGTTGGTGATGGACAGGGAGGCCTGGCGTGCTGCGATTCATGGGGTCGCAAAGAGTCAGACACGACTGAGCGACTGAACTGAACTGAACCATTTATTCCTGTTTTTCTTTCCTTTCCTTTTTTTTTTTTCTTAATTTTCAACTGAAAGTATATGCTTCCGGTAAACTGCACAGTTGCAATCGGCATATATTACAGAGGGCAGAAATAAATTTTGATACAATTCATATATTGTTCTTGTATGTGCTGAAGTGACAGCCTTTCAGAAATCATGTGCCCAAAATTCTCCAGAGAATCTCATATCTATTATTGATTTCATGCTTTGTGAAACTTAGTGTTTCCTATCTCTCATTTTTAGGTGGATATTTTTAGTCCGCCAGTATTATCCATGCCCTTTGGATCAACCAGGAGTTCATCTAAGACTTCTCCTGGGTAAATGACATGCTCGTATGTGACTATATAATTGAATTTTGACTTATGCAAAAAGAAAGAAGTTGTAAAGTAGATAAGAGAAAAAGTACTGTAAATAGATATTTAAAAGAAGGGAACAGATGGCCTCTTTGTGAATATGTTCAGATACAGCCAAAATATGGCAAACAGATGGTTTACACGTATGGGTAGGTTGATGATGGAGCCTAGAGTTTGTGGGGTAGAATGGACAGAGCTCTGACATTTCCTAAAACACTGAAATTTTTATCATCAGAGGAAAGCATTACAGATTACACGAACACACAGACAACCTATTAAAAATGCAGCCCATGCCATTTCATCTTCCTGGAAACCTCCATTTGCATTTCATCATTCCATCAATAAGTAAGTAACTTAAACTAAACTGTTGAGGAAGAAAATTTTAAATGTGAGGATGATAGTGCAGATGAAATACAAATACCTCAACTTGTTCACCCCTATTTAGTGCTGACTTATTAGATTTACTTCTTTTCACTATTGGCTTATCCTTATTTATTTTGCAAGTCAAATCATAAGAACATTCAAAATACACCAGCTTATTTCCTATACATATGTTGCTAGTTATTTCTACTTAGAAGGGACTATAGATATACACATACACTGTGTATGTATGTGTATGTGTGTGTATATATGTGTGTGTGTGTGTGTGTGTGTGTGTGTGTTAGAACAAAGGGTCAGTGATCTCTCTCCTATCTTAGGCAGCACTTTCTGTGTTAGATAATTCTGCAAACAGACAAACATATTTCTTTTTTAAAAAATTATACAAGCAATGCTTAAATGCAACAGCTTAACCAATGCAGAATTATATAGATTGAAAAGTGTCCCCCTACATCATTGTTGCTACTCAGTCGCTCAGTCATGTCCGATTCTTTGTGACCCCATAGGCTGCAGCAGGCCAGGCTTCCCTGTCCTTCACCATCTCCCAGAGCTTTCTGAAACTCTTGTCCATTGAGTCGGTGATGCCATCCAACCATCTCATCCTCTGTTGTCCCATTCACTTCCTGCCTTTAATCTTTCCCAATATCAGGGTCTTTTCCAATGAGTCAGCTCCTTCCTATTTAAAATCTGTATTCTAATCTTTTATGGTAACCACCATTATTATTACAGTACATATTTTATTCTGTCATTTTCTATTAAGTTATATATATGTATATGCCTCCAGATTCACATATATGAATTTTATTAAATTCTTATATGAATTTTATTAAATCCTAAATTCAATCATTTCCATTCATGGGATGTTTTTCTTATAAACAAATCTTAGAATCATACATAAAAATCAAACTCATTTTCAGAAAGTTTGCATATTTCATAAAATGAAAGAATTACAGTCTTTGCGGAATATCTGACATAAATCTATTTAGGAAAATTTATTACCAAGCACACTTCCTTGAGCAAACATGAACAGAAGAATTTATGATCACATGTGGAAAATGAAAGCAGAATTTCTGGATAAATACCAAAACTATAACTCTTAACTTCTTTCCATGGCTAGATTGGCCTTTTTCATTTCAGTTTCTCTCCTCTGTATGCATTCTGAGGTTTTTGTGTAATGTGAAAAAATGATATTCAGAAATAGAAAGTGGTCACATGGAAAAAGACTTGCAGTTGACAGAGTCCTACATAGTGAGCAACTGTGGTTGTACTTGTGTCTTCTATTGAAATGCTTCCTCATCTACAAGGAATTTGAATCATATGGGACACAATTTAAACAGTTATATTTTTTTCCCGTAAGAACTAATCTATGTATTCATGCGTGTAATTTACCCAACTGAGGCAAAAAGATTGATACTCAATAGATTGATACTGTTCTGTGCCCCCCCCCCACAACTTGAATATATATTCCCCTGGGAACTTGCTGCATTAATTGGACATAGTGATTAAAATCACCAGATTTTATTTCATGTTTTCTTTACTTGACCTTTGGAGGCACAGCTTTCCTTTTACTGTCCATCCTTCTGGCTTCTTCCTAGCTACTGTCCCATATTTTTTTTTCTATTAATCTCCATATTATCCATGGTCTTTATGGTGCCAGTCCTCTGTTATTAGTTTCTCTGGGTTCTAAAAAAGAGCAGATTTATCTTTGGTTTCATTTAGATATGCTTTGTCCCTAAGTAACACAACTCTTGAAAAGATAGATTTGGTTGATTTATTTGAAAATGAAATCATAATTCTTTGCAGTAAACATGCCTGATTCTCATTCTTATTGCTCCTCTATTTCAGAAGATTCCAATTGGATTCTAAAACAAATCTTAGATGTGATGGATATTTTAGGGAGTGTCTGCTTTGGATCAAGCACAGTGCCAAAAACTTTCACAATGCATTGTTTTGCTAGTAAAACTTAGTAAATGTATGAAGGTGAAACTGTTAAATGATAGCTATGTTTTATATCAGAGGGAGAAGAAACAGCTTGTATCTTAAGTCTAAATCTATATAAAAAAATAATACCAATATTTTATATATACATACTGGTTTCCAATTTTAAAATACTTCTATATATTAGCTCAAGTGATAGGAACGACCATACGGTGGAATGTTAATATTTAATTTTTTTAAAAAGACAAAAGTAGTACTCTTCATATGCTCTTGGACTTGTCATTGTCCCATAGCTACCTCCCCTAGCATTCTGCTGTTTTTCTCCTCTCTAACAGACTACGAACCATTTCATAGTTTTAAATGCCTTAGTCCCAGAGTGTCAGTAATCAACAGAAGCAGCAACTGTTCCCTACTTTTTGATGTGTATAAGTTCCTATCATTTTTAATGAATCAGTTTTACAACTTTTTCAGACTTCTTTGTAGTTTTCTTCAGTAAATCATGAAAGGAAGCATATGTGGCTTTTTTGCCCAAATAGTTGTATATTCATCAAGTTGACTTATTTTCAGTGGATACTGTGTTTACACATTCAACGTCTTTGTTAAATGAATGAATATAGGACTTCTATAGTGTTTGAATCATTTTGTTGATTTCTAACTGACTTGTCTATATGTTATCATATTTGTTAAATATTCATTTGAATATAGATACATATTTCCTGAATAAACACTTCAATTTAAAACTGTGTGCACTGGAGGAAAAAATGAATGTGCTTTAATATTTATTTAATATTTATTCATTAAAATGTGCCTGAAAAATCCACCCCAGTATTCCCATGGACAGAGGAGCCTGGTGGGCTACAGTTTATGGGGTTGCAAAGAGTCAGGCATGACTGAGCGACTGAACATACTGATACAGTTCATGCCTGTATAAAGTCTAACAGGTACATTACATACTTTTGCAAACAGCAGGGGCTCCTCAAAGTTTTGCATTTTCATTAAAGGGTGCTACGTGCAGTTTCTTCTTTCTTTGCTTGTTTGTAGCTCCTCATATGAACAGTTCTTATCTGTTTAACCTCTACAAACTTGGGTGTGACTGAAGTATTTATAAATTAACAACAGTGGTACTGTCATACAAGCTTTTAGGGAAGAATACATTTTCTATCCTTAGTACTTGTTTCATTTCCTCTTGTTTGTGGTCTTTAAAAAATGCTCTCATAAAAATAAACACTTGGTCAATATATCTAAAAACACTTTACATTTTGTTGGAATACCACTTCTGAATGGTGCTAGGGGCAGTTTTAGAGAGCTGGGACTTCTATTCAGTCGGAATAGTTGTCCTCCATTTCCTTAATTGTGGTTCCCACACCAGTAGAATGTCCTGCTTCTTTTGATACACTTATTAACCACAAGTTGAATCATTCTGTTTCTTAAATCTCTCGGTTTCTTTTGCATGAATAAACTACAATTAAGTCAATTTTAAATTTGCTGTCCTAACATACATGCTGTATAACAGAGTAGATTTTCCCTGTCACATGAAGTATCCCTTTTGCAAGTATCATTGGTATTTTTCTTGGGAATTCCTTACTTTACCACAGACTTTATTTATTATTTCATAGTCTATTTTTGGTGGTCATTTTTTCTTCTTTTATATTTTAATTATGATTTTTTTAAAAAAAGAATTTCTCCAGATTGAATATCTTTGATAGATTTCTTTAATGTCTCCTTTTTTTGTATGTGTTCATTGTTTTATTTAGATATAACATTTCCCACCCTTACTTTGCCAATAAGTTTTTAAATTTATCACTGATGCTTAATATTTTTCTTCATTATATAATTATTTTTCTTGAGTTTTCTTAGGAAGTGGCAAAGTATACTCATTTATATGAATATTCCATGTCTTTCAATTTCACTAACATTTATGCTTATTAATAATTTTCTTTTCCTATATCACTGGCAGTCAAATAAAACCAGACATCTGTTTCTTTGCACTATCAGCATATTTAGGCATTGGCAGAACAGTTTGATTGAAATTTTTCTAAATATGATCACAGTACTTTATAGATTTTCATCTTTTTTTATAACAACATAAATATGGATTACATTTGCCCTTTAATCAAGTGTTTGTGATTCAGGAAGTCTTACCAAGATCACACAGTTCTGAGGAAAGATTGCATTTCTCAGGCTATTATAAAAAATGAAGTTAAACTATTGGGAGGAAGAAAAAAATGTCTTCCATACCCAATGTCTTGTACATTCTTCATGGTTTCCAGGATTTTCTTAATCTTTAAAATGGGGATATTACTTTTCCTACCAAGCTGCAAGAGAGGGTTGTTAGGAGAATCAGATGAAATAATATGTTAAACATTTTACTTCATGGCTTATCTACTCAATTAAGTTCAGCTCAGTCACTTAGTCATGTCCGACTCTTTGTGACCCCATAGATTGCAGCACATCAGGCTTCCCTGTTCATCACCAACTCCTGGAACTTGGTCAAGCTCATGTCCATCAAGTCAGTGACATCATCCAACCATCTCATCCTCTGTTGTTCCCTTCTCCTCCCAATTTCAATCTTTCCCACCATCAGGGTCTTTTCCAATGAATCAGTTCTTCACATCAGGTGGCCAAAGTATTGGAGCTTCAGCATCACTCTTTCCAATGAATATTCAGGACTGATTTCCTTTAGGATTGACTGGTTGAATCTCCCTACAGTCCAAGGGACTCTCAAGAGTCTTCTCCAGTACCACAGTTCAAAAGCATCAGTTCTTCGGTACTCAGCTTTCTTTGTAGTCCAACTCTCACATCCATATATGACTACTGGAAAAACCATAGCTTTGACTTAGACGGACCTTTGTTGGCAAAGTACTGTCTCTGCTTTTTAATATACTGTCTAAGATGGTCATAGCTTTTCTTCCAAGGAGCAAGTGTCTTTTAATTTCATGGCTGCAGTCACCATCTTCAGTGAGTTTGGGGCCACCCAAAATAAAGTCTTTCACTGTTTCCACTGTTTCCCCATCTATTTGCCATGAAGTGATGGGACTGGATGTTTGCCCCCAACCCTTCACTAGACCACTGCCAATCCATGCCTCTGCTGGAGACTCCTGGACACTCACAGCCAACTCTGGGTCGGTCTCTTGTGGTCAATGCCCCATTTTCCTGGGTTCTGGTGTGCAAAAGGTTTTGTTTGTGCCCTTCAAGAGTCTGTTTCCCCAGTCCTGTGTAAGTCCTGGTGGCTCTATGGTAGGGTTAATGGCGATCTCCTCCAAGAGGGCTTATGCCATAATGAGGTAAACTGCATGATTTGTTGCTGTTAGTCATTAAGTTGTGTCCGACTCTTTGAGACCCCCCATGGACTATAGCCCACTAGGGTCCTCTGTTCATTGGATTCCCCAGGCAAGAATACTGGAGTGGGTTGCCATTTCCTTCTCCAGGGGATCTTACCAACCAAGGGATGAAACCTGCATCTCCTGCATTATAGGCAGGTTCTTTACTACTGAGCCATAGGGGAAGCAGTAATATGATTATTTTTTGTATGTAATACATATTATGTGATAGAATTTCATAGAACTACATCATATATATGCATGTATGCATATATAATCATTATCTTACAATGAAAAAACAAAAATGCAACAGTGGTGGCTATAGGTTTTGAGATTTGATTTGTTATATTGGTGGTCTTTAATGATTTCTCCAGCCCACGATGAAGTACACAGTGAGTAGAAAAACAAATGTCATCCATTCTTTTGACAGAGTACCCAGGCTTCTGTAAATCTGGGGAAACTCTTCAATCATTACTGGCTTTCTAATTCCCCTTCAGCTATTGTCATAGAAGATTTCTGCCAAAGAATTGTTCACATTCATTTCTAAAAGTTAAAATGGCTTTGGATTTTGTCTTGTTTTCAGTGTGAACTACTCTATGGATCAGAGGTTAATTACCAGCAGTTTTCCTAAAAACACTCTGAAAATAATTTTGAGAAAAATACTCCACTTAATACAATAGATCTTTGGTGTTTTTTTTGTTTTTTGTTTTGTCATACAAAGTGATCACTTTGAATAATATTTCTCACCACTCAATTAGCCAGATATTTTGATATGGTCTATAAATAACTCAATTTTAATATGGCCCAAAAAAAATCTCTAAATTTTTTTCTCCCTCCAAATTCTTCTCTCCATTATTTTTAAGTTATGCATATTTAATATCTATTCACGATTTATAGTTTAAAATCTTAGAATTATCATTGACTGCTTTCTTTATTCATTCTCATAAATCCTTTTGATTCTACTTTCTAATGCTTCTCAAATCGGATCTCTCCCTTTCCTGCCCTTTGTCACTGCTTTATTTTAGGTAAACTATATTCATTGGATCATCAAAAAAGCAAGAGAGTTCCAGAAAAACATCTATTTCTGCTTTATTGACTATGCCAAAGCCTTTGACTGTGTGGATCACAATGAACTGTGGAAAATGCTGAAAGAGATGGGAATACCAGACCACCTGACCTGCCTCTTGATAAATCTGTATGCAGGTCAGGAAGCAACAGTTAGAAATGGACATGGAACAAGAGACTGGTTCCAAATAGGAAAAGGAGTATGTCAAGGCTGTATATTGTCACCCTGCTTATTTAACTTATATGCAGAGTACATCATGAGAAACGCTGGACTGGAAGAAACACAAGCTTGAATCAAGATTGCCGGGAGAAATATCAATAACCTCAAATATGCAGATGACACCACCCTTATGGCAGAAAGTGAAGGGGAACTAAAAAGCCTCTTGATGAAAGTGAAAGAGGAGAGTGAAAAAGTTGGCTTAAAGCTCGACATTCAGAAAACGAAGATCATGGCATCTGGTCCCATCACTTCATGTCAAATAGATGGGGAAACAATGGAAATAGTGTCAGATTTTATTTTGGGGGGCTCCAAAATCACTGCAGATGGTGATTGAAACCATGAAATTAAAAGACGCTTAGTCCTTGGAAGGAAAGTTATGACCAACCTAGATAGCATATTGAAAAGCAGAGACATTACTTTGCCAACAAAAGTCCATCTAGTCAAGGCTATGGTTTTTCCAGTAGTCATGTATGGATGTGAGAGTTGGACCATGAAGAAAGCTGAGTGCCGAAGAATTGATGCTTTTGAACTGTGGTGTTGGAGAAGACTCTTGAGAGTCCCTTGGACTGCAAGGAGATCCAACCAGTCCATTCTGAAGGAGATCAGCCCTGGGATTTCTTTGGAAGGAATGATGCTGAAGCTGAAACTCCAGTCCTTTGGCCACCTCATGTGAAGAGTTGACTCATTGGAAAAGACTCTGATGCTGGGAGGGACTGGGGTCAGGAGGAGAAGGGGACGACAGAGGATGAGATGGCTGGATGACATCACTGGCTCGATGGTCGTGAGTCTGGATGAACTCCGGGAGTTGGTGATGGACAGGGAGGCCTGGCATGCTGCAATTGATGGGGTCGCAAAGAGTCGGACACAACTGAGCAACTGAACTGAACTGTCTCATACAGGGCATCATCTGAACATCCAGCTTGTCTTCCCGTCCCCTATTCTCAGTTTTCCCTTAGCCATCCATCCCTAGAAATTTCATTCTATGCTCTAGATAGTTCCCCAAATTACTTAGCCATTATATGTTGACATCATTTTCATATGTTTAAAGGTTTCTAACACACAATCGTTAGCCATTAGGGAAATGCAAATTAAACTACAGTAACATCAGTTCAGTTCAGTCATTTAGTCATGTCCTACTCTTTGTGACCCCATGGACTGCAGTGCGTCAGGCTTTCCTGTCCATCGCCAACTCCCACAGCTTGCTTAAACATGTCCATCAAGTCAGTGATGCATCCAACCATCTCACCCTCGGTCATCCCTTTCTCTTTCTGCCTTCAATCTTTCCCAGCATCAGGGTCTTTTCCAATGAGTCAGTTCTTTGCATCAGGTGGCCAAAGTATTAGAGATTCAGCATCAGTCCTTCCAGTGAATATTCAGGGTTGATTTCCTTTATGATTAACTGGCTGGATCTCCTTGCAGTCCAAGGGACTCTCAAGAGTCTTCTCCAGTACCACAGTTCAAAAGCATCAATTTTTCAGTGCTCAGCTTTCTTTATAGTCCAACTCTTACATCCATATGTGACTACTGGTAAAACCATAGATTTGACTAGATGGACCTTTGTCAGTAATGTCTCTGCTTTTTAATATGCTGTCTAGGTTGGTCATAGCTTTTCTTCCAAAGAGAAAGTGTCTTTTAATTTCATGGCTACAGTCACAATCTGCAATGATTTTTGAGCCCAATAAAATAAAGTCTCTCACTGTTTACAGTTTTTCTCCAGATATTTGCAGTGAAGTGATGGGACCAGATGCCATAATCTTAGTTTTTTGAATGTTGAGTTTTAAGCCAGATTTTTCACTTTCCTCTTTCATCTTCATCAAGAGGCTCTTTAGTTCTAATTCACTTTCTGCCATAAGAGTGGTGACATCTGTATATCTGAGGTTATTGATATTTCTCCCAGCAATCTTGATTCCAGCTTTTACTTCATCTACCCCAGCATTTCACATGATGTACTCTGCATATAAGTTAAATAATGAAGATGGCAATATACAGGTTAGATGTACTCCTTTCCCAATTTGGAAACAGTCTGTTGTTTAATGTCCCATTCTAACTGTTGCTTCTTGACCTGCATACAGATTTCTCAGGAGGCAGGTCAAGTGGTCTGGTATTCCCACCTCTTGAAGAATTTTCCAGTTTGTTGTGATCCACATAGACAAAGTCAATGTGGATAGCATTGTCAATGAAGAAGAAGTAGATGATTTTCTGGAGTTCTGTTGCTTTTTCTATGATCCAATGGATGTTGGCAACTTGATCTCTGGTTCCCCTGCCTTTTCCAAACCCATCTTGAATATCAGGAAGTTCTTGGTTCACATATTGTTGAAGCCTAGCTTGAAGAATCTTGAGCATGAGTTTGCTAGCATGTGAGATGAGTGCAGTTGTGCAGTAGTTTGAGCATTCTTTGGCATTGCCTTTCTTTGGGATTGGAATGAAAACTGACCTTTTCCAGTCCTGTGGCCACTGCTGAGTTTTCCAAATTTGCTGACTTATTGAGTGCAGCATTTTCACAGCATCATCTTTTAGGATTTGAAATAGTTCAGCTTGAATTCCATCACCTCCACTAGTTTTGTTCATAGGGATGCTTCCCAAGCCCACTTGACTTCACACTCCAGGATGTCTGGCTCTAGATGAGTGATCACACCATTGTGGTTATCTGGGTCGTGAAGATCTTTTTTGTATCGTTCTTCTGCATATTCTTGCCACCTCATCTTAATCTATTCTGCTTCTGTTAGGTCCATAATATTTCTGTCCTTTATTGTACCCATCTTTGCATGAAATGTTCCCTTGGTGTCTCTAATTTCCTGGAAGAGCTCTCGCCTCTTCCATTCTATTGTTTTCCTCTATTTCTTTGTGTTGATCACTGAGGAAGACTTTCTTATCTCTCCTTGATATTCTTTGGAACTCTGCATTCAAATGGGTATATCTTTCCTTTTTTCCTTTGCCTTTCACTGCTACTCTTTTCTCAGCTATTTGTAAGACCTCATCATTCAACCATTTTACCTCTTTGCATTTCTTTTTCTTGCAGATGATTTTGATCACTGCCTCCTATACAGTGTTATGAACCTCTGGCCATACTTCTTCAGATATTCTGCCTATCAGACCTGATCTCTTGAATCTCTTTGTCACTTCCACTGTACAGTCTTAAGGGGTTTGATTTAGGTCATACCTGAATGATCTAGTGGTTTTCCCTAATTTCTCCAATTTAAGTCTGAATTTTGCAATAAGGAGTTCATGATCTGAGCCACAGTCAGCTCCCAGTCTTGTTTTTGCTGACTGTATAGAGCTTCTCCATCTTTGGCTGCAGAGAATATAATCAGTCTGATTTTGGTATTGACCATCTGGTGATGTCCATATGTAGAGTCTTCTCTTGTGTTGTTGGAAGAAGGTGTTTGCTATAACCAGTGCATTCTCTTGGCAAAACTCTGTTAGCCTTTGCCCTGCTTCATTTTGTACTCCAAGTCCAAACTGGGTTATTCCAGGTATCTCTTGACTTCCTGCTTTTGTCATCCAGTCCCCTATGATGAAAATGATATCTCTTTTCTGATGTTAGTTCTAGAAGGTCTTGTAGGTCTTCATAGAACCATTCAGCTTCTTTGGCATTAGTGGGTGGGGCTTAGACTTGGATTACTGTGATTCTGAATTGTTTGCCTTGGAAATGAACAGAGATCATTGTGTCATTTTTAAGATTGCACCCAAGCACTGCATTTTGGGCTCTTTTGTTGACTATGAGGGCTAGTCCATTTCTCTAAGGGATTCTTTTGCTCAGTAGTAGATAAAATGGTCATCTGAATTAAATTTGCCCATTCCGGTGAATTTTAGTTCACTGATTGCTAAAAATGTTGATGTTCCCTCTTGCCATCTCCTGTTTGACCACCTCCAATTTACCTTGATTCATGGGTCTAACATTCCAGGTTCCTATGCAATATTGTTCTTTACAACATTGGGCTTTACTTCCATCACCTGTCACAACCACAACTGAGCATTGTTTTCATTTTCGCTCAGCCTCTTCATTCTTTCTGGAGCTATATTTCCACTCTTCTCCAGTAGCATAATGGGCACCTACCAACCTGGGGAGTTCATCTTTCAGTGTCCTATCTTTTTGCCTTTTCATATTGTTCATGGGGTTCTCAAGGCAAGAATATTGAGGTGGTTTGCCATTCCCTTCTCCAGTGGACCACGTTTTGTCAGAACTCTCCACAATGAGCTATCCTTCTTGGGTGGCCCTACATGGCATTCCTCATAGTTTCATTGAGTTAGACAAGGCTGTGATCCAAGTGATCACAGTTTTCTGTAATTGTGGTTTACATTCTGTCTGCCCTCTGATGGATAAGGATAAGAGGCTTCTGGAAGCTTCTTGATGAGAGGGACCAGCTGTGGGGGAATCTGGGTCTTGCTCTGATAGGCAGGGCCATGTTCGGTAAATCTTTAACTTTCTTTTGATGGGTAGGGGTGTGTTCCCTCTCTGTATTTTGGCCTGAGGCCAAACTATGGTAGGGGTAATGGTGACCTCGTTCAAAAGGACTTATGCCAGGACTGTTGTATTAAATGCCCCTGACCCCACGGGATGTCACTGTCGACCCACGCATCTGCCGGAGGCATCTGGACACTCACAGGCAAGTCTGGCTCAGTCTCTTGTGGGGTCACTGCTCCTTTCTCCTGGGTCCTGGTGCACACAAGGTTTTGTATGAGCCCTCTGAGCATCTCTGGCGATGATGGGGTTTGATTGTAAACGTGATTTCGCCCCTCCTACTGTCTTGCTGGGGCTTCTCCTTTGCCCTTGGACGTGGCGTATCTTTTTTTTGGTGGGATCCAGCGTTGTCCTGTCGATGGTTCAGTGGTTACTTGCAATTTTGGAGTTCTCACATGAGAAGATGAGTGCACAGCCTTCCACTCTGCCATCTTGTGGATAACATACCATAACATACTACTCCACATTTATTAGAATAGAACATATTGACAATAGCAAGTGCTGGCAAGGATGAAGGACAGTGGGATCTTCTCTACCTTGCTGATGAGAATATAAATCAGTGTGTCCATTCTGAAAAAATAGTAGTCTCTTGTAAAGTTAACTATATACATACCATATGAGGCAGCAATCACATTCTTGGGTATTTATCTCAAAGAAATTAAAAGTTATGTTCACGTATAAATATAAAACCTGTACACAGATATTCATAGCTGCTTGAAACTAGCACAGTCCAATTTTCCTTTAATAATTAAATGGATAAATACCTCATGGGACATCAGTACAACAGAATACTTGTTAGCAATAAAAAAGGAACTATGGAGACACACAGCTTGGATATACCTCAAGGCCGTATGATAAGTGGATAAAAGGCCAATCACAGAAGATTGCCTACTATATGATTCCATTTATAGAAAAGTCTGAAAGTGACAAATTGTGATGATGGAGGAGGACAAATCAGTGATCCTTAAGGGTTATGATGGAGAGTGTGACTTTTAAGGAATAACATGAGGGAGTTTCTTTATGGTGATGGAACAGTTTTGTATCCTGATTACAGGGACAGTTGTCTGTATATCTGATAGCATTCTGTAGCACTGTACACTGAGAGATGAAATAGGGCTGACAAAAGCTGATGACATCTGTGTCAGGTGTGTAGTCCAGCTACCAGTATTGTGCCAGTGTTAATTTTCTGGTTGGGGCCGTGTTATTTGGTTACAGAGGTATATGAGACTCTTCATACTGAGATTGTGTTCTGCTCATTTATTTTTTAAAAGCTGCACTATTTTAAAACTTGTTCAACTTAGGCTCTTTTGAAGGAAACTATTGTTAAAAAGAAAAGGCTTCTGCTTAATCCTCAAAGCCAAGAGAGATAAAACTCAGACTCTTAACGAGACATACAGTGCAAATCCAAATTATTTTTAAACTCCGTAAACATCACTCCTCTTTATTCTCGCAAGTCATTTCTATCTTGACCATCCTGAAACTCTCACAGGTTTATGTGGGACTCCTTCTTCCACCCTTTTAGTGGCAAATTCCTTATCATATTTCCCTTCACTGAAATCTCCTCTTGTGATCTTTCTCAAACTTCAGTTGCTGCTCCTCCTCTGTGCTTCTGTCACATACTGTCACACTTCTACTGAGAACTGAGCACATTTGCTGGGATTTTTGTTTCCTTCTCTGTTTATTCATGGGTTTTCTCCACTAGACTACAAACTCAAGGAAAGGTGTAGCACCTTGCTATTCTTTGAATCCAACAAGCTCTGCATCAGTCCATTGAATTCATAAACACAATATGTAACTGAGTTGATCATTTAGCCTCAAATAAATTAATGTTTCCTGTTTAGTTAACAAACCTTCACCCTTAGACTTTGTTAATAGAAATGTTTTTATTTTCTCCCACCCACAATGCAAGTCTACTTTGCATTGTTGTTTCTGACCTTCCTCTTCTGGCTCAATTGGCAAAACTTCAGTGTGTTTCAGATACATTTTTAAAAGCAACCTTTGTGGGTCTAATAAACATTAATACCATCTGTGCTTTTCTATAGCCCAGGGAAATTCTATCTAGAGTTACAGAACAGTTTTGAATAGAGTTAGAAATAACTACAGTTCCCTTGGAATCCATAACATTTTATTTGCCAGACATTATGTCCATAGCATCTAATGCCTGCTGTTATGAGCTACCATAGCCACAATTTAAAAAACATTTGTTTTATATGTAATCTCTTAGGTCAAGCTCTCAGGAAGTCATTTTATATTATGTCATTTTGATATGATCAAATCACTTTTCAGAAATGACAGTGGTGATCACATGAAAGACAGTAGGACTCTGCTATAAAAAATAAAAGCAGAAACAATAAATTTTACCTGAAACAAATTTTGTGTTAAGGGGGACAGCACAATTAAGAATATTATGGTGATAGTTATAAATGCCAAACTTTTATTCAACCTAATTCCCAAACATGTTCTCATATTCCTTCTGTCATCAAACAGCCAAGGTCTCTCCCTCCCTCTTTCTGACTGTAACTGTAGACAGTATAGCGTGAGAGCACAAGAGTTTTAATCAAGACAGTATGATGGAGGTTATCCAAATACTTTACAACTGCATTTCTTACCCTACATTATGAGGCTCAACATAAAGGCTTTGGCTGTATCTTTCCTTTGCTCCTTACAGTCCAGACTCATTGGCCTTCCTTTTGTTCTACCATCACTTGGAGCTTGGACTGGCTTTGGGACTTGACCCTAGCTGTTTTCTCTACTTGGAATGAACCTCCTGTATAGCTCACAACACATTGTCTTTTCTTCTGGTTAGTCAAAGCAATGTAACATTGTAAAGCAATTACCCTCCAATTAGAAAATTTGAAATAAAAATAAAGAGGGAAAAAAGACAATGTTTTCAGAGCATTAAAAAAGAAAAAAACAAAAAGCTTTAAATGTCACTTTCTGAGAGAGGGCTATTGAGTCTGAAGTAGCTTCATCACATTATGCTGGGCTTTCCCAAGACAGTTCACTAGGACTGATGATACACATCTCTTTCCAACTTGATACTCAAGAGTGTTACCTTGTAGCTTGAAATCATGTTTGGGATAATTTACCCCACCGAAAACAGCGAATACTACAACTGAGGGCTTTGTCTGATTTTTGTGTTTTGAGAGCTGGTTACTAAACATTTACCAACATACCTCACCTCCACCACCAATCAGTATATAACTCTTTTAATTCATTTATTCTTAAATAATCATTTGTCTTTTTAAAAAAATCTCTATTTGTGTGTGTGTCTTTGCTTCTGGTAGAAAATAAGCATTTTGAGAACCAGTTTAGCACTCTCTCCCCAGTGCCCAGAACAGTGAACTCCACAGGACAGGTATAAAGCAAGTATTTGTTGAATGAGTGAATCATTAGGCTAGATGTGTTACTTTTAAAAGGTGAATTTATTAACCCTAACACCGATCAGTTGATATTTTTCCTACAAAACTTATATTACTATGTGAATGATTTCCTCAAATAATGCTACATTTAAGATATGCTGTGTTACTATAGTTTCTTTCAAGAAAAGTCAAATGCTGGCTAAATCTGGGGAGGGCTAGTTAGACCTGGTTTATGCTCAATATGCACTTGACTCAGAAGAGAGAACTTTTAAATCCTTAAACCAGCTAAGTAATCACTCCAATTATTTCATGTCATTGTTAATAATTAAATGTTTAAAACTTCTTTAAGCTATTAAGCTAGGAATAAAAATGCAATATTTTAACCCAATTTACTCAACTAAAGAACAATCCCAGATGTTATTTAACATGAAGATTAGCAGTGATCTGCATTTCATTAAAATCTGAGTACTAGAAAGAGAATTTTTAACATATTATGTAAAGAAGTTAATTGAATGCTATTAAATAAGGGAATATTATCTTCAGTTCCCTGAAAGATTGTTAATTAGATCCTGAGTCTGCCTCAATGGACAAGAATTTGAGGAAACTCCAGAGGATAGTGAAGGAGAGGGAAGCCTGGAATGCTGCAGTCCATGGGGGTCACAAAGAGTCTGATAAGACTTCGTGATTGAACACAACTCACACCCATATCTAATATGAATTGTTGGGGGGTTTTTTTGCTTCTGTATAGCTGTGTACCCATAGGTGTTACATAATCCACTATCAGATGAAATTTAAGTGCTGGTTTCTATTCTTTTTTTTCCCACTGAATTTACAATTTAGTTTTTATTTATTCACTTATTTTTACCCAAATAATCATTACCATTACATTAGCATCTACAACTTATTTGGAACATTCATTTGGAATGCTATCATTATAATTCAGTCCTAAAAATGTATGTTCAAATAACTAAAGAAAATGTTAAATATTATTCTTTGTTAAGCTATTTTAAACTTTACTAAAAGATGAGCCAGTGCGGTAAAAAATGTAGCAAAGGTGAAAATTTCCTTCAAGTGTATTGATGAGACTTCTTAGTATCTTCTGCTCTCATTATAAACAAAGTTAATATGTCATTTTTTTTATTTTTTAAAAACTGAGCAACCCAATTACTTAATGATCTTAGGGTTTAAAGAGAAAAAATATGTATATATTAAAAATCAGATGCCCTGGATGTTGTCTCTTAAAAACCTAATTCACTTTTTATGTTAACTACCATCAAAGATGATACTGTTAAATTGAACAGCTATGGCATTGCTTTCTGTTGGTCATTGTGCAGAGAGTCAAATCTGCAATATAGTGTTACAACTGCCTTTGGATCCTAAAACCTGAGTTAGCTGAAAAAGTAAAATTGTGACTAAATGACATTCACTTTTGTTGTTCAGCATCTGATAAACTTGTTTACCATTTGTGTTTAGGTCCATGGTTGCTAAAACGTAATTCTTACCTCTTGCTCTGGGAGCAATACATGTCACTAGGAAATAATTGTTGTTTATGGCAAGTCAACCACAGCATAAAGCTGCAAATAATCATTGAGCCCTTATTTAGTAATACACTCTAATAGATACTGTGCAGAATTCAGATGTTGGTAGGAGGGTCCTTCATCACAGGGAAAAATCAGGGTAGTTTAGACAGCCTTAATTTCCTATGGGTTATAACAAAAGGAAGAAGGAGATGAATGAAACTTGAAAACAAAATAGTAAATAGTAAAGATTCTTTAGAAAACCATTATATCCATACACGGCAAACAGGGCTTCCTAAAATGAAAGAGAAAATGAGGGAAGAATTTCTTGAATGGGGATCACTGTTTTGTTGTAAAGCCAAGCTAAGTCCAGATTCTAGCTTGTATAAACCTAGGAGGAAAGGAATGACTAATGTATTTGTGGAGTATATTCCTTAAGAGACCACCAGTCTCTATGTATGGGGGATCCAAAAAGGAGAAAACCTCCTAACAAGTCCATTCAAGGAGCTATAGGATATGGACCAGAAAAACAGAAAAGACAGGAGAGTGATGGGTATGAGAGACATTAATAAATGAATGAAGCAAGAGTCATCAAATTTAGTGGATAATATGATGGAGCAGTCCGGAGAAGGCAATGGCACCCCGCTCCAGTACTCTTGCCTGGAAAATCCCATGGATGGAGAACCCTGGTGGGCTACAGTCCATGGGGTTGCTAAGAGTCAGACACAACTGAGTGACTTCCCTTTCACTTTTCACTTTCATACACTGGAGAAGGAAATGGCACCCCACTCCAGTGTTCTTGCCTGGAGAATCCCAGGGATGGGGGAGCCTGGTGGGCTGCCGTCTATGGGGTCACACAGAGTCAGACATGACTGAAGCCACTTAGCAGCAGCAGCAGAATAAAGTATATACAATTTACAGAATGTCAATAGGTACAAGTGCATAGTTAGTATATGAGTATGTAAATATGTATACATATGCAGCCAAAACTATTAGCAATTTTCATGTAGACATAGAATGTTTTCTGGTGTTAAGAGTCCCCTCATAGGCTAAACAAGAGAAGAATAAGTAAATATACTGGTTCCCTCCAATGTCTCTTAGGTCTTCATGCTTGGTTCTGTAAAATTCACTAATGCTATTTTGTGTTTCATGAAAATCCACACAAAAGTTTGATCCCCAGTAGTTCATGTACAGCTCATCAGTTTGTTTTAGTGGAGTTCATAGGCAAATTGCAGACTGTCCTGTCCTTTTTCTTATTGATAGAAGTTTGATCTATAAAGCAAATTTCTGCATCAACGTAATTTTACTGCACAATCTTTCTATGCCTTCATAACTACATAAAGCAATGTAGTATTCAAAAATTGGTGGTTTATTTCCATCTATTTCCAACATATTATTCTGGTGTATATTTCAAAATACTTATTTTTCACAACAAGTGCAGTAGAACTGTGAGTTCTATAAGTTTCTTTTTTTAAATTTTATTGAAGTATAATTGATTTACAGTGTTGTGTTTAATTTCTGCTCTATAGAAAAGTGACTCAGTTAGGCATATACATATTCTTTTCATATCACAGGGCATAGAATATAGCTTCCTATGCTACACAGCAGGAGCCTGTTGTCCATCCATCCTAAATATATTAGTTTGCATCTGCTAATCAAACTGCAAATCCTTCCTTCCCCCACACTCCCACCCCTTTAGCAACCACATCTGTTTTCTATACCTGTAAATCTATTTTTTATATAAATTTCTTTTTTAAAGTTAGAATAACATTTCATGGTGAAGGGCCTCTTATTTAACTCACCTATTACCAGTTAGCATGGTAATCCCATGGTTCCAGTAAAGGTAGGCACCTCTCCTATTATGCCTCTCTTCTCAACTTTCTCCACCCAAAAGCCAAACAACTTAGATGGTCTCTTAAGATTTTTCTGTTACAAAAAAAAAAAAGATTTTTCTGTTACATGATTTATTCCCCGCCACTTTTGACATTCAGAAAGCAACACTGAATTATGAGTTCTATTTTGTAGAGTGAAAAAGATGATAACATATTTTAGAGTTAAGAATAGATTCATTTGACATAGATTTTTCTGTATTTATCCCTCCTTTCAATGATTATTCAAGGCGTTTATTCTGTTCTACATACAGACCTATGTTACAAGAACATTCTTTCCCAGACCTTGAAATAAATGCTTAGCAAGGTAATCTTATAGTTTTATGAGGAGGAGTAGCTATCTACTTTTATCATCACAAACCAGTCACAGGCCCTGTCTCAACTTTTTTATTAATAATGAGTCATGTATGAGGCTCAGGATCATTTTTGTGCAATTTTCTCTCCACAAATTGGTGTTTAATTATCTGCAAGAAAAAGCAGTGAATTTGTTTTGTGACTAAGTGTAAACTCATTGATTCTCATCTCAGAAAACAATTACAGAGATGGTTTATTTCCTTGATAGATTGTTTCTTATATATGTAGTGATCAAGAACAAGAATGCAAATGAACATGTAATTATGACTACTGTGCAGTGTTTTGTTTGCTTTTCCTTTTAAACATTTTTCATTAATTGTCAAGTCAAACTGGGAGAAGTTCATTATTGAGGGTACAGGTTAAATTGTCTGTGGGAAACTAATGATGGGAGCAGCTTCTTTCTCACTCTCTGCATTAAAAGGTGGGGTTTATTTCCTCTCTCCTTGAACCTGGGTTTGCCCTGTGACTGTTGAGTCAGAAACTATAGTAGAAGTGACACTGAGCCAATTCCAGGAGTGTATCAGCTCCCATTTCCTCTTGTTTGGAATGCTTGCTCTGGGGTAAACCAGCTATAATATGACAAGTAGATTCTGCAAGGTTGCTGTACTGTGAGGAAGCCCAAGCTGACCGTGTTCTTATATCATTTAAACAGCATGCATGTTAATTGATTAGTCTCCTTTTCTGGATGCTAACTTTAAAAAAAAGAACAAATATGTCTTATTTATTTTCATTAATTTTTACAGTACACATGTATGGAGTGCAATTAGAGAGATACAGGGGTAAAAGATAGTATGTTTACTTAGAAGGAATCATAGTGATTACATACATTCTGAGAGACAAGAGAGGTAGACACACCAAAGTGATAAAATTCACAGGTGATATGATAGAAAAATGAACAGTGTGCAAATTGGGATGCTAGACTAAGAATGCTAATTCTATCCAGAAGTCTACTTTTCGCACTTTTTTTTTTTTTACTATTATTTTACTTACATCATAGTAACTCTTCAATTTTTCTGACTTATTTTTATTGAAGTACAGTTGATTTACAACACTGTATTAATTTCTGCTGTGATTCAATTATACATATATTGGCATTCTTCTTTAATATTCTTTTCCATTATGGTTTATCATAATGTACTGAATATAGTTCACTGCCCTAAACAGTGGACATTGTTTATCCATTCCTTATGTAATAGCTTATATCTGCTATACCTGACCTCCTATTCAATTCCCTCCCCAACCCTCCTCCCCCTTGGTACCCACAAGTTTCTTCTCTATGGTTATGAGTCTGTATCTACTTTGTAGATTGGTTCACTTGTGCTGTGTCTTAGATTCTTCTTATAAGTGATATCGTATGGTGTTTGTCTTTCTCTTTCTGATTTACCTCACTTAGTATGATAATCTCTAGTTGCATCTGTGTGTGTCCATGCTCAGTCCTTAAGTCATGTCCAACTCTTTGTGACTTCATGGACAATAGCCTGCCAGACTCCTCTGTCCATGGATCTTCCCAGGCGAGGATACTGGAAGGGGTTGTGTTTCCTTCTCCAGGAGATCTTCCTGACCCAGGGATTGAACCTGCGTCTCCTGCATTTGCAGGTGGATTCTTTACCACTGAGCCACCTGGTAAGCCCCTACTTGCTGCAAATGGCATTATTTCATCCTTTCTTTATGGTTGAGCTACTCTCCAATTATTAAGCACAGATCAAATGATAGGCATTATGTAAGTGATACATTGCTCTGAGAAAGAGACAAGAAATTATGCGTGATATAGTTCTAAAAGTTTTCATTGCAAATTCATCTCAAAAATACTTTGGTAAATTCAGTTTATCAGGAAAGGAAAACAACTAGACTCTAAAATGGGATTTGTTGTTGTTTAGCAGCTAAGTCATGTCTGACTCCTTGTGACCCCATGGACTGTAGCCCACCAGGCTCCTCTCTCCATGGAAATTCCCAGTCAAGAATACTGGAGTGCATTGCCATGCCCTCCTCTAGGGGATCTTCCTGACCCACAAGTTGAACCTGTACCTCCTGTGTCTCCTGCATTTCAGGCAGATTATGTACCCACTGAGCCATCAGGGAAGCCCCCATAAATGGGATACCTTTTCAACATGCAGACCCATCAGTGTTACTTCCCTGACGTGTTATATATGAAGATAAAAATATTTAAGATTCACCCTTGACCTCTTGATGCCGATGTCAGAAAGGACAACATTGCATTCCAACAAAAATTTATTGTATTCATGTAACTGATAGAAATGCATATGGAAAGAGCTTGTTTCATTAAGGCACTTCTTATAATAATGTATAACAACTGCTGATAAATGTCTCTGAGTAGGATCTCTCTTCAGATCAACCTTACTGAAGGGAATAATTTATAATCTCAATTGTTTGCATGAAGACGACAGTTACACAGAAAAAGAGTCTCATGGTCAAGTAAGTTTGAAAGACAGTGGTAGGTAGCAGATAGATTTATTTATTGTAGGTTTCTCAGAAGTCACAGTTGCTGATGTGCATTGTGAATTCTCCAGGAAATGGTATTCTTCAAAGTTAGGCAACAAACCACTGAAATTTAGGAAAGACAGAAATGTGTTTTCTTCATTTTATCCCCAGTGCCTGTTACGATATCTGACACATACTTGACACACAGTCCGTAACAGTTGATTGAATTGAAATTATCTCTGAGCTTTAGTTCCCAGGTCACTATGAGGTAGCTTTTTTACTGGAAATACATAATCTTTTCTCTCTGGCACTACTTCTATTGTATTAGAGAGTTTAAAACACATAGAAAAAAGCACAAAAACAAACTAAAGCTAGGAAACTGTACCCATTGAACTGCTAAAAAGCTCCATCTAGATTTTTTAATATTCTGAAATCTAGAGAGGAGTTGTATGCTCAGATTGGAATGTTGTATCCAATACAGGAAGACAAACACATTTATCTGTGTCAGTGTTTTTACTGCATCTGTTTTATTATTATTGCTTTCCATGTGATTTATACTTAATGTACTCTTGCCCAATATAATGAACTTCATTCTTGTAGGGTTATTCTGTTAAATTTAGTTTTTACGCTTATTTGAAGTAAGTTACAAATTTCTTTCTATATGTGCATTGCAATTGAAAATAAATATAAAAAAAGATTCTTATAATTATTAAATGCTTATGTATTGGATGCTATTCTAAATATAATACATTTATCATAAAATCCAATTTTATTTAATTCTCCCAATATTGCCTGATTTAAGTATTACTGTCTGTTTTCTGGATGAGTAAGACATTTTGAGGAAAAGAAACTTTAAGGACTTTTTTCAAATATATGGCTAGAAAATTACAGAGTTGAAGTATAAGTTGTTTTATCTGATTCAGAATCGCATACTTTTAAATAGTCAATAACAGAACTTTAAAATACAAAAATTAAGTTCCTCTCCCCTTGTGGCTTCACTGGAAGTTCACTCCTCTGAGACATCAATGGAAAGAAGAAAATGCCTTGCATTTTCCTCACCTCATCATGAATTTTTGCACTATCCCAGGTTATTCCCAAACTGAAGGATGAGTTCAAATAGGCAGAAGGTGAGGGATTGAAACCTTAATATTGGAGGTCTCAAGTGATTTTCTCCCTCCTATGATGGCATTGAATGAACTTAAACCTAATGTTAGCATGGTGGTGGTTTAGTCACATCCGACTCTTGCGACCCCATGGACAGTAGCCTGCCAGGCTCCTCTGTCCACGGGATTCTCCAGGCATGAATACTGGAGTGGGTTGCCATTTCCTTCTCCAGGGAATCTTCCCAACCCAGGAATCAAACCCAGGGCTCCTGCACTGCAGGCTGATTCTTTACCCTTGTAGTTAAATGTTAGCATCAACATCTTCAAAACATCATTCATTGTGGGGGAAAAGGGAATCAATATTAACATCAGAATCTTCCCTCTTACTTAATGTTTTTATTCACGCAACGGCACCCCACTCCAGTAAGTACTCTTGTCTGGAAAATCCCATGGATGGAGGAGCCTGGTAGGCTGCAGTCCATGGGGACGCTAAGAGTTGCACATGACTGAGCAACTTCACTTTCACGCATTGGAGAAGGAAATGGCAACCCACTCCAGTGTTCTTGCCTGGAGAATCCCAGGGACAGGGGAGCCTGGTGGGCTGCCGTCTATGGGGTCACACAGAGTCGGACATGACTGAAGTGACTTAGCAGCAACATAACCCCAAAGAGGTAATATATTTTATTTTATAATATTGCCCATAAATTTTACACATTCATTCTTTATTGTTCCATCTGTCATCACTGCATTCCTGCCTCTCTTCATTTAACAAATATTTACTGAAGACTTGTCATATGCTGGCACTGTTTAGGCTCATCTATACATTAATAAAGGAAAAAAGACAAAAATCCATGACATGATAGAACTCAGATTTTGATGGGGTAGAGACAACCATAAATAAAATGAACATGTTATTATTTATGTTACATGAGAATACCATAAGGAATACTGTAAGGACTATGGGGAAATAACTCAGGGAAGGCAGATGAGTTTTAGAGAGCAGAGTGTATTTTAAATTGATCATTCAAATAAGGAGTTACTGGAAAGGTGACATTTAAGCAAGTATATGAAAGAGGTTAGCAATGAGTCAGCTGGATGGCTATCTAAAGGAAGAGCATTCCAGGTGGAGGGTCCAGCAAGGTGGCAAATTAGAAGGATATCAGTGAGGAAAGGCATACAAAGCAGATGGAAAAGCCATCACAGTTGCAGAGTAAAAGCTATCATAGACATGAATCAGCCATGAGTGTACATGTGTTCCGCATCCTGAACCCCCCTCCCAACTCCCTCGCCATCCCATCCCTCTGGGTCATCCCAGTGCACGGCCCTGAGCACCCTGTCTCATGCATTGGAACCTGGACTGGCAATCTGTTTCACATACGATAATATACATTTTTCAATGCTATTCTCTCAAATCATCATACCCTCGCCTTCACCTGAACTCCCTGCTATTTCTTGTAAGTTAAGCAAACATCTTAAGTTGCCTTGTGTAATTTGAGCAAATGTCTATGTCATGGAAGTAACGTCTGAGGCAAAAATTCAGACACACAGATGCATGAAAGGGGAAGCTGTCAGTGATGACACAGAACTCAGGAGTAGATGGAAGAATGGGATGTCAATAGCATCAGTTAACAGTCCAAGTGAGCTTCCAAGAGATTTCACCTTATGATCACAAAAATCCAACATTCTTCTGTCTCCTCCTCCTCTTATCTTGTCAACTTCTCTACAGTCTCTACATTACCTCTTCATTCATCTACTTAACATATTATATTTCTACTGCAACTCACATACAATTTCCTTATTAAATAGGATATAATCCCCTTTGATCAATATTCTCCAAAAATAAAAGAAACTTTACATGGTAAAAAAAAAAAAAAAAAACTATCCTATACAGAGTATGTGACTTGTGGCTCTACCTCTCACCTTTAATTTTGCTGGGCTTTTCACCAGTAGGACGTGGTGGAAATGATGCTATGTGACGTCTGAGCATAGGTCTTAAAGGGCATGCAACTCCCACTTGGGATCACCATGCCAGAGAATGTCCACTGCCATGCAGGAAATCTGTAGGAAATCTAACTACCCTCAGGCTGCTGTATTGGAGAGACCATGTGGAAAGATCTCATAAGTGGGTCAGAGACATGCCTGATGAGTCTTCAGATGTTTATGTCATCCCAGTTCAGGCACCAAACCTGTAAATGAGGAAGACTTCAAGATATGTCTGCCCCAGCCCCCATCAGATGGCAGTCATAGGAGAAATGCCAAGTAAGAATAACCCAGCTGAGCCCCACTGGTCTCAGAGCTCTTGAGAGGCAACAGTAAATGATTGTTAGTTTTTTAGAGCCTCTCTGCTTTGGAATTATTTGTTACACATAAGTGGATAACTGCGATTAGTAGCCTTTTGAGTATTTTGAACAAAGGAATGATATTATTTCTGTTTTAACAGGATTTCTCTGGCTTTGTGGAGTGGGGAAAGAGAGAACAAGAGATTATTTTACTAGTAAAAACAAAAATATTAGTTGCTTGGGGAGGCTTAGCAGGGAGGGGATATATGTATATTTATGGATGATTCACGTTGTTGTATGGCAGAAAACAGCACAACATTGTAAAGCAGTTATCCTCCAATTAAAAATTTTAAATATTAGTGCCTTGGACCAGAATGGTTGCAGTGGGTGTATTGAGAAAGAGTATTTAAATGTACTTTGAAGATGTAGGCAATAACTTTACCTGAGCGATTAGATGTAGGGTATAAGACAAAGTGTTGAATAAAAATGTTTACAAAGTTCTTAAGCATCTGGCTGACTCTTAGCTCTCATTTATTGGTTGTGGGCAGAGCACTGGAGGGGCTGGTTTGAAGGTAAAATTCAGGACTCAAGTTTGGGTTTGTTAAGATGTATATGTCAGTTTGACATCACAGTAGAGAAAGTAAGGAATTAGCTACATGTAAGAGCCTCATGTTCCTAGGAGACAACCTATCTGAGGAGATAAATATAGGAGATGTTAACATATAGAAAATATTTAGCCAGGAAAATTAATGAAAGTGTAAAGGGAGAAAAGAAAGACCAAGAACTCAGAGCACTTCAATTTTAAGAAGCCAGAGAGATGACTTGGTGCTAGCAAGGGTGTTCAAGAGAAAAAGGGCCAAAGAAGTAGAAGAAAAATCAGGAGTGATGTTCAAGGCAGCCAAGTGGGAATAATTCTGAACTAAGATCAGTATTCTTTATGCAACTGAATACCTGAAAAAGACTGTAAAGGTTTAAAAGCCATCTTGCCTCTATTCATCAAACCGTGACAACCAATATTGGCATCTTGAGTCCATTCTGTGTGTAAACGTCAGTAAAACTTTAGCACATATTCTCAATTGCAAGTGTAACTTCAGAACCTGGTGGAGAATTGGGAGGAAATTGAAACTTTTTTCAGGGCATAATACCAAATCATAATAAATGAGAGGGATGGTTAGGGCAGGATGTTTCAGCCTCTTCTCTGATTGTTGAGTGTCAGGGACATCCACCACAATAACTCTTTGATTTTAAATGGAGATTTTCCTACAAGACGCTGAGGCTGTATCAGTCTTACTATTCATATTAAGAGCTCAAATGATCATTAATGATGCCATGTTTTCTCACATGATACATGTTGTCACAAATTTAAATATATAAGCTGAAGAAATAAATTAGTCCAACCATCCTATAAAATGGGCTTTTCTTTCCAGGAGGCACAATTAAGCTTCATTCTGCTGATTTTTCTCTTCTGTATTTCCCATGTGTTTATTTTCATCACAATACAGATGTCACAGTCCTGTTATTTTATCCCTTAAGGATGCTGGTGTTAAATATAATATAAAATCTCAAAGAAATTCACAGTAATATACACATATAACTAGTTTCAGAAGTGAAGGGTTGAAATGAACTCTCCAAGGATTGTATTTGTTATTAAATGTTCCCTGTTGAAATGGACAGATAATTAATATGCCTCATGGATAGAAAGTAAAATCTGCTTCATTACACAAAAACCTAGGGAATTAAAACCATCCTTTTCTAATTTATGAAAGATAAATTTAACTTATAAATTCCATGTTTTACTCATTATTAAGGACTGATAATATGCACAATGTATGTGAAAGCCAATTATCTAAGAGCAATATTAGGTTCACAGAAAAATTAAGATGAAAACATAGGCAGTTCTTACATGTCTCCTGCCCCATGCATGCATAGTCTCCATTATCAACTTCTTCACCAAAGTGATGCATTTGTTACAGTTAATGAGCCTACACTGACACCTTATAATCACTAAGAACCATAGTTTACCTAGAGGATTCACTCCAGGTGTTGTAGCTTCTTTGGGTTTGGGCAAGTCTATAATGACATGTGGACCTCCCTAGTGGCTCAGTGGTAAAGAATCTGCCTGCCAATGCAGGAGATGCGGATTCAATCCCTGGATGGGAAAGATCCCCTGGAGAAGAAAATGGCAACCCACTTCAGTATTCTTGGGAATATCGCATTAAAGAGGAGCCTGAGGGGCTGCAATCCATAGAGTCACAAAAAGTCAGGCAAGACTGAACGACTTAACAGCAAGAGCAAATAATGACATGTATTCATTATTATAGTATGAAGTAGAGTATTTTCACCACCCTAAAAATCCACTGTGCTCTACCTGGTCATGATCTTCAGTTTTGAAGGATAATTTTGCAAGGCTAAGAATTCTAGGTGGATATTTTTTGTCTTACCACTTTAAATATATCACTTCACTCTTACTGATTGCATAGTTTATGAGAAGTTGGATGTAATTCTTATCTTTGCTGCTGTATGGAAAGTGAAAGTATTAGTCGCTCAGTCACGTCCAACTCTTTGAGACCCCATAGACTGTAGCCCACCAGGCTCCTCTGTCCGTGGAATTCTCCAGGCAAGAATACTAGAGTGGGTAGCCACTTCCTTCTCCAGGGGATCTTTCTAACCCAAGGATTAAACCCAAGTCCCCTACGTTGCAGGCAGATTGTTCCCACGTGAGCCCCCAGGGAAGCTATCTACCCTCTGGCTTCTTTCAGGATTTTTTTAAGTTTGGTTTTCTGCAGTTTGAGTATAAGAGACCTAGGTGCAATTTTTTTGAGCATTTACCTTTCTTTGTGTTCTCCAAGCTTCCTGGATCTGTGGCTTGCTTGTCTGACATTGACTTCGGGAAATTCTTGCTGCTGCTAAGTCTCTTCAGTCGTGTCCAACTCTGTGCAACCCCAGAGACAGCAGCCCACCAGGCTCCCCTGTCCCTGGGATTCTCCAGGCAAGAACACTGGAGTGGGTTGCCATTTCCTTCTCCAATGCATGAAAGTGAAAATTGAAAGTGAAGTCGCTCAGTCGTGTCCGACTCCCAGCGACCCCATGGACTGCAGCCTACCAGGCTCCTCCGTCCATGGTATTTTTCAGGCAAGAGTACTGGAGTGGGGTGCCATTGCATCTCTTTGTTCCTTTCTCTCTTTCTTCTCCTTCCAGTATTCTTATTACATGTATGTTAAACCTTCTGTAGTAACCCCACAGTTCTTGCATAATCTGCTTTTTAATTTCTTTCCTCTTTGTGATTCAGTTTGAGTAGTTTCTATTGATTTTTCCTTAAACTTAAACTCAGAGATTCTTCAGCTGTGTCCATCAAGGGCATTTTCATTTCTGTTACAATAGTTTTTGTTATCTAGCATTTCTTTTTTGGTTCTTTATTAGGATTTCCATCTGTTTCCATTGCCTATCTGTTGTTGCATAATATCTACATTATCCCTTAGACCCCCTAGCATATTCATAATTTTTATTTTTAATTTACAGTCTGATAATTCAAACAGCCCTGACAAATCTGAGTCTAGTTCTGATGCTTGCTCTCTCTGTCTCTTCATATTGTCTTTTCTATCTTTTAATATGCCTTGTAACATTTTCTTGATGATTGGCCCTGATGTACCAGGAAAAAGCAACTGCTTTAAATACTAATGTGGTGGGGGCATGTAGGAGGAGGGGAAGGGGTCTACATTTCTATGACTGTGGCTAAAGGTGAGTATTACCCTTTCCTCAGATTGGTTAGACCTTGAAAACACCCCAAGACTTTAATCTCCCGTAAAAATAGGTTCTCTTGAGATCCAACCAGTCCATTCTAAAGGAGATCAGCGCTGGGTGTTCATTGGAAGGACTGATGCTGAAGCTGAAACTCCAATACTTCGGCCACCTCATGCGAAGAGTTGACTCATTGGAAAAGACCCTGATGCTGGGAGGGATTGGAGGCAGGAGGAGAAGGGGACAACAGAGGATGAGATGGTCGGATGGACATGAGTTTGAGAAGGCTCCAGGAGTTGGTGATGGACAGGGAATTGTGGTGTGCTACAGTCCATGGGACCCTTGACATTCAACACCTGGAAGGAAAGTTATGACTAACCTAGATAGCATATTGAAAAGCAGAGACATTACTTTGCCAACAAAGGTCCGTCTAGTCACGGCTATGGTTTTTCCAGTGGTCATGTATGGATGTGAGAGTTGGACTGTGAAGAAAGCTGAGCACCGAAGAATTGATGCTTTTGAACTGTGGTGTTGGAGGAGACTCTTGAGAGTCCCTTGGACTGCAAGGAGATCCAACCAGTCCATTCTGAAGGAGATCAGCCCTGGGATTTCTTTGGAAGGAATGATGCTAAAGCTGAAACTCCAGTCCTTTGGCCACCTCATGTGAAGAGTTGACTCATTGGAAAAGACTCTGATGCTGGGAGGGATTGGGGGCAGGAGGAGAAGGGGACGACAGAGGATGAGATGGCTGGATGGCATCACCGACTCGATGGATGTGAGTCTGAGCGAACTCAGGGAGTTGGTGATGGACAGGGAGGCCTGGCGTGCTACGATTCGTGGGGTCGCAAAGAGTCGGACATGACTGAGTGACTGGACTGAACTGAGAGCAGACTAGCTTGAGGAAAAAAGAAAGCTCTGAAGTGTTTCAAAATTGTTCCTTTTCCCCTCTGTCTGCCAGAAGCATAAGCGATTTTTCTCTGATATTTAGTGTGAGAAGCTAGTTTAGGTTCTACAGATTAAACTCACAAATCTGCAGGTGCCCCCAGTGACCAAACTGCCTGGAGCTTTTGACTCAGACGTGGCCACACAGACTCTGCTGCAGTTTATCAGTTATAGTTTAGGTTTTCCTACCCTGGCACTAGTTCCTGTGGAGGGTTCTGCTTATGGGTTTTTGTGATTCTCTGCATTTGACCTGTTTCTTTCTAATCTGAGAGTCAGTCATTTGCCCTGTGCCCTCCTGTCTCATGGATTTGAGAAGAGTTGTTGCTCATTCACTCTGTTCAGCTTTTTACTAGTTTTTATAATGGAATGAAAATTTCTAAGCTACTTGCATGCCAGCAAATAATAGTTCTTTTTAGACCAGAGAACAGAGCCTTCCAATTATTATTTGAATAAGCATTCACATTATTACCACAAAAATCAAACAAAATTCCCTTCAGTTTATAGGTCATTTTGTATCTTATATTAAATGCATATATATGTGTGTGTATATTTATATATATATATGTATTGCCCACATTTCTATAACATTTCATCATATTATTGATTTGTAAAAACTCATACACAAGATACTATTTTTTATATATTTTTTACATATACTGCAGATATTTTTTTCAGACTACTGTCCTTCAGGCTTAAACACTAGTGTAGCCCACCAGGCTCCTCTGTCCATGGGATTTTCCAGGCAAGAACATTGGGGTAGGTTGCTATTTCCTCCTCCAGGGGATCTTCCCCAACCCAAGATCAAACCAGAATCTCCTGTTTCTCCTGCATTGGCAGACAGATTCTTTGCCACTGTGCCACCTGGGAAGCCCTAATATTTCTTATAGTAGTACGTAGTAAATATGATATAAAATCTCACATTTTTCCATGTTTAAAACATTAAAAAGATCTTCTTCACCCAATTTTGCAATTGCTTGAAACAGTATATAGGCACCTATACACACATAGGTGTATATACATACACCTTTGTATATACAGTTTGTATATACAGTTGACCCTTAAAAATGTGGGGGTTAAAGGTGCTAATACCTCCCCTACCACTGAAAATCTTTGTATTACCTTTATCTTTTTTCCTTGATATCTGAGGGGGATTGGTTCCAGGACTGGCCTTGAACACCAAAATTAAATCAAAGCCCATAGTCAGCCCCTCTTTTCTGCACTTTCACATCTGGAGCTTCAGCCACAGATCATGTCGTACTGTAGTATTTACTGAAAATAAAACCTGCATTAAGTGGACTGACACAGTTCAAACCTGAGTTGTTCAAGGCTGAACAACAGGCATATATATGTGTTTGCATCTGTGTTCCATATTTGGAACTGCTTTGTGTAAGCATTGGTATGAATTGGAGCGTTCTATTTTCAAGAGCATAGTTAATTGTTCCAACACTATTGAAGGCTTATTGAACAATGCAGCTTTTCCACCACTCATTTGAAATGTCTTATTGGTCATAAACAAATCCTTATATGAGGAGCTCCTCAAGTACATGATGCTTACAGATACCTCCTTGCCTTTGCTGGTCCTCTCTCAGATATGTTCAATGCCCATCTTTCCTTTTTTAAAGTATTTAATTTTTTTATTTGACTGTGTCGGGTCTTAGTTGTAGCACAGACTCTCTAGTTGTGACATGAGGGCTCAGTAGATGAGGTGCATGGGCTTAGTTCCTCTGTGGCATGTAGGATCTTAGCAAACCTGCAACCCTTCCCTTGCAAGGTGAAATGTTAATCACTGGACCATCAGGGCAATCCCCTCATCTTTCCTTTTGGTACACAGTGTATACTTCTACTCATTCTTGACCTTCTCAGTTGAAGTGTCATGGGTTGTGCTTGGTTTGTGCTTTCACTCCACTTGTTATATCTTATACTGAGCAATAATCAGTTGGTATTGGTAGAATGTCTGATACACCTCTGGGTAAACTTGATCCATATACCCTGTAATATGTAGCAATAGATACATTGTTTTATTTCTAGAAGGATGAAGATAAGAAACAGGTACATGTGTTGTTCAGCATGCATAAAAGCTAACTGGTTAAATTTATATCTCATCACATCATTTACATACTGGGATTTTCCCTTTACTAGAAATACTCTATTTTAATATGTGTTTGTTTTATTGAAATATGTGTTTTTAAATATATATATATATTAAAGAACATAGTTAACTGTTTCAACACTATTGAACACAATAATAATTTAACACAATTGAACATAATAATATGGTTTAGTCACTAAGTCATATCTGACTCTTGGCAACCGCATGGACTGTAGCACACCAGGCTCCTCTGTCCATGGAATTCTCCAGATAAGAATATTGGAGTGGGTTGCCATCTCCTTCTCCAGGGGATCTTCCTAACCCAGAGATCAAACCCACATCTCCTGCATTGCAAGCGGATTCTTTACCACTCACCCACCCAAGAAGACCTATATGTGTGTGTGTGTGTGTGTGTGTGTGTGTGTGTTTGTTGTATATGTGAGTTATATATCCTTCAAGAAAATTAGGGTTGCCTTTTTAGCAGTGTGGCAAAATCAAAGTCAACCTTTAGTGTTTTAAAGGTTCTGTACTATAGGCATATAGTTTGGCACATTGCAAGCATACTGTTGTCTGTAGGAAATGGAAAAATGGTAATGACATTATATCAGGCAAAACTTGCAGCCTGGAAGGGCAGGATATATCCACGCTGCTAATTTTCCCAGTTCAGTCTTTGTCCTCTTTGTGGAAAGAAATTGAAGGGATGTCCATCGATGCCAGCGCACATCACAGAAAGTACAAATCACAAATGATCCGTTTTAAAGTCTGATATTAATTTGACAGTTCATTAGTTGGAAAGTCTCTCCTCTAGTTCGAGTTACCACTTTTCCCATTTAAATCCAGAAAACAACAGCAGAGGCATCTTTGTCAGCTAACTTGAACAGTGTAACTCAGTTTTTGGGGAATGTGATAGCTGTGGTACAAATTCAACTTTTGAGCCTCTTCTTGAGGGTAGTTGCTAGTAATTGGACTACTACTTTGTGCAAAATCTGTGGGTGAGCACCCCCACTCTGAGGAAGAAACCTGGAGTTTGCTGGCTAGTTAACAAGAATAAAATTAGTCAGTTTTCTGGGGAAGTAAATATGTGCAGTTAAGTGTGTGTGACTATTATGCAGCCACAGAAAAAATCCACATGCCAGTTTATTTGCTTATGGTGTTTCGGAAAATGGATCCTTTAGAGAGAGAGAAAGTACAAACTTTCAACTCCACTGATTTTAATTAAGCTAACTGTAGACTGGTGAACACTGCAAAATTCAAGAACCTGATGAGACAGTAGAGATTATACAGTAGGTACCGTGACCAATGGCTAGTCCTTAATTACCTGAAACTGACAAGACAATGGCCTGTCAAATTCACAGAAATTATTTTCCATAAAACCTGAATATGGCAGTGTAGTATTTATTTTTTATGTGCTCTGTTTTCTTTATTTTTTATTGAAGCATAGTTAATTTACAACATTGTGTTCATTTCAGGTGTATAGCAAAATGAATCAGTTACATATTTTTTGATGATTTTCTATTATAGGTTATTACAAGATATTGAATATAGTTTCCTGTGCTATACAGTATTTCCTTTTTCTTGTTCTTTTTATGTATCGTAGTTTGTATCTGTTAATTGCATATTCCTAATTTATCCCCTGCTCTTTCCCCACCCCACTCCAGTACTCTTGCCTGGAAAATCCCATGGATGGAGGAACCTGGTAGGCTGCAGTTTATGGGGTCTCGAAGAGTCAGACACGACTGCGCAACTTCACTTTCACTTTTCACTTTCATGCATCGGAGAAGAAAATGGCAACCCACTCCAGTGTTCTTGCCTGGAAAATCCCATGGATGGAGGAACCTGGTAGGCTCCAGTTTATGGGGTTGTGAAGAGTCGGACACGACTGCGCAACTTCACTTTCACTTTTCACTTTTCACTTTCATGCATTGGAGAAGGAAATGGCAACCCACTCCGGTGTTCTTGCCTGGAGAATCCCAGGGATGGGGGAGCCTGGTGCGCTGCCGTCTCTGGGGTCGCACAGAGTCGGACACAACTGAAGCGACTTAGCAGCAGTAGCAGCAGCAGCAACCATATATACATTCTCTTTGTGACTCTGTTAGTATCTTATGCATATATTTATGTGTATCATTTTTTTAGATTCAATATACTAGTGATATTGTATTATGTTTGTGTTTTTTCTGACTTAGTGCATGTAATATGATAAGCTCTAGATTCATCCATGTTGCTGCAAATGGCAAGATTTCATTCTTTTTTATAGATGGCAGCACAGTATAAAGTTTTAGAGAAAAAAAGTCTAGACTAAAAAGAAGTTACCTGTCATTAAAAAATGAATATGTGTGAAAAGAGAGACATGGGAATATTGATGATATGGTATATTAAGTGAAAAAAATACAGAAAATAATATAGCCAGCATGCTTCCATCTTGGTGAAAGTTAAGTACACCAAACCATTTTAATCTGTTCCACTAATGCAGAAAGAATACATAGTCACTTTTTTTTTTTCATTTCTTAATCATTAGAACACCTTACCTTCCTTGAAATGAAGCATTTATTAGTGCTTCTCTGTCTTTCTGCCCAAAGCAGAGAAACCTTGAATCTGAACAGTGCACCAGTGACGTTCTTCTAAAAGTCACACAATGTTACTGTCAGAGGCTGGTCATGGAAAACATCACACTTGGCCACTGCTACTGGGATACCTTTGATAGTTGAAACCTTGATGGGGTGGTGCCTTAACACCAGGGACAGAGTCTATTTTAGACCACACTCTTATGATCTGTTTTTCTTCCATAGCACATAATAATAGAGCTGATAAGACGGGGGTTAGAGGATTTTTCGGAGAAGGCAGTGGCACCCCATTCCAGTACTCTTGCCTGGAAAATCCCATGGACGGAGGAGCCTGGAAGGCTGCAGTCCATGGGGTCGCTAAGAGTCCGACAGGACTGAGCGACTTCCCTTTCACTTTCACTTTCATGCATTGGAGAAGGAAATGGCAACCCAGTCCAGTGTTCTTGCCTGGAGAATCCCAAGGATGGGGGAGCCTGGTGGGCTGCCGTCTATGGGGTCGCACAGAGTCGGACATGACTGAAGCGACTTAGCAGCAGCAGCAGCAGCAACAGCAGAGGATTTTTATCTAGAAAACTCTACTAACCCAGCCTCCACAAATTTAAGTATCCTGAGCTGATCCCAAGTCACCAGGCTAAAGACCCTGGATTGCTTTAATATGTATCCTTCATTCCACATCCAAGGAGTAGTGGTTAATGTTTCATTCCATTTTCTCTTCTGTCTCCAACAGGCTAGACTTCTACCGATATTGACTACTTTTTGCTTTTCAGTCAGGTAGATCTAATTCCAGGGTAACGAATAGTCAACAGTCTTAATTATATATACTAGAGATGGCAAACTTTCACATCCAGAAGATGTACCTTTCTATACTCATATGAAAATATGCTTAAAAATACCAAGCTACTGATTCTAATTAATTTTTTATTCTAATGTTTATTGATTCCTATCATTTTTTCTAGTTCACTAGCATATGCATGCATTATCTGTCATCTGTCATAATGAGTGCTTGCAGTTATAAGAAGATTGCCATTTTTATGTCCTCTCTATATCAAATATTTTCATTGATCAGCTTCTATGAAGAAACTTCTACATCTAATATGGAAGCCTTGAAAACACACAAAGTTGGCAACTGGTAATGAGAAAGATTGTCAGTGAGAAACACACAGATTCTGAATTAAAAGTTTGTTCTTGTTCAGTTGCTAAGTCATGTCCGACTCTTTGCAACCCCATGAACCGCAGCACACCAGGATTCCTTGTCCTTCACTATCTCCCAGAGTTTGCTTAAACATATATCTATTGAGTTGGAGATGCCATCCAACCATCTCATCCTCTTTCACACCCTTCTCCTCCTGCCCTCAATCTTTCCCAGCATCAGGGTCTTTTCCAGTCAGTCAACTCTACCCATCAGGTGGCCAAATCTTGGAGCTTCAGCATCAGTCCTTCCAATGAATATTCAGGGTTGATCTCCTTTACAATTGACTGATTTTATATCCTTGCGGTCTGAGGGACTCTAAAGAATCTTCTCCAGCACCACAATTTGAAAGCATCATTTCTTCGATGCTGAGCCTTCTTAATGGTCCAACTCTCACATCTGTACATGACTACTAGAAAAACCATAGCTTCAACTACACAGATCTTTGTTGGCAAAGGTTTCCTTCCAAGGAGCAAGAGTCTTTTAATTTTGTGGCTGCAGTCGCTATCTGCAGTGATTTGGAGCCCAAGAAAATAAAATCTGTCACTGCTTCCACTTTTCCTCCTCCTATTTGCCATGAAGTGATGGGGCCAGAGGCCATGATATTAGCTTTTTTAAATGTTGATTTTTAAGCCAGTTTTCACTCTCCTCTTTCAGTCTCATTAAGAGGCTCTTTAGTTCCTCTTTGCTTTCTGCCATTAGAATAGTTATCATCTGCATATTGAGGTTGTTGATATTTCTCCTGGCAATCTTGATTCTAGCTTGTGATTCATCCAGTTTGCATGATGTGCTTTGCACAGAAGTTAAACAGGGTGACCATATACAACCTTGTCATACTCCTTTCCCAATTTTGAACCAGTCCATTTTTCCATGTCCTGTACTGTGGCTTCTTGAAAGTTGCAGTTTACTAAACATTCCCCTTTGTCCATCTGTTTCTTCAGACTTGCAAAAGTTAAAAGTAAAGTCCCTCTGGGACTTCCCAGGTGGTCCAGTGGCTAAGACTCCATACTCCCAATGCAGGGGACCCAGATTCAAATCCTGGTCAGGGAACAAGATCCCACATGCCGCAACTAAGATCTGGTGTAGCCAAATACAGAAAAATAAATTTCAAAAAATTAAAAAATGCGAAGTCCCTATGCATGAACTCTCAAACAAGTTTCTCTTAACATACAGCTCAGGACAGCGAGAACAGAGATAATCGTGCAAAACTCTCCAAAATACTTTTCTCTGAAGTGTATCTAGACATTTGAAGATCAAAAATATCTTTAGCTTCAGTTATCCAGAAAATGGCTTTCATTGCAGGCTCAAACTTGGTTTGTTTTGTCCATAACAAAAATTCCCTCTCAAACTGAATATAATAAAAAGCAGACAGGATGTCATTTAAACATACTTTCTATTTTATTTCAGTACCTGAATCTCCAGGGCAAAGATCATGAGAGTTTGGGAGCCTTTGTTCCCCTATTTTTTTTTTTCTTTCTTTAACACTAAACATCCTGGACCTTCAGTAGCAGAGGTACATGGGGAATAGAGAAGTAGCAATTGATCCGTAAAGAATCTGCCTGCACTGCAGGAGACCTGGGTTCAATCCCTGGGTTGGGAACATCCTCTGGAGGAGGGCATGGCAACCCACTTCAGTATTCTTGCCTGGACAAGCCCCATGGACAGAGGAGCCTGGTGAGCTACAGTCCATGGGGTCGCAAAGAGTTGGACATGACAGAGTGACTAAGCACACACACATGCAATTGATAAAATTAGTTATAAAGTTAATCCCTTGTGGTACTTCTTACCAAGACAGACAGTCATATCTCACATAAAGCAACTTAATATTTGACTCTTGGCAACACGGGAAAATAATGCACACAGTAAATTAGAGCACATTTGCTTAAATGTGTCATGAACATTCATCTTATTTATAGACTCATTCTAATGAAAGAGGTAAATCTGGACTTTCCAGAAAAGAAGGGAAGGGAAGAAGGAAAAATGGAAGAAAGGAAGGGCAGAAGGAAAATTTTTAAAAAACCATCCATACCATCCTGGTTACGAGTGTGCTGAAGTCCATCTTTAATTTTTAGAAAGTCACCAAACCTATGTTCGATAAATGTAAACGAATTTTTTTATCCTGTCAATTTAAATGCTTTGGGAAATGCTCTTAGTTTATTTCTTTTTTTCTGATGTTGCTCCTATCTTTCACGCTTTGCTTATCTTTTGGAACGGTCTGTCCTACTTGAGCTCTGCCAAGAAGATATTTTGCAAGGACATCTTCTGCTCCCAGGTATAAAAATGACTCAAACACCACTATTATTTTTGCCCTTCAAGAAAAAACTCCTGTGAAAATCCTGATTGCATTTCCTTTCATAAGATTCCCCCTCACTTATTGACTGAAAGGTTTGGGTCAAATCAGCTGCATGTACTCTCTGTAGTTTATCAGCAGAAGGATTCTTTGAAAGATTAAATTGCATAGGACTGACTTCTAAAGTGAAGTAGAAGAAAAAATAAATCACCTAGTAAAAATGCTAAAACTGTGATTTTCTTGGGGAATGTTGTAAAATTTTAGCAAATTAAATATATTACCTTTAAACCCATTTGTACTTTGGACTAGATTGTTTATTGATGCTTGAAAGAACTGTCATTTGTGTGTAGAGATAAGCAAATTGAAGCACTGTAATTACCCATAAATGTGTTTTGTGTTTCCTGGAATTTTAAAGTAGTCAAAAAATATCAGTGAAATCAAGCATGGGGAAAATATTGCATTATTAATAGTGTATTTAAAAGTAAATAAGATCTCAAATGTCTTTATAAATCATTTTCAGTCAACATAATCCTTCAAGCATCAATTCACTGTATTTTTAAATGCACATTTATTATCTCTCTTTGTGGTTTTCCCCATCTCTCATTTTTCTTGTCTGCATTTCTGTTTGGGGAAGAATGTAAAATGTAGAAGCAAGCTCTCAGAAATACATGTCTCCTCTCCCTTAAAGTCCACATTTATGGTTAAATAATGATTTGAAAATTCTAATTGTTCTCCCTTAGCCTCTCTGACTCCAGTTTCTTCTAATCTCAATGGTTAAGAGAAATATACACCATCTTCTTGCATCTCCTGACACCAGACCCTAGTTGGTTTCCTGAATAGGGCCTCAACCTCTCAGCCCGCCGTGATACCCGCTTCATGTACGTTCTTATCACCACCCTCACCCATGCCTCCTTAGATTATTTCAGTAGCCTTTTAACTTCATGCTCTATACTTGATCTCTTTCTTTACCATCATAACAATAGCTGTTTTATTTCACATTGGGTTTTTCCAGGTGGCACTCCCGGTAAAGAACCCGCCTGCCAATGCAGGAAACATAAAAGACACAAGTTTGGTCCCTGGGTTGGGAAGATCCCCTGGAGGAGGATATGGCAACCCACTCCAGTATTCTTGCCTGGGAAATCCCATGGACAGAGGAGCCTGGTGTGCTACATAGGGCCACAAAAGAGAGGGACATGGCTGAGCACCTGAGAATGTTATGAACCAGGTCCAGTGCTAAGACTTTACACAATGCATTTAAAATGTGTAGCTAGCAAGCATGGGCACAGATAATAGTATCCAGCTTTTCATGTGACCAAACTGAAAGTAGCTTCAGTTCAGTTCAGTCACTTAGGCATATCCGACTCTTCGCGACCCCATGAATCGCAGCACACCAGGCCTCCCTGTCCATCACCAACTCCCGGAGTTTACCCAAACTCATGTCCAAAAGTAGCTTAGGGTTTAGTTTTAAGTTAAGGCTCTGGTGCAGATTCAGTTCTGTCTGAATCAAGCTCTTAAATGCCACTATATTCCCCTCCCTCTCCATTTTTATAAACTAGGAATTTGATATATTTCATTATCTTATGAAACACTCTTTAGTGGATCCCAAAAAGAGTTGGTATAAGTACGAATTCCTTAATATGATATCAATATCCTTAATTATCTAATTTCTGATTCCTGCATTTCTAGCCTAGTCTGTCTTCAACCATTTTTCCAGTTGTTCGTATATTTCTGGTTAATCAGGGACATGAACTCAGTTTGTAGATCCCACCTAGAGCATGACTCTCTGCTTTTGCCTGTGCTGGCCTCTCTGCCTGGAAACCATTAACTTAACCTTTATCTTCCTATCCTATACCCTCAGCTCTGAAAACCTGTCTCGCTTCTGGGGAGAATTGGTTCCTCCCTCCTCTGAGACCATTCACACCTTCAAGCCATAAACCGAGGAATAAAACTGCCATATGGCCACCCAGCCATCCCAGTACTGGGCATATACCCTAAGGAAACCATACATGAATGAGACACATGTACACGAGTGTTCATTACAACACTATTTACAAAATCTAGAACATGGGCTTCCCTGGTGGCTCAGTCAGTAAACACTCTGCCTGTAATACAAGAGTCCTAGATTCGATCCCTCAGGTGGGAAGATCCTCTGAAGAAGGAAATGGCAATCCACTCCACTATTTTTGCCTGGGAAATCCCATGGACAGAGGAGCCTGGCAGACTACTGTCCATGGGGTGGGAAAGAGTCAAACACGACGTAGCAACTAAACCACCATCAGGACATGGAAGAAACTTAGACGTCCATTGGCAGATGATAAGGAAGTTACTGTACATATACATAATGAAAGAGTACTCAGCTATAAAAAGGAACACATTTGAGTCAGTTCTAATGAATTGGTATAAGTAGTTGGTGTAAGTTGGTATAAGTTGGTATAAATCCATTCTAATGAGGTGGATGAACCTAGAGCCTATTATACAGATGAAGTAAGTCTGAAAGAGAAGGACAAATATTGTATGTTAATGCATATATATGGAATTTAGAAAGATGGTACTGACAATCTTATATACAGGGCAGCAAAGGAGTTCAGTTTAGTCGCTCAGTCATGTCTGACTCTTTGCAACCCTGTGGACCGCAGAATGCCAGGCCTCCCTGTCCATCACCAACTCCCGGAGTTTACCCAAACTCATGTCCATTGAGTTGGTGATGCCATCCAACCACCTTATCTTCTGTCATCCCCTTCTTATCCTGCCTTCAATCTTTCCCAGCATCAGGTTTTTTCCAATAAATCAGCTCTTTGCATCAGGCGGCCAAAGTATTGGAGTTTCAGCTTCAACATCAGTCCTTCCAATGAACTCTCAGAACTGATCTCCTTTAGGATGGACTGGTTGGATCTCCTTGCAGTCCAAGGGACTCTCAAGAGTCTTCTCCAACACCACAGTTCAAAAGCATCAATTCTTCGGTGCTCACCTTTCTTTAAGTCCAACTCTCACATCCGTACATGACTACTGGAAAGACCATAGCCTTGACTACACGGACCTTTGTTGGCAAAGTAATGTCTCTGCTTTTCAATATGCTGTCTAGGTTGGTCATAACTTTCCTTCCAAGGAGTAAGTGTCTTTTAATTTCATGGCTGCAGTCACCATCTGCAGTGATTTTGGAGCCCCCAAAAATAAAGTCAGCCAGTGTTGCCACTGTTTCCCCATCTATTTGCCATGAAGTGATGGGGCCAGATGCCATGATCTTAGTTTTCTGAATATTGAGCCTTAAGCCAACTTCTTCACTCTCCTCTTTCACTTTCATCAAGAGGCTTTTTAGTTCTTCTTGGCTTTCTGCCATAAGGGTGGTATTATCTGCATATCTGAGGTTATTGATATTTCTCCCAGCAATCTTGATTCCAGCTTGTGCTTCATCCAGCCCAGAGTTTCTCATGATGTACTCTGCATATAAGTTAAACAAGCAGGATGACAATATACAGCCTTTATGTACTCCTTTTCCTTTTTGGAACCAGTCTGTTATTCCATATTCAGTTCTAACTGTTGCTTCCTGACCTGCATACATAGGAGACACAGATATAAATAACAGATTTTTGAACACAGTGGGGAAAAGAGAGGGTGGGATGATTTGAGAGAATAGCATTGAAACATACAGATAACCACATGTGAAATAGACAAGCAATGAGGGAACCCACAGTCGGTGAGAGGGATTGGGAGAGGAGGGAGGTAGGACAGGGGTTCAGGAGGGAGGGCTCATATGTATGCTTATGGCCAATTCATGTTGATGTATGGCAGAAGCCAGCAGACTATTGTAAAGCAATTATCCATCAATTAAAATAAAATTTTTTAAAGGTGATAGCAAAAAAAAAAGAAATGAACTCAAGGAAAGATCCTGGGTGTTTTCTGTCTTTGTTCTCTAGGATCTAGTATTGTGCTTTGCTCATGCTGCAATCAAACATACATTGTTTAAATTGAAGGTAAGCACGTTTACTTCACACACGAATTTTTGAATCATTCACTCCCTGAATAGCCCCTAGTCTCTTTTCTCTTTTTGGAGAGAAGATAGAGTTTTCCAAAATGATTTGATCTATTAAACCAGTTCATTGGTTCAAAGCATTTGGACTGGCTTCATGCAAGAAGAAACATCACGCAAGTTTTCCTTCATGGAACTATGCCAAGAGCTAAGTACTAGCTTATTGAATCCTCTGTTTCAAAGCCACCCTTGACTTATTTCCAAGATTATTTTTTCCCAGTTACACTGATTCTTTATGTGTGTATTCCCTGCCCTTGGCCATGTTTAAAATTGAATTGCTTATGTCTCCTCCCTTGACTTCTCTTTTAAACCTATTATGATTTAGTTCATTTTTTCTTAGCTCCTTATTTGAAAATTTCTGGCTGTCACACTTTCTTAAAACTTCTATTGCCATCCCAGCTTTTTGCTTAAGCTCAGTGGTGCATTAATAAGGTTGGGCAGAGTTTCAACAGCATTTAATCTTACATTTTTAATTATTCCTCACATTTTGCTGTCTTGACACATTTACTGTAATAAAGGAAATCATTAATTCACTTAGAAATATGTGTGTGAAAACTATATTTTTCCTTTTGATTAATTTCCATATTCATCATTACTTTGCTGTTAATTTACTATGCATTCACAAGCATGAGGGGGAAGAGCACAAGTTTTTCCTTTTTGTTCAGAAAGAACTGTCTTAGAAATCAAATGGAGCTGAAAATTAATTTGCATTTTGGCTGGCAAATGGGAAGAGAATACTTCTTCTTAAAGATGTATGTTGGTCCCATCCTCATGTTTCTTCTAAATCTAAATATACAGCACACCCTTCTCTGTTTTCCTCTATAAAAATACCATAAACTGGGTGGCTTATAAGCAACAGAAATTAGTTTCTCATGGTTCTGGGGCCTAGGAAGTCCAAGATCAAGGCACTAGCACATTCCATGTCTGGTGAGAAACCATGTCCTAGTTGGTAAATTGAATCTTCTTACTTCATCCTCACTTTATAGAAGGATAAAGAAAACTCCCTGGGGTCTCATTTTTAAAGACACAGATCTCATTCAGGAGGGCTCTACTTTCATAACCTGATCATCTCCCAAAGGACCCACCTCCTAAAACCATCATGTTGGAGATGTGGTTTCAACACATGAATTTCAGGGGGACAGATATTCAGTTTATAGGATTTCTACCTTCATATCAATTTCTAAACTACTTTCTCATCCTTTATGAAAAAAAAAGAAACCGATTTCCCTTTGGATAAAGGAAGACAATATAGTCAATATAGACAGTATCATCAATATAGATAGTATAGTCAAGGCTATGGTCTTCCCACTGGTATGTATGGGTGTGAGAAGTAGACTGTAAAGAAAGTGGAGTACTGAAAAATTGATGCCTTCAAACTGTGGTGCTGGAGAAGACTCCTAAGAGTCCCTTGGACAGCATGGAGATCAAACTAGTCATCATAAGGGAAATCAACCCTGAATACTCCTTGAAAGGATTGATGATGCAGTTGAAATGCCAGTGTTTGGGTCATCTGATGTGAACAAGTGATTCACTGGAAAAGTCCATGATGCTGGGAAAGATTGAGGGTAGAAGGATAGGGCGTCAGAGGATGAGATGCCTGGATGGCATCACTGATGCAGTAGACATGAACCTGGGCAGACTTTGGAAGATGGTGAGGGACAGGGAGGCCTGGTGTGCTGCAGTCCGTGGGGTCACAAAGAGTCAGACATGACTGGGCAATGGAACAACAATCACAACAAAGGAAGGCAGTAATTGAAAATAAACTTACAAAGCGAGCTTTAACTTAAACAGTATTTGAATGATCCTTCTGTCAGAAAACGAGAACCATGCTTGGGTGGGGAGATCAAATATCTTATCCAGAGTTAGCAGCAAAGGATGGAGTCCTGGAATAAAGGGAAGGTCTTGAATTGTGTCTGTACACGGAGTGAATTGATAGTGGTAATGACTCCTAAAATTAATGAAAAAGAATCTATTGTTTTTCCATAAGTGATTAAAATAGCCATCTTGGGAAGATACCAAATTTACAGTTACCAAATGAGAACCAAAGTATGAAGCCAGAAAATAGCTAATATTTACAGATGAGTATACATGCCACATACTATTCTTAGACCTTTGTAAATCTGTAAAAAGTCCTCACAATAACACAGAGAGGATTTCTACTATGTACATTTTACAGAGGAGAAAATTGAGGTTTGCAAAAGTTAAATAAGTACCCCTAGTTTGTTATTAATAAGTGGAAGGACTTGCAGTTTGAACTCAGGCAAACTAAACTCTGGAGCCCACATTATTAACTTCAACATAATCCTGCTGTTTACCAAATAAAACCTGGGCAATTCATGTTGTTTCTCTGACTCCAGATTTTGCTTGTAAAATACCCCTTCTGTGTCTGAACTTACTGTGCACGAGTGGAGGGTAGAGGACTATGCTGCTGCTGCTGCTAAGTCACTTCAGTCATGTCCGACTCTGTGCAACCCCATAGACAGAAGCCCACCAGGCTCCTCTGTCCCTGGGATTCTCCAGGCAAGAACACTGGAGTGGGTTGCCATTTCCTTCTCCAATGCATGAAAGTGAAAATTGAAAGTGAAGTCACTCAATCATGTCCGACTCTTAGCGACCCCATGGACTGCAGCCTACCAGGCTCCTCCGTCCATGGGATTTTCCAGGCAAGAGTGCTGGAGTGGGTTGCCATTGCCTTCTCCAAGGCTTTGCAAATGGCCATTGTCTTGGTTTCCTTCTGGGTTTGAATTCTGGGTTTTCCCTGTATGGCAAGTTATCATAGATGGTCATACATCCATTTGCTCATCTCTAAAGGGGCATAAGAACAGAGGATGCAAAGGATTTGGAGGGAAGGTGAATAAGAGATGATGTGTGTATAAATAACTCAGCACAGTACCTGGGGTATACTCAGCTCTCAGTAAATGATTCTTAACCTAAAGCATCCTTTACAGTAACGCTTGAGGAGGAGAATAAAAACATATATCAGAGTTGTAGAGAATGTAACCCCCAAACAAAATTTTCTTGTTTTATTTTACACATTCATGTAGACTTTACATTCTGCTCTATTATATACATGTATATGTTTATGTACATGTGTATGTATATGTATACACATGTGTATATATATATGCATACATATGTATATGTATCCAACATGCATGCATACATACATACATATATGTATGTATGTATATATATGTATGTATATATGTATGTATGTATATATATATATGTATGTGTGTATGCGGGATGGCATCACCAATGCAATGAGCATGAACTTGGGCAAACTCCCGGAGACAGGGAGAGACAGGGAGGCTTGGCGTGCCGCAGTCCCTGGGGTCACAAAGAGTCAGACATGAGTGGGTGACTTAACAACATCAACAATACGTATGTATGTGTGTGTGTGCATATATATCTCATGTTAAAAACATGTTTGCTACTACTAATTTCCAGGACTTAATGTTTTAAGTGTGCTACCTATGTCCTTGGCTAACGCTCAAGATTGTGTGCCAGTGAATCTATATCCATTTTGAAAACTTGGGTTGTAACATAAAGCCAGATGCAACAGAATCATAATAATTTGCTCATAAATAGATGTAAGAAAGACTTTGAAGGCAGCAAAAACTTTGGTAGCATTTAGCTTTTCCTGTGTCATGGGCACAGATGGTGTCACAGACAAATCGCCTGTACCTCTTTAGTTAAAGTTGCTCAGTCTTGTCCAATCCTTTGCGACCCCATAGACTATACAGTCCATGGAATTCTCCAGGCCAGAATACTGGAGTGGGTAGCCTTTCCCTTCTCCAGGGGATCTGCCCAACCCAGGGATCAAACCCAGGTCTCCCGCATTGCAGGCAGATTCTCTACCAGCTAAGCCACAAGGAAAGCCCAAGAATACTGGAGTGGTACCTCTTCAAGTGTTGGATAATAATTCACAGCTGCTTGGCTGGTAAGCTTTGCTCCCACTGCCTCCCCTGCCCATCTATTCTGGGGCAGTGACTCACTGGCACTGCTTTGCCTGCAGGTGGTGCTAACCATGGTGCTTGGCTTTCATTTCCCATCCATGTGATTAGATCTAAGCTAGTTTATGCCCTATTCTGCTTCTTTCCTTCATACTCAGTTTCCAAAAAGCAACTCTTCTCCCCACCCCAGTCCCCCCAAAAGTTCTTGTAACAGAATTCTCAATTTCAGCTCTACTTCTAAGGGAAGTGAACTTAAAACTTAAGAGATTTAGTATTCAAACAGAATGTTGTGAACTCCACAAGAAAGACAAAACAGAGTTTAAACATTTTAAAGCAAAATGATTTAAATGCTCAGATTTTTTTTGAATATTATTTATCTCAGTGTTTCAAAATGTAGTACTGTAGTTCTGGGGGAGTTAAATGGTTTTGAATGACAAATTGCTTAATTACTGTAGTTTTGTGTATATGTTAATATCAGTTGGTAAAAATGTATGTGTCTGTGTTTATGATTGCTTAGAAAAACTTGGAAGTTATATTTAAATTTGATTTTAAAAACATTAATTATAGATACTAATTGGATATGGCAAATATATCAAATGTGTAAGTTGGTGGGTAAAATGTTAGGAAACACTTCTAATCCCCCAAATTCTTCGGTCTGTAGCCATATATCATCTAAATAACTAGAATCCATTTTTTTATCTTGAGTACATGAATTTTACTGAGTTTTTTGGGGGGTTGCCCTGTGACAGTGCTGTCCAGCATGGTGACATCTGGCAAAAGATTATAGTAATTTCTAAGTGATGGCCAAGTGTTAGATGGTTGGCGAAGTCTTGGTAATGGTAACCAGCTTCTGTCATGAAGACTTCCTCTATTATTTAATTGTAGTGTACTACACCTTCCCCACAATGCAAGTGTGTATTTTCCCATCATCTCATTTAGACATGCTCCATTGGGGGAAAAATTCATTATCAGATTTCAGGGGTTAGGATATGGTCTTTAATTATTTGAATAAGGTACACATGCTAGGGGCTCTTGTCTCTTTGAATCCGGTAGATTTCTGCACCGAATTGTTAATATTTGTGAGCTTTGTAGAAAGAGATTCTATGGCTGATAGTAGATTCTAAGAATTTTCCTGTTTCCCAAAAGGTCAAGAACTACTAGAAACATAGAAAACGTGAAATAGAAGATTTAGAGAGAGTGGGAATAATTACATTGTTATCTGTAAAATATATAATCTTGAAAATCAAATAGATTTTTAGGTTAATCATAATTTTTTATTGGTAATTCTGACTTTTTAAACCAGTATCTAGCAAGCACATCTCTCTTAATAGTAGCACTTGTTCAGTATCTTCTAAACCATGACTGTTTTTTAATATGATTGTAAATATGTGTAACATAAAATTTATCATGTTAGCCACTTTAAGTGTTTAGTGGAATTAAGTAGAGTTCCATTGTTGGAAAGCCATCACCAGTATTCATTTCCAGAAAGTTTTCGTTATCCCAAACTAAAACTCTGTACCCATTCAATAATGATTCCCCATTTCACCCTTCCCCATTCCAGCCCTGTTAATCTCTATTCTACTTTCTGCCTCTAAGAATTTGATGATTCTAGCTACTTCATGTCAGTGGAATCATACAGCATCGGTCCTTTTGTGTCTAGCTAAACCATGATAATGTCAATTCTGTTACACTCAGTAGGGTTCATGATGACAAGAATTGTTTTTACTAAGTATTTTCTATTTGACTTTAGCATCCAGGTATATGTAATGGTTTCCAAATATATAAATAGATATAGAAAACAAAGTAGTGGTTACCAAGAGAAACAGGGAAAGAGGAAGAGGCAAATTAGGAGTATGAGATTGAGATACAAACTAATACATATAAAATATGTAAGAAACAGGATATGTACACCTGAAACTAACATAATGTTGTAAATCAACTGTACTTCAATGAAAATAAATAAAAATTTTTGAAAAGGAAAAAGGGACAGCTATCTTGCTGTGGAGTTGATTTATTTGCATAAATGTTACAGGAACAAATTTTAAATCCTTGGTAATAGTAATTTTTATTATTTCCTTATGTACTAATATTTCAGTAAACAATCTATGAGTTAAAAAAACATCTAAAAAAGCATCCACACAATATAGTTTATAAGTTTTTAAATTCATATTGTCTCTTGTGAGTTGTGGAAATTAAAAAGCAGTATGGCATAGAGATGGAGACACATATGTCATTCTTGCAAAGATTCAGTTACCTCATGTTAAAGATGAGGAATATAATCTAACTCAGAAGTGGGTATGAGTCTTAGGTGAGGTCATGCCTCCATCTACTCAGTAAGTATTTATTATATGCTTATTATAGGCCAGACAATGCATTAAGTGCTGGCTGGGCTGTGGTGAATAATACAGAAAAAGCACATGCCTTCATGGAGTTTATAGTTCCTGGCACACGTACATGCTCAAAAGTATTAGTTGCAGTTATTAACATTACCTAGTATTTGATCCTGAGTTAGGAGAAAAAAAAAAAAAACTCTATCATATCCACCCAACTGTTAACAAATTGCAAGCATTTTATCCAACCCTAAATACTCGACACAAGTAAGAATGCTAAGCATTTTCTAAAAGTTGATAATTGCCTTATTAACCAGACAAGAACTTCCTAGAATGGCAAATATTGCTGAGTTGACAATATTGAGTAATAAGACGGTAAAAGAGCATCAGCATGAATCCCTATACTGAAGGGCTATGAAAAAATGTAATTTGGAGATATTTGAGTGACCCAGAGAAGCTACATTTCGCTTAGAAGTGTTGAAAATGCTTTGACAAATCGGTTTATATCTGAGAACATGAATGAGCCTAAGACGGTCCTCATCTTCTAGAAAAGAACAAATGTGAAATAAGACTGCTATTATTTCTTTGGGTCTTACTGAGATTATTTTTTGCAAGAGGATGTGAATATGTGAGTTTTCTGTAATAACATCATACCTTGTGTTGGATCACTAGGTAGTTATGGGATAATCTAGGGCTCAGGGAGAGATTTTTATGACAAGCTTTATAATAGACTTTCAGTGTTTTTCAAGAAGAAAATCCCACTGAGGATAGAAGGTTTATATTTTTCCCTGGCTATAACACATCTCCATAAAGATGATATTCTGCTGATATTTGAGATTCATGTTTTCTGCACAAAAACTTTAAATGTTTTGTTCTGTGTGACAGTGAAACTGTCTAGGAATGCTAAGGAAATGGCATGTAGGTAATATTTACAGAAATAGGTAAGAAAATTTAAGCCTAGGAGAGAGAAAGTAAACTGATAATTACTGCCCAGTGTTTTGTCTTTTCCCTTGAATCTCTTCAGTTTTAAGTGATTTGGGCACTGTGAACAAAATGATTTTTCTTTGTATTTCATCAACTTCTGATTTGAATTAAAAACATTTTTAGACAATCAATGGGTTATTTAAAATCCACAAAGCCAATTCCTTGTGAAGAAACTATTGTTTGTTCTTTGCCACCCATAGTGCATTCTTCTGTGATGGTCACTATGTCAGTTTGGCTAGGGCAAGGTACCCAGCTATTTGGTCAAATCACTGGTCTGAAGGTTATTGTAAAGGAATTTTTTCCTAGATGACATTAACATTTTAATCAGCAGCAGATTACTTTCCATAAATGTGAATGGGCCTCATCCAGTCAGCTGAAGGACTTAATAGACCAAAAAAAAAAAAACCCATCTCCCCAGAGAAAGAGGGAATTCTACCATCAGACTGCCTTTGGACTGCAGCAGTAACATTAACTCTTCCCTGGGTGTCAATCCTATCAACTCAACCCTGCAGATTTCGGACTGTCAGCTCTCACAATCACAAGTCAATTCCTTAAAATACATCTTTCTCTTCTATATATCCATATATCTTACTGTGTTTGTTTTTCTAGAGAACACTGACTAACACACCTTGTATGCATGAATCATTCTTTTTTAATATTTGTTTTTATTTATTTATTGTGGCACCCAGATCTTTAGATGCGGCATGGAAAATGTTTTAGTGTGCCATGTGGGGTCTTCTGGTTGTGGCACATGTGTGAATCTTTCTTGAATCAGACGTTCCTACCTAGGCATTCTCCTTGGACAATTAATTGGGAAGTCTTTTTGCCATGTCTGTATGAGACAGAGTTCAAGTATATTTGGGAGCCTGGTTATGGAATAAAGCATCAGATTTTAAAAATAGAGCTGTATTATCTATCCAATTCTACACTGATATTTCACCTGTGTGTGTATTAATGTTTTCATCTTCCACACCCGTACATTCTTCCTATTGTTGGTATCAAGTAACATAAAGCAGAGTCTTGAAAAGTTTGGTTTTACCCATCAGATGAAAACAGGTACTCTTCCAATCTAAAAAGGAGAAATGCTAGCATTAAGTCAACCTCATTATTAAAATTCCAGTTATCTTTTAAAACTGCCTACATGAGGGCACCAAATGGGTTATAAAAAAGACAATAGAAAACTCTTTGACAGAAAAGAGATTATGAGAGCATAAAATAACTGTTTGCTCAAATATGTTTTTGTGGGGTAATGGGGACAGCCATTTGAATGGAGGATGAATATAAACTGAATAAGCTAAAGAAACCATACTTGATTTCTGCATTTCTGGAAACACAATCTAGAGTATTAGGACTGAACCTGAAATAAAGAAGTGAAATAAAGATTATTCCCTGGATTCCAGTTGATAGCAATGAAATAATAAAAATATCCGGCTATTATAGACTATATCATTTATCCATTTCATTCCCAGTTGGAATCATGCAACATAAAATATAGGCTGGATATGAAAAATGTGATGGTAAAGGTATCAGTCTTTAAAAACTTACGATAGCCTTCTATTTATTGCAACTATTTTCATCCATCCCCTTCTTCAGAGTATTAGCTCATTGTAGTCAGTGGACAATGAATTTACATATCTTTATATGCTTCATGGTGTTGAACATACATACAAACATACCCACACACATAGCTGTTTCAATTTGCTATTGCCACGAAATTCTGCTTAACAAATCTCCTCACACTCATTAGCTTAAAGCAATAAGCATGTATTAAATCTCACACATCTCTGAATTGCCTGTGGATCGACATTTTTGTAGGCTGGTCCAGACATAGCTCTCCTGATATAAGCTAGGCTTGGCTGGGTGGTTTGGTTCTTATTTATGTGTTTTCTTTTACTCTCAGATAGTTTCGCATGTTCTCATCACAGAGGCAGAGATACAGGAGGTCAAGCCCAATCAGAGAAACATTTCAAACCTCTACTTTGTCATATCTACCAAATTCACATTGGTCAGATAGCAAATTACCAATCTCTATCCAGGGATTAGTGGGATCAGAGATGCTGCAGAGTTACTGGACAAGTTTTTGGTGTGTAATTCCATTGCTGGGAGAGGGGAAATAAAGCATTGAAATAGTCTACCACAGATATTCTCAAGGAATTCTAAGTGTACATGTGTTTTTCCAAACTATATATGTTTATGGATTCTTAATAACTTATAAAAGTGACAGTTGAATATGCTCATATGCAGAGTTTCAAAGTTATCTTTAAGATAAGAACCTTTAGCATATTTTAGTGAAAGGGAAAAGCAGTACACCTACATCATGAAAGGTCGAACAACTTTTACAGGAATGCAGTAATTCAGAGCTTTGTGGAGTAACAAAATTGTTCTTATGCGCCTTCTAGGATGAATTAGGTTTTCTTTGATGTAGAATATCTTCAGAGTGAATCCAGATCAAGAGAGAAACTGTCCCCACAGCTCTTAGTGAAATATACTACAGAAGATCCACTTTTATGACCAATAACTTGATTTTATACCTCAATTTGTGAACAGCACATCTGGCAAACAATATGACTTAGGAAAGGAAAAAGACAAAAAAAAAAAAAAAACCTAAAAATTATTTTATAAAATAGAATGTCATCTGAGAGTAACTTGATTCCTAAAAGAAAAATAAATTTGTTTTATTTTGGTCACATAATAGTGCCATACATTCTTTACAGTACTTTACAAAGTAGAATTGACCCTTAAATAACACAGGTGTTAGGAGCATGCTGCTGCTGCTGCTGCTGCTGCTAAGTCGCTTCAGTCGTGTCCGACTCTATGCGACCCCATAGATGGCAGCCCACCAGGCTCCCCCGTCCCTGGGATTCTTCAGGCAAGGACACTGGAGTGGGTTGCCATTTCCTTCTCCAATGCATGAAAGTGAAAAGTGAAAGTGAAGTCGCTCTAGTCGTATCCGATTCCTAGCGACCCCATGGACTGCAGCCTACCAGGCTCCTCCATCCATGGGATTTTCCAGGCAAGAGTATTGGAGTGGGGTGCCATTGGCTTCTCCATTTAGGAGCATGGGCCCTCTGCAAAGTTGAAAATCCATATATAATTTAGAGTTGACTGTGCATATGTGGTTCCTCAGTATCCACAAGTTTGCATCCACAGACTTAGCTAAGTACAGATTGTGTAGTGCTGTAGTATTTACTACTTTTAAAAATCTACCTGTAAGTGGACCCACATAGTTTAAATATACATCATTCAAGGGTTAACTGTATTTTCATATGTCTGGTTGGATATTCTTACAATAGCATTAATATAGACAGACAAATGTATCCTCATTTGACATATGAAGAAATTAAAGCTCGAGTCAATGAAATTAAGATGATTGCAGTCTATGTAATAGTGAAGGATGCATCTGACAGCAAATAAAAGATAATCCAATTCAAACTGGCTTAAACTATAAAAAGGATTAACTGAAGTTCATGTAAACTGAAGCTCAGAGGTAGACTAGGATAATCCTTGGTTTAATAAGAGCTTGACCTTTCTGTGATTGCTGTGTGTCTTTCTCCACATATTCGTTTTATATTTATATTTTGACCATATTCACAAGATGGCCACAAGAACAGTGTTTTCTGATTGATACCCACTAACAGTATTGACACCCATGAAGCGTATCTGATGTGCTGACGTCCATGGGGTCGCAAAGAGTCAGACCAATTGGGCAACTGAACAAGGACAACAAACAGTATTGAGCTTTCTGCTCATGGAACCATCTGGCAGCTAGTGTCACAGGACCTGGAACACCATGTGGTGATTGGTCAATGCCTGGGTAACATAAACCAGTCCTTGTAGCAGCGAGTTGGAGGTTATCCAAAACTCCCTGAGATCATTGTAGCCAAGGTTTATCCCCAGGACTAGAGAAGAAGACACACTCACAATTGAACAAACATTTATTGTCTGTAGACTTTTTGATGAGGGCCATTCTGACCAGTGTGAGGTGATGTCTCATTGTAGTTTTGATTTGGATTTCTCTAATAATGAATAATGTTGAGCATCTTTTCATGTGTTTGTTAGCCTCCTGTATGTCTTCTTTGGAGAAATGTCTGTATAGGTCTATTTCCCACTTTTTCATTGGGTTGTTTGTTTTCTGGTATTTGAGTTGTATGAGCTGTTTATTTTGGAAATTAATCCTTTGCCAGTTTGTTTCATTTGCTATTATTTTCTCCCATTCTGAGGGTTGTCTTTTCACCTTGCTTATAGTTTCCTTTGCTGTGCAAAAGCTTTTAAGTTTAATCAGGTCCTACTTGTTTACTTTTGTTTTTATTTCCATTACTCTAGGAGACGGGTGACATGGAAACTTACATTACCATATGTAAAATAGATAGCCAATGGGAATTTGCTGATTGGCTCAGGAAACTCAAACAGGGGCTCTGTATCAACCTAGACTGGTGGGATTGGGAGAGAGACAGGAGGAAGTTTCAAAAGGGAGGGGATATATGTATACCTATGGCTGATTCTTTGGAAGGAATGATGCTAAAGCTGAAACTCCAGTACTTTGGCCACCTCATGCTAAGAGTTGACTCATTGGAAAAGACTCTGATGCTGGGAGGGATTGGGGGCAGGAAAAGAAGGGGACAACAGAGGATGAGATGGCTGGATGGCATCACTGACTCGATGGACATGAGTCTGGGTGAACTCCGGGAGTTGATGATGGACAGGGAGGCCTGGCGTGCTGCGATTCATGGGGTCGCAAAGAGTCGGACACGACTGAGCGACTGATCTGATCTGATGGCTGATTCATATTGAGGTTTGACAGAAAACAGCAAAATTTTGTAAAGCAATTATACTTCAATAAAAAATAAATAATTTTTTTAAAAAATTGAACAAACAGAACGTACTAAGGTAATCTGGGGATTTAACCAGTGAGGGTGAAGAAAGAGGTTTAAAGCTAAGAATATGTAAAATTAAGCACTGTCTGCCACATTCCTTTTTCATTCTTAAATAATGTCTTCTTTTGATTAATATACATTTTGTTATGAGTTGTCTTATAAATATTTACATGCTTTCTCCATTATGTGAATAATAAGAGCACATTTCTTACTATTTGTAAGAAAGTAATAATCTATTTCTTGAGCATTTATTGAGATTTTCTATGAGATATGATTTAAGACAAGAGCTTTGCTATTTCTGAGACAGAGTATTTCAATGTTGTTATATATTCTGATATTATTGTTCAGTTGTCATTTTTTAGTGATAACATTCATCAGAGTGAATGGTCATTTATTTGATAAATTCGTGTACACAAATTCTTGTCTTTAATGGCAGCTTGATTTGGAAGACATACCAAGTCATATATTACAAATCCATTTCCTCTGAAGATTGTTCTTCCATGTCAGCAAATGCACATTTTTTGGGAATAAATCACCAAAATGTGGCTACATATATGTTATGTATGACACGTTGTTAATGGCTCATCTTCACACCAATATGGTTTTATGCTGGACAATGTAAGGACAGTTTCCAGTCGAAAGCCTTTGGTCATTTCTCAGAGGCTCCATTAAATTTTCCAGGCTACTTAGAATACCATTTAGTAAATTGCTACCTCAGGGCACTAGATAATGATTTTATGGTTTAAAGAGTTAATATACCTGAATTACCTGACTTAACGAAAATGCCTCATTACACCACCCACCCACACCCACACCCACACCCACACACACACACACACACACACACTGACTATAACTTTAGCCACTAAGTTATATTGCTGGTGTTCCCAGGATGTTAGAAAAATAATAATTCAGTTTTCAATATTGGAGGTACTCTAGAGACCTTGTTATTAAACTTCCTCATTGTAAAGAGAACATAACAGTGTCACTGGATTTATCTGTCTTCTTGCTACTCCAGTACTTGAGAAGACTACAGCTATCTGAACTCAAAAACACACGTAATTTGAGGAGTAATTATTTCTATGTTTTCACAGAAAATAAAATATTCCCAAATTATGTTTGGGGATGAAAGAATAACGAACCTTCAGCCAAGGAAAGCTAACATCAATCATTGTAGGGAAAGAATAACACCATTTCCCAGATCTCTACAGTTTTTTAACAAGAAAAGGTGTGGTTATTGCACATACTATAGTTCTCCAGGCTAAAAAGATCCGAATGTCTTTAAAAAAAATCTAGAAAGAGGTGATCCCAGTGGACTGTAATTGGGCTGACCTGAGTTTAGGTTTAATATTCCTCCTTGCCCCTAGCATCTCCCTTGGCTGTTTCTAGGCATTGTCCTTTCCTTTCACAGACTTGACATTTTCTTTTGACCTTAACTTCTTAATGTTCCTTCACTTTCTAAATGCTTCCTTTTTAATGCATCTGAAAATGGAGTCTTTTAAATAAGGACACCTGTCATACTGTTAGTTACAAGGTAAAATCAGCACCATAACCCAAACGTCATGTTTCTCTGTCTGGTTACAGTAATGTTGTATATTTAAAACAGTAGCATTAATGTTGTTCCTATGAGTCTCAGAATGCAATTTTTTGGCTTCTCCCATATTACTTGCTCTTTTTCAACTTTTAACAATCTTGTCTCTCTTATCACTAAAAATAGATAAATTTATTCAACCTTTCTATCCCATATACCTAATCTAGCTACCTCCCTTTTGATTCCCTTCATATTTTATGTTTTTCAAGAATTAATCAGTGTTCTCTTCCTCATTACAGTTCATTTCTGCCCTCACCAACCCACTAAAACTGGATTCATTGAGTTAATAATGATCTTTTATTTATCAGATCAATGGATACTTAAGGTATTCCATCTCTAAAACAAAGGACTCCTTCCTGAAACTGACTGTTAGAAAGAAATTTTTGCTTGGTCTCTCTCCCACCTCTTAGGTTGAACTTCTTTCACTTCCTCATCCCCTGCCATGCTTACCCTATAAATATATATACATTTTTGTATCTCACAGTTCTTTACATATTTAACTTTCTCACTGGCTTCAACACCACCCACACAGCTGTGATTCACCCATTTCTGTATCTAGACCAGTGGTTCTCAGCCAGGGTGATTTCACACACACACACACACTCTCCCCATGACAAACACTGGAGACATTTTTAGTGGATGCAACTAGAGGAGTGAACATGTTACTGGGATCTAGTATGCAGAGACCATGGATGCTGTAAATATCCTACATCCATGGGAAACCCTCTTGTAACAAGGGAATATCTAGCTAAAAATATCAGTAGCATCAAGGGTAATAAACTCTCATCTAGACCATACCTTTCCTCAATTTCCAATTTACATTCAGTTGCTTAGATGATGTCTGTACAACACAGATGTTCCTTAGAGGCTCTGAGCTTAACGTTAGCAAGAAATTCAGCATAATCTGTGCTCAGTTAATTGTCTCATGTTGCCTGGTTTTTGATTTTAGATTTAAAGAGTTTCCCTTTTCAACTCTTCAAAATGTATAGTGTGTGTGTGTGTGTATAGTGTGTGTGTGTGTATATCAAATTGTCAACATCCATTGGGTCATCAAAATATCAAGAGAGTTCCAGAAAAACGTCTACTTCTTCTTTATTGACTATGCCAAAGCCTTTTGGATCACAATAAACCGTGAAAAATTCTTAAAGAGATAGGACTACCAGACCACCTTCCCTGCCTCCTGTGTCAAGAAGCCACAGTTAGAACTGGACATGGAACAACAGACTGGTTCCAAATTGGGAAAGGAGTACATCAAGACTGTATATTGTCACCTGCTTATTTAACTTATATACGGAGTACATCATGAGAAACACTGGGCTGGATGAAGCACAAGCTGGAATCAAGATTGCCGAGAGATATATCAATAACCTCAGATATGCAGATGACACCACCCTTATGGCAGAAAGTGAAGAAAAACTAAAGAGCCTCTTGATGAAAGTGAAAGAGGAGAGTGAAAAAGTTAGCTTAAAACTCAGCATTCAGAAAACTAAGATCGTGGCATCTGGTCTAATCACTTCATGACAAATAGATGGGGAAACAATGGAAATAGTGATAGACTTTATTTTGGGGGGCTCCAAAATCACTGCAGCCATGAAATTAAAAGATGCTTGCTCCTTGGAAGAAAAGCTAAAATCTATGACCAACCTAGACAGCATATTAAAAAGCAGAGACATTACTTTGCCAACAAAGGTCCATCTAATCAAAGCTATGGTTTTTCCAGTAGTCATGTACGGATGTGAGAGTTTGACTATAAAGAAAGCTGAGCACCAAAGAATTGATGCTTTTGAACTGTGGTGTTGGAGAATACTCTTGACAGTCCCTTGAACTGCAAGGAGGTCAAACCAGTCCATCCTAAAGGAAATCAGTCCTGAATATTCATTGGAAGGACTGATGTTGAAGCTGAAACTCCAATACTTTGGCTACCTGATGCGAAGAACTGTCTCATTATAAAAGACCCTAATGCTAGGAAGGATTAAAGGCAGGAGAAGGGGACAACAGAGGACAAAATCATTGGATGGCATCACCAACTCTATGGACATGAGTTTGAGTAAACTCCGAGAGTTGGTGATGGACAGGGTGGCCTGGCGTGCTGCAGTCCATGGGGTCACAAAGAGTCAAACACAACTGAGCTACTGAACTGAGCATATATAATTAACACATTTCATTGCTTTAAAATTCTTATTTAGTGTTATAAATGTAATCTATGTTGACTTCTGTTTATGATAGAAATTATTTGATCTTCTATAAATTTTTGGTCACCTTTTAGAGAATGGAGGTCCAGACAAACTCATTATGGGCTGGAAATCACACACACACACACATATTTATGTGTGTGACTAAATTGTGAATTCATTTGGAAAAGTGTTGTCTACTCCATCATTTTATTTTCATAGTGTCAGTTAGGCAAATTACATTTTCTAATAATTAAATTATTCAGCTCTTTTACAAAGGAATGCTTTTAAAAGTTATTAATGAAGCCAAGATCACAAACTTTTGTCCTTGTGAGCACACACACACGTGTGTCTATATATTTGAAATGTATATATGAAATATATATATGTGTGTGTGTGTGTGTGTGTGTGTGTGTGTGCTCAGTCGTGTCAAATTCTTTGCAACCCCATGAACTGTAGCCTGTCAGGCTCCTCTGTCCATGGGATTTTCCAGGCAAAAATACTGGAGTGGATTGCCATTTCCTTCTCCAGGAATATGTGTATGCATGACATGATTTCCAGTGATGCTATGTGTATGCAAGACTGAAATGAATAGCTTTAGAATAATACTTCTCAAAGGCTCCTTGGCTACACAGAACTAGGATCTTATAATCTGGAAATCTTCATTTTTAAACAAGGTGATTTTATGTGAATTCATGCTGAAGAACCAATTCCTTTGCCAAGGTCCAGGCCAGTCACAACAGCTATGTCCTTTCTGTTGCCTCTGTTGAAGAGCAGCCATGTCCCCTCTATCCGTGCAGTAGAGCTGTTGGCAGGCGGTGGCAAATAATTAATGTGTAGACTTTTAGACCAATGGTTTGGATGCTAGGCCTCTGAGCTGAATGTTCTCCTGAGACCATATTGAAAAAATTTTGGCGTCACCCAGACTCAAACCCTCTTTTGCTAATAGTAGTACTTGCTTTAGATGGTCACAGAATTAATCACAGTCTCAAGGAATCAATGTAAGGTTTGAAGCTAAGGACTTCTTTAGGTGGACAGGGACAGTTTCTCATCAGAAAGCACATCACTTATCAACCAAGGTGATTTTTTTTTTCTCAGCCCTTTTGCTTCTTCTATCAATACGTCTCCCTATTTTAACTTTCTTGATTTGTATTCTTGACTGCCGTTAACTTCCTTCGTTGCAGCCCTTGAGGCTTCTGGGAGCATGTGCACATCAGTGTATGATGGTCGTGTGACAGCGTGAAAGGCTCCCTTGACTAGGAAGCTGGGTACCTTGTTTTCCAACTCTGACACCAACCAGCCATAAATGTCCAGATTGCATTTCACCATTTTTTTTTAATGGAGAGTTTTATGGCACATTCATCTCCAGCTTTTTCTTAAGTGTTCTGAGGTCTCATTGACCTCTGGGGAAGGGAGCCAATTATAATGGCATCTAGCAATAGATTTCCTTGCTTTTTTGGTTTTTGTTTCCATATGTGACCTGGAATTTTTAAATTGTATATTATAAACAACTTGTGTACATATGTGTGTGTGTGTGTTTGTATAAGCAATTGTATAGTATAAAAGGATGTTATGCATTTTTGTGTATGTATATATGTGTGTATTTATATGCTTAGTACTAGAAAGTATTGAGGGGAAAGGTCAACCATTTCTAATGAAAATATTTGAAATTAATTTAAAGAAACAGACCCACCTATGCACATGTGTAAATACAAGTACATATATATATATTTAGGTGATGGAATTCCAGTTGAGCTATTCCAAATCCTGAAAGATGATGCCATGAAAGTGCTGCACTCAATATGCCAGCAAATTTGGAAAACTCAGCAGTGGCCACAGGACCAGAAAAGGTCCGTTTTCATTCCAATCCCAAAGAAAGGCAATGCCAAAGAATGCTCAAACTACCACACAATTGCACTCATCTCACACGCTAGTAAAGTAATGCTCAAATTCTCCAAGCCAGGCTTCAGCAATATGTGAACCGTGAACTTCCTGATGTTCAAGCTGGTTTTAGAAAAGGCAGAGGAACCAGAGATCAAATTGCCAACATCCACTGGATCATGGAAAAAGCAAGAGAGTTCGAGAAAAACATCTATTTCTGCTTTATTGACTATGCCAAAGCCTTTGACTGTGTGGATCACAATAAACTGTGGAAAATGCTGAAAGAGATGGGAATACCAGACCACCTGATCTGCCTCTTGAGAAATTTGTATGCAGGTCAGGAAGCAACAGTTAGAACTGGACATGGAACAACAGACTGGTTCCAAATAGGAAAAGGAGTATGTCAAGGCTGTATATTGTCACCCTGTTTATTTAACTTATATGCAGAGTACATCATGAGAAACTCTGGACTGGAAGAAACACAAGCTGGAATCAAGATTGCCCGGAGAAATATCAATAACCCCAGATATGCAGATGACACCACCCTTATGGCAGAAAATGAAGAGGAACTCAAAAGCCTCTTGATAAAAGTGAAAGTGGAGAGTGAAAAAGTTGGCTTAAAGCTCAACATTCAGAAAACAAAGATCATGGCATCCGGTCCCATCACTTCATGGGAAATAGATGGGGAAACAGTGGAAAAAGTGTCAGACTTTATTTTGGGGGGCTCCAAAATCACTGCAGATGGTGATTACAGCCATGAAATTAAAAGACGCTTACTCCTTGGAAGGAAAGTTATGACCAACCTAGATAGCATATTCAAAAGCAGAGACATTACTTTGCCAACAAAGGTTTGTCTAGTCAAGGCTATGGTTTTTCCTGTGGTCATGTATGGATGTGAGAGTTGGACTGTGAAGAAGGTTGAGCGCCGAAGAATTGATGGTTTTGAACTGTGGTGTTGGAGAAGACTCTTGAGAGTCCTTTGGACTGCAAGGAGATCCAACCAGTCCATTCTGAAGGAGATCAGCCCTGGGATTTCTTTGGAAGGAATGATGCTGAAGCCGAAACTCCAGTACTCTGGCCACCTTATGTGAAGAGTTGACTCATTGGAAAAGACTCTGATGCTGGGAGGGATTGGGGGCAAGAGGAGAAGGGGACGACAGTGGATTAGATGGCTGGATGGCATCACTGGCTCGATGGACATGAGTCTGAGTGAACTCTGGAGTTGGTGATGGACAGGGAGGCCTGGCGTGCTGCAATTCATGGGGTCACAAAGAGTCGGACACGACTGAGCGACTGATCTGATCTGATCTGATATATACATAAGGAGAAGAAAATGGCAACCCACTCCAGTGTTTGTGCCTGGAGAATCGCAGGGACTGGGGAGCCTGGTGGGCTGCCATCTATGGGGTTGCACAGAGTCAGACATGACTGAAGCAACTTAGCAGCAGCAGCATGTATACATAAACTGGAGGAGGGTGCGGCAACCCACTCCAGTATTCTTGAAGGAAGAATCCCCACGGACAGAGGAGCCTGGTGAGCTGCAGTCCATAGGGTCTCAAAGAGTCGGACACAACTGAGTGACTAAGCACAGCACATATATACATAAGGGGCTTCCCTTGTGGCTCAGGTGAAAAATCCATCTGCCAATGCAGGAAATGGGTTCCATCCCTGAGTTGGAAAGATCCCCTGGAGAAGGGAAGGGCTACTCACTCCAGTATTCTTGTCTGGAGAATTCCATGGACAGAGGAGCCTGGCAGACTGCAGTCTGTGGGGTGGCAAAAGAGTCAGACATGCCTGAGCCACTGAGCATCAACAACAAACACATACATAATCACTGGACTCTGTTTCTAGAGAATGTTAGTTTTGAGTGAAAATGTGACAATATAAGAAGTTCCTTATGAAGATTGTTCTGGCCACACTATGTGAGATGGATATGAGGGATAAAGCTTTGAGAGGAAGACATCTGTTCAGGATGCTTAAAAATAGCTCAGAAAGAAAGAGTCTCAACAGGGTAGTAGCTTTGGAAATGAAAAGGAGGAAGTAGATGGGTCAGGGTGTGGGTCAGAGTGGTGGTTCATAAAACCAACTTCTTTGAACAGTTTCTGAATTTACCTTAGGGAAACCCCAAAACATTGTTCTTAAGGACTCAAATACCTTCTCAGAGAACTAACCAGATTCTTTTGTAGGTGCTGAAAGACTTTAATTAAACTCAACCAACTTATAAAAGAAGTAAAAGTTGAGGAGTTGACTTAATTAGGCCATCAGAGGGCTCTCCCTTTAAGATCTGAACTTCCCATTTAAAGTACAACACTCCCAGTGGCAGTGTTTGTACTACATTTGGAAATATGAATCTTTGAACAATTCCACTATTTCCACTATTTGGCTGCCTCCACCTACATTAATAGATGTACTGCAGTCGTCTTCCTGTGAGTCCCAGACACATGTGGCAACATTGCACAAGCTGCATGAATTGCCCACAAAGCCAGGGAAACTTATGGCTCATGTCAAGGTCGTGGCTAAATTATTATTGATCCACTTGGCTGCCTCTTGTCACTATGTCACAGCTGGCTTGCAGTCCTAGGGAAGACCTAGTACATATGCTGAATCTTGAAGGCTCAGGGGGAAAAATGAGGGGGAAATAAAGAAATAGTATTAACCACTCAATATCCTGCCGTGCTTTGGTTCAGGGTGTTGGCAAGAAAGTAGAATTCATAGTTTGGTGGAGAGAGTGTTGGCGGTTAGAGAAAAAATTTTATTTAAATTTTAATGAACGGTGGCTAAGTGCTTTAGATTATGTGAACATTCAATTTATAAGTTAATTTTGGAGTGCCTACCCCAGAAATAACATAATCTAAAATCACTCTAATAAGAGTTTGGCTGTGACTGAATTCACAGTCAAAGGAGAGACGTTACTCTAAATTTAGCCTCATTTTTGGATCATGAAAATCGTTAGATTGGGTCATACACACCATGGTGCCGAGTGGTGCTTAATTAACTTAATGGGCCAAGACTTCATTTTGCATGATCTTTATGGTATTTGTGGAACTATTAGCTGTGGAGATAGCAGGAGCAAAAGCCAGAAGCTACCACCAGGGGGCGCTTAAGTACTTTCTTTCTCTACAAGTCAATCAAATCAGGACTTCCTGATGCCTGGAAGAAGCATGAGAGTAGAAATTGATTTCCAGAAGGGTAACATTAAACTTCCTTAAATATATTAGAAAAATAAACTGGTTCTAGTGATTTAGGTACCCAGACCACACAATACACACACATAAAGGAAACATGTTTTCAAATCACAGTGCGTATATTGAAAGAAACAGTTCATTAACTTCTCTTCTTATCTCAATTCTCACAACATTATCTCATGTTAAGTAACTCAGTTCTCACAACAGTATTATGAAGCAGGTACTATTATTATCTTTCTTTTGTAGAAGGGGAAATGGCAACTCTGAGAAGTTAATATAGGTTACATGATTGATTGGTTGCAGAGCTGGTATTGTAATGCAACAAACCCTTAATTTTTCATCGGTGTGTCCTTTTGCATCTGAAATCAACACTCTTGGAATTGGCCAAAATCCAGAGGTTTGTCAAAATTTTGAACAAATGGTGTTTAAAATTTAGGGGAAATTTAAAAGTTTTAGTTGACCTCAATGTTATATTGAATTTCCTTCATGGTAAGAGAAAAATACGGAAGAGAATGGACAGTAGCATTTGGTAATAAACACAGAAACACTATAATAGTAATATAAAACACTCGAGCTGCTTTGTGAATTAATTTTAAAATAGTTGCATGCCTGAAATTGCTTAATATGAACTTCCCAATGAAAGAATCTCTGACTTATCTTTCTTGTTAATAGGATTGTCACTTTTTTCCCTCTCTGACTCTGAACAACAGATAACATTATATAAAACTTGTCCCAATAGGCTCCAAATCAGCAGAGGTGGGAGAATACACACTCTTATTCAGAGGCCCATTTTCTTTGTTTTGCAAAAACCAGTGGGGAAGAAGGTTAATCACAAACAGAGATGTAATTCCATTCAGGGGGGAGTTCCTTCCCCACTCTGACAATGGCCTTAATCTTAATTACGTGATTTACTCCATGGAAAAGTCAGATTAATGTACCTGTTAGAACACCACCCAGTTTGTCTAATTAATGTAAATTGTAAAATGTTCAAAAGGTGTCAGGAAGCAGAATGTGGTCTGTTCCTCTAATTTGAAAACACTCTAATTAGGATGTATTCTTGGAGAGAGGGTGCCTTGTGTACCACGGTCAGGAAAATCAGGAAGATTTCCAAGAAAAAACAAAAAGGCTTGGACTGAAGTCACATAGGAGATGCATTGCCTTTCTGAACAAAGACATATGAAATAATGGGCTCCATGACCGCCTGTGTGTTGGTCTCAGGTTGGATCAACTCCTCTGAACTAAGTCTGAGAAGGCACAGTTAGAAGTGCAATTCATGCTTTGAGAATACTCTGAGCATTAGCACAACACTGAGAAGAGCTGGAGAAAAGAGAATTTTCTGTCTCCTAAAGTTTGAAGTCAGTGTCCTTATGTTAGTTTCATAATGTAAGTTTATATAACTCAGTAGAACATGTCCAACAATAACTTTAAGATCATGTGATTCTATTTGATTTTACCTCTAGACAAGAGGTACACACAGTGATATCTCAATTTCAATCAATGATAATAGTCAAAATATGTTTAAAAGGTACAGATGTCCTGATGAATCAAAACAGTTACTGACTATAAACAATTTGTATGACCCTACTGCTATTATCAACTGAATATCCACTGGCTATGAATTGATTTGTGTCCCCAAAAGATTCTTACTGAAGCTGTAACCTACATTTTGATTATGTTAGGAGACAGGCCTTTTAAGAGATAATTAATAAGGTCATTATGGTGGGACCTAAATCTGATAGGATTAGTGGCCTTACAAGAAGAGGAAGATGGCTTTCTCTCTTTCCCCCTCTCCCTACTTTTGATCAGAGGAAGCCATCTTCAAGCCAGAGAGCCCTTACCAGAAACTAAACTCTGCAGAACCTTGAGCTTGGACTTTCCAGGCTCAGAAACTGTGAGGATGTAAATCTCTTTTAAGCTGCCCAATCTATGGCGTTTTGTTATGGCAGCCCTAGCAGACTAATATGCAGCTCTGAATAATTACAGCAGTCTTCCTGCTGAGAATCAGGTATATTTGTAACACAGAGATTGGCCTTGAGTTTACCTTTAAAAGCTTCTAGATAGATTTGACAGCTTTTTGTAACACTACTTAAAACCTGAAAATCCATTCATATGAATACTCTTCTGGACATACTTTCTGCAATAGTAATAAATTATTTTTTGTAATATCTGTATCCTGGGAAAACCAGTGTGGTTAATTTTATTTTATAAAGAAAAGCATCACTTATTACAGAAATTTACTATTTCCAGAAATGGTACAATATGCCACTTACCTTAATGAAGTTTTTAAAAGGTAATTTTCTAAGATGCTCCAAAAAGGTTACATTAAAAAAAAAAAAAAAAAACTCTTGATTAATGAAGTGTGAAAAATAGAGCTTTGTTAAAACAAAGTTCAATGTGGTTATTCTATTGCTGGACTTGTAGACACTTCCGCATGCCAATGTGTTGAATGATAAATAATGTTCATCGTGATTTTCAAGAATGAGATAAAAATGAAGATTTTCTCAGCACATCTGACAACAGGACCCTTATTTCATTTAGTATTAAAAACCTATGGAACTGATATCTGCAGGACACATAGCCTCTCAGCAAATCCTATCTTAAAAATGAAGAATTCTTTTGCAAAGAAAAGAATTGCTGTATCAGTAGATTTCAGAGCAGGTACAGAAAAGAATATTAATTATTTCAAACAGAACAGAATTTCACACTTGGAATTAGGTGGGAGGTAGGTGGGAAATACTGCTGCTGAATCTTTAGGTCACATCCTGTAAACTGCATTAACATCAGAAAGGAGCTGCCAAAGGTGAGAACTGGCAGAGGATATGGAGTCTTGCCAGACCCTGCAGATGCTCTTGTCTTCTGAAATCAACACTGTCAGCCTCGACTGCTGGAGGAAGGTGGCCTGTTCTGCCTCTTACATCTTCCTCTGCGCACACAAGCATGTCTCACTGGCACAGGTAGATTGAATCCAGAGCCCTAGAGATACAAGAGTCTGTGGAATGTAACACCCAGGCTTCCAGCCTCGGAGATACAGACCTATGAATCATATATTCTGGATTTCTACTTATGTTGAAGCACACTGTAAACAGATGTTCTGAGATTTTTAAGTCCTGTTTGCAATTCTCTTTTCATATTCCTTTGGAAAATGGACCACAAATCGCTCTTTTATAATGTTATTTTTGGTTGTGCTGGGTGTTCATTGCTATATGCAGGCTTTCTCTAGTTATGGAGAGTTGAGGCTGCTCTCTGGATGTGGTCCACAGGCTTCTCACAGTGGTGGCTTTTGTTGAAGATCATAGGCTCTGGGCATGAGGGCTTCAGGAGCTGCAGCGCACAGGCTCAGTAGTGGTGACATAGGAGCTTAGCTGCTCCTCAGCATGTGGAATCTTCCTGGCCCAGAAGTCGACCCATGTCTCCACATTGGCAGGCAGGTTCCTATCCATGCACCACCAGGGAATTCCTGAGAACAAATCTCTTTAACATTCTTTTACATGCTTGAAGAATCATAAGCACATAGTAGAGGCTTCAGAAATACTTGTTGTGTGAATAAATGAATAAAAGACACCTATGATTGATGTAAAAGGAAAATACGGTGAAATGAGAAGATTGTTAATAAATGGATGCTTCTCCTGTGGAATCCACAGGTAAGCCTCGAGTAGTGCTTTATGAATTAACTTCATTTAATAATGACTTATTTCTGTTATCATAAGCTTACCTACACAGTAAAATTGAATTAAGCAATATTTACTACAGGGCATGCATGAAAAGAAAAAAGCACATTTACTGAATATGAGGACATGAAAGATAAGATAGAGCAACAATCCCTTATGACTCTCCTGTGTTTTTCTCTTTCTCTCCTCTTTGCCATAGTGGTCAGAGACTTTCAAAGGACCTGACATAGTTCTCTTCAGTGTAGAGAGGGCTTACAGTTAATGGAGTATCAATGCTTCTCCCCGGAACACGGCTCAGATATACAGGTTCTCATCTGTCTTTCTACGGAAAAGTCAGAGGTCAATGTTGGGGCTTGGATTTCCCTGGCAGTGCAGTGGGTAAGACTGCACACTTCTACTGCAGGGGGCACAAGGTCTATCCCTGGTCAGGGAACTAATACCCACATGCCACACACGTGGCCAAATAAATAAAGTTGGAGCTTGAAGTACCACGTAAATAGTGTCAATTCCAGTGTGTGTGTGTGTGTGTGTGTGTGTGTGTGTATTAGGGAGCAAGAGTTTTTCTCTCAATATGCTATTTTATTTGTTTTATTGTAATATCTGAGCAAAAGAAGGAGATTCTAATCAGCTAAGATATTTTCTTTAACTTAGGTGGACATTCTAAGAAATCAGAACATTTTTGTGAGTAAATCCTCTTAAGCCGCATAAAGTCTATTTTTCTTTTTTTGAAGAAAAAATCAGCACTTCACCTAAATTCTTTCTCTGTCTCCCTCTCTCCATGAAAAGTTACAGCCTAGGGAGATAGTAGACCCCAAATCTAACAGCAAGATCAGACACCAGACAAATATTTTCAGACACCAAATCTGATAATACACGTCAAATACCAGTCACCCTGACATTGTCTTGTTTCTCTTACGGGTGGATTTGAAACATATTAATAGATCTATAAACACCGGAATCAGCAGCGTGGCCTGGGGTGGCGGATTGACGAGGTGGCCTGCCGTCCCCGTCTTTGTTCCTTCGTTGTCACCTTGGAGCCACACATTCTACCAAGTGCCCGACTCTGCATCAGACCTGGTGAGAAAAAAACAACACGCGCACGCACACACACACACATACACACAAGATTGTGTTATGCCTCTAAGATTTCAGGACCTGTCTCTTTCAGGAGCTAGTATCTGCAGACATGACAAATGGGAGGAGGGCATCCTTTGTACTAAAAGTCCCATAAATGGGGGACCTCATTTCACTGTTTTCATCACAAACCCCTGGTAAGATCAACAGAAATAGAATTTCAGAAATATAAACTGTCATATCCTGCGAACTGCAGGCCAAGCTCCATGCTTATCCACTTTTCTTTTCCCTGGAAAGAGAACAGATAACATATATTCAAGGTTCTGGAAGGCCTAGAGTCCAGAGAAGATCAAGGACTATCAGCTGAAAAGTTGAGGAAATTTTGAACTTCTGTGAAATTCTCAAATCACAGAGGCAGTTATCCACAAGGCAAGAAGTCTGCTTAATCTGAGCAATCCTCTTTAGGCTCTTGCCCTCCAGGGACTCAGAAGCCTGGCATTTGGACTTGGGTTTGCAAGAACCAGGAGTGTGGCAAGTGATGGGAGCATTAGTGATTAGGAAGAATAGTCTGGAGCCAAGAGGCTTGTTCAATAATGTAACACAAAGGGATTTAAAAGAAAAGCGGCAAGCAAGCTCTGAGCAGTTAGTCTTCATGGTCGGAAGTCTTTTGTTTTCCTCTAATCTCCTTAAAGGTGATTGCTATGGTGGCGAAGGCTCTTATATTTAATAGACTCTCGAGTTATTTCATTTTGGAGATGAAACATATTTTACACTTACATAAAACATACTTTATACTGCAACACAGATGCTACAACTGGCACCCCCTTGCTCCAAGACAGCATTATACAAAGGGTCCCCAAAGATTTCAGAACTACACTTACCATATATAAAAGACAGATTACAATAATACTAACCTCCAAGGTTAACGTCACAGAAACACGGAAGATGGGACTATTTATTAGTTTCCCTCTTGGGGAGTTAGCAGCACCCCCTAAAAAAAAATTTTTTTTAATGCACTTAACCCTGGCGAGGGTAACTGTTCCAGGTATACAGATTTTCAGTAACAGCTCAAGTTGTCGATACATTGCACTCACTGCTCAGTAGGTGCCCCTGAATTGTGAATTTTGTTAATGAAGAATTGTCAAGAAGTATTGGCTTCATTTAGAAAGCAATATTTTTCTCAGTAGCCTCAGTCTCATTTTAGGAAATCTACAGGGGATACATAACGCGAGACTTCAGAGCACAAGGCATCGTATTATTATTTCCCAAATCTTTGCAAGTGTCCCTCAAAGCAGAAAAGGATTAAATTATAGGGTTTTGATTTCTCTACTGTTTCAAAGCACAAACCTATAAAAGGGGAGCACTGACACTCTTTTTCAAGGACATAAAACCACCTTTGACTTTACATGAAATACTTCGAGTTGATATAATTGCTCCTCAGATCTCAAAGCACTTTGTCATGTTTCATTGAACTTGACTCTTCCCTTTGGGCAAGAAAGGTTGACAAAAAAAAAAAAAAAGAAAATCTTACTCTGTTTGCTTTCTCAAGCCACTCCAGGATTAAAGGGAAACACAGCATGTCTTTATGTCTTTGTGGCCTCATGATTCTTAGCAGGGACATTTTCTGTGTATCCCATTTATGGGGATAAGTAAGAGTCGTCTGTATATACAGAGACAAAGAGAATAGAAAGTGGTGTGATTTTAAAATTGGAACTGTTCCCTTTCCAAATCTTCCCTTCCATTTCAAGATGGTGTCAGGAATCTATAATTCAAAAAAGACCAAAGACTGTCCTGCTAAAAGTTGCTTTTATTTTAGACAATCGTGAGCTTCTATGGTGCCATGAAAATACAGAGGCAGTTAGCAAAAAGTCTTATTAGTACTTTACCCAGATGCTCTCTGAAATGGTAAATGGAGGTAATAAAGAGTTACTGCTGCATCCATGTATTTTGAAGGCTGAATAAGATGAAACTTGTAAAGAACTTAATATTGGGCAGAAAGTAAACTCCATAAATGTTAACAAGCAATACTAATAGTAATCATAGTTGTAAAACATTTTGGTTGTTCCCTGTAACCCATTTGCACATGTTACCACATTTATAGAGTTTAATTTAAAAATCTGACAGTATTTTCTAGAGTTAAATTTATAAAATTTGAAAGTTACTAATTATTTGTCCCCCTTCTTCCTTTTATCCCTGCTCTCCTCCCTTCTTCCCTTTCTTCTTTCCTTGCTTTATTATTTAATTCATTCAGCCAGTAATATTTAGTGAACACCTATTTGTAAACACTGCAGATATACTGAGGACCAAGCTAAACACAATTGAAATATGAAATTTATATTTTAGAGGATAAGAGGCAAATATTAAACCCAAAATTTCAGAAATGCTTACTGCCAATTGTGAGATGTATTTTACCAGAGACAGCATAGGAAACAATGATAGATTGTAACCTGGGCATATATCCACAGTAGCAACAGACTCATCACTGTCAGAAGCACTAATTTAATTGTTTCTTAAATATATTGCTATGGGATGAACATACAGTGTAAGTAAAAATTTAACAGATCCTTTCCTTCGTGAAGCCCTCATTTTCATTTCAGTTGTGTGCTAAGAAACTCTAAGGGTCTTACAAGTGCAAGACCCTAAACGCCCCCTGGAGCACACAAGGGAGAGGGCATGCACTAAAGCTTCATTATCCCACAGGCACTTCAGTCAGGGTGTGAGTAGCCCTCACTTTGCACAACACCATACTAACACAAATGTGTGACCGTGTTTGTGTGAAAACTCAGTCCTTGCTTAAGCAGGTCCCACATGTGTGTAATATGCATTAATGTCAGTTAACTTGGTACCATGTAAAGTGAGGGCTACTTGGGTGTCCTCGTATGTATGTTTGACAAAGGTCATATAGCCAAAAGCAAGTAATTGCCAGCTGTTTCTAGTCTTGAACATGGTTTTCCAGTTCAAGATTTCTTTGAAGAATATATAACTCCAAGGAACTATCCTATTCCACTGGGCTAAATATCTCATTCTCTTAACTTTTTCTCTTAGGATTCAGCACAGTTACTCTCGCTACTCTGGTCACCTTTTAGAGCACATACTAGCTTGCCACCATTCCTCTTAATTCTTGGAACTCAAAACTGAATGTCAAGTATGTTATGTAATGGGGTATTTATTTTTTTAATTTTATTTACTTGTTCATGTTGGCTGCCCTTGGTCTTGCATTGCTGCACACAGGCTTTCTCGAGTTGCAGTGTGCAGGCTTCTTTCGGTGACTTGCTTTGTGGAGCGTGGACTCGGGTGTGTGGTCTTCAGTAGCTGTGTCATAGTGTGCTTGGTAGTTGCAATTCATGGGCTCAGTAATTGTGGCACACAGGATTAGTTGCCCCATGGCATGTGGGATCTTCCTGGATCAAGGATCAAACCAGCATCCCCAGCACTGCAAGGTGGATTCTTAACCACTGGACCGCCAGGGAAGCCCTGCAATGGGACAGTTATTTGTGATCTCTGGAGAGTGTGTGTTCTATCAAAGTAGGCACATGTCTTTTCAGTTCACCATTGTAACCCCAGTACCCTAGCAGAGGACCTGATATCCAATTGGCACTTAATAGTTGTTTCATTAATGAATACTGTAAATATGGCATGGTCCTCCATAGTATAGATACATACTTCAATAACGGTTTCCCTGGTGGCTCAGATGGTTCGATCCCTGGGTCGGGAAGATCCCCTGAAGAAGGGAATGGCTACCCACTCCAGTGTTCTTGTGTAGAGAATTCCATGACAGAGAAGCCTCGCGGGCTATAGTCCTTGGGATTGCAAAGTCTCAGACATGACTGAGTGACTAACACTTTACTTTCAATACTATAACATGAGCTTTGCTGGTAGCCACATCACACAGTTGACTGATTCTATATTTCTTGCTGATTTATCAAATGAATTACTTTTCATTTGTGAAGGTCCCGAGGGACCTGACATGAGGCAGGTAAATTTTGTTGGGGAAGAATTGCTAGAACAAAAGTCAGATCTGAGTAGGATCCTAAAGGGGAAAGGAAGTTGTTAAGAATATCATGATCTCTCTCCCATAAGTGCTTTGTGCTTAGAGGCTGAAAAGAACAAGGAAATCAGAAATAAAACTTTCACATCATTCTAGAAATGCCAAGGCATAATGTAGAAGTTTTATGGTTTTATACTTTAAAGCTTCGGCATTATAGTATTGATTTGAATGATTTGAAATTTCATACAAAATTTCATTACCTCTTAACTTGATGAAAGTCACCAAAGAAAGAAATGTTACAGAAATGGACTGTTCCATAATGCCTTTCTTATTCATGTCAGATTGTCAGCACAGATAATTGGCACTTCAAATGGTATGGGGGAAAGTACACTTGAATATCATATCCGGGCAAAGCAACTTGGCATTTATATGACTAAGCTTAAAATATTCACACTGAAATTAGAAATCATACTTCTGGAAATCTAATCTAAGGAAATAGTGAAAGGATAGTCAAAGATGTATGTATGAAATATGTAACGTAGCTTTTCTTTGTATAATAGAAGAAAAAAGAAACACTGCTTCTTGACATGGAACTATTAAGACAAAATTATGGTTAAACCTACATGATTGAAATTAAAATCATTATACTTCCAGAAAGATGCAGAGCAGTATATATTATAAGTTATCTTTAAACTGAGATAAAAAGATGGAAAGTAAAACAAAAACTAATAATAATGGTTACCTATAAGAGAAAGAAGGAAAAAATAAAGTAGAAAACAGAGCTTGGCTTACTTTAGTTTTGAATTTGGAAGCAGGAATATGTTTTATGTAATGTGTAATATAGAAAACAAATCCTTAAATTCCAAAGGAAAATAAAGAACCTGAGTGTGAAGTTAGTTAAAGATGTAAAGAAGAAGCTTTGCATTCTAATAATTTGTATAAGAATTTTGGAATATATCTCAATAACAAAGATATGGCAAAAACACCTTTATTCCCTTTAAATTGAAGTATAGTTGATTTATAATGTTATTTTAGTTTCAGCTGTACAGCCTGGTGATTCAATATTTTTACACATTATATTCCATTAAAAGTTATTATCAAATAATAGCTATAATGCTGTCTGCTATACAGTGGATTCTTGGTGGTCTATTTTATACATGATAGTTTGTATCTCTTAGTCCCACACCCTTAAACTGTCCCTCCCTTGGCAAAAAAAAAGAAAAAAAGAAAAGAAATCTTAAAATGCTACCTGTAATCATATTTTAATAATACTGATATTGTTATTTTAACATATTACCTACCTATTTTGGAATAAATCAAATATGTGTTTTTATGTCATCAGGAGACATGACTTTAATTGTTAGAAAAATACAAATGTACATTCAAAGAAGTTAAGCAAAAGCCTTTTCATCTAATATTTGAATTGAAATTATCAAAATAAACTCATACTTTATTTTGACATGATATTTTCCATATCTCTCCACTAAAATGTCTAGAAATAATGACTATCCCAGTACTTTTCAATATAGTCCCAGCACACAGATCATGGTCTCTAAATGTCTTTCCTCATCAAAGAAAACATCCCTTGGAGAGATGACCAATTATAGGTTTGGGGCAGAAAAAAATATATACAAGCCTGAAACATTTAGTTAAACTTCCCAAGGAGGGAAGGGACACTACTGTCCTTACATTAAAAGGAAATCACAGTAATAATGGCAATGAATAGAAATGTACCAAAATGTAAAACATTTTGGCTGCATAATGATACAAAAATGATACAAAAAAAAAAGGTAAAAAGAGAATCATGTACTTTTCTATTCAGACTACCTCAATGTAGCCCAAGAGTTTATATAGACGTATTTCAGATAATAACTGTGGAATTAATGATAAAATTAGGTTATTACCATTTTGTAACCACTGCTGAAAAGAAGAATGATGATTCAGATCAGATCAGATCAGTCGCTCAGTCGTGTCCGACTCCTTGCGACCCCATGAATCGCAGCACGCCAGGCCTCTCTGTCCATCACCAACTCCCAGAGTTCACTCAGACTCACATCCATCGAGTCAGTGATGCCATCCAGCCATCTCATCCTCTGTCATCCCCTTCTCCTCTTGCCCCCATTCCCTCCCAGCTAATAGCTGGTAAAACCAAAACCCAAAAATGAATGCCTAGTGGGGAGCTTTATAACAGATAGATCAGTTTGTCAACGTCTTTCAGTCTTAGTACCACACACACATGCACACATACTCATACAAACACACACCCTCAAAGCAGAACGTGCATATTTTATGTGATACAATAGGAATTATTCAGCCTCACCTACTGCTATAAATTATCCATATCACGATATTGAGCCCAAACTTTAAGACTTACTTACCAGTTTGTAGGACATACACAGGTAGAACCGTGTGTTGAAAACACCACAGAGAAACAATCTGCAAAATTCAGGGTGTGAGAAATTCTTCAGGACAAATAACTGATTTCTGCAACAAGTCAGGGGCATGAAAATCAGGAAAGAAAAGGGACCAGTAGATTAATAAGAGACTTAACAGTTATCTCAACCAAATGGTACCTGTTGAATATTTTTTTAATCCCAGTTTAAGCACATAAAATAGTAAAAACACATTTAAAAACAACTGTGAAAGCTTAAACATTGGAAAAGACCCTGATGCTGGGAAAGATTGAGGGCAGGGGGAGAAGGGAGAGACAGAGGATGAGACGTCTGGATGGCATCACCAACTCGACAGACATGAATTGACCAAACTCTGGGAGTTAGTGAAGGACAGGGAAGCCTTGCATGCTACAGTCCATGGGGTCACAAAGAGTTGGACACAACTGAGCGACTGAACAACAACAAAATGTTGACTAGGTGATACTGAACACATTTTCAAATACATCAAGTGCAATAATGGTATTTTGATTAGGTTACAAAATAGAATCATTATATTTAGAAGTACAAACTGAACTGTTCATGGACAAAATCATATGCTGTCTTAGATTTGATTTAAAATATGCTAGTGGAATGATAAAATAATGGGTGGTGTTGTAGGTGAATCAAGATTGGCCATATGTTGATAACTGTCTAAGTTAAGTGGCAGGTATAATGTGTTTTAATATAATACTCTCCCTAATTTGATCTACTTATGACATTTCACATACTAAGAAGTTAAAATTAATATTTTTAGATAATATTAACAAAAGCTCTGGGTTATAGGATTTATAAATCCTTTACTTTTCTTGATTTATTGCATAACTTTTTTTTTAGTAAGAGTGTGTGATTTTCATTAAAAAAAAAAGTATATAAATTTTAAGTGAACTCAAGACCAAATTTGACCTGATATATCCATGTTCAAATTCCCTAATGCGTCAAGAGTCACAGCATCATTTTCCAAGGGCCACTGTAACAGAGTACCACAGCTCAGCGCCTTAAGACAACGCAAGTTTAATCTCTTGCAGTTCTGGAGGCTGAAGTCCACAGTCAAGGTCTCAGGAGGCCCTTGTTCTTTCTGGAAACTGTACGGGGGACCCACTTCTTGCCCTTCTAGCTTCTGGTAGTGGCCATCAGTGCTTGGCTTATAGCTGCTGTCCCTGCAGTCTCTGCTTCTGTGTTACATAGTATTCTCCTTGGGTTTGTCTGTCTTTTCCTCTTATAAGGATGTCAGATGGATTAAGGGTCCATCTGACTGCAATATGACATTATCTTATAACTAACTATAAACATCTAACCAATTATATCTATAATGACCTTATTCCGAAATAAGGCCACCTTCCGAGGTGCTGGGATTAAAATTTCAACATACCTTTTGGGGTCACAGAATTCAACCCATAACAGCCACAAAGGCTGCCTGTGATTCTTGAAATAGCTGGGATATATCAGGCAAATATCCTATATAAATTTGGCCCAATTTCAAATCTCAGATAAGCTCCTTATTAGTTCTGTGACTTCAGATTTAATTTTTAAATCATATTTCCCTTAGCTGATCATACTAACAGCAATAATAATAGTTTGTCTTAGGTCAGGTTCTCTACAAGACACTCTAAGGCAGAATTTGTGTGCTAACGCATTGGTGGAGTGAGTACAATCGTACAGCCATAAGAGTATGGGAAAATTTGTGTGCTAACCCATTGGTGGAGTGAGTACAATCGTACAGCAATAAGAGTTGTGTCCAACTCTTTGCGACCCCATGGACTGTAAGGGAGAAAATGGCAAGAGGCCGAAAAATACTGGAAGCAAATATGGTGGGCCCTCCCTACCAGTTGTTCAGCGTCTGCAGATATAACCAGCATTGGATCCAAAGTTAACTAAGTCTCAGAAAGTGGTAACCACAGATACAGAGGCTCAACTGTACCATGTCATTTTATGTAAAGAACTTGAGTGTCCCCAATTTTGGCATCCTCGGGGGCCCTGAAACTAATCCCCCATGGGTACTGGACTGTACATGCTAGTACAGTATTACCAAGTGGGTCACAGCTTCACAAGAACAGGGACAGCTGCTCCGTTATATAGGCATTTCCAGACAGGCTTGTGGAAGCACCGTAGCTCAGCACCCTTCAGTGGGATAAAGAAAAGAAATATGTATCTGCCAGCTCCTTCTTATTGCCTATTTCTCATTGTTCCTACTTAAGCCTGTGAACCCTTAACTCTCCAGCTCTCCCCATATCCCACTCTCGGTTTTGTCACCCGGCCCACCTAGGCATTCAGGAAGCCACATCCCACACCAAGTGGGGAAGGGCTTCCCCTGAATTCAAAAGTAGGAAAACTAGAGAGAGCCTCTGGTAGGTAGGACTGGGGTGGATTAATGGCAGTAAAATGGAAGCTGTATCCAAACCGAGCATTTATCCTGGAAATGGTTTATGGAGATCAGGCAGATGAGGCCATATGCTGAAATTTTCAGTGGAAAGCAGCTGAAGCACAGGGGCAAATAAACTGAGGAAATCTAGGTCAGCATGTAAACTGTCTCCAAAGAACACTCACCAACTTTCAGGTCAGTTGTGATGTGCACATGAGAAAGTACTGGTAGCTCAGCTGGTAGAGAATCCGCCTGCAATGCAGGAGACCTGGTTTGGGAAGAGACCTGGAGATGGGAACAGCTACCCACTCCAGTATTCTCGCCTAGAGAATCCCATGGACAGAGGGGCCTGGTAGGCTACAGTCCATGGGGCCTCAAAGAGTCGGACACGACTGAGCGACTAACACTTTCACTTCCTGTTTATTTGGAAGAGACCGATTTCGGCATTCAAAGAGCTTATCGTAAAAAGAATTTTAAACTTATTTTAAGAGGGCCACATGAATTTGAGGAGAAGAGGCCAAACTGTGTTTAATTGAGAAGACTTAATTTTAAAGCCACTGTGATGTTAAACTCAGCCTCTGAACTACTTGTAATGAAAAGGAACTAGCCCCACAGAATAATATGAGCATGAAAGAAAGGGTGTCTTAAAGTCAATTTTTGAACTATTGTAAATAAGAGTTCAGAATACGGCCTGATGTACTTTTATTTTACCACACTGTTGTTTTGTTTTGGGTGTTTTCTCTTTTTTTGCCATGAAACGGCACTCCTTTTATTGATCTTCCCATCTTCATTCCTCCTTCCACTCCTACCCCTCCATCCTCCTAAATACTTCTTGCAGCCAAAAGTCTGGGCTACAGGAAAAAAGTAGTTTAAGAATTCACATACCAGCTTTGGAACTCAAAAGCTACTGATACATACAAATTGTTTAACTTTTTAAACTTTGGTTTCCTCACTTGTAACTAACAAATGGAAATGGTTAAGCCAAATCACATACATCAGGTGCTTAGCACTTGCTGTCTATTGACATTCTCCAATTTTCCTCCACACGGTCTTCCTCCTCTCTAGATCTGACCACAGCAGATGCCTAACTTCCTCATCCACCTTTACTTCCCCAACTCTGCCTGCCAGCGTCTCTCTTCACTCCCTCTTTATACTATAACTGGAGGAATCCTGCTCAGAGGGAATTCTTTTCAGTGCCCTTTCACCAGCAAAAGATAAACATGAGATTCCCAAGTCTGCTCTCACCTTTCTGCTCAGCTTCATTCCTCACCACACACACACCATTTCCCACATGCACTGCACCCTAGACTTTTACCTCTGTGATATCCTTCTTCCGACACATAGCTAATTTTGGCTTGTCATTCAGGCCTCAGTTGAAGTTCTTCTTCAAACCAAAAAAAAAGCTTCTGTACAGCACAAGAAACCATCAACAAAATGAAAAGGCCACCTATAGAATGGGAGAAAATATTTGCAACCATGCATTGCATAAGGGGTTAATATCCAAAATATGCAAGAGATTCCTACAACTTGATAGCAAAAAATAACTGAATGAAAACAGATCAAAGGACCTGAATAGATATTTTTCTAAGGAAGACATATACCTGGCCAACAGGTACCTGAAAAGATACCCAACATCACTAATTACCATTGAAATGCAAATCAAAGCCACCATATTACTTTACACCTGCTAATATGTCTTTTTATGAAAAAGACAAGAGAGGATAAATATTGGCAAGGATGTAGAGAAAACTGAATGCTTGTACACCATTGGTGGGAATGAAAATAGGTGCAGCCACTATAGACAACAGTATGGAGGTTTGTCAAGAAATTAAAAATAGAACTACTATCAGTTCAGTTCAGTTCAGTCACTCAGTCATGTCTGGCTCTTTGCGACCCCATGAATCGAAGCACGCCAGGCCTCCCTGTTCATCACAAACTCCCGGAGTTCACTCAGACTCATGTCCATCAAGTCAGTGATGCCATCCACCCATCTCATCCTCTGTCGTCCCCTTCTCCTCCTGCCCCCAATCCCTCCCAGCATCAGAGTCTTTTCCAATGAGTCAGCTCTGTGCATGAGGTGGCCAAAGTACTGGAGTTTCAGCTTCAGCATCATTCCTCCCAAAGAAATCCCAGGGCTGATCTCCTTCAGAATGGACTGGTTGGATCTCCTTGCAGTCCAAGGGACTCTCAAGAGTCTTCTCCAACACCACACTTCAAAAGCATCAATTCTTCGGCGCTCAGCTTTCTTCACAGTCCAACTCTCACATCCATACATGACCACAGGAAAAACCATAGCCTTGACTAGATGGACATTTGTTGGCAAAGTAATGTCTCTGCTTTTGAATATGCTATCTAGGTTTGTCATAACTTTCCTTCCAAGGAGTAAGTGTCTTTTAATTTCATGGCTGCAGTCACCATCTGCAGTGATTTTGGAGCCCAGAAAAATAAAGTCTGACACTGTTTCCACTATTTCCCCATCTATTTCCATAAAGTGATGGGACCGGATGCCATGATCTTCGTTTTCTGAATGTCGAGCTTTAAGCCAACTTTTTCACTGTCCTCTTTCACTTTCATCAAGAGGCTTTTGAGTTCCTCTTCATTTTCTGCCATAAGGATGGTGTCATCTGCATATCTGAGGTTATTGATATTTCTCCCGGCAATCTTGATTCTAGCTTGTGTTTCTTCCAGTCCAGCGTTTCTCATGATGTACTCTGCAGATAAGTTCAATAAGCACGGTGACAATATACAGCCTTGATGTACTCCTTTTCCTATTTGGAACCAGTCTGTTGTTCCATGTCCAGTTCTAACTGTTGCTTCCTGACCTGCATACAAATTTCTCAAGAGGCAGGTCAGGTGGTCTGGTATTCCCATCTCTTTCAGAATTTTCCACAGTTGATTGTGATCCACACAGTCAAAGGCTTTGGCATAGTCAATAAAGCAGAAATAGATGTTTTTCTGGAACTCTCTTGCTTTTTCAATGATCCAGCAACTGTTGGCAATTTGATCTCTGGTTCCTCTGCCTTTTCTAAAACCAGCTTGAACATCAGGAAGTTCATGGTTCACATATTGCTGAAGCCGGGCTTGGAGAATTTTGAGCATTACTTTACTAGCATGTGAGATGAGTGCAATTGTGTGGTAGTTTGAGCATTCTTTGGCATTGCCTTTCTTTGGGATTGGAATGAAAACTGACCTTTTGCAGTCCTGTGGCCACTGCTGTGTTTCCCAAATTTGCTGGCATAATGAGTGCAGCACTGTCACAGCATCATCTTTCAGAATTTGAAGTAGCTCAACTGGAATTCCATCACCTCCACTAGCTTTGTTCGTAGTGATGCTTTCTGAGGCCCACTTGACTTCACATTCCAGGATGTCTGGCACTAGGTCAGTGATCACACCATTGTGATTATCTGGGTCATGAAGATCTTTTTTGTACAGTTCTTCTGTGTATTCCTGCCACCTCTTCTTAACATCTTCTGCTTCTGTTAGGTCCATTCCATTTCTGTCCTTTATTGAGCCCATCTTTGCATGAAATGTTCCCTTGGTATCTCTAATTTTCTTGAAGAAATCTCTAGTCTTTCCCATTCTGTTGTTTTTCTCTATTTCTTTGCATTGATTGCTGAGGAAGGCCTTCTTGTCTCTTCTTGCTATTCTTTGGAACTCTGCGTTCAGATGCTTGTATCTTTCCTTTTCTCCTTTGCTTTTCGCTTCTCTTCTTTTCACAGCTATTTGTAAGACCTCCCCAGACAGCCATTTTGCTTTTTTGCATTTCTTTTCCATGAGGATGGTCTTGATCCCTGTCTCCTATACAATGTCACGAACCTCATTCCATAGTTCATCAGGCACTCTATCTATCAGATCTAGGCCCTTAAATCTATTTCTCACTTCCACTGTATAATCATAAGGGATTTGATTTAGGTCATACCTGAATGGTCTAGTGGTTTTCCCTACTTTCTTCAATTTCAGTCTGAATTTGGCAATAAGGAGTTCATGGTCTGAGCCACAGTCAGCTCCTGGTCTTGTTTTTGCTGACTGTATAGAGCTTCTCCATCTTTGTCTGCAAAGAATATAATCAATCTGATTTTGGTGTTGACCATCTGGTGATGTCCAAGTGTAGAGTCTTCTCTTGTGTTGTTGGAAGAGAGTGTTTGCTATGACCAGTGCATTTTCTTGGCAAAACTCTATTATTTGCCCTGCTTCATTCCGTATTCCAAGGCCAAATTTGCCTGTTACTCCAGGTGTTTCTTGACTTCCTACTTTTGCATTCCAGTCCCCTAAAATGAAAAGGACATCTTTTTTGGGTGTTTGTTCTAAAACGAATTGTAGGTCTTCATAGAACTGTTCAACTTCAGCTTCTTCAGCATTACTGGTTGGGGCATAGACTTGGATTACTGTGATATTGAATGGTTTGCCTTGGAAACGAACAGAGATCATTCTGTCGTTTTTGAGATTGCATCCAAGTACTGCATTTTGGACTCTTTTGTTGACCATGATGTCTACTCCATTTCTTCTGAGGGATTCCTGCCCGCAATAGTAGATATAATGGCCATCTGAGTTAAATTCACCCATCCCAGTCCATTTGAGTTCGCTGATTCCTATAATGTCGACATTCACTCTTGCTGTCTCTTGTTTGACCACTTCCGATTTGCCTTGATTCATGGACCTAACATTCCAGGTTCCTATGCAATATTGCTCTTTACAGCATGGGACCTTGCTTCTATCACCAGTCACATCCACAGCTGGGTATTCTTTTTGCTTTGGCTACATCCCTTCACTCTTTCTGGAGTTATTTCTCCACTGAACTCCAGTAGCATATTGGGCACCTACTGACCTGGGGAGTTCCTTTTCAGTATCTTATCATTTTGCCTTTTCATACTGTTCATGGGGTTCTCAAGGCAAGAATACTGAAGTGGTTTGCCATTCCCTTTTCCAATGGACCACATTCTGTCAGATCTCTCCACCATGACCCGCGCGTCTTGGGTTGCCCCACGGGCATGGCTTAGTTTCATTGAGTTAGACAAGGCTGTGGTCCTAGTGTGATTAGATTGACTAATTTTCTGTGAGTATGGTTTCAGTGTGCCTGCCCTCTGATGCCCTCTTGCAACACCTACCATCTTACTTGGGTTTCTCTTATGTTAGATGTGGGGTATCTCTTCACAGCTGCTCCAGCAAAGCGCAGCTACTGCCTCTTACCTTTGATGAGGGGTATCTCCTCACCACCGCCCTTCCTCACCTTCAACGTGGGATAGCTTCTCTAGGCCCTCTTGCGCCCACACAGCCACTGCTCCTTGGACGTGGGGAGAACTACTATATGATCCAGCAATTCCAATTCTAAGTACATATCCAGTAGAAATGTGGACTTATCATCACAAATAGATATCTGCATTCATATGTTCATTTCAGCAGTATTCACAATAGCCAAGATACAGAGACAACCTAAGTGTCCATCAACTGACAAAGAAAATATAGTATGTATTCACACTGGAAAATATTCAGCCTTCAACAAAAAGAAAATCCTGCCATTTGAAACAACAGAGATGAATGTGGAAGGCAGTAACCTAAGTGAAATAAGCCAGAAAAAGACAAATATTGCATAGTGTCACTTCCATGCATAATCTTAAAAAATAGTGATAGCTTACAATGAAAAGTGTCAGATTCGTGATCTCTGAAGAAGATTTAACTTTGGGACCAGGGACCAGGCTTGATCACTCAAGAGCTTTTTGTGTAGCAGAGTTTTATTAAAGTGAAAAAGGGCAGAGAAAGCTTCTGACACAGACATCAGAAGGGGGATGGAGAGTGCCCCCCTCAGTAGTCTAAGCAAGGGAGTTATATACTTTTTAATTAGTGATTACAATCAATAAAAAGAATGTCTCAAGTTTGTAAAGATCTTACTAGACCCACTCCCATAATTTACATTTTAAGATAACAGGATTAGCCAGAAGGTTTTCAGGAAGGTGAAACTGTCCTCAAGCAGGATGCACTGTTGTTATATAATTCTTAGTATAGTTTAAAGGGAGTTGTTTGTTATATAATCATCAGTTCTGGGCTTTTATGTGACTAAGACTAATGAATGGAGAGAGAAAGAAAGGGATGTTTGTCCTTTCCTCCTCCTTGAAAATTCCAGACCCCTATCTCTGCTTCGAGAGCCCCAAACTCCTTTCTCCTCCTTGGGGAACCTGGACCTCTCATCAACCTGCCTAGGAATTGACTCTCTCATCCCTCCCTTTTCTTTTAGGAGAATTATGTTGCCAAGGGAAAGGGGCATCATTTTCATTCTGTAACTACTTCCTGCTGTTGAGGGGTGTCGTCCCTAAATTGTTGAGGCAACATGTTCTCCTAACCCTCATATTGAGGGTCTCTGATCCAGGGGCCCTGAGTAATAGTTGGAGGAGGTCGTGGCACTTGAAGAAGACTGGACAACCATTTGTTACTTAAAAGCTTTTAGATGGTTAGAAACAAACCCCACTATACAGTTACAGATGTAAGGCAAAATAGTCATTAAACCAAGTTAAAACATAATCAAAATTAAAAGTCATATTATGTGCATAGTTACATCAGTCTATCCTAGAATTGTTCAGTTCATTTCAGTCACTCAGTCGTGTCCGACTCTTTGCAACCCCATGAATCGCAGCACGCCAGGCCTCCCTGTCCATCACAAACTCCCGGAGTTCACTCAGACTCATGTCCATCGAGTCAGTGATGCCATCCAGCCATCTCATCCTCTGTCATCCCCTTCTTCTCCTGCCCCCAATCCCTCTCAGCATCAGAGTCTTTTCCAATGAGTCAGCTCTTTGCATGAGGTGGCCAAAGTACTGGAGTTTCAGCTTTAACATCATTCCTTCCAATCATCAAATCAAGAAGAGGCATCACATACGATTGTTATTGGTGAAGGTATTCTCAGAGTTGAAGAAAGTCCTTTCCTTAAAGTGGAGAAAACCACAATGGGAAGCCTCCAATCGATGAGGAGGCTGAAAAGCTGAAAGCTGAGCCACATAGTTAATTCTAAGGCTTCAGGATGTATGACAATATCTGGGCATGAAAACTGTCTCCCATAGAGACAGTCCCTTCTTTTTAGAGGCAGTTTGAGCCCTCATTAAAGCTATGGGTAAAACTTTAAACCAACTGTCTTGTATTTCCTGAGTTAGCTTACGTGGACATCTTTTAATAATGTCATTAGCCTTTTCAACTTTTTCTGAAGATTGGGGTCTCCAGGAACAGTGTAAGTGATATTCTATTCCTAGGGCTTTTGACACCCTTTGAGTTACAGCAGCTTTAAAGATGGAGCCATTGTCACTCTGAACTTTAGAGTTTAAGATCCCACTTACATCATGAGAAGTCAAAACAGTAAGATTTTGCCCAGTCATTAACTTTGGACTTTAGTGAATACTGCTTTTGATGTGAAACTAGGTGAGGATCATTGAGTTTGATAATGACAGAAACAGTATTTTGTGCTTGACCCATAGTTTTGCCATCAGCCCACACTCTAGGATTTACATTTTGTTCCATTAGTGGGAGAGAAAGAGCGGGCTCCATATTCATGAAAAACAGAGGCCTGGACCTTGTTCAGAATATCCTTTCCCAGAAGGGGTGAGGGAGACTCCAGCACAAATAGAAAGTTGTGAGAAAATAGTACAGAGTCCTAGTTGCAGCTTAAAGGATGACTGAAATAATAACATTTGGCTCATCCAGACAGTCCCATTATGGTAGTAGATCTGGAGGAAAGTGGACCAGGAGCTTCAGTGAGCACAGAGAAATTTGCCCGAGTATGCAAAAGAAATTGACTGATTGGCCCTCCACAGTTATTAATACCTGGGGTTCCTCAGGTGTTATTAGGACAAAGACTTGTGTGGGGACCCCCAGGCGCATTTAGTCCTGATTGTCCTGAGAGTCCAACCCCTGGGGTCTACACCTCAGAGGGCTGTCTCTTCTCCAGTGTGGTCCTTTACAGATTGGGCATGGAGCCAGGGGCAGCTTAGATGCCTGAGGGCAATCCCACTTGAGATGCCCTTCCTTTCCACAGTAATAACAAGTCCCTCCCTTTTCACCCTGGTCCCTCTGGGCATTTTTCTTCAGGCTATTTCAGAGCAGGTCTGACAGGCATTGTTGGGACTTCAGTCTTTTGCCTGGTTCTTTTTTGCCTCTATTTTCTCCTCATATTCTCTACTGTAATATATTGTCTGAGCCAGGTGCAACAGCTTTTCTAAAGATTGGTTTGGTCCGAATGCCTGTTTTAGGAATGTACAGCAAATATCTGGAGTCAACTGAGTGAGAAATCTATCTTTTAAGATCATTTCTTCCTCTGTGCTTTCAGGATCAATGTCAGTAAACTTGCGAAGAGTCTCCTGTACTCTATACTAGGAGTTTATCAGAAGTTTCCTTCTCTCCCTGTTCTATGTCAGCAAACTTAGCATCAAGTCTCAGCATGCACTCACTTGAGTCCTTCAAGAATACATCCAGCAAAGCAGCTCTGTTATAGGAACTGCTTGGCTTCCAGTAGGGAGGAGGGCTGTTTTGTGCTCCTTCTTTCCCCTTGTCTCACGTTCAAGCCATTCATCTCCAAAAGTAGTAGCTTCCCCCAAAACTCAAGCTCTCAAGTCAGGAGTCAGCCTCTGTCCCAAGACATGAATTACATCTCTCCAAGGTCATAAAGTAAAGTTAGGCCCGTAAAGTCTTCTATGTAATTTTTTGATCCTCTAAATAGTCTACCGAGACTCAGGCAATCCCTCCTAGAAGGGTGCCCTAATTCTCAGCCGGTACAGTTGGGAGCCCAGATACAGGGGCAAAGTAAGAGAACAGGAGGCAGTCATAGGTTTCACACCAAAATACATACCCTTAGGACACAAGTCTGGCCTGTCTTGCAGAGAAATAAAGTGATGTTGCTCAGTCGTATCCGACTCTTTGTGACCCCATGGACTGTAGCCTACCAGGCTCCTCTGTCCATGGAATTTTCCAGGCAAGAGTACTGGAATGGATAGGAGCAACACATACGGCACTTCTACCCATTTCTCTTGTTTTCTATGGAACCGGTCTAGTTGTAAAACAGTATCGTAATTAAGAGACCTTTCAAGAGACCAGCGTTCCCTGTCTTCTAAAGGATACTGTGGCCATTCGGTATCACAGAAGAAGATCTCAAGTGTCTTTTTTAAACTCTGGGGATCAAACTTGTCTGAGTTTTTTACATACATTTTAAAGGAGTAGTTATGGAACTGTTAGTTCCCATCTGTAAGAGAGAAAAAAGTGGCATCCACAGCCGTGGCTCCTTTCCACTGAAGGCATCCCTCCCTGCTCTAGATGCGGGTGTAGACATGCTCTCCACCGAAGCTTTCCTTCCCTGGTAGGACTTAGTCTGTCCCTTACAGATGCAGGTACCTTACTTGTCCCTCCTGGTTCTACCACTGAGGTGGGATGCACCAGGGTAGACCTGATGGCATCCCAGATTGATGTCCAGTTCCTCACCATTAAGACCTTTGTTTGATTTTTGCTCCTTTTTCTCTGATGCCACCTGGGGTGGAGCAGTGTAGCTTTTTAGAATATTTCCCAAGCTGGGACTACTAGGGGAAGCATCCATCTTTCCATGTGCCTATCCTCATTCCTGAGTATAGTCTGACCTCAGTAGAAGCAGTGAGTCATTGCCACATCAGTATATGTGATAGTGAAAGGGTCAGCCAGCTAGGAAAAAGTGATTTTTGTCCTCAAGCTATTAGGGCAATGCCTTCCAGTTCATCTCCACAGATTCCACAGAAAGAATATCTAGGGAGTTGAGACAGAAGTCATCAGGGAGCCTTCTCTGGTCTGTTAAGAGCTAGCACTACCAAAGGAAGAAGCCCATTGCACTTCCAATCTGACCAGATCCTGCAATTCCAGATCTGTGTCCTTAAAAACCACATGGTCACCAGCAGTGCATTTATCCACATAGATAGGCACAGGCATAACAAAGACTCACTTTCAGGTCTCCGGTCCCTGAGGGAGGTAGCCAAGAGAGTAACCTCTAGCCTGAGAGACATGCCTGGACCTAGAGTTCCACCTAGTTCCCAAACGTGCTGCTGGAGCTAGTTCCCCCTCACTCCATACATGCCCCTGGTAACTTTCTAGCAAGGCTTGCCTAGTCTAACTAGGCTAGGTGCTTCCATGCACAGGGTCTAAGTAAAAGTACACAATAACAGCATGGATCACAAGTCCCTTGAAGGTCTATGATCCAACAGATTATGTTAGTAGTTCTAATTCCCCATGCAATTATGAAATGGTCAAAGAGACCAGGAAAAGGTGACCAGTGGCCCTTGGAAAGCATCAATATGAACAAACCTAGTGGAGGTGATGGAATTCCAGTTGAGCTATTTCAAATCCTAAAAGATGATGCTGTGAAAGTGCTGCACTCAATCTGCTAGAAAATTTGGAAAACTCAGCAGTGGCCACAGGACTTTAAAAGGACAGTTTCATTCCAGTGCCAAAGAAAGGCAATGTCAAAGAATGTTCAAAATACCATACAATTGCAGTCATCTCACACACTAGCGAAGTAATGCTCAAAATTCTCCAAGCCAGGCAGGCTTCAACGTACAGGAACCGTGAACTTCCAGATGTTCGAGCTGGTTTTAGAAAAGGCAGAGAAACCAGAGATCAAATTGCCAGTATGCATTGGATCATAAAAAAGCAAGAAAGTTCCAGAAAGACATGTATTTCTGCTTTATTGACTATGCCAAAGCCTTTGTGTGGATCACAACAAACTGTGGAAAATTCTGAAAGAGATGGGAATACCAGACCACCTGACCTGCCTCTTGAGAAACCTGTATGCAGGTCAAGAAGCAACAGTTAAAACTGGACATGGAACAACAGACTGGTTCCAAATAGGGAAAGGAGTACATCAAGGCTGTATATTGTCACCCTGCTTATTCAACTTATATGCAGAGTACATCATGAGAAACACTGGGCTGAATGAAGCACAAGCTGGAATCAAGATTGTGGGGAGAAATATCAATAACCTCAAGTACGCAGATGACACCACCCTTATGGCAGAAAGTGAAGAAAAACTAAACAGCCTCTTGATGAAAGTGAAAGTGGAGAGTGAAAAAGTTGGCTTAAAGCTCAACATTCAGAAAACGAAGATCATGGTATCTGGTCCCATCACTTCATGGGAAATAGATGGAGAAATAGTGGAAACAGTGACAGACTTTATTTTGGGAGGCTCCAAAATCTCTGCAGATGGTGACTTCAGCCATGAAATTAAAAGATGCTTACTCCTTGGAAGAAAAATCATGACCAACTTAGAGAGCATATTAAAAAGCAGAGACATTACTTTGCCAACAAAGCTCCATCTAATCAAGGCTATGGTTTTTCCAGTAGTCATGTATGGATGTGAGAGTTGGACTATAAAGAAAGCTGAGCACCAAAGAATTGATGCTTTTGAACTGTGGTGTTGGAGAAGACTCTTGAGAGTCCCTTGGACTGCAAGGAGATCCAACCAGTCCATCCTAAACGAAATCAGTCCTGAATATTCATTGGAAGGACTGATGCTGAAGCTGAAACTCCAATACCTGGTGTGAAGAACTGACTCATATTTGAAAAGACCCTGATGCTGGGAAAGATTGAAGATGGGAGGAGAAGGGATCACAGAGGATGAGATGATTGGATGGCATCATTGAGTCAATGAACATGAGTTTGAGTAAACTCTGGGAGTTGGTGATGGACAGGGAGGCCTGGCATGCTGCGGTTCATGGGGTCGCAAAGAGTTGGATAGGACTGAGCAACTGAACTGAACAAAGTTTAAACTGAGTTGTTTGTTGTATAATCAGTAGTTCTGGGCTTAAAGGAAAAAAAAAAAACAAAAAACATTTTATGTGACTAAGACTAAGGAATGTAGAGAAAACAAAAATGTTTGTCCTTTCCTCCTTGAGAATTCCAGACCCCTATCTCCTCTTTGAGAGCCTCAGACCACTTTCTTCTCCTTGAGGACCCCAGACTTCTTATCAACCTGCCTGTGAATTGACTCTGTCAATAGTCAAGCTCATGGAATCAAAGGGGAGAATGTTGGTTGCCAGAGTTTGGGGATTTGGACAAAAGCTGAGAGGTTGGTTTAGACTTTAATTATAGGGTTTAGGATCTAAATAAAGGGTTTAGACTTCTAGTTATAAAATGAATAGGTTCTGAGGATCTAAGGAATAGAATAGTGAATATATATATATATATCTGGACATCATGCACTGGATTAAAAAAAAAAATTGCTGTAAATAGGCCTTTAGGAATGTGGTAGTGAAGTGTAGGTGGAAGGGAAGCTTTACATGGTCCTAAAATTTCTGTCCTTTTATGAGCCTCTGCCTCTGTAATGTGAAATTCACAAGAGCTTCTTAGGTTTGAGGGATTTTTGTTGTTTATTGCTGGTGTTTTTCCCTTCTAGACTGGAAAGAATGGCTTGAGTGGGCTGGAGGTGGGTGTTTCCCTTCCCTCAGGACAGCTTGCTATTGTTGTCTAGTCATTCAATGTATCTGACTCTTTTGTGACCCTATGGACTGTAATCTGTCAGGCTCCTTTGTCCATGGGATTTCCCAGGCAACTAGGAGTTGGTTGTCATTTCCTTCTCCAGGGAATCTTGCCCATCCAGGGATTGAACCTGAGTCTCTTGCATTGGCAGATTGGTTCGTTACCACTGAGCCACCAGGGAAGCCCCTTAAGGCAGCTGCTGCTGCTGCTGCTAAGTCCCTTCAGTCGTGTCCGACTCTGTGTGACCCCATAGACGGCAGCCCACCAGCTATGTACTCCTAATACTTGATCAGGCTCTGATAAGTAGTTTTCTTGAGGGCAGGCCATCTGTGCTTCCCTAGTGGCTCAGTCAGTGAAGAATCAGGCTGCAGTGTGGGAGACCTGGGTTCATTCCCTAGGTTGGAAAGATCCCCTGGAGGAGGGCATGGCAACCCATGCCAGTATTCTTGCCTGGAGAATGCCCATAGACAGAGGGTCCTAGCAGGCTTCAGTCCATGGGGTCGCAAAGAGTCCGACATGACTGAGCAACTAAGGACAACACGCACAGGCTGTAAAAGAACAGAGTTCTCTATGTATTTCAAAACAGTTCCCATTCCCCTCCCTCCCTGCCAGGAGCAAAATGAGAATGTTCTCTGGTAGTGACTTTAGAAATCTGTTGAAGGCTTCAAGAGGTATAAGCTCCCAAGTTTGTGGGTGCCCCTGATGGCTGGGTCCCCCTGGAGTGTTTAGCCCTGAGTTGCCCACACTGAATCTCCAGCAGTCTATCATTCACAGTTAAGGTTTTCTACTATAGCACTAATTCCTGCCTCAGTCTCTGCCAGTGAATTTCTTCTCCAGGAAACCATGATGCCCTCTTTTTCCCTGTCTGTATCAATCTTTGGGACAACGGTGTATCCTGTTTTCCTCTCTCATGGATCCAAGAAGGGTTGTTGATTTTTTAGTTTCTTGAGCTTTTCATTTGTTGTTGAGGCTGAGTGACAACTTCTAAGTTTCTTACATGTGGAACAGGAAACTGGGAACCCACAGTTACATGATACGCTGCACTCTCCCCCAAACTGAGATCTCATCACACAGGGGTTGACTGTGGAAGAGAATTCTGCCCTTCCTGAAATCTACTTCTGAGGCGTTTATCTAGAGTTTCCAACGTATGTCATCTAAATCATGTGTGTAGCGGAGTCATACAGATACTTTCCAGCCTTTTATAGAAGTGTCGATTTTGAATAATAATCTTAAGCCTTGTTTTCAAGAATGTTTCTCCTCTCCTTCAATATTGCATAGCACTGACAACTTCATTCAGGCATGCTGTTTTTTTGTTTTTGTTTTTGATGAAAGAATTTGAATGCATGATGCATGCCCGTGCATGCATAGAATACATTACCAAATAGAAGGAATTACCGAATTCCTTCTATTTCAGTAAGAGCTTAGAAAATAATTAAGGATTTAGGGGTTTAAATCCATTCTAAGTGAGCCTGTCTATTAAGAATGTCACCACCACCTCACACACCTTACCCAGCCTTCATTCAGTCAAGTGCTTCTATAATTACACTGTAAGTAGCTAATTAAAAAGAAGGTGTTTAATGTACTGGAGTTAAGAGTGCTTTCTATTCAGGAAATTAGTTCTACTCCTTATTAGGAGGCACAAATAAGCAGTTCAATAATGTGAATCCCCTCGGAAGAAAATACTGACCAGGAATCTTCCTGAAGGTATAATTCCAGCCAGAATAAAGGTGTCTGGGAGAGTGACTTCCCCCACCGCCCCCCACCACCTCCCACCCGCTGCTGCTTCCCTCCTCTTCACATTATTGTTATCTGGTTCCACAGGACAGAGATAAGGAACAGGACTTCCGCATTTCTCAGATGGCCAATCTCTTTATCCTGCCTTGAAAGAGTGATACTCATTTTCTTGCCAGTAGCATTGTTGCCACCATCACAGCTGGATCTTTATTTCTTTTTCAAATAAATAAAATTAAAAGTGCTCAGCACGGCACAGTTCAGCTGTATATCTCCTAGTTGCACACAAATTGAAGCTGCTTTTAACTTGTATTTTTAAACTTCTTTGCCATCCTGCAATGATAAAAGTAAAGAGTCAGACAATGTAGTCCATTTACCTGCCTGCTTTCCCTCTAAATAGACAGCAGTTGGTTGTGAACGTGTTACTAGGGCAATTTTATGGCAGAGAACTCTTCTTCTTAAAAGATGATGGAAATAGCTGGAGAAGAAGACAGATTTTGTTTTCCTTTCAAAAATTCTCGGGCATCTGCAAGGTCAGAGGTGCTGATGAATAAAGTTGAGGTAATTTAATGAAATTTTTGTCGTGAGTAAGGAAGACAGGAGGAAACTGTATTTATTGCAAGATATATAAGGCACTACTTTGCATTCAAAAGTCATAGCATTCGTATTTTTTTTTAACTGAAGTGTAGTTGATATACAATGATTTTGCATTTCCTTTTTTGCATTTCCTTCCAGTGTAGGACACTACAGAACTCTTAAGTTCCCTGAACTACACAGCAGGTTCTCATTAGTTACCTGTTTTATACTTAGTATCAATAGTATATATATGTCAATCCTAACCTCCCACTTCTTCCCACCTCCAGCATTTCCCTGCTTGGTGTCCATAATTTGTTCTGTATACCTATGTCTCTATTTCTGTTTTGCAAATAAGATCATCTGTTACATTTTTCTAGATGCCATGAAGTGAAGTGAAGTTGCTCAGTCATGTCCGACTCTTTGCAACCCCATAGACGGTAGCCTACCAGGTTCCACCATCCATGGGATTTTCCAGGCAAGAATACTGGACTGGGTTGCCACTTCCTTCTCCAGGAGATCTTCCTTACCCAGGGATTGAACCCAGGTCTCCTGCATTGCAGGCAGACACTTTACCATCTGAGCCACCAGGGAAGTCTCTCTAGATGCCATATATATCATTAATATAATATTTGTTTGGAAATTGAGCCCTTGATTGTAAATGCAATCAAGTTAAGATGAGGTCATACAACCTCATCTTACATGAGATGAGGTCAACAACATGAGATTGTTGTTGTTCAGTCGCTCAGTCGTGTCCGACTTTGTGACCCCATAGACTGCAGCACTGCAGAAGAGTGAAAAAGCTGGCTTAAAGTTCAACATTCAGAAAACGAAGATCATGGCATCTGGTCCCATCACTTCATGGGAAATAGATGGGGAAACAGTGGAAACAGTGTCAGAGTATTTTTGGGGGCTCCAAAATCACTGCATATGGTGACTGCAGCCATGAAGTTAAAAGACGCTTACTCCTTGGAAGGAAAGTTCTGACCAACCTAGATAGCATATTCAAAAGCAGAGACATTACTTTGCCAACAAAGGTCCGTCTAGTCAAGGCTATGGTTTTTCCAGTGGTCATGTATGGATGTGAGAGTTGGACTGTGAAGAAAGCTGAGTGTGGAAGAATTGATGCTTTTGATCTGTGGTGTTGGAGAAGACTCTTAAGAGTCCTTTGGACTGCAAGGAGATCCGCCCTGGGATTTCTTTGGAAGGAATAATGCTAAAGCTGAAACTCCAGTACTTTGGCCACCTCATGTGAAGAGTTGACTCATTGGGAAAGACTCTGATGCTGGGAGGGATTGGGGGCAGGAGGAGAGGGGACGACGGAGGATGAGATGGCTGGATGGCATCACCAACTCGATGGACATGAGTTTGAGTGAACTCTGGGAAATGGTGATGTACAGGGAGGCCTGGCGTGCTGCAATTCATGGGGTCACAAAGTTGGAAACGACTGAGTGACTGAACTGAACTGAACTGAGACTGCAGCATGCCAGGCTTCCCTGTCCTTCACTATCTCCTGGAGTTTGCTCAAACTCATGTCCATTGAGTTGGTGATGCCATCCAACCATCTCATCCTCTGTCGTCCCCTTCTCCTCCTGCCTTCAATCTTTCCCAGCATCAGGGTCTTTTCCGGTGAGTCAGCTCTTCACATCAGATGGCCACAGTGTTGGAGCTTCGGCTTCATCATCAGTCCTTCCAATGAATATTCAGGACTGATATGCATTAGGATTGACTGGTTTGATCTCCTTGAAGTCCAAGGGACTCTTACGAGTCTTCTCCAGCATGAGATTAGAATGGCCCTCATGCAGTATAAATGGACACAGACCTAGAGGTGGGACAGTCATGTGAAGACAGACACAGAGGTCGCTGTTACGCTTGCACAAACCACAACATGCCTGAGGCTATCATAAGGAAGAAGAGGCAAGAAAGGACCTTTCTCTGGAGGATTTGGAGGGTAGAGCCCTTCCTCCACCTTGCTTTGGACTTCTAGACTGAAAAACCATGAGAAATGAAATTTCCCTTGTTTTAAGTAACCTGATCTGTGATCATTTGTTCCATCAGCCCTAGAAAACTAGTATACCTTTCTTTGGCTCCTGCTTTGATCTACAAAGATGCCCCATTTCTGGCCCCAAACGCATCAGTTTCTCCTTTGTTATATAAGTTACCTCATATTTGGAGCAAACTCCAAGAGACAGTGAAGGACAGGGAAGCTGGGCACGCTGTAGTCCATGGGGTCGCAAAGAGTGGGGCACGACTTAGCAAATGAACAATGCCAAAATAGTCTTTCCAATAAATTCCCTTCAAACATAGCTTAGCCTACATGAATGCTGTTGTTTTCATCCAACTGTCTGAGCTAATAAACACACATCCTGCTTCCATCTCAGGTGTCTTTTCGTATTGGTAGCCAGTCAGACTTAGTTTATTAAGAAAAATGAATCAAACTTGTAAATCAGGCAAAGGCAGGGCCATGCATACTCTTATAGACATATTAGGTTAGAATTTTGCTTATCAGACCAACACAAAGGTTTTTAAATTATCTATATTTCAGGAATGTACCACTGATAAACTTAATACTTACTGTAAAAGTACATATTCTGTGAAGTTGCAAGTTAACTTCTAGACTTTTGCCTGGTAGAGATGTAAATCAGTATTTTCTGATAGAAAATGTAACTAAAAGGTTTGGGTTTTCTTGCTGTATAGAGCATTAACCAGTTTTGTATCTAATCTAGCAATGTTATGCCCACATTCTTTTCCCCAGTACTATACAATCTTTGTTCCAACAATTATCCTTTGAATCATCTTTGCCTTCCTGCTGATTACTGCATTAATGAGGAGAATTGGTCCTGATGTATTTGTATGAAAATCATATTTTCAACTTCTGGTAATTATCTTTTGACATGCCACATGCACAGATAGAATTATTAGAGAATGTTGATACTTCCAGATTAGCTGAATGACCTTGTGCAAATGTATTCACAAAGCAGAAGTTAGGATTTGATACAAATGGAAAATGTGAAAGAATGTCATTGTGCTTGGACAAAAGAATGATTTTCATTTTCTCCCTTAAGATTAAAAAAATGAATTCCTTTAGACTTAAAAATATATATATTCCTATATGTATTTGTAGAATTATATGTGTATTTCTGATTCTAGAAAGCTAATTTGCTCATATATATTGACTGAGCAATGACTAAGGGTCTCTTAGAGTCTAAGACAAATTTTCACTGACAATCTGTTCTTTAGAGTTATATTAAATATCTTCAAGTCCATGTTATTTCAGCCATTTCTTTGAGCGTAACTAAACTGGACATAGAAGCATAAGAATATTAAATAAACTAAAAATCCAAAGCAGAAAGTTACATGAAACTGATGAGAAAATTAGGCAATTTCTATAGCAATGTCCAACTCGAATTTTCACTGCAATCTTGAAACGTCAAAGTATAAAATGACAAAGAATGATTGCAACGAAATCCTACAACATTTGTAATGTAGGGACAATAAGACATTTTTGAAAAGAACCGCACATCTTCCTAATGGAAAGGGAGTGTGTGTGTGTGTGTGTGTGCGTGTGCGTGTATACCCGCACTCCAGTGCGCATACCACAGAGGTATAAGTTGGGAAAGAATAAAGGGTAGGAAAGGAAATAAGTATACCACCGTTTCCTGAGTGTTATTATATATCCTAGTCTAAAAGTCCATTTAAAAATTGAAGTTTTTAATTCTTGCCATAGGAGAGCATATCATTCCCATTAGAAAATGGAATAGGGTGATTACCTTTCTGACAGTCATGCAGAAACAGGGTTCAAGTTTATTTCTAACTCCAATCCTCTTTATTTTGGATTTTCTGATAAGGGACATTGTATTATTCCAATGAAAAAACTTGTTGAAGCATATAATGTGACTAAGTCTGAGATTTTATTATTTGAGAGATGACCATTATTTTATGTCCCATTGAGAAAGACTAAAATGTTACAACTTAAAGTGATACTGTGTTTTGTTACTAAGTAGTATTTAATTTTCTAGGTATTGAAAAATCATTTTTCCTTATTTAGCAATGGATATTTTTATCATATGTCACCAAAAAAAGATATAAGTAAAATAAATTTTTAGTATGTTCCTTAAGTTTTTCCCCATTCTATGTTTAATTTTTCCAGATAACATTTATACTCACAGTTGTATATTTTTTCCACATACAACTGCTAATTAACATCCACAAGTGCTTCAAAACTAATGATAATGAAGTTTTTTTTTAAACAAATGATTGATTGCTACCCCTGAGGATTTCTTCAAAGCCAGTGATACTTTTTTTTTTTTTAATTTGCTGGCAAATATATACAACTAAGTATCTGTATTTATTTGCCAGTATGTGTGTGTATGTGCATATGTGTACACTCATAGAATTAAATATGTGAATTTTACAAATATGCATATATACTCTCTAACATTTTTAGGTTATGAAAACCTATCAGGAAACACTTAAATATTATTCATTTTGATAGTCTCTTCAACATCCATTTCGTTGTCTTTCATAGAAGAGAAACTCAGAAAATATTTATCAACATGAAGTGGACCTAAAGTATTTTACTCTAATTTTTACAACTTTCAAGTTATTTAGCTTCATGCGTAATAAGGAAATCCCTTGACTAGAGTGAATTTTCTAGATATACTGAAAATATATTCCTAAATGTTGACCATTTACTAGCAATAGAAAACCAATCAAGATAGTAAATTGCAAAATATATCAATGAAGGCAAATTTTTCCTTAGAAAAGATAATTTAAAATTATAGTATTTCAAGGAGGTTTGCAGTGTTATTTGTTGATTTGTGCCTAATTTAATGCCGATTATAAAGCAAACATCTGCTGGGCTCATCCAACCAATCAGTTGAGTAACTAAAGGTAGCAAAATTGGTATGTCTGGTTTTCTATCTAACACAGGATTTCTTTTATTAGTAACATTTTAAAATTGGATTTTTATTACCATTTTATGTGACTTATAATTTGTACATTAAAAATAAAAATTTCAAAAATGATCACTTTGCATCTTATTCATCAAAAATGTAGGACATGAAATCTTGTTTTGATTGAATACTTACATCCCAAACTTCTTAGTGCCCCTATCTATCAGCTGGTCTTCCCATATGTAATTTTGAGTTAAATTTGAAAAAAATTATTTAAACATGTCATACAAATAAGTTTGTATATTCTATAACCAGCTGTTTCTAACAGCAATATTTCAGTGTATCAAAAAGATTATTTCTCTAAGCTACTAGTTTCTAACTAGAAAGCTAGGTTGGCTTTTTAGCTGATGTGTCTGCTGCCGTTCTCCCTCCAGTTTTAGGGAATTTTGCAATTATTCTTCTAACCTGAATGCCACATACAGATACTAACACACACACACACACACACACACACACACACACACACACACACAGAATTTTTAAAGAAATAACATAACATAAAAATCCAATGGCCAGAATAATGTCACATGGTGGTTAAGAATACAGATTTTTTCAGTGAATTGCTAGGTTCAAATCCTGTCTCAACCCCTGAGAGTGATGTAGCCTCTCTGTTCCCATTTCTTCATCTTTAAAGTGGGATAATTAGTTGTACCTAATACATACGATGGAGAAGGCAATGGCACCCCACTCCAGTACTCTTGCCTGGAAAATCCCATGGACAGAGGAGCCTGGTAGGCTACAGTCCATGGGGTCGCTAAGAGTCGGACACGACTGAGCAACTTCACTTTGACTTTTCACTTTCATGCATTGGAGGAGGAAATGGCAACCCACTCCAGTGTTCTTGCCTGGAGAATCCCAGGGACGGGGAAGCCTGGTGGGCTGCCATCTCTGGGGTCGCACAGAGTCGGACACGACTGAAGCGACTTAGCAGCAGCAATACATACGAAGGCTTCGAGGAAAAAGCAATATTTTAAATGAATGGAGAATTCTACCTGCCACATACTAAATCATACAAGTGTTTGCTAACTTTTAAAAAATGACACTATTAGTAGTCACAGCACATACTGAAGGATTTTGTACATCTTTGAAAATGTGATGCAGTGTCCACCTATTTTTGATATTTACTTCTCCCCTTGCCTTACCATAAATACATTTGCTTTTTGCTATTACACTCTCAAAAACTTTATTACAATGAGTAACCAGATATAAAATGCCTCTATAAGTGTTAGTTGCTCAGTAGTGTCCAATTCTTCACGACCTTATGAACTGTAGCCACCAGATTCTTCTGTCCATGTAATTATCCAAGGCAAGAATACTGGAGGGGTAGCCTTTCCCTTCTCCCACGGGATCTTTCTGACCCAGGGATAGAACCTGGGTCTCCTGCATTGCAGGCAGATTCTTTACCCTCTGAGCCAACAGGGAAGCCCATAAAATGCCCATAGAGCTGGTTAATTCACTGAAACATGGAATTAGCTCCAGCCCTACACCCCTCAAATGATTAAACTGTTCTTTTTTGGAAATGAGTAGAACTGGGTTGATTTCACCAAGCAGAGTTTCCAGATTTTAATAAGGCTGACACTGTAGAGCGGCCAATGCTACTTCTGGCTCATAGGCTCTTTCTGAGGAGTTTGTGGAAGGAGACAGGAATACAAACATCTGTGAAGTGATAACGTGATGCCCATGATTTGCTAGTGTTATTGATCACCATCTTCATGTACTAAATCAAGTTCCTTGTGAATAAGGAGCACTGTCTTTGAGGCCTGAAAGGAACTCACAGTGAAGTTTTACAGATGTTTCAAACTCAGTAGGATCCAAATAAAGTCATCTGTTCTGTCTGCCCGTCTGTGCATTTAAAGAATCGAAATAGCTCTCTGCCTCACCTAGGAGTCTGAAACTTGCTTCTTTTTTCGAATAGGATTTGTTTCATGCAAGTATGATTTTCATCAGTCTTTGTTCTTTGTTCCTTTAATTATCTTATACTAAGCATGAATGAGATTCCCGTAAGAGTTGTACTCATTATTAGGAGGTAAAGATAGTTATTTGATAGATGAGGGTACTTGGTATTCTTATTGACCTCAAATTGTCTGATTAGCTCCCTTTAGACTCCCACCTGGTTAAAGTGATAGAAACATTGTGATTATTTTGCATTAGGATAGCTCCCCTTGCAAAAGTTCAGCTGTCCATTTTATTAATACTATTCTATTTGCATGCAAAGTTACATGTTAACTTGTACAATAGTCTATGTTCCCAACACTGCATGGGCTGGAATATTAATTTTGTATAAGATTAAGAAATGTTAGAAGGGAAATTTTTGCAGTAAATTTGTTTGAAAAACAGTAACTTAAAAGAGATTCTTTACCACCAGACTTCTCAGAAGCATGTTAATATACATCACCTTCAACAGAGAGATACAAAATGCTGTGTCTGCCCAACATCTCTACCACTTTTTCCAACTTAAAATACCCCTCAGAATTCATATTATGTGATGCACCACTTGGGAATGGCTTCTTGGTACACTCTTTTTATTTCTGAAAAATTGGGGCTAAAGTATCTGTCTACTATCACTTGAATTCTTTTATCAGTTGGTCCTCCTTCATGTACCCAAGTAATGGAGAGTTAGGGAAAGCAGGGCAGTTGTAAATAACACTAATATATACCCCTTTGCTCATTTCTCCCCCGGGAGAGGCAAGTACAGCTTTGGAATTTACTGTTTCTGTCACCAATGTAGAAATCGAGAGTATTGAGCATATTTATAAAGAAAAGCTATCAGCAAGACCAGCTAGGTCTGCCACTGTACTAGTGAACCTCTCCAGCTGCTTCCCACAGCCTACTGCCAAGCCATGGCTTAAGCAACCCTTCAGTGGCGGTGAAAAACAAATGAACATTTCCCATCAAAACCCCAATGAGAATCAGTGGATAGGTACTCCAGAAAACCAGCTTTGGGTTTACTATGAGGAAAAACATGGTCATACAGAAGGATCAACATGGCAGGATATGTCGCAGAGTAAATAAATGCTGTGAATGTGTGACCCAAAGCCAGTCTACCTGTACCGACGGACCTAGAGAATGTTTCTATTTGGAAGACAACTTAGAGTGATAGTAGATGGATTTCACCTCCTACATCGTCTTAATCCCTTTGGTTTGCTGTCACAGGATATTATAGACTGGGTAGCTTACAAACAGATTTACTTCTCACATTTCTAGAGACTGAGAAATTGAAAATGCGGGTGCTGGCTGATTCACTGTCTAGCAAGAGCATGCGTGGTGTTTCATAGATGACTCTCACATGTGTCCTCAGATGGCAGAAGGGGCGAAGGAGCTCTCCGGAGCCTCTTTATGAGGGCAGTAGTACCATTCACAAGGGTGCCACCCTTATGACTTAATCACCTCCAGGTAGCATCACATTGGGGATTAGAATTTCAATTTATGAATTTTGAAGGTATAAAACATGGAACATACCAAATCCAAGTAATTGTTGGGGCTTTCTGAGCCATATGTGGGGAAAAACTCAAATGCCGGTGTTATAATGTAGCACGAACAATTAACAAAAGATCGAATTAGTAGGAATTAGAGTTTTAACAGTGTATAGGTCACCTGCTGGGCACTGGAACCAGGTGATTGCATCCTAAGACATCTGTCACAGACTTTGGTGCAGTTTTTCACCTGTGTGTGTGCATGCTCGGTTACTTCAGTCGTATCTGATTCTTTGCAACCCTATGGATTGGAGCCCACCAGCTCCTCTGTTGATGAGGATTCTCCAGGCAAGAATATTGGAGTGGGTTGCCACATGTTCCTCCAGGGGATCTTCCTGACCTAGGGATTCAACTCATGACTCCTGAAATAGCCATTATTGCCTTCCTTGTCATTTAACATCTTAAATAAGATATTCAATTACACATCAATAATATTCACTCACTACAGTTAGAGTTATTGAAATGAGAACACTTTTTGATACAACCCATTTGGGTCTGAAAGTATTCACAGAGCTATAGGCTCGATAAAAGTGGAAGAGTCATCATTCCATCTTGTAGAGCAAACCAAGTTGGAAAATCAGGCATGTTGTTATTGGTAAAGAAGCAAGTAGGGAAGAAGAAGGAAATATCCTTGTATAGGAAATTTTAATAGCATAATTCTTTTACCTTAGTGCAGCCTTTAAAATCTTTAAATGGCACCCCACTCCAGTAGTGTTGCCTGGAATATCCCATGGATGGAGAAGCCTGGTAGGCTGCAGTCCATGGGGTCGCTGAGGGTTGGACAGGACTGAGCGACTTCACTTTCACTTTTCACTTTCATGCATTGGAGAAGGAAATGACAACCCACTCCAGTGTTCTTGCCTGGAGAATCCCAGGGACGAGGGAGCCTGGTGGGCTGCCATCTATGGGGTCGCATAGAATCGGACACGACTGAAGTGACTTAGCAGCAGCAGCCTTTAAAATCTTTGTCTATTGAGTACACAATATAAAATGAACTCTGGGGTTTCCCTGGTGGCTCAGTGGTAAAGAATCTTCCTGCCAGTGCAGAAGATGTGAGTCCGATCCCTGATCTGGGAAGATCCCACATGTTGCAGAGCAACTAAGCCCGTGAGTCACAGCTGTTGAGTCTGTGTTCTAGAACCTGGGAACCACAGCTACTGAAGCCCAAGAACCTGTGCTCTGCAACAAGAGAAACGCCTAAAATGAGAGGCCTGGGCACCGCCAACTAGAGAAGTGGCCCCTGCAACTAGAGTAAAGCCCATACAGCAACGAAGACTCAGCACAACCAAAATAAATACTTTTTTAAAAAAATTATGAACTCTATACACCGTACAGCATCAGCATCCTCATACAAAAGCTGTTTGAAATATGTAATGAAGAGCTTTTCCTTGCAGTGTTTCTTTTCCTCTTTACTTTTAACCTTGTCTTCAGGCTTAAACAGAATGTCAACCATCTAATTTTATGGAACTTCTTGTGAATTGGGCATTGGGTAAATGATAAAAACAATTGTAGGTTTTCATCATAGAATGAGAAGCAAGGAGAATAACATATACATGTTCTAAAATCTAAATGTCTTCAATATCAGAATATAGTACTGACTAAACATTAATATTAATAGAATGTGCTTTGCATCTTTTCCTGATTCCAAGTAACTAGAATCTTGAATGTTCATGATGACTGGGATTGTCTTTGGTCATGGAATTGAAAATGTGGTTGGAACTTCATTAACATTCTAGTCGCTCTTGTACTGATGGGATAAAATGCATATGGTAAAAAGAAAGCAGAAATGTATCACATAAATATCAGAAGGCCTTATCCATCAGATTAAAGAAACTTAGAATTGCAACAAATTGTTGTAGACTAATTTAAACTTCCTTTTTCCAAATAAGGAAACAGACCCCAAGAAATATAGCCATGTGTGCTAAGCACTTGCTTCAGTATGATGGGGACAAAGCTAAAACTCAGACTGTAAGATTTTATCATCTTAGTGTTCTTCCCACTTACGCAATAGAAATGATTTTAAAATGATAAAATCATAAACTGGTATAAGCAAATTCCCTTCTCATCCGGTATTTGCAATGACGATAATTTGGAAGGTCAGAACCACATTTTCCCCCCCATTATTCTGCAAGGAATGTGCACTGAAACAGTTTGAAAACTTTATGGGATGTAGGCTTCCTATTACAATTGCCCGAAGACTAAAACATTCACATTGTTAATTTTTGAAGACACAGCCATTTCCAAACTGTTTTTATTTTCACTATGTTTTATCTCTTACTTTCTTACACTTCATGAAGATTAAGATCTTTGTAATTTAAAAATTATGCAACAGCTGCTGTGAACGGCTTTTTACACTGGAACATGAAATTTATATTGGGAAAATACCGATTACTAGCTATAAAATATGTATGAGCCTCCGCAGCCAACTTTGTAAAATGGAATTTCTCCTCACAGCAAAATGGAACGGTTACTTTGCTTGGGGGATTCTCTATTAAAGGAGAATTGTATTGATATGTGTTAAGTATTGTTCTACTACATGAATAATGCAACCATCCACTGTGATACTATTTTGGAATTATTTCTGTGCCAATTTATTATTTAGACACTTACCTATTATATGCTGCTGCCTTTTGTAGCAAACCTTATTTTTTTTGATAGAAGGCATAACTGTATACCTATAGATGACAAATGTATGAAAAGTGAAAGTGAAGGTCGGTCCCAGGGACTATACAGTTCATGGAATTCTCCAGGCCAGAATACTGGAGTGGGTAGCTGTTCCCTTCTCCAGGGGATCTTCCCAACCCAGGGATCGAAGTCAGGTCTCCCGCATTGTAGGTAGATTCTTTACCAGCTGAGCCACCAGGGAAGCCCAAGAATACTGGGGTGGGTGGCCTATCCCTTCTCCATTGGATCTTCCCAACCTAGAAATTGAAGCGGGTCTCCTGCATTGCACATGGAGTCTTTACCAGCTGAGCTGACAAATGTATATTTGTAATTAATTTTGATTCTGTGTGTTTTCATGGCTAATGAGACAGGCATGTTTTATATTTTAATACTATACACACTATACATATCAACCAGAAAAACACCATATTATTTGAGGGAGGGTTATGTTTATGATGAATGACAGAAAGTAAGCTGTCAGGGATTTACTTTAAAAATTGTTTCCCCAAGCATTTTGAGCTTTTCACAGAGATAGTGCTTTGATCTTATTTTATTCTCTTAACTATGTAAGTCTTACAGGGTTATTATCCATGTTTTCAAAATTAAGACACGTGGTGGTTTAAATATCTTTTGCCAATGCTACCCCCAAATAGCCAAATTATTAATCTTCACAAAGTACTTGTCATAAAATATTGTCAAGAAGCTTTAAAATCAACATTTCATGGTCCCCTGAATGGAGTACAAGGAGAAATCTATTCTTCACATTTCAAGTCTTTTTGAGAAGGGCAGCCAAGTTACTTTGCAGCCCTTTCTAACCCCACTCTCTAAATACACCTTATACACCATAATCCCGCCAGACCCTTTTTTTTCTGTTTCATTCCATGGCTTAGACCCCTCCACAGTAAACTCTGTCCATCACCGTCTTTAACAGTTCTCACCATCCTTTCAAACACAACTCTGCAGCCGTTATTCTTTGACAGTCCGATGGCCTCTCATTCTATGTGACTAGACATCTCGGGGGGTGGGCGTGGGAGTGGGGGCCTGTGTGCTCCTGATAATTTTTCCCAATTGAATTACAGTCAGTTGTACAGGTCAATATGTGAGAGGTAGAGCTACACTGCCTGGGTTTAAATTCCAAATATACTATTTACTAGCTGTGTGCTTTGGGGTAGGTTATTAAACCTCTTGTTACATATCTTAGCTTGTAGCTGCTACAACAAAGTACCGTAGACTGTGTAACTCCTAGTTCTGCAGACTGGTGAGTCCAAGCTCATGGCACCAGCATGATTGAATGAGGCCATGCTTCCTAGTTCATTGCTGGGCCTGTTTTACTGCGTCCTCACATGATGACTCAGATAGTAAAGATTCTCCTTGCAATACAGGAGACCTGGGTTTGATCCTTGGGTCAGGGAGATCCCCTGAAGAAGGGAATGGCAACCCACTCCAGTATTCTTGCCTGGAGAATTCCATGGACAAAGCCTGGCGGGCTACAGTCCATGGGTTTGCAAAGAGTCACATAGGACTGAATGACTAACAATTTCAGATGGTGGAAAGAGCCAGGAAATTCTTGGGCAGCTCTCTTATAAGACCATTCATGCCATTCATGAGGAATTCAGTGTATAATTACGGGGAGACATTAACGTTAAAGCCACAGTAACGACTCAGTTACTTCATATAGACAGAGGAATTACTAATAGCATCTAGTTCACTCATTTTATTTTTTAATTGAGATATAGTGATGTACAGTATTATATGTTATAGGTGTACAACAGAGTGATTTACAATTTTTTAAGATTATGCTCACTTTTATAGTTATTACAAATTATTGGCTATATTCGTGTGGCTGTAACAGTATATCTTTGTAGTATATTTAAGTATAATGGTTTGTGCCTCTTAATCTCCTACTGCTCTCTGGCCCCTCTCCCCACTAGTAACCACTAGTTTGTTCTCTGTATCTGTGAGACTGTTTCCTTTTTGTTCTGTTCAGAACTTTTATTTCTTAGATTTCATGTATAAGTGATATCATATAGTATCTGTCTTGCTCTGGTTTATTCTTCATAGGATATCTCCCAAGGTAATCCATGTTGCTGAAAATGGCAAAACGCCATTCTCTTTTTGGCTGAGTACTATTCTGTTGTACGTATGTGTGTGCCACCTCTTACACACTGCTCTGTGGATGAACGCTCAGCTCCTTTCCATATCTCGGCAATTGTAGATAACACTGCTATGAACACGGGGTGCTTGCATTTTTTTGAATACAGTGCTCACTTTCACTTTTTTCAGATATATACCCAGGAGCAGAATTACTATGTTACACGGTTGCTCTATTTTTAGTTTTTTGAGAGACTGCCACACTGTTTTCCACAGTGGCTGGTTTAGCTTATCACTAACCATGTACAAGGCTGCTTCTTTCTCCAAATCCTTTTAATACATTTGATTTTTGTGGTCTTTTTGGTAATGGCCATCTGGCAGGTATAAGATATTTCATTGCAGTATTAATTTGCATTTCTCTGATTAATAATGTTGAGCATCTTTACATGTGCCTGCTGAGCATCTGTATGTCTTCTTTGGAAAAATGTCTATTCAGATCTTCTGTCCATTTTTTAATCAGATTGTTGTTTTGTTTTTTTTTTTAATTTTTGATGGTGGGTTGTATGAATTGTTTATATATGTTGGATATTAACCCATTACTAGTTATATTATTTGGGAGAAGGCAGTGGCACCCCACTCCAGTACTGTTGCCCGGAAAATCCCATGGATGGAGGAGGCTGATAGGCTGCAGTCCATGGGGTCGCTAAGAGTCAGACATGACTGAGCACTTCACTTTCACTTTCCACTTTCATGCATTGGAGAAGGAAATGGCAACCCACTCCAGTGTTCTTGCCTGGAGAATCCCAGGGACGGAGAAGCCTGGTAGGCTGCAGTCCATGGGATCACACAGAGTCGGACACGACTGAAGCGACTTGGCAGAAGCAGGCAGCAGCAGTTATCTTGTTTACAAATATATTCTCTAATTCAGTAGGTTGTCTTTTTTGTCAGTGGTTTCCTTTATTGTACAAAATCTTTTAAGTCTAATTATGTCCCATCTGTTTATCTTTGCTTTTAATTCCTTTGCTTTAAAAGACAAATCCCAAAAACTATAGCTGTGATTTATGTCAAAGACTATTCTGCCTATGTTTTTCTCTAGGAGTTATATAGTTTCATGTCTTACGTTTAGGTCTTTAATTGATTTGTTTATGTTTGTATATTTTATGAGAGAATGTTCTAATTTCATTCTTTTACATGCACCAAGTTTTCCCACACCACTTATTGAAGAGACTGTCCTTTCTCCCTTGTATATGCTTACCTCCTTTATCATAGTTTAATTGCCCAAAAGTGCTTGATTTATTTCTGTGCCTTCTCCGCTTCATTGAGCTACATGTCTGTTTTTGTGACAGCACCACACTTATTTGACTTAATAGTTTTGTAGTAGAATCTGAAGTCAGGTGTGTGATTCCTCCAGCCTTCTTTGTCAACATTGTGTTGAATATTCTGGGTCTTTTCTGTATCTTTACAACTTTTTAATTGATTTTTTCTAGTTTTGTGAGAAATTCTATTCATATTCTAATAGGAATTGCATTGAATCTGTAGATTACCTTGGGTGGTATGGTTATTTTAACAACATTAAACCTTCCATTCCAAGAACACTGTATATCTTAACATCTGTTTGTGCCATCCTCAGTTACTTCCATCAATGTTATGGTTTTCTGAGTACAGGTCTTTTACCTCCTTAGGTAGGTTTATTCCTAGGTATTTTATTCTTCTTGGTGCAATGGTAAATGGGATTATTTCTTTTTCTGATCTTTCATTGTTAGTGTTTTGAAGTGCAACAGATTTCTGTGTGTTAATTTTGTAGCCTGGAACTAAGTGAACTAATTGATGAGCCCTAGTGGTTTCTCAGTGACTTCTTTAGATTGATTTTTGCATCATGTCATCTGCAACCAGTGACAGTTCTGCATGTTCCATTCTGCTTTGGATTCTTTTTATTTATTTCTTTTTCAATTTCTGTGGCTAGAATTTCCAGTCGGAGAAGGTGATGGCACCCCACTCCAGTACTCTTGCCTGGAAAATTCCATGGGCAGAGGAGCCTGATAGGCTGCAGTCCATGGGGTCACTAGGAGTCGGACACGACTTCACTTTCACTTTTCACTTTCATGCATTGGAGAAGGAAATGGCAACCCACTCCAGTGTTCTTGCCTGGAGAATCCCAGGGACGGGGGAGCCTGGTGGGCTGCCGTCTATGGGGTCGCACAGAGTCAGACATGACTGAAGCAACTTAGCAGCAGCAGCAGCAGCAGCAGAATTTCCAATACTGTGTGGAGTCATAATGGTCAGAGTGAGCATCCTTGTCTTGTTCCTGATCTTTCAGGAGACTTTCAGCTTTTCTCTGTTGAATATGATCTTAGCTATGAGTTTGTCATATATGGCCCTTATTATGTTGATGTATGTTCCCTCTGTGCCCACTTTCGGCAGACTTCTTATCTTAAAGGGAATTGAATTTTGTCAAAGCCTTTACTGCATCTATTGGGATGATTATATGGTTATTATTCTTCAACTAAAAAATTTTCTTGTAGTTTATTTGTCTGTGTCTTGGTTGACACTCCAGGGGTCTGCATTGCAGCATGTGGATGGCTTGGTGTATCCATGTTGCCAAAATGGCATTATTTCACACTATCTCATGGCTAGGAGACATTCTGTAGTATGTATGTACCACATGTTTTTTAATCATTCATTGGTCAATGGACATTTTGATTCCTTCCAAGTCTTAAATATTGTAAATAGTGCTGTGGTGAATACAAAATATTCACAAAATATTATTTGTGTGCTTATTGACTCATAGTAAAATTGGCCCCTCATAGGGTTTCTCTCTTCACCGATTTGTGAGGAACCTCTATGCTGCTCTCTATAGAGGAGTACCAGATTACATTGCTCCAACCGTGTCAGAGGGTTCTCTTTTTTTTCACAACCTATGCAGCTTTATTTCTCTGTAGTCCTTTGGGTGATGACGTTACATTAAAAAGCAGTAATTGGAGACATGAAATCATGTGTTGTTGTTGTTGTTGTTTTTAAACTGTGGGCTGACAATATACCAGTTGAAGTGCATGCTTGACAGAGGGCCTGGATCAGAAGACGGTGATGATTTAGTTGCTAAGTCATGTCCAACTCTTGGGACCCCATGGGCTGTAGCTTGCCAGGTTCCTCTGTCCATGGGATTTCCCAGGCAAGAATACTGGAATGGGTTGCTGTTTCCTTCTCCAGGGGATCTTCCTAACCCAGGAATCGAATCGAACCCAAGTCTCCTGAATTCCAGGTGGATTCTTTACCGACTGAACTAGAAGAACCTTCTTTCAAACACCTGCTGCTGCTGCTGCTGCTGCTAAGTCGCTTCAGTTGTGTCCGACTCTGTGCAACCCCATAGACGGCAGCCCACCAGGCTCCCCCGTCCCTGGGATTCTCCAGGCAAGAACACTGGAGTGGGTTGCCATTTCCTTCTCCAATGCGTGAAAGTGAAAAGTGAAAGTGAAGTTGCTCAGTCGTGTCTGACTCTTTGCAACCCCATGGACTGCAGCGTATCAGGCTCCTACGTCCATGGGATTTTGCAGGCAAGAGTACTGGAGTGGGGTGCCATTGCCTTCAAACACCTAGCCCAATACACTTCTTCAGGTAGGAATTGTTTTCAGCCTCACAAGCCTTGTGAATAAGTGATCACAAGCTGCCCTTTGCAAGTTGCAGTTGCAGAAAGCGGCCACAAGGCGGCAGCACTTCCACCCCACTCTGGTTACTGCTTCAACTGCAGCCTTAGGGAAAAGTCGTGTCCTGGGTGGAAGTTAGAGTGGAATGTGCCAGTACAAAGACCCAAGGACTTGAATCTCATTACTTCACCCCTCTTACCCTTAACAGCCCAGATTAACACGAATCTCTGCCAAAACTGGATCCTCAGGGTGATTGGTACGTGGGGTGAACGACTGAAAAAGCAGGTGAGAACCCAGCCCTTGGAAACTGTGGACACCAGGGGACAGTTTAAAGCTCTTTCAACCCACAGTGTGCACCATCCTTTGGATACACTAGGCTTTGTATGGGTGTAGGAAGGCCCAGTTGTATCCCAGCTCCTGTTGCCATCCAGAGAGTGGGGCAATCAGGGTTGGAGGGGGCTTCATTTTCGAGCACCTCTAACTGTCTCCTTAGCATTTGAACTATCCAGCTTTGGGACTGGAGCGTGCATGGGATCCAGGCTCAGACAAAAGTAGAGGTCCCCAGTGCCTCAGTGGAAGACAATTGCCATTTCTACCTCTTTCTTTCTTTGAATTTTTGTTCTACTTTGGGGTGTAATTGATTCGGAGTTGTGTATTTTGAGGTGTACAGCCACGTGATTCAGTTGTGGACATGCTTAGGACTGTTCTTATTTGAATCTTTACACGTGTGGATGCATGCACGTTGTTAATTGTGTTTCCTGTGCTCCACAGTGGGTCCTTGGTGGTTATGGATTCCCAGGATACTTGTGTGTATATGTTAATGCCAGACTTCCGAATTATCTTTGCATCCATATTTCATCTTTGTGGGTTATCATTTGTTGTTGTTGTTGCTCCAAGTCTGGGAGTCTGTTTCTGTCTTGGAAATTGATTTATTCCATGAAATTCTACATTCTGCCTATGGGTGATATCCTAAGCTTGTATCTTTCTCTGTCCCACAACAGTCAGTGTCCAAGCGTGGCTAGATCCATTCATATTGTAAACTAGCATTATTTCATGGTGTCTCATGGCTGAGAGGTATTACACTGCATCATGTACCAGACATTTTTTAATCAGTCAACTGTCAATGGACATTTTGATTCGTTTTGGGTCTTGGATATGGTAAATCATGCTGCAGTGAATATTGAGGTGTGGTTATTCTTGCACAATATTATTTTGTTTGCAGATTGGTCTGTAGTTGAATTGGCCTCTCATAGGGTTCCTCTCTTCATAGATTTGTGAGGAACCTCTGTACTGCTCTCCACAGAGGGACTTCCAGTTCACATTGTTCCAACACTGTGGGAGGGTTCTCTTTATTCCATGGCCTGCGCAGAATTATTTCTCTGTAGTACTTTGGATGATGACCACTTTGAGGAGTGTGAGGGAATCCTCACTGACATTTTTATTTGCACTGCAAAAAAAGTAGTGGTTTGAGGCCTGAAATTGCATGGGTTTTTTGCCTGTTTGTTTTAAACCTTGGGCCCACAGTATACCAGTTGAAAGTGCCTACTTGGCAGTGGGAGTGTTGTAGACCTCTCTCTCAATTGCCTAGCCCGGGACATTTCTTCCAGCAGTTACTGTGTACAGACCCACAGGCCTTGTGAATCGTGAATCACAAGTGCAGACAAGCTGCCCTTTGGAAATTGCAGTTGCAAGACGCCTCCACAGATGGCGGCTCTTCCTCCTGCCCCACTCTGGTTACTAGATCAACCAGAGCCTCAGGGCAAGCTGTGTCCTGGGTGGTAGTTAAGAATGGAAAGTGCCAGCACAAAGTCCCCAGGGCTTAGGGCTCATTACTACATCCCTCTTAAGAGCCCAGACTAACACCAATCCCTGCTAAAACTCTATCCTCAGGGTGCTGTAGTATGTGCCTGGAATGAGTGTGAAAAAGGAGATCAGGGCTGGAGACCAGGGGAAAGTTTAAAGCTCTTTCTGCCCAGAGTGTGCACCATCCTTTGGATACACTTGGCTTGGTATGGGTGTAGGAAGGCCCAGCAAGATCCACAGCTCGTGTTGCCAACCAGAGAGTGGCCAGGTACTCGGGGTTGAAGGAGCTTCATTTGCTGGCATCTCCTCCTCATCTCCTTAGCATTAAAACAATTCAGCTTTGGAACTGGAGTCCAGGCCTGTGACACAAGCAGAGGTCCCCAAGACCTGAATGGAATACAGTCACTTTTTATCTCTTTTAATTGAATTTTTAATTTTGTTTATTGGTATAGTCCATTTAGAAGGTGATATATTTTGAGATGTACAGTCACATGATTCAGTTCTAGATTTACATATGACTGTTGTTGTTGTGTAGTTGGTAAGTCGTGCCTGACCCTTTTGGTCACCAGGCTTCACTGTCCATGGGATTTCCCAGGCAGGTATATTGAAATAGGCCATTTCCATCTCTAGGGGATTTTCCCACCCCAGGGATCAAACCATCACCTCCTGTACTGGCAGGCAGATTCATTACCCCTGAGCCAACAGGGAAGCCCCTGATATATGACTATTGCTATTTGAAACTTTTCATGTATGAATTAATACACAGTGTTGATTGAGGATCACTGTGCCCTACAATAGGCCTTTGTTGATTTTGTATTTCCAGAATATGTGTGTGTATGTAAGTTAATACCAGCCTCCTAAAACCTCCTTTCCCCCATGTGTCCTCTTTGAGAACCATCAGTTTTCTCTTTCTGTTTCGAATATTCATTCATTCCTATGAAAATCTAGATTCTAAGTATAAGTGATAACCTAAGCTATTTATACTTCTCTATCTCACAACATTTAGCATCTGGGCATGTCTGTGTCCTTCCACATTACTAAAATGTCATTATTTCATGCAATCTCATGGCTGAGAGATAATCCATCATATATGTGTACTATTGGCTTTTTAATCATTCGTCTGTCAATGGACATTCTGATTCATTCTGAGGCATTGTAAATAGTTCTGCAGTGAATATTCAGGTGCAGTTATCTTTGCAAAATATGATCCCTTATGGGAGTGCCCCCCTCATTGGGTACCACTCTTCGTAGATTTGTGGGAGCTTCTATATGGCTGTCCTTAAAGGGAGCGCCAACTTACATTCCCAGCAACAGTGTAGGAGGGTCCCCTTTCTTCCAGGCCCTATCCAGCGTTTATTTCTCTGTAGGCCTCTTGAGGATAACCACTTTGATTTGTATGAGGGAATCCTCATTGTTGTCTTGTTTTGCATTACATTAAAAAGTAGACTTTTGAGGCATGAAGTCATATTTTTTTTTCTTTTAAGCTGTGTGATGATAATATACCAGTGGAAAGTGACTCTTGACAGTGGACCCACTTTAGAGCTCTGTTTCAAATCCTTGCCCAGATCATTTCTCTAAGCAGGTATTGTTTACAAACCCCAAGGCCTTGTGGAGTAGCAAGTGCTGACAATCTGCCCTTTGTAAGTTGCAGTTGTGCGAAGTGTCCACAAGGCGGCAGCACTCACTCCTGCCCCACACGTAACTGCAACCACCAGAGCCTTAGGGAAGTCCTATTGAGGGAGGGGGGGGAGTCTCACCCGAGTGCTTGAGTCTCATTACTTCATCCCTCTTACCCTTAGGAGCCAACCGAGGCTTGGTATGAATGCAGGAAGGGTTGGACCCCAGCTCCTGATGCCATCCAGAGAGTGACAGGGCAAACAGGGTTTGAGGGGGCTTTTTTTGCTGGCACCTCTTCCCCATCTCCTTTGCTTTAGAAATAGCTAGCTTTGGGACTGGAACGTGCATGGATTCCAGGCTTCAGACAAAAATAGAGTTCCCCAGTGTCTCAGTGGAATACAATCGCCATTTCTCTCTTTTTAAATTTAACTTTTATTTGCGAGTATAAATGATTTAAAAGGTTGTATATTTTGAGGTGTACGGCCACGTGCTTCAGTTGTAGATGTATGTATGACCATTTTGTTTGAATATTTGCACATGTGGATGAATGCACATTTTTAACTGAAGTTTCCTAGCCCAGCGGAGAAGGCAATGGCAACCCACTCCAGTGTTCTTGCCTGGAGAATCCCAGGGACGGCGGAGCCTGGTGGGCTGCCGTCTATGGGGTCGCACAGAGTCGGACACGACTGAAGCTACTTAGCAGCAGTAGCGGCGGCAGCAGTCCAACAGTAGGTCCTTGCTGATTATGTATTTCCCATATACTTATGTGTATATGTTAATGCCAGCCTTCTAAAATTATTTTTGCATTCATGTTTCGTCTTTGGGGACTGTTGTTTTTTTCCCAAGTCTGTAATTCTGTTTCTGTATTGAAAGTCATTCATTCCTATGAAATTCTACAACCTATGTGATATCCTAAGCTTATATCTTTCTCTGTCCCAGATAAGTTATCGACTAAGCATGACTGCATCCATCCATGTTGTGAAAATGGCATTCTTTCATGATATCTCATAGCTTAGAGATAATCCATTGTATAGTGTACCACATGCTTTTTAATCATTTATCTGTCACTGGACATTTTGATTCCTTCTAGGTGGGATGCTGTAAATAGTGCTGCAGTGAATATCCAGGTGCAGTTATCTTTGCAAAAATATTGTTTTTTGTTGACCCCATCGTGGAATTCCCCCCTCATAGGGTCCCAAGTTTTCATAGATTTGTGAGGAACCTCTGTATCATAGAGGTAGTACCAATTTACATTTTTACCAGCAGATTAGGAGGGTTCTCTTTCTTCCAGGCCCTAGCCAGCATTTAATTCTCAGTAGGCTTTTGGATTATGACCACTTTGACTCTTGTGAGGAAATCCTCATTCATGTTTTCATTTACATTCCATTAAAAAGCAGCGATTTGAGACATGAAATCATTCAATTTTTTCCTTCAAACCATGGTCTGACAGTATCCAGATGAATTGCCTGCTTGTCAGTGAGCCGGTTTCGAACTCTCATTCAAATGCCTAGGCCAGGACATTTCTGTGGGCAGGTGTTGTTTCAGCCCACAATGTAAAAACGTTAGCCATTGAGCCATGTCCGACTTTTTATGACCCCACAGACTGTAGCCACCAGGCTTCTGTCCATGGGATTTTCCAGGCAAGAATACTGGAGTAGGTTGCCATTCCCTTCTCCAGGGGATCTTCCCGACCCAAGGATCAAACCTGGGTCTCACACAGTGCAGGCGGATTCTTTACCACCTGAGCCACCAGGGAAAGCAAGAGCTGACATGTTTCTCTTTGGCAGTTGCAGTTGAGGGCAGTGTCCACAAGGTGGCAGCACATCCTCCCGCCCAACTCTGGCTACTGCATCAACCAGAGCTTTAGGGAAAGTCGTGTCCTGGGTGGAAGTTAGAGTGGAATGTGCCAGTACAAAGACCGGAGTGCTTGAGTCTCATTACTTCATCCCTCTCACCCTTAATAGTTCGGACTAACACGATTCCCTGTCAAAACTCCATCCTCAGGGTGCTGTAGTATGTGGCTTGTGTGACCGTGTAAAAGGAGGCTGGGGCTGCGAACTCCAACCCTAGGAGCTGTGGAAACCAGGGGACATTTGAAAGCTCTTCCAGCCCAGAGTGTGCACCATCTTTTGAGTGCTCTAGGCTTGGTTGTGTTGTAGGCAGGTCCCCTGGCTCCATATCTCCTAATGCTCTCCAGAGAGTGATTGGGCCTCAAGGTCCAAGCGGCCTTCAGTTGCTGCCTCCTCCTCCCTATTTTCTTGCCTTAAAACCATCCATCTGTGCAGGAGCCTGCATGAGGTCCAGGATTCACACAAGCAGAGATCCCCAATGCCTCAGTGGGATATGATCGCCTTTTCTCTTTTTTTAACTAAACTTTTGAGTATAATTGATATAGAAGGTGGTGTATTTTGAGGTTCAGCCAAGTGATTCATTTCTAAATGTACATATGACTATTTTTGTTTGAATTTTTTCACATATAAACTAGTGCATAGCGTTGTTTTATCTTCCTGTGAACTACACTAGGCCCTTACTGACAATGTATTTCCAGTATATTTCTGTATGTCTATGTATATGCAAAACTCCCAAACTAACCTTGACCCCATTCATTTTTGGAAGCCATTGGTTTTTATTTTTTCTAAGTTGTGTGTTTTGTTTTGGATATTCATTCATCCCTATGAAATTCTAGATTCTACCTGCCTTGGGTCCATCCATGTTGCTAAAATGGTATTATTTCATACTATCTCATGGCCAAGGGATATTCTGCTGTATATATCTACCACATGATTTTCAATCATTCATCTGTCAGTGGACATTTTGATTCTTTCTGAGTCTTGGGTGTTATAAATAGTGCTTCAGTGAATATTGAGGTGTAATTACCTTACAAAATATTGTTTGTATGCATATTGGCCCCGTGGTAAATTCGGCCCTTCATAGGGTACCTGGCTTCATCGTTTTCTAAAGAACCTCGATACTGCTCTCCATAGAGGGAGTACCAGTTTACATTGCTACGACCAACCTAGATAGCATATTCAAAAGCAGAGACATTACTTTGCCAACAAAGGTTCGTCTAGTCAAGGCTATGGTTTTTCCAGTGGTCATGTATGGATGTGAGAGTTGGACTGTGAAGAAGGCTGAGCACCGAAGAATTGATGCTTTTGAACTGTGGTGTTGGAGAAGACTCTTGAGAGTCCCTTGGACTGCAAGGAGATCCAACCAGTCCATTCTGAAGGAGATCAGCCCTGGGATTTCTTTGGAAGGAATGATGCTAAAGCTGAGACTCCAGTACTTTGGCCACCTCATGCGAAGAGTTGACTCATTGGAAAAGACTGATGCTGGGAGGGATTGGGGGCAGGAGGAGAAGGGGACGCCAGAGGATGAGATGGCTGGATGGCATCGCTGACTCGATGGATGTGAGTCTGGGTGAACTCCGGGAGTTGATGATGGACAGGGCGGCCTGGCGTGCTGCGATTCATGGGGTCACAAAGAGCTGGACACGACTGAGCGACTGATCTGATCTGATCTGAACAGTGTAGGAGGGTTCTCTTTCTTCCATGACCTACCCAGCATTATTTCACTGTAGCGCTTTTGTTGATGACCTCTTTGACTGTTGTGGGGGAATCCTCATTGTCGTTTTGACTTGTATTAAAAAGCAGAGATTTGAGGCATGACATTTCTTTTTAATCTATGAGCTAACGATACACCAATTGAAAGGTGCTGCTTTACAGTGGGCCTGGTTTAGAACTCTCTTTCAAATGTATAGCTCAGGACCTTTCTTTGGGCAGATACTGTTTTCACTCTAGGGGCCTTGTGAAGCTCGAGTGCTGACACGCTGCCCTTTGTTGCAGTTTCAGGACATGTCCACAAGAGGGAAGCACTTACCCCTCCCTCTACCCTGGTTACTGCTTCAGCCAGAGCCTTGTCCTGTCCTGGGTGGAAGTTAGAGTCGAGTGTGCCAGCACAAAACCCCGCAGACTTGAGTCTCATTCCTTCATCCCTTTTACCTTTAAGAGCCCAGACTAACAGCAGTCTCTTCCGAAACTCGATCCTCAGGGTGCTGCAGTAAGTGGACTGTGAAAATACAGGCTGGAGCTGGGAACCTCACCCCCAGGCAATGTGGAGAACATGGGACTTTTTATAGCTCTTTCAGCCCAGAGTGGCACCGTCCTTTGGGTGCACTAGGCTTAGAGTGGCTGTTTAGGAAGGCCCAGCTGTACCCACAGATCCTGGCGCCATGCAGAGTGTGACCGGGCAATCAGGTTTGAGGGGGCTTTGTATGCTGGCTCCTCTTCCCCCATCTCTTTAGCCTTAGAACTGTCCAGCTTTGGGACTGCAGTGTGCATGGGTTTCAGGCTTGGGACAAAAGTAGTGGTCTCCTGTATGAATTTTTATTTTACTTACAAGTACAATTGCTTTAAAAGGCTGTGTGTTTTGAGGTGTGCAACCACATGAATCAGTTGTAGATGTGCGTAAGCGATATTATTTGAATCTTTGCGTATGTTCATGAATGCACATTGTGAATTGGAGTTTCCTGCACCCAACAATAAGTTCTTGCTGGTTATATACTTCCAATTTACTTGTGTATACATGTCAATGCCAGCCTTCTATATTATCTTTGCATCCTGTTTCATCTTTGGGAGCCATCAGTTTGTTTGCCAAGTCTGAGTCTGCTTCTGTTTTGGAAATTCATTTGTTCCTATGACATTCTAGATTGAATCTGTAAGTGACAGCCTAAGCTTTCTCTGTCCCACACTCATTAGCGTCTAAGCATGCCTGGGTCCATCCGTGTTGCTAAAATGGCATTATTTCATGATATCTCGTGACTGAGAGCTAATCCACTGTATATATGTACCACATGCTTTTTAATCATTCAACTGTCAGCAGACATTTTGATTCCTTTTGAGCTTTGGAGGTGGTAAATAGTGAATTATTTACTACAGTGAATATTGAGAAGCAGTTATCTTTGCAAAATATTGTTTTCTATGCATATTGGCCCAGATTTGAATTGCCCGCTCATAGGGACCCTCCTGTATAGATTTGTGAGGAACCTCAATATTGCTCTCCAGAGAGCAGCTACCAGTTCACCTTGTCCCAACAGTGTAGGAGGGATCTTTCTTCCATGACATACACAGCATTATTTCTCTATAGTCTTTTGGATAATGACCACTTTGAGGGGTATGAGGGATTCCTCACTGGCATTTTTATTTGCATTTTATTGCATAAAAAAGCTGCAGTTTGAGGCATGCAATCACGTTTTTGTTTTGTTTTAAACCTTGGGCTGACAGTATACCAGTTGAAAATGCCTCCTTGACACTGGGCCTATTTTAGAACTCTCTTTCAAATCCCTGCCCAGGATATTTCTTTCCCAAATACAGACAAGCTGACATTTCTAAGTTTCAGGAAGCATCCACAAGATGGCAGCACTTCCTCCCACCCCACTCGGGTTACTGCTTTGACCAGAGCCTTAGGGGAAGTCCAGTCCTCAGGGGAAGTTAGAGTGGAATTCAGTTCAGTGGCTCAGTCGTATCCAACTCTTTGCGACCCTGTGGAATGCAGCACGTGTTTTCCCTGTCCATCACCAACTTTCGGAGCTTGCTCAAACTCATGTCTATGGAGTCAGTGATGCCAACCAACCATCTCATCCTCTGTCGTCCCCTTCTCCTCCTGCCCTCAATCTTGCCCAGCATTAGGATCTTTTCCAATGAGTCAGTTCTTCACTGGCCAAAGTGAAGGTGGCCAAAGTATTGCAGTTTCAGCTTCAGCATCAGTCCTTGCAATTCAGGACTGATTTCCTTTAAGATGGACTGGTTGGATCTCCTTGCAGTCCAAGGGACTCACAAGAGTCTTCTCCAACACCACAGTTCAAAAGCATCAATTCTTTTGGCGCTCAGCTTTCTTCACAGTCCACCTCTCACATCCATACATGACCACTGGAAAAACCATAGCCTTCACTAGACCGACATTTATAGGCAAAGTAATGTCTCTTCTTTTTAATATGCTGCCCAGGTTGGTCATAAGTTTTCTTACAAGGAGCAAGCATCTTTTAATTTCATGGCTGCAGTCACCATCTGCAGTGATATTACAGCCTGGAAAAATAAAGTCTCTCACTGTTTCCATTATTTCCCCATCTATTTGCCATGAAGTGATGGGGCGGATGCCATAATCTTCATTTTTTGAATGTTGAGTTTTAAGCCAACTTTTTCACTTTCTTCTTTCACTTTCTTCAAGAGGCTCTTTAGTTTTTCTTCGTTTTCTGCCATAAGGGTGGTGTCATCTGTATATCTGAGGTTATTGATATTTCTCCTGGCAATGTTGATTCCTGCTTGGGCTTCATCCAGCCTAGTGTTTCTCATGATGTATTCTGCATATAAGCTAAATAAGCAGGGTGACAATATACAGCCTTCAGTTCAGTTCAGTCGCTTAGTCGTGTCCCACTCTTTGCGACCCCATGAATCGTAGCACGGCAGCCCTCCCTGTCCATCACCAACTCCCGGAGTTCACTCAGATTCACATCCATCGAGTCAGCGATGCCATCCAGCCATCTCATCCTCTGTCATCCCCTTCTCCTCCTGCCCTCAATCCCTCCCAGCATCCGGGTCTTTTCCTTGAGTCAACTCTTCGCATGAGGTGGCCAAAGTACTGGAGTCTCAGCTTTAGCATCATTCCTTCCAAAGAAATCCCAGGGCTGATCTCCTTCAGAATGGACTGGTTGGATCTCCTTGCAGTCCAAGGGACTCTCAAGAGTCTTCTCCAACACCACAGTTCAAAAGCATCAATTCTTCGGCCTTGATGTACTTCTTTTCCTATTTGGAACCAGTCTGTTGTTCCATGTCCAGTTCTGTTTCTTCTTGACCTGCCTACAGATTTTGCAGGAGGCAGGTCAGGTGGTCTGGTATTCTCATCTCTTGAAGAATTTTCCAAAGTTTGTTGTGATCCACATAGTCAAAGGCTTTGGCATAGTCAATGAAGCAGAAGTAGATGTTTTCTGGAACCCTCTTGCTTTTTCAATGATCCAACAGATGTTTATAATTTGATCTCTGGTTCCTCTGCCTTTTCTAAACCCAGCTTGAACATCTGGAATTTCTCAGTTCACGTACTATTGAAGCCTGGCTAGGAGGATTTTGGGAGAAGGCAGTGGCACCCCACTCCAGTACTCTTGCCTGGAAAATCCCATTGATGGAGGAGCCTGGTGGGCTACAGTCCATGGGGTCGCTAAGAGTCAGACACAACTAAGTGACTTCACTTTCACTCTTCACTTTCATACATTGGAGAAGGCAATGGCAACCCACTCCAGTGTTCTTGCCTTGAGAATCCCAGGGACGGGGGAGCCTGGTGGGCTGCCGTCTATGGGGTCGCACAGAGTTGAACATGACTGAAGCGACTTAGCAGCAGCAGCAGGAGGAGGATTTTGAGATGATCTTGCTAGCAAGTGAAATGAGTGAAGTTGTGCCATAGTTTGAACATTCTATGGCATTGCTTTTCTTTGGGATTGAAATTAAAATTGACCTTTTCCAGTCCTGTGACCACTGCTGAGTTTTCCAAGTTTGCTAGCATATTGAGTGCAACACTTTAACAGCATCATCTTTTAGGATTTGAAATAGCTCAGCTGGCATTCCATCACCTCTGCTAGCTTTGTTTGTAGTGATGCTTCCTAAGGCCCACTGGACTTCGTAATCCAGGATGTCTGACTCTAGGTGAGTGATCACACCAGTGTGGTTATCCAGGTAATTAAAATCTTTTTTGTACAGTTCTTCTGTGTATTTTTGCCAGCTCTTCTTAATCTCTTCTGCTTCTGTTAGGTCCATACTATTTCTGTTCTTTATTGAGCCCATCTTTGCATGAAATGTTCCCTTGGTATCTCTAATTTTCTTGAAGAGATCTCTAGTCTTTCCCATTCTATTGTTTACCTCCATTTCTCTGCATTGTTCACATAGGAAGGCTTTCTTATCTTTCCTTGCTATTCTTTGGAACTCTGCATTCAGATGCATTGCATTACAAAGCAGCAATGTGAGGCATAACATCATGGATTTTTTTCTTTAAACATTGTGCTGACAGGATACTAGTTGAAGTGCCTGCTTGAGAGTGGGCCTGAGTTAGAAATCTCTTTCAAATGTCTCGCCCAGGACTTTTCTTGGGCAGGTATGTTTCTGCCCCACGAAGTCAGTGTTAGTCATTCAATTGTGTCTGACTTTTTGCGACCCCCACGCACTGTTGCCCGCCAGGCTACTCTCTTTGGGATTCTTCAGGCAAGAATACTGGAGTGAATTGCCATTCCCTTCTCCAGGGGATCTTCTCAACCCAGGGATTGAACCCTGGTCTCCCGCATTTCAGGTGGATTCTTACTACCTGAACTACCAAGGCAGAAAGTAAGTGCTGACAAGTTTCTCTTTTCAAGTTGCAGTTGTGAGAAGTGTCCACAGGGCGGCAGCACTTCCTCCTGACCCACTGTGCTGAGTGCATCAACCAGAGCCTTAGGGAAAGTTGCCACCTGGGTGGAAGTTGCAGTGGAATAGGCCAGCATGAGGCCTGAGGCCCTGAGTCTCATTACTTTCTCTCTCGTAGCCTTAAGAGCTCAGACTAACACTGCCCAAGCTAAATTGTCAGGGTGCTGTAGTATGTGGGCTGAATGGGTGTGAGAGAGTAGACTGGAGCTGGAAAGCCCACCCCCAGGACTTGTGGAGACCAGGGGACATTGTGAAGCTCTTTCAGCCCAGAAAGTGCACCATTCTTAGGGTGCACGAGGCTTGTTATTCTTGCCTGGAGAATCCCATGGACAGAGGAGTCTGGTGGGCTACAGTCCATGGGGTCGCAAAGAGTCAGACACGACTGAGCGACTAACACACACACACACACAGGCTTGGTATTGTAGGAAGGCCCAGCCCCTGGTGCCATCCAGAGTTACTGGGCAGTCAGGGTTTGAGGGGACTTCGTTTGCTGGCACCTCTTCCCCATCTCCTTTGCCTTAGAACTGTCCAGCTTTGGGATTGGAGTGTGCATGGGGTCCAGGTTTCGGACAAAAGTAGAGGTCCCCAGTGCCTCAGTGGAACACAGTCACCTTTTCTGTCTCTTTTTTTTTTTTTTTAATTTGAATTTTTATTTTACGTATGAATATAATTGATTTAGAAGGTTGTATATTTTGAGCTGTACAACCAGGTGATTCAGTTGTAGATGTGCTTATGACTGTTCTTACTTGACTCTTTTCACATATGGATCAATGCACATTGTTAATTGGAGTTCCCTCCGCAGGGCGTAGGCTCTTGCTGATTATTGATTGCCAGTGTATTTGTGTATATATGTTAGTGCCAACCTCCTGTATTATCCTTGCCCTCGGGTTTCCTCTTTGGGAACCACTGTGTGTTTTGTTTTTCTTTTTCTTTTTTTCTAAGTCTTTGTGTCTGTTTCCCATTTTGAAAATGCATTCATCCTATGAAATTCTTGATTCAGCCTTTAAGTTATATCCTAAGCTGGTATCTTTCTCTTTCAACACTTAATGTCTGAACATGGTTAGGCTCATCCCTGTTGCTAAAATGGCATTATTTCATAATATCACATGGCTGAGAGGTATCCCATTGTGTAGCGGTATCACATGGTTTTTAACCGCTCACCTCTCAGTGAACATTGTGACTCATTTGAAATCTTGGGTGTTACAGATAGCAGTGTTGTGAATATGAAGGTGCGGTTACCTTCACAAAATTTGTTTTCTGGGTGGATTGTCTCCATAGTGAAACTGCCCCTCACGATACCTGTCTTGATGACAGTGACCACTCTGACAAGTATGAGGGAATCCTCATTGTCATTTGCATTGCATTAAAAAGCAGCCATTTGAGGCATGAAATCACTTTTTTCTTTTAAACTGTGTGCTGACTATATACCAGTTGAAATTGCCTGCTGAATGTGGGCCCGCTTTAGAGATCTCTTGTGATTGCCTAGCTTAGTACATTTATTTGGTCAGGTCAGGGTTTTATGTTTTTTGTTTTTGTTTTCTTTATTTTTAATTAATACAGACCCTCAAGCCTTGTGAATAGGAAGCGGTCATCCTGACAAGCTGCCCTTTGTAAGTTGCAGTTGCAGCAATCGTCCACAAGGCGGCAGCACTTTCTCCCGTCCCACTCTGGTTACTGCCTCAATCAGAGCCTTAGGGAAAGTCCTGTCCTCGGGTGGAAGTTAGAGTGCAATGCGCCCCGCATAAAGGCCTGAGAACCTCTCATTACTTCCTCCCTCTTGTCCTTAACACCAAACTCTGCCAAAACTCGATCCTCAGGTGCTAGCATGTGGGGTGAACCACTGCGAAATGGCAGACTGGAGCTGGGAACCACACCACCAGGACATGAGGCGACTAGAGTAGGTTTTAAAGCTCTTTCAGTCTGTGGGGTTGCGAAGAGTCAGACACGACTGAGCGACTTCACTTTCGCTTTTCACTTTCATGCGTTGGAGAAGGAAATAGCAACCCACTCCAGTGTTCTTGCCTGGAGAATCCCAGGGATGGGGGAGCCTGGTGGGCTGCTGTCTATGGGGTTGCAGAGTCGGACGCGACTGAAGCGACTTAGCAGCAGTAGCAGTAGCAGCAGCAGCAGCAGCCCAGAGTACACCATCCTTTGGGTGCACTAGGTTAGGTGTGGGTGTAGGAAGGCCCAGCTGTATCCACAGATCCTGGTGCCATCCAGAGAGTGGGCAATCAGGGTTTGAGGGGGTTTCATTAGATGGCAACTTCTCCTCATCTTCTTAGCTTTAGAAATATCCAGTTTCCAAATGAAGCTTGCATGAGATACAGGCTTGGATACTAGAGGTCCCCAGTGCCTCAGTAGAATACAGTGGCTTTTTCTACCCTTTTAAAAATTGAATTTCTATTTTATGCATGGTTATAATTGATTTAGAATGCTGAGTACTTGGAGTTTGTCAGCCACGTGGTGGTTCCCTTGTCGATGTACATATGACTATACTTATTTGAACCTGTGTACATCTGGATTGATGCACATGATTGATTAGAGTTTCTTATGCCCAGCAATAGGCCCTTGCTGATTATGTATTTCCAATATACTTGTGCATATATATTAATGCAAAAAAGTAAATTATCCTTGCTTCCATGTTTCATCTTTGGGAACTATCTCCCCCGCCCCCCACCCCGCCCCCAAGTCTGTGAGTCTGTTTTGTTTTGGAAATTCAATTGTTCCTATGAAATTGTAAACTCTGCCAGTAAGTGATATCCTCAACTTGAATCACTGTCTCTCTCACAACAGTTAGTGACTGAGCATGGCTAGTTCCATCCATGTTGCTAAAATGGCCTTATTTCATCCTGTCTCATGGCTGAGAGATATTCCATTGTATTTATGTACCATATGTTTTAAATCATTCATCTGTCAGTGGACATTTTGATTCCTTTTGAGTCTCAGATGTTGTAAACAGCACTGCAGTGACTAGAGAGGTGCAGTTATTCTTGCAAAATGTTGGTTTCAGTGGAGATTGGTTGAAAGTTGAATTGGCCCTGCTCTTCATAGGTTTGTGAGGAACCTCTGTACTGATCTTCACAGCAGGAGTACCGACAGTGCTCCAGCAGTGTGGGAGGGAGCTGTTTCTTCCACGAGCTACCCAGCATTACTTCTCTGTGGTCCTTTGGATGATGACCCCTTTGACTGATGTGTGGGAAGTCTTACTCGCATTTTCATTTACATTGCATTAAAAAGCAGCAATTTGAGGCATGAAATCATGCTGTTGTTTTTTCCCTTTTAAACCATAGGCTTGTAATACACCTTTGAAAGTGCCTGTTTGACAGTGGGCCTGGTTTATAAGTCCCTTTCCAATGCCTGCCTCAAGACATTTATTTGGGCAGGTATTTTTTTTTATTAAGAGAGATCTATAGGTCTTGTTGGAGAAGACTCTTGAGTCCCTTGGACTGCAAGGAGATCCAACCAGTCCATTCTGAAGGAGATCAGCCCTGGGATTTCTTTGGAAGGAATGATGCTAAAGCTGAAACTCCAGGACTTTGGCCACCTCATGCGAAGAGTTGACTCAAGGAAAAGACCCGGATGCTGGGAGGGATTGAGGGCAGGAGGAGAAGGGGACGACAGAGGATGAGATGGCTGGATGGCATCACTGACTCGATGGACGTGAGTCTGAGTGAACTCCGGGAGTTGGTGATGGACAGGGAGGCCTGGCGTGCTGCGGGTCGCAAAGAGTCGGACACGACTGAACGACTGAATTGAACTGAACTGATAGGTCTTGTGAAGAACAAGTGCCAGCAAGCTGCCCTTTGTTAGTTACAGTTGCTGAAAGCGGCCACCAGGCGGCAGCACTTCCTCCCGCCCCACTCTGGTTCCTGCTTCAACCAGAACCTTAGGGAAAGTTGAGTCCTGGGTGGAAGTTAGAGTGGAATGTACCAGTACAAAGACCCAAGGACTTGAGTCTCGTTACTTCATTCCTGTTACCAATAGGAGTCCAGATTAACACCAGCGTCTGTCAAAATTTACTCCTGATGGTGCCCTAGTATGTGAGTGGGTCAACTGTAAACAAGGAGGCTGGATCTGGGAACCCCAACACCAGGGGATGTGGAGACCAGGGGACACGGCAGAGCTCTTGCAGCCCAGAGGGGACACCGTCCTTTGGGGGCACCAGGCTTAGTATAGTTATTTGAATGCCCAGCTGAGTTTGGAGTGTGTGGGGCCATCCACAGGGGGACCAGTCACTCCTGGTCCAAGGGGGATTCATTTGTTGGTACATTCTCCTAAGCTCCTTTAGCCCCTGGATAATTCAGTTTTGAGAATGAAGCCTGCTCAGATTCCATGGATATGGCACCTTCCCGGATTCCAGGGTGTGTTGGGGAATGTCCTAGGCGATTCCCTCAATTAGTTTACGATGATGATGATGATAATGTTGTAATATAGATTTTTACATTTTGTTTCTTTTAGGTATACAGTAACAGATTCAGCTGTGTACATAAATATGTTGTATTGTTTTTCAGAATCTTTCCCTATATAAGTTATGACAGAATGTTGAGTAGAATTACCTTTAGGATACATTAAGTCCTGGTTGATTATTTATAATTCTCTATATATTATACTGTCGGAGAAGGCAATGGCAACCCACTCCAGTACTCTTGCCTGGCAAATCCCATGAACGGAGGAGCCTGGTAGGCTGCAGTCCGTGGCATTGCTAGGATTCGGACATGACTGAGCATCTCTGGGGTCGCACAGAGTCAGACACAACTGAAGCGACTTAGCACAGCAGCAGCAGCATATATTATACTGTATATATTAATATCTATCTTTTCATTTATCCATCTTCTCCATGTGGATAGTGGTTTTGTCCAGAATGTCAGTTCAGCTTGTCAAGCTTATGCTGATGTAATAGAGAACACTGCAGCTCAGTGGTTTAGAGTAACACTGATTTTTCTCCTATGCTATAAATTTCAACAAAGTTTGTAGCGACTTTGCTTTTCACTGTTACTCAGTGGGGCCGGGCTGATGAAACTTCTACATTTGCTTCCAGGAACACCTGGTTTGAGGCACAGACATGGAAAGTCCTGTCCCGGCTTTTAGAGGTTTCATGGGAGGTGACTGACTGTGGCCAGCCCTGTGTCTGCAACCAACTAACTTTCATGAGAAATGCAGTCCTAACCATATTTGCACGAGGACAGAAGTGCTTGAAAATATATAGAAATAAGCCTTAAAAAGTATTTTTCAGAACTTCTGTCATCAAATTCAAGTTTCAGGAATTCCATAGCATTTCTACCCCAAGTAGTGAGAAAGAAAAATGGATGATACCTGTATCACACAAAGGGGAAGTGTGAAGATAAAAGAGGGTGAATCTTCGTGTTCAAATTGAGAAGATATCCTAAGTCTGTATAAGCAGAGATATTTGATCTATGATACCTATTATAACAGGAGGCAATGTAGAAAGTTGCCACCAAAGTATATTTGATGGGAATATTTAAATAAACAATAGGCCATCATTGTGCTGACTTTCTAAAATGGATGAAATTTGTGTGTGTGTGTGTGTGTGTATATATATATATTTATGAAGATAATTAAAAGATTACTCTGGCTGGAAAAAGAATTCCATAAGACATTTAAAAATGAGATACTCCATAAGCATATGAAGTTATTTTTGTAAATAGTGATCAACATACATAATTGTACATATACTTCTTCTAAATAAGAGTTCTGCTAGTACTGGATGGTATGAGGAACAGAAATCTGATGTTTTCACCTTAAACTGATAACAAACTTTGTTAGCTTGGAAAAGTAGTGCGCGAATGGAAGTGGAGATGGAGGAGAACTTTTGCTTAAATGTTACCTTTTTGTTGCTTTCATAACATGTATTTGTATAATTATTTACAAATGAATTTACTTTGTTTAATGTAACATTTCTCAAATGCAGATCCCCTTAAAACATTAAAACATTTATATGTGTGTGGGTGTGTGGGTGTGTTGGTCATTCAGTTATGTCCTACTCTTTGTTACCCCATGAACTACAATCCACCAGGCTCCTCTGTCTATGGAATTCTCCAGGCAATACTGGAGTGGGTTGCCGTTCCCTTCTCCAGGGGATCTTCCCAACTCAGGGATTGAACTCTGGTCTCCTGCATTGCAGGCAGATTCTTTATCACTGAGCCATCAGGGAAGCCCCAACATATATATATATATATATATATATATATATATATATATATATATAAAGTGAGTGAAGTCACTCAGTCATATCCAACTCTTTGTGACCCCGTGGACTGTGGCCCACCAGGCTCCTCCATCCATAGGATTGTCCAGGCAAGAATACTAGAGTGGGTTGCCTTTTCCTTCTCCAGGGGATCTTCCCAACCCAGGGATCGAACCCAGGTCTCCCACATTGCAGGCAGACGCTTTAACCTCTGAGCCACCAGGGAAGCCTAAAATATATTAAATGTATATTAATATATATAATATATATTACATTTCACATATTAATATATATTAAGTAAATATATTAAATATATATCTGTTATTAAAATCCCAGGGAACAAATCGGAGATACACATTTGACTTTTTTCCAGGTCCTTACAGGGACCTCCACAAGAGGATAAAGATGAACTTAACGTTCCATATCCATGTCCTACACAAGGTTTACTCTGTCTGAGGCCCTTCCATAAAACTAGAAAACTGGACAGTGCTATTTTTCTTCATTCCCATCCTTATAAATCAATTTCTCATCTTTTTTTCTTTTTAAAAATATATCCATGATGTGCAGTTTAGCTAGAGGTTGCCAGGTTAAATAAAATTCATTTTCTTTCCTCTCCCCCAAAAGTGTTAGAAGCACATGTGCAAATCAGTGGAAGATTTCCTTTGGATTTTACTAAAGGACAAGCAGGGCACCTAGTGGATCCCACTCAGATGCTGTGTGTAAGGCGAGTTCAGGGGTTGACAGAGCCAAGCTTCTAATAAACACGTGAATATTTGTCCCAGATGCACCGCTCATTTTTTTTCCAGTGCCCTCTCATCCAATTACTGAAGCATCTGTTTTCCTTTAAAAATAAAATAGCCATTGACATGTTATTTTGAACTGATGTTTAGAACCCAGTGGTATCTTTACCATTAAATGTATGTGAACAATGCCAATCTAAATATTTATCAAGGAATTGCATCTATTACTTGAGAGATCTCTGCATTGACAGATAGATACTGTCATGTAGAAGAGATGATTTTGCACCATAAGAATATTTTTGGCTAGAAAAAAAAAAAAAAAACTATGACTAAAATTGACCTGAACAAGTAGGTTATTTTCCTAAATTCCAAGAAGTTTACAAGACAGTATTTGCTGGGTTGTTTCAGCAGCTCCACCATGGCTGGCATGTTTGTGATTATTTTCACTTGTTGTGAAGTCACAGGATGGCTGCATCACACTTTGCATCACATTCAAAGATGCAGGTGGGAGACGGTACAGGGAAGCATTTCTTCTTGTTTCTTCCTTTATGAATAAGTGAAGGAATTTTTCCCAGAATACTTTCAGTGTATTTCCCTTTGTATATCACTGGACAGGCGAGGCAATGTCCTCAGTATTAGAAAAGGGATTTGCTTTGCCCACCTTCTACCCCTAACATCAGTGCCCCCCATTCCAAAACAGAAGAAAAAATGCTCGATGACTTTGGCAAAAAATAATGAGGAGAGACAGCATCAGTGTCCCTAAGAGTGCGTCCTTATAGTAATAAGCCCTTCCCTTGTCCAGGTTTTGTTCTAACATTTTACAAATTTTAGATAATTTACTCCTCAAAATAGGTGTGTAAGCTGGGGACTGTTACTATTCCCAGTGTAAACTGGGGTATTGTGGCTATGGACACTGGGGAGTGGAGAAAGAAAATCACTGCACAGTGAGTGGGTTTTTTTTTTTGTTGTCTGTTTTTTTACAGTGAGTGTTTTGAACCAGGATTTATACACTGGTTGAGAGTGTTCCTAATCATTGTGCTAAACAGTTGCTCCAGGTAGTAGCAGAATGATGACCAAAAATTAAGGCCCGTGGAGGCTTGTGACCAGTTGTGTAAAACAGGGAGGCAAGTCTTACCCAGAACTTCCAGACCCCCTTCAAAACCATGACACTCAATTATAAGTGAAAACAAAAATGAGAGGAAGTGTAGATATGAAGAATTAAAGAAAGTGACCTTTATTCACAGGGCTTCCCTCGTGGCTCAGATGGTAAAGAAGCCACCTGCAATGCAGGAGACCCAGGTTCGACCCCTGGGTCAGGAAGATCCCCTGGAGGAGGACATGGCAACGCACACCAGTGTTCTTGCCTGGAGAATCCCATGGACAGAGGAGCCTGGTGGGCTACAGTCCACAGGATCACGAAGAGTCAGACACAACTGAGCGACTGAGTGCACACTCATGCAGACACCGTTATTTATAAAAAGTAACAAAAATGAAAACCAAAATGGTAAAAAAAAGGTAAGAAAAGGGGAGGAACTAACTTAAAAGAAAACCAAGAAATCTGCAGATAATGACGCACCAGTATAATCTGGGGACTCAGTGATTCTGGTCACAGTCAATTTCTCCCTCCCAGAACCACAGACACAATGTCGAGCCCGAGGTAGAGACTCGTCAGAGTGAAGGATCAAGGAGCCAAGAGGAAATGACTCCCATTCTTCCTCCTTTAGTATCTGACAAGGAAGGCTCACAGGAGCTGCAAGGAGAAATCAAACATCATATCCCAAGCATAGCTCCCTGCTGAGGGCTGTGACTGAAGTTACCTAACCCCAGGGGCCATTAGACTGTACATGATGTCTTAGCAGATATACCCCCTCATTTTGAAAACCACCTCTAACCTTCTGACCCATGTCACAAATAAGAGAAACTGAATTTAAAAAGGCACAACATTAAGCCAGACCTTCCCTAACTTAAGACAAGAAAATGTTAACACATTTACTGGATCATGTAGACTGAAAATTTGATTGTGTAATTTTATTCCCATGCAAAATAATCCTCCACTTTTAAGAGCCTGTTAAAATAATTATTTTAATGTAGATCATTTGTTTTAGGTTAGGGGCTAATTGCTATTCCTTTCATTTATAGAAATAGACAAAAAATGTATTTCTCTCTCATCATCTCAGCAGCCAACTATCTGAGTGCTTGAAAATAGTAAACTTCATGTGCATTAAGGATTACACCTCCAGTGTCCATAGGCAAAAAAAAAAAAAAAGAAATTGTTTTGGCTTTTTAAAAAATTTGACTTCTTACCTATTTACAATGTGCCCTGCAGTTGTTTCTTTTAAATTGCCATCACTGTGTTAATTGTTTTAATATTATGACCATTTTCCTTGCACTGTAGACTAATTTTTATTTCCTCTCGGGGTCATTCTAGTATTTCAGAACTACAAAAAGAGGATGCTGTTTTGCTAAGCTTGATTATATTGACCTGAGGTCAGCCAACTTTTTCTGTAAAGGGCCAGACAGTAAATATTTTAGGCTTTGTGGATCATGTCCTCTGTCAACACTATTCAGCTCTACAGTCGTATGAAAACAGTCCAAGACAATTTGTAAACGAGTGTAGCTGTGTTTCAATACAACTTTGCAAAAAGAAGAGGAACCTGACTTGGCCCAGGAGTAGTAATCTGCCGACCTCTGGTGGGAAACTCTAGCTCTTTAATGCCTGAAAAATTGTAACATACGTCTATGTCTGTGCAATTTTAAAACAGTTTAAATAGAGTAATAAATGTAGCCTAATATGTATGAGGTGTCAACTGCTATCATGTTTGCATACTTTTTGTAATTTTAAATTACTAATTTGCCTTATTTTTAGCAAATTGTGGATGATTGATGGCAAAGATGGAGACATTCATAATTGCATGTTTTAACTAGGAAATAATGCTGTGATGCATGCTGAAACAATCATGGAATCCCCAAACCTAATGACAGCAGTGAGTCAAAATCATAAATTTTAGTGCTACCTTGACTTCTTAGTCACTTCTCAAGGTAACCAGCTTCCTTCCCTGACTTCCTCATGCAACATCACAGAATAGACTGCAGTTATCATGAACATTTTGCATGTGAAAATACAATGCTAGTAAAGGTTGAATAACTGGTCCACCATTCTGAAACCTACGTAGTAGCAAAGCTGGGACTGGAACCCCATGTCCTTACGCTGTACAACTGTTTCTACCCAGAGCTCTTCTTCTTGGTAGAAACAAATTCCTGTAGGTCCTAGAGGCTGAGTGATCCTGTAGGTTTTTAGCAGAATTTCCAAGAAAAGCATCCAGATTTGGGGAACTGAGAGAGGCTAGTCTGGTTGGCTGCCGCCTATGGGTCATACAGAGTCGGACACGACTGAAGTGACTTAGCAGCAGTAGCAGCAGTGTCAACCAGACATTTTAGACACAATGCTGAGTGGTACAGAATTCTGAGCCGGTGGCCTGAGTTGTTTTTTGGTTTTATTTTATTTTTTTCTTCCTCTCTGTTTAATTTGTATTTACTTATGTATTTGACCGTTCCAAGTCTTTGTTGTGGCATGAGGGATCTTGAGCGGCGGCATGCGAACACTTAGTTGCAACATGTAGGATCTAGTTCCTGTATCAGGGATTGAACCTGAGTCCCCTGTATTGGAAGGGTGGAGTCTCAGCCACTGGACCATCTGGGAAGTCCTTCTGGCCTGTGTCTCAGCGGCAGAATTCCATGTCTGTGGTAGTTAATAGCTGGAGGTTAATGTCCAAGTATGTGTTGGGCTGTTACCCAGGACTTTAGTGGATATCCCAGTCCTTATGCATTAGCGTTATCTGCCTAATTAACGGGATGCTCTGTAAGTGACATGAGCCATTGATTAAAATGATTTATGTGCCTGGAATTTCCTGCCCACCTCATGACCAACATTACTCACCAATCATGGAAACCTTGACACCAGCACTCTCTGAGTCTCGAAAAGAACACCCTCGTGGACTCCACAGGCCAATCTAAATTTTTACAGCTGAACTCTTATCGCCTTTGTAGGCCTGGATGACTGTTGTTTACTGCAGGTCCGATCTGAGGCAGGCGTTGGTTCCAGGGTCCCACAGTGGTGTGTGGGCTTTTTTTGAGAAGCAGCAACTTTGGTCTCAGACTTAGTCAACTAGCAGTGTTTCAGGTTGAGAACTAGACCCTGGTGCATTTAAGAATGTAACTTCCAGTAGCTGTAGATTTTTGGGTCCCGGGAAGTGGCGGAAGTTTAAAAAGGCATGTATGTCTTGAGCATCAAATTGTAGCAGAGGAAGGAGAAGAGAAAAATAAGCAAAAGGGAATGAGTAGATGAGAAGGGGAAAAGGAGGTGCAACCAACATCCACTGTGGTGAATGGAAGCTTCTGGAGAATGGTGGACCCAGGAGACATTCTGCTTTTCCTACTGAGGTTTATTGACCTCTTTTTGGAATAAAGGTCATTCTTTCGTGTTCCATAGAGAAGTCATTTGTCTTATTCTCTGAATAATCACTAGGGTTCAACAAGTTTTGTGTAATTTTGGGTCTTTCAGTTAAGCGTGTCCATGTATCTATGTCTTTTGTGGCTTACTGCCAACCTCTTTATCTAATATACAGTAAATGTGTTCACGTTTCATGAAAATGTTAGGTATCTACGTTTGAAATATGGTGATGTAAACCATAAAAATTCTTAATTTGTGCAACACCCTTCTATGTTCAAAAATTAATTTGATTTCATAGCTAGTTAGCTAGTTGTGTAAATTATAAACAGTGTATGCTTTTTTTCAACTGGCACTACCTTATTTAGCTGATAAATAAGAAAGCCATTTTATCAAGATGAGTTTTGACTTATACAAGTTTGGAGTCACATTAGGGTATTAGGAACATACTCTGACATGAAGTGGAGTGCCCTGAAAATCAGAGTATATGAGCTAGGGTTGCAGAATGTGAGTTACTAAAGATAGGTTAAATATCTCAAGAGGTCTGAAAAACTATTAGCTATATAAAAGCTTGTGAACCCAAAAGGGACTGGAACATGATGAACACAGGCTTTACAGCAATGAGCAATCTTGTAGTATCTTCCCTAACTATCTGGGAAAATGAAAATATCATGTAAGGAAGGAAAGTATGCTTTCTTGCTAATTGAACCAATAACCAACCTTTGTGTCTGCAGTTCCAGGACTGTGCTCTCACTGAAATACATTTGACAGTGGATAGAGGATAATTGTGGGCAATTACTGACAATAAAGACTCAATAATTATGGCAAAAATTAATCTGTATTTTCCACTGCAGAGAAATCTGTCAGATAATTTTACTGGTTATTATCCTGATAAATGAACAAAAGAAATTATTATACTCTTGCCAAACTGTCTAGAATGTGAAAATACAATGTGGGTGGAGAAAAGATAGATATGATGACTATCAGCCAATCCACTAAAATCAAGAATTTTGAAGTTAACTCCAGTTTATGTCATGCTTATTCAGAATAAAGTTTAATTTCATCTCTCTCATTTCACTTTTACCTACCTATCTCACAGTGTTTGTAAATTGCTCTGCTTTGAAATTCCCTTTTCTACCCTTATGATTTGGGATTTATTTGACCAATTATTTCTTTCTCCATTCGTTTCTTTATTGAGGCAGATAGTTCCCCTTTGCAAAATAATGTACAACAAATGACTATCTAAGCACTTATTTTTTAATGAGTTTTTTTCTGCAGTTTGAGTCTTGCTATTTAGCTTTGATGTGGAGACCCATACCCAAACAGCGTGTCTTAAATCATATGGAGAAAACAGAAAAAATTAAATTAGAAAGCCCGAAATATCTATTACATAGGTCACTAAGTATTACCCCCCCCTCCCCAAACACAATATTCATCAAATGTGAGTGAAACTTTCTTTTCTAGAAAGGTATATAAAGTGGAATTATTGGTAAAATTCACAGATACATGATATTGGAACTGTGTCAGACGTGAAGTCAGACAGCTGGATGTGGATAAGCTAACACGGTGAATGTTAGGAAGTGAAATGTGAAAATGGCTCACAGTGGGTTCTGGCTCGGGCTTTTATTCAAAGAAACTCTCTGTATGTAATGTGTGAAATTTAGTACACTAAAGTTACCATCATATAACCTTTCCAGTTATTCTAAGGAAAGTTAAACTAATAGTTATTAGCCTTTTTAAAAATTTATTTTTAATTTCTTAAAAGCTTTTTGGCCATATGGAACCACATGAGGGGATCTCATTTCCCCAACTAGGGATTGAACCTGCTCTCCCTGGAGTAGAAGGGCAGTCTTAGCAACCACTGGGCCACTAGGAAAGTCCCTTAAAAAAATTTTTTTTTAATGTTTTAGAGTTATTTGTCTTTTAGTCTCCATACTTTACATGCTGTTAGGGACTAAATGTGTGTTGATGAAAACTTAATCAGTCAATCTTAGAAAGAAATGGAAAATTTTGTTTGAGCCAAATTTGAGCATCTCAGAAATCTCTGAGAACTGTTTTACCTGTTAGAAGTCAAGGCACAGTTACATAAGGGTTTTGAGACAGAGGGGTGAACATGAAATTACATATTATTGACAGTCTACACAATCCAGATCATCATGGCCCCATACAAGATCAAGGTGGAATGTTACCTTATAAGGACTTATCTTGTTGATGCTGGGAGAACATGCTTTTATGGTTGAGCAGGTATCTCTGCCAATGGAGGGGGTTATGTTCTGATGCATAATGCACGTAAGTCAGGGGAGAGAGGAGGGCAAAGGGCAGAGACAACTTTTGATGTTTCAGTTTTTCTTGTCTTGCCATAAGATTTGAATTCTATTTCACATGTGTATGCCCTCTGAGAATTCCTCATGTTGAAACCCCAACCCCCAATGCAACTGTATTTGGGGAAATGATCTATAAGGAAATGATCAAATTTAAATGAAGTCCTAAGGCTGGGGCCTTCATCCTATAGAATCATTGTTTTTATTAAAAGAAGAGCTATCTTGCTCTCTCTTTCTCTGCCACGTGAGGACACAGGAAGGCTGCCACCTACAAGCCAGAAAGAGAGTTCTTACCACAAATTGAGTAAGCCAGCACCCTGTTCTTGGACTTTCCAGCCTCCTGTACTTGAGAAATAACTTTCTGTTGTTTAAGTGACTCAGTCTTGTTGTATTTTGTTAGAGCCGCCCAAGTCACCCCTGACACTTGGGAAGTATTATTAGCGTTGTATCTATTAATGTTCAGAGGAAGAAGTAAACTGATTAATGTGGGTGAGGCCCCATGTTAATCGTGTTGAGCTGTGGCATTCAACAAAACTGATAGGTTGATGATATTTGGAAATGAGTTGTAGAACTTTTGTAAAATACATTTGCTTCTGACTCTGTAACATAGATTGGTGCTTCCCTACAAATAGATATTTAAGGTCACAATATTGAATTTTACTGAGTCCCATGCTTCTGGAAAATGGCCAGGACTGAGAAATCCTCCCAGCCTTTTGCGTACTAGAAAATGGCACACACACACACACACACACACACACGCAGCCTTTCCCCAATGACTTAGATAAGAATCAAGGCACCTTCCTCAGCTTACACATGACTAGGCTGGAAACAGATACTCCAAATTCCCATTCTTTGCCTCTTAAATGAAAATCTGAATTGTTGTGTTCCCGCTGACGAAGATTTGAACAAGATTTGATCCTTGTTTGAACTTTGGTTAGTCTTCTTTCCTTCCGCCAGGACTCTGAATTTTGACCCATCCTCAGCCAGAGCCAGCATACAGCCCCTCTGTAGTGGCCCTTACAGGAATATGTTATTGTTTGGTCACTCAGTTGTGTCCTACTCTTTGGGACCCCATGGACTTCAGCACACCAGTCTTCCCTTCCTTCACCATCTCCCAAAGCTTGCTCAATCTCATCTCCATGGGGTTGGTGATGCCATCCAACCATCTGGTCCTCTGTCATCCCCTTATGTCTTTCCCAGCATCAGGGGGTTTTCCAGTGAGTTGGCTCTTTGCATCAAGTGGCCAAAATATTGGAACTTCAGCTTCATCATCAGTCCTTTCAATGAATATTCAGGACTGATTTCCTTTAGGATTGACTTATTTGATCTCCTTGCAGTCCAAGGGACTCTCAAGAGTCTTCTCCAACACCACAGTTCAAAAGCATCAATTCTTTGGTGCTCAGCCTTCTTTATGGTCCAACTCTCACATCTGTACAAGACTACTGGAAAAAAACATAGCTTTGACTCTGAGAACCTTTGTCGGTGAAGTGACGTCTCTGCTTTTTAATATGATGTGTAGGTTTGACATAGCTTTTCTTCCAAGGAACAAGTGCCTTTTTTCATGGCTGCAGTCACCAACTGCAGTGATTTTGGATCCCAAGAAAATTAAGTCAGTCACTGTTTCCATGTTTTGCCCATCTATTTGCTATGACATCATGGGATGAGATGCCATGATCTTCATTTTTATTTTTTGAATGTTGAGTTTTAAGCCTGCTTTTTCACTGTCATCTTTCACATTCATCAAGAGGTTCTTTAGTTCCTCTGTGCTTTCTGCCGTAAGGGTGGTGTCATCTACATATCTAAGGTTATTGATATTTCTCCTGGCATTCTTGATTTCAGCTTGTGCTTCATCCAGCCTGGCATTTCATATCATGTACTCTGCATTTAAGTTAAGTAAGTAGGGCGACAATCAGTTCAATCACTCAGTCGTGTCTGACTCTGTGACCCCATGGACTGTAGCACCCTGTCCATCACCAATCCCAGAGATTACTCAAACTCATGTCCGTCGAGTTGGTGATGCCATCCAACCATCTCATCCTCTATCATCCCCTTCTCTTCCCGCCTTCCATCTTTCCCAGCATTGGGGTCTTTTCAAATGAGTCAGTTCTTCACATCAGGTGGCCAAAGTATTGGAATTTCAGCTTCAGCATCAGTCCTTCCAATGAATATTCAGGACTGATTTCATTTAGAATGGACTGGTTGGATCTCCTTGCAGTCCAAGGGACTGTCAAGAATCTTCTCCAACACCGCAGTTCAAAAGCATCAGTTCTTCAGTGCTCAGCTTTCTTTATAGTCCAACCCTCACATCCATACATGACTACTGGAAAAACCATAGCTTTGACTAGATGGATAATATATAGCTTTAATGTACTTCTTTCCCAATTTTTAACCAGTCCTTTGTTCCACATAATGTTCTAACTATTGCTTCTTGTCCTGCATACAGGTTTCTCAGGAACAGGTAAGGTGGTCTGGTATTCCCACCTATTCAGGAATTTTCCAGTTTGTTGTGATCCACACAGTTAAAGGCCTTTAGCATAGTCAGTGAAGCAGATGTTTTTCTGGAATTTTCTTGCTTTTTCTATGATCCAATAGATGTTGGCAATTTGATCTCTGGTTCCTCTGCCTTTTCTAAATCCAGCTTCAACACCTGGAATTTCACAGTTCACATACTGTTGAAGCCTAGCTTGGAAGATTTTGAGCATGACCTTGCTAGCATGTGAAATGAGTGCAATTGTGTGGTAGATTGAACATTCTTTGGCATTGCCCTTCTTTGGGATTAGAATGAAAACTGACCTTTTGCAGTCCTGGGGCCATTGCAGAGTGTTCCAAATTTGCTGGCATATTGAATGCAGCACTTCCACAGCATCATCTTTTAGGATTTGAAATAGTTCATCACCTCCACTAGCTATGTTCATAGTGACGCTTCCTAAGGCTCACTTGACTTCGTACTCCAGGATGTCTGGCTCTAGGTGAGTGATCACACCATCGTGGTTATCTGGGAGTAGGTAGGAGGCTGCAATTAGGACAAATATTCTCCTCATGCATCCCACTTTCCCACACCAGGTGCTACCTGAAAACTGGATTCACCTCTTGGTGGGTGTTGAGCCACAAGGCACAACGAAGCCAAAGATGGGGAAGGATGTATTACTTGCACAAAGTGAGGAGACCACTGGGGAAGCAGTGTCTCACCTACAACAAAATTGGGGAAGTTTTAGGATAATGGGACATGCATATTCATGAAGCGGCTCAGAGGGTAGGCAGAGTCCAAGTTTTAGTTGATTGAAATCTTGAGGGTCAGAGAACATCAGCATCGTCATCTCTCAGACGCCGGTTGATCTGGTGAGAGCAGGGATTGAAATTCTGCACAACTACTCAAGACAATACTGTATGCTCATCTTTGCCATTGATACAGCTGAGGGCCTTTACAACTGCTTTGTTATTTTAACTATTGTTACTTCTCTTATCTTACATTTGCTAAGTTTGTCCTTTTGTTCTCTTAAGATCCTTATTACTGAGACATGTACTGAGCACTGTGGCCAGGCTTAGAATATAAAATGACCTGGGCCCAGAATGGCTTCTCTCATGTTAAGAAAGCCACGCGTGAGTCTCATTCTCTGGGGACCCTCATCCCATGATCTTCCACTGGCACTTCCTGGCCTTGATCACCCCTCCTCAGGAAAGCTGCCTTGCCTGACCTCGGAGACCCCGGTTGCTCTTCTGATCCCAGCAACCACCCGAAACCCCCCACAGTAATCCCATTCACCACTTTCTCTTTATGTCCAGATTTATCTTTCATTTGATGAAGGAAGCCTGAATTAAAGCAAATTTTGTCAGAAGGTTCTGGGAGTCTTAGATGAACTGGCTTCTCACACTATTCTCTATCCTTTCCCAGTGATGGTCACGGTTTTGGTTTCTGCTCCTATAATTGAACATTGATGGGTGAAATAATTCATCATCAAACTGGGGAGTTTCACCTTCCTTTTAGGAAGATCTCCTGTAGAGTATTTTCTACCTAATTCAATTCTAAGTGTTTTAATAAAGTTCTTTGCTGTTCAGCTTCTTCTATAGACCTGAAAACTGAACTATTGTAGCAAATCTAACTCAGGGGATTTTTATGAGATACATTAGAAAATGTAAACCACCTTCACTCTAAAAATTGATGGATATGGTTTGCATATTAAAATGATTGGGCTCTCTATAGCGTGATATTTTCTACTTAGAAGTAAGTTGGGTTTGAGTTTGTGATATTCTGGTTAGAACGCTGGTTTGGAATCATATAGGTTTAGGTCCTGATTTCAGTTTGCTATTTTGTAGCAGCAGACTAACTGATTTAGGATCTCAACTGTTTCATTTGAAAATCATAAAAAAAAAAACAAAAACAAAAACACATATCTCACTTGGTTGTTGGTATCATTGAATGTGGGCAAAGTGCTTAGCAGACTGGTTAAAGAAAGAAATACTATTATAATAATTAATAAGGTACTTAACTTTTGTCTATTTATGTTTTTATGTTTCTATAGGATTTTCAGTCTTTTCTCTTTCAATTTAGTTTTTAAATTGTTAGCCACACCCCATGACATGAGGGATTTCAGTGCCCCAACCAGGGATCAAACCCATACCTCTCATTAGAAGTATGGAACTTTCCAAGCAAGGGACTTTTTTTCAGTCTTTTCTGCCACTTTGCTCAATGGAAGAAGGTCTCTTCTGGTCTCTGGATGGAAAGTCTGGCAGTTCTATGACTCTCCTGGTACACTTTAATATCTTCAAAGTCCTTTATTTGTTTAAGTTATAAAACACATCCTCAGTTTGGAAACCAGGCTGTCTAGATCCAGGAAATCTTGATTATACAGTAAGCCAGCATATGGGATCTGGGTAAAGGATATATGGAATATCTGATTTGTGTTTCTTTTTCTTCATCTCTAAGCCTGGCAGGTGTTTGTTACAAATTCTTCCTGTCCTGGAGGGTTTTGTTGGTTCTTTGGGCACCAGTGGCTTCCCAAGTAGCTCAAACAGGAAAGAATCTGCCTGCAAGGTGGGGGACCTGTGTTTAATCCCTGGGTCAGGAAGATCCCCTGGAGAAGGTAATGGCAACCCACTCTAGTATTCTTACCTGGAGAATTCCATCGATAGAGAAGCCTAGTGGGCTACAGTCCATGGAGTCACAAAAAGTCAGACACAAGAACCCTGTCCTGCTGTTGAGGAACTTTCTCCTCCAGCTCCATTAACTGTAAATGGATTTCCATTTCTGTTGGGCATTTCCTTCTGGAGCAGTTCCTTTAGAAACTGGAAGTCCGTGGCCGGCTTGTCTCTGATGTTGTTTCTCCTCCAAGAGAGTCTTCTTGGACAAAACTTGACCAGTAACCCCTGACCCTCCACTCCGTGCTGGCTCTCACTCCTTTATGATCCCTACAGGAACCACAGAAAGACCTGCCCATCCTTGACCCCTACAGACACTTGTAATGAAAAGTCATTCCAAAGCAGTTTTCTCTTTTCCAGGCTCCATGCCCTAAATCTTTTGCTCTTCAGATATCAGATAGAAGTCAGACACTAGCCTCCTGTGTCCTTTAAGCCTCAGGTGACCCATTTCAAGGTCTGTGTGATTCTGTTGAAGTTATTTCCTCTAGAACCAAGGGAGAGACACTTTTAGGCTTTGCCTCAATGTTGGTGAGCCATTCAAAGACATAAAGCTGGTTCTCAGCCACAAAACTTGCAACTTCCACCAACTAAGTTCTTTTACTGCATTCTTAGATATCTGGCATCTGACAACTCACAGATTTGAGCCCACTTTAATGCCCTCCTCCATTATTTATTAAGTCTATTCAGCTCAGTAAAAATAAATACATAGATTACAGGTGTAATTATTAAAAACATGAGCTCAGCACCTGAAATGAGTCTGTCAGCTGATGTAAGAAATTTCCAAAAGGCTCAGGGGGGGAAGTAAATTAAGTGAAAGGAAAATAAAAGGGTGAGTTTTAACACCCAGTTCAAATTCCAGGCTAGTATCAGCATCACGGATGTTAGTGAAGCAGGCAGGACCAGCTTTAGTGAAAATTTTAGCTTCCTTCTAAACTCATATTGTCACTGATAGAATACAAACAGTAGCCACTAGTTGAATAGGCTTTCTTAGCAGACATTGTGCTACACACTTTTATATTCTTTATCTCCTTTAATCCGCAACGTCATTCATAATGTCAGAGAAATGTAATAATGTGTCCAGGACCACATGACTAACAGACTTAGAGGCAGAAAGTTCGTATCAGCTCTGTCTGGATCCATAGCCTGAGCTCTTAAACACTGTACGGGTTGATGTTGTTTGAAACCCTTTCCCAGGTTTTGCAGGAAATTTGTCGAAGGTCTTGTGTCACAATTATACCCTCGGCAGGCTCAGTGTGAGGAGGAAACCATGTTCTGAGAGTTGATCCAGTAGTTTTTCTTACGTTTGTCTGGAGAAGTGTCATGCCATGTCATCCATTTAGAGAACAATATGAAGGTTTTCAGCTGGTCCACCACGGACAGTCAAAATCAATAATTTGGTAACAGATTCAAAAGCTGCATTTTGTAAACATGAACAGCGGAAAAGAACTTCTTACCTCTTTTGGGGAAGAATCAGACAGCCTAACATTAGCTAGAGGGATAGAGATTATGCAATACACATCTAAGTATACAGAAAGAAAAAGTGGGAGAGAGAAGGAAGGAAGAGAGGAGGAGGGATAGAAAAAGAGAGAGGGAGAGAGAGGGGGAGAGAGAGAAGGCAACACATTTAGGAGCTGGAGAGAAAATGATCGAGATCATCATTCCTAAATTCTGCTTTTCACAAGGTCCCACATGATGTTAACGCAGGTCTGTGATAGAGTTCTAAGAACAAGTGTTTGCAAAACACTGGATTAAAACACTGCGAGTTGGTGAAGGACAGTGAAGCCTGGCATGCGGCAGTCCAAGGGGTTGCAAAGAGTCAGACACGACTGAGCGACTGACAGCAGCAGCTATGCTACGGTCGCTCAGTCTTTAACACGTGGTTCAGCTCTCTAAGCAGGGGACACAGTTTGCTGTCGTTTCACACTCTCTTGATCATACAAGCCTTCTTTTCCCTCCATTCACCCGCCCCCCAGCAGGAGCAGATATCACCAAGGGTCAGGGCTCCAGGGACGCTTCTTTGAGAAATGCTGGTCTTTGTGACCACAGGAAGGAAGCCATTGCTCTAATCAAGCTTTGTTAATTGTGACTATTGGAAGAGAGGCTGAGTCAGAATCGCAGGGGTCTTTTCTCCTAAAGACATAAAGTCAACATGGTTTTCTGGTGAGAGGGAGTGTGCTCAAGTCAGATGTGTCAGCGGTAGGGACGCTGCATAATGAGGCCGCACGTTCAAACTCACCATCTGATGTGCGTACCCTGAGACGGATGGCAAGGCTCAGGCTTCTCTTTGAAAGTTTTAAGTGACAAATGCTTATTTTTGGCACCAAAAGTCACGGTCTTTTTTAGATACTGATTTCTCAGCTGAAATAACTCACCATAATGATATGCGCAGACCGTACCCCACAGATCAGCTTCCTTCTGCCATCTGCAAATGGAGCATAAACAGGAGGAGGGCACTGGGGTTACCATATGCAGCTTCTTTCAGGAAGAACCAGAGAAGCGCAGATGTTAGCAAGGGGACTGTCAGGGGGCTTTCTAATTTATCCATTATTTTACATTGCACAGTGCTAAAGCAGTGATACTAATCTCATTTTGCATTAGAGGATTAGGAGTAAGCTCTTCTGGTAGAAGGTATTTCTTCATGCAGCTTTGGTGAACAGTGTAATGAAGGTCTTCCACAGAAACTGACTTTACTGGGCTCCAAGCCTTTATTCCTAGACCCACTCTTCACGTGGCTGAGCCCAACAAAATTGTCATCTGTCTCAGATTCATGCTGGTAGCTCAGAGAGTGAACAACCTTTTGCTGTGACCCTTATAAGCTACCTCTGAAGTCACTGGGCCATCCCCCATCTTCTTGGATAACCCTACTGTTTGAGCAAACCCTGAAATCATTAGCTTTCAAAGCTCTTGTTAATTGTATGTGGAAGTAGTTCCTGGGATTTCTTCTGAGCATCAGTGCTTCAGCCCTGAATCTGAGAGATTCCAACCAAAGGAATTAAGTAGTTCTGTTTAAATAAGTAACAATATAGTCTCAAGTAAGTGATATTAACATTGATTATCTCAGATATTCGGTAAATGGGGGGCATACTATTCCTTGTTTTTCTCTGAATTTTCAATGACATTAAAAGTCCATTATTTTACATATGCATAGTATTTTTAAATTTAGCAATTGCCTTTGCTTGCAGTATCACAGTTAAATCTTATGAGAAGCTGGTGAGGAAGGTGGGGTGAGTACTTGAAGCCCAGCCATGTGATTGGCCCCAAAGCACTAAAAATGGCAGAGCCTGGGTCCCCCCTGAAGCCATGATGTTTCAAAAGTCAGCTCACCCTCCATGGTGCACGGCATCTCCTGCAAAGTTTATGCTTCCAGCCATTTACTTTTGTTACTGCTTGAAAGGCAGGACTTTGGAGAAATAGGACAGTTAAGGGATTCCTGTGAATTCTTAGTATGTCTGTGGTGTGGTTACTTCTTCAGTGTGTGATGAGCCTGTGAAAATATTCTTTCTTTAAAATATGTAGTAAAAGCAGTGATAGTACTACCTAATTTTATTGAATATGTGGCTGTATGCCTGGTGCCACCTTGCATGCATTTAAAAATCGTAACCATCAAGACAGAGTGAGGTGGGGAGGGAGAGAAGGAGAAAATATTAGTTTCCTCAATTACAGTTGACTAAACTGATACAGACTCTGAGAGATTAAACAACTCCAGTAAGGCCATTTAGTTACTTAACTGGTGAGTGGTGATGCCAGAAACAAAATCTAAGAATTTGTTCTGACTGACTCTGAAAGCCTAGAGTTCATAACCACAGACCCAGGAAAGACAAATACCCTGTGTACAGGCTGCCAGTCCCCATTCCTGCATCCATTGCAGGCACTGTTAATCTATTCTGGCACTTTTTTTTGGACTACCTCATTGGTCTTACCTTTCCCACACAGCTATTAGTATATAATTGGAGTTGGCGTGCAATGTGAGTTGCCATTCTTCCATCAACTATACTGACTTCAAAATTCATACTCTAAACTGCTGAGATACACTTTGAGAAGAAAAAATAGCTAATGTATTTCATCATCAATTATTATTACTGTGTCACTATTAATATCACATAGGGATGTCTATATGTGTATTTTAGCTGGTGCCAGGTCAGAAAAGAAGGGAAGGATTGTTCATTTGGACTGCACTGCATATTGCCACAGTGATGATCACAGAATTTGTTTAGTATGGAATATGCATTTTTAGTTATTTGGGCAAGTGACTCATTGTTACCAGTTCCAAAGTATAAACAACACTTTAGATACCATGTGTCCAACCATCTGCAGGGTTCCAGTGTAATATGTGTTCCGGTGAACTTAACTATACAACTGGGAGTTGTGCAAGCAATTAGTTGCTGTCTCTTTGTCCTTTGATTTCACCAACACTGGCAGAGAAGGGAAGAACTTTGTAAAGGAAAAAGGACAGACACAGATACAACTTCTCATGGGTGGGGTCACGAATGCTACGGTCATTTGCCCACAGACCCAAAGAAAGTGCAAGCGTCCTGACATCTTTAGAAGGAGGTTCAGGTCTTCTGTGTTTCATTAGTTTCCTCAAAATCCTTAAACTATAAATAATGGAGAACTGTCCAGTCAAGTGAAGCCCTGCAGTGGACTGCAATTAGAAGCGAGTGTGCAGAATTCTCCACCACTTGTTTCCCTTATAATGAGTCCCAGACGTTTCTGTGAGAAAGGCTGTACACAATTATCATTTTTGACGTGATGACTTCAGTGGGAGGATGGAGGAAGTCGTGATGGCCATTAGGGAAGCTTTGTGTCCGGCAGGCTAGAAAGATGTGAGACCTCTGGTGAGATGAAAAGCTCAATAGTTCCACTCAAAAGCTGTTTTCCTATAACTCGTGGTAGAGATAGTAGTTAAGACCTTAAGATATTTTTATAAATATTATAACATAAATCATCAGTTCAGTTCAGTCACTCAGTCATGTCCAACTCTTTGTGATCCCATGGACTGCAGCACACCAGGCCTCCCTGTCCACCAGCAACTCCCTCTCCATCACCGCTCCAGCGCTGAACAGCCGCCAACATAAATAATAAGGGATTTATTTTTATTGTAAGCAGTTACGGTTATTTCTATGCTGACAGTCCTAGCCATTATCTTACTTGCTTTCACACATGATAATCATTATATCTTACAAATACTTACATTTGGTTTTACATGTCCAGCAACCATTTGTCAAGAACCTATTTTGTTCCTTGTTATTTTAGTTTAGATTTTCTTATTCATTCCTTCCACAAACCTAAAAGTTAGATATCATTCCAGATGAGAAAACTGAATTTCAAGGGACTCACTAGATCATACAGCTGGAAAGTAGAGCGCCAGGTCTTGAAATCTGAAAGACCAGATGCCTACCTGCCTATGGTATTAGAGGCTACCTTTTGCCTTCACCACTATAGGTAAGCGATGTGATCTTGGGCAAGTCCCTTTCTCTGAATATGTTATATAAAATAATTATTTTTAAACTACTTTTTTTTTTTTTTTACAAAGGGATTCTAATCCTGAACAGTGACAAATGTAAGGGCACAAACCAACCACATTAAAGAGATTACACACACACATTATATCCATAGTTGCATATATACACATGTTAAATACATATATATAGATAGATTTATGAATTAAATATAGATAGGAAACTATGCTGTTATCTATAATTTAACCATATGCTGTAACTAGCATGGTGACTTTGTGGAACTTATTTTCTTAGATTTCAGTTTCTTCTTGAATTAAATGTGAGATGACCAGATCAGAAGTTCCTAAGAATGGTGAATAAACTGGGTTTCAGCAAATTCTCCAAACCCCTGTTTAAATGCAAAATTGTGTATATGAGCCGCTTTGAGAATTTGACTAAAGCTATTGCAGATTTTCCCCAAAAATAAAGCTATGCAAACAGATGCTAGGCTTTTATATAGGTCAGAATCTTAACTCCTAGGATATGAACTCCAAAGGTTTGACATTCTATCACTATAAAGTGCTATCTTCAAAATGGGTTTATTTAGAAATGACCATTTTAAAAATTAGTTATACTGCTATTTTTTTCCTTTACAATTTAATATAAATTGTAGGAAATATAGTATTCTTAATATGTGTAGAGGATATTTTGGGACCTTTTATACATTTTGACATATACTGCCAAATTGCTTTTTAAATGTTTTACCAGTTAGTGTTATCAGGAGTTATAAACAATTGACCATCCCCCTTGCCAGTTGTAAATATGATGATCATTTTTCATCTTTACCAATCCTATGGAGATTAACTGTGCTGTTTCACTGCATTTTAATTTTACTAGTATTGTACACTATTCATCTGTCAAAGATTTGAATTTATCAAAGCTACAACCTCAGTTGTAAATATTTCTAACATCATGGCAAAAGCTGAGAATGAAGCATATTACCCCTCTGAAAAGTTACAGTTTCAGGAAAAAGTAAGAACGTAGATGCTTTCTCTCTGGAAGTAACTTTCTCTTGTGTAACTCTAACAAAGTTCTATGTTGGTACAATCTGCATGTACACTAGATGTCCCCAATAACTAAAAATCTTCCTAAAGATCTGTGAAACAAGAGGCTTGGAGGATCCTGAGGAGTAGGAGAGTTTAGAAATGGTCCACAGTAATCGGCTGTACACATACTCTTCTGTGGTTGCTGGGAAGATAAAGAAATGGCATATAGCTTGGGTTAGAAACAGATTAACGATTTGGAAGGATTTACGAAAGGCTCGTGTTGCTTACTTCAGTGCAAAGAGACTTTCTGTTTAGACTTGGAGAGAGCAAAGAACTGTGAGATTGCTCTGCAACAGAACCAGAATAGATGCTGAAGCAATTTTCCAACCATTTTAGAACTTCTCAGAGGCCGTGAAGATTAGCAGTTCCATTTGCTTAATTAAAAAAAAGAATATATATATATATATTTAAAATAGAAAGTAGAGCAATTTTTCCTAAATCAGCATTTCTTGATATATAAAAAAAGAAAACAACTGTCAGATATTATAAAACATTGAAATTTTATATTACTGTGTTGTGGATTTGAGACCATAAATCATCAAGGGGGTATGCTATTCTTAACATTCTGAAAGTCAGTTTGGTACTATGAAAAGCATATTCAGAGAAATGACTGATGTGATTTTATTATTTCTGAATTTTTCTCAATTATAATCAGTTGTTTTCAAATTTTGGCAGTGTTGTAGGTCAGTTATTCTTCAGGTGGCATCACTTGGCCAGCAGGTGAAGCAGCAGCATCTGCGAACTTTTAAAAATGTAAATTCTTAGGTCCAGCCCCAGATCTGCAGAACACAAAACTCCAACGATGGAATCCAGGACTCATGCGCTGAAAAGCCCTTCAGGTTGACACTAACAATATGAGAGGTGGTGAATTCCATTAAGGTATTTAACTGTTGTGTACTGAAGGTAAAGTTTGACCTGGGTTTGAAAATGTTTTATTTGTATTAGACGTCAACTCAGATTTCAGCTTGTCATCTTTCTTAACAAAATAATTTGTTTCAAACAACACCTTACCTTTAACTGCAGAATTATCAACATGATCATAAGTACATCTTTCAGTTAACACTTTTTAAAAAGTGTTTAATAATGTTGTACTGTGATTTGTACTTTGCATATTGGCTATTTACACACTTGAAGTCATTTTTATCTTCACAACAGACTGATGACAGAGGTATTACTAATTTAGCTATGCAGATGTTCACTAGAAAATATTTTTTCCTTATACTGGGGGTATTTCTAATTACAGAAAAAAGGAAGAACTATCAATTTGTTTGGTGGTGGTTTAGTTGCTAAGTTGTGTCCGACTCTTGTGACCCCTGGACTGCAGCCCGCCAGGCTCCTGTCCTTGGGATTTCCCAGGCAAGAAAGAATACTGGAGTAGGCTGTCATTTCTTTCTCCGGGGGATCTTCCAGACCCAGAGATAGAACCCCAGTCTCCTGCGCTGCAGGCAGATTCTTTACCAACTGAGCCACGAGGGAAGTCCATCAAACAAAGTATCAATTTGTTTAGAAATTGATAATAATACAAACAATTCAGAAGTCACTTCTCTTTCTACAAAAAAGGAAAAAATGAAAATAAGCTGTTTTTCCCCATGTCCTAAGAATTTATTGTCATTTTATCATAAATTAAGATTTGAAAAATACCAATCCCTTAGAAAAGACCTATGTAATTGACAAAGCTTGAATTAATGAAGTTCAGTAATGACTGTGATTTAGAAGTGGAAGAGTAAAGAAGTAGATGAAATGAAAGAGTAAAATCTAAGTAATACATATACATGTTTCAATCTCAGACATGTTTCGATCTCGAAAACTGCCTTCAAAGAAAAAAGATACCTTGAGTATATACAGCATGGGCTCTGTACATAAAGTTTATATCCTTGTAAAACACTCCCATCTAGTGGTTGATTCTTTTAATTACATAATTACATCTTTTATTAAACTAGGACAATTATAAGATGCTTCCACTGTTTAAATCAAAGAAGTATGTGTTTGTATTTTACAAATTAATTTTAAGATAATACATTTCAATTTAGAATGTAAAATTTATATTTGCTGCATGAAATTATAAAATAAATATCTTCACCATGAAAATCGTTCTACTATAGATTGTAGTGCAGTTAAGTTCTTTGTATGTAACTTGCTGAAATTTACTCCCCCCCCCAAAAAAAAATCTGTATTGTCTCTTATAACTGGAATTACTGAGTTAATGATTACTTAGCCACCTACAGAACAACTTCCTTTCCTGAAAGCAGAAGGGAGGAGGGCATGGTGGCAGCTTTGGAAAAGATTGGTTTCCCCACGATCAGGCCTGCTGTGTGCAGTTCTGTATTTTTACTGAGGCACCTGTATATTATTTTTTTAAATTGAGATATAATTGACATTATTTTCATATATAAAACATCTGACTTAGCTTTATATGTATATTGAAATTATCACCAAAATAAGCTGAACATATTCTAAATGTATGCATGTTTACAAAATGTAAACAGGTTTTTTTTTTGAAGTATAGCTGACATATTATGCTTTTGAACTGTGGTGTTGGAGAAGACTGTTGAGAATCCCTTGGACTGCAAGGAGATCTAACTAGTCAAGCCTAAAGGAGATCAGTCCTGAGTGTTCATTGGAAGGACTGATGTTGAAGCTGAAACTCCAACACTTTGGCCACCTGATGCGAAGAACTGACTCTTTAGAAAATACCCTGATGCAGGGAAAGATTGAGGGCAGGAGGAGAAGGGGACAACAGAGGATGAGACGGTTGGATGGCATCACCGACTCAATGGACATGAGTTTGAGTGAACTCTGGGAGTTGGTGATGGACAGGGAGGCCTGGCGTGCTGCAGTCCACGGGGTCACAAAAGTCAGACACAACTGAGTGAACTGAACTGACATATTATAAAAGGTAAGTTACAGGTGTACAACATTGATATCCACCATTTTTAAATGTTAAATGCCATCTATAGCTATTATAAAATATCGACCACCTTCCCTGTATTGTATAATGTATCCTCAAAGCTTCTTTATTTTGTGCATGATAGTTTGTAACTCTGAATATCCTATTCCTAGGTTGCTTCTCCCCAAGGTAACTGCTAGTATAGTTTTTAATATCTGAATTTTTTTCTTTTCTGGTATATTTACTCATTTGGTCTATAGATTCTACATGTAAGTGATACCATACAGTTTGCTTTTCTCTGACTTATTTCACTTAGCACAGTGCCCTCCAAGTCCGTCCATGTTGCTACAAATGGCAAAAAAAAAAAAAAAAATAATGTGGTTTTTTTTTTTTTTTGCAATGTAATTACTCTCTAATCTGTGGCTCACCCACTCAGGAATATGGGACTTGACTATATCACCAGTCCACCCTGCCTACCTGTCTCCTTGAGGTGTGTACTTTGTCTTCAGTTGTAGATGATTTTTTTTCTTGTAGGTTCCAGTCTTTCATCGTTGGCAGTTCTGCAAATGTTTGTGATTTTGATGTGACCTTGTGAGAAGGTGAGCCCAGGGTCTTTCTACTCCTCCATCTTGTCCAATCTCTCCCAGATCAGTGAGTTTTAATAAGCAGACTAATCTGGTTTTTGGCTTACTTTTATTTCTTCTTTCCCATGTGGTGCTTAAGCTCATTCAGTTACTCAACAACTATTTTTTTGAGAACTGTTTCATGCCGGGGCCAATTCTGGGTGTCAGAGCAGGGAACAAGATAGGCAAAGTTGCTTTTCTCGTGGAAAAAAGCATGTACACATTGTAGTAGGTGCAGAGAAGACAAAAATTAAATAAGGATATCAATTAGTAATGACTGCTTTGAAGAAATAAGGAGTAATGTAACAGTCCCTGACTACTTCAGAGTTAATAATCAGAAACATCTCCATATAAGTGAGCTTTAAATAGACTATAAGCCCGTTTATAGAAGATTTGGGGGGACATTTCAGACAGAAAAACAGTAGGCAGGTCGGTAAAGTACCTCACATATGGTCATGTGGTTAAGAGTTTAGAATCTTGGCTGAATTCACTGAGAAACCATTAATATAATCTGATGTATACTTTGTGAGGCTTTCTGGGATTGTTTGACAGATTTCAGAGGACCACAAAAATGAAGCAAGACGACCAGCCCTAAGAAATAGATGTCTTGGTTTAGAGTGGTAGCAATAGTGGTAAACTCTGAGTTTAAAAGTATTTTAGAGTTACAATTGATAGATGATGTGAAACACGGAGGAACAGTGGGTCCAGGAATGCCTTTCCGGCTCTGGGTTTGAATGACATAGTGGATAATAGGGTCATGTATTAAGATGGAGAACCCAGAGAAAGAACAGTTTAGAGGTGCTAGTGGAGATTGTTTCATGTATCTGGACTAGCATCTTCTCAAATGCATTCGTTATTTGGAATATCTCCTGTGACTATTTAACAAATATTTTAAAAATGTCCCTCAGATGCCAGAGATTATGCTAGACAGTTGATGTTTCATAAAAAAGAAGATGCCCTTATAGAATTTCTGGACTAATCAGAGTAATAGACATGGTAATTACTATAAAAATGCAACAGTGACTAGTACGAATATTGAGAGGTAAGTAATCATCGGATACACTAAAAAAATGTGATTTGACCGAGTTATGAAAGTTTGGGGAGGTTTCTCTAAAGAAATGACATTAAACTTTGAAACAGATAAGTGATTTTGTGAAGAAGTACGTTTAAAATGGTCACGACAGGAAGAAATTGACCAAATACTCAGAACTGATAAAAGCTGAGTCTTAGCCTGAATTCCTTAAAAGAGCCTGGAGCAGTCAGTATATGGACTACTAATTTATTAGGGAGTGCAGTCCCCATAAACTAGTATTAGGCACAAGGGAAAGGGAGAATGAAGCAGGAAAAAAAAAAAAACAAAAAAACAATTAATAGATTCTATTCAATTGGCCCCTGTTAAATGCAAATGACTGATCTAATCCTTGGGACGATCCTGTATAAGGGATGTGGGAAGGGGCATGAGACAAGAAAGAAGGTTGGAATTTACCTACCAGTATCCCTGTATCACTGTAAAACCCTTACTCTGTGGGGTAATTCCTCCATGAGCAGGAATAGGGACCAGGCAGGATTCCATGGCATCTCATGCCATAGTGGCAAGGGAAGGGCTTTCTGGAAGAGTTTCATCATGAGCACTCCCCTTCATTTCCACCTGGATTTAGTCTGTCATTCCTGGAGAGCCACTCACTCCAACTGCGGCCGGTACAAGACTGACAGCAACTCAAGAATCCAAAGCACGGCTTAAGAAGCATTTGATACAATCGCTGTAACAGGAAGGAAGGAAGGAAGGGAACGATGGTAAACCATGGGATTCAGGACCTGAGGAGGAATCTGACCATGCTGGATAATGAGGAGCAATTAAAGACTTTTTGCTGTCTCTTAAGAACAATGGAAAGTCACGTGGGGTGAGCAGAGTAAGGATGAAGTTGGTTTAGCTGAAGTGTTCCTGGGCCAGTCCAGGACATACACAAGCAATAATATCAACAGAATTTAGTGACAGGTTGAACGTGGGGAAGGAGAAGACTGAGTATGAAGGAGGATGGTTTATGGCTTGAGTACTTACTGTTGCTTAAAATCACTGAGCTGCACAGTTGTGGTAGGGGGTGGGAGTTGAACAGCTTTAGCAGGGGAAAATTATACATCCACTTTCCTCCTGTCATCAGAGGGCAGACATCAAGTAAGGAGTCATCTATGAAAAACTTCAGATGTACGGATTTTGGAATAGAAATTCTTCAAAGTTGGCAGTCTGCAAGTGACAATCAAACTCTTGGAAGTATGAGATACTTCAGGGAGACGATAGAGTGGGAAAGAGACTTAGGATTGAGTCTGCCAGGAACTTGAGGATCCAGTAAGCGTGGATACCATATTTTCTTCCTGGAGAATTGCATTGTAGCAGATTTAGCTACAAAAATGACTGCTTTTTAGGTTGTATACACTGAACTCTTTTATAGACACAGTTTTGCCTGTTTTCCCCTAGTATACGTTCTGACCATACTATATTAAAACCAAGAAGTTTCTAACCATGAATAAGTCAACTTTAAACTACAACCCACCTTTCTAAAGTGTTTCTAAGAGGAGTGAGGGAATAAAAAAGTATATATACTGTATGTAAACTGCTTAGTACACAGAAAATGCTTTTTAGAAATCACAATTTTCAGTAGATTTTCTGCTGAGCCGGATCAGGTGTTCCGATTACCCACTAGCCTTGGTGGAAAGTACAGCCTATTGGATGTTTCCTTGCTAAGGAACACTTACACATTGTTCTAAAACCAGAGGAATATATGTTCATCTTAATTTTACATTTATCGTAACTAGAGAGTTTATTGGCATATTACAGTTTGTAGATGATATTAAATGGTCTATTTGTAAAAATTATCATTCAGCTCAAAATACCTTACTTATACCTTTATGCTCTACTAATTTATACTTCATTTACAGATATCCCAGGATCAGAGGCAACTGAAGGTAAGGTTGATACGTAAATCCTGACTCTCCTTATGTGGATAGAAAAAAGGCAAACATTTTTAGAGTACGTGAAGTTGAACGTTTATTGGGAAAGTTGAATTTCTTGTATACTGAAAATATTTTTAAACCATACATATTCATAAGCATAATACAAACACCACCTACAATACAAACACATTTTAATAAGGTTCTACTATGAATATTAATTCTAGCCAAAAGAAAATCAGGTAAACCAGTTCTGCGTATCTTTTATCTGCTTTGATGATGTAATCCAACAATTTAAGATATAAACAAAGTAAGCTTTGGCACAACCCTACTTACGTCACTATGGGAACTAGGATACATACTACCACAGATTACAAACCCAATCCCTTCGTAATCAATTTAAAATTGTTACAAGAAGCAAACCTTAATGACATGTAAACATTTTTAGGGTTTCAGTTGGCAATTATGTCTTAAATGCTTAGAAAAACACACCACCATTTCTCATTATTGTTCTCTCTTTAGCTCATCTCTTCCATGAATATAAAGTAGGAAAAATATTATTTGAGACTTCCAGCATAATTCCATTGTGCTTTACACTTTTATAAATATGGATACATCTAAAATATCAGATGCCTTTTTACCAACAATAAATCCACCAAATTCACATTTTCTTATAAACACATGCAAAATTAGTGAAAGACACTTTTGTATAGCAAAGACCCTGCTTAATTTCCTTCTGATTAATAATTTTGGATGGCATGTGCAAACCATACTGCTCATTGAACAGTAGATTTATTTCCTGTAGACTTGTTCTTCTATAAAAATATATTTATGTGTTCACAGGAAAAAAGTTGGTATGTGTGGAGTGACTTTTTGACATATCATTAGATTAGAGGTTTGTTTATGAAGTTAGAAGGCATCTTAGCTTTTATCATTTTCAAATTTTTCTTCATACAAAAGAACACCCTGTGACAGAGATAAGGTAACTGAGATCATCGTTAGCACTTTAAAGTCGAGACAGTTTGAAGCAAAGGGGTCACGCAACTTGCCTAAGGTTTACGTACAACGTCAGTGCTGGAACCAGGAAGAGAACTTGCATTTTCCTAACCCTCGAACAGCTCCCTAGGAACTGATTCCCACCATCAGTCCTGGAGATTATATACAATCTATTACATTGAAATAATATTGGCTGTAGGCTAGAGAAAGTTAGTCATAGACCTATTCCTTCTGTGCAGATTCCCAGTAGAAACCAAATGCTATTGAAACAGGGTAATGAAGAGTCATAGCTAAAGGCAATCTTCAAGCAATCTCGTTTTTCAAATCCATATGTTTGGGACAGTCAGAAAATATGAGCAGGAACATGCTTATTGCTCACAAGTTAAAGAACGCTGTGATCCAGGAAAATAAAACATTATTTGTGTTAACTTCTAATTGAAAGGTGATTAAATTTATATGAATCCTAATGCATTTTTGAGACTATGTCCAACCTGCAGAAACCTTTTCAGCTGATGACAAAGATGAGGAACCGGGATACTGGAAGAACTAAGCTCAGAAGTCCTAACCTTGGCCTCACTGATAGCTGAGTACCAGAAATTCCCCCCAGGTAAGTCCAAACATGATGACTCTTCCTCGAGAAAAGCTCTGCCTTAAAATTAGGTGGGGATCAAGCTCAAGGTGCTGGAGGGCTGTGTGGCTCCTCATTCCCAGCTTGAGGACCACAGTGCCTTCCCACTTTGGAAATCCTTCCATCAGAAGTGTGGTCAAGTCCTGACCCACCAAGTATTGTTGTAAGAAAGACATTCTTTTCTGCTGCCTATCCATTTGGGAGGACACACAAGGTTTAAAATGGTAATTAGATATTCAGTGTGGATTACTGCTTGACTGTTATACACAATCCCTCATTTTGGTCCACAAGAGAGCGAGTGGGCTACATGAATAAAAGTCAAGGCTTGAACAATCTACACCCATGGGTAGAGTTCAAAAATGAAAGTAAAACCTGCGAGTTGGTTTCACGTAAACATAATTCAGAAATATACTTAAGGATTTAATGGTAAGGTTAAGAAATATTTCCATAAAATGAGAAGCTCAACACTGAATTTTACTGACACATATGCACAGTCCTTCATAGTATTTCTAAACTTCTCTCATGTACAATTGAGAAGGACCAGTAGTTCACAGGCCAGGAAATAAATTCTCTGAATTTGTACTAGCTTTGACAGAAGGAGAACACAGAAAAATATCCCACCCTGAGGATTCTTAAAATGTGATATAGGCAAACATATATATAGGAATTTATGCTGTAAACGGTTTTTCTTGGCGGGCTGGGGTAGGAGTACAGTCAACAAAAATTTACTTTGAAAAATATGAAAACATTCCCCTCAATATTTATATGATATTTTATTTTGAGATTGTTGGAAAAGCATATAAGAACAAAATCCAAATGCTTTGTACAAAGTCTTCAGAGTTTGGGAACCTCATGTTATTGGTCACAGCTGTGGATTGATGAAAAATGGTATATTACTATATACTCTAGCTGTACAGACATGCCTGTTAATGTTCTTCTCACTTCAAAATAAAACAATCTCTATTTTAAATTGTGTAAATATTAACATAATATGTACAATGCATTCACGAAATATATGGAACATACCATTATACAAACATAGGTAAAAGCAGTCAATTTAGAAATGGAGATATCAAATAGATACAGTTGTCAGACCCCAGCATCACAGACACCTCTCTTGCCTGTTCTTTCGTAAGATCACCTTCTGACCACTGCTTCTATTGCAGCTGAATTGAGTCCAAGAAAAACAAACAAAAGTGTTTTTAGGTGTCATAACTGATAGAAACTAAGTTCATGTTGAAACTGAAAGAATTCTGTTTAAGCAAGACCATCTCAGGGCAAAGAGTTAGGAGCTCAATAAATACTAATTGATTGTTCACCTAAGACTTCTGCTAGTAACATTTTAAATAATAAATTCAGACTATATATATTCAATGAAGTGTTATTTAATAAGACATTCATATTCCTCTTTACAGCTTAAATAACCAGGTGGCTTACTATCTTTTAACCTGTTATGAAGTGAAGTCACTGAGACAGTTCTCCGAGACTTGAGTACACGTGTGCACACGCAGAAAACCCACAAGGCAGCAACATCTATGCAAACACAGTGAAGAGTGGAGCCAGGCAGGGATGATTTCAGCGGAGAGAGACTTTGGATTCAGTTGAGGTGAACCTAAATACAGGATCTGTTTTTGTGGTTTGCATTTTGAGCACCTGAAAAAAAAACAACAACAAAAAAAAAACTCCAGGCCTATAGTGCTAGGTATTTTCACTTTTTCAAGGCAGTGCTCTTTTTCTGAACAGAGTTGCAGGATGTTTGAATTCTGGGTGAAAGCTTCTGCCAGAATGTTTCTATTCTATATGAAAGTTCTTGCTCCCTTGAACAGTTAAATCTGGAAGGTTGGTGTGAACCACTGGTTTGGTGCTACGTGCTCTGTTTATGCCCGGAGTGGAAACGTTGCTGTGGAACTCCCATTGCTTTCCACAGATCCCTTCTCCTTAGACCCAGCATAGGCACCGATAAAAGAGCCATCCTCGTTGAAGAGACCGTGGTCACCTTCTCCGTACTCCACTAAGCTGTCGGCACTCTCTGTGGCCTGCATATCCCTGTTAAGGGACCGAAGGCTTCCTTTGAGAGGTTTTTCGTCACTGTCACTAGAAAATCAAAAAGAATAGTTTGACAAAATCTGAAATATTCCTGGAAAGCAAGACTCATGCCAAAGTGCTAATAGGTTTTAAAAATTTCCAGATAATCATGTTAGCACTGAAGACAGATTCTAAATGACCCTTTCATAAAGAAATGTTTAGAAAGTCATTACCAATTTGTGTTATGCTGAGTAACTGAGAAACTTTTCTGCCATTCACAACACTCCTGCTTCCCTTTAAAACTGAGACACGCAGATATTCAATCTGCTTATGTACATAGAAAACAAATGTTATTTTCTACACTTTCAGAACTCCTGGTCATCAAAGCTTGATCTTCTGTCTTCACCTTTGATCCTCCGTATTTTTCCAGATCCTTCCAAAAATGTCTCTCTCATCCAGGTTAATCAATTAAATTCTGTTTCTTGTAACCAAAGAACTTCAATACAGTTTATAAATTCAGGGTTGTTAAATTAGAAAAAGAATAGCTGGTATTTTTAGAATAGGAATGTTACAAGTATCCTGCATTTATGCTCTGAGTTTTATTCTTCAACAAATCCAACTCTGAGTTAGTAAAATGTCTTTCAAATGATACAGTTTTCTTCATTTCTAGCTGAGGATTTTTTTTTTAATACCAACATCTTTCACACTATAAAGCTGTATACCAAATGAGAAGATTTTATAAAATTCTAAAAAGGAAAAATTGGGATAAAAGGTAATTAGCACATGATGAGTACTTTATAGAATGGGGTAGTAGCTGGTGGTGTCCATCAAATTGTTCCATTTCGCTCAGTTTTTCTAGAAGTAGGGCAGGATGGTACTTCACTTCCCTCTGTGTTAGGCAGTGCCATATGATTTGCTTTGGCCAAAGAAAAGTGAGCAGGAATGACAGTGTCACTTTAGCGTTAGTGCTCCCTGTGCCATATTCCGGTTCACTGCTGTGGTGACCTGCATACTCACCTACCAGCCAGTTGTTCCTAAGGACCAGGATGGCCAGAGCCATCTATGGTGGACACAGGCATGTGGACACACAACTTGAGAGAAAAATATCTGGAGTTGTTTTCACTAGCAGCATAACTACCACACAATTGCACTCATCTCACACGCTAGTAAAGTAATGCTAGAAATTCTCCAAGCCAGACGTCAGCAGTACGTGAACTATGAACTTCCAGATGTTCAAGCTGGTTTTAGAAAAGGCAGAGGAACCAGAGATCAAATTGCCAACATCCGCTAGATCATCCAAAAAGCGAGAGAGTTCCAGAAAAACATCTATTCCTGCTTTATTGACTATGCCAAAGCCTTTGACTGTGTGGATCACAATAAACTGTGGAAAATTCTGAAAGAGGTGGGAATACCAGACCACCTGACTTGCCTCTTGAGAAACCTATATGCAGGTCAGGAAGCAACAGTTAGAACTGGACATGGAACAACAGACTGGTTCCAAATAGGAAAAGGACTACGTCAAGGCTGTATATTGGCACCCTGCTTATTTAACTTATATGCAGAGTACATCATGAGAAATGCTGGGCTGGAAGAAGCACAAGCGGGAAGCAAGATTGTGGGGAGAAATATCAAGAACCTCAGATATGCAGATGACACCACCCTTATGGCAGAAAGTGAAGAGGAACTCAAAAGCCTCTTGATGAAAGTGAAAGAGGAGAGTGAAAAAGTTGGCTTAAAGCTCAGCACTCAGAAAACGAACATCATGGCATCTGGTCCCATCACTTCATGGGAAATAGATGGGGAAACAGTGGAAACAGTGGCAGACTTTTGGGCTCCAAAATCACCACAGATGGTGATTGCAGCCATGAAATTAAAAGACACTTACTCCTTGGAGGGAAAGTTATGACCAACCCAGATAGCATATTCAAAAGCAGAGACATTATTTTGCCAACAAAGGTCTGTTTTTCCAGTGGTCGTGTATGAATGTGAGAGTTGGACTGTGAAGAAGGCTGAGTGCCGAAGAATTGATGCTTTTGAACTGTGGTGTTGGAGAAGACTCTTGAGAGTTGGACTGCAAGGAGATCCAACCAGTCCATTCTAAAGGAGATCAGTCCTGGGTGTTCACTGGAAAGAATGATGCTGAAGCTGAAACTCCAGTACTTTGGCCACCTCATGCGAAGAGCTGACTCATTGGAAGAGACCCGGATGCTGGGAGGGATTGGGGGCAGGAGGAGAAGGGGACGACAGAGGATGAGATGGCTGGATGGCATCACTGGCTCGATGGACGTGAGTCTGAGTGAACTCTGGGAGTTGGTGATGGACAGGGAGGCCTGGCGTGCTGCGATTCATGGGGTCGCAGAGAGTCGGACACGACTGAGTGACTGAACTGAACTGAATCAAAGTAAAAGAGTGTTTACTAAATGGAGGAAAGAAAAATAAGCATAGAGGCAAGGAGAGCTTACCATGAGGTTCAGATGTACATTGGTTAGTGTGTGTGTGCGCGCGCGTGTGTGCTTAGTCTCTCAGTCGTGTCTGATTCTTTTGCAACCCCATGGACTGTAGCTTACCGGGCTCCTCTGTCCATGGAATTCTAGGCAAGAATACTGGAATGGGTTGTCATTTCCTTCTCCAGGGATCCTCCCAACCCAGTGACTGAACCCACATCTCCTGCATTGGCAGGCAGATTCTTTACCATCTGAGCAACCTGGGAAGCCCACATAAGTTAATGCAGGAGAGCTAATGAGAATATTCCACATCTCTGTTTATAATGATGGATCCAGGGCAGGGGCCAGTCAGAGCCAACTGAGTCTGCTCTGTAATATGGATCCTGGTCGTGTGTGCTAATGGTCGTATATGCTTGGAAACTGCAACAGCTCCCTTGGCTGCAGTATACAGAGCACCTGACTGAAAACAACAGAGTCCTCAACAGGAACAGGTAAGTCAAGAAGAGGGTGATGGGAAGGTGAAGATGCACACTGACGAGAGAGTGAGAAGGGTAACACACCCTCAAGAGGTACTTACCTCCTACCAGATTTCCTGCAGTTTCTCCCATTTTGGCACACTTGTGTACGTTTGGTCCAGGGGTTAAGAGTGACACAATCTTTTTCATCCTTTAAAGACTGTCTCAACCTTCTTTGGATGAACTCTTAGCAGAGCTCATCTTAGACAGCAATAGTTGCTCCCTTTTTTGCTCTTATTCTCTTTAATTAATTGCAATCATTTGCATAGATAATCCCCCCCCCCTCCCCACAGACTAGGTTCATCTTGAGGACATGTTTTGTGACTTACACACCTTTGTAGGTCCACACCGCAGGTACACAAAATACACGTTATACACTGCATACAACCTGAGTTCACAGTGGCTACGGTGAGGAGTGACTACAAGATATTTTATCTATTTTATATAGATAATCTCTAAATAACAATAGTGTCCTGTGAATAACACCTTTCAAGGAAATTGTCCAAGCACACAGAGTCTACCTAGATAGCAGTTACACCTCCTCACACAGACATCTAGTTGCTATCAATCACTTGTATTACTATTCTTTATAAGGGTGTTAAAATGTAGTCCTGTAAGCTTTAAGTAGAAATGCTTTTTTAATATATTTTAAAGTTTATTTAACCTGATGGATATATGTTTTGATGCATTTTTAAATGGAGTGTAATGTTTACCTGTATTCTCCAAAGGTTTCATCTTTCGCTGACTGAACTTCAGGGTCTGGGTGAAGATCCTCCTTTTCTTTCACTAAACACACACACACACACACACAGGTAGAGGAGTAATACGAGTCACTTTTAAAGACATATATCTTCAAAGCACTGTTAATAAGTCAAGTGTTTTATGTCTGTACCTATTCACTCATCTTTCACCTCTTTGTTACCAGCGTTACAGCCTGGTGCAGTTATACATGAATTCAGTATTATGTGGGCAACATGTCTTAATGAAAGAGTCAAACGTAGTTACAGTCGCTCAACGAAGACCAAATTACTGCATGTACATTTCACGGTGCTTCCCTTGTGGCTCAGACGGTAAAGCGTCTGCCTACAATGTGGGAGACCCGGGTTCTATCCCTGGGTCAGGAAGTTCCCCTGGAGAAGGAAATGGCAACCCACTCCAGTATTCCTGCCTGGAAAATCCCATGGACGGAGGAGTCTGGTGGGCTACAGTCCATGGGGTCGCAAAAAGTCGGACACGACTGAGCAATTTACTATGCTAAACTTCCTGAAAATGTCATTGGCTGATATCAGATCGATGTTGTTAAACTACAGGACTAAAAAGTCTATCATTGGGTTGTTCTCTTCTTACTCCAAACTGCCTCAATAATCAGAATATTAAAGTCTATAATACCATAGGTTAAATGAGATTTATTCTAAACAGTGGGATATAGAACATGAAGATTGTTGCCTCATTGTGCTCAGAAAATTCGAACTAAAATCCCCTGTCATGGCACCTTTTACTACTTACTTGCAGAGAGATGAGAATTTCTCTTGGTTTTCCTGCAGTGTGAAATGCTGACTTGTGTTTAAGAGCACAGTTTGAAGAAACTCCTTCAGAATCTGGATAAGGTAACACTTCACAAAGGACAATTTGTTGGGCATATACTCAAAGGGAAATGCTATGTCTCTTTACAAATTGAATGAAGTTAAAGTATTAACTAGGATGATTTTTATTTATATTTTATGTACCATTAATTCAAGAGGTATTAAACCTGATATATATCAGAGGAATAAGGGATGCATTCCCAGCAATGGTTAAGTTAACACAGCTAACTAGTGAACCCAGTACTATTAGAATGTACTAGTGCAAAATATCTCTGGGTCATGAATTTATAGAGAGGCATACTGTTAAAATATATGTGTGTGATTTACTAACAAGTCTCCCTAACATCTGTGATATTTTACAGATAGAAAATAGAAGCATGGAAGTATTATATGCCTCTCTAGAGCCTATTTTATATACTGCTGCTGCTAAGTTGCTTCAGTCATGTCTGACTCTGTGTGACCCCAGAGACGGCAGCCCACCAGGCTCCCCTGGCCCTGGGATTCTCCAGGCAAGAACACTGGAGTGGATTGCCATTTCCTTCTCCTATGCATGAAAGTGAAAAGTCAAAGTGAAGTCGCTCTGTCGTGCCCGACTCTTAGTGACCCCATCGACTTCAGCCTACCAGGCTCCTCCGTCCATGGGATTCTCCAGGCAAGAGAACTGGAGTGGGGTGCCATTGCCTTCTCCACACTTGATATACTAGAAATGAATATTTCATTTTTAAAAAGTGAAATACTTTCATTCATAAAACAAGTAACTACCTAGAAATAATTCTGTTGATCATACATACACCCTTTGGTTAGTTATTAGAGGAATTTTCTTTTCCTCTCAGTACAGTATATTAACTAATGTACTAATATAAATAGACTTTAATGTGTAATTAAAACAGTTGAAGATGTCTCTTACGAAGGTCTCCTAGAAATTAAATGTAAAGTGTGAAAGTTAATTGCTCAGTCGTGTCTGATTCTTTGCGACCCCATGGACTGTAACCTGCCAGGCTCCTTGGTCCATGGTATTCTCCAGGCAAGAATACTGGAGTGGGTTGCCATTTTCTCCACCAGGGGATCTTCCCAACCCTGGAATTAAACCCAGGTCTCCTGCATTCCAGGCAGATTCTTTACCATCTAAGCTACCTGGGATGTCCTAAACAGGTAAGTAGAATTTACTTGGTAAAATTTAAAGTCATAGTAAGAAACAGCTTTACCTGAGTACTTTCCGCCTTTGTTCCTCTTCACAAAGCAAACAGTTAACAATATTAGTGTGAGTAGAGCAATTGCACACATCAGTCCAATAAACCAGCCTTGAGTGGAGATGTCATCGTACAGACCAGCATATTCTGTTGTACAAAGAGAAGCACACTGAGTCCTGGAAACAGTCTTTGACATTAAGCCCCTTTGGGGAACATTAAACATCATTTTTAAATAAACAAAATAGCATCACTTTTGTCCTTGGAGTGCCCCTAGAGGGTATGTGATTTGAAGTACAGTTCATCAGGAGAATCCTGATAAATCGTTAATTCATTGTTCAGAAAGGGCCCTCTCAAACTGCATTTGACTCTTAGGATGAAAACCAGAGAAACAGTAGAGACAGATCAAGATGAACACAGTAGCAGCAGCAAGCAGGCAAAAGCACAAGCTGCCTTGGTTACATGCAGATTGCCAAGGAGATTCTGGGGGTTTGCTTTTAGTTTTTGTTATTAACACATGTTAATTAGCCGCAGACATTTTTAGGCAACTACTCTGGTAAAAACAATTAAGAGGTAAGTCTGGATGTTGGTGAGACATTGTTCATTTCGATACTTTTAAAACGCTATGCCAAAACAAATTGACACTATAGTTTTTACAGCCAATGTACTTCATATTTTCAACATAGGAAGTATGTAAAAGTAAATAATCTACAGAGCATAGATGTATTGTCTAAGATGGCTCCAAACAGAATCTCATTTCTCACCTCTCCCTCTTGTCTCAATTACATCTTCAAAAATGCTATTGTTATCAACCCAATTCTTAGTCAAAAGGCGAACTACATGTTCAGCTCCCGGCTCAAATGCCTCTACTGGGTGAATCTTTTGAGTAAGATTTACTCCTTCTGATATCTTCCCGACACTTTTACCTAAGAAATGTACACAGTTAATTCATATGAATTGTAGTCACTGAAAAGTAGGACATGAAAAGCAAAAAAGTACTGTTATTTGAGATGAATGAGAGCCATTTGTAGCATTTTTTTCTCAGTTCTGAATTATCAGAAGATGAAGAAAATCAACATTTCAAGATTTTCTTTTTTAATGTGCTGAAATGGAGTATATGAACTTAATTCATGTCCTTTAAAAATGATACACTTGTTGATGAAGTGATGCTATAAATTTGCGTGGTCATATGAATGGTTTTAAACCAAACACAGACTTCAAAAAACTGTACAATGTCACTTTGTGCAATTTGGACTTTCACAAACCTCATAGGAACCAGATTTGGAGATTTTGGCTTAGAATTGAAAGCATATGGCATTAAAACCTTTAATCTACATTACTTCCTTGCCTTGGTCATTTTCATAAGTATTGATAGAATAGCATAATATGTTCATATAAAATGTTTGTTTGAAATTTCTAGAAACTTAGGCTACATAAAAGTGCAGGTTTATAGGTACTTTGAAATGAAATGTATTGAAATTTTTGAAGTGTTTGAGAACTTTACAATTCAAAATAAATGTATGTCAATATATTAATTGTAGAATATTATAGCAGATAAAAATATGACAAGTATAATTAAAATATACATATAATATCAGAAATTAAAACAAAATATCTAAAATAATTTTGCTGTTGATCCATAATGTTGCTAAGAATTAACTCAATAAAATGTTAACAATGTTTAAAGGCTTTAAATGAGAATGTGTCACATGTTAAAATTTAGGTATAACTTTTCAACACAGAGTAAAAATTGATTATATAGTTACTGATAACACAAAGACATCATTAAAAATGGCACCGTGAGAAAAATAAGACCAGTTATATTAGTTGAAGAAAGCCTTCAAGATTGAACACTTGAAACAAAACACAATTAATTTTGCCTTTGAAAAACAGAAATTTAGTGTTCCATTAAATAGCACAAGCTTTTGAAAAAGAGAGTAAAGCAAGGATTTTATTGCAACCAGTAACAACACAAAAAAGAATATTTCTGATTAACTCGATTTTCCCCCCTTTTAGATTATGGAATGTAAGCCACCTGAAAATCAGAGTGACAACCAGAAAATGATGGGGAAAAAAATGCTTGTGTATCAAATCCCATTCTCTGATTTAATGCCAGATGACCTTAAAATGGACCATCCAGGCAGAGCAAAGAAAAGAAAGACTCAGAAACAGATTCCAATTTGCACAAAAGTTAACATTTTTAGAGTATTTAGTGATAGCAAGATGATATTCTCAATAGAAAGATAAATTTTTTTCATTTTTTCCCCAAAGATCATGCTGAAATCAAGTGGAAAAGACTAGTTGTTTTTTCTGTAAATATGGCAATATAGGCCTATAGAAGAAAATTCAGTGTCAACAGGGGAAGGGGACAGTAGCTGACATTGCAGAATCCTGAAAAAGAGCACAAACATACTAGTAAGAAACACTTTCAAATCATGACACATGGGAATGAAGAAATATGCTATAAGACGCTCAAGTACATTAGTTATAGTTTGAATTTGCAGAAGAAAATAGCATCATTTATATAGCCACATAAACATCATTTTCCACCCTATGAAAACAACTTGTCAATGCAACCAAGCCGACATTTACCAATATTTCTATATATACGAGAATGCATGACTATTGTAAGACAATTTTGTGATTTTTTTTTCTTACATGCTGCTAATCGCCAGGAATTTCTGATATACTGTTGGTCCTTAAATAAAAGTAACCCTCCCCAGGCCTTAAACTCTGTTTTAGAAAATACTACTGTTGCATATTTAGATTACCACTATACTGACTTATTTTCTTGGTGTCAGACACTTGTTAACCATTTGAACTCTAGAGGAACAAGAACCTTTTAGTTACTGGAGTGTTTTCAGTCACCATTAAAAGTAGGTAAATAAGTTCTTCAATTCACTTGGTGTCCAATACATCCTTGGGAACAATTTGAGTTTTTGAGAGAAACTATTTTGGATATGTGTGTGTGTATATATACATATGTATATATACACATTCCCCCATAAAAGAAAGTTTTGAGTATATAGGAACTCTTAGGAAAACATAAGCTCTTCAGTATTTACATTGAGTAGGAACAAAATGAGAGGAAGAAACAAACTGACCAAGGTCACAGCATAACCATTTACACATTCATTTCATAGTGATTCATGAACTGAAACACATTGTAATATATGTCTTATATAAATGACAGACTGTTCACGTTTCTTTGTTACTATTTTCTCTTTTTTCCCATGGATTCTACCTTTCATTTAATCTAAAATTTGGGAAAGCATCCAGAACAGTGGATGCGTAGTACATGATACATAAATGACTTGTTTATTTTTCCCTTCTTGCTCTCTCCCAGTTCCTTTTGCCTGCCTCCAATACCCCTCTAGGTCTCACCAACTTGAATTCTACACAAGGCCCTCTTTTTTAAGCTTAAAAGTATGCCTATCCTTTCCCCCAATCCACTTCCCTTTCTTGCTTTACCTTCTTATTTTATCTCCTAATGCCCTGTTGATAACATAGAAAGCTTAGTAAAAATACTTCTAAAATCATAATTGGAGAAATAATTTTGGAAGGGAAATGGGCTGAGTTGGAAAAAAAATAGAAAAGTAAAATTGAATTAGGCGAACTATACAAATGAAACGATAGTGTTATGAGCCAGTTTCAAGCTAATTACTTGGCATCATCCAGTAGACAGTAAAATAAAATTGGTTTATGAATCACTGTATAGATGAGTCATGACATGGAGGTGAAATGTGTTAGATCAGTGGTGCAAAATGTCTACCAGTGCAAGAGGCAAGCATTTTTCTGGGTGGAAACATTTCCAAAAGAAAAATACCCGCTCTACTAACCTTATGACTAACTTTGTGACCTTATAGCCCCCTATTTTAATTAAAATTATAGTTCCTGACCTTATATACACTGAGGCTATAGTTTGATTACTGTTGTGCAGAAATCCATAAATTGAGTCAATGTGAACTTTAGAAACAAGAAAAATAAATTCTGTACATCAGTGGAAAACAGAAGGCCAGACAGATTGAGAGCACAATCACTTCTGATTTATAGTGACTACCATGCTGCCTTCCTTTCAGAGCAGTTTAAAACGGAGCATGCATAAACCTCCGGTACTTACTCCCCTCTCCTAATGTAGCACTCTCCTCAGTGATTGGTTTTCCACAGCCCTTTGAAGTGCAAGCCCTCAAGTAGAATTTGTACTTGGTAGTTGCACTGAGGTTCAAGAGACGCCAGCTGGGCTTTGATGGAGTTGTAATGTTGATATCATTTAGCTCTCCAATTTCATCAGTGTCATTTACTGAAGAAAGAAACATGAACATCAACACCTCGGATTCTGTAGTCTTAGCCATTCAATTATGTTATGCCTTATTTCTGCTTCTATTCATGCTTGTGGCCTGCCATCTTATTATTCATAGTCTCTATCAACTCAATTCTATGAGGTAGATACAATTATTATGACATATTATCCAGGGGTAATTTAAGATCTGGCAAGAATAAACACACTGCCTAGATCTAGAGCCACTAACTGGCAAACCCGGATTTGAATCTAAACCACAGCCTTTTAACTCCGAAGCCCATGCTCCTAATCACTGTGCTACACTGGACAGCCTCTGCAGCTTTACCATACCTATTAACAATGATGAGCTCCCCCACTGACATATTTTCATTGTATCCTTGACGTGTGTGTGTGTGTGTGTGTGTCTGTGTATTAGTCACTTAGTCGTGTCTGACTGTTTGTGACCCCGTGGAGTTTCGCCCTCCAGACTCTTCTGCCCATGGGATGTCCCAGGCAAGAACCCATGGGGTGGGTTGCCATTTCCTTCTTCAGAGGATCTTTCTGACCCAGTGATCAAGCACAGATCTCCTGCATTGCAGGCAGATTCTCTACCATCTGAGCTAAGTACTTTTTAATCTTTTATTGTAAAAATTTGAACCGTGATTTACCAGAGTCTTCTATAGTTTCTGGTTTACTATGTAGCACTGAACAAGTATTCAAGGACTCAAGAAACTGATAAATTAATGTATTTTAAAATGTCTACTGTATACTTAGCACTATGTAAAGCACTGTATAGAAAAATATGATTTAGATAGTGCCTTTCAAAGAACCTGCAGCATAGCAAGATCTTGATATTTGTGCAAGAGCTCAAAGTGCTCGAAGACTACTGAAAGAATAATCCGAGATGAAATGGTATGTTCAAGGTTGTGCAACCATTAGTGGCAAGAAAAGGGCTAGAATAAACACTCTTGACACTTGGTCCAAGAGACCCTAAAAATATATTTACTCTTTAACTTAAAATGCCTTCATTGTAGATACAATGCAGTGAGATAAATGGAAATGAAAAATTACTAATCCAAACATAGGAAAGAAGTAAAATAATCACTCTTGGTCAATTACTTGAGAGCACTCCTGTAAATAGCACCAAGTCAATTGAAAAACTACCACAATCAATGTAAGAATTCAGCAAAGTACATAGAGAGCTCTCATATACACACTCAACGACTATTTAGAACATATAGCCACAAAAATAGATAAGCCATCTAAGAATATTTCAATCACTTAATAGATAGCTAAATAAGTATAGATATAAGACTAGAGATCTCTTTAAGAAAATGAGAGACACCAAGGGAACATTTCATGCCAAGATGGGCTCAATAAAGGATAGAAATTGTATGGACCTAACAGAAGCAGAAGATATTAAGAAGAAGTGGCAAGAATATACAGAAGAACCGTACAAAAAAGATCTTCACGACCCAGATAATCACAATGGTGTGCTCAGCCCAACATCCTGGAATGCCAAGTCAAGTGGGCCTTAGAAGCATCACAACGAACAAAGCTAGTGGAGGTGATGGAATTCCCATTGAGCTATCTCAAATCCTAAAAGATGATGCTGTGAAAGTGCTGCACTCAATATGCCAGCAAGTTTGGAAAATTCAACAGTGGCCCCAGGACTGGAAAAAGTCAGTTTTCATTCCAATCCAAAGGAATACCAAAGAATGCTCAAACTACCGCATAATTGCACTCATCTCACATGCTAGTAACATAATGCTCAAAATTCTCCAAGCCAGGCTTCAACAGTATGTGAACTTTGAACTTCCAGATGTTCAAGCTGGGTTTAGAAGAGGCAGACGAACCAGAGATCAAATCGCCAACATCCGTTGGATCATCGAAAAAGCAAGAGAGTTCCAGAAAAATATCTACTTCTGCTTTATTGACTATGCCAAAGCCTTTGATTGTATGGACCACAACAAACTGTGGAAAATTCTGAAAGAAATTGGAATACCAGACCACCTGACCTGCCTCTTGAGAAATCTGTATGCAGGTCAGGAAGCAACAGTTAGAACTGGACATGGAACAACAGACTAATTCCAAATCAGGAAAGGAGCACGTCAAGGCTGTAAATTGTTACCCTGCTTATTTAACCTATTTGCAGAGTACATCATGAGAAACTCTGGGATGGATGAAGCACAAACTGGAATCAAGATTGCCGGGAAAAATATCAATAACCTCAGATATGCAGATGACACCACCCTTATGGCAGAACGCGAAGAACTAAAGAGCCTATTGATGAAAGTAAGAGAGTAGAGGGAAATGTTGGCTTAAAGCTCAACATTCAGTCAACTAAGATCATGGCATCTGGTCCCATCACTTCATGGGAAATAGATGGGGAAACAGTGAAAACAGTGACAGACTTTATTTTTTGGCTCCAAAATCACTGCAGATAGTGACTATAGCTATGAAATTAAAAGACGCCTGCTCCTTGGGAAAAAAGCTATGACCAACCTAGACAGCACATTAAAAAGCAGAGATATTACTTGGCCAACAAAGGTCCATCTAGTCAAAGCTATGGTTTTGCCAGTAGTCATGTATGGATGTAAGATTTGGACTATAAAGAAAGCTGAGTACCAAATAATTGATGCTTTTCAACTCTGGTATTGGAGAAGACTCCTAAGATTCCCTTGGACTGCAAGAAGATCCAACCAGTCCATCCTAAAAGAAATCAGTCCTGAATATTCATTGGAAGAACTTATGCTGAAGTTGAAATTCCAATACTTTGGCCACCTGATCCAAAGAACTGACTCACTGGAAAAACCCTGATGCTGGGAAAGATTAAAGGTGGGAGGAGAAGGGGACAACAGAGGATGAGATGGTTGGATGGCATCACTGACTCAATGGACATGAGTTTGAGTAAACTCTGGGAGTTGGTGATGGACAGGGAGGCCTGGCGTGCTGCAGTGCATCAGGTCCAAAGAGTTGGACACGACTGAGCGACTGAACTCAAGTAAATATAAAGTTGTTATTTTATTGAAAGTCCACATATCAAGTAGTAGAGTAACCACAGCGATTTTAATATTTCAGCTTTTTCTATATATATTCTAAGCAGTTGTTTTTAAAATAAGTTTAGATATTATATACAGATCAACATGAAGGTAGGAATTTATTTAATATTCAGTTTTTCTATTATTAGAATAAAGATAATATGTATCTTTACCAAATAAAGTTGACATTGAAAAGTTCTTGAGTATTTCTTCAGTGCTTCCTACATGTTTGAAATACAGTTCATGGAATTAAGAGACTTAAAGTCTTCCCTGGTAGCTCAGCTGGTAAAGAATCTGCCTGCAATATGGGAGACCGGGGTTTGATCCCTGGGTTGGAAGATCCCATGGTGAAGGAAATAGCTACTCACTCCAGTATTCTGACCTGGAGAATTCCTTGGACTATTCCATGGGGTTGCAAAGAATCAGACATGACTGAGCAACTTTCACTTTCACGAGCTCAGCATCTAGAATGACTGAGCTAGGTTTCGATGTTTTCGTAACACTTGTTTTACTGCATGACTCTTTGTAAGTGAACTCTGTGTACTTCTCATCCATAAAGCAGTGACGGTACATACTTCATAGACTTCCTGTTTTCATGAAAAATGAAGGGAGAGTACTCAATTTTTACTGATCCTGCTAACTAGCCAATACTCAAAAATGCTAAACCGCTGCCTCTATTAGGGTTATGCCTGTACCTGTTTAATCACAGGTACTCAAAGCAGAACAGAAGCTAAAGCTGATACCTGCCCCGAACAGCCGCAAGAGTTGAAGGGATTGATGGCAGTTCAGGGTTATGATCCAGTTGACCTATGCAAGCAGTGTAGACTGGGCTTCCATAGACCTGATGTTTCTGCTGTTTAGGAATTTATGCCTTCTAAGTTTAACATTTTCTTATGAGCTCAGTCCCCTAATCTCCATGTTGAGCTGATACTTAGATTTGAGGACTGTAACAGATGGGTGGTGCTATGATTAAAATAATCAAATCTAAACAACACGCTTTCATCCAGACATGTTGTTTTTAACTGAATGGCACAACAGCATATGGGGAGAGCCCGTGTGGTGGTCGAAAGACAACTCTAGATCTCTCAGTGTGACATGACTGCAGCAGTGGGCTACAGAAGCAGGATTCTACAAATACAATACATGCAGAGTTGAGACTGGAAACATGCCTCAGAGACAGAAGAGGCAGGGGAGGGTGGAAGTCAGTGTGCTCTGCATCTCCACTACAACATTTCTTTTTCTGTTTCCAATTTTTAAATTTAATTTACTTAAAAATAGAAACAAGCTATTCACCCATTTCTCCTCCCTCCCTCCTACCCCTCCCCAACTTCCAAGTCTGGGGCTACCACCACCATCACCAACCTATTCTGTATCCATGACATCATTTACTAACTTTTTTCTTTGCATATTTCCTAATTCTCAAGGTATCTTATATATATGAGTGTGTGCGTGCTCAGTCGTGTCTGACACTTTGTGATCCTATGGACTAAAGCCCGCCATGCTCCTCTGTCCATAGGATTCTCCAGGCAACAATACTAGAGTGGGTTGTCATTTCCTTCTCCAGGGGATCTACCCAACCCAGGGATCAAACTTGTGTTTCCTACATCTCCTGCATTATCACTGATCCACCTGAGAATACCTATATACATATTAAAATGCATATTTTCTGGTGTCTATTAACTTACTGCTTTTTTCCCCTCAAAACAAGAATTGGCAAACCTTTCTGTTAAGGACAAGATTGTAAATATTTTAGCCTTCGTGGGCTATGTGATCTCTGTTGCAACTACTTAGCTCTGCCACTATAGTAAGAAAGCAGATATAGACAAATATAAGTTAGTGGACATGGCCATGTTGCAATAAAACTTGTAAGAACAGGCAGCAGGCTCGATTTGATCTCTAAGCCAGTTTACAAACCCCTGTGCTATAAGTATGCCAGCCTACAAACCATGAATTAGATTCTCAGCATGGGAAACCAAATACTCAACCAAAAAAAAAAAAAAATGAAACGTTAATAGGCAAATCTAATTCAAATATGTACTCACTTATCTGGTACTGCAATAGATATCCAGTTAAGTTTCCATTCAGTTTCTTGGGTAGCCCCCAGGACAAAGTGGCAGTGTCTTTATCAACTTTGATGACTTTGAGAAAAGTTGGTTGTTCAGGTACTGGAAAACACAAAACCAACAATAGACACTCCAATTGGTAAATTTCTTTAAAAAATTATAGTTTTTTTCTTTTTATCAAATTGAGGAGCTAACTCATATGACATATGTACAACTTTACTACTACTAAGGGAGGAAATGTTTTGACCATTGGGATATTTGTTATTTTAAATTGTTATTTATAAACTAGATATTAATCCTGAACTGTCTCACCTCCTTCTGGTGTTTGAAATATAAAAGGCTCACTCTCTGGACCAGCCCCTTTGGAATTATAGGCTAAGACTGTTAAGTGAAATTCACTAAAGGCATCCAGAGAAGGAACCATTCCATAGTCTCTTTGTCCTGAAAATCTCAGAATGTTCACTTCTTTGGGATGTGTCCTTCCATCCAACAGGCTTTTTGTCTTCCACCAGTTTACCTGCAATGACAATAGGAACCCTTTAACATATCACCAACTCAATGGACATGAATGTGAAGGACAGAGAAGCCTGGAGTGCTGTAGTCCATGGGGTAGCAAAGAGTTGGACACGACTCAGGAACTGAAGAACAGCGTATCACCGGCGATAGCAGATTTCTCTTTAAGCTTCTGAAATCAGTCTTATTCACAGGAAATACATTAATTTAACAATTAGAAGAAGAAAAGCTATGATAAAAACCTGATATCCTTTCAGATGTCCGTGTACTCTTTCCTTTGGAATTGTTGACCAGGTAACTTTAACTAATGTGCTGTTTATAACATCCACCCCTTGGATCACTGGAGCTGCATCAGGATCTGTTGGGCACACAAGAAGGATTAGCTTTCAAATAATCCAAACACGATTATTAGGATCCTTTTCTAAAGGTGATCCTTCTTTTTTTTTTTTTTTTTTGAGAAAAGGAAAGCACTTTTCTCAAATCAGTTTCAAGTGGAATGAAGAGAGTTTCTCATTAAAGAAGAGTTTCAGTGCCCCAATATTAATAGGTTTCTAGAGAAGAGCAATGGCACCCCACTCCAGTACTCTTGCCTGTAAAATCCCATGGACGGAGGAGTCTGGTAGGCTGCAGTCCATGGGGTCGCTAAAAGTGGGACACGACTGAGTGACTTCCCTTTCACTTTTCACTTTCATGCACTGGAGAAGGAAATGGCAACCCACTCCAGTGTTCTTGCCTGGAGAATCCCAGACACGGGGCAGCCTGGCGGGCTGCCATCTATGGGGTCGCACAGAGTCGGACATGACTGAAGCAACTTAGCAGCAGGAGCAGAGAAGAGGAGGGCCTGTACCACACTGTACTGAGAAAAGCCCTTGTCCAGATGGATATGGTGTGAGCAAGATAACTGAAAACAGTGGACAATGAAATCCTCTGTGGGCATCTTGCCTTGGAAACATGTGAACCAGACTAATATAACTCAAATGATTTGGGAGTTTGGTGAATATGAATAACATTAATTGAGCATATTAGTGTTCAACAGTAATTGAGCATATTCTGTGTGTCATACACTGTTCTGAGAGCCTATCCTGGATTGGCTCACATAATCCTTAGAACAGTCCCATAAAATGGTATTATTATTATCCCCATTCTACAGGGGAGCCAACTACAGAGAAGTAGTTTGTGACCCCATGGGCTGTAGGAGCCTACTATGCTCCTCTGTCCATGGGATTTTCCAGGCAAGAGCACTGGAGTGGGTTGCCATTTCCTTCTCCAGAGGATCTTCCTGACCCAGGGATTGAACCCAGGTCTCCCACATTGTAGGCAGACGCTTTACCGTCTGAGCCACCAGGTAAGTCTTAGTGAGAACACAGGTAGCAGGTAAATAAGGAGCTAGTCATTTCACATTCCTGCCCTTTTTCTATTCTTGGATCAAAATATTACTTTGGATACTGTAAGAACAATGAGAATAATGCCTACTATTTAGTTGTTTGTAATGCAGTGTCTTTCCTTTTTCCAAACATTTATTTGCAGCAGTTCTTATGGTATAAATACCTAATAATAAAATTATGTCATTAGTACCTCAACATTCTGCGTGTAAGTGCTTCTATATGGAAATCTGGGTCTGTACCTTACCTTCCTTAGGAAGGCTCCAGCGCTGAGGCCAGGGGTGTGGCAGCAGGCAGCTGTTAGGAGGTCCTTGACAAGTAAGGGCACATATGATTGGACACCTAAGAGTCATGCTGCTGAGCTGTGTGCACTGATGGTTCCAGGTCTTTGATGTTCATTATGGAAGTAGTTTTTTTTGGCAAACTGAATAAAATTAAACCTTTCAATGTTCTTCCTCACCACCCCTCTGACAGCTCTCCCGTAGTCAGCTCTAAAGTAGAAACCATGTGTTCAATTTCTTTTTATCTCCCACTGTAAGTACAGCCTCTTTGCATGCACTACTTGCTTAAAAATGCTCCTCGACAGGGTGCAATCTACTTGAGAGAAGCTATTCTAGAAGTGGTGGGTGTCAGCTGCATCACTTACAGTCTTCTCCAGAATACAGAATCACTGACTGTGGCTCAGGGCCGGAGCCCAGGTGATTGATGGCTTGAACCTGGACATCGTACGGCGCATAGACAGCAGGTGTCATCACCCGCAGGGTGTGGTTAGTGACTGTCTCTTCCTCCCACTCCACCGGGGCTCCCTGTGGCTTCCAGGTCACTCTGTATTCCAGTCCAGGTCCATTCTGCTCCATAGCTTTCAAAGGCTAAAACAGAAGGTCGGCGTGATCACAGACATGCTGAGTCAGGGGATAGAGAAGCCACCCTAAGTGGTACAAGCAATGTGGCCAAAAAGCGATCATTTTTGGTGAGATCTTTAATCCCCCTCTTTGGTTTGGAAATGCTTGTGAAAAGTTTTGTCATTCTGTTCATTTAAGCTTGAGAGTTGCTCCTTCCCCTCCCCAAGTAGAAAGAATCCCACAATTTAGATGTCTGGATTATGCCCTTGTGGTTAATTCTAACTGTTCATATATGAAAGAACTTACTAAGAAATTCCATAGAAGGTTTTAGCTTTTCTTCACACTTTCTTCTATATTCTAATTTTTTCATTCCTAAAGAACCTCAGAAATGAAAAGGACATGGCTAAAAGTTCCCTAAGTATAGTGTTAGTCGCTCTTTGCAACCCCAGGGACTGTAGCCTGCCAGGCTCCTCTGTCCATGGAGTTCCCCAGGCAAGGAATACTGGAGTGGGTTGCCATTTCCTACTCCAGGATCCCTAAATATAAATGGGATTTTTTTCATGGCTTTTCAGTCAAAACTCTTTCCATCTGACTCCATCCATTATCCCCCATCTTCCTTCCAAGAGAAGAGAGAGAACAAGTAAATATTTTTGTATAATATGTCTTTATGTGCACTAGTACCCAGAAGATGTAGCTCCTTTTTATAATACAATAGTTCCCAGCTCCTTGCCCATTCTCTCTTTTATGAGAAAGCACTCCCCATCCTCCAGTTTAATTTTCTGTATAGAAATATTTACTGGAGGAATTTCTCGAATAGGAGATTGGTTATTTCCACTCTAGCTTTTAATTAAATAATACTTCAATTAAAAAACATTAATGTGATTTAAACCATCTGTTTAATATCACAAAAAATGGGAATATGCGTTTAAATGAATCAATTATATACAATACATAAAAATCTGATTTTAGACATAGATTTATAAGGGTCACTTATATAACTAATAATTTTGTCTGTATATTCAAGTGATTCAATAACCATACATAATGCTTTTATAGAATTTGCAATACTTCTTGACTCAGATTAATTTATAAGTACTTAATAGAGGGATTGGATGGAATAAAGTTGAAAGAACAGTAGTATATCAGCACAATAATTTCAAGTCTGGTGCTTATTCTAGGGTTAATAGTTAAATTCTCTAAGAGGAAAAAATATGAAATCAAAAGCTTTCTGAGATTTTCACAGTCACTGTTTATGTTTTGCCTTCAAACTTTTGTTTCAAGATATTTCCTACTCTCATATAGATAAACTTACCAGAGGCTGTCACATTGCCCAGGTAAGTCAGGCCACAAGCTTTTAGTTCCATTCTACAATCTGGAATTACAATTACCTTCAGTCCCAACTGACAATAAATATGTACAAATACTATTATTCAGTTTATGCATGTTTTGCTTCAAGAAAAATAGTTGCATTTGATAAAGCTCTCTGAAAAATTTTAAAACAAACTGTGCCACCCTAGGTAACACTGTTAAGGAAAAAACCTTACCTAAATCGCCAGCCTCCTTGGTGCCTAGACTCCCAAAGAAACTGCAGGAATACTTTGTATTTGGCTTTTAGACAGTGGACAACAAAACCTCAAATTCACAAATAGATCCCAAACAAAGATAACAAACCATAGTAACCAGGGGTGTGGGGTTGGGGGTGAGGGAAGATCACCAGCATTCCTTCCCCTCATGCAGCTGCTCATAAGAAAGGCATCTCTATAAAAGAGGCTCTTAATTTGATGTCTAGGCATCTCTAGATGGGGTCCGTGGATGCCCTTCAAAGGATCTGAAAATCCACAGAACTGCTAGTAAAACTTTCTATGTCTGATTTTGTAGAACAAAACTGTACTTCTATTGAATTTTCAGAGAGATCTATCAACAAAGCAAGGTTATACTGACTAGAAACTGGACAGATTTTTTTGTATTGCCTGCTGCTGCTAAGTCGCTTCAGTCATGTCCGACAGCCAACCAGGCTCCTCCGTCCCTGGGATTCCAGGCAAGAACACTTGAGTGGGTTGCCATTTCCTTCTCCAATGCGTGAAAGTGAAAAGTGAAAGTCAAGTCGCTCGGTCGTGTCCGACTCTTCTCGATCCCATGGACTGCAGCCCACCAGGCTCCTCCGCCCATGGGATTTTCCAGGCAAGAACACTGGAGTAGGGTGCCATTGCCTTCTCCATTTGTATTGCCTAAGTTCATTTTAAGGCTAGTGGTTTTCTGATTACAACTGTAGTAGAAATAATAAGTCCTACATCCTTTAGAGGGCTTAAACCACTTGGCTGTGATCATATAACCAGGTAATTGGAGAAGTTGCTGTTTCCCAAACATTAATGAAATGGGTTTTTGTTTGTTTTGATTTTCTGGAATCTGTGAGATTACATATTTGCTATTTTATTGAAGTTCAAATGTAACATAAATATATTTATACTTAAGAATAAAGTATAAACTCATCATTATCTTAGAAGATAATGTTAACTAAAAAGAGTAGTTTTATCATTAAGTTAAAATTCAATGTCACTTTTAAAAAAAAATGAGTCCTTAATATTTAATGTGCCAAATTTATAAAGATAATGTATATACAATAGAACATGAGTTAAATAAGATAACTGAAATCCATTTTTACTGTAAAATAAGGTTCACCTATCAATGAGTAAATGCACATTCACTAATAAGTTACAAATAAAAGTTTGTATATTATTTTTCTCCATTGAATGTTTCATAATGATATTACTTTATTTCTCCTGTATTTGCCTATTGTCTGTCCCTCCAACTAGATTATACACTCAGGAAAACAAAGACTATTTTTGACTGCCATATATAAACCAAGGACCTCATAATACTTTTATTCATAGTTAATGCTAAAAAGAAAACATAAACCAAAAGAGAATTAGGGACAACCAGTCTGTTCCTATTTAATCCTTTTGTGAAAGATCAATGTTTCTTCCTTTTTTTTTCAGACAAATTGCTCCTCTCTGATCATTATCTTGTAGATAGGAATTATTTGTAAGTCAATCTTTGGAGGGGATCTGGTAATCAATTTATACTGTGTGCTTGTCAACCTGGGGAAATAGCTGGCATTTAACTCCAGTTTACAAGATAATTCATGCAAAAGAATAACTGATGAGTAAATGTTCTTAAACTTCACTGGTTATGCTTATAGTTATTAGGCCTCTGACATTTCAAAATGACATGAAACACAATGGAATAAATTATGAAGGTAATTGTCAGCTTAGTTCCAAATCTCTATTTCCTTCCTCTGGTCAGTTAATTACTAAATTACATGTCATTTACTTTTCAAAGACAAACTGTAAACACTTTCATAGTTTAATCCCATTCTTCCAAGAAGAGAGCACTAGTAATTAGTCTTGTGTATCTTTGGGGGTGGGGACAGAGTGATTAATGAATAGGATGATCAGGAGGAAGGACTGCAGATCCCAGCTCTCTTTTCATTACTGACTCAGGGCATGCATCTGGGTAAGATCACAAAACTGGAGCCCCAGCTTCTCTGTACTGAATGTGATGCTGACAGCATGGAGCTACTATAGCCCTCCAAGAGGAGTCATGACAATTAATGAACTAATGTTAGTGGAAAATGGTGCACTTCTCGGAGGAAGTGACCTGATAATTATACACTATTATTGTCATCTAATCCAGTTATATCATCTATCTAATAGAAATTTTTATGGAACTTAAAAGACAATAGATACTCTAAAAGGATAAGATCCTAACATAATTTTAAATGTGGTAGTAGCTATTTGTGGCCATATATTCAAGAAAATAATACTATTCTTGCCTATATTTAACTTCTGTATATTGCCAATTATTTTTCAAATTTTAAGTTTGCAAAAAGCTTACTCTTACTGAAATGGGAATAAAGGGTTAGTTTTACATAAAAATATTGACTACATATTTTGTAGGTATGGGCAATGTTATCATATAAGACCAATCAATGATGAAGAAAAAAGGAAATCAAACTTTGTACCTTCTAAAATTCTTCCAAAAATCACATCTGGAATGAGTTGTGGAAATAAATTAATACATTCCAGCATACATTAAAAAATGCTTGTAAAATTCAGTGACTTCAATATCAGAAATCTGTTATTACTTAGACTTGCTAAATGGTAACCTACTTTCAAGTAAGGTAAAATACTTGTTCGTGAAACATGTCAAAATAGAGGAGAGAAAAAGTTACAGAAGAAATTTAGAAATGGCATTAAAAATAATTAAAGTCATCTGAGCAGATACAAACTTTTGTACAAAATTCAAAGAGGAAAGTCTATTTTAGTAACTTTTAACATTTTATATATATATATATATATATGTATATATATATAAAAGAGAAAATGAGTAGAGTTTGAAGTTCAAAGATATTCATGTGGAAATCCTACTTTTGTTGATTTCTAATTGTATGGTGATGGCCCAGTCTATCCATGGACTCGTTTCTATATCTAGGACACAGTATTAATGATGCTGTCTTGACAACATTGGTCTCAGAGTTTGATATGAGTACACAGAATGCCTAATAGTGCTTAGTAAGTGGTGACTGTTCCTTAGGGGTCATACTTTTGATATGCTTAATCTTTATTGGCCATGTACCAAAAGACAGTGAAAGATTATCAGTAGTTTTCTTTTTTTTTTTTTCAAATGGGAGAGGATTAAGAATATTGGTAATAACAATATTAGGAATCATAAATTTTGGGGAATGGATTGCAATGAAATCAGCCTGTAAAAACTTTCTTAAATTATCTACCACAGTTAAACTCTATTTTACAACATTCTAATCGTGATGACTTTTTAAAATATATAAATAAAATATATTTATAAAATATGTAAGTGGTTTTCTTCTGTTCTTAAAAGAGATTGTTCTATCATTATACTTAGCATGTGGACCTAAAAAAAGTAAAAAGAACACAACGGTAATAAGTAAAACATAAAGAATCCTCACCTCCCATTTGATAATCATTTCCTTGGGTTGAGAAGCTTGAACTCTTATGTTTTGTGGATTCTTGTCTGGAGCTGAAAAATTATAAATATGAAAATTACTTTTCCCCATTGTATTATCTACAAATATATCATCCCTCTGCCCATAAAAAACAGATTTTTACATAACTTTGATTATATTTACTTATATCTGACCCAGTTTGTAAAAAGATTCACAGCACTTTTATATAATTATTTTAGAATGTATATACTTCACATATTATATTTATACATATTATGAAATGATCACAATAGTTAACACATCTCACCTCACATAAAGCATCATATATATATATATAAAATATATATAAGGAGTAAAATCATATTCATGGAGTGATATACTTATTATTCATGAGAAATAGATTTACTTTACCTGTCTTAATTTTAAACCTGCTCTTAAAATTCTAAACACACTATTTAAATATACATTTTAGTTTTAAATCTGCTTTTTCTTTTAGAATTACTGTTAGAAATGTGATATGAATGTTTACCTCAACGTGAATAAAGTTAAAGGTCATATATTAATATCAACAGCTAAGTTTTAGGGGCATCAAATAGGAAACAGCAGGTAATGTCCCCATGAAATATATTTGGATGAATCTATTATATACTCCTTGGAAGGAAAGTTATGACCAACCTAGATAGCATATTCAAAAGCAGAGACATTACTCTGCCAACAAAAGTCCATCTAGTCAAGGCTATGGTTTTTCCAGTGGTCATGTATGGATGTGAGAGTTGGATTGTGAAGAAAGCTGAGCGCCAAAGAATTGATGCTTTTGAACTGTGGTGTTGAAGAAGACTCTTGAGAGTCCCTTGGACTGCAAGGAGATCCAACCAGTCCATTCTGAAGGAGATCAGCCCTGGGATTTCTTTGGAAGGAATGATGCTAAGGCTGAAACTCCAGTACTTTGGCCACCTCATGCAAAGAGTTGACTCACTGGAAAAGCCTCTGATGCTGGGAGGGATCGGGGGCCGGAGGAGAAGGGGATGACAGAGGATGAGATGGCTGGATGGCATCACTGACTCGATGGACGTGAGTTTGAGTGAACTCTGGGAGTTGCATGCTGCAATTCATGGGGTCGCAAAGAGTCAGACACAACTGAGCGACTGAACTGAACTGAACTGATTTTATAAGAAGGGTTAAGTATACAGTTTAGTGCCAAGATGAACTTATACTAAAATCATACAAGTACCTGATTATTATCTCTGCTTATATTGCCTCAATCCCCAAAGGGAATTATATCCTTGTATATTTATTTCAGACAGAGAGGGAACAAATACCATGCTATGACCACATTTTTAATCATTTCCAATTCAGTAATACAAATTTCAGCACTATCAATATTTTGCTTTATTGGTTTATAATATTATATAAGGCTCACATTTACAATATTATATTTTGAATTCTGTATATACTACAGCATGTTGGTTGTTGAGAATTTTTTTAAAGCATCTTGAGATTTTAGGTAGATATTAGATATCTATTTAGCTATTGAGATACAAAAAATACACTAAATGCATAAAAGGGCATTACATGCAGTAAAAATTGAATGCACTATCTATAACATATCAAGAGTTTTACTTCAGCAAGTTGAAATGAGGAGAAAAATAAAGAGAAAGTTGACTTTAATATACATTGAACTTTAGTTTACAACTTATTTATGGTATCTGATTTTAACATAATACTCAGCTATCAGAAATTGCTCAGAATAATGCTTGTTCATGTTCCTCAAACATTTATATACAACTTAGAAGACTGATGTCCTTTGACTATTTTCCATGTTGTTAGTTCTGTACTGGAGGAAATCTAAAATCCTACACCATGGCATCAATCCTTTTTTATTAAAGATGTTCAAGGATGCGGCAAACTAAAATATTTTGTTAGAAACTTGAGGTGTGAGCATCCATACCTGCTGGGGGTGTTTCATGATGGCCTGATGGGTGGCTAGGCTGGCTTCTCCCGACTTCATTCATGGCTATGACCCTGAACTGGTATCTCACATATGGAGCCAAAGACAGCACAACTGTTGTTTCCTTTCCTTGGACTCGAGTCAGTTCTTCCCACCTTCCAGGCTCCTCTTTGTTTCCTTCAAATTCTACAATATACTCTGGCAGTGGGAACACAAAAAAACACATTAGAAAAGACTGAGAATGTTTAAGTTATACTAAGGTTTATATATAATATTAAATGTTTTAAAGGATGTTTTATGGATAATCCACTCATGCACCAATGGCTTTAATATTAATTTTAACTCTGGAGAACACAGCTACCCCAAGTCTTCCCTACCGCTGATATTGCTGTTGTGGTCATCTCCAGCCTCCCACGTCAGTCGAACACTTCTGTTCTGTCTTTCCGACAAATGAAGGTTTTCTGGTGGATCCGGAACATCTGATTAATAATGAAAAATAAAGGTAAGGAGATGGCAGATCATTGGCTTGTCAATCCCATTTCCTCACTCAGGTACCCTGCAATCCCCTGCTTCCCCTACATGCCCCTGCCTCCACTCTGACCTGCCAAATCTCACCTGATCTTCTGGTTCTATTTCAAATGCAGGTTCATCCACCTCTGTTCCCAACTGTAAGTATTACCTCCCTTTACTGTGACTAATATAGCTCATACACTTATTTATATGGTTGGTTCATCTCTTATATGGGACTAAACAGATCTTCCAGAGTAGTAACCATACTTTATTCATCTTTACATGCCCAGTGCCTTGCACATAAATGTTTTGTGACTAAGTAAACAGTGTATTATCACTTAAATCATGCATGTAATTATCATATTAGAACCATAAACTTAGGTCCTATAAGTACAGGAAAATAAGAACATGAATTTAGGCTTTCTTTTCTACATGCTTTGGATTTTTCATTTACAACAATTAATTATCAGTATATCATACCTGGAGTTCTAAAGAAGAGTAGGAAAGGGATTTATATTGGAAGAAGATATTGAGCTGATAAATGTTGTGACAGAGATTAGAAACCTGAGTAGGCAATGACAAATTTTAAGTGTGTTAAAGTACATGGAAATTTCTGGTACTTTAAATATAAAAGGAACAATAAAAGGACACATTTTTTCAGAGGAGACAATCAAAGTCATATCTAATGACACCTTCTTAGGCGAGCTTTCTTCTCCAAGTGGGAAAAAACATCCATTATCCCTGTATTTAACAACTGTTGGGAATTTATACTGATAAACATTGTTTTCACTTCAGGAGACAGCAAGTTTATTTTTAAAATATGGTCCGTGACTATGTTCACACTGTAGAATCCTAAATGATAATTTACTGTAGGAGCCCTAAATAAGAATTTATTTCCTCCACAGGCTTGAGGATATTTGAACTCAGAGAATTTAAGCTTGTCTTCGACACTTACTAAGTCTACTATTTCTCAAATTTCTTGAAACAACCAGTGCAGCCTGTTTTGTATGACATTAAAATCTGCTCTTTCTGAGAATCACGTGGAACTACGATAGATGGACTGCAATTGAGACCTAAAAGAATGCTGCTCTTAAAGGATGCTTCTGGCAGGGCTTTTGAAAGTAACTTCTGATTGAAAAGGGTCAACCATATGCTTTAAAAAACTACTTTCCAGGAAAAAGAGTCTTTTAGAAACTATACATGGATTTGACATTTGTTGCTCTCAGTTATGGGGATATGCTTCTTAAAATCAGAGACTGACCTGAAAAAATAGGGTATAAACTCCAAGAAGTGGTAAGAGGATGCCCCCTATCTCATTAAACATTCATTATTTTATTTTCATTCTAAAAACATTTGGCAATTGCTTCATCAATAAATAGTACATATACTCATGCTATGCTATGCTAAGTCACTTCAGTCGTGTCTGACTCTGTGCGACCCCATAGATGGCAGCCCACCAGGCTCCCCCGTCCCTGGGATTCTCCAGGCAAGAACACTGGAGTGGGTTGCAATTTCCTTCTCCAATGCATGAAAGTGAAAAGTGAAAGTGAAGTCACTCAGTTGTGTCCGACTCTTAGCGACCCCATGGACTGCAGCCTAACAGGCTCCTCCATCCATGGGATTTTCCAAGCAAGAGTAATGGAGTGGGGTGCCATTGCTTTCTTCGCATATACTCATAGTCACTATTTAAAATTATCAAACTTTTAATAGTTCTAGAAGATGGCAGCCTAATTACAAGACTGACATATCAAATTTCACAAGAAAATTTACGTGGCATGTATCAGGTGGTAGGGAAGGCAGTCTCCTTGCCATTGCTCAAAATACTTGAGGGCAAAGCCCGTGGATCCTGACATTGACATTTAAAATTATACCTGGGACAAACTCCAGTCTACCTGAATTTTAACCATTTTATCTGGTGAATCACTTACTGGAATGATTACTAACGACTGAACCTTTCTACTTTTAGTTCCCTGAAGTAGCTGAAATACATCTCCTAAAAAGGTTTCTTTTGAACCAAGTCCATACCACCTATCATCTGATAGATAAAACTGAACATTTTGGAGTATTTTTAAGTGGTCATTAGTTTCACTTGAAATATGGTGGTCATTTATCTCACTTGAAATACAGTGGTCATTGGCTTCACTAGTAAAGATCCAGCCTCTTTACTCATTTTCCACCAGCCTACCTCAAGAGGGACTGAATTCTTACCCAGGGGAGGCAACCTCCCTGTGAATCCCAGTGACCAGAGTGCTAAGGATACAAATGCCCGTTAATAGTAAGGATTTATCTAGATACATGGTCAAGGCATTTAAGATACTTCCCTGGTGGCTTAAGACACTAAAAAACCTGCCTGCAATTCAGGAGATGTGAGTTTGATCCCTGGGTCGGTAAGATCCCCTGGAGAACAGAATGGCAACCCACTCCAGTATTCTTGCCTGGAGAATTCCATGGACAGAGGATCCTGGCGGGCTACGGTCTATGGGGTCGCGAAGAGTTGGACATGACTGAGTGATTAACACTTTCTCTCACCAAACCACTTTTAAGGACTGTCAGCAAGCTAAAGAAAAACTAAGTGCTACTCACTGAAATACAGTAATAATAGAAAGCTAAAAATGTCTTTGTCAGGCTCCCAGCAAAAAGTAAACAGTTCACACAAGGTGATTCAATGAGTTTATAATAAAGACTCACAAGATATGAGCAATATATCTGGGGTGAGGCGCGGGAAGTTACTAGAATTCCGTCAGGGAGAGCTGTGTGGACAAAGCCTCTCTGAGAGCATAGATGACTATGGCAGAGGCACACAGCCAGCCTGCAGGGAGGCAGCATCCGGAGAACACACCCTCCACCCACCACCTCTCCTGCCATGGCTCCCCACTGGCCAAAGCAAACGAAACCTTGAGGGTAAGCGGCTTATCGATGCCCACCGTTTTCCAGATTCAGAGAGCAGGTGAGACTGAATCCGGAAGGGAAACTAGGAGAGCTATCCAGCAGTCTACAAGCTGTAAACATGGATGACTGCAAGCATAATTGCATTGATTATGCCAAAGGGGCATGCACATTGCTTTCTAATTAGAATTATTATTTTTAAAAAAAGCCAGAAGACTTTCTCTGCATAAGAGCCCTTCAAGTCCCTCCCTCTCCTTCCAAATGGGGCCCTGGGAATTGAGCTCGGTCCGGCCTCTAGTTTAGATCAGGACCACTGTTTAATCACCACCGGACCCCACCCTCACCTCTCCACACTAGCCCATTTCTAGCCCTCAGCCACATTTCTCTGTGTACAGCTTAAGGGTCCTGGGAACTCAAGTGTACTTCAGTTTTCTTTCCGCTGATAGCATCACCTACCTCCCACTGCTTCTGGCAACATTACCCAAGCAGAAAAAAGAAATTAAGCATTAATTAACTTCTTTAGAATAAGAAGAGGTAAAACCATTTGAAAGTAGGGTAACTAATTGAAAAATTTAAACTAACAAACATGCACAGGCTTAAATAATCATTGGCTTAATTGCCAAGAACAGTGGAATTTAATCAGTAATAGAGGAAAAAAAGGACAAAGATTTCTCCACTAGTTAGTGCACTTACCAAGGACAGTTACTTGAGTCATATCAGCAATGCTATCCAGAGCAGTGTGAGCAGAACATGAGTATATACCTTCATCTTCCATGGTGACATTAGATATCGTCAGATTAGCTCCATCAATAATTACCCTACCAGGAAAAAAGTGAGGCTGTGGTGAGGATGAAAATAATAGAAACAAAAGAAATGTACTCCTGTCAAAAATAAATATTCCCCATGGACAATATTTCAAGGAAGAATTCTTTGTCTAAAAGCCTGTCACATAATGCATTTTATTGGAGAATTCAATAGTTGAAAACTGGGGATAAAACATTATTAAAATGCACAAAAACATTATTAAAACGCACAAGTCATGAAAGGGATCAAGTCTATTTGTTTTTAATTTATGAAATCCAACCATCTGTGATTCATGGGTCAGTGATGAAACTGTCTTGCCTGGTATGTCTAAAGACTGTACAATAATTAGGATACATTTGAATAATTCTTAATACACGTTTGGGAAACCACCTACACAGGATCAACTAGGGTGCTTCTTACAAAGACGGATTCCTGAATCACACCTCAGTTCTACAGAGCCAGGATATCTCAGTTGAAGTGCGGTAATCTGTCTTTGACAACCTTCTATTTTCTCCATCCTTCCAACCTCCCACATAGAATGTGCATTAAGATCTGATACAAATTAAACTGTGACTCATTTGAACACTAGATGGCAGAGTAGGACTTCTTTTTGGAAATTATTTGATGCTTTATTATTTGCCAATATTTAATTGAGTTTACATGATTTTTTACATAAATTATACCTTTTATTCTATGCCTATATATTATTAGCCTAATTATTCAAGTGATTTTTTAAAAAATAAAGTTCCATTAAATTTGAGATATGTTCATAGCAGTTTGTTATTTGATTGAAATAAACAATGTCTTCCTTGTGGAGAAGGAGAGAAAATCTTACATCATTTTTTTTTTTAAATATAAAACATACAAACTGTTAAAAATTCTGAGTTAAAAGAAGCCACCTAAAAGTGTAGTAAAGTTAAATATGGTTCTTCCCTTTGATGATAGACAAAGTCAGCCCCTTAGCTTTATGCCAATAACTGAACAATTTGCCAGTTGATACTACCTGTTATTGCTAGTCAAGAAACTCACTATAATTCTAATGAAGAAGCTTTGACATAAATCAGTTTCTCAGTTCATGTTAGCTATGTGTCCATTTGGTACAAGTATCAGAATATTACATACACTTATCAAGATTGCCTGGAGAAATATCAATAACTTCAGATATGCAGATGACACCACCCTTATGGCAGAAAGTGAGGAGGAACTAAAAAGCCTCTTGATGAAAGTGAAAGAGGAGAGTGAAAAAGTTGGCTTAAAACTCAACATTCAGAAAACGAAGATCATGGCATCTGGTCCCATCACTTCATGGGAAATAGATGGGGAAACAGTGGAAACAGTGTCAGACTTTATTTTTATGGGCTCCAAAATCACTACAGATGGTGACTGCAGCCATGAAATTAAAAGACGCTTACTCCTTGGAAGGAAAGTTACGACCAACCTAGAGAGTATATTCAAAAGCAGAGACATTACTTTGCCAACAAAGGTCCGTCTAGTCAAGGCTATGGTTTTTCCTGTGGTCATGTATGGATGTGAGAGTTGGACTGTGAAGAAAGCTGAGCGCCGAAGAATTGATGCTTTTGAACTGTGGTGTTGGAGAAGCCTCTTGAGAGTCTCTTGGGCTGCAAGGAGATCCAACCAGTCCATTCTGAAAGAGATCAGCCCGGGATTTCTTTGGAGGGAATGATGCTGAAGCTGAAACTCCAGTACTTTGGCCACCTCATGCAAAGAGTTGACTCATTGGAAAAGATTCTGATGCTGGGAGGGATTGGGGGCAGGAGAAGGGAACGACAGAGGATGAGATGGCTGGATGGCATCACTGACTTGATGGATGTGAGTTTGAGTGAACTCTGGGAGCTGGTCATGGACAGGGAGGCCTGGCGTGCTGTGATTCATGGGGTCGCGAAGAGTCGGACACGACTGAGCGACTCAACTGAACAACCTTGAAAAGTTTACCTGCTTAGATGAAGAAATATTTAAAGACCTCTTCAGGAGGGCTGTTTGAGCCCTGCACATCCACGAAGGCCCAGAGAAGCTGAAATATAGCCTATGATCTTCTTGCCAGGATTTATCCCCTGGTGCACGGCTGCTTCAGGCCAGAAAGGAAGGGCAACTTTTCTGTAATGCTCTGTGTTTTAAGAACTCAGAAATGTGCCTCTTTTTAATCAAGGTAGAATGATCCACTGCTTCTTGAAATGTGGTACCTATGATGTACCAAGGGAAGTTATTAAAATTCCATGCATTGGCCTCAGTCCAGGTTCTGAATCAGAACTAGGAACAGGGCAAGGGCCCCTGCATTTGAAAAAGGTAACTAGGCATTTCTCGCTCACATCAAAATTTGACTATTTGTGTTAGCAAGGATGCACTCTGCTGTGCAGAAATAAATAGCTCCAATTTCTCAGTGCGTAAGAACACAACCCTTTAGGTCTCTCTTATATTATGTTTCCATCAGAGGTCAACTGTATTCTACTTGAAGAAGTCCTTGCATTACATTTGTTAAGCATATTATACATTTAAAATATGGATTCTACTCTACTTATAGAACCTGCTCTCTGGTTGCATCTTCATCTCTGTCCCTCCTAGTCTTTCCCCCCGTTTTTACCTGTTTAATTATCTTCCTTGAGAACCCTGCCATCACCTGCCAAGTCTCACCTCCCTCATCTGAAACATCTAGCTTGCTAGGCCCCAACCCATGTTAACCTCCACTGTTTTCTTGCTCCATTCTGTCTGTGTAATAGCCAAACTTCACTCCAGAAAACATGAAAACATGGTTCTCTCTTTGGGGACCTATGTTTGAGGCTCCAACTATGACTGTGTAATCCTGAACAAAACTTGGAGCCTAATTCATGTTATCCAGGAAATGGGTATAACAATATTTTATTTCTCTTCAGGAGAAGTAAATGAGGGAAAAACACACAAAATGATTGGTGTACAGAGCCTGGCTTAGTACCTGCTCAGAGAGTGTTACTAATAATATTCATCAAATTGATTCAATTCATTGTTGGTTCATAACTCATCACATTTCTTAATGTCCCCAACTCCCCTTCCTTCTGCCTTTGTGCTTGAACAAACTACCTTAGTTCTTCATTTCTTAGGAAGGGGCCATTCTATCCTTATAATTGCCGCCTAATTTAATGCCTTATAGCTCTGGATCCGTATCTTCCACCCCTGAGTTCTACCCCATTCATTTACTGTGATTTTTGAGGGGGAAAAGCACCCTTTCCATGATGCCAAGATAAAGCCTTCCCACTTGTGCTCCTGACACCTGTTCCCTCTCCTCCTCCTGTTCACAGACATATAGACACATCCCAAACCCCACTGTGATCTCCCCTGCAGGACAGTCCTTCACTCTGTCGTCATAGTAGTCCGCATTACATTTGTTAAGCACAGTCGAAATTTTACAAATGGTTTGATGTCATTTTCCATTTCATTTTTCGATGTTAACAACATTGTATTGTCTAGAGCCTCCTGCAGGATAGAAATCCACAGAAAATCCCTTGAGATCATTCCAGCCTTCGTAACAGGTTTGCTGTGAGGATAATCAAGAGAAAGCAAGGATGAGAGGCACTAAAATAACATAAGGCATCCGGCAGGTATAAAGGCCCAGGGTGGCAGTTTTCAACACTCATAACATCCCTGTAGGTGACAGGAGACAGGAAGGAAGAGAAGCACGTATTTTCACTTCTTTTTTCCCCCTCTATGCGCCTTTGGATCAGAAATTTAACCACTTTCTAGGTAAAAAGCTCTGGCTTCCAGCCTAGTGACGAAAAGGCACCCCAGCAGAAGGTAAGACAGAGGAGCCTACTAATGGTTCTACAGAAATTTAGCGGACACCTGTGAACTCAACTTCCTGCTAAAATTTAACGCCTGCTCCTGGCTCCAGTCAAGACTAGCCATCAACAGTCACTCCCAGCCCTTCCCACCCCAGATATCCCTTCTATGTTAAGGTTATTGCCCTTCCCCCTACTCATATTTAAATAAAACTAGAATATCTGCATTACTTAGGTGACCAGATAGCCAGAGCCAGCATCCTGTAGAAGCTGTAAAACTGAGTCATAGAAAGAGGCTCTTTCGAATGTCTGGATTCAGGGCCTAAATATGCAGTAACATCACCAAAAAGCCGTCAGTCTGATTTCCTTCTCAGCTATAACCCAGAGATTATATGGAGGATCCCAGATAACTAGTAGTGAAAACAGAGGGGGAATCTGAGGATATCTGAGCAGCTGATGAATCGACTGACACCTAACCAAAGGCTGAAGATCTCTGCTGCAATGTGTAGCCTTTAAGGTATCATTGCTATTCTCCTTTTATTCCCCTGACAACTGGTTGCGGTACGTATGCTGTCTTTCCACAAACATTACATTTACAGAAGAGATGCGATAGAATAAATTAAGTACCTAGGCTAAGGCCAATCAATACCTTTAGAGAGAGGTGGCACACACACTCACAAATACTAAAGGAGAGCAACCAGGTAACAGGAGACAAGAGTACTGGAGAAATGAGTAGAATGAATCATCACAGCTAAATTGGACTGAGCAGTGAGTATATTCTAGTACTTGGTGCTAATGCACAACAATCCTATGATGAACTCACCCTGAAAAACTTTTTTGAACTAAACTATGTTATAGAATATAAAACTAAGGCACAGAAAAGTTAGGCAACCCGGAGAAAAGCATAATTCCAAAAGATATTCCATGAACCCCAATGTTCACTGCAGCACTATTTACAACAGCTAGGACACGGAAGCAAGCTTAATGTTCACCGACAGAGGAATGGATGCAGAAAATGTGCCACATGTTCACAGTGGAATAAACTCAGCCATAAACAGGAATGAAACAGTGCTATTTGCAGAGATGTGGATGAACCTAGAGACTCTCATACAGAGTAAAGTAAGTCAGAAATACTAACACATGTATGTGGAATATAGAAAAAATTGGTATAGATGAACCTATTTGCAAAGCAGAAATAGAGACAGGTGTAGAGAACAAATGTATGCATACAAAGGTGGCATGGTGGTGGGATGAACTGGGGAATTGGGGCCGATGTGTATACAGTACTATGTGTAAAACAGATAACTAATGAGAACCTGCTGTACAGCACCGGGAACTCTACTTACTGCTCTGTGGTGACCTAGTGGGAAGGAAATAAAAAATAAAAATGGGATATATGTAATTGGATGGCTGATTTGCTTTGCTGTATAGCAGAAAATAACACTGTAGAAATTTTACTTCAATAAAAATTTTAAAAATACAGAAAAAGTTAGGCACTTTGTCTAAGTTCACAAACCCAGTAAGTGACAATGCTGAGATTCCAAGCCAGGCCTCTGGGCTCCAGAGCCCATGCTCTTAATAATGACATTGCCACCACCTTGTGTAGAAAAGCAAGTCTTGTCTAAGGATCTTCAGATTTAGACATTCAGAATGATGGATAACAAAATAAGCCTACAGGTGAGACTTGGATCAAACATGGTCACTGTTTAATACCTAACTCAGCAACAATGCAAAAGAAAGGAGAATTGTCCTCTGCTTTCAAAAGACAGCATATGTATTCAGTAAATAATATTTTCTTTGATGTACTTAATAATGTTTAGAACTAGTCAGCATCTATTCATACATTAGTCTATATTCTCTTCTCTATTTTTATGTATTCTCTACAAAGAAACTGGATGGCTCAAAAATGTACTTGTCCATACTTAACTAAGGGGAAGGGTTCAAGATATGATTTAGGTTCTGCCCATGAGATAGACTCCTGTGAGACTGGGAGGGAGAAAGGAAAGGACACCAGCTCCTCCTCTGGGGCCGTGTGAGCCACTCAGTTGTGTCCGACTCTTTTCGACCCCATGGATTGCAGTCCATCAGACTCCTCTGGCCATGGGATTCTCCAGGCAAGAATACTGGAGTGGGTTGCCATTCCCTTCTCAGGGGAATCTTCCTGACCCAGGGATCGGACCTAGGGATCGAACCCAGGTCTCCTGCATCGCAGGCAGATTCTTTGCTGTCTGAGCTACCAGGGCCCTGTGAGCAGACAGAGACTCTGGCACATGTCAGAACTGTCGGTGTTGGAGTCACCAGGAGCACCAATGGGCTGAGGGGGCAGTGAAGGCAGCAGCAGTATCAGCCATGTGAACTGCAGCTGCAGGACCACACCGCTGAGAACCAAAAGCTCAGGAAGCAGCGCCCTTAGGCCTAACTCCTCCAGTCTTGCCATGGCTTGGTGAGCACCCAAGCCTGTGCACAAGTATTCCTCAAATAACAGGAATACTTGTTTCCTGCCCTTACAGAATGGTACACATTATATGAAAGTGAAGTCGCTCAGTCATGTGCAACTCCTTGCAACCCCATGGACTGTAGCCTATCAGGCTCCTCCGTCCATGAAATTTTCCAGGCAAGAACACTGGAGTGGGTTGCCATTTCCTTCTCCAGGAGATCTTCCCAACCCAGAGATTGAACCCGGGTCTCCCACATTGTAGACAGACGCTTTACTGTCTGAGCCACCAGGGAATCTCTTATATGAAAAATAGCTAGTAAAAATGAAAAGACCAATGATTGAGGGCAAAGTGAAAGAAGTACATTATATGACCTTTTAAATATTGCCTTAAAGACTGAAATGTAGTATTATATCAATGCAGTGTAAATACTTTTACCACTATTTTTCTTATAAACGCAAGGTTTAATCCCAAGCCAATATCATGAGATACAGTAATGGTTTACCTACCTGCCATCCTCGGTGCCGTTAATCTCAAAGGCTTCTCCATCTTTACTCCAGGACAACTTCAAACTGTATTTCAGATGTGAGTCACATTGGCTCTCACAGTGTAATTCCAGTGTATGTGATTTGGGGACCCGAGGATTCTTGGGAGAAACTCTAAGGCTTGTAGCATCTGTTTTTATAAAACAAAGATACCAGTCAGAAGTACAGAACAGCTTACTTTATTGTCAAAGTGAAAGTAAAAGTCACTCACAGTTGTGTCTGACTCTTTGCGACCCCATGGACTATACAGTCCATGGAATTCTCCAGGCCAGTATACTGGAGTGGGTAGCCTTTCCCTTCTCCAGGGGGATCTTCCCAACCCAGGGATCGAACCCAGGTCTCCCGCATTGTAGGCAGATTCTTCACCAGGTGAGCCACAAGGGAAGCCCAAGAAAACTGGAGTGGGTAGCCTCTCCCTTCTCCAGGGATCTTCCTGACCCGGGAATTGAATACAGGGTCTCCTGTATTGCAGGGGGATTCTTTACCAACTGAACTCTCAGTGAACACTTAAGTTATCAACAAGTTGGCAGCCGTGGGATTATTGTCAAGTGCCTGTCATTTAATCAACCAAAATGGTCAACAATTATTGTCAAATCTTCAAGCACTATTTATCACACTGTCATTTCTTAACATCACATGTCATTAATAATTTTGTTCCATCCCGGCCAGGGCACCTCAGTGGAAGTATTAATTAATAGCACTATCCCTTTCTACTTCCTAGACAAAGGGAATAAGAAGAAAGCAAAGAAGCAAATGCATCTAGATGTTGAAAATAATATAAATTCTCCTTCTAGTGCTCTGGATATGTGATAAAAATACTATAAATAAAAGAAGAAAATCAAATAATTTCCTATTATCATGCTTATTATTAGCTCAAACCTGAGGTTAAATGGTGTAGCCTATGCACAGATGAACTAATTACATGAAGGTGTGGAATGTGAACATAAGCCCCATGAAGGCAGAGGCTGTGTCTACTTTGTTACTACATTCAAGTGTTCACAGAACCCAGAAGGGAGCCTGTATACAGTAGGTACTCAATATGTATTTGTGCATGAGTTACAGTGAGTCACATTTTGAAAATAAATTAGTAATATCAATACTATAAAGCTCAAACATGGGTACCATGGCTATATTGAAAAATGTTTTATTATAATTGTTTCAAACATATAATCCTTACTTGTGAGGACCATAATAAGACAGATATATTTTACCAGAATGTGGTACTTGCTAAGCTTCTCAGAAGCTGACTTCCAATTTCACTATCATGCCCTAGTATTTGCTATCTATATGTTACTCAAAAAGCTGATTAAAATCATTATTAGAGAAATACAATTCAAAATCACAATGGGGTATCATCTCATGCCGGTCAGGATGGCCACCATCAAAAAGTCTACAAACCATAAATGCTGGGTAGGGTGTGGAGAAAAGGGAACCCTCTTACACTGTAGGTGGGAATGCAAACTGGTACAGCCACTATGGAGAACAGTGTGGAGATTCCTTTAAAAAAGGGAAATTGAACTGACATATGATCCAGCAATCCAATGCTGGGCATACACACCAAGGAAACCAGAATTGAAAGAGACACATGTACCCCAATGTTCACTGCAGCACCATTTACAATAGCTAGGACATGGAAGCAACCTAGATGTCCATTGGCAGACGAATGGATAACGAAGCTATACATATACACAATGGAATCTTATAATGAGGTGGATGAAACTGGAGTCTATTATACAGAGTGAAGTAAGTCAGAAAGAGAAACAATATAGTATATTAACACATATATATGGAATTTACAAAGATGGTAACATGAGAGGCATCAAAAGAGACAAAGATGTGAAGAACAGACTTTTGGACTGTGTGGGAGAAGATGAAGGTGGGATGAATAGAGAATAGGAGAAAAAAAAAAAAACCCTCATGCTTTTAATCACTCTGCTGTATAGCCTCTTAATCAACTCCATTCCTGACATTCTTTTTTCATTTGTAACAATTACGCCCTTAATGTGGTGTATTACACTGACTGACTTGCTTATATTGAAGAATCGTGTGTCCCTGGGATAAAGCCCACTTTATCATGATGCTTTTAAATTGTTGTTGGGTTAAAAAAAATATGCCCTTAACTCTCATGGATATGGTTCCTATATACCTCTTACATATACAATGGACGTTAGAGCAGATCAAAAGTTTCTGAACTTGGCCTTCTCTCTGGCCACTAGCAGTTTCAAGGTCCACTTTGGGCCAAGCACTGTGTTGGGCAGTAGGGAGGTCAAGGTTTATTTGGATTCCAGACTTCACTCTCATTACCTTTCACCTGGCAGGGCTGCTCAACTTTGATTCATGTTGGTTTTATAATGCATAAAGGGCTTCCCAGGTTCAGTGGTAAAGAATCTGCCTGCAATGCAGGAGATGCAGGTTTGATCCGTCAGTTGGGAAGATCTCCTAGAGGAGGAAACGGTTACCCACTCCGTACCCTTGCTTGGGAAATCCCATGGACAGAGGACCTGGGCAGGCTACAGTCCATGGGACTGCCAAAGAATTGGACACAACTTAGTGACTAAACAACAACAACAAATAGAGTATAAAAAGAATCTTCATTGACATTATCAGAGTATTTTAAAAATTACATGTATCATTTGAAAATGCAGAGAGACACCCAATATAAGTTGACATCACAGAATATTAATGTTTCTTAAAAATATAGTCCATGGGGTTGGCAGGTTGGGTAATTTTGGGTACAGAAAAAAAAATACAAGGAAAGAATAAAAGAATATAAGATACGGATGGACCGAGAGTGTCATACTAAGTGAAACCAGTCAGACAGAGAAGAAGTATCATGTGACACCCCTTATATGTGGAATCTAAAAACAAATGACACAAAGGAACTTACAAAACAGAAACAGATTCACAGACTTAGAGAATGAGTCTATGGCTGCCGGCGGGAAGGATGGGGGCATAGTTATGGAATTTGGGGTGGACATGTACACACTGCTATATTTAAAATGGGTAATCAACAAGGACCGACTGTATAGCACAGGGAACTCTGCTCAATGTTATATGGCAGTCTAGATGGGAGGGAATTTGGAGGAGAATGGATGCATGTATATGTATGGCTTACTCCCTCCACTATTCATCTGAAATTATAACAACATTGTTTGTTAATTCGCTATAATAAATAGAAAACAAAATACAAAATGAAAAGGTAAGAAAATATAAGACAGCAAAGAAGCAAAGACAGAATAACAGAAGGAAAGGAGTGTGCGTGTGTGAGAGAGAGAAAAATGCTAAGGTAACACTTAACACAGATGATTACACAAATATGCACCCTGTCACCTAAGTAGAGGTAGTAGCTGGTCATGACAGTGAGCTGCCACAAGAAACACAAGCCCTCCCTACATTTACTATACACACGTATGTGCGAGCTCAGTCGTGTCTGACTGTTTGTGACCCCATGGATTGTAGCCTGCCAGGTTCCTCTGTCCATGGAATTCTCCAGCCAAGAATACTGTAGTGGTTTGCCATTTCCACCTCCAGGGGATCTTCCCAACTCAGGGATCAAACCCACGTCTCCTGTGTCTCCTCCACTGGCAGGCAGATTCTTTACCATTGAGCCACTGTTCTCTGTGTTTTCCTGAAAAGGGTTCTCTGAGCAATTTTAAAATCAAAATGTTGATGATGCCTGTGGGTCTGGGTTTCAATTAGCCTGAGTCTAGGTGCAGAGATGCTCCTCTTTGGGACACTGATATATTTTGGCACATACTTAACTTTTGTGAGCACTTAGAAATAAAATAGGGCTGCTTGGACAAGAGAAAAAACACAAAGCTTTTATGATTTAAAAACAGGACGAAAACCTTTGCCATTCTGTCATGCCCTGCTGCTGCTGCTAAGTCGCTTCAGTCGTGTCCGACTCTGTGTGACCCCATAGATGGCAGCCCACCAGGGTCCCCAGTCCCTGGGATTCTCCAGGCAAGAACACTGGAGTGGGTTGCCATTTCCTTCTCCAATGCATGAAAGTGAAAAGTGCAAGTGAAGTCGCTCAGTCATGTCCAACTCTCAGTGACCCCATGGACCACAGCCTACCAGGCTCCCCTGTCCATGGGATTTTCCAGGCAAGAGTACTGGAGTGGGGTGCCATTGCCTTCTCCTGTCATGCCCTAGTCTTTACAAAATGGATCCCTTATGAATTTATTTGTGAAATTTTTAGTTCTAAGAGTTGAATACTGATGACATTTCATTGAGTTGGTTATTGAAAAAAACAGTTACAGAAATATACCAAAATAGGGGATTTTAAAGTGTTGCTGGTCATCCATCACCAAGAACACCTAGCTCTCTCTTATAATTGTATAAAGCTATGGACACATCACTGACATAGCCTCTAATTCTTGTGATGGTCTTTTAGATGAAATCTGATCTAGGGAAAATGGAAAACTGAAGCCACGTGACAGTTTATGCAAAGTAAAATCAAAATAAAATTACTTCTGATATCCAGATTGGCTGTGACTGCTGTTTTTCCTTTAGCATTTTCTACCCAACAAGAGTAGGAACCAGCATCTTCTTCTGTGGTCTCAGTGATCTGTAATGTGCCATTCTCATGGACATGATACCTTCTGCCGTCGAGAGGTTTTGCTTCTTCCACTTTCTGCCTATGGACATAGAAAGCATGAATTAATTCGGGCTATGATTGAATTGTATCTTTTTTTTCCAAACTGGCCACTGGTGTCATTCAATCTTATCCCTTCTTCACAAACTTGGCAAACCTTACAGAATTTTCCATTATACTTAACAATTCTTTAAAATATTACGTATTTGGTTACACTGGGTTGCTGGGTCTTAGTTGTGGCACGTGGGATCTAGTTCCCTGACCAGGCATTGAACCTGTGCCCCCTGCATTGGGAGCACAGATCTCAACCACTGGACCACCAGGGAAGTCCTTACAATTTTTTTTTTTTTTGGTAATAGGTGATAAGTGTATATCTTACCTGCCCAAATAGACTGTAACTGGAGGAAATTGGAGTCTGAGCTCTGTGCCTCTGATGTATTTATAATAGCTCTCAGTACCACTTTGCATCTGTCCTCAGAGTTTAATAAATTGTTTCTGCCTTATTGATGGTGAACTCTTTAGTTAATCATTGCTGTAGGGTACTAAATGGGAAAGCTAGTAATTGAAAGAGATAATGAACCTTCTGAACCTCTGGCTGTCCAGAGGGAACATTGGTCATTCAGAAATATTATAGGCCAGGAAGACATCCCTGTCTTGTGGACATGGATTACATTTACCCTTATCAACCCAAAGTCATTTTCTCCAACATTCATCCATTTTCCAAGCTTTTTTCTGCCACAACTTGATTCACCTTCTACATTTCACAATAAGAGGCTGCTGGAGAGAAAACAGCCAAAGGACAAATTCTGGCTGCTGCTCAGATGAGAAGTTAGAGGGTTGGGACTAGGGTAAGGCAAGGGAGGCACTTGCTTAAGAGACAAAATTTAAGGGTTGCCCCCACCCCCACCCCAAATCTCAGTAATCTAGATAAATACTTTTTTCAAAGTATTTTTCCTTTTGTTTTTGATGTGGACCATTTCTAAAGTCTTAATTGAATTTGTTACAATATCGCTTCTGTTTAATGTTTTGGTTTTTTGGCTGCAGGGCATGTGGCATTTTTTTCCCCGACCACAGATCGAATCTGCACCCCGTCCTGGGACAGGGATTCCCTGTCTTTGGAAAAACCACTGGACCAGCATGGAATTCCCAAGATACGTAATATTTTAATGAGGTATTTGCACAAATCAAAAATAACGCAAAAAAATTATCCACGATGAACAAAATAGCTACCTTTTAAATAAAGACAGAATCTGGTCCTATAAATTGTATGACATTGCCCTGCTCACCTCACTCTAATCTCAGCCCCACAGAGCACTGGGGGAAATTATTTAAGATCCATTTAAGCAAGCTTTCCTAGAGAAGTAACAAATGTGGTAGATCAACACAACGATGTGTCTGGAGTTACTATCCCAACCTATAAACTGAAACTAAAATTCAAAATACACGTTGAAAATGTTTTAAACACAGGCATTTGTAATGAAATGCAGGCTTAATAATAATGTAGATAATATCCAAAACAAAACAACAACGCATGACTTAGATGCACTCATAATGAAAACCTAAATCTACTTGTAAAATTGTCTTCATCATTGCTTCAATGCTTTGCTTTCCTTTGTAAGCAAAAATGGCTCTCCATATTCCCCCATGTGGGAGAATCCAGATCTAGTCAATAGTTCCAGGAGAGGTAGGAAAGTAAGTTTGCTACTTTATTTCTCAGAGGCACTTGCTACATGTAATAACACTGAGGCAGTGCAGCCTGTCAAACGGTGGATGGAGGAACATGGGAAATTTACAACTGATGTTCTCTTAAGAAAACCGTGTAACAGCTTACCAGGACACTATTGCCTCGGGTGAAGCAAAGAACTCACAGTGTAAGAAAGCACTGTATCCAACCACCGTAGCATAATTTTCTTCATCTGCCGTTTGTATCAATGGACGGACATCTATGTGAAAATAATACAATTTTAAACTTCTGTGTAAGAAATAATACAAGAAAGTTAATTTTTTTCACTATCCTAGTCATATTAATAAAAATGGAAACAGCCGAGTAGCACAGCATTGTTGTTTCGTCACTATTGTGTCTGATTCTTTGTGCCCCTGTCTGTGGGATTTTCCAGGCAAGAATACTGGAGTGGGTAGCCATTTCCTTCTCCAATCACAGCATACATTCCTGAATTAGGAAGTATCCCAATGCAGTACCTTTCTGGAAGTTTGATATGGGGTCTAATACTCAAATGTAAGGCAAAAGGTACTTTGATCCCCTCCACCACCCCCCCTTTTTTTTTTTTTGGCTATGCTGCATGGTTTGTAGGATCTTGGTTCCTTGACTAAGAATTGAACTGGGGGTCATGGCAGTGAAGGTCCTGAGTCCCAACACTGGACCACCAGGGAACTCCCTCCACCATGTTTCCATGTGCTGAGAATTCAGTCGACTTGTGAGTATGACCTTGAACATTTTCCTGAAGGTAAGAGCAGACAGCTAGCTAGCTCCCGTGTATGCTTCCCTACAGTCCACAGGGTCGCAAAGAGTAGGACATGACTCGTGACTGAGCACGCATGCTTACCTAAAACATCGATGTTGGCATTGGCAAGGATAGTGCCATGGACATTCGAAGCTTCACACTGGTACACAGCAGTGTGATTCGGTTGTACGTTGGTAAAACTGATTTCCCCGGGAGACATGACATCACCAGAATATGGATTTCCTACAAGAGATGAAAAAAATGTCAGCTTGATAAAAAATAGAACCTGAAATATTTATATGCCGTTCATTAAACGTGTCACACAGTATTTATATTTTAAGACCAGTTTAGGGTGAACAGTTCATCAAAGCCAATTCTTTAGAATTTCTTAACATGAACCATGGAGTTTTCTTTCAAGCCTTTCTGCAGTTTCAGTCTTCCTCCAAATGAGTATTTATGGCCAACATATCTGTTGATTTCTAGCTCAAAGTCTCTCCATACCTACAAGATTCCAGATTTTCTGTTTAGCACTGAAATCCCACTGGGAACTGAAGCTCACTTACTCTTATAAATTGAGGTCCAGCTACTGCCCAGCATAACCAGATGATCAACACAGCGGGATCCCCCAATCCACCAATATTGGCTGCTGTTTTCCCCCTTTGCATGTTGTTCCTTTGTTTCACTTTCCTGCCCTTCTGCAATTTCCCGATCTACACCATTGGTTTCAATTGCCTTCCTTTGCTATTTAACCACTTCAAACAAATAGTTCACGTATTTCACTTTCCCAGAAGACTAAATTCTTCTTGAGAGCACAGGCCAGCTTTTTTCTCCTTTCTTGGCAATAAATCCCTATCCCAAATATACTTGGTGATCCAAGTATAATTCTGGAAATATCTTTTGGAAATGAGAAGATCTAACATTTATGCTACTTTAATTAAGGGCCAAGGAACTCTGCTGGATATGCCACGTGCTATCTCATTAACTCTGCTCAGAACCTGCTAGATCAGCACCAACATGGCTGCTGAGCAGGCCAGAGGGACTGTATTTCAGAAAATACCACAACAACTGGCCATGTACCAAATCACATGTCTTGCTCGGACACTTGAAAGAAGCAGTGGGAAGAAAAAAATATATTAGGTAGGAATGTTGAATGAGGAGTACACACGGTAGAATTTTTCATTTAAATGACATTACAAAGTTAGTAATATATCTAATTAATTTTTAAAGCTAGTACCATATACTAATGCATATATGTGGAATCTAGAAAAATGGTACAGACGAACTTATTTCCAAAACGGAAATACAGATTTAGCTGTAGAGAAGTAATACATGTGGACACGGGGAGGGATGAGAAGGGTGGGCCAGACTGGTAGATTGGGACTGACATATATACACCACCATGTGTAAAATAGATAGCTAGCGGGAAGCTGCCATAAAGCAGAGGAAGCTCAGCTCAGTGCTCTATGATGACCTAGGGGGTGAGACGGGTGGGAGAGGTCCAAGAAGGATGAGATACATGTATGCACATGGCTGACTCCCTTCACTGTACAGCAATCAACACAGCATTGTCAAGCAGTTACATTCCAGTACTTTTTTTTCTTTTTTCATGGTGTCTCCATTATAGAAAATAGTCTCACTATACTAAATATGGGGTTATAGAAAACACTGAATAATAAAATAGAAGCTTTTTCTTAGGCATCATTTGTCCCTCTGGAAGTGAGAATGGAATATATTTTTACACTTGACTGTGAGCTCTGTGGGAGCAAGATCTTGTGTGCCCTAGAGTTTCAATCACTATGTCCCTGGTGCCTGAAAAGTAGCCATCGTGGAGGATATAGTCGGTGAACACTTTTTGGGAAGACTGAAAAACAGTTTTGTTGTATGGCATTTTATCCCTGGAAGGTTCCTGGGGTAGGCAGAATAATGAGCCCCTGAAAGATGGCCACAGACTCATCTCTACAACTTGTGAACAGTTTCCTTTTTGTGGCAAAAGGAACTTTGCACATGTGCCTAAGGTCAAGCACTCGAGATTGGACAGTTATCCTGGATTCTCCAAGGGGCCCAATGGAGTGACATGGCTCTTTATAGTCCGAGAACCTTTCCCAGCTGTGACCAACCAAAGGGAGAAGTGACTATGAAAAAATGATCGGAGAGATGTAGCATTGCTGATTAGAAGTTTGGAGGAAGGCAGCTGTGACTGAAGGAAAGTAGGTACCACCTAAGAGCTGGAAAAGACAAGAAAAGAGTTTCCCCTTGCCCGCAGGAAAGAACCACAGCACCGAGCACACCTTGGTTTTAGCCGAGGGAGACTCGCATTGGGCTTCCAACAAACAGGATTGTGAAGTAATAAGTGTCTACTGCTGTTTGATGTATGACACGGGGAACCCAAATCCAGTGCTCTGTGACAACCTGGAGGAAGGGTGGGGAGGGAGGTAGAAGAAGGGTTCAGGAGGGAGGGGACACACATATGCCTGTGGCCAACTCATGTTGCTGGACGGCGGAGGCCATCTCAACATTGTAAATTATCCTCCAATTAAATAAAACTTTTAAAAAAGTATACTGTTTTAAGCTACTAAAATTGTGGTCATTTGTTATAGCAACAATAGAAATTTGATAGAGTCCTGTAGGACAGTGTGTATCTCAAGAATCATCAGGATGAGCAGTGCTTCTAAGTTTTCAAGGCTACACAGAATCAAGTCTCTGATCTCATTCTGCAGCCTCACACTCTACATCAAGTTTTAAAAGCTTCAGCCTGTTCAGTTCTCCTTATACCATCTGCCCCATGGTAAATCCTGTCTACACTGCGCTACAAAAAGAAGAAATGAAACTCTGGCCTCATGTTTGAGTGACAAACTCTGCTCAAAGCTGCCTTCTGGGATAGGTAAGGAAACTGTAGAGTACTTGTGGCAAACAGGCTACCGGCAGCTCCCAGAATTGTAAAAACTCAAATTATTTATCACATAAAAACCACTCTTCCTGACTCAGGTTGTCTTTCATCAGTTCAAAGGGCAAAAATGCAATATAGGGGGAGAAGCTTCAGCTCTGGACTTTTTCATTTCAGTTCCATTCATGGCTCTAAATTCATTTGGGGTGTGTCCTCAAGTACGTAATGCAATCTCTCTGGGCCTCATTTGACATGTGTACAAACTGGAGAATAAAATTTAAAAAAATCTCTCTTTCAGGGCCAGAAATACTGGATGCAAAGCGTTTGAAGAAGGTTAGGCTTGCAATCAATAATAGTAATCATTTTGACTTGATTTAAAAACATTACATATAAAGGATAAGGAATTGCTAAAAAATAGATGCTTACAGAGATTCCAAACCCTTCAGTAATCCCACAGTCATCAGACATCCCAGTTAAAAATGGTTATGACCAGTTGGCAGGGGAATAAGGAAAGCTGTGTAAGGAACACGGAGCATGGGCTCCAAGGATGAGGTTGAGGCTTTGGTTCCAGCTCTGCCCTTTCTCAGCCATGCTCTCTCGTGTTAGTTTATTTTCAGTGATCACGCGGTCATCCACCAACAAACCTGTTAGCCAAACTGTGGATATAAATCCATAACCTAACCATTACTACCACCAACCTAGCCCAGGGGCCCAGTATCTTCAAGGCAGCTTTTACTTGGAGTCCTACAACTGCTTCTCCATATAGGGTCCAGACAAAGTCTTTGTTAATAAATTAGAGCCTGTCACTATTCTGTTCTAAATACTTCAAGAGCTGCATATCTGATTCACAATAATATTCCAAGTCCCTTTGGGACCTTCCCCTTTACATGCGACATGGCCCCAGCACCTCCAGACTAGACTCTCTTAGCATGGCCTCCTCACTCATTCATCCTAGCTACACTGCAGTCCCTGCTTTTCCTCAACACACCAAACACATCTCGGGTCTCTACACGTACTGACTTCTCCACCCTGGAAGCTCTTTCACTGGTACTGGCAGGTCAACATCACTCACCTCTTTCAAATCTCTACTCAAAAGTAAATAACCACAAGGGTCTTATTGATATTATCCTAAAATCTGATAGCAACTCTAGGTTCTGGACTTCTCTTACACCCACTCCCTTGTGGCTCAGATCATGAACTCCTTATTGCCAAATTCAGACTTAAATTGAAGAAAGTAGGGAAAACCACTAGACCATTCAGGTATGACCTAAATCAAAACCCTTATGATTATATAGTGGAAGTGAGAAATAGATTTTAAGGACTAGATCTGATAGATAGAGTGCCTGATGAACTATGGATAGAGGTTCGTGACATTGTACAGGAGGCAAGGATGAAGACCATCCCCAAGAAAAAGAAATGCAAAAAGGCAAAATGGTTGTCTGAGGAGCCCTTACAAATAGCTGAGAAAAGAAGAGAAGCTAAAGGCAAAGGAGAAAAGGAAAGATATACCCATTTGAATGCAGAGTTCCAAAGAATAACAAGAAGAGATAAGAGAGCCTTCCTCAGTGATCAATGCAAAGAAATAGAGGAACACAACAGAATGGGAAAGACTAGAGATCTCTTCAAGAAAATTAGAGATCAAGGGAACATTTCATGCAAAGATGGGCACAATAAAGGACATAAAAGGTATGGACCTAACAGAAGAAGAAGATATTAAGAAGAGGTGGCAAGAATACACAGAAGAACTGTACAAAAAGATCTTCACAACCCAGATAATCACGATGGTGTGATCACTGACCTAGAGCCAGACATCCTGGAATGTGAAGTCAAGTGGGCCTTAGGAGGCATCACTATGAACAAAGCTAGTGGAGGTGATGGAATTCCAGTTGAGCTATTTCAAATCCTAAAAGATGATGCTGTGAAAGTGCTGCACTCAACATGCCAGCAAATTTGGAAAACTTAGCAGTGGCCACGGGACTGCAAAAGGTTAGTTTTCATGCCAATCCCAAAAAAAGGCAATGTCGAAGAATGTTCAAACTACCACGCAACTGCACTCATCTCCCACACTAGCAAAGTAATGCTTGAAATTCTCCAAGTCAGGCTTCAACAGTGTGAACCGTGAACTTTCAGATGTTCAAGCTGGTTTTAGAAAAGGCAAAGGAACCAGAGATCAAATTGCCAACATCTGTTGGATCATCGAAAAAGCAAGAGAGTTCCAGAAAAACATCTACTTCTACTTTATTGACTACTCCAAAGCCTTTGACTTTGTGAATCATAACAAACTGTGGAAAAATGCTTCAAGAGATGGGAATACCAGACCACCTGACCTGCCTCCTGAGAAATCTGTAAGCAGGTCAGGAAGCAACAGTTAGAACTGGACATGGAACAACAGACTGGTTCCAAATCGGGAAAGGAGTATGTCAAGGCTGTATATTGTCACCCTTATTTAACTTATATTCAGAGTACATCATGTGACATGCCGGGCTGGTGAAGCCCAATCTGGAATCAAGATTGCCAGGAGAAATATCAATAATCTCAGATATGCAGATGACACCACTCTTACAGCAGAAAGTGAAGAAGAATTAAAGAGCCTCTAGAGGAGAGTGAAAAAGTTGGCTTACAGCTCAACATTCAGAAAACTAAGATGATGGCATCCCATCACTTCATGGCAAATAGATGGGGAAACAATGGAAACCGTGACAGACTTTATTTTGGGGGCTCCAAAATCACTGCAGATGGTAACTGCAGCCATGAAATTAAAAGATGCTTCCTCCTTGGATTAAAAGTTATGACCAGTCTAGACAATGTATTAAAAAGCAGAGACATTACTTTGCCAACAGAGGTCCGTCTAGTCAAAGCTATGGTTTTTTAGTAGTAATGTATAGATGTGAAATAATGGGAAACAGTGGAAACAGTGTCAGACTTTATTTTTTGGGGCTCCAAAATCACTGCAGATGGTGACTGCAGCCATGAAATTAAAAGACGCTTACTCCTTGGAAGGAAAGTTATGACCAACCTAGATAGCATATTCAAAAGCAGAGACATTACTTTGCTAACAAAGGTTCGTCTAGTCAAGGCTATGGTTTTTCCTGTGGTCATGTATGGATGTGAGAGTTGGACTATGAAGAAGGCTGAGCGCCGAAGAATTGATGGTTTTGAACTGTGGTGTTGGAGAAGACTCTTGAGAGTCCCTTGGACTGCAAGGAGATCCAACCAGTCCATTCTGAAAGAGATCAGCCCTGGGATTTCTTTGGAAGGAATGATGCTAAAGCTGAAACTCCAGTACTTTGGCCACCTCATGTGAAGAGTTGACTCAGTGGAAAAGACTCTGATGCTGGGAGGGATTGGGAGCAGGAGGAGAAGGGGACGACAGAGGATGAGATGGCTGGATGGCATCACTGACTCGATGGATGTGAGTCTGGGTGAACTCCGGGATTTGGTGATGGACAGGGAGGCCTGGCATGCTGCGATTCATGCTGTCGCAAAGAGTCGGACACGACTGAGCGACTGAACTGAACTGAACTGATAGATGTGAGAGTTGGACTATAAAGATAGCAGAGCGCCAAAGAATTGATGGTTTTGAACTGTGGTGTTGGAGAAGACTCTGGAGAGTCCCTTGGACTGCAAGGAAATCCAAAATGTCAATCCTAAAGGGAATCAGTCCTGAATATTCATTGGAAGGACTGATGCTGAAGCTGAAACTCCAATACTTTGGCCACCTGATGCAAAGAACCAACTCACTGGAAAAAACCCTGATCCTGGAAAGATTGAAGGCAGGAGAAGAAGGGGAGACAGAGGTTGAGATGGTTGGATGGCATCACTGACTCAATGGACATTACTTTGAGTAAACTCTGAGAGCTGGTGATGGACAGGTAAGCCTGACATGTGTGAAGTCCACGGAGTCACAAAGAGTCTAACATGAGTGATCAACTGAACTGAAGGTGGAATTTCCTAGTGGTCCAGTAGATAGTTGCTAATAGGGGATTTCCTAGAAGTCTGGTGGTTACATCTCCAACCTCTCACTGCCAAGGGTCCAGGTTCGATCCCTGGTTGGGGAATTAAATCTCACAAGCCACATAGCATGGCCAAAATTTTTTAAAAAGATGCTAAGAGAGTAGATCCTGAAAGTTCTCATCTCAAGAAGAAAAATTCTGTAAGAGAATTCTGTAAGAAAAACTCTGTAAGATAACAGAGGTTAACTAGATTTATTGCGTGATCATTATGGAATGTATATAAATATCAAACTATGATGCTGTACACCTCAATTTAATATAAAGCATACCTCAATATAAAAAGGAAAGAAAAAATAACTTTCAGAATTGTTCAGTCTTTTGCCAAAGTATTTGTATTTTAAATAAGTAGGCACATTGAAAGCTGTAACAATTTCAGAATTGAAAGCAATTTTGTTTAGTTACTTTCTGAAAGAGTAGATATGGCCATACTGTTATTTGAGCAATTCTAGATTAATAGTCAAGCCTATGTAATAGGTATTTTTAAATAATTATTATAATTTTCAATCTCACTGTCAAACGTGTTCAGTCAGTTTATCTGCTTGTCACTGACACTGTACTTATGATCATACAAAGAAAAAGAAAACAGATGCACTTCTCAAAAATAATAGCAATAAGCACTAAAGTTTCCTGACTATTTGCTATGTGAAAACATACTAAACAGTATTTTGGGAGTATTCTTGTGTGGTAGCCCCTGGGATAAGCGTTCTCTATGTGTGCCTCCTTTAATCTATATAACACCCCAGTGGTCAGTGCTGTTTTCATCTTCATTTTACTGATGGTGAAACAAGTGTAAAGAAGGTCAGTAATAGTGGGATGAACTGAGAGAATACACTACACACACACTACCATGTGTGAAATGGATAGCTGGTGGGAAGCGGCTGTGGAGCACAGTAACACACCAAATCATACAGACAGTAAGTGCCAGAGCCTGAATGCACACACAGACCCTCTGGATCCACAGTTTATAGACTGTCACAATATTCTACAGATAAGCATTATCCTAGGTGGTAGACTATGTTGATCTCACGCAATTACAATCAACTACCATCAGCACTATTTTGTAATTAAAAACTTAAGTTTCAGGAGATGTATTGGAGTTGCCTGATCAATCTCCCCAAGCCTGAGTGCACAGCCTGGTTGGGACCCCAGATCCACACGTCACTAGGATGCCCACCCTGATATGAGTGGGTCAAAGGCAAAAGGAACTAACAAAGGCATCACACACATGTCTCAATATTGTAAATTCTCTAAATTAAGCTAATCAACTGACAAACAACACTTGCTCTGTTATCCAACCTTTACAAAGACATTCAAAATGACCAGAACTCTAGGTTCAAATTGAGGATTTGGGACGTCTTGGAGACCTAGGCTAGAACATGGTAGAGTGGGGAGATTAGGCCCATCTCTGCTTTTCCACGCCAAGCCCACCTGGGAAGGGCTCAGAGCTGACTGACTGCACAGGGGATTCTTCTGGTCTTGGGGACTCAAGCTTGGTTGAGAACCTGAAGTGAGCCAGGTTCAGGCTTTCCATGTCTCTCTGGCCCTGTGGATTTCTCATATTATGGAGACACGTGTGCCAGAACGGGTCCTTGTTAAAAGCAGAACCCAGTGAGGAGTTACTGTTGCCTGGATCCAAGGCAAGTTCTGAATTTCAGCTGCACCCTCGACCACTGGGTCCCTGTTCCTGTTCCTTCTCAGGCAGAGAAACTTTCCTCCTTGGATGCATCCTCTGTGTCATTCAATTGTCTTATTTATAACTAATATAATGGCCAAACAAATAGTATTTATGGCTTTTCCATAAATGTAAGCATAAATAGAATTACTTTGAAAGATGCAATTCTGGATTCTCTGGTTAGATCTGTCTGACAGTAAGGACCACTTACCAACTTCACTTTAGCCATAACAAGGGTGTCTAATCATTAAGTGTCCCAGCCAAACACTGCCTTCAGCATCACCTCATAATTGGGGTTTTCACTTACTCTCAATTGGTAAGCCATTGACTCTCCACTTGATCGTGGGTTCAGGCTCTCCTTCAGCCTCACACAACAGGATGCCACTGCTGCCAGTGCTATATACACCACTCTGAGGTTTCTTGGTCCAGTGAGGGGGCTCTGGAAATAAAGGGAAGAGCTCATCAGTGTTTTATCTATTTCAGAAGGTCCAGAAATGTTATATCAATAACCTCAGATATGCAGATGACACCACCCTTATGGCAGGAAGTGAAGAGGAACTAAAAAGCCTCTTGATGAAAGTGAAAGAGGAGAGTGAAAAAGTTGGCTTAAAGCTCAACATTCAGAAAATGAAGTTCATGGCATCTGGTCCCATCACTTCATGGGAAATAGATGGGGAAACAGTGGAAACAGTGGCAGACTTTATTTTGGGGGCTCCAAAATCACTGTAGATGGTGACTGCAGCCATGAAATTAAAAGATGCTTACTCCTTGGAAGGAAAGTTATGACCAACCTAGATCAAAAGCAGAGACATCACTTTGCCAACAAAGGTCCATCTAGTCAAGGCTATGGTTTTTCCTGTGGTCATGTATGGATGTAAGAGTTGGCCTGTGAAGAAAGCTGAGTGCCAAAGAATTGATGCTTTTGAACTGTGGTGTTGGAGAAGACTCTTGAGAGTCCCTTGGGCTGCAAGGAGATCCAACCAGTCCATTCTAAAGGAGATCAATCCTTGGTGTTCTTTGGAAGGACTGACGCTAAAGGTGAAACTCCAATACTTTGGCCACATCATGCAAAGAGTTGACTCATCGGAAAAGACTCTGATGCTGGGAGGGATTGGGGGCAGGAGGAGAAGGGGACGACAGAGGATGAGATGGCTGGATGGCATCACCGACTCGATGGACATGAGTTTGGGTGAACTCTGGGTGTTGGTAATGGACAGGGAGGCTTAGCGTGCTGCAAGTCATGGGGTTGCAAAGAGTTGGACAGGACTGAGCGACTGAACTGAACTGAGAAATGTTAAGGGTTGCATTTCCATTATGCACCAGCAGATGGCAGACACAACAAAGTGTTTCCCAGTAAGTCTTCTCTAAGGTAAGATAGGCATTGTTATTTGCCTGGAACGGGGTTTGAGAGTGGGCATGCGTTTTTATGAGTGTGTGTGTTGTAATTTGGACTCTTAGCATGTATAGTAAAATCAACACACTAAAAAGAGTTATCTACATTCAATTTTACCTAGCTACACCACAGTATCTATCTCATTACAGAAAAATGAAGGAAGGGTGAAGTTTACTGAGTGCTGACCACAGCTTATTTCAGGCTGAAGCAAGGCATCCAAAATGGCTGATTTTCAAGTAACATATTTTGAAAAATTTTTAATGAAATTAAAACATTCAGCCATTATTTTAAATATTTCTCAATTAATGACTTTATAGCATTTTATATGTCCATATCCCAAAGTCCATCTTAGGAATTTGGAAAACATTATTTCCTAAATAAATTCTTTTTGCAAGGAGGGGTAGGAGAAGGAATCCTAAAAGCAACATTTACCATTTTGCCCTCAAAACAATGGAGGAAAAGATATACTCAAATTACTTGCATCTTTCCATGTCCTAATACGCCAATATTATAATGCTAAGTGGTATTTCAGTAGAGGAGGAGACATTTTTCTTTAAGCGCAAACATCACCGTCATGTTTTGTCACCTGAAGTATATTACTGTGTCAGGAGCGAATAAAAGATTCATATTAAAGTATGGATGGTTTGGATAATTTGATTTCAGAGGAAATTGCACAATACCTGCAGGTAGTAATTCGCATCAAGTGTTGCTTGGTTATTTCTCCCAAGACAGTTTTGGATTTACATTTTTAGTCAAAAAGGAAACTCTTTAAGATACATATATATATATGTGTAAAACAAAAGTGTCATTTGAAGAATTTGTTACAAAACAAAGGAGGAAAAGGAGGATTATGTGGGGAAAAATGTCTATAAACGTACCAGGAAAAACAAAGAACTACAAATATCCCTGGCAAGTTCAAGTCTGAGCAAGAGACATGTCTTTGTAATTATTCGACTGGATACAGACTTGTTAAGTTCCAAGTTAAATATGTGTGTTCATAATCTACATTATGTAAATATTTATTCATATAGTTTAAAATGCAGCAGTCCAAATTATAAACTGCCTATGAGCTTTCAAGGTGAAGAGTTTTACTTCAGTGTGTATGTCTACATTTTTTACATCATTGTTACTTTCTTCTGATCTTTTCATATACATTGTAAAATAAAACACTTGAGTTACAGAAAAACCATGAAAGATTTCTTATTTACAATAGAAAACTAAGACTACTGCTTTTAGAACATGTAAAAATAAAAGAAATCATGGCCATGCAATATACAACATGATGGCTATAATTTATGAATAATACTGTATTACCTATTTGCAAGTTGCTAAGAATGTATCTGAAAAGTTCTCATCAGAAAAAGAGTGTAACTATGTACTGATGGATGTAAACTACACTATGCGTGGTGACTGCTTTACAATACATGCCAATATTGAATCATTATATTGGATGACTGAAACTAATGATGTAATATGTCAATTATATATCTCAATAAAAACAATAAAGGGTATCATGCAATGATGACCCTTCTCTACATCTTTCTGAGTAATAAAATCAAGATTTCTATGCCTATTCTCATCCTACAAATTTCATTAATCCTTTGGTACCAGCATTAAGATACACTCCTGTTAGATATTGCTTCCCAGCTGATGTGGTGGTAAAGAAAACTCCTGCCGATGCAGAAGATGCACGTTCAGTCCCTGGGTCAGGAAGATCCCCTGGAGAAGGAAATGGCAACCCACTCCAGTAATCTTGCCTGGGAAATGCCATGGACAGAAGAGCCTGGTGGGCTACAGTCTATGGGGTCGCAAGAGTCAGACAGTACCCAGTGACTGCGTCTGCATGCGCGCGCACACACACACAGCCAGATTTTAGGTAAAAGGTGCTTAAATGACCATCTTAATCAACCCTTCAACCTTGCAGATGGAGAACTGAGCTCTGGAGAAGTCATTCAACTTGCCCAGGGTCACCAGTAAAAGAAGCCTCACTTTCTGTTCTTGCCATTCCATGGACCAGCAGACCTGCTAAGTGAGAAGCACTGAGACCCCCAAGTGACTGTGGTGTTATTTCTAACTCATTACTATTTCATTAATTTGGATCACAGGAACAGTGCCCAAATAGTTGTACCAACTTTCATTTTGCACTTCCAGATCCAAGCTCTCCAACATTTATCATCTGTGCACACTCACTACAAATCATCAATCAACTTTGTTCTTGTTGTTTAGTTGCTCAGTCGTGTCTGACTCTTTTGTGACCCCATGTACTGCAGCCCACCAGACTTTTCTATCCATGGAATTCTCCAGGCAAGAATACTGGAGTCAGTGGCCACTTTCCTTCTCCAGGAATCTTCCCAACTCAAGGATTGAACACACATCTCCTGCACAGGCAGGCAGATTCTTTATGGCTGAGCTACTTGGGAAGCCCCAACTAAACTTCATCTGAACTCTTTCTGATAAGCTTTCTTTATAAATGCTTAGACATTTGTTTTTATGCTTCTCATCCCTGTTTCTCCTGGAGAAGTAAGCTAGTCCTGAGCAAAGGTATGTTTGGTCATGCGATTTGAAAGGGACTTTAGGCCTGTTCTTCAGTTCAGTTGCTCAGTCGTGTACGACTCTTTGTGACTCCATGAATTGCAACACGCCAGGCCTCCCTGTCCATCACCAAATCCCGGAGTTCATTCAAACTCATGTCCATCGAGTCGGTGATGCCATCCAGCCATCTCATCCTCTGGCGTCCCCTTCTCCTGCCCCCAATCCCTCCCAGCATCACAGTCTTTTCCAATGAGTCAACTCTTCGCATGAGGTGGCCAAAGTATTGGATTTTCAGCTTTAGCATCAGTCCTTCCCATGAACACCCAGCACTGATCTCCTTCAGAATGGACTGGTTGGATCTCCTTGCTGTCCAATGGACTTTCAAGAGCGTTCTCCAACACCACAGTTCAAAAGCATCAATTCTTCGGTGCTCAGCTTTCTTCACAGTCCAACTCTCACATCCATACATGACCACTGTTCTTCTTAGAAGAACATTCTTCCTGGGTCTGTTGTGACACTGCTCTCAATACCTGCCCAGGCTGAGATTTTCACACCTGGCATCTGCAGTGAGAGCACCTAGACTATATCACTTAGGTTAAGGATCTGTGAAAAGCCAGGGCAGAATTGCTCTCTTTCTGATGTGTCCTCTGCTTAGTATAGGGGAGAAAAAATTTGCCACCCCAAAACATCTCTTTGGCATGCAGATTATTTTGAGCTGAAAATAATCAAGGCCCAAAAGATTCAGGAAGAAACTCTGATCTCGCCACTAACTGCATAAAATAGTTTAATAAGAAGGCCTGTTTCTGGAATACAGCTATTGCAGAAATAAGTACCAAGAACGGCTAGCATAGTGGATCAGATGGTAAAGAATCTGCCTGCAATGCAGGAGACCCAGGTTTGATCCCTGGGTCAGGAAGATCCCCTGGCGAAGGGAATGGCAACTGTCTCCAGTATTCTTGCCTGGACAATTCGAGTTTGGTGGGGGAAACTGCAGGGTCTAGACATTAGAATCCACTCTATGTCCCCCTGTCTGCCTGGCCATGCAAACACAGACAAATTCAACATTGGCTCTTCCATCTCCAGTCTTTCTTGGAGATGCTGTCCTCTCCTCTGAAGCCCCAAGTATGCTCTTTAGTCTTTAGCTGAAGATGGTGTTTAAGCTCTGGCCCTTTTGGTCAGTTACTCAGTTCTCCTGGCTTGCTCCCATGTATACATGTTACTACCCTTTTGTTTTTCTACTGTTCATCTGTTTCATGCCAATTTAATTTTTAGATGAGCCAGGAGAAAAAGGAAAATTTCTTTCTCCCTGACACTGGCACAAAGGAGAAAAGATGTGTGTGGTGTAATTTTAAGTTGAACTGAAATGACTCAGTAGGTACCACAGTGAGCCTGAGGACATTGGCTAGGGGACAGAAAATATCTGGTGGTTGCAATGAGGCTATGGGCATGCAAGAACACCAGAACAGATTTTTTCAAAGGTTGGAACATGCAACTGTATTCCTGACAAGTAAGACCTATTTGAAAGGATAGGGGGAAAAAGGCTTAAGAGAGAAGAAAGAATGATTAAAATGGAAATTTCTGAGAGAAAGCATCATCACTGAATCCCAGTCTTTCATCTATTATCCATAAATCTCTGGTAACTGATGAAAATGACTTATGTTGAAATTTTACTCATTTAGTCATAATTGTAAACAAAAAAATAAGATGATAAATTTCTCTCACGATGATCAAAACTGAGATGCAAATGTCTGAATGTTTACAATGTAATAAGCAAGCTAATTAGAGATGTTTATCACTAGAAGGAAAACAAAACAGAAAACTTGGTACCTATGAAATACACAACACAGAGGTTATTTTCTTAGTAACAGATTTCTATTAAGTATCTATATTCTAACAGATCAAAAATTATTAGGTTCAGCAAATTTAGATTTCACTACAACTTTTTAGAAGTAGATTTGTTACTTGAAAATGAGACTTTCTCAAATAGGTCGATTACTGAATTGTGTTTGAATTCATGACATCTTTTTAAAATGCACCACAATTATGGTTATAAAATTATGTATAAATACTTGCCTATTACACTTATTAAATTTCAAAAGCCCTATATGATGCAAAAGTTTATAACACAAACACTTAGTTGGATGCAGTTGAAACATATCTGTGATCATAATTTGATTTTTGTATTTAGAAAATTCTAGAGGCCATTTTGGTTTCCTAGGTGGCACAGTAAAGAATTTGCCTGCCAATGCAGGAGAGGAAAGAGATGCCAGTTGGACTCCTGGGTCAGTGACCCACTGGGACCCACTCCAGTATTCTTGCCTGGAAAATTCCATGGACAGAGCAGTGTGGTGGGCTTGTGAGATTTTAGTTCCCCAACTAGCGATGACAGATTTTAGTTGTGTTTATTACATTAATAAAGAATAAATATCACAGATATAGAGAATTCAGTAAAATACATGCTTTTGTTTAAGCACACTGGATGTTTTCAGAATGGGCTACATTGTCAAAGTTTATAGTAACATTGCTCTTTTCTCATATGACTAATCCTGTTATTTAATTAGTTTCCAAGCAAAAGACAAAGTAAGGGAAAGAAGGAAGTGCAGGAAGGCGGAATAAAATTGAGTGAAAGTGAACTTATCCATCCATATGATTAATGAAGATATATTCACTGCCTTCACACTTTAAAAAAAAGAAAGACTTCTTCAGCTGGGCTTGCTTTTCACTTGCATGTGTGAAGAAAAACTCCTAGAACATACAACTGAGGGCACGTTTAGTAGTTTCTCATTAAGGATAAAGGATTAAATGTCCCCCATAAAAACATTATTTACATCTCAATACTGCTAATAGCTGTTTTATGAATAGCAAAGACAATTTGTTCAGGAAACCTATATTCCTTTGGAGCCCTATAGTCAACATTTTAAATTGCATAATTAATTTTACATCCTTGATTTATTTTTTTCTTTTTGCAACCTTTGCAGTTCTTCTGAAAGCTTCAGTCTCACAGTCAAGAAACCGTGGCCAGATTGTTAAAATATTCAGCTACCGTAGCGATGTTCCAGCCATCTGGAAGGATTTCTAATAGTCAGCAACTTGGAGTAAGAGCAGCTAACAATTAGACCTGTCGGGTTCGTGGGTATGTGTTGGTGCTGGGATGGGGGAGGCGGGCAGAGGGTTACAGAAAAACATCCCTGCTGTGTGGTATAGCTGTATTATGCAGAGGCATCAAACACTGACTAAAATTATGGAAAAAATCTCTCAAACTCTTCATCTCTGAATTCCTTGGTGAATAATGTCAGAGGAATATGTCACTATTGGCAACTGTTGATATTTATGCATAACAACAGGCTTTCTCTCATAACAGGTTTTGCTTTTGTTGAACTAAGGGAAATGATACTCTCATTTTTGGATTTCCATTCTTCCTATCTTAACTAATCACACACATTGTGAGATGCGCTAAGTCGCTTCAGTCCTGCCCAACTCTTTGTGACCCCATGGACTGTAGCCTGCCAGGCTCCTCTGTCCATGGGATTCTCCAGGCAGGAATACTGGAGTGGGTTGCATTTCCTTCTCCAGGAGATCTTCCCAACCCAGGCATTGAACTGGAGTCTCTTGCATCTCCTGCATTGGCAGGCGAATTCTTTATCACTAGTGCCACTTGGGAAGCCCACCTGAGAGACGGGTTTTGGAAATATGCCGCTATTCCAAACAACAACATGATTAAGAGTTACTTGTTAATATAACTTGCATCTGAGCCTTTCTTTTTTCCATTAATTAAAACAGTGGGCCTTTACTTAGGTATTCCTTGTGCAGAATGAAGCTTTAAGAGGGGAACTTCATTGGAATATAAATGAAAGCCTTAGAGCACCAGTTCACTAAATAGAAACCTGACAGAGATCATTTCTTTCAATAGTAAAGCCTGCACAGCACTAAAAAAGCACAAATGCAGTAATCATCCCATTAATTTGATCAATACAGTCAACCAAATCATATATAAAAACTGCAGTGTTATCAGGACCACAGAAATAGGTCTGCATCAATCAGATTCACAGGATGACTAGGTAACCTTTACATGTGCCCAGCAGCCAGAGCCCTGATAACTAATACTGTGGCTCACCTTCTTTTTCAATGGTGACATCACTGCCTACTTATTTCTGTGAATACAACAAACAATATACCAGGTTCTATTGATCAAAAAGCTTGAGTTTACAGAAAGAAGACATGAATATAACATGTTTTTTGCACCTTTTGGTAGAGAAATAATGGTTACATCATACTATCTATTTTTCTTTCCCCATCAGTAACATACTAAATATCATCTGAACCCAAGAGATAGATCTCCCCCAAGTAGGAAACAGTTAAGATAGTAATCTGTCTGACTCCCTCATTTCACTGGTAAGAAATGGAGATACAGAAAGGTGAAGTAAATTGGGCAAGGACCCAGGAAGTTAATGCCAGGACTGGGAAACTCCAAGCTTATCTCAGGCCTATCGTAATACTTTCTATGATGGTAATGTTTTCTTCTTTTAAGGTTTCATATTATGCAGTGTTATACACGTATTACAGTAAGTGTTTTCTCATAATAATATGGTATAAAAGATTAGGTTTAGTGACCATTCAAATAGTCAAAGTCATCTGTGTTCAGCCCCTAACCTGAGATCTTTTCTTGTCATTTGTCCCTTCTATGTGATTTCAGGGGGTAAATGACAAACCTGATTAATTGAAGTCTAATGTATTCCATTGCTCACGCTACAATTAAATGCTGAAACAGCATACTCATTTATATATATATGCATTTGAGGTTGACTACACATATGAATTCACCTTTTTTTAAATAGAAAAATAAATCAACATGGGAAATGTACCTTCTACTGTAACTTGAAAATCATGAGTGGCTGATCCCAAGACATTGCTGGCTGTGCAGCGATAGGTTCCTTTGTCCTGAGAGGAGACATTCTCTATCTTCAAAGTTTTGCCATAATTTTCTTTTGTTTCTCTTCCCTTTGGTAAATCACCTCCCATTTTGTTCCAATCAACTTGTGGAGTTGGTCTGTGAAACAATACACACATGGTAAACATTTTAAGTGAAAAATAAAATATAAAGAAATGCACAGGGTACCTCCCTCACTGTGCTACTTTCAGGTCTGCACTCAAGCGTTCCACCGAAACATCAGCCTTCCCAGTGCACAGACCTGCACACCACCACCCACCATCCGTGGTGAAGACCAGGGCTGGATCATGTCTCCCTCACTGCAAGCTCCTTTAATGGGCTACCTCTTCAGAAATCTTCTGTTTCCTCTACTCAGAGGGCTAGCTCCATGGAAGTGCTGAATACGGATGGTTAGATGAAGGATGCATGACTGGACCCATAGAAATGTACAAGATTTTTTTTCAAGTGTGCTATCTCCCTGTGGGTGGTTTTGAAGGGGCCAGAAATAACAGCCGTCTTCCCCACGAGTTTGAAAAACACCATAAACTAAGACCCAGCACTCAGCAGAGGGTAGCCGTGACACCCCTCTTAATCCTTATGAGGCTGCTATTGCAGAATAAGACTCAAATGTGCGTGCCCAGTGTACTGGCTGGACCGGGCAATAGCTCATTTTGGGCCAAGGTGGGCTCTGAGGCATAGACTGGGTCACCCAAGCAGACTGTCACCCTAGTAGGGAATACAGGAATGAAGGAATGAACCAAATCTCTCTTGATTAGAAAAATTAGATCGCCCAATATAAACAACAAATGATAAAAGCAAGAACAAAACAAATCCCAAATTGATAACTTGTCATACACCAACACAATGACATTTTCCACCTTATCTGGGTGGAAAACAAGAATGAGGAATCAAGCCAGCTAGGTTTAAAACAGAAAAATCCCATCTGCTGGGATTTTTGAAATGAAAATTTTTGAATGCAAACCAGACAAGTGAGAAGTGGGACGCTCTATGACTTTTGTGATTTAAAAATGATATGAAGAACAGTGATGCCAGATTTTAACTGATGGATGATTTTTTCTTTTTTTTCCTCTTCACTTGAGCTGTATGACTGAGTGGAAGAAGTATTTTTGCTGTTTTTACTGATGACTTGTTTTTTCTCACTACATTTCTTTTTATCATTAATACCTGAAAGTTATTGAGTATGTTCTAAATGGGAGCATCATTATCATCATTTTACCAGTGAGGATTCTAAAGTTCAAGAAGTTAATTTGCTTAAAGTCACTGGGGTAATAAATGACACGTTAGAACTTGAAATTGATTGACTAAACTTGTTCTTTTGATCAGTGTCTTCTATTTTATTTGTGCTTTCCCCATTCTTTTTTTTCCCCTTCCTAACCATGAATTCTGAGAATATATGCTTAGAGGCAAATTAATTAGTGTCTAGTTAATATGTGAACAATTCATACTGTTTGCATCAATTTTCTTAAATTGTATTGTTAGGCAATGGTTAAAATAATTCAGTTATTATGCAAAAAAAAAGAGGTAAAAATGATGATTTTTACACACATCTACTCTCTTCCCTCATTGCGTAAGTACTTGTTTGGAACCACCACTACCGTTCATGTCACCAGGCTTAAAATACAGGATATAGTACTGACTCCTATAGGAAACAGTAAGGATGCTCAGATAGGTGGCTATGACAGTGTATTAGCTGTTGGCTTCCTGAGCACACCACCCAACAGGATGCTTAACCCATCCCTCCTAACTGCTTGCTTTGCACTCCATCTGTCAATACGGCAATTTGCCAAAGTGCAGGCTGCTCTGGACCTTAGTTCCTCCAAATCAGGGGATTTTTGTAAGCTCATACTTTAATGGTACAAGCATCTCACCTGCTGTAAAATCTTTTTTTTTTTTTTGCCAGTCCTTGAAAACCAGCCTAATCTTCTAATACCTATTCTTTGAAAGAATAGGATAAAATGATTATCTAATAAGTATCATATGACTATGAGACAAATTCATCTGGGAACACATCTGTACCACTGCAAGAACATCCAGCTATTGTCTTGGTAATGTTTTTCTTTCCTTTTTCGAAAATTTAGTAAACATTTACTAACAGCACTTGAACAATAAAGTTTCGAAGGAAAATGTACTGCTTAATCCATTTTTATACATAAATCCACACCATACCATCATCTCGATGTTTTCTTTAGGTCCTTGCCCAGCCAACTTTAATTCTGAAACTTCCTTTGTTTGCAAGAGAATTGTATCTAGCTTCAACCCATGAATTCACAAAACAGAGAAAAGACAGAAAATTAGAGCCCAGCAGTCAGCAGAGGGAATTTGCCTTTAAGTCTAACGAAGCTTTCACAGGATGTGAGTGAGTGTGAACTGGTCCATGAATGTGCTCTTTCCACCAAAGGACTCACCGTCTGCACTCCTTTTGGGGAGTGAACACTTTTCTGAATGAAATTCACAATGTCGTTTTTTAGCTGTTCTTAGTTTCCACCTTGCAGAATCTGAACCCCTCAACCTTTCCCTCTGAAAGCTTTCCTGTTTTGCTTAATAGTATCCACATTTTCATTATTACTAGCCATTTTCTGAAACACCTACTATATCCCACTCCTTTAGACTCAGGCACAGTGCCATCCTCTGTCCACCCTGCCTTTAACTGAACAGAACAGTTCTTTCGGTTGAAATATGCTGAAGAAGTTAAATTTAGAGGTGGTTTAGGGTTCTGGAGGCAGACAGGATAATCCCAGCCCCCACTGCGTACTAAGTGTAGAGAGGTGAAGTCCACTCTCTGGCCTGCACTTGCCTAACCGACGACAGGAATGAGTCATGAGATGTGTGTGGCGAGGAGAAAATGAGCTAATGTACGTAAAGGGCAAGGCGCAGTGCCTGACACATGATAAAGAGGACGATATCTTCATTATGCCTATTACAGTAGAAGGTTCGTGGGTTAAAACTTCTTAAAGGGCCTCCCTGGTAGTTCAGCAGTAAAGAATTTGCCTGCCAATGCAGAAGACATGGGTTCAAGACATCTTCCCTGGTCTGGGAAGATCCCACATGCCAAAGAGCAATTAAGCCCGAGCACCACAACTATTGAACCGGTGTTCCAGAGCCCAGGAAGTACAACTCCTGAAGCCTGAGATCCACAGCAAGAGAAGTCACTGCAATGAGAAGCCTGCACACCGCAGCTAGAGAGCAGCCCTTACTCGCCACAACTAGAGAAAAAGTCCATGGAGCAATGAAGACCCAGTGCTGTCAAAAGGAAATAATTACATAAATTTTCAAATAAAACTTCTTAGAATACATTTTTTTTCAAGTACTCTAAAAAATTTTACAATGTATCACATTCACCTGGAACAGAACTAGACCAGATAGGATTCTCAATCCAAATCCATGATGACTATGAAGAAAACCCTTCAGATGAACTTCTCTGACAAGGCCTTAGGAATCCTCAAGTCCCAAAGACAACACTTGCCAGTGCTCACTTTTTCTCTGTTGGTTCATGACGCTGCATTTTCTGAATGCACAGAGTCTATTTTATTGAAGACCATCCATGCAGTTGGCAGCCCACTCAAGAGATAAGTTATGGCATTTGTGGGAAACAGGAGAAAAGAGTTACTGACATGTTCTCCCTGCCCAAAGAGTCAACCAAGAATAGTGATGAACCTTGGAAGAATGCAATTTCTACCACTATAAACGCATATGAATAAGAGCAAAAATGCAGGCAGTTACCAACATGATCCAAATGAACCTGATGCTTTCATCTCCTCACATAATACAGAGATAAAATTCCTGAACAGAGGCCATGTCATTGCATATCTAATTACTCTATGGCAATATACTTGGGCAGTTTAAGACAGATAAGCAACCTGAATATTTTGCAGGATGGAAAGAGAAATTTACAAAGCTTAGGGGTTATAAAACCATTAAAATCTGCTCTTTTGTTCACAGTCCAATTTAAAACCACTCATTCAGAATATACACTGAACAATGAATGAGTATGAATTTCAAATTCTAGTCCATGAACCAGATGACCAGCTACAAAAAGCCCTTAGTTTACAAACTGAGTACATAAACTCAGGTGCTAGGAAGGTGGGATGTATTTTCCCACAGTATTCCCAATGGCAGGGATTGGTATGTGGTGGTAAAGCAAGGTGATGATAGCAAAGAGACAATCTTGTATGATCAGGTATTAAATAAGATGATCCTTGTTTACACAGACTTATGATAGCTACTCAATAAGCATCACAATTTCAAGAGGTGACCAAGTGACGTCTTTTCTTGGAGGATTTGCAAAACTGTACTTTAGGTGTGAAAAAAAGTTTGGGTCATTGGTTCTGATGTGAAACTCTCTTCAATTGCATGATCTGGGACTTCTCTGGTGATCCAGTGGTTGAGAACCTGCCTGCCAATGCAGGAGACATGGGTTTGATCCCTGGTCCAGAAATATTTCACAATGTCACAGGACAATTACACTCATGTGTCACAACTATTGAGCCTGTGCTCGAGAGCCCGGCAACCACAACTGCTGGGCCCACATGTGTCACTACTGAAGCCCGTGTGCCTGGAGCCCATGCTCTGCCGCGGGAGAAGCCACTGCCCACACATGGTAGCTAGAGAAAGCCTGTGCACAGCAACAAAGACCCAGTGCAGACAAAAAAACCTTTAATTTAAATTGCATGATCTAGATCTGTTTGTGTGCAAAGGACAGGTGGGTAAAATAAGAGATCCACAGAACCTGGGGAAACATAACAAGCAGAAGCAGGACAAACGATACAGCAGAAAGACATAAACCTGGCACAACAGTGACGGGCTGACTCTTCACAACCTCGTGCTCTAAGGATGCACCCGCTGTTGACCGAGGTAAGGAGGCACTGTCACTGCCGCCTCCATTCACACCTTCACCAACTGACAGAGCTATCTAATTATAAATCAATCTCGGTCACAGCCTGAAATCTGCAGAGAGAAGTGCAAATTACTTTCCCCAGAAATGTAGTAACAGGATTTCCTCTTCTAAAGAAATCATTTCTTAAAGATGCATGCAGGCACACTCTTCACTGCTACCTTATTCTTTACAGAACAGAATGGAAAAAGTCACGAACAGGGTCAAGTTACTCACAGGCCTTCAGCAAAACACTCGAGCAGCAGGGCGTCCCCTTTAAGGATGGTGACAGAAGACTCACTGCCACTTTCAGGAGGAGGCAACAATAGTCGGGGTTTTCTCTGCTTGATTGAATTTGCTACAGAACAGAACAGAAAAGACTCAGATTTTGTTCAAACTAAGAAACTCCGTTGGCACTCAATCCTTGCTAAAACATATTTAACCATATGGACCTGTGTGTGTGTGTGTATATTTACACACAGATTTTAATTTATTTTCACACATTTATTTCACATATATTTCACACATTTTAATATATTCCTATTTAAATAGATTCCACTCTTAGCAGGAAGCATGGGTTGCCCTTCAGATACATTACCTAGGTGCTGCATCAAGATTTATAAAGGTTACGATTCAAACCACATCTTCAAATTCAGAAGTTCAAACAGTGTTCAAGATAATTAGTTTCTTGATGAAAGCCTTAAGTTCACTGACAGTCAATAGCTTTATATTCCACATTTTAATCATACTTGGTCATGTTTGATGGCCTTGTGTATTTTTCTTGAATTGAATGTGCCTAAGTATCTGACAGGATTCCTCTTATAATACAGTTTCCTGGTCCCTACACCCAGGAAACTCTGATTCAAGAAGCCTGTAGTGCATACCAGGCATCTATGAATTTATCAATGAGGTGACTCTACTTTCAGTCTTATATCCTCAAAGACAAACACTGCTGTACAAAAAGATTTACAAGCCATCTCAGTAACTGGTGAGGAAATGTTCCATTTCTTATTTTCCTAAAGTGAAAGTCACTCAGTCCTGTCCGACATGGAATTCTCCAGGCCAGAATACTGGCATGGGTAGCTGTTCCCTTCTCCAGGGGATCTTCCCAATCCAGGGATTGAACCCAGGTCTCCCGCATTGCAGGCAGATTCTTTACTATCTGAGCCACTGGAGAAGCCCCTTTTTTCCTAAGAAGCCTTTCAAATACAATGGAAAATGGGGAAGCTTCCATTTTCAATGCAGATTCAGATTTCCATTCCAAGTGTTCACACAAATTATGTTTCACATCCAATGTCAATGTGATTTGATGTGATATGTGTAGTGTAGAGGTGAGGGCTGCTATCAGAGTAGAGGAATGAAAGGTACTGACAGCAGTGTGTACCTTGCCATAGCTTCCTTACAAGTGTTTGTTTTTTGAAAAATATGAACATGTATTATATGGTGTGATTTTTTTTTTTACACTTTTATATTGGAGCACAGCCTATTAACAATTGTGCGGTAGGTTCAGATAGACAGCAAAGGGACTCAGCCATACATAAACATGTATCCATTCTCCCCCAAACTCCCCTCCCATCCATGTGTAATGATTTTATTGAGTGCTGAAAAGATACAATATATGTTTCTGTTATTGACCTCAAAGGAAACGATGTTGCCTATATACACCTAATCAGTCCATTTTCAAACTGAGGGTACAGCAAGAGAGCCCTCATCCAGCCCTGGTGATGTTATCAGTATATTAGATTACCAAAGTTATCATGGAGGGTTCATTGCTGGTGCCAGTTATAAAAGACATATTTGTTGCATTCAGACAAGTGATTCTTTTCTCTGTAGAAAAACTACTTACTATATAATTTGGTTAAATGTTCTATGGGCAAAAATTTTTTTTAAAATAATAAAAACCATTTCATAGACAAGTGAGCTTGGAAAATGCTGCAACTTATATTCTTTCTCACTGAATCACAATGGACAGTTGTATAGTAAGTACTTCAAGAGGTCTAGAAAGGAAAAGAACCATTTGACTTTCTTACACTCAACGCTTTCTCTACTTCTGTTACACTCAACCATTGCTTTTTCCTTTCTTTATGTAACAGCTCTCTGCCAAACTGCTGATTAACCATAAGAGGCATTTTGGGAGATCCATAATAATTACTCCATGAAAAACATAATGTTATATATGTATATTTATTTACTTATGGTAATTATATCATTAAGTATATAGGCGTATTTATATAGTTCTGCATTCATAAATATTACCCCCTTTTACATACATTTAATGGGGATGGGAGAAAATAGAACCCTCTATGTTAACCTTTTCCTTACTAAGAGTATCAGTATATTAATAAACTCAGAAGGTATTAAAGTTCAAATTCTGAGATGACAATGAGCGACCCACAGGTGAAAATAAATGTCAACATTCTACATGTCATCAACTTACCCTTGGAAATAATTTCTGTGGATGAACTCGAGTCATTAACATGCTTTACTGAAATAAAAAATGGAAGAAAAAACTCACAAACATAATGGTAGATGCTGACATCAAAACAATGAAAAGCCATAGTTTTCTCCTACAAAAATTACAAAATGAGGTATAAGCATACTTCACTAGAACAGTGCCTTTGGGAACATAGTTAAAAAAATATTTATAAAGAGCTTAATCTTGAGCTACCATAGATGAAATCCGAGTGGAAAGCACACAAATTAGAGCTCCATTAAAGAGAACTGAGGTTGCTGAAGGATGCTATAGTGAAGCCCTGGCACAGAGAATCAACACACAACAAATTGATGAACCAAGTTATGAAAAAATTATGAACCACGTTAGACAATGGAATGGTCATGCCAACTTTTCACTCTACCAGAGCCAGTTATTCAGTCAATGAATTTCTGGAGATTATCTCTGCCCTTTGAATCTTGGTTATTTCTTTGACTAATAATGACAGTTTTCAAATTTAAGAACCCAGAATGCCATCTGCAGAATCAAGTAGGAAAAGAGAAGCAATTCAAATAACTTTGCCAATTGGGGAAATATAGAAAAGTTTGATGTGATAAAAATGATAATATTACTTCTTGTTATTTTTGACTCTGTTCTTTTCTCCTACATTTTCAGCCTTGCCAGTTTATCTGAAATCACAGAGATTCTGAGCCTGAGACTTGCTGAGAAAACCCTGGAATTTTGTTCTGTATTTCATACAAGGAAAATGACTCGACTCTCTAGTCATCAAGTGAAATACACTTGTCCTGTGAATTGAGATTTGATTTTCTGGCTGCAGGAGACAGAGCTACTGTTGATGTGCAGCTGCAGATGTCTCTTTCATCTGGAAGGAGTCTCTAGAGTTAAACTAAACAATGCTGGAAAATATCAACCCAGCTTTAACTGGCTTCAACCAGAATAAAATTACAGACACATTTGTCTTCCACATTCATACTGGCACAATAAATTATTTCAACTTACAACTGTTAACTGTTAGCTTCATAGGCATTTTCTGCACAATAGTCCTCAATCTCGGGAATGCAGCAAAGCAACAGTAATCGTTCCGACTGTCCTTTTCCTCCACATTTGCGAAGTACAGATCTCCCTTTTGGCTCATGTATACTCTCTCATCTTGCTCAATGTGTTCTAATTCTGGAAGAGAAATATCTTTTCATTAAAAGGGGCAACTGTCCTTTATTATGCCTTGTCGCCTTTTTTTCATTATCCTTCCTTTCATATTATTTTATTTTTCATGTAGGCTCTTCCTATTCCTCCCAAGTCTGGTCTTATTATAGAAGTTATTAGTGAGTAAGAAGTAAAACACAAAAAAACAAGAAGAAAATCATTGAGAGAGCGCTTATCACCATTAACTGAAGTACACTGATGGACAACTAGTCTGGGCATTCGACCTCTCCTGACCATTTAGGATTCCACTTCTGTTCTATGGGTCTGCACTGACTTATTTGAAAACTAGTCCAAACAGATAATGGCCTAATTATTACTTTTATTATATTAGGATCATATTTGTTAAAAACAGATTTTCACAAAATTGTGTTTGAGATATTAATCCCTCTGCCATGATGCAGCCTAGTTAGCTTCTAGGATGGATGCAATCTGGAACTCTGGCTACAACCAAGAGTAGCTTCTTTTGCTTTCTTCCAAATCCTGTACGATTATTACTTTTCTCTATGGGTCACAATGAGAAAAGATTTAGATAGACCTGCTAAGGCACATGCCAGAAGTAGGGCTTACAAGAAGCTAGAATCCCAGTGCAAGAGCTGATGATAGCTTTTGGAAAATTAAACACAGAAGTTCATACTAATTTCTAATACTACTAATAATTGTGCATCACTGTATTAAGTAAGTGCAACATAGTAAAAGAGAAATATAAAGCCAGCAACACAGATACAAGCCATTCTCAACTTGACATACTGTATCGTATTAACAGACTCTACTCTTTCCAGATATGACAAAATCAAGACATATTCAGTGGCTTTCTAGTGCTTTCATGTATATTCAGAACTCAGAGCAGACTATAGATGGAAATAGTTTTTAAACTATACTTGATTTCACATCATAAGTTCATATTGATTTTGTATCCTTCATTTCCGTATGTCATTTGACACAATGAGTGAAATTAAAATGTCCCCTATTGATAGAAAAGAACATTACTTACCAATATTCATCCAATAAATGTGTAAAGGTGGCAGGCCTTTGGGAGGGTTGCATGGAAGGACAATTGGATCACCTTCCTCCACTTCAAGAGGGTCGATTTTTTCTTTGGGAAATTTTGGAGCATCTGATATAAAAAATCATTTAAAGACACCGTTTAAAAATTTTAATATTACAAGTAATGCTTAATGTTACAAGTATTATCTTAAAGCATTCTTCTTGTAGAAATTGGAACATTTTTAGTAAATTCAACACCCTAAATCTTCTTGTCTATGACCTGCAGAGGAAAATACTGTTAACAATCTGTGCTGCATCGTTATACAACTTTAAAAATATTTCTGCATTCTGTAACTATAGATAACAAATAATTTTGCTTTGACATCAATAAGGCAACAATATGCTTGTGCATATTTCTCAGTGAAGAGGTATAAGCTCTGAGTCATAGGAGTTGCTCATTTTAAGTTTTCATAGATTTGGTATCATTTTTTCCAAACATTGTGCTTTATTTCTAGCCAGATACTTATTTTCTGTCTTTTGCTTTATTCTGAAGCCCTTGAATGTAACTGGCAAATATTCCATTCAGATCATAATCAAACAAAATACACAATTCAAAGCCCACATGGGGAAAAAATGGTATGAATACAATGAAAAGCCAAACATGACCACTAGAAGTTGCAAAGAGAGCCATCCACATTGGAATCACTCCCAGTAAATAAAATTTTAAGTGAAATGAAATGGATGTAGGACAGGAGACTTTGCAGTATTTCAAAATACTGTTTCTTTCCCATGCTGGAATCAATGTCCTAAAAAAGGTCAATTCAATTACTGAGAATGTAAGTCACAACAGTGCAGAATTTGAAATACAATACCGAAGTTTGATATTTTATGAAGTTATTTATAAAATAGTTTTAAGAATATTCAAAATATATTCCACTTCAACATTATTTGTACATCTGTGCTATAGAATTACTTAGGGTTTGATAAATGAGAAAAGTCTTATATGAGGTATTTATAGCCTTCCTGACCTGATAGAATTTATTAGCAGTTTTCCATCTCTATATTTCATTCTTAAAATATGGCTCACAAAAGATTATTATTATTCCTGAGAGTCTAAAAATATATTCATTTACCGTCAATTTTCCTCTTGAGAAGCTTTGTGCCGTTCCCTTGCTCCTCACCCCCACCTCCTACTCTAATGCCCCAGTGATTGAGGGAACTTGCTGACATTTCTTATCGATGCACCAGCTACAGTGAATTGCTTTTTGTCTAAATTCAAGGACCTTTCACAGCTTAACATCGCAGGAGGCAGTGTCTTTATTACACTGCCTTTGCCAGTTCAAAAGACAGGCGCTGGTGTGTGACAGTCCACAGTGGATTCCCTCGTGGTCTACTCATTCTAAGATTTCTCCTGGCAAGTCTGGAAATAAAATTTGAGACGGGAACCATCTTGGACATGAATTTAGTATATTTTCTGCAAAATGACTTGTATAACATTTGCTGTCAGTCAAAGCTAAGGCTCAATAGACATAAGTTTGAGCAAGCTCCCAGAGTTGGTGTTGGACAGGGAAGCCTGGCGTGCTGCAGACCATGGTGTTGCAAAGAGTGGGACATGACTGAGTGACTGAACTGAGCTATCTCAGAATCGTGCTTTTCCTCTAGGTAGAATGAAACTGGAGAATCCCATGGATGGAGGAGCCTGGTGAGCTGGACACGACTGAGTGAGTTCCCTTTCACTTTTCACTTTCATGCATTGGAGAAGGAAATGGCAACCCACTCCAGTGTTCTTGCCTGGAGAATCCCAAGGACAGGGGAGCCTGGTGGGCTGCCGTCTAAGGGGTCGCACAGAGTTGGACACAACTGAAGCGACTTAGCAGCAGCAAAAGCAGCAGAATGAAACTTCCAACAAAAGATAGAAAAACATCTGAGTATATCCCCTACATGTACCTTGTTGATAAATTATCAATACCACCTATTTGGTAAAGCCTTAGCTTTACAGCAAATGTTATACAAGTCATTTTGCAGAAATATACTTTATGCAAGTAAAGTGCAGTAACTTACAGAACTAGTATGTACCCTAAGCTTCAAATTCAAATCACTTGTTTAGTAAAACTCGCTCTAACTAAAGCTCAGTATTTATTGTTATTGAAGTTAGCAGTGTTGTTTGGTAGTTATTGAATCTATTTATCTGTTTATACTCAGATAATAGAAGCAAAAGACGAAGAGAAACAGATTAGGAAATGAAAGACGCATGTAATCCTGTTTTGCAACTAGCAAACTTTACAGTGCCAAGTATGAATACGCAGTTCCCTGGGTGGTATCTATTGTAAAGTCGCTAATTAAGTTGTATAAAGCCCTAATTGGAGAGCTGCCTCTTTAGAAAAAATTTAATAATTCAAACAGATAGTATCACCAGTGAAGAACTATCATCCTTGTATTAATTAAATCTAGATTATAAAATTCTAATTACAAAAGTATAACTAAGTTACTCAACTGGCTTCCAAGGCATTCATAATAAAAAAGATAAAATAAGATTTAGAAGTCTACCAAAGCCTTTATCACATACCATAAATCTGGAACAGCTTTAACCAAAGATGAAATTAATACCTGGAAACTGGGAAGAATATTTATATATTTAATAATTTAAGGCCCAAGAGTAAACACTGTAAAGGATAAAAATTTGTCATGTTTTTTTTAGATCTTACTCTTTGACTTTCAAACTATATAGTAAATTTGATGCAAAGCAAAAAATTGAATATTATAACATTTACAGATAAATGTGAAATTTAATTATTATAACAACTGCAAGCATGACGTCTACCTCAATTCATTTTAAAAAATGACTCTATTTAAAAATGACTCCCAATGAATTTTGCTAATTGTATTTCTCTGATGATAAACATTAGCATTGTTGAGTTTGAACAGATGCAATAGTTTAAAAACATGAATCGTAAACAGTCATTTTTCTTTTGTGTGAGGCAACTACACTGCTGGAGCTCACCAACACATTTCAAATGAGTGCTCTATTAACACCAAAAACAAAGTCACTTAATTGTGTATCACTTAATTGTGACTATGAACATGGGTTTGGGTGGACTCTGGGAGTTGGTGATGGACAGAGAGGCCTGGCGTGCTGCGGTTCATGGGGTTGCAAAGAGTTGGACACGACTGAGCAACTGAACTGAACTGAACTAATTCTGACTAGACTTGACCATGGAATGGTGTCTTTGCAAAGGGATCAGCATCCACTTCTACATTAGCATCTACCTAAGTAGGATTTGAAGAATGTTTGGAAATCCCATAATATCAAGTCTAGATGAAGCCATAAACATTTAGTCCCTATCAGTCTACCTCATCAGAAAATCAAGCAAAGCATAGCACCCATCCCTTTACTACTTTTCAATAGGCTTCCACATTCATTATTCAGTGTAGCAGACAAACTTCTAGGAACAACTCCAGGGGCCCAATTCCCTAAAAACCCACCTGGCATGAAAAGCCTTTTGGAGAGACAAATTAGCTACATGCTAGTCTTCCTATTGAAGCTATCAACACACAGCAAACCTGCAAATACAAACTCTCTAGGGGCTCGATACTTGCGGTACTGACAATTAGTTTTGAAACCCATCATCTTAACTCTTTCAACTAATATACTAAAAAAAAATAACATCTTGTACTTGAAATATAGCAGACTTGTGAAAAACAATTTTTTTTATCTACAGACTAGCCTATAAACGGCTCTGGCCTGGACACTAAAACTAACTGGCTCTTTTGCTTCAGACCACTATCCTTACTTTCTGTGCCCCCTTTTTACTTTTCTCTGGCATCTTAGAATCCTTTCAGTTCACCTCTCTGGGCTCCTCAAAAGCCTCCCTCAGAGGCTTGTCTTAAGGACATGTTGCACAGTCCCACATGGCAACCAACTTAACAGTAAAGAACTGGTAATGAAATGTCATCAGAGAAATTTAATGAAATACAAGTAATTCTGACTAACCACGTCAATGAAAAGGTACTGGTGACTTAACCAAGTTATTATCTTTGTTACCTACGGAGTATCTTTCTCTGATACCCAAAGAATAAAATCAACTCTCCGTATATTCTCTCTTTCTCTGAGTCTGAAAACCTATTGCCAAGGTTATTTTCAACAAAGAAGGATAATGCTTTTTAGCTCATCCAGAGGATGTGTTAACAGAATGATCAAAGCATAGGCAACACTGTGGAACATCAGATTATAAACGTGCTCTGGAGCCAGCTGCTTAGGGCTGAATCCTGGCTTCATCCCTTACCATGTGACCTGAGCCTATTACTTAATGTGTTTCAGTTTCTTCATTCATAAAATGGAATTTGACATGACACCTAATTCATTGATTTGTGGCAAAGTTTAAATAAACTATTTCATATAAATCAATTAACATAGTGTCAGGCACTTAAAAATCACTCAGTATGTTGGCTCTTGTTCAAATATTTTCACTTTACATGGTAAACCCAGTCACATTGTATAGAGATGGGCAAAGGGACAAAGAGCTTTCCTTTGCTATTGTTTCTGATCTTTCATGTAGCCTATATCATAACAACTTCTACATTTTATTCAACTATTTGGAATTAACATTATCAAAGAAAGTAGGGAGAGTGCCTGAGGGATGAAAGACTGTATCTTATAAGAACCTATGGTTTGTTTAATGAATTATTCTGTCCCCCTTCCTATGCCAAAGAGCTTTATCTATTTTGACTTCTCACTTTGTTTATAGGACTGGCCTGGGGAGCTTTTGAGTGCTTTCCTTTTCCCTTGAATGTGCTCAGCAAATTGCTGACAGTCTGGCATCATTATCATGAATGCAAGCCACTGAGCTCACATGCTGTATCACCCTGAACTCCAGTTTCTGTCTGCAAAGAGATTTAATTGATTCCCATTTCCTGTAAGTACCCTATTAACCCACTTACAAGTACAGAGAAATAGCACTGCCTTTCAGTCTATGAACTGGTAATGAATTCACACTAAGGAAGGACAACCAATGCAGTCCATTTCATTCTAGTCATTCACATACTGGGACGCATGAGAGCAAAATCCTCAGCCTTAATTAAACCTTTAAAACTCTAAGTTGCACTCTCTACTGAACAAATTGATGCTCCTAAGGTTAGTTTGCATATATTAGTAGAAGAAACTAGCATATACCACCGGACCCCTACTTTTGCTATTCTACCCTTCCCAAATTAGAGCAGTAAATAGCCAAGATATGCCTTAAGGAAACTGACCTGAGGAATTCATACAAATGTAGAAACCCAGCACACTAGAAATTCTAGGTAGTTTCTATTGAAACAATATACAGATGATTTCACCCCTAAACCTGCTATTCCCTGCATTACTTTACGAGTAATGCATACTGCATTTTTACCTTTATTCATTCTTTTAATCTTTAGCCAGTAAATCAATCACTGATAATAAGAATTCACACAGCATTTATAAGACAATACAGAGAACAAAGAATAGGACAGGATGATATCATTCTCACCTTTAATATCCTGATCAATATATTTGACAGTCAAAGTCTCTTCCAAACAACAAAAAAATGCTTTTAAAATTCCACAGAATTTACACATGGATGTTCCTAACATTACTGATTATTACTAATTTTTCTTTTTATAATAGTCAAAGTTAGAAACAATCCAAATGGACATCAACTGGTGAATGGACAAACAAAATGTGGTATATCTGTATCATTATTATATGAATATTATTCAGCAATAAAAATGAACCAACTACTGATTTATCCTATAACATGAATGAATCACAAAATCAGGCTAAGTGGAAAGAAGCTAGATGGAAAAGATCACATATTGTATGATTTCATTTACATGAAATATTCAGAAAAAAACATTTCAAGAGGCAAGCATCAGACTGGCGACCGCCTGGGCATGGGGACAGAGAGCACCTAATCTTTCAGGGATGAGGGAAACGCTCTAATACTGGCTTCTAATGATAGTTGAACTGAAAATTTTTATGATAAACGGAACCACTGTGTACATAAGCTGGTAAAATTTATGATGTGTAAATAATACACAGAATCTATAAGAAAAATTAGTATAGGCTAAAGTTATGACCAACCTAGATAGCATATTGAAAAGCAAAGACATTACTTTGCCAACAAAGGCCCGTCTAGTCAAAGCTATGGTTTTTCCAGTGGTCATGTATGGATGTGAGATTTGGACTGTGAAGAAAGCTGAGCACCGAAGAATTGATGCTTTTGAACTGTGGTGTTGGAGAAGACTCTTGAGAGTCCCTTGGACTGCAAGGAGATCCAACCAGTCCATCCTAAAGGAAATCTGTCCTAAATATTCATTGAAAGGACTGATGCTGAAGCCGAAACTCCAATATTTTGGCCATCTCATGCAAAGAGTTGACTCACTGGAAAAGACCCTGATACTGGGAGGGATTGGGGGCAGGAGGAGAAGGGGATGAGAGAGGATGAGATGGCTGGATGGCATCACCAACTCGATGGACATGAGTTTGAGTGAACTCCAGGAGTTGGTGATGGACAGGCAGGCCTGGCGTGCTGCAATTCATGGGGTCGCAAAGAGCTGGACAGGGCTGAGCGACTGAACTGAACTGAAGATAGACTAAGAATGTTAAGTGGAGAAGGCTGATCTGTGCCCTCAAGGATAAATAAAACTGAAGAGCCAAAACGGAATTATTCACAGCTTCATTCTAACTTCACTGATATCTGTCATAATGAAGGCAACAAAATAGCGTACCTTCTCTCCAGACTCACTGACCACACCCACAGGATTTCGGTTTCTTGGCTACAGTCTTTCCTTTGTTCACTGCTATATCTCAAATTACTAGAAAAGTGTCTGACACATGAAGGGAGTTTAATGAAGATCTGTTGAATAATTCACAGCCTAACTTACCATGCCATATCTTGGAAAATCCATTCAGTTGAATGATTTTCTCCATATTTGAAAAGAGTACATTGTATTTGGTTGTTTGCTTTTTTTTTTATGCTTTCTTTTCCTGGCAAAGTCAACTGCAATTTTGTTAAAAGTAGATAACTAAACACAGTGTATAAATTTTTCTGTCTGTAAGGGGTAATGACCAGATTTTCAGCTACTGTACCTATGTTGAAACTTACAATCTAGCCTTTAAGTTTGTTCTAAAGAAAAGTTTAAGAAATGAGGGTTAAAACTTTAAAGTTTTACAAACTTTAAAACTCATATCACAGAGTGTAATATAAATGAAGAATCAATTCTCTACACCTTAAGAGAAGAATCAATTGATAAAACTTGTAGGAAGCCTTAAATGGTCTCTGAATTATAAACTCCTAAGAATTGGGCTGATGGTCCTATTCAACATATAAATAATTGCAGAAAGGTGTTAGATGATGAAGTAATTTTAGGAGGAGCTGGAAATGATGCATGAGAAACCTGATTTACTTTCCTCTTTTCTACAGCAGCAGAAAAAATGGCACAATTATCCACTACATAGCTCAGACTCAACTCTCATCTCTTAATTACAATACTAGCCAATTCCGGTACCCTTACATTGTTCATGCTTTCACTTGGTCTGCTTTGATAATGACAGAAAACATTTTCTTTTCAAAATCCTTTAATTGCAGAACCTTATACTAAAATGTGCCATTTCTCTGCTATAGGTCTAGCAACTGCCTGTTCCTTTGTGTCTCCATAGCAACCACTAGAATTCAGGTTAGGAATCACCCTAATGCCTTGTCTTGTACAATGATTTTTTTATATCTTCCTTTCCTCTCCCTGTCTCCTAGTTCCTCATCTTATTTCAGTTAATTATATATTTATCTATATTATACACTATATTATAGTTTATAATAATATAATCTGTAATATAGAACTATAACTATAGCTGTATAGTTATACTATGTGATTTTATGATTCTCAATTAGTTTTCTGACCCAGAATTCATGAACATTCCCTACCGTCATTTTAAACCCAAACTCCAGAGGCAAATTTTCAAGTCTGGATGTCACTACTATGCTCTAACATCACACTTAATAATTCAGTATGTCTAAGACAAATCAGTATGCTACATACTAATTAATTTTGTATATATAAAGACCACATAAAATAAATGTAAAGAATAAAAAGAAAGAAATGCAACACTCTTTACCCACCACCCATCGTAAGAGAAACATAAAAGCACCGTCACCTTTCTATCCGGTGTAGATCCTACCTATTCCACATCCCGTTAGAGGTAACTACCATCCTAAATTTTGTTTTCAACATTCTCTTGTTCTACACTATGATTTTACCACATGAAATGATAATCCTAAACAATATTCATTTTTACATATAGTGACCTTATATAAATGAAATCACACTTTATGTTTCTTTTAGAGATTTGCTTTCATTGTTCAACACATCTCTAAGGTTCATCAGTCTTCACTGCTGAGTAATTTTTGTACGAATATGCCACAATTATTTCATTATATCACAAATGAACTTGTGTTTTTGGTCAGTATATTTCTAAAACACAAGCAATGCTGCCACAGCTATTCCTGGTGCTCACAGGTAAGGGGCACGTGCACATGAGCAAAGAGGAGGAATTTCTGGGTCACTGGTGACAGTATCTTTAACTAAGTAGGCAGTGACCAACATCCTCCACAGTCCAAGCAGTAAACTGGACTCTCCACAGTGGATACCTGTTATGCCGGCTGCAAAGTCCCACCTAAAACTGCTACTTTCAGACTCTGTTGTATTTCCCAATTTGCAGGAATCAAATGCTTTTATTATTTAGGTTACCATAGATCTATTTCTGATTACTAATTAAGCATATTTTTATATTTGTATTGCCCATTGCAATCTGAGGTGCAAGTTTATATCTTTTGCCACTTCCTTTTTTGCTCTTCACTTGGTGGTGGTGGTTTAGTCGCTAAGTTGTGTCTGACTCTTTGCGACCCCATGGACGATAGCCTGCCAGGCTCCTCTGTCCATGGGATTCTCCAGGCAAGAATACTGGACTGGGTGGCCATTTCCTTCTCCAACTTCGGTTCAGTCGCTCAGTCGTGTCCGACTCTTTGCAACCCCATGAACTGCAGCACTCCAAGCCTCCCTGTCCATCACCAACTCCTGGAGTCCACCCAAACCCATGTCCATCAAGTCTGTGACACTATCCAACCATGTCATCCTCTGTCCTCCCCTTCTCCTGCCCTCAATCCTTCCCAGCATCAGGGTCTTTTCTCCAACTTAGAGATCTGTAAAATTATTTATAAACACATTAATATCATCTTCAGTTATATTCATTGGTAATGTTTTCTTTTTGGATTTTTTTAATACCCATTTCTCAACTGTATTTTGGTCATATTCACTTCATAGCTAATGTATCATCAAATACTGAAAAACACTCTGCAGTTTCAGGTATAATGCTCTATACACGCTGATTAGCTAGAGCTTGTGATTGGGTTCTTTAAATTCTCCATACACCTTTCTATTACATATGCCTGGTACATTAATCTCCAGGGAGCCTTTATAAAATCAAGTCTATTTTGATTGATAAGAGAGCCATATGTACTTTTCTTTTGAACAGTATTTATTCAAGATATCTATTTATCTATTAAAAAGATGGAATATCTTTTCCCCCTTGTAGTTTCAACAATTCTATTTTCTCATGATTTAGATGTGTAATGTGGTAAATAGCTTATAACTTTTTAAATTTTGGAGCACTTAGTTTACTTACTTTCATCTTTAATTAATTATATATTTAGATTAGAAAAGGCAGAGGAACCAGAGATCAATTGCCAACATCCGCTAGATCATGGAAAAAGCAAGAGAGTTCCAGAAAAACATCTATTTCTGCTTTATTGACTATGCCAAAGCTTTTGACTGTGTGGATCACAATAAACTGTGGAAAATTCTGAAAGAGATGGGAGACCACCTGACCTGCCTCTTGAGAAACCTGTATGCAGGTCAGGAAGCAACAGTTAGAACTGGACATGTAACAACAGACTGGTTCCAAATAGGAAAAGGAGTACGTCAAGGCTGTATATTATTACCCTGCTTATTTAACTTCTATGCAAAGTACATCATGAGAAACGCTGGGCTGGGAGAAGCACAAGCTGGAATCAAGATTGGGGGGTACCATTTCACGCCAGTCAGAATGGCTGCGATCCAAAAGTCTACAAGTAATAAATGCTGGAGAGGATGTGGAGAAAAGGGAACCCTCTTACACTGTTGGTGGGAATGCAAACTAGTACAGCCACTATGGAGAACAGTGTGGAGATTCCTTAAAAAACTGGAAATAGAACTGCCTTATGATCCAGCAATCCCACTGTGGGCATACACACTAAGGAAACCAGAAGGGAAAGAGACACGTGTACCCCAATGTTCATCGCAGCACTGTTTATAATAGCCAGGACATGGAAGCAGCCTAGATGTCCATCAGCAGATGAATGGATAAAGAAAGCTGTGGTACATATACACAATGGAGTATTACTCAGCCATTAAAAAGAATACATTTGAATCAGTTCTAATGAGGTGGATGAAACTGGAGCCTATTCTACAGAGTGAAGTAAGCCAGAAAGAAAAACACCAATACAGTATACTAACGCATATATATGGAATTTAGAAAGATGGTAACAATAACCCTGTATATGAGACAGCAAAAGAGACACTGATGTATAGAACAGTCTTTTGGACTCTGTGGGAGAGGGAGAGGGTGGGATGATTTGGGAGAATGGCACTGATATATGTACAATATCATATATGAAATGAGTCACCAGTCCAGGTTCGATGCACGATACTGGATGCTTGGGGCTGGTGCACTGGGATGACCCAGAGGGATGGTATGGGGAGGGAGGAGGGTTCAGGATGGGGAACACATGTATGCCTGTGGCGGATTCATTTCGATGTATGGCAGAACCAATACAATATTGTAAAGTTTAAAAATAAAATAAAATTTAAAAAAAAAGATTGGGGGGAGAAATATCAATAACCTCAGATATGCAGATGACACCACCCTTATGGCAGAAAGTGAAGAGGAACTAAAAAGCCTTTGATGAAAGTGAAAGTGGAGAGTGAAAAAGTTGGCTTAAAGCTCAACATTCAGAAAACAAAGATCATGGCATCTGGTCCCATCACTTCATGGGAAATAGATGGGGAAACAGTGGAAAGAGTGTCAGACTTTATTTTGGGGGGCTCCAAAATCACTGCAGAATTTGCAGTAATTTGCAAAATTACTCCGTGGAAGGAACGTTATGACCAACCTAGACAGCACATTGAAAAGCAGAGACATTACTTTGCCAACAAAGGTCTGTCTAGTCAAGGCTATTGTTTTTTCAGTGGTCATGTATGGATGTGAGAGTTGGACTGTGAAGAAAGCTGAGCGCCGAAGAATTGATGCTTTTGAACTGTGGTGTTGGAGAAGACTCTTGAGAGTCCCTTGGACTGCAAGGAGATCCAACCAGTCTATTCTGAAGGAGATCAGCCCTGGGATTTCTTTGGAAGGAATGATGCTAAAGCTGAAACTCCAGTACTTTGGCCACTTCATGCAAAGAGTTGACTCATTGGAAAATGGTCTGATGCTGGGAGGGATTGGGGGCAGGAGGAGAAGGGGACAGAGGATGAGATGGCTGGATGGCCTCACTGACTCGATGGACGTGAGTCTGGGTGAACTCCAGAAGTTGGTGATGGACAGGGAGGCCTGGCGTGCTGCGATTCATGGGGTTGCAAAGATTCCGACATGACTGAGTGACTGAACTGAACTGAAGTTTAGATTTATTTCTAAGTTTTTTTCTCTTCTCTCTTGCCTTTTTCTTTTTCTTCTTGATACCAGAGTGTGAAAATCACTCATATTTTGTTGTATATGTATACTGTAACTATTCTATATATTTTAAGACAAATACTTGTTAAGGTTTTAAATTTGAGTTATAGTCTCTCCTCTAGAACAATACAGAAAACTTAAAAAAATTTAAACCCAGTTTCCTGTTCCAACTTTAAGGATAAGACACATGTTTTCCATTATTTGTTCTCCCCAGGTTTGTGTACATTCTACTCCCCCAGCATAAGGTGTCCATATCCTGAAAGGTCTAGAACTCTGCAAGAAGAAATTGCAAAATAGAACCTCTTGGCAGTTTTATATCTAAGAATTTTTTTCTTTAAAGCCTTTGGTTAGAATCAAGTAGTGTTGGATACCTTAAAATTCAGGAAAATAAATGACCAAATGTGCAAGTCAGTCATCAGAGATCCCATGCTACAGAGATCAGATCTGGTAATAAAGAAGTTGCTTACTCTCCAGGATAATTATTGATAAATAACAGCTTGTAGTTTTCCATGGTTATGATCTATGGAAGATATCACTAACCTATACTAATATCACTGAGCACTCATACTGAGGTTAGGTGGGGCTACGCCGTTTGTTTTGCCCCCCGCCAACAAGGTGAGTAGAAGCTGCCTGTGTGACTTCTTGTGGGAAGCAGTGTTCTATACCCCCACACTCTGACCCAGATGGTCCAAGTCTCACATGGTGCAGAGATAGGATGATGGTATATCCATCAGTTAGCATCTCTGAAAAGCTACATGGAGAACAGTTGCTCTGAAGAGCTGCCAGAACTACAGCAAACTGCCTCATCAAGGAACAATCCTGTATTAACACAAAGGCTTGGGGATTACTTGTGACTGCAGCATAACCTAGCCAAATCTAACTAATATATTTAACTTCACTGGATGAAGCAAAACAAATACTATTTTTCCTCATGTTACATGTATTATTAGTGACACAGCATGAGTATGTTGCTTTCATGGTCATCAACTTCTAAATATCAAAACCTGGAAGATAATTTCCCCTATAAATAAAATATAAGGCAATTATAAGATGATTAAATTAATAATCTTATTTCATTGCAGCCTAGTATAACTCCTACTGCTGCTGCTGCTAAGTCGCTTCAGTCGTGTCCGACTCTGTGTGACCCCATAGACAGCAGCCCATTAGTCTCCTCTGCCCCCGAGATTCTCCAGGCAAGAATACTGGAGTGGGTTGCCATTTCCTTCCCCAATGCATGAAAGTAAAATGTGAAAGTCAAGTCGCTCAGTCGTGTCTGACTCTTAGCGACCCCATGGACTGCAGCCTACCAGGCTCCTCCGTCCATAGATTTTCCAGGCAAGAGTACTGGAGTGGGGTGCTGCGGGGAGCGAGCTCTGCCCGTGGCAAAGGTCATGAGGAAGGAGGCTTGGCATACGCAAAGGCGGGATCAAGCCTCAGGAGTCTCCCTGGAAATTCTCGAGCATCTACCCCCAAAACCAGAGTCTGCCTACTTTCTGCTTTGTGCTTTCACCTACACCTCTGACTTTACGGGGGCTGTCCCCCACTACCTCTCTCTGAAAAAGAGTTAGCTTACAGCTCCAGTTAATAATTCCTGGGTGTGACAGTGTTTCAACCTACAAACTCCTTTGGAAGTCCTCTAGCCTGCCTGAATAGGTTTTTCCGGCCACATGTGATTGCTCAGAGCCTCCCAACTGTGAGAGGCATGAGATGTTCTAAACTGTCTAAATACAGATTCCTTTGAGCAGTTAAAAGATTGATTAGAAATTGTATTGGTGAAGGGATTTTCACTTGTTGGGCCAATGTTTGCTGCTAAGTGTCCATATCCCTTACCTGCTGTGTCCCTGGCAGTGTATTGATTAATATAATTGGTGTAAATAGTAGCTTTAATGTTTGTAACCTGGGACCCTTGAGTTAATTCTTTTTCTTGTTATAGCTCACTACACCTTTGCTCTGTAGGAATGCAACTTTATCTAATGCTTTTGAAGGGTGGCGCTTATCACCTTTAGAGAAAAATAAGTTTTCTGAAGAAAGGGTCTTAAAATGTTAACAGGCCTCTGGGCCAGAAGATGATGCAAATCACCTAAACTTTTGCATATGATAAGTTTGCAGGAAGAAAGCCTGGCTTGCTGCATGACTCTACCCCTTCCCCGATTATCCTCTATGCATAACTTAAGGTATAAAAACTACTTTGGAAAATAAAGTGCGGGCCTTGTTCACCGAAACTTGGTCTCCACATGTCGTTCTTTCTCTTACCTTCTGGCTGAATTATTCAGCCTCTTTTCTCCACTGAATTTCCTCACTGAGCTATCCTTATTCTATTACTCTTTATATCCTTAATTAACGTTTAATTAAGCAGTTGTTTCCTGATCCTCGCCGACGCCGTCCCCGCTTCCAATTCCCTGGATCCACCGGGGCTGGACCCCGGCAGGGTGCCATTGCCTTCTCCGATAACTCCTACTAAACTTCACTGAAATATTAAATGAAATCTCCTCTGTAATACTTATTGTTGCTGCTGCTGCTGAGATGCTAAGCTGTGTATGACTCTTTTGCAACCCCATGGACTGTAGCCCAGACAGATTCCTCTCTCCATGGAATTCTCCAGGCAAGAATACTGGAGTGGGTTGCCATTTCCTTCTCTAGGGGATCTTCCCCAACCAGGGATTGAACCCACGTCTCCTGCATTGGCAAGCAGATTCTTTACCACTGAGCCACCTGGGAAGCACCGCAATACTTACTAGGAACTATAAACTCGATTTCTTCTGACATAGCAATCCCCAGCTTATTAGAAGCAAAGCAGCGGTATTTTCCTTGAAAGTGAGATATGTGCCCATCATTTGGTATCCTGAAAGTCCCCCCATTGTTAGATACAATTATCCGAGGGTCAGAGAGATTAAAAGGCTTGTCATCCTTATTCCACAAGAATCTGTAAGATAAAACTAAAGTTAGCAACCCTGAAAAAAATCATAACTTATTTACAAACAAATATACAGAAATAAGAAAACCGAGACATTTTAAAATAAAAAGTATATAATACATCTATTTAACTGAATATAACAATACAAAAAAGGTATCTAAAATAATCTGAGAAATCTTATAAACTGCTATAGACTTAATGTTTATGTCTCCCTAAAATTCGTATGTTGAAGTCTATTTCCCAATGTATTGTAATAGTATTTGAGGGTAGGGCCTTGGAGAGGTGTTTATGTCATGAGGGTGAAGTCCTCACAAATGGGATTGCGGTCCTTATAAAAGAGATCCCATTCTTGCTCCCTTCTGCCACGTGAGGTTACAAGAAGATGACTGGCTGTGAACACCAAGCAGGTCATCACCAGACACCAAAGCTGCCGGTGATACTAAATCCGTCAGTGACTTGGTCTTGGTCTTCTCACCACCAGAGCTGTGAGAAATGTGTGTCTGTTGTGTAAGCCATTCAGTCTGTGATATTTTTATTGTAGCAGCCAGAACTGACTGAGACACAAGCCATGAAAAAGCTGTGACAATTGGAAGGGGAAAAAAAGATAAGTTTCATTCTGTTCTTTTAAAATTAAAGATATATTTTAAAACTTATCCAATTGAAAAGATAATGTAGGATCTTTACTAATATTTCAGACATTACAGTATTTGAAGACTAAAAAATATAAATATATAATATGTCCGTGTGTGTGTGTGTATATGTGTGTGTATTTGAGAAGAGCTCACTCAAAATTCAAAAACACACAAGCAATTATTATCAAATTGGGTTATATAGTCTATCAATATTTTTAGACATATTTGTAACATAATTGAGACCATAATGAATGTATAATTTTTCCATTTAAGTTTTTCCAATTATTACAATGCTCTAAAGATAGATTTTATGACTATATTATCTTCTGACTTATGGCTCCTAATTAATTTCCCTAACCATTTTCACTTTTTCTCTTTTATGAACAATATTGTTACAAAAATTCTACATATTTATTTTGGGTGGTAATTTCCCAAATATTTTATTATGGTAATTCCTTAAAAGTGAGATTGATAAACCCATAAGAAATATTTCATCACTTTTGATAAGCACTGAAGAATTATATTCCAGAAAAAACATAGACAACTTAATTCCCACTTTCATATGTAACAGTGTCCGTTCTATGGACATGGTTATAAAAAGTTTTTTGTTTTTTTTTTAATCTTTAAAAATCTAATAGGTATATAGTGACTTCCCAATTAGATTTTATTTTATATATTAATAATGCACACCAATGTGAATATGCTCCAGGATGACATAGTCTTATATAACCTGACGCTTGTTCAAAAAGAATAGCAAAATCTTATGAGACACAATTTTCTTAGGAGCATGCCTGTCTCCTGACAACTTCTCTTACTTCTTTTCTCTCTGCATCTTTCATATTTTTTTGGTTTTAGGTGCAAATAACATATAGAATCTTTTCTTTAAAATTCTAATACCTTGAACTGGGATAACTGTGTATATTCAAAATTAAACATTTCCAACTTGTGCCATGCTGTATCTTTTCATTCATTCAAGGTTTCTTTACTCCTCCTACCCAGTATACATGCTACATAATTGATGCTACATAGTTTTTGCTGTCACTCTTGGTGATGATATTGCTGTTACTAACAAACGGAATTTCTGGATTTGTTCCTTTGACTATTATGATGGGATTTTTTTTCTTTGTTTTCTAATTATTTTCTATTTTATATAATAAGGTATGTAATTACACCTTTAAAAAAAGAAAAATTAACCAATTTCATATGTATAAAATTTTCTTTTTGTCCATTGAATTTTATTGAGTTTTCAGATAGAATATCAATTATCTAATAAAGATAATAATAATATAGTATTAAATATTCTTTCAGTATCTATAGTCATTAAAAAATTCTTACACAACTGTATTAGATATGACTTGAGAAGAATAAATAGTGCTAATAGCAGATACTCTATTCATGATTCTGAATTAGTACTTCATAATTAAACTGGATACTGGATATTGACATGATAAATATAACTCATCATTAATCATCCCCCATGATTGTATGGTGCATCTCTTGATATAATCAAGTTAACCAATATTTATATATAATAATATTGATTGATCCATATTTGCAGTAATTAATACATTCTCCTTCATTCCATTATAATTTATCCATATTCACATATATGAATTATATTATAGTTGGTAAAAGACAGAAAAATGACAATTAAGAATGCCAATGATTCACTAATAATTTTTAAAATATCAAATTATCAGGAAATAAAAATGTTATTCACAACGCAATTTAAAATAATTAATTTCCATTCTTTCATCCTTAGTGGATGTAAAATGATCAGGTAAATCAATGAAAGTCTGTAGGTTTGCTTCTCATTCTAGAATCATTTAGAACTTTAAACTCTTGAATTCTCTTCATATCTTTTTCCTCTTTAATTTCAGTACTCTCACAGTTCTTTCTCTCCAAACTAGTATGTACTTAGAAAAAACTTTCAGAGATTATTATTACCTATAGTAACAATTTTTTCATTAATAATAAAATACTAGATAAAATATACCATTTCATTTTTATTTTGCCATCTGAGTTAACATCTCTATAACAAAGTTAAAAATATCAAGTAACAACCTATTCACTGAATATATGTGTCACAGTTAAGACATGCAATAATAAATATGTATACAATAACATTTATAAATATATTAACTTTGGCTTAATAAATGCCACCTTTCAATAAATAGAATAAAGTATTTTCTGTTATCTGTCTAGCTTGTTCACTCATAAACAATCGGTGCATGTTTCCACAATGCCAAAGCCTATGCTAAATATTTAACATAAGATGATTTATGATAAAAATAATTTTAACTAGCAAAAGAACATGCATAGAATAACCAAGCTTTGTTTTTATAGACATAGCTATCATTCACTTGGAAATTTTTACCTTCAATAATGTGCAGATTTATAGTCCAATAAGCTTATAGAGTAATATTTAGTGTAAAGGATTGTATACTTTTAAACAACTACTTAGTTTGAAAACAATACTCACTTTGGTTCTGGATTTCCTTTAGCTACACATTCAATTTGAAAATACTCATCAAAAGGAAAGGCAACTTGCACTGTTGACTGCTTCACGATTGTTGGAACCTGTTGAACTAAATATTAAAATAAGTATTTAAATAATGTGCCCTCCAAAAACTGGTTGAAGTTAGTCTAGCTACGACAAAAATAATTTAAACACACTTTCTGTATTAGTAAGTAGAACTAGAGAACAAATCTGACTTCCTCTTTGCAAAATGTAGTTAGCTCTAGGGAATATACTTCACTGCATCCATTTATGTTGTCATATATTTTTATAAACCCACAGTAATGTAACAATGTAATTTTAAAACACCCAAGTTTATATTGGCATTTCATCTATGTTGATGTGTTTATGCATTTATACTTGGTTTGGTCATTGACAATTGACAATATTTATTTGGTCACTGACCATATTTGATAATATACCTAATAATTTTATTTTTGGAAATTGGACTATTTCTTCATTCCTTAAGTGTATAGATTTTTTCCTTTATTGAATTAGTTACCTGTGATAAATTTCTAGGCATGGATACAAATGGTAATGACCCTGGATAAATGTAAACATGTCTAAGGATATTTACCACAAACAACCTATGAGTATAGTGGTTTCCCACAGTCATGCCACGAATGAATAACAGCGTTTTTAAAATGATGAAGCATTTTGCTGCTGCTGCTGCTGCTAAGTCACTTCAGTTGTGTCTGACTGTGCGACCCCAGAGACGGCAGCCCACCGGGCTCCCCTCTCCCTGGGATTCTCCTAATCATTACCAAAAAATAACCCCCTCCTCTTTATTTTTATTTCCATTTATTGATTTTGTTATATTTCCCCTGAGCTTGATTTTTATTTGTCACTTCTCATTTATAAATTTTTTAATATATTTTGCCACCTTGGGAGCTTGAGGGTATTCTCCTCCTCAAAGAATTTAACACTAATGATTGTTAGGATAAAAATAATAGCTAATATATAATAGTTTCTTTAAAGAGGATTCCTCAAATTCAGAAATTCCTTTATCTTGTTGATAATTTTTTTTTTCTTTTTGACATGTTAAATACCTTCCAGACAAATTTAAAAAGTAGAGGATAGCTTTGTATTTCACCCATTTAAGCAGAGGGATGGCATTTTGAGAATTATGACCATAAAATAAATGTTCTAATGCTGAAGATTCAAACTTGGATTAAGTTTTAAAACAGGACACCAATCATGATATACATTAAAAATCTGTCATGGAACATTCAATAGCTTTCAAAGGAAGACACTACAATTTTAGCACATTTATAACAAGCTCTGTAAGAAAACAGGATTGACTTCCTAAGAAAGTATAAATGGTTCAGTAGCTGAAATCTGACTTTGGCAAATAGGCTCTAAGAAAGCATTTTCTGAGTGTGACACACACAGGTGGTATTCCACAGTGGATACAAAGAGGCCCCAGACCCTGTGACCCTAAGCCAGGCCCAGAGCCACACTCTACTTTTCTCATTTGTAAAATTAGAGACTCAAGCCAAGTAAACAGACTTTTTGGTCACTGGATCCCTTTGCATTCTTAAATATTATATCTTCAAGTGGTTTTGTAAAGGTAGGTTGTATTTAACAATATTTACCATATTAGAATTAAAAGTGAAAAATCTTCTAAATATTTATTCACTTAAAACAATCCTATTACTCGTTAAAGTAAATAACATTTTATCAAAAATACTGAATATAGTGAGAAAAGTGGCATTGTTTTACATTATTACAAATCTCTGATATGTTAATGGACAATGGCTGGATTCTCCTATCTACCTCTGTATTCCATATGTTATGTTTTGTTGCAATAAATGAAGAAGAGCCAACCTTACACAGATGTGTACCTAAAAAAAGGCTGAAATATTTTATAGTTCTTTCTGATTTTTGTGGGCTTCCCTTGTGGCTCGGCTGGTAAAGAATCCGCCTGCAATGCAGGAGACTGGGCTTCGATCCCTGAGTTGGGAAGATCCCATCGAGAAGGGAAAGGTTACCCACTCCAGTATTCTGGCCTGGAGAATTCCACGGACTACATTCCATGGTACCTCAGAGTCAGACATGACTGAGCAACTTCACTTTCTGATTTTTGTGGACACTGTTTTTGGATATTACCCCAAAACTCATCAAGCATAATTTCTTAAAGGTTTCTTGCAATATGAAATCAGAAACCTTATGGATATATTTTCATATTCTGTCATATTAAAATGTTTTATCCACGGGTGCTTTTTAAATCAGGCATGATTCTGTGACATGTAATATCCATCTGGAAAAACTATCAGTTACCTGAGTTAAATAAATCTTCCAAATACTGACACATGTCATTACACAATATTAAAATTTCACATTTGTTAATATCGCTGATCTTAGAAATGCCTTAAATGTGGAGATGCTGTCAGTCTCACAGTAGAGGATACAAGCTTTCCACAATTCTAATATGTGCCTAAACACTCATATTTTATCATTGACAATATATATTATCAATTATTTCTGTTGAAGTGACAGGCTCCCATGATTCATTTTGGGGAAAATATCCATCAAAGTAATGCAATTTTGTCTATCAGTAAAAATGATATCTGGCTTGGCACTCACATAATGACACAATCAAGGAAGACAGACTGTCATAGCAGAATTATTTTATATTTATTTCCAAATTCATCCTATTACATAGAATTATTTTACATGTATTTCCAAATTCATCCTACAGAATATTAAGAAGAATATTCGTTACATAGCAGAATTATTTTATATTTATTTCCAAATTCATCCTACAGAATATTAAGAAGAATGTACTCAAGGATGAAGATTTAATAAAATCAATAATGCTTAACTGTTTCAATGAGGACAGTCTTAAGCAAAACTTTACTTTTTTTTTATAAGATGTTTTGTTGTTGTTATTTTAGTGTAAGTATATGGTCCTGGGAATTCCATAAGTTTGGTGCCAACGCCTTGATCTGTGCTGGGCAAGTGCCTTTTTAGCACCATTGCTTTGGCAACATCAGTGCATAGTGGAACATCAACATGGTGGAAAAGTAAAAAGTGACATCTTGGTATTATTATGAAACATTTGATCAAATGGACTGCTTGAACAAATCTCTGTGACTCTGAGTGGTCCATGAATCACATTTTGAACACCAATGGCCAGCCTAGTGTGACAACTCAGCCATTTCCAATTCTAAAATTCTTTACTTTTGCCTAATGAATCTGATAATTGAATTTTACCAGTTTAGTGGCATTAGCCCAAGTTCAGGCTTTATCCAACTGGACATTTATAAACACTTTAATAACACGTGGAAAACATTCATATCTTCATTGACATTTACTTGGTTCTGACTACCACCTCTTTCTGTGTAGAGCAGGTCTTGAGCATATTGCAAATTCATATTATTTAAATGTTATTACAGTTATAAATGATGAGGGGTGATGCACAATAGCAACGGTCCCTAAGATATCAGCTAGTAACTTGTGAACAACTTGTTTATTAGAACATTATTCTTTGTTAAATTTGCAAAGGTTGTAAAGTCTCAGCCATAACTAATTATTCAGGGAATGAAGCTAATAACCTTTGGGTGTTTATAAGAATATATATTCTACATTATAAATCTTTTCCTCCATAATTAGGCCAATTACAGAGACACCAGACTCGTTGACATTCAAAGTGAATACCTGCCTTACTTCATTTGCCAGTTAGAGCTCTGGAGTACTGAAATAAATGGGTAATTTTCAGATGTTCTGAAAACATGTCATTAATATTTTATAACAATTGTTGTCTAAGGACATTACAGCATGAAAATGCATTAAGTAACTGAGACAACCAGAAATTTAAAAAAAAAAAAAAACGTGTCTTATGTACTAATACAAAACTTCCTACCATCACTGATGAACTAAATGAGAAAAGATGGAAAGAAAATGTATAGTCTCTGCTCAGAAATCTGAATCAGGAATCCCAGTACATCTTTGGCACTACTGGGAAGAAAATGTAATTATTAACCTCTTTTCCATAAGGATTGCTAAGAACCTTGCTCTTAATTTTTGCACTGCATATTCAAACCCAAAGAATCAACTAAAGATGTATCATTTCAGGTTTTCAACCAGTGTTTGTACATATAGGCCAATATATAAGATGTGTAGGCGAACAGATTTTCACTTTGAATAAAACAAAACTTTAAATTTGTACATCTGTACAATAGGTCTGAGGTCAATACTAATCCTTTGAAGTTTAGATGATCTGCAAAGAATATTTTCAATGCTAACATTATAATGATCAGTGTATCTTATATTATGACTCTCCAAATTAGGTATAAAAGAGATAGTAGGGATCAATACTTGAACTGTATGGATAAAAATATGTAAATAATCCCAAGTGCTTATAAACAGGAAATTCTCCTAAACTGTACTTTAAATACTTCACATATTATTACATAAATTGTGTTTCCAGGTATACTATTTTTCAACTTCTAGTTACTATAACTTGTTCAAGTTGATTTATAATGGTTAAAGATTTACATCCATTTTTACTGATACCAACATATGCTAAGACACATATACCCCCAAAATGACTAACATTTTGATATGACTTCACCCCATAGAATGCTTTAAATTTGCAGAGGTGTTATATTATACTTTTAGTTGTGTACTATGAAAATGCATTTTCAATATTTTTCTAATTATTTTCATTCTTGAATAGATAATTATTGTGAAAAACAAAGTTCATTCAGCTCCTCTTTTGTCCTGATTGGTTGAATGCCATTAACTTCTGAGTCACAACTCTCTCTAAAATAAACCAATCAAATACATAAAAGAAATAACTGTTGCTAATATTGCAGATTACCTTACATGGTAAAATACCACCCGATCTATAGGTTGTATTTCTTGTTATGTGCCAAGTTTGCCTAAAAGTATAAAAGCCTGAGCTGCAAAATAATTAATTATCGCAAGCAGCCAAGTATAAGCCTTCTGAAAAATTTAAAAGGAGAACATGAACTCCATGTAGATTGCTGTAAGATTGGTAGAAATATGGCAGAAAAATCACATGTTCAATATATAATTATTCAACTTGAAAATCAAAATGTAAATATGGACTTCCAAAGTAGGTATTGAATATTGTCACTTTACCTGAAAGTGGTATATCAATAGCTGTTGAGAATTTTAACAGGAAGAAAATTAGAGATGTGATTAATCCTCTTCCACTTAACAACACCTCCATTGCTCTTCAGGAAGGAGGCAGCCCAGAAAGAATGAAAATCGTAATGTCTTTTCTTACTTTTGATCAGAAGCTGGTTACAAACAAACAAACCTGGAAACAAACAAACAAAAGAGTAACACATACTTTAAGTTCATGTACTGTAAATGGTCAACATAACAGAAGTTGAATATATTTTTCTGTTGGCAATAATTTCCTCTTTATCAAACTGTTCTCAAATAAATTCATACAAATTAAGTTTTTCCTCTTTGTATTTAAAATAAAGGACAGTTGATATGGTAAACCATAAACTACTCCCATAATTTTTTTTTTTTTGATCAGAGGAATTTTTACTTGGAATGTACTCTGCTGCTGCTGCCACTAAGTCGCTTCAGTCGTGTCCGACTCTATGCAACTCCATAGACGGCAGCCCACCAGGCCCCACCGTCCCTGGGATTCTCCAGGCAAGAACACTGGAGTGGGTTGCCGTTTCCTCCTCCAATGCATGAAAGTGAAAAGTGAAAGTGAAGTCACCCAGTCGTGTCCGACTCTTAGCGACCCCATGGACTGCAGCCCACCAGGCTCCTCCGTCCATGGGATTTTCCAGGCAAGAGTACTGGAGTGGGTTGCCATTGCCTTCTCCGGGAATGTACTCTAGTACATTCTAATAAATGTCAGTGGCTTTGAGAGTAACTTCAGTTAGGTAATTTCATTCAAAAGGTGACTCGTTTTCAATCTTTATTTTAAGCATTTAACCTCATTTGAGTTGTTCACTGTCAGAAATTTAATATTTTATTTCCCTGGCAAAAGAACTGTTCATATTCAAAATTATCACACTAACAGAAAGTAAATAGCAGGATACAGGGAAGGGAATAGGAAGAATGAATGGTTAAGACCAGCCACTACAACTAAAATTCATGAATCTAGACTTGCCTCAATAAAAACATAAGAGCATCAGTTAATTTCCACTTTGGCAGAAAGTTTATTCATTCCATTGTTGACAGAAATATATTAAGGGTTAAAATATAAATTTCTCCTTACTTTCTCTTGTGATTTTGTTTTATTCTGACATGATAATAGATATTCAAACATTAATTATCATGTACTGTTTTATTGTATTTTACTGTTCTATATTATATAATATTTATAATATATTATATATTATTATTTAATAGTTTATAATAATGTACTATTTTATGATACCACTAGACCATTCAGAGATGACCTAAATCAAATCCCTTATGTCCCTTATGATCACTTCATGGCAAATAGATGGGAAAACAGTGGAAACAGTGACAGACTTTATTTTGGGGGGCTCCAAAATCACTGCAGATGGTGACTGCAGCCATGAATTTAAAAGACTCTTGCTCCTTGAAAGAAAAGTTATGACCAACTTGGACAGCATATTAAAAAGCAGAGACATTACTTTGCCAACAAAGGTCCATCTAGTCAAGGCTATGGTTTTACGAGTAGTCATGTATGGATGTGAGAGTTGGACTATAAAGAAAGCTAAGTGCTAAAGAATTGATGCTTTTGAACTGTGGTGTTGGAGAAGACTCTTGAGAGTCCCTTGGACTGCAAGGAGATCCAACCAGTCCATTCTAAAGGAGATCAGTCCTGGGTGTTCTTTGGAAGGAATGATGCTAAAGCTGAAACTCCAGTACTTTGGCCACCTCATGCGAAGAGTTGACTCATTGGAAAAGACTCTGATGCTGGGAGGGATTGAGGGCAGGAGGAGAAGGGGATGACAGAGGATGAGATGGCTGGATGGCATCACTGACTCAATGAACATGAGTTTGAATATGCTCCAGGAGTTGGTGATGGACAGGGAGGCCTGAAGTGCTGTAGTCCATGGGGTCGCAAATAGTTGGATGTGACTGAGCAACTGAACTGACCTGAACTGCTTTATGGAATGAATGATTCTTTAACTTCAACAGTGATTCCAAAATTTTAAAAGTTTTACACACATGATTTCATATAATCCCTTAATAACCCTTTTATCCTCCTACCCCTAGATTGCCATTTCCCCCACTTTCCTCTATCCACTGATACGGTAAGTTTGTTCTCTATATCTGTGTTTGCTTCTTGCTTCTTTTGCTTTATTCACAAGTTGTGGGTTTTTTAGACTCCACGTATCAGTGATATCATACAGTATTTGTCATTTTAATGCCCTCCATCAATGTTACTGCAAAAGGCATAATGTCATTCTTTTTATGACTGAGTAGTAGTCCATTGTGTGTGTGTGTGTGTATGTATGTATGTATATGTGAGTGTACCACATCTTTATCCATTCATTTGTTGGTGGATACTTAGGTTGCTTCCATACCCTGGCAATTGTAAACAATGCCGCAATGAAAGTTGGGAGTGCATGTGTCTTTTCAAATTAGTCTTTTGGGGTTTTCAAAGATATATACCCAGGAGCAGAAAGCTGGGTCATATGCTAGTTCTATTTTTATTTCTTTGAGAACTCTTCATACTGTTTTACACAGTGGTTGCACCAATTTATATTCCTACCAACAGTATATGAGGGTTCCCCTTTTTCCACATCCTTGTCAATATATGTTATTTGTGTTATTTTTTGGTGATAGACATTCTGACATAATAAAAGCCATATATGACCATCCCATGGTCTTCCCTGGTGGCCCAGATGGTAAAGAGTATGTCTGCAATGCAGGAGATCCTTGTTCAATCCCTAAGTTGGGAAGATCACCTGGGGAAGGGATGACTACCCACTCCAGTATTACTGCTTCGAGAATTCCATGGACAGAGGATCCTGGCAGGCTATAGTCCATGAGGAAGCAAAGAGTTGGACATAACTGGGAGACTGAACAACAACAGGAGGTGAAAGACCTTACTCAGAAAACTAAGACACTGATGAAAGACATTAAAGATGAAACAAACAAATGGAAAGCTATATTGTGTTCTTGAATTAGGAGAATTAATATTGTTAAAATGACCATAGTACCCAAGGCTATATACAGATTCAATGCAATCTCTATCAAAATACCAAGTGCCTTTTTTGCAGAACTAGAATGAATAATTTTAAAATTTGTATAGAAACACAAACACCACAAATAGCCAAAGCAATCTTGATAAAGAAGAACAGAGCTGGAGGGATCACAGTCCCTGACTTTAGAGTATACTACAAAGCTACAGTAACCAAAGCAGTATGGTACTGGAACAAAAACAATCACATTGATCACTGAAACAGAATAGAAAGCCCAGAATAAACCCACTCACTTAAGGTCAATTAATCTACAACAAAGAAGGCAAAAATACTCAATAAGTGGTCCTGGGAAAATTGGACACCTATGTGTAAAACAATGAATTTATTAAATTTTTTTCATATATTAAAAAAAAAAAACTCAAAATGGTTTAAAGACTTAAATGTAAGACCAGATACTATGTAATTCCTAAAATGAAACATCAGCAGAATATTATCTGACATAAATTGTTAAAATAATTTTTTGGATCTGTCTCTTAAAAGAAAGGAAACAAAAGCAAAATTAAACAAATGGGACCTAATTAAATTTAAAAGCTTTTACACAGCAAAGGAAACCACTGACACAATGAAAAGGCAATCTATTAAATGGGAGAGGAAACTTGCAAATGATATAATGTAACCCTAAAAATGAATTTGCTTTAAAATGTGATAATTATTTTTTCCAGGTATTTACTTTTTTTTCTGTAAAAAGAATTTATTCATTCATTATAACTAGTAGAAAAATTAATGTAAGTAGAGTCAGATAAGCAATTTAATTTATATTTAACTCCAAATATCTTGACTTTTTAAAATTTCTATCAAGTTGTACCTCAAGATATTATGCAGTAGAGCTTTTCATACAGTTATGCAAGTAGGTAAAATCCAAAGTAGTAACTAATGCTACTGTGTTACTGTTATAAAATAGAAAGTCTAAAAAGACAGCAACACATTTATATTTTGACTACAGTTATATTGATCATGAAGGAAAATACTCCCAACTCCCTCCACGACATTCACAAAATGTTATGAATCTTTGTTCTTAGAGTAATGTCAATTTTACTTTGTCTGATCTAATTTGACCCATTTGTAAAATGGAAATTGGAAAAAAAAAAAACTACCCTTGCGTGGTTCAGAATATTTCCTAAAATGAAAAATAACTTACTCTGGTAATTAAAAGTATTTTCAAAAAGGTTATTATGTTAAATGACACCATTTTCCTGGTGAAATGAATTATCCCAGTCAACAAAATAAAATGTGAAAAAAATTGATATCATTATAAAAAGCAGAACATTGCCTGAAGACAAAAAACTCAGTTCTACATTATTTGTAGAGAGAGAGAATGAATCATTTAGCTACTTCTAAGGTAAATATGTAAGATGAAAATGTTAATTCCTTGACCTTTGAATTTTCCTTTTCCTTCTCTTGAAATACTGTGATAATATACCATGATAATAATCTAAATTCATTGTTTATAGTTATATATAAACATTTACCTGCAATTTATTACTTAATATTCTGTTCCATTAATAGTCAATGCTGATTTAAAGGTGTTTTATGCATTTGAGCAGTCCTCTATCTGTAGGGAGTAAGGCTTTCAAATGCTATTAAGAGACCAAATTTCCAGATTAATCTGTCATCCTACCCTGAAATAGAGAATAAAAATACTAGACAGTCAAATAAGTGAGAACAGGCTTTAATTTCAATTAATTACTGATTTAGGTTAGTGAGCTCAACTGTCTCTAATTGCCATAGTAAAATATCTCATAGATATGAATTGTTCTACAGTGACAGTATGACTTTTGTAATTTTAATGATTTTAACCACATGGTCTTGATCCAAGAAATTCTCTCCCATAAAAGCATGCCACATTGAAGCCCTGGCTTAATATAAGGATATAAATTCAGCCCCATAACAAACAATGATGACATCCTTAGTTTCCAGAATAGGGGTAACAGTTAGTTTTATATCTGACCTTATCACCTGCAGGGATTAGCTTCAATTTACCTGAGACTTATAGTTAAGAGGCTGTTACATAAAAGTAACTGGAAGTTAAAATATGACGCCCTGCAAGCAACACTCCATTAGGTGGTGATGACGACAGCCCCAAACAGCTTTCATACTGAAAAGGGAATGTCAGTCATAATCTCACCGTCAGAAGGCATAAAAGGGCATATTATTAGTAATTAGGTTTTACAACAGTACAATAACAATAAAAGCACATTCTCATTTATCTTTGTTCAAAGAATACAAATTTAGAGAATCCGTGGTGGCTCAATGGTAAAGAATCCGCCTGTGAGTGAAGAAGACACAGGTTTGATCTGTGATCCGGGAAGATCCCACTTGCCCCAGAGCAACTAAGCCATGTGAGAGCCCGGAGCCACAACTGCTGAGCCCACCTGCTGCAGCTACTGAAGCCTGCGTGCCCTAGAGCCTGTGCGCCACCGCAACCAGAAGCCTGCCCGAGAGAAGCCACCGCAATGAGAAGCCTGAACACTGCAACCAGAGAGGAGCCCTGGCTCTCTGCATCTAGGGAAATGCCTACGCAGCAACAAAAACCCAGCACAGCCATAAATTAAAAAAAAATTTTTTTTTGAAAGAATATTAATTTAACGCTTTACATCAAAACTCAAGATAAAAGTCATTATTGGAACTCAGGATGGTGCTGACACTAAGACAATAAAAAAAATATATACTAAACTATTTTTGAGGCATAGTTACATAAAGCTGATTAAATGACATTAACTCAGATCCAAAAAAGAACCAATGAATTTTTATGAATCTGGACCAACTGGGTTACATCTTCCTGCCATGCTAGATCCTGCTCAGAAACAAACAAAATATTCATGACATCTCACTCAAAAGGAAATGGATGTCTCACTGTTATTAAATTGACCCTTCCTGACTTAACTTTTCCAGAATGACTAGCGTGACAAAAACTAGGAAAACATTGGTTTCAACAGAAACAGAAACATGGATAGGCATGCATACCACACGAGACACTTCTAATACAGCAATAAGAAAATGAAGGTCTTTGTTTCTCCAAAACAGCAGCCTCTAACATACACGCATCAACAACATTACAAAGTGAACCCATAGATCTGTATCATGTTCTTAACACAGCTTCACTGCGGTAAATCTGAAAAAATTACTCTCTTAACTTATTCATTTTCTGCTTTAGGAACTGGAGGAGAGGTGGCTTAGCCTTTCCATTCCACCTGGCCTCCGTAAGTAAATGTCAAGATACTGCAGACTGCTGACCAGCCACAAAAGAGAAAAATATGTAGTAAATAAGAATATGGAGAATGGAGTCAGTTTATCATGACTTCAAAGCAATCACTCACTAATTATGTAGCCGTGGGCACTTCATTTAACCTTTACCATTCACTTCTATAAACGAATATAAGAGTTGCCACCCTGTAAGCATACTTAGCGAGTGTTAAGTGAGGTAATATATGTTTAGCATACATGAGTGAGTGAGTGAGTGAGAGAAAGTAGCTCAGTCGTGTCCGACTCTTTGTGACCCAATGGACTATACAGTCCATGGAATTCTCCAGGCCAGAATACTGGAGTGGGTAGCCTTTCCCTTCTCCAGGGGATGTTCCCAACCCAGAGATCGAACCCAGGTCTGCCACATTGCAGGCAGAGTCTTTACCAGCTGAGCCACAAGTGAAGCCCAAGAATACTGGAGTAGGTAGCCTATCCCTTCTCCAGCGGATCCAGGAATCGAACCAGGTCGCCTGCATTGCAGGCGGATTCTTTACCAAATGAGCTATGAGGGAAGCCCTAGCATACATGACAGGATAATAAATGCAATTTACTACTAGTGACACTGACGGTAACTTCATTGTTAGTGGTAACTAGGATATAGCCTCTGGTAATAATATTTTGATTCAAAGAGTATAGATAACCTGTAGGGCTTCTATTAGAGTAATAAAATCATAATGACTTAAAACACTTTTCACTAAACTATCTAGTTCCGTTCAGTCGCTCAGTAATGTCCAATTCTGAGTGACCCCATGGTCTGCAGCACCCCAGGCTTCCCTTCTCCATCACCAACTCCTAGAGCTTACTCAAACTCATGTCCATTGAGTCGGTGATGCCATCCAGCCATCTCATCCTCTGTCGTCCCCTTCTCCTCCTGCCCACAATCCTTCCCAGCATCAGAGTCTTTTCAAATGAGTCAGCTCTCCGCATCAGGTGGCCAAAGTATTGGAGTTTCAGCTTCAACATCAGTCCCTCCAATGAACACCCAGGACTGATCTCCTTTAGGATGGACTGGTTGGATCTCCTTGCAGTCCAAGGGACTCTCAAGAGTCTTCTCCAACACCACAGATCAAAAGCATCAATTCTTTAGCACTCAGCTTTCTTTATAGTCCAGCTCTCACATCCATAAATGACTACTGGAAAAATCATAGCTTTGGCTAGACTAACATTTGTAGGCAAAGTAATGTCTCTGCTTTTTTAGTATGCTGATCATGGCTTTCCACCCAAGGAGCAAATGTCTTTTAATTTCATGGCTGTAGTCACCATCTGCAGTGATTTTGGAGCCCCAAAAATAGTCTCTCACTGTTTCCATTGTTTCCCCATCCATTTGCCATGAAGTCATGGGACAAGATGCCATGATCTTAGTTTTCTGAATGTTGAGTTTTAAGCCAACTTTTTCATTTTCCTCTTTCATTTTCATCAAGAGGCTCTTTAGTTCTTCTTCATTTTCTGCCATAAAAGTGCTGCCATCTGCATATCTGAGGTTATTGATACGTCTCCCAGCAATTTGATCCCAGCTTGGGCTTCATCCAGCCTGGTATTTCACATGATGTACTCTGCATAGAAGTTAAATAAGCAGGGTGACAATACACAGCCTTGACATACTCCTTTCCTGATTTTGGAACCAGTCTGTTGTTCCATGTCCAGTTCTAACTGTTGCTTCTTGACCTGCATACAGATTTCTCAGGAGGCACATCAGGTGATCTGGTATTCCTCTTTAGTAATTTCCCAGTTTGCTGTGATCCACACAGTCAAAGGCTTTGGCATAGTCAATAAAGCAGAAGCAGATGTTTTTCTGGAACTCTCTTGCTTTTCCAGTGATCCAACGGATGTTGGCAACTTGATCTCTGGTTTCTCTGCCTATTCTAAAACCAGCTCGAACACCTGGAAGTTCAAGGTTCACATACTGTTGAAGTCTGGCTTGGAGAATTTTGAGCATTACTTTGCTAACGTGTGAGATAAGTGCAATCATGTGGTAGTTTGAGCATTCTTTGGCATTGGAACGAAAACTGCCCTTTTCCAGTCCTGTGGCCACTGCTGAGTTTTCCAAATTGACTGGCATATTGAGTGCAGCACTTTCACAGCATCATCTTTTAGGATTTGAAATAGCTCAACTGGAATTCCATCACCTCCACTAGCTTTGTTCATAGTGATGCTTCCTAAGGCCCACTTGACTTCACATTCCAGGATGTCTGGCTCTAGGTGAGCAATCACACCATCGTGATTATCTGGGTCATGAAAGTCTTTTTTATATAGTTCTTCTGTGTATTTTTGCCACCTCCTCTTAATATCTTCTTCTTCTGTTAGGTCCATACCATTTCTGTCCTTTTTTGTGCCCACCTTTGCATGAAATGTTCCCTTGGTATCTCTAATTTTCTTGAAGAGATCTCTAGTCTTTCCCATTCTATTGTTTTCCTCCATTTCTTTGCACTGATCACTGAGAAAGGCTTTCTATCTCTCCTTGCTATTCTTTGGAACTCTGCATTCAAATGGGTGTATCTTTCCTTTTCTCCTATGCCTTTCTCTTCTCTTCTTTTCTCAGCTATTTGTAAGGCCTCCTCAGACAACCATTTTGCTTTTTTGCATTTATTTTTCTTGGTGATTGTCTTGATCCCTGCCTCCTGTACAATGTCACAAACCTCTGTCCATAGTTCTTCAGGCATTCTGTCTATCAGATCTAATCCCTTGAATCTATTTGTCACTTCTACTGTATAATTGTAAGGGGTTTAATTTAGGTCATTCCTGAATGGTCTAGTGGTTTCCCCTACTTTCTTCAATTTAAATCTGAATTTTGTAATAAGGAGTTCATGATCTGAGCCACAGTCAGTTCCCAGTCTTGTTTTTGCTGACTGTATTTACTGGTGAAATACTATTAATAGATTTTAAACACTCTACTAAATAGAGTTGTTTTTTTTTTTTTTTTAAGGTGTGGGTGGACCATGTTAGATTGATAACAAAAAGTCTTCCATTCTCATGCATCCACATGCTTTGCCAGATGACTTTACATGTATTTCCTCACTTCTTCAATCTGGTCGGCTTTGACCAACAGTGTAAGTTCTGAGTTGGGGCTTCAAGAACTCATGCATGTTTTATTCTCTCTTTTGGAACTCTGCTCAGTATAGACTGCACTAGCCTACTGGAAGATGAGCGACATCTTCGCATCACCCTCTATAATCCTGGCCAACAGCCAGCCAGCCACCAATGTGGAAGGACAGCCACCCTACATGAGCCAGCCCCAGATGACCTGCCAGTTGGACACACATCTAAGAGCAGCCTGATCAGTATCCATCCAAGACTGGTTAAGATCAGCAGAACTGCTTGTGTCCTGCCTGGGGTTCAGGACACCCTACCCCCAAACATGCACTTTGACATATTGAGTATTTTAAGCTGAAGGAATTTTAGGAATGGGAAGGCCTGAAGGACTCTTTGACCTTCTCCTGAAGCAAATTCATAAAACCTTCATGTAAGAGCTGCCCTCCTCTACCATGAGGAAAAGGAACATCCTTACCTCTGAAGATGGAGGGATGCTGCCAAGAATCCAAACAAACAGACCTTGCCAAGTTTCCTGCAGGTCACTACACTCAGCTCAGATGCCTTTTTTCCTACTACATTTCTACAACTTTCTGCTCTTTCTCAAGTGTAGCATGAATAACCACTTGTTCAGGTCTTTATTTCCTTATGCTGCTGAGTCATGTCAGTTGTGTCCGACTCTGTGCAACCCCACAGACGGCAGCCCATCAGGCTTCCCCCATCCCTGGGATTCTCCAGGCAAGAACACTGGAGTGGCTTATTTCTTTATGAGGGCTCCCATATCACATAAAACTTAGATTAACAGAAACATGCAACTTTATTTAATATGCCTTTTGTTTCAGAGACCCACTCAAGAGGAGCAGAAGAGTAGAAGGGAAAATATATATATTTATATTTCATCCTCTATATACCGGAACAAATGGTAGACTAACCAACAATAACAAATGTGTCTTTTATGAAATCAATCTGTTTTAGCATGGTTGCAATGCAGGAAGGGCTAACTGATAGAGTGCAGAAAGCATTAAAGAATCGATACAGTGTTGATAAATGCTGAAGCTATGGAATAGATACATATGGAAATTCTTTATTTTGAAGTATATTTTAATATTTCCATAATAAAGACATTTTTAATGTTTATTCAATCAATGGAAATCAGAGATTATCCTGAAGTATTCCAATAGCAGTAAGGAGATTCCTTAAGGCAAAACAAAGTCTTGAGAACTTCCACTAGCTTACTTGTAGAACAAAAGAAAATAGGAAGAAAGATTTCTTTAAGGCTACCATGCTATCCAGACCTCTTCTGTTTGAACTAGATTCATACTGAATCCCTTTGAGCGTAAGTGTATCTCTGCTCCACACATCCAGAACAACAATTATATAATGTAACACAATGCTTGTTTCTTATTGCTTTATGATTTTGTAATGTCATGGTCGAACTAAAGAAAATATAAACCCACAATATAGTAATTATTTTAATCTGGGTAGCTGTTAGTAGAATACTTGATGCCTTCTGGTATTTCTTTCATGCTTTGAGTCTTAACTCACTGATTTTGCACTGTTTCTATTGGAGTCTGCTTTAGATTCCATTACTAAAATATAAAAAGGCAAAAAGGAATAGAATAAATCAAGATTACATTTTCACACTGAACTATTATATGCTACCTTTCTAAATTGAAGAGAAACACAAGTATTTTAAAATTAAATGTCTTGTTGCTTTTGTTAATATATTCTGCATAATAATCATTCCTAACAGCCACTTGTTTTTTACACTTAACAGTAATGGTGTCATGTTTACTCAAAAACCTCTGACACTATTGTTCTCCAAAGGTCCTACTGAATTATAAATGCTTTCTTCCTTGAAGGAAATAATGTAACGCAAATTCATATAATTTAATCTCAAAATATGGACATTCCTACTTCCTTTTAAAATGAACCAGAATCTGACCAGTGAGGTAATTGATCAAAAACAGCTTAGAAGGCAGCTAGTTCAAGATACTAAAATTTATCTTGGTGGTATTTTCCACATTCTTGCTATTTTCTGTTAATAATAATTTTTCACAAACATGCTCAGGTCAAATTTCTAAAGAGAAAATATAATAAATCAGCTTCAAAAGAAAAAAAAAACCTCTCATGATCACTGTTTCTAAAAGCCTTATATCTACTGCAACAGCTACACAAAGCAGCCATGTCAGCGGCTGTCCATCTGCCATTTCTAAAGAAGGCATAGAAGGTAATCAGCCCCCAAAAGTGCTGTGTTGACATTCCTCTTTACTGAGAAACAGCATGAAGTTGCTGCTGCCACCATGATTTCTGGGGGTCGGAATTAACTTCATGCATGCTAAATCATTAAATAACATTTTCAACTAAGAAGCTTGAAATAGATCAGCAACTTTTATTATAATCAGCAGGAAGAGATATATTATGACATTGGTATCCAAATTGCAGCTTTAAAAATAACTCAATGGATCTGTGTAATAGTCTGGCTTGGTGTCATATCATAGAATTATGTAAATTGCATTTTATTTTCAAAAATAAGGGCTTGAGAATTAGTGACACTTTGTAACACAAAGTGTCTTATACAAAGCCATCTGACATTTTCAGGATGGGGTGGATGTCAGCCTCACTTCCCTGGGACCTCACGTGCCCCTTTACACAACTCCATTTTATGTGCTTATCAAGCTGAACGATTCCCTTCATTCCAAAATTAGGTCTTATAGGGAGGAAGTCCAGCATATTTCCATAAGCCTAAAGTATGATCTGAATCACTCAACACCTTGAAACTGGGAAAGGATAAACACAAAGAAAATGAAAAGGCTTTTGTTCACTCACATGCTTGGCTAATACCATAAATCAATTTACAAGTGTCATAAACACGGTAATCCTGAAATAACTGTTAATGGGCTTTTTGCTCTGAAAACAAAGGAAATATTGTACATTACAGCTAAATCCATTCAAACTGTTTCATGTCACTGAAATGACAAGACAAAAGAATTGTTTGGAGTTATAATTCACCCTCCCTGCAGGAGATGAAATAAATGTAGATTTTTACTATGAGCCAATTGATTTTATTGGGAAAATGTCACCATTAATTAATAATTATGTTGGATAAACTAATATCATTAATATATTATCATTTGTTTGATTAAATAGCAAAATACTGAGCTTGAACACTGACAGAAATAGAACTAAATCTAACAGTTTTTTGTCTGTCTGTTTTCCCTTTATTTACCTATAGATCCCAAATTCTTACCAAGCAGTATTCTGAGACAATATCTAATTCAAATCCTTTCAAAATGGAGAAAGAGAAAAGAACCAGATCTCAAGGTCACTTGACTACAGTGATGGAGAAAATGATCTATCTTACATCCCCACATGTAAGTCATGTACTGAGTCATTTCTCACAAAACTCTTACACAGTGATAATCACCTCGTGAACTTTTTAAAAATTGAGGAATAACACAGATGTTCTAAAGTACACAAAACTTAGGTGTACAGCTCAGTGAATTTTTGCATATGTATACATTTGTGTCACCACTTTTCAAACCGTTTAAGGAGTTCTAGTGACACAAAGCATTATATTAGCTTCCTTCCTGGAGGGACTCCAGATGCCCAATTCATAGGAGAGCAAACCAGTTTGTGTTCCTCTAGTCTACGGCATCCAAATGAGGGTGGAATCCCGGTTATGTGGGGTGGGGGACATGTATAATTATAATTTTTATTTATAATTTTTAAAGAATTATATACAATATTTATTATATTAAATATAACAATATTTTTTAAAAGAAAATTTATTTAAAACATACATAGGTTTTAGATGGTTTTAATATGCCTTTTTTACTTTTCTGTATTAGTCAAATGTTTCTCATGTACATGCTCTACTTATAAAACTAAAATAAGGGCTCTCAAGTTATTTTTTGCACTTGCTTCATGAGCATATTTGTAAGAGATTTTATACTCCTCGGGGCACATGCCACATCCTATCCACCCTTATTCTGCATGTCAAAATCATAGGAGACACTCAATACACCTTTATAAATAAATGAATGAATAAATTTCATACACTCATTCACAAAAGAATATATTCTGCATAAATGTACAATGTTGATAAAACTCTAAATACATCTTTTTTGTTGTTCGTTCAAAGACAACTCAGAAATTAAATTTTCCTAGTCATTAAACTAAGCAAGGATTGTATATGTAAAACATTGATGTAAACATTGCTAGGCTTGTTTCAATAACAACTGCTAACATAAGTAGAACTTTCAATGAATATGATTAATTTTTATCAGCGTTTATTTGAGGCCAACTATTTATATAGCTTTTAGTGGTTCTGACAATTGCCAACAGAAGTGAAGTACATTTTCTAAAATTTACTTTAGAATACTTCAACATAAACGATGTTAGAGTTGCACAGATATGATGTGTGTGTGTGTGCTAATTTGCTTCAGTCGTATCTGACTCTTTGCAGTCCCATAAGCTGTAGCCTGCCAGGTTCCTCTGTCCACGGGATGCTCCAGGCAAGAAGACTGGAGTGGGTTGCCATGCCCTCCTTCCAAGGGATCTTCCCGACCCAGGGATTGAACTGGAGTCTCTCCTGACTCCTGCCCTGGCAGGTGGGTTCTTTACCATAGTGCCACCTCTAACCCATAATCTTCCCAGATGGCTCAGTGATAAAGAATCTGCCTACAATGCAGGAGGTGCAGTTTCAATCCCTGGGTCAGGAAGAGCCCTTGGAGAAGGAAATGGCAACCCACTCCAATATTCTTGCCTGGCAAATTTCATGGACCGAGAAGCCTGGCGGGCTAGGGGTCACAAAGAGTCGGATACAACTTACCGACTAAGCACGCATGCATGCATAGTTTAGGTAATATTTGAAAGGTTTTAATCAAAACTCTTCTCAATTTCTAATCAAATGTAAAATTGGCTATTACAAGTGCTTCAGCTATCTTTATTTTTTTAAGTATCAGATGGCTTGTTCATCACCAGGAAAAATGTTACAAGAATGTTCCATGGTAAAACAAATAGTGTTCAAGATATAGAAGGACTATCTTGAAATATTTGTCCAGAAACAAGCACCCCTACATAAATAGGATATAAAAATCAAGCAAGCCCTACAGCCTACAATTCCACTGTACTCTTGGCTAAGAATCCTACTCGTTCCTGCACTGACAGTGTTTTCCTCTTTCCAATTTAAAGAAGAGCTGAATACAGCAACTAGAACAGCAACTCAACACCTCTATGGACCCTTCCTGCAGAATTCTAACACAATGCCTTGAAGATTTAGTGCCCAGGACTCCACTAAGCTGACAGAGTAGAGGGTATAACTGAATGTGGTGTGCATGCTTGTGAGCACACATATATATGAGCACATGTGTACATTTGATGCTTAATAAATATTTATTTCCCTGGGAAACTTCCACCTAAGACGGTCCATGTCCCAAAGCACCTGATAACCACGTTGTGAGAGAGAAGAATGAAAACCCTCATCTTCTTTTAAGTCCTGGAAACTATCAGTATCTACAAAAATGATGAAAAAATGGATTGGGTCAAGATGCAAACATCAATAAATTATTATATGATATGAACTTCCTATGCGGAGGCACTTTCAACAAAGATACTCATAAATCTGAAGAAGTTATATACCATTAACCTTAACCTTGGCTTCTTTCAAAGGTATAAAGAATACATTCCAACCACTGGCACTTGAGTATGGTCTTATTTTTCCTTTAATATTCAAAAAGCACTTAAGGTTCTTATACTGACTGGGAGGGTCATCGCTGTTAACAATTGACAATGACTATCAAGCACATGAACAAGTCATTACTAAGTCATTCAGGGAGGACAGACTGGATGATGAAGACCACAATTTGGGGTATCTTGCTTCTAATTTTCTTTCTATACTATTTCACAGTTCAGTTCATCTCAGTTCATTCACTCAGTCATGTCTGACTCTTTGCAACCCCATGGACTGCAGTATGCCAGGCCTCCCTGCCCATTACCAACTCCTGGAGCTTACTCAAACTCATGTCCATTGAGTTGCTGATGCCATCCAACCACCTCACAAGCGCTTGTTAATTGTTTGCATCTTTTCAGTTTTGCTCCCACATTTCTTTTTCCATTCTCTGAGGCAAAAGCATCCAAGGCAATTTATTGGTTAAAAATGCTAAAGACCATATAGTAATACTGTAACTTTCAACTTATTTTCTCTTTAAATTTGTAGTTCATAAAGTATTCTTCTTGGCAATTCAAAACTTTTAGGAGCAATATAATGAAGCAAATCAACTATGATCAGTGAGTTCTGGGACACAGTAAGGAAATAATATTTATGCCTCGTCACAGTCTAGGGGTTGCCAAAGTGGGATTTCTCTATTCAAGTTTATAAAAAGGTGTAAGTATTTTTTTAAGAGTCTAATAGATGTACAAATGCCTAGTTATGTTAGAAATTTAAAGCTGGTCACTAAACAAGTTCTACAAAGCAATCCTATTCTTCAAGTCATAAAATTCAAAGTGTGATTCTGAGGTACTTAAGAGAAATTTATAAAAAGCCTGCAATGTCCTTTGGTTTATCAATTACTCTTATTATGCAGTATAAGCATTAGATGGGATTAGAGCTGACAAAGTTGACTGATAATCCTTTGTACTCCTATGAGAAGAATTAATGCAGCATCCTGGGCTGATGACCTAGATCTCTAACCCCTTATTATTTTGTACTTGCTTTCCATGAACAAGAAAACATCATCACCTTATACATCATTCAGAACTGATTACCTTGTTTATCTGTACTATAACTAGTCAGATACAACTTTCTGTGGTAGAGTTATATGGCTTCCGTAACACATACGTTAACAATGTGAAATAATCTTACGCTGTTTGATTCTAATATGAATACTTTTTAAACTGTATTTAGTGGGTATTATCATATACCAAAGTTTTTGTTTTTTGCCTTTTTATAACAAAAATATACCCTTATGAAATTCTTATAGAAAATTATTAAATATGATACATATTTAAATAATTAACATGTAATTATAATAATTAGATGAAAAGATTACACATGTCTCTTCTTCCTCACCCTAGCCAACACTTAAGGTATGACCACTTCCAGATATTTTTCCATGGCAACACGTATTATATAATAATATATAATTTATCTATTTTTACACAAATGCTATCATGTATCTATGATATTCTGTTGAGTGAAAAGGCAAGTTGTGAACAAAGAAGAACCAAAGAATGTGGGTTTACCAATCAGTTCCACAAGGTTTGAGTCATGTCCCACTGCCTTTGCCCACCTGCTGTGCAACCAAAAGGAATTCAGGATGAAAAACAGGATGAGGCACTCTGTGTTTTGGATAGACGGGCCCTTAGATAGTCAGATGCATGGGCTTCCCAAGTGGCACAGTGGTAAAGAATCCACCTGCCAATACAGGAGACGCAGTTTCAATCCCTGGGTTGAGAAGATGCCCTGAAGAAGCAAATGGTAACCCATCCCGGTATGCTTGCCTGAGAAATCCGGTGGGCAGAAGAGCCTGGCAGCCTACAGTCCATGCAGTTGCAAAGAGTCAGACACAACTGAAATTGTGTGCACACTATATATATATATACACACACATACATATACAGAGAGAGAGAGAGAGAGAGAGAGAGAGAGATTGCTTCTTCTCTACCTCTTCAGAGTTTTCTCATAGCTAAGTGAGTGGCTGCCTAAGGGCTATCATCCTCAGTAAGGTCTCTGAATAAAACTTAAATCCAAGAGTCTTATCTTGTGTGTCTTTAAGGCAACAAAATCATAAAGTCCTATTTATAGAACTAACAACTAAAGACCATGAGGCTTTTCCTGGGCAAGACATTTCTTTCTGCTCATTTCTGTTTAAGAAAAAATGATTGAAAAAATTGAAAGATTTTAAACTTCTCTGGCTAAAAATTATACTTAGGACCTGTGTTGCTGCCAGTTTTATGAACGTTTTTAAGTTCATCAACATTCCCAACATTAATTCATTTGTTGGATATTTCCAAGTACAAAAAACATTCTCTCTACTATAGAAATTTTCTTTCATATTATATTGTGACTCCAAAGACAATACTATATGCATTGTGCCAACTTAAAATTGGTACTTGCCTTCTGCCTCTACAAGGATGAATCACAAGCTGCTGTGACCACTGACCTCCAACACACCCTGCTTGCCACCTCAGTGGAGAGATCAGAAATGAGGCACTCTGTGCTCTGGGAAAAACTGGCAGAATAGGACTTCAGATAGTTAGACACTTTCAGGAGATCTTATGAGCCCAATTTTTGTATCCCTTCATATCTAAAAAAGCACTAAGATGATAAATGGTGACATCTGCTTTTCGTGAGTAGCAATAACCTTCTGCAAAAATGTGGACTTGATTGCATGTACCATCTTCATCAAAATCACATACATATACTGAACTTCCCCTTGAACTCTTCAGAGCAATTTCTCAGAACTAATATCTTGTCTCCCAGGCCGTTGTCCTCTTTTTGCTCCAAATAAAACTTAACCCTTACATTGTACACTTTTTCTCAATCAACAATTGGAATATCCTGAAAGAAAGTGAAGTTGCTCAGTCATGTCCGGCTCTTTTAGACCCCATGGACTGTAGCCTACCAGGCTCCTCCGTCCGTGGGATTTTCGAGGCAAGAATACTGGAGTGGGTTGCCATTTCCTTCTCCAGGAGATCTTCCCAATCCAGGGACTGAACCTGGGTCTGCCACATTGTAGGCAGATACTTTACCATCTGAGCCACCAGGGAAGCCCATGAACACTGGAGTGAGTAGCCTATCCCTTCTCCCTTCCTGACCTAGGTATCAACCAGGGTCTCCTGCATCGCAGGATGATTCTTTACCAGCTGAGCTATCAGGGAAGCCCCTGCTGACTCTGCTTCAGATCATATTCCTGCTGACCTATAAGCTATCTCTATCAGAAAGACTCAAACCTCAACATTTAGACTCCTTAAACAGCAAATCCTGGAGAAGAAAATGGCAACCCACTCCAGTACTCTTGCCTGGAAAATCCCATGGACGGAGGAGCCTGGTAGGCTGCAGTCCACGGGGTCGCTAAGAGTCAGACATGACTGAGCGACTTCACTCTAACTTTTCACTTTCATGCATTGGAGGAGGAAATGGCAACCCACTCCAGTGTTCTTGCCTGGTGAATCCCAGGGATGGCAGAGCCTCGTGGGCTGCCGTCTATGGGGTCGCACAGAGTCGGACACGACTAAAGCGACTTAGCAGCAGCAGCAGCAAACAGCAAATCCAGAGGTGCATTCATTTCCTCTTATGGTAATTTCCATCTCAGCACCATCACCCCCCACCCCCCGACACACACACAACCCACCACGATCAGAGCTAAAAGCTTGGGTCCCCTCAGTGTCCTCAACAAATCTTATTCATTTTTGTTCTGTCATTCAATCTATGATTGCCTCTAGATTCTCTCATGATTTCACTTGGTGTCATATTACAGCAGGCTTCTAAAATTTTTCTCTAACCGTTTTTCTAAGTTTTCATTTCTTTCTTCAAATTCTTGACCAGTTTATCATTCTGAAACCCAGTAATGATCTTGTTCTTCCCATACTGAAATCAGGTAGAAGTGGTTAAAATACTTATTGTTAAAGTGGGGCCAGGATCTGCAACCTGGATAGAAGGAAAAGGGAAGTGGAGTTTTTTATATGGTATTTCCAAGCAAGCTCACTCTTCATAGGTATCTGTGTTACCCTGTCTGTAGACACACACAGATGCAAACTATAGCTGGGGACTAATTGTCCTGAAGCCACGCGTAAGTGCTGATGTGGTTTCATTGCTTCCCCATCAGGTTAGTATAATGTGCAAACCTCCAAGCCTATGGGAACATAATATACAAACCCATCTTTTCTCCTTGTGCAAACTCATGGAAGGAGAATGGGTTTTCATAAAACAGATCTACATATTTTATAAATAACTAGATTGATATTTATAAAGTCAAGATATTACATCCTCCAAATATGGTATGAGAATTCAGTGAGGCAACATTTCTACCTAATATTGTACCTGGAATATCACAAGTTCTTAAAATTGGTAGCAATGGTGGGTTTTTTGTTGTGATTTACTCGTATCCTACCACCTTTTGTCCCCTCATTACTCAAAAAGGAACTAGTGGTATTTACAAATATTTACAACTCCTTGGGCCCACTGTGTTCCCTCATGCTTTGCCCATCTAACTCGCTCTCCCTGAAAAGCTCTATCTTCCTACTTTAGCCAGTAATGGCTTACTCATGTCTCAAGATTTTAACTTATATATATTGATTTTACATTTCTAGAGACTAACTTTGTTGCTTTCCTGAAAGCTTAAGCACACATATCATAATGTATGCATATTTTTTAACACCCCCATCACCTCACATAATTACCAAATTTTTGTGGGATGTTAACACTTAACATCTAATCTCTTAACTTGCAAGTATGTTATACGGTATTGGTAACTATAATCACCATGCTTTTCATGAGATCCCCAGAGCTTACTCACCTTTCACTGGAAGTTTGTGCCCTTTGACCAGCATCTCCCCATTGTACGCACACCTTAGCCCCTCTTCTACTCTTTGTTTCTGTGAGTTCAGCTTTCTTAGGTTCACAGATAAGTGAGAATATACTCATTTAAGTAAGAATAGCATTTGCTTTTGTCTTACTTTGTGTAATGCCACAACGTGTTATTTATTTACCAGGCCATACTCCCTCCAAAACTGAAAGCTCACAGGAACCAGGAATTCTGTCTCATTTACCCTCATACAGTGTCTAGCACATAGGAAATTACTCAATAAATGTCAGCAGAATGAGTAAACCTGAAGCATGTACCAAATGCATTATCCACTAAAACCTTACCCTTCTCATAGTACTCAACTATGTTGTAGCACTTCATCGCTGCACTGTTCATACTATCTGGAATTTTAAAATTCTCCAATCTATGGAGAGACTTTACTCGATGCCATGTGCCACATTTAGGGTTTTAGATTCATTATCTGTGATGTTAGTCTTGTATTCCTCTCACTGTGCTAAGTCACTTCAGTCGTGTCCAACTCTTTGCGACCCCATGGACTGCAACTATTAGTCAAGCTATATTGGGCGAGATCTGTAATTATCTGTTTGACCCTCTGTATTATCTCAACCTCCAATAGGTTTATCTCCTAAAAGAACATATCTTTGTGTCTATTGAGCATAATGGGACTGAAATTCTGAGAGAGATCTTACTGGATTTATCCAACCAACACACATATGCTGACATATTGTTTCATTCTGGGGAGTTATAAGCACAGAAAACAGTCAAGAAGTTTGGTTTTATACACTTAGATGGAAATAAGTCCACTCAGGAGCCCATTAACAATCACAGATGATTTTCAAGTGAGCCAGCTAATATACTACCTCTGTACCTTACAACTATACAAGACCTACAGAGTTGGTTTATAGTTTGAAATTCAGATCTAATTTGAAATTCATTCAGCTCCATAACCACTAGCCCACTGTGATGGTCCAGAAACATTTCCTGCATCAGAGTAAAGAATTCACAATATTAAAATCAATGCGGTTTCCTGTTGTTAACCAAGGGTCTGTTTCTTCAGTCCTGCAGAGATGAGGCAAGAAAGGATCTCTCTTTGAAGCTAACAAATGCTTAAGGTCAGATCATCTCCATGGGATACAAAGCAAACCCAGGGAGAAATAACAGCCAAATGGTATTTGCAATGTTCTGTCAGAATGAGTATTGCTATAATATACACCATTCATGCATGACCGGGTACAGTTTTGTTCTCTCTTCAGTGTCTGAAGTACTGTACAATTTAAAAATATAGTGTTCTATCTCCCATTGATTAAAAGTACCGCTATTTGAGAACTGTCATTACATTGGTTCCTATCATACTGAAAAGCATTTTACAAGTATGAAATCAATGTTACCCACAATTCCCTAAGTATAATATGCCTAATAATGCTGAAATGTTCTACTCAGCAAAAAAGAGCAAATACAAAGATGATATCACTAATTTCCTTAACCACAAATCATGCTCCTAGGACCTCTTCTCTCTTCCCCTATGTCAATCTTTAGTCCTTTTCTCTCATTATCTTGGTCTTTCTCCCTCATATTTCTCTCTCCATCCTCTAACTAGCTCTCTGTCCTAGTCCTTGCAGTTGGTACCTCTCCCATCTTTGCCCTCCTCACTCATTGACTTCCGGACTCCCCACACCTCTTTCTGTTCTTCCCTAATGCACATTTTCTCCTCCCCATGCTTCCTATCATTCACCCTGCCCCCCTGACTTCACCATGCACTTTAAGGATGTCATTATGCATGTATGTTTCAACCTACAAAATGTTATATAACTATTCTGCTCTAAAGTCTACAAGCCCCTCTTACGGGGTTTTTTTGTTCATGATATGATAAATAGCTACCATGTGTCTGCATCCCACCTTTCTTTTTTATTTTAAATTACTTCCCACCCATTTTGTCCCAGGTATGGGCTCATGGTCTAAGGTGGGGCATCCCCAACATCTAATCTCTCCAGGTCACTGTGATACATGAATGTGTGACCCAAGAGTGAGTAATAAAAACAATAGCCTGAGAATGTCCAAAGCCTCTCTTCCTCTGTAGTTATGAATTTATTAAAGCATGGGTCAAAAACAGTGATCATGGTAATAAATTCATGGAAAAAGTGATTTAAAGAAAAAAATGAAACATAAATACAAAAAGAAATATAGACAGATATGAGAGACATGAGAGCATTTGAGTCTTTGTTCCAGTATCTGTGAGGCCAGATCCATCCATGTTTTCACATATGAAATAATAAATTTCTTATTTTACATCAAGTAATGTGAGTTTGGGCTTCCCTGGTGGCTCTGTGGTAAAGAATCCACCTGCCAATGCAGGAAACACGGCTTTGATCACTGGGTTGGAAATATCCCGTGTAGAAGAAAATAATAACTTACTCCTGTATTCTGCAAAATCCATGGACAGAGGGCCTGACGGGCTACAGTCCATGGGGTTACAAAGAGTCATACATGACTTAGCAACTAAGCAAGAACGATGTGAACTCAGTTTTTGCCACTTGCAATTTATCTATAAAAATATGTAAATCTATATATTGGAGTATAGATCTGAATTCAGTGATAGGACACACGTAATTTCCAGTCTGGAGAAAAACTAAGTAAGTATTCACCAAGTAAGTAAGTAAGTGCATAAAGAGTTGCTAAAATAGGAATTTCAGTTGCCAAGAGATTCTAGAAATATATTCCAAACAATATGATAAAGTATAGCATTTACTAAGAAGGGGCCTAACCTCCTCATGACATCAAAGACAAAGATTGAGAGCTTGATGGAAATTAGAAATTATTTCTCTGAAAAGACTTGGGCAATGATTTCAATTTCCATTCTCCTCCAGGTAGGAAACATGCTATGGTTCCATCTTCTCAACTCAAACCAAATGAGGAAGAATTAGAGTTGGCAGGTGATTGTACAAATAGACTTCCAGTCACCATTAAACCTAAGTCTCAATCAGTAGAACAGAGCATACCTCTTCACTAGATAGGCAATCTGCCATTTGATAAACAGCAAGTGTGTGTGTATGTGTGTGTGTGCGTGTGTGTGTGCACGATGCGTGCATGCTCTCAAGTGTCTCCAATTCTTTGTGGCCCCATGACCTGTAGCACACCAATGTGTCTCGTGCATTGGCAGGCAGATGCTTTACCACTAGTGCCACCTGGAACAGCAAATACTTACTAGTAAATACACAACTTTCCACGAATGAACACATACACACAATAAACATAAAAGAAAAGCTACCATCGTTGCTTTGCTTTAAGGCTTTTTTCATGTTCTTATCTAACTACTTTTACCTGACTCTATGTGTTCAGTCACAGCTCACTCTTTGGACCCCAGGGACTGTAGCCCACCAGGCTCCTCTGTTCCTAGAATTTTCTGGGCAAGAATACTGGATATCCAGAAGCAGAAAACTGATTTTTCCCCCTCATTGTCTTCAGTTCAGTTGCTCAGTCGTGTCTGACTCTGTGACCCCATGAATTGCAGCACGCCAGGCCTCCCTGTCCATCACCAACTCCCGGAGTTCACTCAGACTCACGTCCATCGAGTCAGTGATGCCATCCAGCCATCTCATCCTCTGTCGTCCCCCTCTCCTCCTGCCCCCAATCCCTCCCAAGCTGGTTTTAGAAAAGGCAGAGAAACCAGAGATCAATTTGCCAACATGCTCTGGATCATGGAAAAAGCAAAACAGTTCCAGAAAAACATCTATTTCTGCTTTATTGACTATGCCAAAGCCTTTGACTATGTGGATCACAATAAACTGTGGAAAATGCTTCAAGAGGTGGGAATACCAGACCACCTGACCTGCCTCTTGAGAAACCTATATGCAGGTCAGGAAGCAACAGTTAGAACTGGACATGGAACAACAGACTGCTTCCAAATAGCAAAAGGAGTCCGTCAAGGCTGTATACTGTCACCCTGCTTATTTAACTTCTATGCAGAGTACATCATGAGAAACGCTGGACTGGAAGAAGCACAAGCTGGAATCAAGATTGCCGGGAGAAATATCAATAACCTCAGATATGCGGATGACACCACCCTTATAAGAAAGTTAAGAGGAACTAAAAAGTCTCTTGATGAAGGTGAAAGAGGAGAGTGAAAAAGTTGGCTTAAAGCTCAACATTCAGAAAATGAAGATCATGGCATCTGGTCCCATCGCTTCATGGGAAATAGATGGGGAAACAGTGTCAGACTTTATTTTTTGGGCTCCACAATCACTGCAGATGGTGACTGCAGCCATGAAATTAAAAGACGCTTACTCCTTGGAAGGAAAGTTATGACCAACCTAGATAGCATACTCAAAAGCAGAGACACTACTTTGCCAACTAAGGTCCGTCTAGTCAAGGCTATGGTTTTTCCTGTGGTCATGTATGGATGTGAGAGTTGGACTGTGAAGAAAGCTGAGTGCCAAAGAATTGATACTTTTGAACTGTGGTATTGGAGAAGACCCTTGAGAGTCCCTTGGACCGCAAGGAGATCCAACCAGTCCATTCTAAAGGAGATCAGTCCTGGGTGTTCTTTAGAAGGACTGATACTAAAGCTGAAACTCCGGTACTTTGGCCACCTCATGCAAAGACGTGACTCATTATCTTAGAATAGAGCTAACACTTTTATTTATTTTTTATTCAGGAACTCTGGTAGAGATGGATAATTCAGAAGAAAAAAAAAAAAACAACTTCCTTTTGAAGGGGAGAATTTGCCAGCCCCAAATATGGCTCTCTGGAATAAAGATTATTTTAGGATGATTATTTTTAAGAACTAGCAGATACAGGAAAAGTTCTGAAAACTGAGAAGTTACTCATCTGTGAGAGATGTTTACACTGTTTACACCTACGAGGCTAATCTCCATTTCTAAGGGTGTCTCCCTCTCCATACCAGGAAGAGAAAGATGACTCTAAATCTCTTGAAACTCTTAGTCATGGAGAAGGCAATGATTTAAATAAACGTGATAACCTTACTCTTGTTCACTGTGATTTTTCTTGACAAACTTCCTTCATTGGCCTCCTTTCCTGCCACCACATATCTTTCTTTTGTTTTTGATGAATAATGTTTTTAAGATGATCACTTGGGCCACTTTGGAGAGTTATTCCGTTTTCCTGGATATCTGCCATATATACAGGAAATATGTGTACATGTGTGGTCAATTGTGTCCAACTCTACAACCCCATGGACTGTAGCCCGCCAGGCTCCTCAGTCCGTGGGATTCTCCAGACAAAAACACTGGAGTGGGTTGCCATTTCTTCCTCCAGGGAATCTTCCCAAGCCAGGGATTAAACTTGCCTCGGGTGCATTGGCAGGAAGTTCTTACCAACTGCACCACCTGGGAAGCCCATAGGTAGGTTACCAAAGCCTGAAAGAATCTTTTTGTTGGCTGCGGGTGCAGGAGGGCTGAGAGGAGCTACTCCACGTTCAAGGTCAGGAGGGCCTGCCGTGAGGAGATACCCCTCGTCCAAGGTAAGAAGCAGTGGCAGCACTTTGCTGGAGCAGCCATGAAGAGGTACCCCCACGTGAAAGGTAAGAGAAACCCAAGTAAGACGGTAGGTGTTGCAAGAGGGCATCAGAGGGCAGACACACTGAAACCATAATCACAGAAAACTAGTCAATCTAATCACACTAGGACCACAGCCTTGTCTAACTCAATGAACTAAGCCATGCCCGTGGGGCAACCCAAGACGGGCGGGTCATGGTGGAGAGGTCTGACAGCATGTGGTCCCCTGGAGAAGGGAATGGCAAACCACTTCAGTATTCTTGCCTTGAGAACCCCATGAACAGTATGAAAAGGCAAAATGATAGGATACTGAAAGAGGAACTCCCCAGGTCAGTAGGTGCCCAATATGCTACTAGAGATCAGTGGAGAAATGACTCCAGAAAGAATGAAGGGATGGAGCCAAAGCAAAACCAATACCCAGCTGTGGATGTGACTGGTGATAGAAGCAAGGTCCGATGCTGTAAAGAGCAATATTGCATAGGAACCTGGATGCTAGGACCATGAATCAAGGCAAACTGGAAGTGGTCAAACAAGAGATGGCAAGAATGAATGTTGACATTCTAGGAATAAGCAAACTAAAATGGACTGGAATGGGTGCATTTAACTCAGATGACCATTATATCTACTACTGTGGGCAGGAATCCCTTAGAAAAAAATGGAGTAGCCATCATGGTCAACAAAAGAGTCCAAAATGCAGTACTTGGATGCAATCTCAAAAATGACAGAATGCTGTCTATTCATTTCCAAGGCAAACCATTCAATATCACGGAAAGCCAAGCCTATGCCCCAACCAGTAACACTAAAGAAGCTGAAGTTGAATGGTTCTATGAAGACCTACAAGACCTTTTAGAACTAAAACCCAAAAAAGATGTCCTTTTCATTATAGGGGCTGCTGCTGCTGCATCGCTTCAGTTGTGTCCGACTCTGTGTGACCCCATAGACGGCAGCCCACCAGGCTCCCCCGTCCCTGGGATTCTCCAGGCAAGAACACTGGAGTGGGTTGCCATCTCTTTCCCCAATGCATGAAGGTGAAAAGTAAAAGTAAAGTCACTCAGTTGTGCCCGACTCCCAGCGAACCCATGGACTGCAGCCCACCAGGCTCCTCCGTCCATGGGATTCTCTAGGCAAGAGTACTGGAGTGGGGTGCCATCGCCCTCTTCCATTATAGGGGACTGGAATGCAAAAGTAGGAAGTCAAGAAACACCTGGGGTAAAAAGCAAATTTGTCCTTGGAATACAGAATGAAGCAGGGCAAAGGCTAATAGAGTTTTGCCAAGAGAATGCACTGGTCATAGAAAACATCCTCTTCCAACAACACAAGAGAAGACTCAACATATGGACATCACCAGATGCTCAACACTGAAATCAGACTGATTATATTCTTTGCAGCCAAAGATGGAGAAGCTCTATACAGTCAGCAAAAACAAGACCAGGAGCTGACTGTGGCTCAGATCATGAACTCCTTATTGCCAAATTCTGACTTAAATTGAAGAAAGTAGGGAAAATCACTAGACCATTCAGGTATGACCTAAATCAAATCCCTTATGATTATACAGTGGAAGTAAGAAATAGATTTAAGGGCCTAGATCTGATAGACAGAGTGCCTGATGAACTATGGACGGAAGTTTGTGACACTGTACAGGAGACAGGGATCAAGACAATCCCCATGGAAAAGAAATGCAAAAAAGCAAAATGGCTGTCTGGAGAGGTCTTACAAACAGCTGTGAAAAGAATAGAAGCATAAACCAAAGGAGAAAAGGAAAGATATAAGCATCTGAATGCAGAGTTCTAAAGAATAGCAAGGAGAGATAAGAAAGCCTTCCTCAGCAACCAATGCAAAGAAATAGAGGAAAACAACAGAATGGGAAAGACTAGAGATCTCTTCAAGAAAATTAGAGATACCAAGGGAACATTTCATGCAAAGATGGACTCGATAAAGGATAGAAATGGTATGGACCTAACAGAAGCAGAATATATTAAGAAGAGGTGGCAAGAATACACAGAAGAACTGTACAAAAAGATCTTCACAACCAAGATAATCACAATAGTGTGATCACTCACCTAGAGCCAGACATCCTGGAATGTGAAGTCAAGTGGGCCTTAGAAAGTATGACTACCAACAAAGGTAGTGGAGGTGATGGAATTCCAGTTGAGCTATTCCAAATCCTGAAATATGATGCCATAAAAGTGCTGCAATCAATATGCAAGCAAATTTCAAAAACTCGGCAGTGGCCACAGGACTGGAAAAGGTCAGTTTTCATTCCAATCCCAAAGAAAGGCAATGCCAAAGAATGTTCAAACTACTGCACAATTGCACTCATCTCACACGCTAGTAAAGTAATGCTCAAAATTCTCCAAGCCACGCTTCAGCAATACGTGAACCGTGAACTTCCTAATGTTCAAGCTGGTTTTAGAAAAGGCAGAGGAACCAGAGATCAATTTGCCAACATCCTCTGGATCATGGAAAAAGCAAGACAGTTTCAGAAAAACATCTATTTCTGCTTTATTGACTATGCCAAAGCCTTTGACTGTGTGGATCACAATAAACTGTGGAAAAGGCTTCAAGAGATGGGAATACCAGACCACCTGACCTGCCTCTTGAGAAACCTATATGAGGGTCAGGAAGCAACAGTTAGAACTGGACATGGAACAACAGACTGGTTCCAAAGAGGAAAAGGAGTACGTCAAGGCTGTATATAGTCACCCTGCTTATTTAACTTCTATGCAGAGTACATCATGAGAAACTCTGGGCTGGAAGAAGCACAAGCTGGAATCAAGACTGCCGGGATAAACATCAATAACCCCAGATACGCAGATGACACCACCCTTACGGCAGAAAGTGAAGAGGAACTCAAAAGCCTCTTGATGAAACTGAAAGTGGAGAGTGAAAAAGTTGGCTTAAAGCTCAACATTCAGAAAACGAAGATCATGGCATCTGGTCCCATCACTTCATGGGAAATAGATGGGGAAACAGTGGAAACAGTGTCAGACTTTATTTTTGGGGGCTCCAAAATCACTGCAGATGGTGACTGCAGCCATGAAATTAAAGGACGCTTACTCCTTAGAAGGAAAGTTATGACCAACCTAGATAGCATATTCAAAAGCAGAGACATTACTTTGCCAACAAAGGTCCGTCTAGTCAAGGCTTGGTTTTTCCAGTGGTCATGTATGGATGTGAGAGTTGGACCATGAAGAAAGCTTAGCACCAAAGAATTGATGCTTTTGAACTGTGGTGTTGGAGAAGACCCTTGAGAGTCCCTTGGACTGCAAGGAGATCCAACCAGTCCATTCTGAAGGAGATCAGTCCTGGGTGTTCATTGGAAGGACTGATGCTAAAGCTGAAACTCCAGTACTTTGGCCACCTCATGGGAAGAGTTGACTCATTGGAAAAGACTCTGATGCTGGGAGGGGTTGGGGACAGCAGGAGAAGGGGACGACAGAGGATGAGATAGCTGGATGGCATCACCGACTTGATGGACATGAGTTTGAGTAAACTCTGGGAATTGGTGATGCACAGGGAAGGCTGGCTTGCTGCGATTCATGGGGTCGCAAAGAGTTGGACATGACTAAGCGACTGAACTGAACTGCTTCTCTGTCTTGCCTTTAAAAACAGTTTCCTTTGTGTAGTATGTAGCTCTTCTCTATAGACTACATGGGATACTGACTGATTCATGAATCATTCATTAAAGCAAAATAGATCTTAAAAATTTACTCAGTTGAATTTTCAAGTTAAAAAGGAAGGAAGAAAAAAAGTCAAAGCATCTATCTATATAGTATCATTTTAGTAAGTAGAATTATAATAAGTAACCTAAAATATCATAGAACAGAACTACAGTCTGGCACACAGTAAGCATCCCATAAATAACTATGAAATCAACAAAAAAGAATAAATCTATGGCATCGACTCCCTCCCCTTTAGACATATATGGTCATGCATTTCCACCACGCGTAGTTTGCAAGCTGAATTCTGGTCAACTTCACTTCTAAAAGTCAAGATGTGTTCCGTCCTGGAATGTGGTGAATTGAACTTATTAAGTATGCTGACTTTAGTTTCTATTTGGTGTACTATTATTATTAAATCCTTATTTAGAAGGAAAGAGTATTCACATCCCCAGGTTCACTGCAGTATTACTTATATTAAGCACAATATGGAAACTACCTAAAGGTTCATCAAAGGATGAATGGATAAAATTTGTGTGTGTATCTATACCCACACACACACATATACACACACACACACACACATACACACACATACACATACACACACACATATATACACACACACGTACATATACACACACACACATATCTGTATATACACACAATGCAGTATTATTCAGCCTAAAAAGAAAGGAAATCTTGTTTTTTGTGACAACATAGATGGACTTCAAGAGAATACTGCTAAATGAAATAATTCCGATTGGAAAAGACAACTATTGTGTAGTCTCTCATGGGTGGAATCTTAAAAATAAGCTGATAGATATGGAGAATATGGGGAAATTGGTAAACTGTTTTTTTTGGGGGGGGTTAAGTTTCGATACATTGATTTTTTAAACAATATTATTATTTAAATTTTTTATTTTAAACATACAGTAACAATAGTGAACATGAAGAAGAAAAAACAAAAGAAAACAGAAGAGCTTCTCTTTTAGATGTCAAATCTATCAAGAAGAATCTTGGTTTCAGTTGGTTTTGGTCACTGTTTTTAGAGTATCAGTCAAAAAATACAATCCTAGTTTGCTATTCTAAGCGTATGTAGTTATGGAATATTACATGAGTAATGTGAATTCCAATACATTTCTTTTTCTAATTGAAGTCAGTGGATTCAAAAATGACTTCCTGGATTCTATGCTTATTATTAAAAATTGTGTATAGCCTTTCCCCTAACAACATTAGAAAGCACACACACATGAATGATATATTCAATAATATCTTCAAGTCAGAATCCTCATTTGGAATCTTTGACAGGAGTGCATAGGAGAAAGATGAAGAGGATTGGCCAGTATCTCACACATGAGAACATATCTTGCTTGACCTCTTGTTTCTAAATAAATATCCAGTATTTACTGACTTGTATTTTACATTTGTTACTTTTTCTTTCTTCAGAAAAACAGGGGGAAGAGCCAGCCAGTTATATATCCATTTCTCTTCCAGCTAAAAAGTTTCCTTTACCAGTTTCTACCTCAGCATTTCTAAATTTTAATAATGAATCAACTGCTCATTATTTAAAGGCAGTATTTGTTTTATAAACCAACCTAAAGCACTATGTTGTACCTATATTTTTATATCCAAACAACCAATCAATAAATATTTTTCAAGTTTTACCATATACCCATAAGTCAGGCTGATACAAATCATTAAAAAGCACTGGTATTTCATACCAGAATATCAATTTTTCCCCCAAGAAGATTTATCTCCTGGGGCATAGTGAATCAAACTTACTAATTATGTTCACTGCATTAATTTCTATTACAGTACTGTAGGCAATATTTCTAATATAAAAATTTTATATTTAGAAAAGAATTATTTTAAAAAGATGTACCAAATTAATAACAAAAAGATGACTATTTCTGTAAGCAAAATAGCAATATGTAAGTAAATTATGGTGATGGTTTAGTGGCTAAGCTGTGTCCAATTCTGAGGCTGTGTCCTCATCGTCTACAGCCCACCAGGCTCCTCTGTCCATGGGATTTTCCAGGCACAAATATGGGAGTCAGTTGCCATTTCCTTCTCCAGGGGATATTCCAGACCCAGTGATTGAACCCGGCTCTCCTGCATTGCAAGCAGATTCTTTATGGACTAAGCCACCAGGGAAGCCCAAGTATACAGTACAGTTCAGTTCAGTCGCTCAGTTATGTCCAAATCTTTGCAACCCCATGAATAGCAGCATGCCAGGCCTCCCTGACCATCACCAACTCCATCCAGCCATCTCATCCTCTGTTGTCCCCTTCTCCTCTTGCCCCCAATCCCTCCCAGCATCAGAGTCTTCTCCAATGAGTCAACTCTTCGCATGAGGTGGCCAAAGTACTGGAGTTTCAGCTTTAGCATCATTCCTTCCAAAGAAATCCCAGGACTGATCTCCTTCAGAATGGACTGGTTGGATCTCCTTGCACTCCAAGGGACTCTCAAGAGTCTTCTCCAACACCACGCTTCAAAAGTATCAATTCTTTGGCACTCAGCTTTCTTCACAGTCCAACTCTCACATCCATACATGACCACTGGAAAAACCACAGCCTTGACTAGACGGACCTTTGTTGGCAAAGTAATGTCTCTGCTTTTGAATATGCCATCTAGGTTGGTCGTAACTTTCCTTCCAAGGAGTAAGCATCTTTTAATTTCATGGCTGCAATCACCATCTGCAGTGATTGTGGAGCCCCAAAAATAAAGTCTGCCATTCTTCCACCGTTTCCCCATCTATCTGCCATGAAATGATGCAGTAGAGGCAAGCAAAGCTTTGTGATTAAATAAGTACACATATCACCACCCCTCAGCGCCTAAAATTATTAGCACTCATTCAAGCAACATTTTTCCTGTCTGCAGAAACAATACAAGCTTTTACAGTCCTGACTTAAAAGCATCTTTAATGAAACCTATCTATGGGTTTATGAGACTTAACTTAGAGTCAGCATTTCGGGATTTTGAATTTTTAAGAAACACCTTTATCACTTCAGAGCTTGTACACAGCAAAAAATGCAATAAAGAGTTATATACAAATAACAGTTTTAACATTTATGAAAAATGCAAGATGAATCATCATGAGCCTTTCTTTCTCCTGTGTTTAACACTGATATTAACATAATAACTTTTATTCAAAGCTAAGTATAAGTCCTGCCTCAGAAGGACTACTTCCAAACATGTAAAGGCTTCATAAGCCAAGATGCAAGAGACAATTTTCCTGCTGGGAGGCTCAACAGGACCAGCTAACAGCCCAACAGTCAGTAGGATGGTAAGACTCCTTCTGCAGACATATGTTAACCAAGCTACTGGACTGGTAACTGGTCCAAGGCTCATTACACTGGTTAACAATCATTTTGAAAAAGGGTCAAACCCTTCTGAGGCAGCCAACACAAATACAAAGCAGTCATCATTTCAAAAAAGAAACAAAAGGTGTCCTTTAAAAATCTCCAATTTGAAGAATGATTATTAATTGAAAATATCAATATTCAAAATAATGTCTTACTTGACAGCAAAAGTAAACCAATTAATTATTCTATAAATTTATATCAGTGGCCTTAAACACTGTTATAAGAAAGCCAAGTGGACAGCCAGAATGATAGGGCCATCTTTCCAAAGCCAGAATACTTAATTCCCTCTGAGGAAGAAAACAAAAAAAAATGAAACCAAATTCAGCATGAACAAAATTACATAGCTTATTTGTTCAACTTGTAAGGAACTCAAAAATAAAAAGATGCAGGCAGAATATATTTTTAAAAGCCAGAGAAACAGAATTAGGCTGATGCATATGATACCGTTATAAGTTTACATTTACAGTTTCAGGGGATTTGTTGTTGTTCAGTGGCTCAGTCACATCTGACTCTTTGTGACCCCATGGACTACAGCACACCAAGCGATCCTGTCTTTCCATTACCATCTCCCAGAGCTTGATTCAACTCATGTCCATTGAGTCAATGATGCCATCCAACCATCTTGTCCTCTGTTGTCCCGTTCTCCTCCTGTCTTCAACCTATCCCAGTATCAGGGTCCTTTGCAATAAGTCAGTTCTTCGCATCAGGTCGCCAAGTACTGGAGCTTCAGCATCAGTCCTTTCAGTGAATATTTATTGTTGATTTCCTTTAGGATGGACTGGTTGAAGGGACTCTCAAGAGCCTTCTCCAACACCACCGTTTGAAAACATCAATTCTTTGTCCCTCAGCCTTCTTTATGGTCAAACTCTTGCATCCATACATGACTACTGGAAAAACCATAGCTTTGACGATACAGACCTCTGTCAGCAAAGTAATGCCTTTGCTTTTTAATATGCTGTCTAGGTTGGTCATAGCTTTTCTTTCAAGGAGCAAGTATCTTTTAATTTCATGGTTGCAGTCACCATCTGCAGTGATTTTGGAGCCCAAGAAAATAAAGTCTGCCACTGTTTCCATTGTTTCCCCATCTATTTGCCCTGAAGTGATGGGACCGGATGCCATAATCTTCGTTTTCTGAAGGTTGAATTTTAAGCCAACTTTTGGGCTTCCCTGCTAGCTCAGCTGGTAAAGAATCCGTCTGTAATTCAAGAGACCTAGGTTCAATTCCTAGGTTGGGAAGATCCCCTGGAGGAGGGGATGGCAATCCACTCCAGTATTCTTGTGTGGAGAATCCCCATGGACAGAGGAGCCTGGTGGGCTACAGTCTATGGGGTGGCAAAGAGTTGGACACGACTGAGTGACTAAGCACAGCACAGCATACTCCAGAAACAGGGCCATGCATTGGGAAGGAAAAAGTGATGAACACACGGCTCCTTCCAAAATTCTATTATCAAGGATGGCAAGTTAGAATTTGTCACTCAATTAAGCAAAAAGAACCAAGAGATGGAAATACTAAACCAAAGTATTTCAGGGGCTCATTAAATGACTGAGGGAACTAATGTTCTCTTTTCTAACCTAACAAGCATATGCAGGTGGCCCTCATTATTGGCAGACTCTATCTGCAAATTAACATAGTTACTAAAATTTATCTATAGCCCCCAAATCAACACAGTACTTTTGCAGTCATTCACAAACATATACAAAGCAGGGAAGGATTTGAGTTGCTTGATACACTTGTTTCTAGCTGCCTTGAATGAGCTGCTCTGCCTTCTTGTTGCAGTTTTCATACTGGAGTGTCTTTTCCACAGTCTATTTAGTTTTTCTCATTTTTATACCTTTTGTTTGTGGCTTTTTTTTTTTTTTTTTGGCTGTGCCATGCAGCTTGCTTGCTGGATCTTAGTTTTCCAACTAAAGACTAAACTCGTGTCCTTGGCAGTGAAAGCAGAGTCCTAACCACTGGACCACTAGGGAACTGCCTCATTTTTATGCTTTCACTATATAAAATGGTTCACTATTTAAAAGTGTGGGGCTTCCCCAGTGGACTGGTGGTAACGAATCTGCCTGCAATCCAGGTGGTATAGGATACTCCAGTAAACTGGGTCGAAAGATCCCCTAGAGGAGGAAATACCAACCCATTCCAGTATCCTTGCCTGGAGAATCCTATGGACAGAGGAGTCTGGAGGGCTACAGTCCAGAGGATCACAAAGACTCAGACATAACTGAAGTGACTGAGCATGTATTTGAAAGTGTACTGTCTACCAATCCTAAATTCAAAAAGGCTGTGATAAGCTTTGCAGGGAAAACAGATGTATTAGGTAAGTTTCATTTAGGAATAAGTTACAGTGCTGTTGATCCTGAGATCAATGTTAATCAATAAACTATATATTCTAAGAAATAGCAGGGGAATTTCAGAAAAACATCTACTACTGTTTCATTGACTGTGCTTAAGTCTTTGACTGTGTGGATCAAAACAAACTGTGGGAAATTCTTAAAGAGATGCAAATACCAGACCACCTTACCTGCCTCCTGAGAAACTTGTATGAGAAGTCAAGAAGCAACAATTAGAGCCAGACATTGAACAAATGACTGGTTCAAAATTGGGAAAGAAGTACATCAAGGCTGTATACTGTCACCCTGCTTATTTAATTTACATGCAGAGTACATCATGCAAAATGCCAAGCTTGATGAATCACAAGCTGGAATCAAGATTGCTGGGGGAAATATCAACAACCTCAGATATGCAGATGATACCATTCTAAAAGTAGAAAGTGAAGAGGAACTATAGAGCTTCTTGATGATGGTGAAAGAGTAGAGTGAAAAATTTGGCTTAAAATACTCATTCAAAATAATTAAGATCATGGCACCTGGTCCCATCACTTCATGGCAAACAGATGGGGAAACAATGGAAATAGTGACAGATCTTATTTTCTTGGGCTCCAAAATCACTGCAGACAGTGTGTGTAGCCATGAAATTTAAAAATGCTTGCTCCTTGGAAGGAAAGCTATGACAAACCTACACAGCTTATTAAAATGCAGAGCATCACTTTGCTGACAAAATTGCTGCTGCTAAGTCGCTTCAGTCGTGTCCAACTCTGTACGACCCCAGAGATGGCACCCCACTAGGCTCCTCTGTCCCTGGGGTTCTCCAGGCAAGAATACTGGAGTGGGTTGCCATTTCCTTCTACAATGCATGAAAGTGAAAAGTGAAAGTGAAGTCGCTCAGTCGTGCCCGGCTCTTAGCGACCCTATGGACTGCAGCCCACCAGGCTTCTCCATCCATGGGATTTTCCAGGCAAGAGTACTGGAGTGGGGTGCCATTGCCTTCTCTGGCTGACAAAACCGCTTGTAGTCAACCCTATGGTTTTTCAGTGGTCATGTACAAATATGAGAGTTGGACCATAAAGATGGCTGAGCACCAAAGAACTGATGCTTTTGAATTGTGGTTCTTGAGAAGACTCTTGAGAGTCCTTTGGACAGGAGATCCAAGGATCAAGGAGATCAAACCAGTCAATCCTAAAGAAATCAACCCTGAATATTCATTGGAAGGACTGATGCTGAAGGTCCAATACTTTGGACACCTGATTCGAAGAGCCAGCTCATTGGAAAAGACCCTGATGCTGGGAAAGATTGAGGGCAAAAGAAGAAGGGGGTGGGGGAGGATGAAATGGTCATATAGCATCAGGAACTCAATGGACATGAATCTGAGCACTCTGGGAGACAGTCAAGGACAGGAGAGCCTGGCATGCTGTAGGCTATGGGGTCACAAAGAGTAGGACATGATTTAGTGACTGAACAACAACAAAGTCTTTGAACAGAAACATACATACAGCGAAGTTATGTATTGATTAGTTAATGAAAAATTTGTAGTCAGAAGCTCTAAGAAACCTAACCCTGTGGTTCCCCTTAGGAACAATGGTTCATATTCACTCAGTATTTGTGGCAACTTTACAGGATATAACTACCTTAAATAATTAAAATCAGTTGTAAATGTTACTGCTTTAGTTAGATTTTATACCATCTCTCATATTTGATTTAGTTTCATAATAATCCTAATCCATAATGAAAGATTAAACCAAAAAAATCCAAGGACTTAGTAACCTATTTTCCATGGTTTAATTCACAGTACTATCTATACCAAGTTTTCGTATCTTTAAGGTAAAAAGAAATGAACTTTGCAGCAGTGAATTTTTAATCTTCAAAGTATCATATAAACATGTGTTTTATAACCTTCTTAAATGAAAAAAAATGTCTCAGACCACAAAATTAATGCAAAATAAATGATGCCTGTGTGTGTACATATATATATATATATATATATAGAGAGAGAGAGAGAGAGAGAGAGAGAGAGAGAGAGACCTGATTTCTAGACTTTCAGTTCACATATTTCCCCTAGATTGCACTTCAGTATCATTTGATCTGTGTTACAATGGAAGAGAGATTGATTAAAGGTATTCAAAAGCATGGAATAGGGAAATGTAGGTGTTCTAAAATACTGCTCTGTTTCACAACTGAGCTTATCCCTAGCTCTTTTTAATAACCTGTCTTCTCCATATAAAGATGGTGTTCATGGTCCTGTTGATTAAAAAAAAAAATCTTTAAGGGGCATTCCTATGAACAAAACCTGACATATAGAAAATGCAAAGATGAAGACAATCCCGTCCCTCGCCCTCTCCCTGGTGCCCACATGCCATTTGTCAGGAAAATGGTGAGAGCCTTGACTAGTAGAGGTGGAGGGTTGGCAGGGAACTGCTCACATCTCCAACATGGTCCCCTCTGGTGACAAACAGCATTTGCCAAACAGCAGCCCGGGGGTCAGGGTAAAATCTGTGGCAATGGAACTGGGCCAAAAAATAGACTCAGAGGAACACTAAATCTGTAACCCTGACCTCATTAGCAGTAAACAGTAACCAATTGCTAATTACCTTATGGTTACATTGTAAACTGATAACGTGTGTATGTAAATTGTGTATGTTTGTATATAAATCGTGTGTGTGTGTAAACTTGTACACACTTGGTATGTGTTTGGCACCTAAAATTTGCAAGGATTTAATATGATTTAAGTTAGGGAGACAAGATACTAGATTAACCAACACCCTCTAATGGAAAACAAGGGTTAAATCTTAAAGTAGTGATGAAGTTTCTGGTGGAAAATATACTAACTGTACAAAGCATATTGACTTAATCATCTTAATTTAGCTTTGTTCTGTATTCTGAAGAAGAGGTAATTCAATCTGAGTCAAAGTAAAATGAAGCTAGATAAATGATATCAGTAAAATACAAGATATCATGTTGTTCTACAAGAACAAAACTTTTTAATTTATCTGGCATTTGGAGGCACATCACAATATAAGAGTGCTGTAAGTAAATTAAACAATTTCTTATTAAGCCCAATTAGTACCATGCATTGAAATATTACCAAAGGATTAATTATATCAAATTAGAGAGTAGCATTTATAAATCTCTACAGAAGAAACTTTAGAAAAGATTCTAGATTACAAAGAGAGGTCTCCCTCTTCTTCCCCAAAGCAGAGTTTTATTGTAATATATTACAACAATAATTACAAAGCCACATGCTTTTTTAATATCTCTGTTCAAGTTTATATAAGAGAAGGTAATAAAATAATCCAAGATATAAGTCTGCCAAGTGGCAAATATGGTTTGAAGGAAAAGCAAAGATCTTTAACCCCTAATAGAAGATCCTTGAGAGTTCCTCGAAATGCAAGCAGATCCAACCAGTCCATCCTAAACGATATCAGTCCTGAGTATTCATTGGAAGGACTGATGTTGAAGCTGAAACTCCATTACTTTGGCCACCTCATGCAAAGAGTTGACTCATTTGAAAAGACCCTGATGCTGGGAGGGATTGGGGGCAGGAAGAGAAGGAGACAACAGAGGATGAGATGGTTAGATGGCATCACCGACTCAATGGACATGAGTTTGGGTAAGCTCCGGGAGTTGGTGATGGACAGGGAGGCCTGGAGTGCTGTGATTCATGGAGTTGCAAAGAGTCGGACACAACTGGGTGACTGAACTGAACTGAACATACTGAGTGTCTATGAGAGCCAGGGACAGAGCTAGCATCCAGAGATACAATGATAACGAAGACAGATTTGCTCACTGATCTATTAGAATTCATATTTTAATGCTGGCAAAAAGAAATATATATGAAAGTAATGGTCACAGTAAGTGCCATGCAAGAGACAAACTGGGTGATGTAACTGAGAACAGGGTGGGCATGGACATCTTAGGGGGCTTAAAGGAGGTCTCCCTTGGGATATTTATCTTGGACCAGAATTGTGAAAAGCAGGGTAATGAGTTTTATGAATTATGTTCATTGTGAATTTTTTGCCTGTGTTGCTCATTATTATAATTATGTTCAATTATAAAAGTGCGAGGAGAAAAACTTGCCAGAGCAAAACATAATGAGGGAAACTAAATAAAAAACATCGCAAGTCTGGAAACACTGCTTCCTCTCACTGCAACCTCTTTCTTCCCTACCTCAAGGGCCAATGCAGAGTCGCATGGGTTCATGCTTAACAGTGACCACAAAAAGCAAGGGGAACAATAAATCCCAGGGTTTCTGTGGTTCCTGTTGTCACTTCTGCAGGAAATTGCTAACAATGAAGCTTTTATTTACTAAGCCTTGGTTATTTTATATGCATGCTATTATGTATAATACTTCATTTAATCCTCACAAATCAAGAAGGTAAGTGTTATTAACTTCTTTTTGCAGTTCAGTAAACTAGCACAGAGTCAAAATAATTTGTCTGCGATTACACAGCTGTGGAGGAGTCGGGTTGTACTTTGAAGCACAGTTGGACCTGTCAAGACTGTGATTTTTAAGTACTAGGGTAGAAACCAAAATTAAGAATTGAAATGATTATCTTCTCTCTGGCTTTCTCTTATTCATCCAGTGCATGTTCCCAGTAACTATACTGAATTTTGTACTCAATTATTTAATTGCAGTATAAAAATAGACTTCGGCTTCTCTGGCGACACAACTTTTACATGCCAATGATACTTGTAGAGAAAACAGTGGGAGGGACTTCAGGTTTCTTTGAAATGCCCAATCACCCAGCTGTAACCATATCTTCCTCAAATAACAACTATCTTTGTCATTTGTATTTTTGCAAAGAATTCCACATTTCCTCAAGATGTGTGACTGGCAGCTGCAGTTTTGACTTGATTCAACATTTAGTATAAGAGGTAAAGATGTGGTAACGAACTCATTATTCTAATTAATATTTCAATCATGTCTGCAAACAGCCTTTTACTTTCAATAGATACACCTGTTTCTAAAAGGCAAGTATACCCTAAAAGATTTATCAAGGATTTTTCTTCAAACAGGAAACATGACCATAAAAATCAGACTACGTTATTGTGACTGGTCAAAGAATGACAACGGATTCTACAATATTTTATACTTAATTTCATTACCTACACCAATGGAATTATAAATGGATCTACATACAGGTCCACAGTTTTCTATTACCACAAAGTACATATAATTATCTCAAATACAATCAGCTTATTCAGTTACGCCTATTTTAAAATGGGTATCTCAGTCCAATCCAAATTTAAAGAAAAATTAGGGAGGGGCGAATGAAGTAAAATCACTGCAGATGGTGACTGCAGTCATGAAATTAAAAGATGCTTAACCCTTGGAAGGAAAGTTATGACCAACCTAGATAGCATATTCAAAAGCAGAGACATTACTTTGTCAACAAAGGTCCGTCTAGTCAAGTGTACGGTTTTTCCAGTGGTCACGTATGGATGTGAGAGTTAGACTGTGAAGAAAGCTGAGCGCCGAAGAATTGATGCTTTTGAACTGTGGTGTTGGAGAAGACTCTTGAGAGTCCCTTGGACAGCACGGAGATCCAACCAGTCCATTCTGAAGGAGATCAGCCCTGGGATTTCTTTGGAAGGAATGATGCTAAAGCTGAAACTCCAATACTTTGGCCACCTGATGCAAAGAGTTGACTCAATGGAAAAGACCCTGATGCTGGGAGGGGTTGGGGGCAAGAGGAGAAGGGGACCACAGAGGATGAGATGGCTGGATGGCATCACCAACTCGATGGACATGAGTTTGAGTGAACTCCGGGAGTTGGTGATGGACAGGGAGGCCTGGCGTACTGCGATTCATGGGATCGCAAAGAGTCGGACACGACTGAATGACTGAACTGAACTGAATGAAGACAGAAGCCATTCAAGATAAATATTTTCTGCTTTCTTATGAATCTATCAGAGCAGGATTTTCTTTTAGCAGTTTTCTCTAGTCACTCCTGTCTCCCCAGTTATATACATTAACATGAAGGCAGAAACCATATTTATTATGTTCTCTGAATAATTTCCAGCTCTTTCACGGGATGTTTTAAAATCTGAATATCTCACATTTGCTTTTTAATGGTCCAGTGTTCATGGCATTGCTATGAGAGTGACTAGCTTTTCTCTGGTAGGGCTACACAGTTTCATTTAGAAATGAGCCAGACTTCAATTCATTTGGAAGAGTTTATGAAAATTTCCATACAAACATTCTAGTGTTGTTTACTCGTGTATCTAAGTCAACATGCCAGCAAATCATCATCTCTTTACACTAACATAAACCTGCGTGGATAGAAATAAGTCAATATGAATGAATAATTCATTCACATCTTTGCTTTGCTGTCCTGTAATACTCAGGTCTCTCATTAAATGGCACCTCCAAGTCCTTCTTAGTTCACTAATGTAACCCCGTCATTCTCTCACAACCTTCTGCTTTGATCCACAGAACACTTAGCAGCAATATCTTTTGTTTTGACATTTTTCCCCCCCTGATTCTAACCAAAGCCAGCAAAGCACCATAGGAACAGAGACTGATATTTCACTAATGTATCCCCAGTACTTAAAGTATGTGGCACATAAAAGGTAACCAATAAATGCTTGTGGAATGATATGTGAGTAGATGAATCAATGTGTGAGAGAATGTAAACCTGAGAAACAAAGAAATCCATTCATGCATCCAATAAATACCCCATCTTTTTGATGCACGTTTTCTGAGCGCATGGCTTAATCCTGAAAGCATTTTGCCACCTTCCCACCCTGGCCTCTTGAGGGCACCAAACTCACCCTAAGTGTGTTAGTTGCTCAGTGTGTTAGTGCTTCAGTTGTGTCTGACTTTTTGCAACCCCATGGACTGCAGCCCACCAGGCTCCTCTGTCCATGGGATTCTCCAGGCAAGAATACTGGAATGGGTTTCCATTCCCTTCTCCAGCAGATCTTCCTAACCCAGGGATCGAACCTGAGTCTCCTGCATTGCAGGTGGATTCCTTACCCTCTGAGCAACCATGGAAGACCCCAATCTTTAGGCATTGTTAAATACTGATTTTAAAGAACATGTATATTATGATAAATGAAATAATGTGTTTTATACCAGTGGTTCTCACCTGAGTGGAGAGGGGGAGAACATGTCACAGTATCTGAAGGTGTTTTGACTTATCACAACTGGCAGGGTAGTACTGGCATCTACTGGAAGGCCAGGGATACTGATGCTAAGCATCCAACATTGCAAGAGATTGTCCCCTACACAAAGGAATTACCCAGTCCCAACTACTAAGAATTACAATGTTGTACACTATTCTCTATTCCTTGTAAGGATTCAAGGTGACACATATTTATTAGATAACTACCATATGCTAGTATCAAATTGATTTCTTATGAATAAAAAGACATTATAGATGAATTACAAGTGGATTGATTAATAGATAGTTGACTTGCCAGATGGATGGATGAAGGGGTATAGATGGGTGAATGGATACTTTACTGACACATGCATACATAAGTCAAACTACAGCAGTCATAATGCTCTGGGTAGGAGTTAAATAAACCACATGTAATTGCTAATTTCAGGACATTTAAATTCTTGTTATTCATCTTACTGCATCTCCACAGAACTTGTTCTTTTTAACAATAAAATACTGGACTGAATAGAAAGCTACTCATGAATTTGGGGAGAGACTGTATGATCATTTTGGCCTTAAATGGTAATGTTATTTGTGGATAGATTTGCTGTGAGAACTAATTACCAGATTTTAGTTAAGTGCCTCATGAAATAAATATAATAATGCCTTCTTCAAATGAAAGGCATGTGTCTCTTTCCCAAAAGTGAGAATCACTGTGACAAGTGAGAAATCCATTAACTATGTAGATGGAATCGTTCCGCATATAAGGAGGTATCAAACTGGAATCTAGGAAAAGAGTGTGAGCAGAGGCTTTTTGAAAACAGAGGCTCAAATAGTGGGAATTATACTTAGATCCCTGAACAGAAAATAAAAATTTTATTTTGCTGGAGGTCCTACATTTTACATAGCATAGCCCAAAGATCAGACTGTAAGTAGCAAAGGCAGGATTTATGAAAAAAACAAGGAGTAGAAGTAGCTTCCACCAAGTCTCCCTCATTTCCACTGTAGTATGCAGGGATCCACAGTGTATGCTTTGGAAGCACACAAACTAAAACAACACAGAGATGACCATGGCCCCTGGATACAGATAACATGCAAATTTACAGTGGGATGACATATGCAAAGTGCTAATGGTCAACCAAAAAGTCTAAGTCACTCAAAACAATTCTGCAAACTGAGGAGAAATTAAGACATTCCCAGGTAAACAAAGACTGATTTGTTGCTAGCATACATGTCCTACAAGACATATTACTGTAATTCCTACTAACTGAAATGAAATGACACTAGATGTTAACTTGAATTTACACAAGGAAATAAAGAACACCAGTAAAAGAAAATATGTAAGACATCGTATGTATTTTTGTAAACCTTTTTCTCTTGATGAAAAGATAATGGCATAAAACAATAATTATAAAACTGTATAATGGTGACCTTACATTGTATAAAGATGTAATTTGTATGACAATAACAGCACAGAGAAGAGGAACTCAAGATGGATTAAAGACTTGAGTGTAACGCCAGAGACTATAAAACTCTAAGAGGAAAATACCAGTAGAACTCTCTATGACAAATTGCAGAATTTTCTTTGACCCAAGAGTAATGAAAATAACAACAAAGATTAACAAGAGGGATCTAATTAAATTTAAAAGCTTTTTCATGCAAAGAAAACCATAAACTAGATGAAAAGACAACTTTCAGGACCAGAGAAAATATTTGCAACTGCCAAAGGATCAATCTCCAAAACACGCAAACATCTCATGCAGCTCAATACCAAAAAAATAAGAGGGGGATTCATTGGTAGCTCAGTGGTAAAGAATCTGCCTGCCAATGCAGCAGACACGGGTTCAATTATTGATCTCAAAGATCCCACCACTACTAGAGAGTGGCCCCTGCTTGCCGCAACTAGAGAAAAGCTCATGCGACAACAAAGATCCAGCATAACCAAAAGTAAATACATTTTTAAAATTAAAAAAAAAATTTTAAATTTGGGCTGCTGCTAAGTCACTTCAGTCGTGTCCCACTCTGTGCGACCCCAGAGACGGCAGCCCACCAGGCTCCCCCGTCCCTGGGATTCTCCAGGCAAGAACACTGGAGTGGGTTGCCATTGCCTTCTCCAATGCATGAAAGGGAAAAGTGAGAGTGAAGTCGCTCAGTCGTGCCCAACTCCCAGCGACCCCATGGACTGCAGCCTACCAGGCTCCTCCGTCCATGGGATTTTCCAGGCAAGAGTACTGGAGTGGGATGCCATTGGCTTCCCCTAAATTTGGGCAGAAGACCTAAATAGACATTTCTCCAAAGAAGACATACAGATGGCTAGCAAACACATGAAAAGATGCTCACCACCACTAATTATTAGAGAAATGCAAATAAAAAACACAATAAGGTATCACCTCTCACCCACCAGAATTGTCATCATTAAAAATCTGCAAACAATAAATGCTAGAGAGGGTGTGGAGGAAAGGGAACCCTCTTGCACTGTTGGAGGGAACGTAAATTGATATAGCCACTGTTCTCCATTCTGAAGAACAGAATGGAGGTTACTTTAAAAACTTAAAATAGAATGACCATATGACCCAGCAATCCCACCACTGGGCATATACCGAGAGAAAACCAAGAGCAAAAAAGACACATGAACCCCAATGTTCTATGCAACATTATTTAACAAGAGCCAGGACACTGAAGAAACCTAAATGTCCATCAACAGATGAATGGATAAAGACAGTGTGTACATATATACAATGGAACATTACTCAGCTATAAAAAGGAACAAAATTCGGTCATTTGTAGACATGCAGATGGACCTAGACTATCATACAGAGTGAAATTAATCAGGAAGAGAAAAACAAATATTGCACATTAAAAATAATTAAAACTTTAAAATATTGCACATTAAAAATTTTTTTAAATAGTGCATATGTGGAATCTTGGAAAATGGTACAGATGATCTTATTTGAAAAGCACAAAGAGAGACACAGAAATAGAGAATAAATGTATGGACACCAAGGGTGGAAAGGGGGATAGGATAAATTGGGAGATTGGGATTGATATATACATACTATTGCTACTAAATATAAAATAGATAACTAGTGAGAAACACCACCCAGTTGTGGATGTGACTGGTGATAGAAGCAAACTGACTAATCATAAAAGCAAAGTCCGATGCTGTAAAGAACAATATTGCATAGGAACCTGGAATGTTAGGTCCGTGAATCAAGGCAAATAAGAAATGGTCAAACAGGAGATGGCAAGAGTGAACGTTGACATTTTAGCAATCTGCGAATTAAAATGGCCTGGAATGGGTGAATTTAACTCAGATGACCATTATATCTACTACTGTGGGAAGGAATCCCTTAGAAGAAATGGAGTAGCCATAATGGTCAAAAACAGAGTCCGAAATGCAGTATTTGGATGCAATCTCAAAAACGACAGAATGATCTCTGTTCATTTCCAGAAGAAGAAGCTGAAGTTGAATGGTTCTATGAAGACCTACAAGACCTTCTAGAACTAACACCCCCAAAAGATGTCCTTTTCATTATAGGGGACTGGAATGCAAAAGTAGGAAGTCAAGAAACACCTGGAATAATGGGCGAATTTAGCTTTGGAGTAGAGAATGCAGAAAGGCAAAGGCTAATAGAGTTTTGCTAAGAGAACACATTGGTCATAGCAAACACCCTCTTCTAACAACACAAGAGAAGACTCTACACATGGACATCACCAGATGGTCAACACCAAAATCAGACTGATTATATTCTTTGCAGCCAGAGATGGAGAAGCTCTATACAGTCAGCAAAAACAAGACCAGGAGCTGACTGTGACTCAGATTATGAACTCCTTATTGGCAAATTCTGACTGAAATTGAAGAAAGTAGGGAAAAATCACTAGACCATTCAGGTACGACCTAAATCAAATCCCTTACCATTATACAGTGGAAGTGAAAAATGGATTCAAGGGATTAGATCTGATGGACAGAGTGCCTGAAGAACTATGGACAGAGGTTTGTGACATTGTACAGGAGACAGAGATCAAGACCATCCCCAAGAAGAAGAAATGCAAAAAAGCAAAATGGTTGTCTGGGGAGGCCTTACAAATAGCTGTGAAAAGAGAAGCGAAAATCAAAGAAGAAAAGGAAAGATATATGTATTTGAATGCAGAATTCCAAGGAATAGCAAGAAGAGATAAGAAAGCCTTCCTCAGTGATCAATGCAAAGAAACAGAGGGAAACAACAGAATGGGAAAGACTAGAGATCTCTTCAAGAAAATGAGCGATACCAAGGAAACATTTCATGCAAACATGGGCTCAATAAAGAACAGAAATGGTAGGGACCTAAGAAGCAGAAGATATTAAGAAAAGGTGGCAAGAATACACAGAACTACTATACAAAAAAGATAATCATGATAGTGTGATCACTCACCTAGAGCCAGACATCCTGGAATGTGAAGTCAAGTAGGCCTTAGGAAGCATTACTACCAACAAAGCGAGTGAAGGTGATGGAATTTCAGGTGAGCTATTTCAAATCCTAAAAGATGATGCTGTGAAAGTGCTGCACTCAATACGTCAGGAAATTTGGAAAACTCAGCAGTGGCCACAGGACCGGAAAAGGTCAGTTTTCATTCCAATCCCAATGAAAGGCAATGCCAAAGAATGCTCAAATTACTGCACAGTTGCACTCATCTCACACACTAGCAAAGTAATGCTCAAAATTCTCCAAGCCATACTTCAACAGTACGTGAACCCTGAACTTCCAGGTGTTTGAGCTGGTTTTAGAAAAGGCACAGAAACCAGAGATCAAGTTGCCAACATCCACCAGATAACTGGAAAAGCAAGAGAGTTCCAGAAAAAAACATCTACTTCTGCTTTATTGACTATGCCAAAGCCTGTGACTGTGTGGATCACAATAAACTATGGAAAATTCTGAAAGAGATGGGAATACCAGACCACCTGATCTGCCTCTTGAGAAATCTGTATGTAGGTTAAGAAGTAACAGTTAGAAGTGGACATGGAACAACAGACCAGTTCCAAATCGGGAAAGAAATACGTCAAGGCTGTATATGGTCACCCTGCTTATTTAACTTACATGCAGAGTACATCATGAGAAATGCTGGGCTGGAAGAAGCACAAGCTGGAATCAAGATTGTCAGGAGAAATATCAATAACCTCAGATATGCATATGACACCACCCTTATGGCAGAAAGTGAAGAGGAACTAAAAAGCCTCTTGATGAAAGTGAAAGTGGAGAGTGAAAAAGTTGACTTAAAGCTCAACATTCAGAAAACGAAGATCATGGCATCCAGTTCCATCACTTTATGACAAATAGATGGGGAAACAGAGGAAACAGTGTCAGACTTTATTTTTCTGGGCTCCAAAATCACTGCAGATGGTGACTGCAGCCATGAAATTAAAAGATGCTTACTCCTTGGAAGGAAAGTTATGACCAACCTAGATAGCATATTCAAAAGCAGAGACAATACTTTGCCAACAAAGATCTGTCTAGTCAAGGCTATGGTTTTTCCAGTGGTCATGTATGGATGTGAGAGTTGGACTGTGAAGAAGGCTGAGCGCCAAAGAATTGATGCTTTTGAACTGTGGTGTTGGAGAAGACTCTTGAGAGTCCCTTGGACTGCAAGGAGATCCAACCAGTCCATCCTAAAGGAAATCAGTCCTGAATATTCATTGGAAGGACTGATGCTGAAGCTGAAACTCCAATACTTTGGCCATCTGATGCGAAGAATTGACTCATTGGAAAAGACCCTGATGCTGGGAAAGATTGAGGGCAGGGGGAGAAGAGGATGATAAGAGTATGAGATGGTTGGATGGCATCACCTACTCAATGGACATGGGTTTGAATGAACTCCAGGAGTTGGCGATGGAGAGGGAAGCCTGATGTGCTGCAGTCCATAGGGTTGCAAACAGTCAGACATGACTGAGCCACTGAACTGAACTGAATGAGAACCTGCTATATAGCACATGAACTCTACTCAGTGCTCTGTGTTGACCTATATGGGAAGAAAATCTAAAAAAGAGGGGATATATCTATACATGTAGGTGATTCACTTTGCTGTATAGTAGGAACTAACATTATAAAGCTACTATACTTCATAAAAAAAATTAAAAAATAAAAAAAGATGGTACTACTTTTAAAAAAAGAAGAAACAAATAACAGGAATGCATCGGGATCTTTAATTCTTAAGTTAGTATTAATCCGATAAGTTGTTTTATGTCAGATGCTAACTGTAATCCTCAAGGCAACCACTGAGAAAATAAAAATTAAAATCAGAAAGTAGAACAAGGGAAGTAAAATGGTACACTGCCAATTATTTAACATAAGTTATTAAGGGAGGGATAAAAACAAAAATAATAGACATGTAGAAATATAGCAAAATGCTAGATGTCAATTCTACTGTATCAGTTATTACATTAGATGTATGTGGTTGAACACTAATTTCAAAGCAGAGATTGGCAATAGAGTTTAAAGAAAATTTTCCAACTATGGTGTTCAGAAGTGCATAACTTCAGATTCAAAGATGTTTATAGGCTGAAAAGAAAAGGAAAAGTAAATACCTTGGAAAAGGTAACCAAAATAGATCTTAGGTAGCTATACTGCCATTAGGCAAAATAGACTTCAAGGAAAACATTGTTACTTTAAAGACAAAGAGGGACTTTTTTTAAAATACAATGCCAGCAAGCCAACCCATCAGAAGACATAACAATTATGAACATAAATGTACCTTGCTGCTGCTGCTGCTGCTGCTAAGTCGCTTCAGTCGTGTCCAACTCTATGTGACCCCATAGACGGAAGCCCACCAGGCTCCCCCATCCCTGGGATTCTCCAGGCAAGAACACTGGAGTGGGTTGCCATTTCCTTCTCCAATGCATGAAAGTGAAAGTGAAAGTGAAGTCGCTCAGTCGTGCCCGACTCTTAGTGACCCAATGGACTGCAGCCTACCAGGCTCCTCTGTCCATGGGATTTTCCAGGCAAGATTCTCAAATACTCAAGATTAAAAATGGATGCAATGAAGAGAGAAATAGAGAGTTCGATAATAGCTGAAAATTTCAATACTTCATTTTCAATAATGGATAAAACAACTAAGCAGAAGATAAACAAGGAAATGAAAGAATCAGAAGTTTCCATGGGCTTTTGTTTGAGGACACAGAAATGGCTGAACAGAAAACTACAGAGCCACTATACCAAGACAGATCAGACCTATATATTACTAAGAGCTTTCCAGAGAAGCAAAACCAACAAGATATGTATATATGTGTAGAGTTGTAAATACAGTAATTTATTTTGAGGAATTGGTTCACACAGTTGCAGGGTTTCTTCAATCTAGTATGTGCAGAGCAAGCTAAGAGGCTGGACACTCAGCAAAGAGTTGCAGTTGAGTCTACAGGAAGACTTGCTGGCAGACTTCCTTCTTGGCATTAGATGAGGTAGACTCTATTCTGTAAAAAACTTCAACTGACTGCATGAGGCCCACCCACACCACAGAAGCCAACCTGCTTTAGTCAGTGTCTCCAATTTAAATACTAATCTAATCCAAAAAGGCTTCCAGATGGCTCAGGGGTAAAGAATCCGCCTGCAATGCAGGAGATGTGGGTTCAATGCTCGTGTCAGGAAGATCCCCTGGAGAAGAAAATGGCAACCCTCTCCAGTATTCTTGTCTGGGAAATCCCATGGACAGAGCACCTGGTGGGTTACAGTCCATAGGGTTGCAAAGAGTCAGACATTGACTGAGCATGTATGATACATCCAAAAAAATATCTTCACAGAAACACCTATAATAATGTTTGACCAAATATCTAGGCACTGTGCTTAGCCATGTGGTCACATAAAATTAACCACTACAGGCTCCAATGATAAGATAGATAAGGTGGCTAAGTCTCAGAGGGGCCCAGCACCACATATGGCTGTTGGCATAGCTGATGTCATTTTGGGCCCTTACATTTTTTTGTGTCCTTCCATAGAACCTACCTAGGACTCTGCATACATGTGACTGTACTGGGCAGTAATTCACTTCTGTTATCAAGGGCTTTGTAGTTAATAGATATGGTTTAATAATCATTAGGACCAGGTAGCTTCTATGCTGGTTAGTCCCATTAGTTTCCACACAATAATAACAATTTTCACTGACTATTCTCCCCATCCACAAAAATAGCTATCCATTCATAAATCTAGACTTAAGAAAGCATGTCCTGTTTTCTAGCACCTATTCTTAAACCCTAGGTTAACAATCAAATTGGCCCAGTGGCCTCAAGGCAGTGTGGAATGCAGCTGCCAATGCTTCCAGATCTTTGTCCGCCAATCCCATCCTGTGCCTAAATTACCCTATAATAACTGAGTGCCTCATTATTCAGTCTCACCAGACATGCCCAGTTTGGTGGGCACTTTTTGTTCCCAGTGTTCTCCAACACACCACTTAACGAGACTTAAGGTGGACAATCAAAATCAGAGGATTTCTGGTCCCTCACAATGCAAAATAACCAGTAGAATCAGTTTACCAGCTTCATAATTTACAAGATGCTGGAATGTTGGTCATGACTGTGTGATTTAGATATTAAATACTAGTCACGGGGCAGGATGGTAAAACCAAGAAAGGAACCATAAGACATCAGTACCATTCTTCTAAAATGGAACAAACCTGTATATATTAGCAACAGTTTTTCAGAAAAACAGAAGCAAAAAGATATGTATATATGCATCAGTTCAGTTCAGTCGCTCAGTCGTGTCCGACTCTTTGTGACCCCATGAATTGCAGCACGCCAAGCCTTCCTGTCTATCACCAACTCCCGGAGTTCACTCAGACTCACGTCCATCAAGTCGGTGATGCCATCCAGCTATCTCATCCTCTGCCGTCCCCTTCTCCTCCTGCCCCTAATCCCTCCCAGCATCAGGGTCTTTTCCAATGAGTCAACTCTTCACATGAGGTGGCCAAAGTACTAGAGTTTCAGTTTCAGCATCAGTCCTTCCAGTGAACACCCAGGACTGATCTCCTTTAGGATGGACTGGTTGGCTTTCCTTGCAGTCCAAGGGACTCTCAAGAGTCTTCTCCAACACCACAGTTCAAAAGCATCAATTCTTCGGGGCTCAGCTTTCTTCACAGTCCAACTCTCACATCCATACATGACCACAGGAAAAACCATAGCCTTGACTAGATGGACCTTTTTTGGCAAAGTAATATCTCTGCTTTTCAATAGGCTATCTAGGTTGGTCATAACTTTCCTTCCAAGGAGTAAGTGTTTTTTAATTTCATGGCTGCAATCACCATCTGCAGTGATTTTGGAGCCCAGAAAAATAAAGTCTGACACTGTTTCCCCATCTATCTGCCATGAAGTGATGGGACCAGATGCCATGATCTTCGTTTTCTGAATGTTGAGCTTTAAGCCAACTTTTTCACTCTCCTCTTTCACTTTCATCAACATATAGGTATATATATTTATTTTGAGAAATTGGTTCACATTGGGAGATTGAATTGACACATATACACTAGTGCTATGAATATAAAAGATAACTAATGAGAACATACTCTATAGCTCAGGGAACTCTACTCCGTGCTCTGTGGTGTGAGCCCTTTAAATGCACTCATGGAGTCATGTAAATTCCCAGGCTCCTTGGCAATTTCTTGGAGAGGAGAAGTTCTAACAGGACTGACTCCAAAATACTGAACAATTAATAAGGTGACTAAGTTACTCAAAACAATTAAGTTTTTATAGCCTGAACACTACTGAAATTTTGGATGGATATTTCCTTGCTGTGGAAAGATGCCCTGCTCATTCTAAAATATTGAGGAGAATCGTTGACATCTGAACCACAAGACCAGTAACACCCTTCCTCTTCTCCCAAAATGTGACAATCAACCATCTCTCCAGACATTGTCAGATGCTCCCTGATAGGCAAAATCACTCCAGATGAGAACCACTAGGTTAAAGAAGGTGATATTCTTAATTGGAAAATTTTCTGGCCAACAGTTTTACATAAAGTGTGTGTATCTGTGTACATTTGTGCATATGTCTACCATCTCTGTGTATGTCTCTGTGTCTGTATACATCTGTGTATGTCTCTGAAATCTGTGTGTATACATCTCTGTGTACACCTGTTCATCTTTGCATGTATGTGTGTGCATGCATGTATGAGTGACGGGGAGGAGAGACACTAACTAATTGTTATTGTTTAGTCGCTAAGTCGGAGAAGGCAATGGCACCCCACTCAAGTACTCTTGCCTGGAAAATCCCATGGACGGAGGAGCCTGGTAGGCTGCAGTCCATGGGGTCGCTGAGGGTCGGACACGACTGAGCGACTTCCCTTTCACTTTTCACTTTCATGCATTGGAGAAGGAAATGGCAACCCACTCCAGTGTTTTTGCCTGGAGAATCCCAGGGACGGGGAGCCTGGTGGGCTGCCATCTATGGGGTCGCACAGAGTCGGACACAACTGAAATGACTTAGCAGTCGCTAAGTTGTTTCTGACTCTTTTGCAACCCCATGGACTGTAGCCCACCAGGTTCCTCTGTCCATGGGATTCTCCCGGTAAGAATACTGGAGTGGGTTGCCATTTCCTACTCAAGGGGATCTTCCTGACACAGGGATTGAACCCACATCTCCTGCTTGACAGGCAGATTCTTTACCACTGAGCCACTTGGGAAGTCTACACTTGCTAATAGTTAACTCCTAAAACCAGGGAGAAAAAAGACTACCATTTGTAACACATGAGAAAACAGTAAGTATTAAACTAACCATCCAACACCTGAAAGTTCTTGTAGTTCATTTCTTTATCATTCCCTGATCCCGCAAAGAAATAGTCATTTAGTTGATGATTTTATAGTTATAGTTTAGACTATTTTATAGTTATAATTTAGTCATTTATAGTCAAGGTGATAGTTTTTTTTTTTAATTTTATTTTTAAACTTTACAAATTGTATTAGTTTTGCCAAATATCAAGGTGATCGTTTTTATTACCCTCTAACTCTAGCCTCTTGTGCCATTCTTGTATGCTTGCCTTTTGACAGCTTAAAGCTGTATTTCTCAGATTCTGCTTGCATGTAGTAAATATACCAAAAGCAGTTGTCAACCAGCTTTACCAGTAATGAAAATACTGTCAACATTTCTTATCTATTTTGGAGGTTCTCCAGTTTGCCATTAATGATAAAATGATTTGCCATAAATTATTTTCTAAGACTGATTTTCAATTTTCTAGATAAATTTTGTTAGAAAACAGTTTATGTATCATCCATGTCAACACAACATTCTGTTGAAAAAAATACTGGAAAATATCCCATTCTTTTACATACAAAATGTCTTCACTATTGCTGAAATTAAAATAAATATCTTAGTCTATGTGTGGCATATAGACCAGTATAGTCCTATTGTCATTTCTCTTTTCTTTTTGTTCAGTGGAAATCTGATTTTATCCCAACCTGAGCATAATCAGCAGTTTAGGAAAAAAAGTGGACTATGTGGGGAAAAAAAGACTATTTTTATGCAATGCTTTTATACTCAGTAGGGGAAAAAAAAAAAACTATTTGCCAAGTAAAGGCATTAACACATCTTCAAGGGACTTCTCAAGTTCAATTTTTTCCCCCTGGCTCAGCATTTCATTTTTACAGCATCTATTAATCAAGTCTAAGAGCCTTAAATCCCCAATCCCTACTTAAGATTATTTCACAACTGCTGTCCTCTTCTCCCTTTGTCTCTATCAGTGTCTTCCTCTTTCTCTATTGTTTTACCTCAGCTCTTCACCCTACTCCTTCCATCATCCCAATTCTCCATCCTTTCAGCACAGCAGCCATCAATTTCCAAAACCATACAAGGACTAACATTTATACTTTCAAAGGGAATTCACTAAGTAATGAAGATTGTTTAAGAAATGTCAGGAAAAAATGGATCACTCCAGGATTTAGAGCAACCAGCCCCAACTGGAGAGGGAAAAATGGAAAAAGATGACTAAATTTATCTTTGTTATTTATTGTATTTGAATATCAAAACTCACAGTTAATCAGGAAAGAGACCAGCTATAGTAAATAGCCCCCCTTCAATGAAAATAAACATTTTAAGAAGCTAAATGTATGCAAAATATATGTAAGATTAAAAAAGAAAAACAGTAGGATGATGAAGGGAACCAGGTATAATCTCCACTGAAAAATCTGTTTTTTTTTTTCTTCACTAAAGTGGAAAGTCACAGGTAAGTGATTGGCTATTTTCTTCCCTGTCCTCATCCATAAAAGTAACTGAAAAATTGCTAAGGATCTAAAGGTCAAACATCATTAATCTATCTTTTTCTCAGATAGTCATCATAATTCTGAATGTTGTTATTGTATAGGTCTATTTTATGCATGTCCCCTTAAGAATACGAAGATCTGGGCATAAGAGATACACAGAGAAGTCAGAGTAATTCCAAGCTTAAAATCATTTAAAAGGCAAACTTCTACCTGGAAACCAAACACCCTGCCTTTTCTTCCTTAACAAGACTCAAACTAACATTTCTTTCTTTGTTCCTATCCTTGATAGAGTTCAGATACTAAAACATTACTTTCTGTCTGAGATTTGCAGACTGCTATTTATAACGTTGTAAAATACCCCCTTTTATCGAGTAACTGTGTGTGTACCTCTGCAAGCAAATGATCTATTCCTCAGGTCCAGTATCCCAAATCTACCATTATAGTTCTTGAATTGACATAAAATTGCTTTCAAATGCGATTTCTACTCATCCTTTTTATAGATATGGTTAAAAAAAAAAAAAAGCAAATCAAAAAGGAAAACAGGTTAATTTTATGCCAATCACGAAACCTGGTGACAGGTGTTGCCATATGTTGCGACAAGATCTCCTGGCCATGGGTCATTGCTTTGAAAGCAACTAACGAATGGCTTGCAGTACTGTGACACGCAGAATGGCCCCCTGGGATCTCATGCAAAGATCTCATGACGGGTGTGAAATTAACTCGTGGCATCATGCTATTTTCCAAACATGACAGCTCCCAGATCAGTATCCAGTTAGCGCAGTGGGGACTGAAGGAGGAACTTCGACATCTAGTAAATGATTTCAGTGGAGTCCCCTGTGAGCCTTAAGAAGAAACATCCCCAGAGAGAATGTCTAGAAAGGTTAAAATCATAGAAGGCAGTGGGCAAATACATTAAGTTAAGCAAAGTAACTCTGTCTGGGACAGCCTCATAATTTCAATTTGCTTTCTGGACTAATTTTCACAAAGATAGATAAAGTACTCAGTATTATAATTTTGAAGAGCTCTTTATTTCTTCCTTGAATTAGAACAAGAGATTCAGTCATGAGTTGAGGAAGTACTGAAGTGACCACGCTTCCTCCCAACACCCCACAAGTGTGCAAATGAACATACACAGAAACACACTTCTCTGCCACATGGAGTAAAACATAAATGCTGACACTGGAACTTTCATAATTTTATGTGCAAAAGTAAAATCTCTAGACAGTAGGAGTAAAACTTTGTTACAGAAAATAAAGATGCTAAAAGAACAAAGTGAAACACTCGCATTATGTAATAAATGAATGTGTCACAGCTTTACTCTTCTGACTTCTGAGTTAATTCCCTTTCCTACATCAATTTCAAATGTCATATCAAAGATAACAGGTGGAAATGGGCAAATATGGAGTAAGAAGAGTAAGCAAATTCAGCATTTAGAAATACAGCCATCTAAACACAGTATTTATTTTCTTTGAATTTCCAATACAAAACAACACTTTTTGCATAATGTTGATAGTATTTTTTAAACAAACAAAACCATAGGCACAGTAACTTGTTTGAAATGCAAGCAATGTTTGGTCTTAAAAGCATAAAAGGAATGCATGAATGCCAATGTAGTAGAGAGTGAGAAATTACATGGGATTGAATGCTATGTTCTTTGGCCAACAGGCAAATTAAGTGTATCAATATAATGTGTGTGTACAAATAGAGACCATTAAAATCTGGTTTCACAATCTGGGCACTAGTTATTAATTCCTATTTATTCATTTATACTTTTTAAAAATTTAGATTTAAAAAGTATAAATGAATACTTTTATAGATGAATCTAAATTTTCCTCAGAATTACTTTTTGATCCTAGCATGTGGACATTACCATTTAATTCTAGGACTGGGAAAATACCTTACGTATCAAATAATAACCTTCAATTTCTAAGCAGATGTTTAATACATTTTAAGAAATAAAAATGTAACCCCTTACAAACAATTTCCTTGAATGGCTATATATGTAACAAACACTATATAATACATACTATGTGCTCGGGACTATTCTAAGAACTTTATAAGAAATTCATTTAATCTTAATACAACAATCCAGTGAGGTATGCATTATTATTATTTCCAACTTTTGGATGAGGTTATCATGGAAGCAGAGTAAGTCATGTAAAACATGTCTAGGGACCTCCCTGGTGGCCCAGTGGTCAAGAATCCACCTGCCAACGCACAGGGCATGAGTTCACTCCCTGGTCCAGGAAGAGCCTACATGCGGCAGAGCAACTGAGCCCGCGTGCCATAGCTACTGAGCCCACACTCTGCAACAAGGGAAGCACTGCAATGAAAAGCCTGTACAACACAACTACAGTGTAGCCCCCGCTGACCACAACAAGAGAAACCCTAGGCAGCAACAAAGACCCAATGCAAGCAAAGATAAATAAAACAAACAAAAACATGTCTACAGTTAATCTCCAGAATGCTCTACAACTGAACCAAAATCTAGACTTTAAAAAAAAAAAATGTTGTAATTGCAAGGTAACTGTGTAACAATGTTGTGTTGATTTCTGCATTGCAACAGTTTGAATCAGCCTCTGGATTCTCCCTCCTACTCCCCACCCTATCCCACCTCTCTAGCTTGTGACAGAGCACCAGGTCGAGCTCCCTGTGTTATAAAGCAAATCCCCATTGGCTATCTCGATTACAAACAGTAATGTATATGTGTCAATGCTACTCTCTCTTAATTGATCACACTCTCTTCTTCCCCTGCTTTGTCTGCAAGTCTGTTCTCTATGTCTGCATTCCTGTTGCTGCCCTTCAAACTGGTTCTCAGTACCATTTGTCTATATTCCATATATATGTGTTAATATACAATATTTGTCTCTTGACTTACTTCACTCTGTATAACAGGCTCTAGGTTCATCCACATCACTAGAACTGACTCAAATTCGTTCATTTAAGGCTGAGTTAATACTCCATTGCATACATGTACCACATATATCATCGTTTGATGAACATGTAGGTTGCCTCCATGTCCTAGCTATTGTATATAATGCTTCAATGAATACTGGGAAATAGGCATCTTTAGGAATTGTGGTTTTCTCAAGGTAGATGCTCAGTAGTGGGCAGAATCCAGACTCAAGTTCAGAGTCCAGTAGGTCTTCAATTCTGACTACTAGTTTTTAGAACTTGAATTACTTTCTTGAACTTTCAAATTCAGTTTCTTTTCACTATAAAAAGGGAGTAATTTAAAAGGTTAAGTGAGATACAATATAAAATTCTTTGAAAATGGCTAGGCACACAATATGTATATTCAATTAACAGTATCTTTATATCATTGCTAATGTTTAAATTTCACACACATCCTTTTATATAAGCTTGTCTTTATACAAGTGTTCCTTTCAGACTAAGAACTACCTGTTTGAATAGTAGAAATGGCCTTTTTTCAACTTCAGGAAATACAGTTTTCTCATTATAAAACATTAAGTTTATTAAATGCCCCATTCAACAGTCTTATGAATACAGAAAAAAATAGACTATTGGGAAAAAAGGCAACACAGATAGTCTCCAGGTGTCTACTGTTCCCTGGTTATGACATCATGTAAGCCATCTGTGCTCTCTGCAGATACTAATTCTACACAGCAACTATAGCAATTCATAAGATATGTTTCTTATGATGGAGATGAAGCAAATCTGGACCCACTCTTGCCTTTAATACACATTAACAGAAATAAAGTAATATTGTGGAAGTTAAAAGCACTCACAACATAGGAGATTTGTTTCTGTTCTCCAATGACAGATTTATGTTCTCAATCTGACCAATGAATAGTAAGTTTAAATAACAAATTCTTTTAAGATAGCAGAATATATTCTTAGGATATTAATGTGATATTACATAATCAGTCATGCAGTGAGCAAGAACCAGGCACAGCCCGGCCAATCAATAGGTAAGTAACCTTGGGCTCACTGATCCTGTCTGAAAGTGAAAGTCGTTCAGTTGTATCCAACTCTGAGACTCTATGGAATAGTTCATGGAATTCTCCAGGCCAGAATTCTGGATTGGGTAGTCGTTCACTTCTCCAGGGTTATCTTCCCAACCCAGGGATTGAAACCAGGTCTCTGGCATTGCAGGCAGATTCTTTACCAGCTGAGCTACCAGGGAAGCCCTATCCTGCCTGCTCTCCCAGAAAGAGGCAGTTTAATTATTAGCAATATGTGGAATGACCCCACCCAGCACCCACTGTGTGCATAGTGCCATGCTAGACACTTAAGATACAATGGTGAGCAAAACCAGCCTGGAGCCCATTTTAACAGAAGGTACTATCTAAATTGCTTAGTTAGAAACTGGAGATATTGCTTGTCTCATTAAAATATCAATGAAAAGTTATATGGTTCAGTAGAATGATAAATGAAGATGCTACAAGGATCACAATGGTTTATACAGAAAACATAAGAAAATAAATATCAATCTTTCTTGCACATTAGCAACTGGATAAATCCTCATATAAATGAAAGAAACGCAGAGGAAAAACTGTGCATTGACTGAAGCACAATATAGCTTGTAATGTCCCATACTGGGAGAAGATTTTTTTAAATTACAAATGTCTTGCTGCTGCTGCTGCTAAGTCACGTCAGTCGTGTCCGACTCTGTGCGACCCCATAGATGGCAGCCCACCAGGCTCCCCTGTCCCTGGGATTCTCCAGGCAAGAACACTGGAGTGGGTTGCCATTTCCTTCTCCAATGCATGCAAGTGAAAAGTGAAAGTGAAGTCGTTCAGTTCTGTCCAACTCCCAGCGACCCCATGGACTGCAGCCTGCCAGGCTCCTCAGTCCATGGGATTTTCCAGAAAAGAGTACTGGAGTGGGGTGGATACTCTTTAAAATGGCCACAAATATTCTATTTAAAATTTGAAACCCATGGTAAAGGTGAATCTAAAACTAAGTAATGAGCTGTTTACAGTAAAAGGGAGCTATTGGTAGTGAGTATGTCAGCCTACCTTACACTAGAGTAAAAATAATAATAAATTTCACCAGAAATTTTTTTTCCAGTGCCTGGATTTAGAAGATTGTGAGTTGTTGAACTTTAAAATCAGTTCTTTCCTCATTTAATTGAATAATGCATCCGATGGTGCATGCGTGCTCAGTGGTGTCCAACTCTTTATGACCCCATGGACTGTAGCCCACCAGGCTCCTCTGTCCATGGAATTTTCCAGGCAATAATACCAGAGTGGGTTGTCATTTTCTCCTCCATGGGATATTCCTGATCCAGGAATTGAACCCACATCTCTGGCATCTCCTGCACTGGCAGGCATATTCTTCACCACTGAGCCAGGAAGGCCTAGAGAAAATAAGCCACCTGGGAAGTCCCATATTTGAATAGTGGCTTTATTTATTCTGCTAGGCTAAAGACAGCTTTAGTTGTCTTAATAGTTTTGCATATTAATTTGAGTACGTTTTAACCTAGGCAAACTCATTTACATTGGGATAGTAATATATCTGAATAGTACCCAAAATGTATGTGTATGTGTACATGTTTTATAGGGATCAGAAATGCCACGTGAGACAGTACTCTGTCCAGATTTGTTCTTTCCAAAATGGCAGTTGCTAGCCACATGCTGTGATTTACATTTACATTAATTACACTGAAATAGAATTAAATATTTAGTTTCTCAGTCACACTAGTCACACTTCAAGTACTCGACAGCCACATGTGGTTTCAGGCTAACATATTGGATAAGGCAGATATAGAACATTTCTATCACTGAAGAAAGTTCTATTGAGCAGATCTGCTATGGACATTCACGTATTTTCATCTGTCCATTATTTCTTGCCCATTCATTTTTGATTCTTCATACCACAAATGTTGATCAAGTACCTACCATATACCCAGCCCAGGGCTAAGCCATGGGACACAGTGATAAGCAAATAAAGATATTGTCCAAATTACCATGGAGCTTACATTCATACAGGGTAAAAGACATTAACAAATCACACGAATAAAGACAAGATTGAAAATATGCTAAGTGCAAAGGAGGAGGGAAGGAGTGCTATTTAGAGGGAGGAGATGGATGCACCCAGCAAAAATGACTGATGAAGTGACAACTGAATTGAGATCAGGGAGAATGTGCAGCTGTGCAAAGAGGCAAGATCGTGTACAGGGCACAGGTAGATGAGCACGTGCAAAGGCTCTGTGGTCAGGAAGGCCTGGAGAAAATGAGGGTAAAGGTCAGTGAATGGGAGTTGGTGAAGGGTGGGGGCGGGGGGTGGTACTGTGTTCCCAGTTGAGCCTGCAAGTTAGTTAGGTTGACATGACTGAAACTTTGTAAACTGTGTAAAGAGCTGGTCTTCATCCAAGATAATCGGAAGCAATCTTAAGGAACAGAAAGTAAGTTTAAGCAGAAAGATGGTACGATCAAATTTCTATTTCAGAAAGAATCTCTGGGTAGAGTATGAAAAACTACCATATGGGCAAGACTAGATAGGAGTAGTTAGCAGACACATCGGTGCATATTATCATCTGCCACCTGCCACCTCAAGTTTAAATATAGGCAGGCAGACTATAATTTAAACATAAGAAGCATTCAAAAATTTAACTGTTTAAGTATGAAACCTTTAGCTAGTATGCTTAGCTAAATTTTTGAAGGATATTATAATAGAAAACATAAACCTAATATCAAACTCATGAAGATGATAATTTCCTAACATATACAATTTCATCCATCCACAGAGACAACAGCAGAGAGAAGCAACAGGGAATAATGTGAATGTGCTGAATTTAGTCCCAACAAGTATTGCTGAGGCTTAATGGCAAAACAGTAAAGGTCCAGAGAAGACCCAGCTCTTGAACAAGATTAAAGGAGATGATGGGGGCTAAGGAAAAAATAATGAAGTTTGGGAGTGATCACTACCTCCAAGAAATTCAAAAGTTTAAATACTTGTGAAAAAAAGGCTGCCAAACTAAAACATATTAATTCAGGTTCTTGGATGAGGAATTCTGAATGGGGTCACAAGAGAAGCAATCTCTTATTGGCCATGAAAAAGCCGCTAAGCAAATTCCAGCTTGGTACGCTCAGTGATACCAAAGAGACTGAAAAAAAGCACAGGACTTCCATGAAGCATTTGATTTACTATGATCTCCTCACTGTTCCTAGGATACATGCCAAACTCTCTTTTCTAGAGTCTTTGCAGATGTTCTTCCTCTTACTTCAATGGCTCCTTCCCAGATACTCACATAGCTACACTTCCTTCCCATCTCTAATCTGATGTAACCCCTTCAGAGCGGCCTCCCCAGACTACACAAGAATATAATAGTGGCCCACATCCCTGCTTTTACTTCTCATAAAAAGAAATATCACCATCCGACACTTCATCTCTTCACTGGTTTGGCTGTTAGTTTTTTCCCTAGCTTAGACTATAACTCACATAAAGGGAGAAATTTGTCTTATTCATCTCTGTATCCCCAGTACCAACAGTCAGGCAGTCATAGGAGTTCAGTAAGTACTGGGTGAATGAATGAGTGAATGAATGGGAGGATGAATCAAGTCACAGTACGAATCCAGCAGTCAGTCATCTTTGTAACGCTTATCACAAAATGTGCCGACTGCTACTTTGAACTAGTTCAGAAAACTCTTGCCTGATTTTGCAATGTCTTTGCCACAATGTGAACAACTCCACAGCCTTTCTAGTTATGAGCATGAAAAGTTTCCCTTGCCTTAGGCTTCTTGCAATTTAAAGTGTCATGGTTAAACCACTAACTTCCGACATTAGCTACCTGAGGGAAGAATCAGTGTCTAACTCATCTTTCTATGTCCACACATCCAAAACACAGTGTCTTGTAATGAAAGGAGCTTGTCTTCTTGAAATGTTTCTGAGAGGAAAAGTGCCATGGGAAAATGAAAGAAGGCTTGAAATTTATGAATTAAAAATACATCCCTTACTATACCTAAGACTTTGAAGAAGACCATAAAGTCTATATCGATAGGGGTAAAAACAAACTTATGAGTTGGAACTACATTTATCACTACCCCTAGAGTTTGGAATAGTACAAGAGTACTCACAAATTTCACAGAAAAACAAGGTTATCAGAGAAATAAAACACCTATAGCAATAAATAAATACATTCTGATGCTTTGAAAAGAATAAATTTCCCCAATATTTTTGGCATTGCTATACATTCTTGTAAAATAATATGTTTTAAATAACAGTAGCAATATTATGGTAAAGTTAACAAAATGACAATTTTATAGTAATTAATAGGTATAAGAATTTAATGTTTTTATGGAAACTGGTAAAATTATTTATGTCTATATTATTTACAAATATAGAAATTTCACTTACCCAATTCTGTTGAAATTTTGCTATGTTGCAGAAACTGTCTATATACGATTTCACAGTGAGCACATATCAAAACAGTATTTTATCACAATGTGATTTTTAATAGCTTGAGATATGACTACCAAATAGATATGTCACAAAAACATGATCTTCATTTAACATGAAAGATGACTTTTCATAAGAGTGCTTCGAACCCAGCATATGTATGAAAGGAAGAACCATGGTGCATACCCAACACCCAATACTCTCAACCACATTCATCAATGTTCACTTTGATTTCCCTTTCCTGTCTCCATTGCTCCTCTGAATCTCTTTGTCAGATAACATTATCATACATTTCCTGATTTCCACAGTGGAATGAAAATACCAGCCTTTGCAGCTCTGCATCTCTCGATTTCTATTTATGGCAATGTCCATTCAAAATTTAAAACTGTAACAGTTTCTCCACCCTCACAAATTCCTTGTATTTCATCTCATGGCAATTTCTCCTTGGTAAGCAGTCTTCCATAATCTCCCCGTCAACCACTCTGCCTATTACTAGGAAAAAGAAAATTAGTGGGCACAAGGGGTCTACATGCAGGGAAAATAAAATAGAGGAGGCCTCATGGAGCTCTCTAGACTAGTTGTGACTGGTTGATCAAGGATTCTTACCTCAGTTGGAACATTAGCCTGAAGTGATTTTATTTTTTTCCTTCAAATGTTGCTTTCAACTTGGTTTTGCCAAATCCTCCATTCCCACCATTCTACGCTATTTTATTCCATAAGACTCAAGTCACTGTTTATCACTAAGTATCAGGCTGATTTAAAATACTCCCTTCCTCACTATTTTTGGCCATAACTATGCTGAAAGGAGTTGGAATGAGGAGAGCAATGTCATCACTTCTTTTATCCACTTATCTCTCTAGCATCCTGGAATTAGAACCCACTCGTACAGCCTGGATCTTCAGTTGGATCAGCTCCTGTGCAGTCCCCAGCTCCCACCTCTACCCAGCTTCCACCCATAACTGCAGGGCCCAGAGCATCTTGCTCCTGTTGTTGCTGCTCTGAGAAAACCCCTAGGTGAGGTACCAGCAAGACAGCTGGAGCCCAGATACTTAATACCAGGTCTGCTTGATAGACAGGACATTTCAGGCACTCCTGCTGGGCCCAATGGTGAGAGTCTGGGCTGCTCTACTGGCCAACACGACTTTCTCCTTCCACTTTTCTTCTGCCCTGCTCACATCAGCATAAGAAGTCATCACTGATTCAGGTAAACAGGGAACAAACTGCCAGGTTCCCATCTTTCAGGCACATCAATCTGTGCTAATGTTTCACTGGACTCCTTCCCTGACATTGCAAAGGGAAAAGAGAATCCCCTCTTACCACCAACAATGAACATGGCACAAAGCCAAAACATTTCAAAGAGCCACTCTCACCTTCCTGGCCCCAATTCTTTCTGTGTAGAAGAAACTGGGCAGCTAAGGTAATGGTTGGGGTAATCTGGCTTCTTTGAACTCTTGAGAAACCCCTGAGTGGTATCCTAGTGTGACCAAGCAGGACCCTGTGAGGCCATCCCAGAATAGACTCCCCACCCATGTCCTCCACCTGCCTTTTGTCTGTTTAAAAAAAAAAAAAAACTTTAGCCAAAGAATAAATTCAATCCGAGAAGTGAGAAAATGCAGAAAGAAAGGAAAACAGTCAAGCAAGACAAAATACTTCAGCCATTAAACAAAGGTGAAGACGTTTAGTTCTTCCTCAAGGACTATAGACAATATTCTGAGCCACGTGCTTTAGCTGTTTTGCAGATACCGAAACCCAGAACAGGTGGAAGAAGTTAACTGTATGCTGCTCACAAGCACGCAGACCCCAGACCAGCTGGATGCAGAAGGTTGATGATTAATGATGCTGACTCCCATGTCCCTCACCACCAGCCAATCAGAAGCATGTCCATGAGCTGATCTCACCCTGCTCTGTGAATACTGTCAGACTCCTCACTACCCTCTCCAGGGTGGGGCACACATTTAGGAGGGGTTTAGGTTGCTGTGACCCCCTTTGCTTGGCACAGCAATAAAGCTGTTCTTTCCTACTCCACCCAAAACTCTCTCCACGTTTCTATCAGGCACCAGTGAACAAAGGCCAAGTTTCAGCAACGCTAGGCTCATCTCCGATTTGGGCTGTGAGTTCTACCTACCAATTTGAGAGCAACCACAGCAAAAAAAAGAAAAACACAACATCTCACTCAATACTCCTTTAAGACTCATTAGCAGAGAAGTCTAAATTAGGTTAATTTTTGGCCATCACCTTAATCGCTTTTGTCTTTAAACCCTGTGTTCTATAACATTTCAAGAGGAGCAGAGTGAATTGTTTCCTAAAACTGAGTCCTACTAATGAACACAGCATCTAAATCCAAACCCGCCTAACTCCAAATATTATTTTTTAGTTGTTTTCAGTGTGCTAAATAAAATTAAGATTCATAACTGCGTCTGAATAATTATTAAACTTTGCAACATATATTTATGGCATGTATAACAATCTTGGGTAAAGGGAAAGGAACATGTATAAACAATTCCAGTAATTATGAAATTGAATCCAAAGCACCAACTAGTCATCATTGAAAATACTTTTTCATATCACTGCTATGGCTTCTAGAAAATCTTATACTTTATTTTTGCGAAATTAGTGTTTGACTCACTGTTTGAGATAAAACAAAACATAGATGCTTGTGGAATATACTGAAGATCTGCATGCAAACAATTAAATCTATTGAACAGGTGTTGGGACAAAACACATTTAGAGCAAGCACAAACAAAAAACGTGACAATGTCAACAAATATGAATTGAATAAACTACCAGCTGTGATTAAAAACCAAACAAGTTTTTGCCATAGGAAAGATATACCATTTTAAAATTGACCATCACCAGCGCAACTGACCAAACTCATGATCAGTTGAGAATACTGACAAAAGCATTTCTATGAAAATCGTTAGAACTTCTTATGAAAGTGTGTTCAATTTGCTTTTATTGTTTTATCAGAATTATTTCATACTTTAAATTTTCTTAACAAAGTATCTCTTAAATCAGAAGTTACCAGCAAATGATATTATATTTAGCGTTTTTCTTGAGTTTTATACAACTCAATGGAGAAAATCAACATGAATCTGGCCTTGCCTTTGAGATGCACAGTAGAACTTAACTAAGTGTTAATGTTAAATCACTGAAGATCATGAGTATAATATGTATAACGTGATTTTAGAATCTCAAGAGAGGAAACTTTACAGATGGGATATATTTAAATTTTCTTTTGGCAAAATAAAAAAATTTAAATTCTCATAATTTAAGGTAATATCAGCCACTGGAAACTTCAAAACACTAAAAGTTCTTAGGAAGTGAATACCATTTTAAGGAGAAGTAAATAAAAACTAAAATATGAACATAAAGTAGAAGAAAATGAATAATTCCAACCTAAGGCCTAAATCTCCTCATAGTGGTTAATTAGGATTTTACGCAAAGGAAGTTGCTACCAGGCCAGAGAAACAAATTCTCATTATATTTGGAGCCACGAATCATGAGGGAAATGATAGCATGAAGCTTCTTAGCGTAATTTTGAGAAGAGATCTTGCTACCAAGTAAATCTGCCTTAAAAATGGTATCACTTATTTTCTTCAGTTGTTTTATAGGTATTTGTTTAAAGCCTGATGTATACAGGGAAGGGGCACAAACTAACAAAAGCATAGGATCCTTACCACTGTGAAATATGAAAAACATATCGCAAATAGCAGATGAAGGCAAGGAAGCACACTCACCAATATGAAAAATAATGAGGACAAATTATGCTGGTAAAAGCTATGGAGGTGTAGACCCGTGATTAAGTCACCAACCATCTTCCCGCAGACTTAGTTCCTAGCATTTCAAGTAAGGGGGAAGTGAGATGATTTCCTGGATGTCTCAGTCTGTTCAGTCTGTCATAGCAGTACCGTAAACTGTGTGGCTTATAAACAACAGAAATTTATTTCTCACAGTTCTGGAGGCTGGGCAGTAGTCCAAGATGAAGGCGCTGGCAGATTCAGCGCCTGGTAAGAACGCTCTTCAGAGTCACAGGCGGTGGTCTTCTAGCTGGGCTCTCAGGGCGGAAGGGGTGAAGGGCTCTGTGGGGCTCTTTTAGAGAGGCTCTAATACCATTCCTGAAGGCTCCACCCTCAAGTCCTAATAGCCTCCCAAAGCCCCACCTCCAAACACCATCTCGCTGGAGATTCAGCTTCAACTTAGCAATGTTCAAGGAGTCACAAATATTCTCATTCTATAGCACCAGACCCTAAGAGAATCAGGGAACAGCTTTGGTTAATAACTACTGTTTTAAGAACTACTGTTGTGATCATATGAATGGTAAACAACTGTGTCTTGCAGGGCCCTAGAGTAGTGCCCTGAAGTGTTGCTTCACTGATTTAAGAACCTCCCTCCCCACCTGAGAGCTTCAGGGAGCCGCACTGTGCTCACAGGTGTTCCGGGACTATCCCATTTGCTGTTAGTTTATTTGTTCTAAGTGGAAATCACACTATCTCTCATCCTAACTTCTCAATGCATGAAACCTTCACAATTTCTCTAAGGTAGGTTGCCACTGAGGAGGGAGCCACATACACCCACCACCCCCGAGTGTGCCATTTCGCCTTGTGGATTTCTTCCAGATGAAGCCAATTAAGACCCAGCAGACTCAGGTAAAGCTTTTTGCCTAAATGGCAACCCACTCCAGTACTCTTGCCTGGAAAATTCCACGGAGGGAGGATCCTGGTAGGCTACAGTCCATGGGGTCGCAAAGAGTCGGACACAACTGAGCGACTTCACTTTCACTGCCTATAAAAATTTAGATAGAGGGTCTGTACCTAGAAGAGACCTATTATCAGAGATAATATTTATATCTGGAAGACATATCTGCATGGCAGGGCAAACATCCGATTACCAAACATGCTCTTCTCACCTGCCTGTGGATTGGCTTCTACATTTTTGAAGCCCAAGTCTCCTACCCCCATCTCCTTAACTCAAGATGGTATATAAGCCACAAGTGACTGACTGACCTTGAATCTCCTATTTTTCTTTCTTTCTTTTCTTTTTTATGGAGCTCCCTGAATCCAAAATTAAGTTTGTTTTTCTTCTGTAGCCTGTCTCATGTTAATTTAATTATTAGACCAACCAAAGAACCCAGAAGAGAAGGAAGGAGAAGTTTTGCACCCCATCAGAAAGCAACCATCTCTCCTAATGTTACTGGTGCCAAAGCCAGAGCTTAACATTTTTACAAATAAAGAGGGGTTGTGCCAGCCTGCATATCAAGGAAAGGGACTAATTCTTCCATAAGTTCCATCAACTCCAAGACATCCCAAAGAAACCTACAATCTGAGTAAAAATAATCTGCTTGTCATGAAGATAGAGCTTCATGGTCAGTGCCTACCCAGCTCCTCACCAGATTGCTGTTGTTGCCACAGATGCTGGTAACATGTGCCAACTAAGCCAACTAATTTTTCAAAATGCAAGAAAGAAGGCTCTTTTTCCAGGCATTTATGTTTAACCGAGGATGCTGCATAACAAAGTTGGCCACGGTTACTAACCTTATCACATTTTATAGACCTTTTCACAACTGCCACTGAGAAACTGATCTGCTCCGAGTGGATGAGGTGCAGAGACCCAGAACTGTCACCCCCTTTAAATACCTGCTGGTACCATTTATTTCTCTGCATGGAATGACTTATTCGTTTTTATTTATTTTTCTTAGCAGGCTTGTTATTTTGAACAGGCACTAGAGATTTCAAGAACTTTGAATACTGAGGAGAAACCTCTTTTATTCCAGAAGATTCCTGGAATGTTTATCCAAATTTACCACCTCATTTTCCATTGCACTCCCACCTTATAGCAACCATCAAGTTTAAAAACCTTAACATTCCACCTCATTAAACCCTCTGCTTCATTGTGCATATTTAAAAGTCCCTGCCACTGTATTTCCCACACCTCTCTCACACAGGTTTTAAAAGAATGTAGGGAAAATATATTACTGTATAGAAATTTGAGAAACATTCTGAGTAGGAGCTACCCTCTTCCTTCCTTCCATAATGTCATGCTTCTCGTGGTCTTGGGGATCACATCAATCAGATTTTGTATTTCAACTCAGAAACTCAGTAGCTTTTGACTAAAAGAAATTCAGTGTGAACCTCAATTCCTTACCTATAAAATGAGGATACAGAAAAAGCCCTTTTCTTTAGGTTATGGAAAGCAGTAAGTGATATAAAAGTATCACAAGAGTAAATTTACAAAGTATCTATATCTCATTTTAAAAATAGATGAAAGTCTGTATCTCACTTGTAGTCCTTTCCCAATGTCCAAGCCAAAGTTCTTTCAAAAATGCTTGGAATCATAAACCAGGAAGCAAGGACTGGAAAGAAATGTTTACTCAGAGTTGTAGATGTCTACTTCACTTAGCATTCTGGCCTTTTATGCAAATAATCCATTATGAAAAAAGAAAGAAGGTCTTTGTGTAACTGAATGACACATTTTCCCTACAAGCCCAAGACTATTTTATTAGTCAGAATGCCCTTTGTTAAAAGAGCAAGGATCATTCATTCTGAGTTAGATAATGAGCAGTCCCCAAACCCCCAATTCAGAATATCTCAAAGACAGGAAGTGAATATTTGCCTCTGCAGGCTTCATGTATGGCACACAGTAGGTCTACAACATACTTTCATAGTATATATAAATGATACAGGTCAGGGACATTGTGAAAGTGTGACAGTCCTGAGTTATCAAAGGTGCAAACTGCCAGTATTCTCATCATTGATCTTTTATAGTGTTGTTTTCAAAACTACTTCTCCCTTTCTGCATGATCTGTTTATTCAAAAGCCTATGCAATTTTACTATTGATATTACTAAGTTCTCATTTCCATTGGAATACAAATAGGACCTCTACAAGTTCATTTTCAAAATGATTCCCTGGTGTAGGAAACAGAGCAATAAAGGCTGAGGTTATGAACAGTATCATTTACTGCTTGGACTTTTTTTAAGTGCATAAAGAAATAATTCACCTGTCCTATTCATGTGGCAATGAGGTTAGTGTCATTTAAATAGAGTACATAAAAAGGAATCATTCAACTCATTTAACTGCTCATTGGTTATCCTTAGAGTGAGGTCTGAATGACAGCACCAGAGTGAAGCACCCAATAGAGAAAGAAACTAGAACAAAAAACTGCAGGGCATTTCTGTAAATCCATCTACAGTGAGAGTGCAGCCTATGGACACGATCCATCTTAGAAAAGCCGACCACTGGGCAGGAACACACAGGAAAAGGTCATTCTTTTCAAATCACTGTTAGCCCTTTGCACTACCACCGTGTGACTGCACATGGATATAATCAAAGCAGCTTATGCACGTGTATGCAGCTAAGGACAAAGCAAAAACTGGCATCCTTAAAATTACCCTTTCAACACCCACTAACCCAACACAGATGGGGTGAATGTTCTTTACGTCCCAAGGTCTGTAAAAATCTGAAAGTAAGACATAAAAGCAAGTATATGTATAAATAAAAATAACGTAATTGTTGTCTTTAAGAAGCTGACTCAATAAATCAATTATGTGAATAAATCTTAGCTAGAGGGAGCGATCTGGAGCAGTGACAAATGAAAGTGGAAACAAGGGACCTCTTACATCTTGTCTAGCACATTTCATCACTGGAAGCTTCTGGTAACAAATACTCATCTCCTTTCTCTAACATTATTCCTTCTTAAAAGAAAACAAAAGAACGAACAAGAAACATGTCACAGTGGTACAAAGAAGAAGTTGCTGAAATTCAGAACCATAGGATGCATGACAAATTTTCAGTTAAATGTCCGTTGCGTTCTTTTTTTTTTTTCATTAACTACTCCAAGAGCTATAACCTCTTAATGCATCAATACCACCACCCTGGGGATGACACTAAATTAGCTCTTTCAGATGGCAAGGAGTTCATTTGATGAATCACTGCAAGTCTCAGGGCACTAGAGTGGACAGAAGCGGGTCGATGGGGCAGCTCAATCCTGTTTCTGAGAAGCTTAGCTGCTTGGGCATCTGGATTCTACTTGCATGCAAAGCATTTAGCAGGGAAACTGACAGAAGAATCTACTTTCCAAATTTCCCTCACTTTGCACCATGTTTTGGACTAAACACTATTCAGTCCTCATATTTCAGGACCATTCTGAACTATGGGGAGGAATAGTCTTGAAATATCTAAATGAGATTATATAAAACTGTCACTAAGGATTGTCATTAAGGACTTTGGCCACCTGGTGTGAAAAGCCTACTCAACTGGAAAAGACCCTGATGCTGGGGGAAAATGAAGGCAAAAGGAGAAAAGGGCAACCGAGGATGAGACAGATAGCATCATTGACTCAACGGACACCAATCTGAGCAATCTCCAGGAAATGGTGAAGGACAGAGGAGCCTGCATGCTGTCTCCTCTCCCTTACCTCCCTCCCTCTCTTTCTCCTTTCTTCCTCTCCCCCCCCACCACCTTTTTCTTTCTACCTTTTTTAAAGACCCAGCAGTTTAATTGGAGGTAAAAATTAAGTAAACATCATGCTAAATAGATAATATTTCGGTGAATCGCAGCATTGAGTAATTTTTGTATGCGATTTTGTTTCACTCTGCTTGTATTAGGCAATGCCAGACCTTCTTTTTGTACAATGATCAAGGGTAAAAACAGGGGTTTTGTCCAGTCCAGAGACCTGGGAGGCAGAATTAAGTGACCAAACCACCATGGGATTTAACAGCTTAGCTCATCCTTCAGATAGTTCTCATTTATTTCTGAAAAACAAACAGTACAATTAATTTAATAAGTAGAAAAGGGGGCAGACAGAATGGTTTCTCAAACTGTCAAAAACCAGGCTGATTTCCAACAAGCTGGTAGTTGCAAAGCTGCTGAGACTTCATGGAAATGTCTGGGAAAAATAATTTCATTTAAAAACCATTTTGGGTTTCCTAATCTTGTTTGTTTCTTACTGCTTTTCCCCCTTATTTTATTAGCAATGAAGTTTATAGGAAAATAAGAGTGTCTCCTTCCATAGGAAGCTTTTAGGTAGCTCTTTTATTTCTACCATCCAATGCATTGATTTTTGAGGTCAGCATCTTGAACAAGTTTCACAAACTATACCCCAGTGGCAATGAGTTAACTTTTAAAAATGATCTTCCCATCTGTCTGTCTGGTAAGTTACAGTAGCCTACAAGTTCCCATATATGTATAGATCTTTGTTATCATAATAGCATGAGAATGTGATTTAGGAAGTAAGAGGGACTCCTCAAGCTATAGTGGCATTGTAGTCAAAAAGGGATTTTTTTTTCTTTTTTTGGTAATTGGAGGATAATTGCTTTGTAATATTGTGTTGGTTTCTGCCATACAGTAGCATGAATCAGCCATGAGTATACACATAGGCCCTCCCTCTTTAATCTCCCTCCCACTGCAATCCCATCCCATCCCATTAGGTCATCACAGAGCACCAGGCTGAGCGCACTAAGTTATACAGCAAAACAGGTTTTATTAAGTCCTTTTTACCTCTTTAAATGACAAGCATACTTTATAGCATATGTTATGGTTTGGGAAGTAGTGATCCCAAATTGGTCAGCAATATGCAAATGACTTAAAACATAATATGGAAACGGTTGTTTCTAATGGCTTGGTACAGATTCATGTCTTTTAAGAATGTAAAAGAGAAGAACCATTTTCTGACATTCCAAAAATTCGCTTCTTGTATTTTAGTTTCAGTTTTTGGTGTACTGAACATTGTGTGCACTTATTCAAAAATAGTTCTGCTAAAATTTTAGAACACAGATTAATTATTAGAATCCTGTGCCCCACAGCCAGAAATTCTAATTCAGCAGGTCCAGAGTGGAGCCCAGGAATCTACATATGTAATTAACATCCCAAGAATTATTTCACTCATTTTTTCAATTATTCATTAACAAAATCTTATTGTGACAGATATTATGCTGTGTGCTCAGTTCTGTGGATACACTGGTGAAAAACAAAGTCCCTGCTTTAATCCATTGGTTTAATGTATAAATAAAATGCTTGGAAGCAGTAAGAGCCAGGAATAGAAATAAAATAGGGAAAAGCAATAGCAGGGAATGATGGATGAGACAGCAAAATGGGATATTCAGGCAAAACCTCCCCGATAAGATATTGCTAATGTAAGTGGTTCAAGGACCAAAGTTGGAGGAAATACTCCCTTTAAACAGGCTAAAGATGGGGATATAGTATACATATAGCTATGTATACACACAACATTGTAAAGCAATTATGCTCCTATTTTATATATATATATATATGTGTGTGTGTGTGTGTGTGTGTGGCAGGTTGCCACTTCCTATTCCTATAACACACACACACACATATATATGTGCTTCCCTGGTGAAGGAAATGGCAAACCATTCCAGTATTCTTGCCTGGGAAATCCCAGAACAGAGGAGCCTGGCAGGCTACAGTTCATTGGGTCACAAAGAGTTGGACACCACTTATCAACTAAACCACTACACACACACACACACACACACACACACACACACACACGCATATAGGGCTTCCCTAGTGGCTCAGTGGTAATCTACAATGCAGGAGATGCAGGTTTGATCCCTGGGTTGGGAAGATCCCCTGGAGGAGGGCATGACAACTCACTCCAGTATTTCTGCCTAGATAATCCCACGAACAAAGGAGCCTAGCAGGCTACAGTCCATAGGGTTGCAAAGAGTCGGACATAACTGAAGTGACTGAGCATGTATGCATATATGTATATGTATGTGTGTGTGCATATTTATGTATAATTTTAAAAACAGGCTAAGGAAAAATAAAACTTATGTCTTGCTTCTCAGCTTGCACATGATGTCAGATATCTCATATGTCTTCAAATTTCTAATTTCTCTTGGTACTTAACAGTTTACTCTTACTTCCCTGCAATTCCTATGTCCTCCTACATGCACATAACACAAATCACACATATTTTTATTAAAAAAATGTTTAAAATGAAGACAGCGTGGCACAGTTATATTCTTTTTCTTTAAAAAGACTGTTCAAGAATGATATGATAAAACTGCCCAAAAGTTGGCAGTCCTAGAATATAGTAAAAAAAAAAAAATGGATCTAGAATAAAGAATGTGATTGTCACGCTTTACTTTTCTCCCCCAAGAGACACTTGGAAATTTTTATACAGGTCTAGGTGCTTCAGTTTAAAATGGATTCATACCAACAGCTCATTCAGAAGTGAGCTCCCAAGATGGGAGGTGGGACAGACAGCATCCCATGGAAAGAAGAGTTGAAGGACCTGGGGATGTTTTCCTGTGAAAAAAAGATGACTCAAGTGAGATATAAATCTTCTCTTCAAACATAAGAGTGCCATAGAAAAGGAATAAGACTTTGTTTTGGGGGGTCCAAAGAGCAGAGCTGGAAGAAACAAAAGAAAATTCCTGGGAGAGATATTTGAGGCTTATACAAACGTAGCTCTAGGTTTGGAGTTACATAGACATGGGCCTGGAAGCCTCAGGAAGGAGCCCCCGTGTCAGAGGAGGTGAAGTAGGGGTCAATGACCACTTATGGCAATGGGAATGCAAATGCCTTCAAGCCCAAAGGAATGGTTGAATTAAAGGACAGCTGAGGTCCTGCTGACTAAGAGATTCTATGACGCATGACTCAGAATTCCATGACTCAAAACAGCAGGACTGACTGCCCCATGAAACAATAGCCCCTCTTGCTCTTCCAGGCCTCTCAAACCAGGAGGCATGTTGGTGCTGCCCCGACAGACAGCCACGTGGGAAGAACTGAACGTTTGAAGTTGATGCAGTTGGTCTTTAAAAGGACAGTGTGTCCTTCCAAGGCTTGCTCACTCTTTTGGGGGGTGCCCTTTCCCAGCCTCCATCATCTTCTCCCACGTGGTCCCACAGACACATAAACACATCCCCAGAACATGCTGCCTCTGTCAGAACCACCCAGCCTGGTGTTCTCAAGAGTCCATCTTCCTCAAGGGGAGATACCAAATGAACAAAAAACAAATTCAAAGTTTTTCAAGTCATTCAAGTGATATGTTCATGATTTTTTTCATATGCATGCATTACTTGCACTTATTTTTAACTGACTTTTCAACTCAAAGTATTTTAAGATAATATGTTCTCTCACTACTATAAAATGGGAACTAAGTACCACATTCCATTAAAAAATAAATACATTGAAACCTCAACAATTAAGTTCTACACAGACATTTTAACCAGCTGAATCTTGGGTTATGAAGTCTGGTCTCTTTTTATAAGAAAGAAATAACAGAAAGTTAAAATTTATAAACTCATACAAGCACAAATCTAGGTGTTTTTTTTTTTTTTTTACTTAATCTGAAGTACCGAAAGAGAATTAAAAACGAAAAACGTTTGATGTATATGTCTGCTATTTAATCTTAAATTACCTATGATTATTTTATACTCCATCAGTGGTACTCACCCCATAACTAATTAAAACTAATATCCCCATGTTAGAGGAGAAATGAAGCCTTAATCCCTAAAGCAGCCCAGGTAGACAAAACTTTAAGGAATACTGAATTAGAGAATGCCAGGCACCATGGAAAATCCATGGAAATATCTTTAATCACCTACGTAGTGAGTCTTCCTTGAACTGTAGTTTCCATGTAAGGACAACCACAGACACAGGCAGGACTCAGTTCTTGCTTGTAATCCTTTTGCCTAGATTCCAGGTCTGGCAATACAAGGTTATCCAGTCCAAACTGTTGACTCATTCAGTAATCCCCAAGATAACTGGGCAACTGCTGTATGCCAACTGCTCTGCTAGGCACTGAGAATACAGCACTTGATGCATAAGATTCCTGCCCTCACCTCCAAATTTACATGGGAAATTTGTGGATGCAGCATAGCTACATCTCTGTCAGAGTTTATCCACCTCAGTGTGAATGACATTTGGGGCAGAATAATTCCTTTTTTATAGGAGGTTGTTCTGTGTGTTGCAGAATGTTTAGTGGCAGCCCCATTCTCTACCCCTGTCCCAAAGGTAAAAACCAAAAATGTAAAAATGTTTCCAGATATTACTAGATGTCCCCTGAAGGACAAAACTACCCCTGGTTGAAAACCACTGCTCTAAGTCCTTCTTCCCTACACGCAAAGCAAGAGTGCCGCCTTGTACAACTTCAAGGAACACCATTCAGTTGTATTCTATGTGAATTTCTTCCTTAACACTGTGTAACAAATGTACATCCCTCAAAATGAGAAGCTCTGCTGCTTTACTGTGTAATGGGTGAAATTACATGCTCTGGTGATACGCATTGGGCTTCCCTGGTAGCTTGGACGGTAAAGGATCTGCCTTCAAGGCAGGAGACCCGGGTTCAATGCCTGGGTTGGGAAGACTCCTAGAGAAAGGAATGGCTAGCCACTCTAGTAGTCTTGACTGGAAAATCCTATGGACAGAGGAGCCATGAATTTAGAGATTTAATAAAAGACATAGAATACTTAGCAAAGTTCTACCATTTTTTTCAAACTGCATTCATGAATATTGCTTCTCTTTTCTCATTTCTTCTCTCTGTCATGCACACACATACACAAACTGAGGCATGGAACTCTTACTTTGTCTAACATATGATTAGTTCTAAGCAGAAGCCCAAAGAAAGTGAAGAAGCAAAAACATTAATTGATGAATGCTGCTGTAAATTCTAGGTAATTCAATGTCCTTTTGGAAACGAGAACAAAGATCCCAGAAAATTTTTTTAAAGCTGAGACTGTGACACCAGACAAAAGAAGAAATACCCTCACTTCCCAGATACCTTCCTGTTAGGTATTTTAACAGACCAGTGCTTCTCAACCCTGCTTGTCAATAAAATCATGAGTAGAAGTTGAAAACAGCAACCACCACAACAAAAAAACAGCTATCTGAGCTTCACCTACAAAGTTAGAATAGCTGCCCAGAGAGCCTTCGATCTAAAGAGTGCCACAAGTAATTACTATGGGCACTAAACGGTGCGAACTACTGTTCTAGGGTGTCAGGAAATACTGGGGAAAACAAGACAAGAAAATAAAGCCTGCAGCATACATATGAATCACTTATCTCTGCATTTTCTACATTTGAGATTTCAGATACTAAGTTTCTCCCATCAAGGAATGACACTTGCCCAAAATAAATGAAAACCTTTAGCATTTACACTTTTATCCAGAGAGTGCAAACACACGCACACATACCTGCCAGTTATCAGATACAAAGATGGCATAAAGCCCATCTGTGCCTCTTCATGACCTAGAAGTTACTGAATTCTAGAGGTCATTTGAATGACCTCCCAATCGTAAATCAATGTGGTATAAACTATAATCATTAAAAATGTCTAAGAAGCTTTTTATAATCACACAAAACTCTAGGGAATATCCCCCATTGCCTTCGAATCATAGCAACTGGAAGTCTAGCTTTTTTAGTGGGTAAAGAAAGACATTTCTTAAACTACACACAATTGACTAAGTCACAAATAATAGCTCAAAACATCCTTTTCCCAGAAAATAACTGCTTTTTGGGACTATAATTACAGTAGGAAGCCAGTGAGAAGGGTAAGAATGAAAGGATCTATCTAAAAATAGCATTCTGAAAGAAAACACAAATTCAAGTACAATTTCATAGGACAGAAATGGGCTCTACCAGGCAGAACAGCCAGAGACAGGGGGAGGAGAATGCTGGTGCAAAAGCATAAAGAAGGGTAGAAACAATGGAAAATACGAGTCTAGCTTCTTTCTATGACTTACAAGGCCATGCACAGTCTGGGGCCCACAACCCTCTCAAGACTCTCTCCTCCCAGCTCCTTGTTTTCCAGCTGCAACAATCATTTTTAAGACCCTAGGGAAAAAAATCTAACTCTTTCTCTGCTCAGACTTAAGAGCTATACTTCTCCCAAGCCTGAAGGTTTAATCCAGCTCTACCTCCTCAGAGAGGCCTCTTCTCTACTGGGGAGGGATCTTCAGAAGTTACCATAGCAGGCTGGTTTCCCTGGAAAGCTCACTCTGGTCTATGAATGAGCTATCTGAGATCAATGCATGGGGAAGAGACAGGAAGGAAGCTGAAACACCCAAAGGGAAAAGCTGAGCTGGGATACAGCTTAAAGGGAACTCTCTGACTACCCTAAAGGAGTTCTGAAGTGGGCATGATCCCTGCTGCTGCTAAGTCGCTTCAGTCGTGTCCGACTCTGTGCGACCCCATAGACGGCAGCCCACCAGGCTCCCCCATCCCTGGGATTCTCCAGGCAAGAACACTGGAATGGGTTGCCATTTCCTTCTCCAATGCATGAAAGGGAAAAGTGAAAGTGAAGTCGCTCAGTCGTATCCGACTGTTCACGACCCCATGGTCTGCAGCCTACCAGGCTCCTCCGTCCATGGGATTTTCCAGGCAAGAGTACTGGAGTGGGGTGCCATTGCCTTCTCCAGGGATGATCCTTAGAGCTGTCCTAATTTGCACAAGCATGCTGGGTCTTCATTCCTCTACATTAGATAGTAGATGTCCCCCTGGAAAGGAGACACGACCTTGCACAAAGGGGTACTCTCTTCATCTGAGGCAACTCTGACCCTGAGTACTGATTGTTCGAAGCACCCCAAACAACAGAAGTTACAGAACTGGAAATAAGTGAAAGTCACCCATCTGTGTCCAGCTCTTTGTGACCCCACGGACAATATAGTCCAGAATAACGGACTCCAGGCCAGAATACTCAAGTGGCTAGCTTTTCCCTTCTCCAGGGGATCTTCCCAACCCAGGGATCGAACCAAGGTCTCCTGTATTGCAGGTGGATTCTTTACCAACTGAACTATCAGGGAAGCCCAACAGGAGGTATAGCTGGTTCTCAAAGGCTGATCTGGGTAGATTACAGAATCAACCACCGTAACTTTATCTCACTGTTCCTCAATTTCCTCATTTGTAAAATGAAGATGACACTAACAATCTCAAAAGATATCCAACATCTTCCATGATGACTAAGCTCAATGTTAAGTTCTCAATAAATGCTGAATATGCATCTTTACCAGCTCTATTCAGGAAAAAAATGTGGATGCACTTTTGATTAGAGAGCATTTTTTCAAAATTCCCTCCTTTCTCTCTTTATCCATTGACTCAACCAATATTACCCGAGTGTCTACTAGGTATTAGGGATTTTTCAATACCTGAGGAAAGAGGGTTGAATGTTCTTGTCCAAAAGGAATTTACTTTTTAGTAACATGTGCATGCTAAGTTGCTTCAGTTGTGTCCAACTCTTTGAGATCCCGTGGACTATAGCCTGCCTGGCTCCTGTCCATGGGATTTCCCAGGCAAAAATACTGGAGTGGGTTGCCATTTCCTCCTCCAGGGGATCTTCCCCACCCAGGATTGACCTTAGTCTCCTTCATTGGCAGGTGAGTCTTTACCACTAGCACCACCTGGTAAGATTTTTAGTAACAGGAAAAAGGAAAATAACCATGTAAATAAAAAGGTAATAGAAACTGTTAATAGTAACAAGAAATCTTAGATATGCAGATGATACTACTCTAATGGCAGAAAGCAAAGAGGAACTAAAGAGCCTCTTGATGAAGGTGGAAGAGGAGTGCGAATGGCTTAAGGCTAAACATTAAAAAAAAGATCATGGCATCCGGTCCCATCACTTCATAACAAATAAAAGGGGGAAAAGTGGAAGCAGTGACAGATTTTTCTCTTCTTGGGCTCCAAAAATCACTGCAGATGGTGACTGCAGCCATGAAAATAGAAGATGCTTGCTTCTTGGAAGGAAAGCTATGACAAACCTAGACAGCGTATGAAAAAGCAGAGACATCACTTTGCTGGCAAAAGTCTGTATAGTCAAAGCTATGGTCTTTCCAGTAGTCGTGTATGGCTATGAAAGTTGGACCATACAGAAGGCTGAGCATCGAAAAATTGATGCTTTTGAACTGTCGTGCTGGAGAAGACTCTTGAGAGTCCCTTGGACAGCAAGGAGATCAAACCAGTCAATCCTAAAGGAAATCAAGTGTGAATATTCATTTGAAGGACTAATGCTGAAGCTGGAACTCCAGTATTTTGGCAACCTGATGCAAACAGAGGAAAAGACCCTGATGTGGAAAAGATTGAAGGCAAAAGGAGAAGAGGGCAGCAGAGGATGAGATGGTTAGATAGTATCACCGACTCAATGGGCATGATCTTGGACAAGCTCCAGGAGTAAGTGAGGTACAAAGAGGCCTGCCGTGTGACCAGGGGGTCACAATAGTCAGACACAACCAAGTGACTGAACAACAACAAAAGAGTAATAAACATTAACTGAAGGATGAAGAAACATGTTTAAGAAATTGTATTATTGGACTCATTAAAGAGTCACATAAACCCAAATCAAACTAACTTAATTAAGGGAATTTATCAGCCTACAAACAAAAACATATATAAAAAGCAGAGGGAGAAGCAGCACCAGGAGCCTCTGAATTCTGAAACCCAAACACCATTAAGCCATCTTGCTTATTCATACTTTTGTCTTGCTTGTTTGCAGGATTACTCTCTGATACTAGCTCTATTATTCCAGCTTGAGTACAATAAATCCCTAGTGAAGGATGTTGAATATCATCAAACTGGCACTACCTACCCCATCGTACTCCGGGAGTTGGTGACGGACAGGGAGGCCTGGCGTGCTGCGATTCATGGGGTTGCAAAGAGTCGGACATGACTGAGCGACTGATCTGATCTGATCTGATCTGATCCCATCGTATAAGACCATGGTGCTAAGGGAGGATGACTGGGTCATAATTCAATATGTACACAGTCTTATAGTCAAAGCAATAAAAGTAATGTTAATAATTATCAAGGCTTTGCCATGTATAAAATACAATGCATTTATATAATTGTATCTAATAAAAAATAAATTCTGTAAGTACTATTATCTCCTTTTACTAAATAAAAAAAACTAAGGCTCAAAGAGATTAAGTTAACTTACAAAAGCATGCATTATTAGTAAGTACTGAAGGTCAAATTCAAACTCACTTCAATCAAATCTAAGCACATGCTCATAACCACTAGATAATTAGGCCGTGCTAATGTTGGTTACTATATAGTTATATCATAATAAATGTAATTATTTCACTACCTTAATTAATCCATGCTGATCAGTCTTCCATCCAACATGAAGGCGTGATAATTGGACATTCACAAATGAAAAGCATAACCATACCAAGGCCAATAAAACGGGAAATAGCACAAGAAAAAAATAGCAGAAGAAATCAACATGAAATATCATTTAATGCTATAATCATTGAGGCCAATCAGACAATGATTGGCCAATTTAACCATATCTAATTCATGTTGGGGTTTGCATGCTTCTATTAAGTTGGGAGGAGTCTTTATTACATTGGAAAATCAGGGAGGAACTGTAAAATGTACACTAGTCTAGAAGTTAGGAGATATAAAATCTAAGTCTTATTCAGTAAATATGCATTTGACTTTTTTTTAAGATTTTTTTGATGTGGACCATTTTAAAGTCTTTATTTAATTTGTTACAACACTGCTTCTGTTTTCTGTTTTGTTTTTGTTTTTTTGACTCTGAGGCATGTGGGATCTTAGCTCTTTGACCAGGAATGGAACTCACACCCCCTGTATTGGAAGGCGAATTCTTAACTACTGGACTGCCAGGAAAGTTCCTGCATTTGACTTTGAATGAGTCAACATCCCAGTTTTTTAACCCAGAATTTAGGGACAATAGTCCCTGGCCTATTTACTATGTTTAATATGTATCCCCTAAAGGTTAAGAGGAAATATACATAAGCACTTAGCGTATTTATCACACAAAACATCTGAGTGAGTTGTTAAAATACCAAGTAGGAAAAAACATATGCGTTTTCTTATACCTGTAGCACTAGAAAAAAGGTTAAATGTTTGATATAATAAAGTTGAAAGTAAACTTTTTAAAGCTAAAAGAAAAGTAATTTAAGTGAAACATAAACAGAGTGAAGAAGATGCTCCAATCAAACCAAATATTTCTGTATTAATACTTAAATACAAATATATAAAATAAGTCATCCTCTAGATTTAGAAATGTTGTAGAATTTTGCTTAGACCAAAAGAATCTTATACTTATTCCTATGCATTTTATAAGAAATACGAAAACAGTATTCTGGAGGTATTTCTAGATGTTACGGTGGTTGAAAATTTTGGCCTGAAGCCTCATTTTTTTATCATTTTATTTTACAGTCCTAGAATTTCCATTTCCAACTCAGCTTGGTATTTTTAGTTGGAGAACTAAATTCATTTTAAACAGGACTGTAAAAATGTGACAATTACAAAGGGAATGATTTGAGAAACCAACCGTAATGGGAAATTAAATGTCCCACCAAAATACTTCAAAGGCTTTTTAGCAGAAGAAATCTGTGCTATAAAATGTAATCTAAGATAATAGAAACTCCTAAAATGTGACTTATAGAAATATAAGTTGCTAAAAGGTGAAACTGTGCTTCTTTTCAAAATTTACTTCCCCAAAACAACACTTTCCCCAACCTGTCAGCATACAAACTTCCCATATCTGGCATGAAATTTCCAGCTTTAGATTTGCTCAAAAAGTCATGGAAAGTTGGAGCAAGGAGGAAGCTTGCAATCTTAATCCAACACTCCCATTTTATAGAAGTATGAAGTTGAAACGCAAAGTAATGAACTAATATGCCTAAAATCAAACTACAAATCAATGCTAGAACCCAAGATGAAGATGGTGGTGATGATGATGATGACAGCAAGCGCTCACTGAGACAGTTTCATAACGTAAAGATGATGATCAGAGGCCTGAGGCTCCGAGAGGTTGGCTAATTAGCCAAACATACGCTCTTCATCAGTTTACTATCTACTGCACCATTCTCCGCCTGTGCATGTGTAAAGTCGCTTCAGTCATGTTCAACTCTCTGCAACCCCATGGACTGCAGCCCACCAGCCTCCTCCTCCATGGAATTCTACAGGCAGGAATACTGGAGGGGGTTGGTTATCTGCCTTGTACCTGGACTCATTTTCCACCACCACTCCCCTTCCAAGAAAAATAAATCCATCGTGATAAAATTCTCTAATCAAATGGATCCTTCTTATTTCCCTCTTGCCCAGTTTATTTCCTATCTCTGATTAGGCCTCAGTTTCTCAGAGAGGCTTTCTCTGACCTCCCATAAGTCAAATCCTCATTTAACTCTTCTAACTAGCATTTATCAGAGGGGCAATTTCATAGTTGTTTGCATGATAATCAAATGAATATGTGTCTACCATAATAGAGATAAGATTTATGAGGGTAAAAACTGCCTGTTTGTTTTCTGGTGTATCTTCAGCCAAGTTCTCCTAATAGCTAAACAAAAATAACTGTTGAATGAATGAATTTTTTTAAAAATGTTTGCTCCCTACAAATGAATGAAGAATACTATATTAGACAAATGTAAACTGATTTATAAGATTCATTTTCTTTTACAGTCATCTTACACATGCACAAGTTTAAAGTATTATAAAATATGTAAAATATGATGACAGGAGAGTATGATGTATAGAGATATCGTATACAGTTAAGGAACTTCCTATATTCACAATGTGGAATGAAATTCCAAAATCACATAAGGGTTGATTGACTGGTTAACAAGAAATTAACAATTAGCATGGACGGATATCTTTGACCAAACCCAAGGTCAGTACACAATAGTCACTCAAATATAAAATATAACATACCTGCTGTTTGTAGTTGTGAAGAAAACACTAAAATAGGCATGGAAGGATCACAAATATAAGAAAGCACTTCTTAGAGTCTGTCTGCAAGAAAGTTACTCAAGACAACAGCACCAGCTACTCACTATCTCAAAAGCAGACCTCAATCATACTATTAAAAATATTCATTTTCACTTTTCTAACAGTGAATGCTTCCCTTAAGAAAAGGAGATTATACTGTACAGGGTTCTTAGAGAGCTTCAATGCATTTCTCCTTTTCACTCCTTTTCTTGCTGTTTTTTGGGCAGGGAATGTTGTGGTTTCTATGCAGGCTCCAATCTTTGATCTCTGTGCATAAGGCTTCCTTCCACAGCAGGATCATTTATGACGGGCTATATTAGCCTGTGATAAGAGGCTTTGATTTACTTCCTAATTCCCTGCTTCATCACCAGGCTCTCAGAAGAGCCTGCTCCATAGCCCTCCCCAGTTCAGATAGTGATAGCAATGATGTATTTCATTGGTTTGCTTCCTCTCCAAGGCCTGAAATATTTTCACACATCTGCAGTTCAATATAATCTGCTGTTTAGGGGAGATGCCTATGATTTGTGTCAATGTTATACATGGTATTTTTCCCCAACATGGATCGCCTTAGGGCAAAAATGGCATTTTGTTGAGAACACAATTTTCTCTATTCATTGGCTTTTACTCTGAATCATTTGTTTGCTTGTTCTACTTATGTCCACGGACATTTTATTCATGCAGTATGTTGTGCTAAAAGCCTTTTTAAATGACAACAGAAGATTCACAATGTCTATTTATTAACTTAAAAGATTACCCATGTTTTGGTGGGTTTCAGTGTCTCTTTGTCTTTAATATTTTTATGGACATTTTGCTTTGGTCTTTTCTCTGAAAAGCAATAGAAACTTTTTTCCCCACTGAAAAGAGACTCTGTCTTCTGAAAGTGCAAAGACAGAAAAAATAAGTAAATGATTAGAAAATGGCTAAGAAGACTAAACCCAACCCTGTTAAAATCTTACAAGCCAGTGGACTGGCAGTAACAACAAAACCTGCAAAATGATCACAAATCTTGGCCTTAAAAGAAAATTCTTCACATGATGCTCATTCTACAATTTTTTATTTTGAGATGCCATTTCTCTAGTGACTTAGAATCTACCTGTAGCATTTTAACAACATATTTGTATATCTCAGTTTCCCTTTGGAGCCCTCAATGAGCTTTCATGCTTTAGAGATCACATTTATTTGTGTGTGTGATTTGAGTAAAAGCAACTTCAGTAAGACTCCCATTGAAACAAACATATTTTTGGCACCTCGATACCAAAATTATGTATGCAAACTGGAGATGATCCAAAGAACAGCCACAAGAATGATGAAGGGAATGGAGTGCTTGGCTAAGGAAGAAATGCGGGGCTTCTGAATGTCTCAAGAGTACCTAAACAACAGTAAGGAACAAAACAGCCCATAAATATTGAAAAGGCGTAAACATCAAATACGGATAGGAATGATTAATTCTGGGACAAGAGCATGGAGCTAATTTTGGTGTTCTTATATCATGGGAAGGAAAAAAGAAAAAGGATACTTCTTAGTATCATCCTTTTAAAATATGCAATGCTCATTCCTCATGCAAAATATTTTAGCATCCAATGGAATCTTACCATCTCAGAATGCCTCCATTTTAAAAGATACTGAAAAATTAGCCCTTTATTCAAAATAGAGGAACTTCTTTCTCAGGATATCAATTTTACTCAGTTTCAACTTCAAATCTTTTGAGGAGAGACCTTCATTTTGGGTAAGACTCATTCAACAATTCTTCACAATTTTATTTCAGAATGGTCCTGAAGTGAATTAGACACAGGCAATGCCAACAAGCCCTGCGTCTCTTAGCCAGTTGGGGATGTTAGAGAAAGGAGAGTTAAGGGGACATGAGAATTCATCAGAAATCAAGTTTTGGTGAGACTAGAAACTACCAGCATGATTGCCTACATTAGAGGATGCAGAAAAGCAATCCGAGAATTTAAATTTAGCTCAGAAGGTGTCCAAGGAGTGAACTATCAGGAGACTCTCTTCCTCCTGCTGTTCTTCCTTTCCTTTTCCCCACGCCCCATCTTTATAAAGCATCTAGTGTGTGCTACGTTCTGTGCTCAGTGGTAACAAAGCAAATATGTATCTGAACTGTACTCTGCCCTCAAAGACCTATTACGGAGACAAATGTGTACACAACTTATTGAAACTGAGTGTAAGGCCTAAAACAGACTTAGAATAAGACAGATGCAGGATCAGCCAAACAAGTTGCATCTGTGCAGTGTATTCACCAGAGATCTCCAGAGAAACAGAACCAGTAGCATATATACAGGAATAAAGAGAGAGGTACTATCGGAATTATCTCACAAGATTAAGGAGGATGAGAAATCCCATGACCTGTTCTCTGCAAACTGAAGAACCAGCAATGCTGGTGGAATAATTCAGTATGATTTCAAAGGCCGCTGCTTCCCTGGTGGCTCAGAAGGTAAAGCATCTGCCTGCAATGTAGGAGACCCAGGTTCGATCCCTGGGTCAGGAAGATCCCCTGGAGAAGGAGATGGGGATTCCAAGAATTCCAGTATTCTTGCCTGGAAAATTCCATGGATGGAGGAGCCTGATGGACTACAGTCCACGGGGTCGCAAAGAGTCGGACACAATTGAGCGACTTCACTATTTTTCTTTTCAAAGGCCCAAGAACCAAGAATGCTGATGCCCAAGGGCAGAAGATGGGTATCTCAGCTCGAACAGAGAACAAGTCCACTCTCCTCTGTCTTTGTTTTATTCTCGCCCTCAGTGAACTGGACGATACCCACTCAAGTTGGTAAGGGCAGTCTTCTTTATTCGGTCCACTAACACAAATGCTAATCTCTGGAAATACCCTCACAGACAAACCTAGAAATAATGTTTCATCGGCTATCTGGGAATACCTTAGCCTGGTCACACTTACATTTAAAATTAACCACCACCTGGAGTATATGCATCACACTGCACAGAGAATATTTCCGAAAGGACAGATATAACTTGTCCTCCCCAGAGTACGGGAGTCAAGCCCTGACATAACTGAGCATGTGAAATGCTGAGAGTAGACACGAATTTCACTGGAACATAATCTATACCTTCATGACAGCCTCACAGACCAGCAAGGGAGGTTGGCTATAATCTTCTCTTAGATAGTAACAGCATGATACCAAGACGCAAAGGAATATACTACTCTGTCTTACCTCTTCTCAGGACATGCAGCCTAGAGTCTGATTAAAAAAAAAAGAAAAATTCACTCAAATCCATAAATCAGTAGGAGGAGCCGTGTGTAGAGATAAGCACCAGCAACCAGTCGCAGCACATGACCCAGTGTGACACATCATGTTATCAGAGTACATATTTTACTGTGACCTTCCACAAAAATACAGACTCTATCATTCAACTACTTAATCCTTCTGTTAAGACATAAAGATAGCATCATCTCTGGATAAATTATACATAGGATTGGCAATGATTGAGACATATAAATAAAACTATGTTAATGGGCTATGCACAAACTCAAGCTCAATTTTTTTTTATACACTTAAAACGTGTAGACTGTGCTGTGAACAAGTTCAGACACATTTTAGTGTTGAATAATATAATGGCAAAATTAGTATCCATATATTATAGTCTATCAGTGTCTTGGGGATTATTTCACCCCATATTTTTAATTCTTGGGAGATTGTGAGGGGCTCTCTAAATCAAAGATTCTCAAAAGAAAATTAACATTAATGTGTGTTTGCATATGCTTGTGTCTGTGTGTGTATACTTAGGGACTATGATTCCCTAAGCACTTCCTGGAAGCTGCATAGTTAAATTTCTCAAGCACTTAAACGGATGGACGGCAAGGGAACTTATTTTGTAGAATTAAATAATGATTTGATTGATCATCAAGAGGAACACAAGAAAACAAACATAACAATAAAATGAAGTTAAGAATGTATCTCATGAGTGAGCAGTTGTTTTGTAAGTTGCCATCTTTTTCCATGATGTCAAAAGACGCAATTATTAATATATTATCATGACACAACCACAGCTAAGGTTCCTCATGGCAGCATGCTAACATCTTGGTTTTTTTTTAATACAAGAGACACTGTATTTCCTCATTTAATTTCTGAAAAGATTTACCTAGGTTTCTTAGGATCTAGAAATTCATTAGGATAAAATCATAAAAGTGTTTTAACATAATAAATGTACTCCTAATAACCATTCATCATCAAAGGATTTAATTATTCATCAGATTTAAAGAAGAGTTTTCTCTAGGAATATATCTCAAATGCTTTTTAATCTTCTAATAGACTAGTAGATTCACTGGAGTTAGAAAGACTGCACAGAGTTCCAGTGATCTACTACAATAGAGGGGTAAAATCACTCACCTGAATGAGACAGACGGCACAGGCTATTCAAAACACACACACAGTTTCCTCATAGACTTCTTCTTGGAATAGCCCTACATTCATTTAGAAGGCCCCTCCTGGTTACCAGGAAGTAGGTAAGGAGCAATGACTCAAAAACTCAAGGAGTCCCTCTCTTTCCACACTGTCTTCCTTATAGTTACTAAGGTCCCCATGTATAACCAGTATGTAGAAAGATTTCGCATGCACCCAAAAATAATTCTACAGGGGTGCATATTTTCTTGGTTACAAAATGTGCTCTTGAAAAAGTAAAAAGAGTATTATTCTTTATTGAAAAAAATACTTTTTTTTCCTCATACAACAAACTAGTGAATACAACAACAATAAAAAAGGAGCAGACTCACAGATACAGAGAACAAACTAGTGGTTACCAGTGGGGAGAAAACAGGGGCAGAGGCAATAAAGGAACACAGGATTAAGATGAACAAATTGTTAGGTATAAAATAAGCTAAAAGGATATATTATAAAACACGGGGAATATAGTAAGTACTTCATAATAACTATAAATGTAGTATAACCTGTATAACCTTTAAGAAGTGGGAATCACTATAATTACAATAATATATTATTATATATTATTTATATTATATAAATAATCACTATATTTATATAATACTATATATCAACTATAAACCATACTTCAATAAAAATGCTATTTTTTTCTCAAATCATTTTGTCTTTAAAAACTTATAATGATAGTAAGGGTTAAAATTAACTGAATAATATATGGACTCAACACAGTGCTAATATGCATTACCAAAATAATCTGATTTAACCCACACCTACAGGAAATTATAACTATTATTCTAATTTTATGAACCAGGAAATAGAAGTTTAAAAGAGTTAAGTAACTTCCCCATAACCAGATCTATGTGTATCTGGCGCTTAAAAGAAGACTTTTTCTTACTCTTCCAAACCCTTTGAAATTTGTTACAATTCAGCCTGGTATTGCACAAAGAGTTTGAACAAGCTCCAAAGGAGGACTCAGGTCAGATTCCACATTGATCCAAATCCAAGGGACAGTTACTAAAGCTGAAAGCCCTTCAGATCATGAAGGGGTAAGCTCTGTGTGACCGATGCTTTGAAAATGCATAAGGCACCTGATTAAAGACAATATTCTTACCAGTAAATTAAGTTCCCTTCAGTTCCACTATGATGTCTGTGGTATTAACACAGGGTCATTGTAGTTTACACCACCTAGAGATAGATTAGAAAATTGTAATTTTAGAGATAATCCCCATCTAAGAAACTATTTTTAAGTAATTTTTTACCTTTTTCATGTTTAAGGTGATTTATTTTTTCTTCCTCACTAACCCTTGAAAAAATTCCCAGATACCAAAACAACAGCATTGCTCTGTTGATGAGGATAAAATACAGCCTCCAGATTTCTATCTATGAATAAATGAAACAGAGATGGAAAAAACAGCCACAAAATTACTCTTCTTATTGATAGAATTATTGATGGTGTCTTCTTTCGCAAACTCACGTATTTTGCAACAGACCACAATTTGCGCGAATTTCTTCTTGGCAGTCCTCCATGGACTGTTTTTCCCAATAGCCACTTGCTTTTGTCTGAGGCTGTGACCCATCTATCAATACAAAACTGTACAGACTGAAATGATGAGAGCTCTATCAGGAAGCACTCTCTGAGATCAGAACTCTATGAATTAGAGTTAACATAAACCTTCCGTTCAAGAGGCCATCTCTCACCCAGGTGTGTTCCCAGCAAGTCTCCCATCTTTTAAAAAACCAACATGTGAAATGAAGGAGCTGTTTCAACCAGTACACATGCTCTTTTTATTGTTAACTCCTGAATGATTTGTGGATTGGCTCCTAACCTCTAAAAGATTATTTATAAGCCTTTTCCAAATGCCTTCCCAAGAGTACATCTTTGAAAAAATAAGATTTTTCCGCTGAACATAAGGACGGTCAAAATGAGTCAAAGATTTTTGTCATACCAGTTGTCTTAACTTAATGAGCATCATTCTAAAGAGATAAATTCCATTTAGTAATTTTAACTCATTCCAGTGGAAACTACTAATTAAAGACTTTATAAAATTACAATATGTTTTGCCCTTAGAAGAAAGATGGCTAAGATATCCAAGCAATACACTTCGTTTCTGTGCATTATTTGACGATCTTTTTGGCCTTATTCCAAAAGCTGTTGCCAAAATGCTATAAGCAGATTGCAATGCCTCCAGAGAAAAACTGACACCGATACACTGAAAAGAAAAATTCCAGCCTGGCAAGAATGAGAATAGTCCTCACTGCTTTCCAACTGACCAAGTGACACACTGCACAGACTGTGCCCTGTATACTTTTGTTTAGTGGCCTCATTTTAGTTCCTTTCAGCTGACTTCTTACACTGTTACTGTTATAATTTTCATTATAACAAAAAGAACTATTTATGAATGGCTCACAAAGCCCAAAACAACATTGAACATGGCCCCTAACCGGTGGGTTCATGGTACACATAGCTTGAGTATAACTGTATTTATAGAGGTCTGCAGGCTAATAGAAACTTTTCCCCTAAATACAGGAATATAAAAACAGGCCATCATTTGTTGTATCCAGCGTGCTCTGTGTTTCCATAGTCACCTAGTCGGGAAAAGAAAAAATGAAATGTTTTCACGTGTGGATTCCAAATGAGATTTGCTGATTGCCCTACCTCATTTGGCACCCCACTCCAGTACTCTTGCCTGGAAAATCCCATGGACGGAGGAGCCTGGTAGGCTGCAGTCCATGGGGTTGCTAAGAGTCAGACACGACTGAGCGACTTCACTTTCACTTTTCACTTTCATGCATTGGAGAAGGAAATGGCAACCCACTCTAGTGTTCTTGCCTGGAGAATCCCAGGGATGGGGGAGCCTGGTAGGCTGCCATCTAAGGGGTCGCACAGAGTCGGACACGACTGAAGTGACTTAGCAGCAGCAGCAGCAGGTACCTCATTTACTGAGACTAAAGTTAAATGATATCCTCTATACATGCCAGTGATAAATTGGATATATTCTACAGCCAGATTCCCACATTAAGTCTGTTTAAGACATCTCTTCAAAATCCACCCATCTCATACAGCTCCTGTAGGTAGCTCTTCCCAATGGGACTCACCTTTTTACCTCCATGAGTCACACCCAAGACAATAGGGATCAGTGACCATGCTGAAGTTATCCACACTTTCATTTAGCAATTTCAAAAGAGTGTCTTGGCATTAGGCATGAAGACTGTAGCTACTGATCAAACTGATTTGTATGCTCACAGCAGCAGCATATGCCTGCTGAGCTCTCATCTGCTTCATTCAACTTTGGTTGAGAAGGCACTCACATTAATCATGGATTTAAGTTCTGTGCTGCTAATCCAATCACTGTGTGTGAGTGTGTGTGTGTGTCTGTTTGGTACTGGTGTATATAAAGGGTTATTTCTGTGTTATTAGGTCTCCTTTCATTCCTTCATGTTGTGGGTGTATGATCTCCAAAAAGGCATATGAGGACAATTCTTCAGAATGCAACAATATTAGAACATATATATGCATATATATACATATAATTCATATTAAATACATATATTAAGGCATATATGCTGATAATAAAATATGAGCATATATGCTATTTTTATCTCATTGTATCTAATTCTTTTAAATTTGTCTGATTTTTTGTTTCCTTATGGTAAATATTAGCACACCATGAATCTGCACAAATCTGAGATATACATAGGTGGGAGGTATAGGCTTAAATATTATTTTATAAGGGTATGCACATACATGGGCTTCCCAGGTGGTTCAGTGGTAAGAACCAGCCTGCCATATATTGGCAGATATAGGAGATACAGGAGACACGGGTTCAATCCCTGGGTCAGGAAGATCCCCTGGCAAAGGAAAATGGCAATCCATTCCAGTATTCTTGCCTGGGAAATGCCAGGGAAAGAGGAACCAGGTGGGCTACGGTCCCTGGAGTCACAAAGAGCTGGACACGACTGAGTGACTGACCATGCATGCATGCACATACACACACATACTACACTATGCAGTCTAAAGTATCTTTCTCATCCTACTTTTATTATATTTAGCAGGATATATAATCTTTTGAATTTGTTTAAAGCCTTTACCATTCCTCCTATCACCAGTGATACAGATACTTGTATCTTCTTTTCCACACTTAGAGGTAAGTTGATTATTTTTCAAAATCCCTGTTTTTCTACTTATGAGATATGAATAACCACACCAACAAATGTCATGGGAGGAATGAGGAAGACTGAAAGGGAATCTGAAGAATTTAGAAGCATATTAAAGCAATACAGGCATTCAAGCCCTTCTTGGTGGTTTGCTTTTACTCAAAAAAAAAAAAAAAAAAGGATGACAAAGAAGCTATAGTGTAGGCAAATCAAACTAGTTAAACTCTACTCACTTGTGGAAAAAATAACAAAGCACACCGGAGGCAGAAACAGAACTTTCTCAAAGTAAGAGGCACTTAAAAAAATGGACCAGGGTCCACCTGGCGAAGAGCAAACCCATGACAAGTGTAAAACAGGAACTCTGAATCAGCTGAACTCAGCTTTACATGCCTTCCTGATATGAACATTTTGCTGCCCTGAGGTTATTTAGATTATGAAAATAGTATTTTTCACACAATATGGCCTTTACAAGCAAACCTATGACTTCATAGTTACGCAGCAAAAGAAATAGTGATTTCTTCTAATGCTGGAGGAAAAAAATTACTTAATAATATGCAATGCTTCTACATGACACCATCCTAGGTTATTTTTAAGGTGAATTCTCCATACCCACTGAATTTACAACAAATCATATGTAAATTTCAAGCTGCGTTTTAGATAAAATGAACGAGATCAATGGCTATCCTAAATATTTCTTTTTTTTTAAATTTTATTTTTAAACTTTACATAATTGTATTAGTTTTGCCAAATATCATCCTAAATATTTCTGATAGCTTCTACTCTATATTTAATACAGTGAATCTTGAGTTCCAAAATGGCAAATCTTGATTGTTGCTGTAATCCCAGTACCACTGATTGGCAATGTAATGAAGCTTAAAAAATAAATTTTGGAAGAATTAGTGGTTGAATGTATAAAAGTTACATGTATCAAAAATTAGTGTTACTTCAGTTCTTTAACCCGACAGTCCTAGGTATGAATGTCACTCTGATAGAACAGGGAGCACATTAACCAGTGTATCTGACAAAAGGGACACAGGAGCATAAGGAAAAAGGGCCCGAGGAGCTAAAAGTAAAGTGACCATGAAAAAAAAAAAGGTGAACGTGCACTTACTGTGTGATCTTAGGCTAGTCACGGAAACTTTCAGAACTCCAATTGTCCTGTTGATAAATAAGGGATAAAGGTATCTACCTTGCAGTACAGTGTTGAGGGATAGGACTGACATGGACAAAACACCGAGCTCAGGGATGGGACCTGGAAAATGTTCAGTGACCAGAGGGGCAGCTTAGATCTCCATCATCACCAGGACAGAGGCAAAAGAATCGGGAAGGACACCTGATCAGTGTCCCCAACTCAAACTCAGTCAACAGGTGGAAACCACATGTTATCTTAAAAGGCAGCAGAGGAACCTTGACAACTATTGTATAAGCCACCTGTGTGGGCAGATACATACATTATTCTCATGAGACAGAAGAGGATTTCTGTACAACGTGTGTGTGTGTGTGTTTTCACAAGTTCGTGAATTCCTTAAGGCCAAGAAAAACACCTGTTTTATTAATTTTTGCTTCCCTAATACTCAAGTGCAGTGGCTGTCAAATTATCAAAAACTGGTTGCTTATTAAATATACACTGAATGAAAACACATATTCTATGTATGCATGTATGTGGGGGGTGGGCAGTATATGCATTTGGAACTGTCATTGATGTTCCTTTTCCTTTTAAAATGTGCCCGATTTCAATCTTTAACCACTGGAGAATTTCTAGTGACTTAAAAAATAGACTAAGAGCACTTCAGCTTTTAGTCAATATTTGGGTCCATATTCTTAAGACACTGGGATTGAAAATACGTCTTTCTGTTATCAACTGACATTTACTTGAATAAATGAGCTCTTGATTCAAATCATGGAGTTCTATGCCCTCAAAAATCTGTGCCAAGATGCTTGGTTCAATTTTGTTTAACTGTATCTTTTTAAAAGGAAGTGATATAATATTCTCTAGGAAATAGACAGTAGTTGGTGGTACAATAAGAATAAACACCCAATGGAAATTCTTCAATATGCATAATAAAATGAAAATAAAAACAAACAGTAAATGTTTGCTTTTGGAAGTTCTTTACAAGCAAAACCTTAAACAAGCAATATAGAAATGTTGGATTTTCCTACAAACACTTCTGAAAGAATACTCGAAAAGAAGAGTTTCTATTCTTGACCACTAGCTTTAGTATTTGTTAACTAAAAACAATTATTGACCTCCTACTGAGGATCATATGTGAATTTTTTCTAACATCAGTTGACAACATACTTTGGTGCTGGATGTTGTGATAAGCAGTTTATGTATTATCCCACCTAACAGAGTGCCCTCTAAGTTAGGTACCATTGACCATAATTTTATAGATGATGAAACAAATTCATATAGGTTAGTCTGTACAAACACACAATGAGAATGAGTGGCAGAGTCAAGATGTGCAACCAGTCTTTCTCCAAGGCCTACTTTCTCCACTAGCCTACTTTTCCTACCACATCATTCACATCAAGTGCCATGAGTTTGATAAAGACTCCATAGTAATTATTTATCTATGTTCTGTCACATTTTGAGATATACATTCTTAAAGAGGTTAATAGCATAATATGATGAAATCAGCAAAGAATATTCCAGGGCTACCTAATAAATATTATTCCTAGCTCTGTTACTAGCATTGCCTATAAACAGAAAGTTTCTTAACCATTTTGGGGCTCAGTATCTTCATCTACAACATGACGGTGTCAACAGTGATTGTGAGACTCTTTTTGCCTCAAAAGTCAATAATTACAAGAAAAAATTTCTCCAGTAATGGAGCTGAAGGAGGTACACAAAAGGATAATTAAAATGTTGAAGAGGCTGAGATCATGAGACTCATAAAGAGGAAAACTAAAAAGTCTTTTGCAGGTAAAGGTGAATACACAGAACATATAAATCAAAATACATAAAACCTTGAGAATACAGGAAAGTCAACATAATATCTTTTCTACAATCTTGGATTGTTAAAACTTACAAGAAGGACAATCCCTCAGAAATGAGTTGGGAAGCAATTCATACACAGTAGAATTCTACTACTACAACAGGTCATGTATGTTAAAGAAATAGTTTCCAAAAAGGTCAAGACATATTTTGGGCAAGTGCACTCACAGTTTATTCACAGAAAGGAGGGTTTATATCTCAGTATTTGAGAACATCATGGAGCACCAATAAACCCTCTCAAGAATCCCTTGTGGGTGGCTGGTCTAGAAGGGTCTGGATTTGACCAATGATATCAATTACACTCAGGTACTTTGGCATTTGATTCAATGCTAGTAGGTAACACACAGAAAGTAATTAATAAATAAGTGTCTGAATGAATGAGCTCTGCCACTTAAGGGCTGTGTCACCTTGAGGAAACTACTTAACTCCTGTCTTCTCTACAATCAAACGTGGCTGTGATTTCTTCTGTTGACGACCTGAGGAGAATCAACATTATTAAACAGTAGGAAAAATTCAAAAAGGTGAAATTTTCTGATAAAACTCCCAGCTAAGCAGCTATAGGCAGTTTGTTGTAGCAGAATCCTGAGGTGGAAGAACATGACCTGAGGCTCAGAGTGCATCTATAAGGCAGAGATGCCTCCTCACTCCCTCTGTGCTCTTCCAACCATGAACACCAACGTGGCAAAACAACCACATTTAACTACGTTCTGTAGTTACAGCACAAAGCTTGAACCCAAGCCCCATATGACACCAGAGGAAGAGCTGGAGCTTTTCTAAATAATATGAATTAAAAGTCCCACCTCCCAGAGGTCAGAGTCTCTCTTCTGGACCTGCTGGTTCTTCTGTTTATCACCTTAGAGTGTGATGGTCAGACACATTCCCCTGTCTTCTCAATATGTCAAATGCATGCAAATATTAATGGAAAACATGTTTGAAATGGTTTTGAAAGCAATAAACAAAAATGTCAACGTTTTAAGAATAAATCAAATCGATCATCTTTTAGATCTCAAAGAGGATCTAGATCTGATTTTATACTTTCTAAGGCAATTGGAGATTGTCTTCCCAGGAAGTAGGAAATGTCCATTACAAATTGGCAGTAGCAATTCTGAAAACAATTGATTGAGGAGCACTTTGCTTTTATATATGCTCCAAAATGCATGTAACAATAATCTCACATAAAAAGTGTAAGTCTCCCAGTCGTGTCCAACTCTGTGCGACCCCAGGGACTGTTGCCCACCAAGCTCCTCTGGCCATGGGATTCTCCAAGAAAGAATAATGAAGTGTGTCGCCATTCCCTTCTCCAGGTGATCTTCCCGACCCAGGGATCAAACCTGGGTCTCCTGCATTGCAGGCTGATTCTTTAAGGTCTGAGCCACCAGGGAAGCTCAACCTCAGATATCAGAGAAGCAAAGCTCCTTTGACAAAAGCCTGAGCAAATCAGTTGACCATGGGCAAGTGAATAGCAAGAGTAAGGCCCATTTAGAGATGATAATAGGATATGTTTATGTGGGGCATGCTGTAAAGCAGGCACTGTTCTACTTTATATTTTATGAATTAATTTCATCCTTACAACTTTATGAGGTAGACACTTTTTTTTGTTTTTAAGGTCCTCGTTCCAGAGGAACTAAGGCACAAAAATTTACATAATTCGTAGGGTTACAGAACCGTTTCTCCAGAATGTAGCTTTGTAATTTTGATAGGCTTTAATACTGCCAAAGACATTACTATAGCATCAGAATGCTTTTAAAACAGACTCTTGTTTAGAGCTGCAAGCTTAGTGACACAAACATTTCAAATCATGATTAAAGAAAGGAATTACAAACCATTAAAAGACACACTGAAAAATAAATTAAAACTGCTTGAGAGTCTTTCAGGCACATTTAGGTAGGACAGGAAGTTAACACAGCTATTATTAGGACTTTCTGTCCCAAAGCATTGTACAACGGGTCTTTGTTTATTCATTCAAGTATTTACTACTTGCCTGTGTCCTGCACTGTGCTAAGTCATGCCCATGAATGGGAGCCCTATGTCCCCCCAAAAGGAACTTGTCCAAACAAATCCGATCCCAGGATGCTATTCCCAATTTCCTGCATGAGCCACACTCCACCTGCTGCTTTGGTCAGAGTATTTGCTCACCTGGCTTTCAAACCTAGACTGGCCTTCACTGTTCTCACACCACTGGCTTGTGGTGTCCACTTCCTTCTCAGCTTCCTCAAAGAACACCCAATGCTATATTCTCTAACCCCCTGTGAAATAAGATGAAGAGTCAATCCTCTGTCCACCTTTCCCAGATATTTTCAATATGGTATGTATTTCAGTCCACCGCAGTGAACCAGTGAGCTTTCAAGTGGTTTCACTACTCCATCCATGAAAAACTCATTTTCACCCAGGAATTTAATTTTAGAAAGGCTTTTTAGGAAATGACAGTTGGTTTAACTGGATAACTGTGTAGGGCTTTTTGCTTTATTATGAATGTAATAAATGTTCACTGTAGAGATTTTTGGTAAAATACTAATGTGTATGTGTGTGTGTATATGTATGTGTATGCATATACATATATACGTATACATGTGTGTATATGCATATATACATACATATTAAAAAGATATCACCTATCAAACATAAATACTATTAACATTTAGTGCATTCCTTTCCCTAGTTAATATATCAATATTCAAGGACTTCCCTGGTGGTACAGTGGATAAGAATTCACCTGCCAATGTAGGGCACATGGGTTTGATCTCTGGTCTGGCAAGATTTCACATGTTGTGGAGAAACTAAGCCCATGCACCACAGCTCTTGAGCCGATACTCTAAGGCCAACGAGCCACAACTAGTGAGCCCATGTGCTGCCACTACTGAAGACCACGCACCTTAGAGTCTGTGCTCCACAAGAGAAGCCACTGCAATGAGAAGCCCACGCACCACAATGAAGAAGAGCCCCCACTTGCCACAACTTGAGAAAGTCTGCACACAGCAACGAAGACAGAGCACAATAAAATAAATTAATAAATAAAAATTACTTTTAAAATATATATCAATATTCAAATAGTGATATAGCTACACACACAAATATATACATACACAACTATGTTTATATACTAGTGAATATCTAAAAACCATAAACTGTTTAGCTAAACATAACATTAAGAACATTTTGCTTTATTGAATAACCTAACATCCTCTTATGTTCATATGTTTGGGCCAATATTCAATAACTGGAAATCTAGCTTGTGTATTTTTCAAATGTATTTTCAAAGAATATTGAATGCTGGAGAAACTTCTTATGTCATAACATTGGTGAAACCAACAAAATTTTATAGAGTTTGAGCTCGATTTTACTAAAAACTGATATGTATCTATAGCTACCTGGGGAATAACATTGGAAAAAACACATTATGAGCATTGCTTTTGTTGGGGGGACAGGGGCAAGGAGAGATTAAAGATGATCCAATTGAATAGACATATTTTTAATAGTCATAAATTATTTTTTGTATCAAAATAAACATGATAAGAAATGAAAATACTTCTCTCCCAAAGGCTGCATAGTTATTTGAACTAGGTAAGTAAATGGCCCAATTTATCAAGCTGAAAAGAAAGGAACTGCATTCCAGTTTTAGGGCATAGGGTGGGTATGGGAAAGCAAAAGAGGCAGCTGAGAAGTAGTCTAAGGAACCAGGGCAAAGTCAGGAAGATACATGAAGTCTGGGGAAGCTGAAGACAAAGACAGAGAAAAGATAAAAAAGAGATGAGACTAAAACAATGTAATCCTTTCACAGTATATATGTATATCAAGCCATAAGTTGTACACTTTAAATCTAAACAATTTTTGTTTGTCATTTATACCTCAATAAGGCAGGAAAATAAAGTTATATTTCAATTAAAAAACAGAGATAATCTCTAACATGATGATCTTGTTTTATATACACTGATTGGCAAATGGAAACTTTGTTCTGCAAAATAAGTCAAAGAGCAAAGACCTAACTTCTAAAACTATGAAATAAATAAGTAGCAGAGCATGGAAAAATTATTCTAATAACTGAAAAAAAATCTAAAACTGCTACAAAGAGATGTCATAAGATGTTCAAAGAATAAAATATGCTATCATTTATTGATAGACTTTAAATGATATTTGAACTATTGACCTACTAATTTTCTATAATAAAATACTAATCCTAGTTAACTGTAATGCAGAAAAACTATGCAAATTCAATGGCAACTCTCAAAATGCTTTTAATGGGGACCAACTCAAAATAATTCTGTATGAAGGGCTCCAGGGAACTGTGTACAAGCATTATAATATACAAACATAACTGTGTCACCCAAAAGACCAAATTAATAATTTGTAACAACCACACCAGTATGCAGACCTAGACCCTGATTCCCCGGTGCCCGTTTACATGGAGCTCAGTACACAGGAGATGTCAAAATCTCTGAGTTAAAGAGATGAATACGTGAATTTTCAATATAACTTTCTGGTCAACCAGCAATGATTGCCATGACTTCCACTCCTGCCAAAAACTGATCAGCAAATCAATCAGAAATATAAGAGATTTCTGACATAAAGAGATAGAAAGTCACTAGTGATTCTTTTAAAAATATTCATTAAAACAAAATTTATATTGGGTTAAGTAAGGTGAAAGTATAGTTGAGGATCAGTCTAGTACATTGAGGGTGAGATACATTTGGGGTGATAGAGAATAAGAAATAAAGTCGAAAGATACACTTTTGGTTGAAAATTTCAATTAACATTAACTTTTTAAGATATTAAAAATAAACATTCAGAAAAAAATTTAATGCAAACCTATTTTTTGCAAAATTTTTGCAAAATTTCAAGCTTTGTTCACCTAGGGTTAGGCCTATTTCAGTTCTCTAGGAAAGTGTGCATCTGCAATGACATAAGACATTTAAAGCAAAATGAAGAAAACACAGCAATCGTGGTAGTGATGGTGGTGTTTTTTTTAAAGAAGAGAAGGAAAGAAGGAAGGAAAGAAAAAAATTTGCCTTAATTATGGGAAATCTCCAAGGTAAGTTTTTTTTTTTTTTTTTTTACTTTTTATAAATATTGGGGAAAGTTATTTGGATCTCCAATCTGCATTGATTTTATCCCCCAGGGAATCTGAAAAAAAGGAGATAGTATAATAAGCACAATTTCAGTTAGAAAAAAACTCTGAGAAAATATAAACTAATATATTAAAATCACTTTTCAGATATCTAATCCTATAGCAGGAGGACTACCATTAAGGTGAAATGAAAATTAGTGATTTTTATGCAGTTAAGAGATTTTTAACACCATTAGAATCACAGACATATTTGAAAATCTGGAGAAAGCTGACTCTTTAGAAATACAGACACATATTCATGCATTAAATATACTGAACACAATGACAACAGTCTCAAGGGCTCCCCTGGTGGCTCAGCTGTAAAGAACCTGCCTGCAACACAGGAACCACAGGAGATCCCTAGATTGGGAAGATCCCCTGGAGGAGGAAATGGCAACCCTCTCAAGTATTCTTGCCTGGAGAGTCCCATGGACAGAGGAGCCTGGTGGGCTACAGTCCATGGGGTCACAAAGAGTTGGACACAACTAAAGCAACTTAGCACATATGCACAACAGTCTCAATGACCCCTCTGATCTGGGTCATTCAAACTATTCAAGATAAAGTTCAACATAAAAAGAGGATTTTTCAGCCTTAAAATAGGGAACTAAAATGTGTCATAATTATTTAATCAAATTTTATTGCAAATTACCTATCTTAACAATATGACACCTTACATTATTTTATAGCACTATATGATTTTTTTTAATCTAATCCTAGAAGTAATTCTGTGTGTTAGTTTTATTAGGTTCCTTTCTAAATCAGGAAAAATACAATCCATTGAGCTAAGTTACTTCTTTAATGTCACACACAGCAAGTGACAAAGGTCGTGTACAACACCACATTGTGATTCCAATTCCAGTCCTTTCTCGACAATGTCATAACCTAGTTTATATGTTTTTTTTTAAGTGGTTTTTACTTTGTGAAGTTACACAGTTTAAAATAGCACAAAACAAACTCAATCTTTTCCTGTGAAAGGAAAACTATTTCTTTTTTTTTTTTCCAAATCATCAGCTGGTGGTTTGTTATGAACCAGTGAACAAGCTGTGGACCATAGCTTCCTACTTGGGATTTTGTCAGCTTTAAGTGTTTGCTTTTATCTATTTCTGTTTAACGTGATAACACAAAAGTCGAGAGAAGCACCACTTCCTTAGTCTCTTCACATAATCTAGGCATCATACAGGAACTTAAAAGACAAGTTTCATTCTCTTCATTATATACCAAATGCTCTGAATTTATTATACAAGAGACCCTTTGATCCTTCAGAAACAAGCTTCTTTTTGAAGCCCTGGAAACATAGTGTTCAAGAGGTCTCCTCCAAGAGGGGCCAGTGGGTCACTCAGCAAACATTTTAAGTACTTACTTTGTATAGCTCCTTATTAGGGCTGTATAATACTGCAGAAATTCGGGGTAGCGGGGAGAGGGAGGATCCATTCAAAGCAAAACAAAACAGAAGCAGCAAACACTAAGAAGGGTTCAACTCCTTCCCTTAGTGAGCCCTCGGTGAAATGGAGACAGGAGATTTTATCTAAGGAAAGCAAGGATGGTGAACTGAGGAGGGACACAGGCAGGTAACTAATTGGCAAGTTCAAGACAAAACAGATTAAGGTTAAAATCACATGCAATCAACATTATTTTCTGTTTTCTCAAAGCCACATACAAGATTACAAGGTATAATCTGAACCCAGCTATAAGGATCCCACAGAAATCTCGAGTCATTTTATAATTCCAAAAGAGTGAAGAAAGGAGTAGCTGAGAGCGAACTAATTATCTGGAAAATTCAAGCAAAACATCCTTTCCTCTAATCCTTCCATATTCACAAATATTTTAGGAAATACTAGGCTCTAGAGACCTATATATTCTAAAAAATGGACCAATTTCAGAATAGCCAATTCCACTTTGGACCTTCATCTTCTTTTGGTTTGAGAAATGTAATATTTACAGGTTATTTCTTGCATGATTACTCACTGGGTATACCTGGAGCAGATGCCACTGAATTGCTTCTGTGTTCTAGGGCAAGATTTCAATGGACACAAGGGGAAAGGACCTGGTCAGTGAACATTTTGGGAATTATGCTTTTTTCTGTCATTTTTACACATCAGTGCTCAAAATTAATGAAGTTTCTGAAGGAACTAACAATTAGAAAAAAAGATTAGGACAGACTTTTAATAAATTGTATCAGACACAAACCATGTTGGCAGAAATTATAATTAATAAACAATGAAATGTAACACCATTCTAAAACAGAAAGCAGAATCTCCTTAGAAACAACACACAGGGCTAATACAAAAATCAATGTTCACTGTGCTGGATGCCTGCAAAATTACACAATTAATCCTGTGTAAACTAACCTATCAGCAATGCACTCTGCAGGATTCCTGATAACTATTAGGCTGCACAATGTATTAAAGAAAGAGAACTTTAATGAGATCCCATGAGAACCTAATGATTTAAATCATGTTTTTTCCCTCCCTAAAAGAACATTTTTACTCCACTTAACGGACATTACTTTCCATATCTGATACACATATGGTCAAATCCACCATTAAATCAAGTACCAGGAACCAGAGGACAGCCTACCTTCAGTCTAAAATATGCTATTAAGCTGATATCAATGTAATAAGAGGATTTAGAAATCTACATGAAAAAGATGTCACTTATATTCTTAGATTTGATAGTAATATACTGCTATCCTATGTCAGTGGGCTCTCACAGGGGCTAATGAGCTATTACAAAATTGTATTACCACAAGATATACCACACGGAGACATGTAGTCCCGTGGGGCATTCAATTTATGTAAATTATAGTCTGGTTTATTTTACCTCAAAAACAACTAGAAATAAAGAAACCACTTAGGTATAATCGTTTTAAAGATATTGCCACTGTTACACATGTACTTACACTTACATAACAGTACAAGTAATGAGACTTACATTCATGTGAGGGTACTCTTCTGAATATTTAACATATAAATAGACAAGTCTGCACGGTTTAATCAGAAAAACGGTTCAAAAAACTTTTGATGATTGGGGTAAGGCTTTTACGGACTTTATTCAACTCTTAGGATTGACTGTAATTCTATTTATCCACCACTTAGATAGAGGCAAAGTGATTCTTCAAGCTCTCCCCGTGCCTCCATTACATACTCAGGTAAACTGAAATTCTCATGGTAAAGAATCTGCCTGCAATGCCGGAGACCCAGGTTCAATCCCTGGGTTGGGAAGATCATCTGGAGGAGGGCATGGCAACCCACTCCAGTATTCTTGCCTGGAGAATCCCCATGGACAGAGGAGCCTGTGGGCTACAGTCCCTGGCATCAGTTGGACACGACTAAGCACAACACAACACAGATGTATTATTGTTAAATATTCCAATAACTTCATTAAATTTGGTCTTGACTTCTTCTGAGTCTTGATTCTGTAATTCTGACAACAATCTAATCATAGATGAAACTCAGTTAGGCATTGTCCACCTCCACCCCTAAGTGCATGCCAAAATAAACAGATGTATGGATGGATCAGTCTGTCTATTCATCTGCACATCGATAAATACACAAGGGCACTTAATTGCAATAAGCAAAAGCAAGAAAAAAAGAAATGCTGTCAACCATTTTCCTGGAGCCCATGTGGACATCCCGGAAAGCCCCACCTGAAAACTCACAAGTATCGGCTGGTTTTCTCCCCTTTGCCTCCACTGCTGGAAGCAAACAGAGGAGAGTCCAAATATCACAACAAAAATTGTCAGCAGGAGGCTGGAGCAACGAGTACCGCATATTTTAAGGAGTAGAAAGATGGGGGAAAGTGGGGAGAGACAAAAAGAGGGAAATCCAGGAGGAGAAAAGAATGTAGGTGAGCTAAGGAGAGCCATTTGCCTGAAATGCTGGAAGCCTCCGAGGCAATGAAGTCAGATGACATTTCTGCAGTGACATGGCGTCATGAAACTGCAGCAAGGACCCACACATGTAGCACCATGACACGCATCACCTACTGTCTTTCAAGATGATACGAGTCTTTGGACTCTTACTTTCATACAATGAGAATCAAAAATAGTAAGAGAAAAGACAGAGGTTTGGTTTGCTCTTTTTATTCTCATTTAGCTCAGAAGCACAGTGCTCTCCTATCTGGTCCAAGGAATTAGTACGGACAGCTCAGCAGCATCACTAACGGAGCACACATACCTGCGCTACTCTAGATCCCAACCTCAGATCTACCTTCTTAGGGCTAATATATCACTTCCTGTCTCGTGTTACTTCTCATATGGCTTTTCTAAAAACATAGTGTTTCTAAAAACAGGCAGAAAATATTAAAAAGGATTTACAAGACAGCTCCCTGGTTGGTTTTAATAGATGGGCATTCACAAGTGGCTATTGAATAAAAAGTAAGATGAACATGGAGTAGAGAGGAGATGGCTAACATTTATATTCCCTATATATCCTGGGAATATCTGCACCTGCTACTTGCTTGTATGATATAAATATTAATTTTACCTCTGAAGACTCCTAGTGAAAGTATTTACCTGAAATAATAGACATGAATTAACCTGATATGCATTCCAGTTTTCATAAAAATTTTTTAATTTTCAGCAAGACAATATTTTGACAAGGACTAAGACATGCTTGTTACGCTGTTTTCAAAACTCTCCCATGTGAAGTCTACTCAGAAAGTTATTTTCTTTACTGAATTTTCTGTTAAATCCTGGGGAAAGGAAGAACTGTGGAAAATGAAGGGAAAGACATAAATCATAAGCACCACAGGGTAAAAATTTTCTCTGAGAAGTCATAGAAATATCTCCATTTTTAAAAGAAGACAGAAAAGCACTGACTCCCTCATTATACATTCTTAAGTATTGCTCTCTATTTTAGATATTGCTGCTGCTGCTGCTAAGTCACTTCAGTCGTGTCCGACTCTGTGCGACCCCATAGACCGCGGCCCACCAGGCTCCCCCGTCCCTGGGATTCTCCAGGCAAGAACACTGGAGTGGGTTGCCATTTCCTTCTCCAATGCATGAAAGTGCAAAGTCAAAGTGAGGTCGCTCAGTCGTGTCCGACTCCTAGCGACCCCATGGACTGCAGCCTACCAGGCTCCTCTGTCCATGGGATTCTCCAGGCAAGAGTACTGGAGTGGGGTGCCATTGCCTTCTCCGGATTTTAGATATTAGACAAGTATAATCATTGTTTAGTTCTTAGACTGCGGTGTTGTGTGTATGTGTTCGTGAGTATGAGCATGTGTGCAGGTGCAAATGAAATGTCATCATTTTGTGTTTGAGCCAGCTTTCACTTTTGGTTTACGTGCTGCCTTAAAAGAAAAAAAAATCCTTTGAGAATCAATTCAGGCTCCACTTTACTGGATGGTTCTCTAATTTATATTCATTATCAGGCTTCAAAGATATTAAATTTGGTTTAACTTAAAGATCAAATAAGAGACAGTCTGATACCCTGTGCAGCTTCCATCACAGCACTTATTATTGATCTATTAATTGTGTATCTCCTGAGCTACACTGCAATCTCTCTGAGTGTCAGTACCCATCCAGTTGCTCATTATTATTCCTGAACTTAACACAGAACTTAGTACACACTCAGAGCCCAAATTAAATTCAGAATGAATAAAAGGTTTAAAAACTTAACCCCCCAATTAGTACCTAACGCAGTCCTTTTCAGTTTTTTCAACAGATTTCTTGCACTTTTCTCTCCACCGAACTTTGCATGTAGCCAACATGGGTTTGGAGAAGGCACTGGCGACCCACTCCAGTACTCTTGCCTGGAGAATCCCAGGGACGGGGAGCCTGGTGGGCTGCCGTCTATGGGGTCGCACAGAGTCGGACACGACTGACATGACTTAGCAGCAGCAGCAGCAACATGGGTTTTGATTCTTTACTAAATCTAATAATGTTCACAATTGCAGCAAATACATTTTTGGCAAATGCTTCATGCCAGTCACTGTTCTAACAGTTTTTAAAAGAGTAATTCATTTACTAACATCGAAACCATCTTCACAGAAACCTTAACACAAAAAATGTAAGAAACAGATTCTCCTGTAGGGGCTCTAGAGGGACACAGCATTACTGACATTTTGATTTTAGGACCTGTAGTCTAAAGAACAATAGGCCTCCAGAATGGTGAGAAAAGAAATTTAAAGCCACTTAAGTGGTGGCTTTAATGGCAGAAAGCAAAGAGGAACTAAAGAGCCTCTTGATGAGGGCAAAAGAGGAGAGTGAAAAAGCTGGCTTAAAACTCAGTATTAAAAAACAAACTAAGATCATGGTATCCAGTGACATCACTTCATGGCAAACAGGGGGGAAAAGGTGGAAGCGGTGACAGATTTCCTCTTTTTCGGTTCTAAAATCATTGTGGATGGTGACTGCAGCCAGAAATTAGAAGACGATCACTTCTTGGCAGGAAAGCTATGACAAACCTAGACAGTGTATTAAAAAGCAAAGACATCACTTTGTCAACAAAGGTTCATATAGTCAAGGCTATGGTCTTTTCCAGTAGTCATGTACGAATGTGAGAGTTGGACCATAAAGAAGGCAGAGCACTGAAAAACTGATCCTTTCCAACTGTGGTGTTGGAAAAGACTCTTGAGAGTCCCTTGGACTGCAAGGAGACCAAACCAGTCAATCCTAAAGGAAATCAGTCCTGAATATTCATTGGAAGGACTGATGCTGAAGCTGGAACTTCAGTACTTTGGCCACCTGATGCAAAGAGCTGACTCACGGGAAAAGACCTTGATGCTGGGAAAGATTGAAGGCAGGAGAAGAAGGGGACGACAGAGGATGAGATGGTTATATGGCATCATTGACTCGAAGGACATGAGTTTGAGCAAACTCTGGGAGTTGGTGATGGACAGGGAAGCCTGGCATGCTGCAGTCCATGGGGTTGCAAACAGTTGGACATGACTTGGTGACTGAACAACAACAAAACTGGTAGTAACTCTTTAGAGCAACAATAGAAAACTAATACAGGTTGTGTAATATACAAATGTGTAGATAACTCACATTTTAGAGGACCAATTTCTGCTCTTCACAAAATAGCAATTTCTTTTTACAAACATAAATCAGATCAAGTTGTTTAATCTGCCTGAAAAACTGAATAGACATTTTTTTCCCCAAGGAGGAAATGCAGATGCCCATAGGTACATGAAAAGATTTTCAACATCACTAATCATCAAGGAAATGCAAATCAAAACCACAATGAGGCATCACCACACACCTATCAGAATGGCTGTCATTAAAAAAGGACACAAAAAACACATGCTGGTTAAGGGTGGAGGACAAAATAGAACTCTCGTATCTTGCTGGTGGGAGTGTGAATTGGTGCAGCCACTGTGGAAAATAGTATGACAGTTTCTCAAAACACTACGGACAGAAAGTCCATTTGACCCTACAATTCCATTCCTGGGTACATATCTGAAAAAAAAAAACAAACACTAATTCAAAACATACATGCACCCCAATATTCATAGCAGCATTATCTACAACCGCCAAGATATGGAAGCAACCTAAGTGTTCATCAACAGATGAGTAGATAAAGAAGATGTGGTATATATACACAACGTAATACTCCTCGTCCATAACAAAAAAAAAATTTGCATGTGCAGCAACATGGATAGTCTTGGTGGATATTATGCTAAATGAAGTTAAGTCAGACGCGAAAAGACAAATCCTGTATGATATCACTCACATGTGGAATCTAAAAAATACAACCAACTAGCGAATTTAACGCAAAAGAAGCAGACTCACAGATCCAGAGAATAAACTAGTGGTTACCAGTGTGTGTGTTTTTGTGGAGGCGGGGCGGAATGGCATAGGGGAGTGGGTGGTACAAGCTCTTCGGTATAAAACAGGCTCAAAAATGTTTGTACAACACAGGAAACATAACTAATATTTCATAATAGCTAGGAATGGAAATTAACCTTTAAAAATGATATAAACTTTTTTAATTAATAAAAATTTTAATTTGCTTAACTGGCTGGACTCCTTTGAAGTTCCTATATTGCATTTAAAATCCATATGCTCACACACAACCTACAAGGCCTTATATGGTCTGCCCTAACCTCACCTGTGCCAAGCTCTCCCACGCTCGCTGCACTCCTGATCCCAGCCTTCTGTCAGTTCCAGATGACGCCAAATTCATGACTTCTACCCTGCCTTTCTGCTCCCTGCCCCTCTGCCTGGAACTCTGCTCTTCTGGCTCTTCTATTTGCCTTCTTCCCTTTCAAGGCTCAGTTTGAAAGTCACCTTCTCAGAGAGCCCTTTCTAAAGTAGGTTCCTCCTCTCGTTTTTTCTCTATCACAGTCCTTGTTTCTTCCCTGTAATGATTTCATTGTTTACTTATTTACTGGCTGACATTTTCAGTAATGGCAAATTCTGGGAGGCAGGGAATCTGTCTTCATCTTAATGCTTAGCGCAGTGCCTGCGATTTATAAACAGCTCGATGAATATTTGATGAATGAATGAATGAATGACTCCTTGAAATCAAAATTACACACACACACACACACACACACACTTTGCTTGAAGACATCATTTCTTCTGTTTTCTACCTGGTAGCATAGCTATACCCCCACAGGTAAACTTTTCTGATACTATTACTTTCCAACATCAATCTGGTCAGATCATATTATTCAGGAGTTGTACAGAAGGTAATTCCTCCCTCGATACACATAGGAATGAAAGGAAAAAAAAATCAAGCTACTAAAAATTCCCTTCCTCTGCAGACTTTTAAACTGCTAATCAGCACAAGCAGCTTGTAGCAGATTGAGCTCAAAGTGTTGCTGAAATGGCACATAACTAATTTCAGGTGATTTAATATCTTACACTGCCCTAGTGAAAATATTGACACAGAAGAAGAATATGATTTGGAGTCTTTCTGCACTGCTGAATTCGGTGTTAGCTTTGGAGCCTCTATCAAGGCATTTCCATTAATCAACACTGCTGAAGAAAGGAAGTCTGGGTGTGGCATCCAGAAACCACTGCCAACTTGGGAAAATGCTAGAAAATGGGCAAATGCTAGTTATCTGGGTATGAATATTTAGAAGAACTTTCCAAAAATGTATAGTCCACTTGGTCCGTTTCAAAGTCACGTCCAGCAATGTTTCTTGAGTGGTCAATGGCACATGTCTGTGGAGGAAATAGTCTCCCAAATATATTGTCAATACTCATAGACAATTAGTTTTGTTAAGATAAATACGACGTTAAGATTCTTCTGGCAAAGCCACATCTTACTAACGGCATCTATAAGCACAAAGTTTTCTGTTTTGTTTTTGTTTTTTATAAACAGGTCTGGTATACACTAACTGGAGCTCCCGGGTGGCTCAGTGGTAAAGAACCCACCTGCAATGCAGGAGACACGGGTTCAATCCCTGGAGAAGGAAATGGCAACACACTCCAGTGTTCTTGCCTGGGAAATCCCATGGACAGAGGAGCCTGGCAGGGTATAGTCCTTGGGGTCAAAAAGTGTCAGACACTAATTAGCAACTAAACAGCAGCATATACTGACTATTCTAGGGTTCAGAGGTCATTATTTTATTCATAAGAGCATTCTCTAGTATATTATTTCATAAACAACTCTCATTAACTTTATGAATGAGAATAAACTCTTCTCCTGACAACACTGAAAATAATACAAAAAGCAAGGAGACTTTTCCAACTGCCATATAGAAAAGTCAAACTGAAATTATGGGACATCAAAAAGAAAAATAAAACTGTAGTATTTTGAATTATTGTGCCATGCACTTGCAAAAATGTATTTCACCCTCATTGGGTCAAACTTGAAATACCAGTAATGCGATTTCTCTCACAGTACTTCAGTCTAAAGCTGTACCATTCGACACAGTTTTTAAATATCATTTGATCAGTAGTGTTCCTCTAAAATACAGCAGTGCTTTTTAAACCTCATATTTTGTTCACATATTCTGGCAACTAGGTCTCAGATCCTACATTCTTAGGTTTAAAATATGTCAACTACATATATTCCCACTCAGAACATGCATTATACCCATTTTCAAAGGTTTAGGCTGGAAGCTGACAAATTTGATTAAAATGACTGATTCATGGAGTCAATAAATGAAAAATGAATGGAAACATTGAAAGTCAAACAAATTCAGAAATCATAAAATGGCAAACTCAGAAGTAAATTTCACCATCGAATCATTCAATAGATGTCAATGACACCTTTGTCAAAGTCAAGTTGTAAAGCTTTTGAGAGATGCTTCAATGCACAGAACAGTTTTATAATTAATCACCTAGTATGTGGCCAAGAAATAGATGTCACTTTTTGCCCTCAATAAACATGCAGTGGCAAAGGCGAATCCACTGACAATTTTAAGAGGTTTTCACTTTGCTGATGAATGCTTTATGAGAAAGCACAGCCTAAGAGAGTGAATGCAACATAAGTGAGGTTTTGTAGATATACAAAGAATCAATTATATACACATGTTTGTGTGTGTGCATGTACTTAAATGTGTTTAAATTTTCAACTTTTAGTCTTTAAATTATGCCTTGCCACTGTTACTGATTAGATGCGTGTAATTAATCTTTATAAGAAGTTCCTTCAGAAGAGTTAGAATATTTCACATCACTGTAACTATTACTTTATAAGCTCTACTACTGGAAGCACTTCTTCAAATAGAACTCTGAATTTTTGTGTATTTCTAGGTATGGATGAAAAATTCATAGCAATTAATACAGGGTGTATTATTCAAAGAGCTGTCAGAAGGAAGAATATCATTATGAACCAATACTGTGGGTGTTTACTTTTGTATTTTTTCTTAAAGTAAAATTCCTTAAAGTTGTAAGTTTACACAAAAATATAAACAAGAATTTAGAGAATCGTTAGAGTTCATAGTCAGATCCTAATATTGGAATTCATTATCATTAATTTCCTTTCCTCTCTTTTTCATTTCACATGCATATTATGTATAGAAAACTGACCACAGAATGGCCATATCTGCAGTATCTGAGCTTGCCTAACTAAGAATGAGGTCCTAGAAATAGCAGTACTCTGAAACACAGAGAAGATATTAACCCAAATGGGAAAAAAAATGACAGTGCTGTTTTTCTATTGGTTCTCTGGCCACATCACAGGGTCACTGGCACCAAATAGCCCTATAATAGCTCAGAATGCCCATCCCCTTGACCTCTCTGCCAATCAAGAAGGCATCTGGCTGGCTCCCTAAACACAGATGCTGTGAAGTCACCATCTTCCAACTATGCTTCCAACTATGCTCTAACCCTACTCCAAATTAGGGTGGGAAGGCCTTCTAGAACTTGAGAAAAGCATGCAAATCGTACTTTATCACATCAGGTTTTCTCAAACAGCACTAGATTACACTATGCTGAGGTATATTGTGTTGATGTTACACTGATAAATACTGCTAAAAACCAAATGCTCATTAAATGGGGTTTGAACATTTTTTATTTCAGAGAAATTAGAATTGCAATGGAATTTCTTCTTCACCTTTCAAGGTTTGCCTCTTCTCTGACATCTTTTAGTAGTGCAAGGAGATCCAACCAGTCCATTCTGAAGGAGATCAGCCCTGGGATTTCTTTGGAAGGAATGATGCTAAAGCTGAAACTCCAATACTTTGGCCACCTCATGCGAAAAGTTGACTCATTGGAAAAGACCCTGATGATGGGAGGGATTAGGGGCAGGAGGAGAAGGGGACAACAGAGGATGAGATGGCTGGATGGCATCACCAACTCGATGGACATGAGTCTGAGTAAACTCTGGGAGTTGGTGATGGACAGGGAGGCCTGGCGTGCTGCGATTCACGGGGTCGCAAAGAGTCGGACACGACTGAGCGACTGAACTGATTGACTGAAGCTGGAAGTAATCTTTCTCTATTTCAACCACACATCATCAATACATTCCAATACAATGCAATAGGTCCACTGCATTCCAATACATACATCGGCATTTATGATCCTTTATTTTGCAGTGCACTTATTTATGTACATGTCCCAGCTCTTTAACTGGATTGGAGGTTCATATCATTTCAGGAATGCAAGACACTAGAAAATGCATATATACTCATATTAATAACATTTTAAGGGCATGCATTCAGTAGAAACTGTAAGCATCTTCAGGCCACCACTTGTGTCTAACTCATCTTGGAATCTGTCTATCCAATGTTGTAATTTCCACACAGTAAGAACTTCCTAAATTTTCACATAAACACTAAATGCAGAAACGGAAAAGAAAATAGGACTGTGATGAATTTTTCTTAGGGATATTTTTACCCTCTTGGAGTTTGGCTGCATGTCCTAGAATAGTACTCTCAGTACTGAGAGGATCTTAGAAGGTGGCTTTGGGCATGATGTAAGTGACCATCCTTTGTCTTTTAATCCTTCTGACTACAGAAACCCGAAAGGCTCAAGTAGGTCCTAATACATCATTACCGGCACTTTAACCTTACCAATCTATTTCATAAAGAAGAAACAGGACTGAAGCCCGAGGACTTCAGCAGGCAACAGGATCTTGCTAGAATGTAGTGACCTTGGGCTGTTTTCACTGTATTCACATTTGTATGCACCTTTCATTATTTCCCCCGGTGGTGTTTCATTGATAGCAATGAAATAAAACTTCCATTTTAAGTCATTGTGTCTATAATGAGCTAGCTAAAAATTTACGTGAATTATGGTAGATGGCACAAAGATAGGACAAAAACTGTGACGATGGTTACCTTTCAGCGAGTACAGTCTTAGAGCTGGAGATTATTGAGTGACCTGTAACTTTCAGAAGAAAGGAGAGCAGGAAATGTATTGAGCAGACAGACAGGAGCAGCGAGCTGTTCAGTAACGGGAGAGGGTCTCTAAGGATACAAGAAAGTAGAGGGAATCATGAAGGCCGAGTCCGGCTGGCTGTGGAAAGCAAGTGTGACAGTTACTTGGCGGTCAAAGCAGTGGGGAGCCAGGGGGAGTTTTTAGGAAGTAAGTGACATAGTGGTCAAAGTGACAAGCGAGAAAGGGGATTTTAACTGTGACATTTAGGTCTTAGTGGAGAATGGTGACAATAAAAGGCAGAAATCCTGTGAGAGAAAGGTTGCAGTGGTCTAGTGATTAGAAGACTGAACAAGGAATTTTCTGGAATGGCTCATGAGAAATAAATCTTAGTGTGTCAAGAAGAAAGCTGAAGCGAGTTTTATGGTTGTTTAAAGCAGACAAAGAATACAGAGGATAGAGAATGGCAAACTGCTAAAAGGAGATGAGAGAAAAGATGCTCTCAGCTACAGTAAAAATATATTTTGCTATATCAAAAGAAACCACAGGGAAACCTAGGAGGCTTGTGTTTCAGTAGTTCCAATCGTTTTTTAAAATAGAAACTCATTATAGAAACCTCAGCTTAAACTACCACGACTTTCTGCCATGTGTTTCATTTTTTTCCCTCAAATCCAAGAGAGCAGAATTTAAACATTTATAAGGCTTCAGGTTATATCATCGAAAAATGAAACCTGTTCAGAAAATTTGTATTTCTTAAATAAGGAAACCTTTAATCAGTCACAAATGATTTGTCATTAAAAGACCTTTAAGACAAAATCAGATGACCTGAGTCCAAGTTCTGCATTCACACATATGAGTTTAAGAGTTTCCTTCACTTTCTGAACAGGATGAGTACGTACCTTGTGTAAATAACTAGCTGTTATGAGTATCAAATTAAACGATGTACCTATACAGTGTCTTTCATTCAAAGACAATACACAGCATTACCAGGACAGAATTAAATTCACCATAGCACAGCATTTTAGAGTTATGTACATTGCACATTGCCTGTTGAAATACTTTTTGAAATATGAAAAACATGGTGCAATACCTTTCAGCAAGACTGCAGGAGAAACACATCGACTCACTTTTATCAGAAGGGTGGGATTCACAGGTACAAGAAAAATGGCATGCGTGGTTTCCAAGCACTTACAGAAAAACGCCATGCTATAGAAGGGAGAATATGATGGAACGTTTTGAGAAAATAGAGAAGCATTGAGAACACAAATTGAACCTGAATCAGGCATGGCGGTAGTTGTTCTTTAGCTTCTCTTGGTGAACATCTGAAGAGAAAGAAATATCCCAAGAAAGCTCCCCTGCTGTATCTTCTTCACCTGCTTCTTGTTCTGAGCACAGAAGACATAAGAATAATGGTCCTCGCTACCCATTAGCATCTTCCCATTACAGTCATGCTTCTGAAATTTACAGGTAAAGGAGGCTTGCAGCCAAATGTATAATCATCATTTCAGGCCAAGAAGCCTGCTTCCTTTTCCATCTGTGGCTGTAATGGACAAATAGAAGGAAATGGAGCAGCTCTTTTCTTTCCCTCCTCAAGTCTGGAGGTTTGCACAATCTAAGTAGTCTCCTTGATTCCTGGCATTCCAGTTTCACCTTGGCCCTTATGACTCTGATGAAGAGCCTCCTGGTTCTCCCAAGCCCAAACCACTTCTAAGGTAAAAGGAAAAGGGTAAGGATAAATGTAAGTGCATCAGAAGACACAAGCACCAGATCCCACTAAAGAATCTTTGGCCAAAACTATTCTTGGCCAACTCACCCCTCTTTTCTCTCAGCTCTAGCCTGTCTCCCCAGACAAAACCGTGGGTACTTTCATGGAGCCCACGTTCATCCTCATGTCACACTCCCTTCTCAAAGTCAGGTTTCTTCCTGAGCTTAAGATATTTAGGAAGATATTTAGATATTTAGGAAGACAAGATATTTAGGAAGTGGGGAAGAGAAAGGAGTGTCCACTTGGGACAGAGAATGGTTCTACTTGTTCGTTCCTCATTGTCTTCCACTTTCAAATCAATCATGTATGGAGTAAACAGTGTCACAGTTGGATTGATAATTCTGTTATGAGCATGGCTTTTTACAAAATTTCTTCCTAAACTGTCTACTAGAATCCTCCAGCAATGTAGTTAGAGGAGTCCTCCCTTTGAAAAGGGGTTGGTCTTTGATAGCTTGGACCAATGGATACAGTGGAAGCGTTGCTCCAGGGCTGGACTTTAACAAAACTGATAGTTTTCTAAGTTGAGCTCTTGGAGCCCTGAGCCATCATGTAAAGTCCAACAACCTGTTGGAGAGACCGGTGAAAAGGCCATGTGACTACATGAAAAGGAAAAGGAGACCAGCTGAGCTCAATGCAACTGGCCAAATCAGGAGACATGCAAGCGAAGCCATCTTGGGGCCACCTGTCCAGCTTAGCCACCATCTGAAAATCACCATGTGACCTCAGTTGTCATGCGGTAGAGCTGAAGAAATCACTCACAAAATAATGAGATTTCATAGAATGGAATTTTAACTTGTTTAAGTTATGGCTTAGTTTACTATGTAGCAGTAGATAAATCGGACAATGCCCCTTCACATTTTACAAACTGCTATTAATACAAGATCACATTTCTGGATCACCTTTCATCATTGCCCTTCTTAGCCACACATAAGCCTCCAGGTATTTTTCTTCCAAACAATAAGCAGCTTGTATATTTCCCCAATAATCTCATATGCAAAACACATATCTACTGAGTTCTTAAACATATGGTGAATTCCCAGTACACAATTCAAAAAAGAAATGATGAAAATAACATGAACTGAATTTCAGAAGTCAATGGAATGGTGATGGTACTTAAAAATCACAGTTTCCCTAAGTGATAGTAATAGTATACAAAAATGCACCATGATTCCCTTGCAGAGGGTGATATGAAATCTCATCTGCAAACAACAGTACCTTGGATAGTTACCAGTGCATTGCTTCTAGAAGGATATCTTGTAAAAGGTTTGGCGGTTTTATCATCGCTGTTTTGTATTTGTATTTAACATTCTTAAGCAGCTGTATCACTAGTTAAGAGGGTTTTGGATGATTTTCAGATAAACGATCTGTACTCCTATAGGTGATACATAAAAATGTTTCTTTGTTTTATCTTAAACTGTATTGTGGTTTCTTACTGACTCAGGACCAGCCATATCCCCATGATCTCTGAGTTGTCTTTTTCTAATCTTTCTATCCTTCTCCCCTGCTGAAGAGATGTTAGCTGTGAATTCTTTTGTCTGTGAATGAATCTGCAACATTTCCTTCATCTGTTCTAACCTGCAATTTACACTTCCTCATCCACTAAAATAACACAATTGAACTTATTGAGATGGTTCTAAATTAAAAGTAAACAGTCACTGAATGAGGCAGGTATTTCCATAATAAAATGTTTGCAGTTGGTGAATTTTTGCAGAGATAAGATTTAGGTTGCTATGATTTTTTTTTTTTTTTCAGTTCTTAGATACTAGCCTAGGATATTTAAATACTGGAAGTAGCTATGAGTAAACTCCAAATGAATACCTGTCATTATAGTCATTGATCTCCATTTTCAGTCTTATTTACAGTAGTAAAACAGTATGGATAAAATGAGTGTTTAATATCATTAAATACTGAATGTATCATTCAGTATTTTAGGACATCTACACAGGTCAAAATAAATTGGGATTGAAAGGATTTAATAGCATACATTAATTGCAGAATAATAAATTACTCTGTATAATTCAAGGTCTCCAATTTTATCTTTTAAATATGTACGTACTTGGAGTAGCTGCATAATTACTTCAGTCTTCCTTCCACCTCAGTTTTAGACTGAATTGTGAACAGTGCACACCCTTCTGCCCACCCCATGCACGTATACACTTACAGCCACCCACATAATCTTGTTTCATTTATAGAACTAGTTTTAAATAACCAAGAACAAATTGGAACGCAATCTTCAAACATACTAAAAGCATTTCAAATCCAGCTGAATAAAAATCAAGAATAGGTCTTCCGTTCCTTTCATAGGACACAGAACCAAATGTGCAGCCAAATTATCTTCCCATTAAGGTCACATTCTCATTTTTGTAGGAGAAAATCAAAGGTGTCTACCCCAGAAGCATCCAGTCTGTTAAATCCCATTATTGAAATGAACTTGGGAAATGATGACACACACCTTCCTGTCCCTCCTCATCAGTTCAGAATTTGGAGGGGCAAAGGAAGTGGAACGCATGCTCAATTGGGGCAGTAAATACTAGGCTGTAGGAGACTGTTTTACTGTTAAATACAGTAATGGGTTTTTAATGGCTGCTGTCCAAAGTTACACTGGAGAAAAATGGTTTATTAGTAATAATAATAGCTGGCACTTTTATCTTCAAAGCACTTTACAAATATTAGCTCATTAATCCTCTAACTGCCACTGGGAGGGTGCGTTAATGTTTTTATCCTCAGTTTACAGCTGGTGAGACAGGAAAATAGAAGGTAGAAACCAAGTTTTCAAAAGGAGGTTTTGTGTATGGAGGTCAATTTCCAATTCAAACAACTCATATCAATTTTTATATACAATTGAATGGTATTCACTCTGACGACTGTCATTCCTTTTTTGAGGGGATAGTAATTAAGGTCAAATCCAATTTATTTGAACTTGATTCACATGAGATACACCTGAATTGCTCATTCCTGGTCCTTTAGCACTATTTCAAGCAAATCAATTGTGTTCAGAATCTATTCAGCCCAAATCAATTACATGCAGAAACTTGTATGCATGGAAAAAGGTCTCTTGAGACCCTTTGAAATTTAGCTCCACTGAGAGTTGCTGGAGATCACAATGTGAAACAGGTTCAAGGTCAAATTTAAACACCTTTATTCTGGCTTTCTATTTTTAACCATTCACTCAGATCTCCTTTCCAGAATATACTATATGTCTTAAATTAGTGAACAATAATGAACGACCCAAACAGTCTATTAATCCTTCTGGTGTAGTCTGTAGATGGTAAAATTATTATTGGTTTTCTTTCTTTACTTGTCACCAAGGACGATGTTTTCAATTCTTTGCCATTGTACAATGCCTTAAGTATTTTAACTGAATAAATAATTTCCCCACTGTGTCATTAGATGCAATGTAGACAACAAGTTTACAAATTCTCTGAATTTATAATACAAAAATAAACGCATTTGTTAAGGAGCCAAGTGCTATACTCTAAAGAAGCAGGCATGGATCAAACAAAAGCCTTATAGCAAATTCATTCCATATAGTCCAAGGAAATGGGATCTACTGTCTAGACTAAGCAGAAAGCAAACACATTTCTGCCACTATCTATTACATAAAAAAGTCTTCTGGAGTCAGTGTTCAAGAATGCTATTTATATTTTGCATATTAAAAAATTAACATTTTTCTAAATACTACATACCCCCAAAATCAAATACCTCTCAAAATTCCCACATATATTGACCATGCCTAGAATAGGGTTGATTTTTCCCTCCAAAGCCTTATCTTCATTGACAGCTGCTAATAAAGACAGTGCCACCATTATGATGGGTGTCATTTTCAAAAACAGCCAGCCTGGGATATGGCATCTGCCTTTGCCAACTATGTCTATCTTAATCTGGAGTGGCAGATACACCTTTGTGGAAATGCCAACCGTGTAATGCAATTGGTTACATATAATACCCGGATATGAGGGAAATCTATGCATATTGAGATTACAGAGTATCAGAAACATTTCCACCAAGAAATAAAAGATGGTAATGAAGGCAACCAAAACGTTTGGTGAAGGTGAAGGTTGATTTTTACATATATTGGTGCCCAGGACAGAGTTCAGGAGGACTCAGACATCAGACACTTTTATGACATGATTTTGCAGAAAACACAAATGTCTTTCTTTGCCAATGTACCTCCCACACGGGAGGGTCTCACCCACATGGGAGTGTCTCACAGCAAATCTTTGCAACAAGAATTTTAAATCCTCTTTTTAAATGCCGCCACTCCGAGGATTAGCATTCAATATCATTTAATACTTAAGGAAGAGCCCTTAAATATCTACTTTCCATATGACAAAATAATACATAGAAGAGGCAAATCTGGATGGTCCTTGACAAAGACCGTAGTTAGAGAATCCTGCTAATCCCGGGGTGCCGGTACTATGGACATTGCCCAGGTGGGGAATGAAGTCCAAGAGTGAAGAGAATGGGCATGTAATGAACTGAATGTGTGTCTCTTCCAAATTCATATGTTGAAACCCTAATCTCAATGAAAAGCTATTTGGAGGTGTAGCATTTGCAAGGGAATTGGATCATGAGAGTGGTGCCCTCATGAATGTGATCAGTAGCCTTATAAAAGCGATACTGGAGAACTCTTGAACTCTTTTTGTCATTCTCACCAGGAAGGTATAAAGAGAAGTCAGCAGTCTGCAAATCAAAAGAAGGCTTTCATAAGAACCAGACTATGCTGGAATCCTGATGTCAGGCTTCCGGTCCCCAGAACTGTGACAAACAAATTTCTATTGTTTATAAACCTCCCGTTCTGTGGTACTTTGTTACAGTAGTCTTGACTAAGATGGGGTGTTTAGGGGTCTGCTGGACTCAAAGGCAGCACAGTGTCAAGAGTAAAAGAGCTTGAGGCTGGAGATTAGATACTTTTGAGCTGGAATACTACTGGCTTGGCCACTTCCAAGTCATAGTGTGTGACCTTGGACAAGGACACCTATTGTCTGTGACACTCCGCATTAAACGAATATTAGCATAACAGTACTTTCCTCAAAACACTGATGCAGAGATTATAAAATACATCATTAACATTTAGTAATGGACAGGTAATTTAACTGTTTGCCTGGCATAGCCTCAATTCTGTCTCTAGCACAAAGCAGTTACTCAATAAAAGCCTTTAATGATTAGTCACTGTCACTGTCTCATAGCACATTCAATAAATCAATCATTTAATCAGTCAATGTATAATGGAATTAAGGAACCTATAAAAAAAAAGTCGAATCTCCTTATATTTGCACAGGGTTATATTCAACCTTCACAGTCCAACTCTCACATCCATACATGACCACTGGAAAAACCATAGCCTTGACTAGATGGACCTTTGTCGGCAAAGTAATGTCTCTGCTTTTGAATATGGTATCTAGGTTGGTCATAACTTTCTTTCCAAGGAGTAAGCGTCTTTTAATTTCATGGCTGCAATCACCATCTGCAGTGATTTTGGAGCCCAAAAAAATGTCTGACACTTCCCCATCTATTTCCCATGAAGTGATGGGACCAGATGCCATGATCTTAGTTTTCTGAATGTTGAGCTTTAAGCCAACTTTTTCAGTCTCCTCAAGAGGCTTTTTAGTTCCTCTTCACTTTCTGGCATAAGGGATGGTATCATCTGCATATCTGAGGTTATTGATATTTCTCCTGGCAATCTTGATTCCAGCTTGTGCTTCTTCCAGCCCAGCATTTCTCATGATGTACTCTGCATAGAAGTTAAATAAGCAGGGTGACAATATACAGCCTTGACATACTCCTTTTCCTATTTGGAACCAGTCAGTTGTTTCATGTCCAGTTCTCATGTATGCATGTGAGAGTTGGACTGTGAAGAAAGCTGAGAGCCAAAGAATTGATACTCTTGAACTGTGGTGTTGGAGAAGACTCTTGAGAGTCCCTTGGGCTGCAAGGAGATCCAACCAGACCATTCTAAAGGAGATCAGTCCTGGGTGTTCATTGGAAGGACTGATGCTGAGGCTGAAACTCCAGTACTTTGGCCACCTCATGCGAAGAGTTGACTCATTGGAAAAGACTCTGATGCTGGGAGGGATTGGGGGCAGGAGGAGAAGGGGATGACAGAGGATGAGATGGCTGGATGGCATCACCGACTCGATGGACATGAGTCTGAGTGAACTCTGGGAGTTGGTGATGGACAGGGAGGCCTGGCGTGCTGCGATTCATGGGATGCAGAGTCTGACACAACTGAGCGACTGAACTGACTGAACTGAACTGATATTCAACCTTGGACAGAAAACTGGTGAATTTTTCAGTATTTCCCCTAGACTCATTGCATTCCCTCAGCTTATATGTTAATTCTTAATTTGCTTTTTTAAAACAAATCAGTTATACAATATTTCTCTTTTCTTTCAAAGAAGGAAATTTAAAAGCTGTAGAGTGTATTATGAACTGAGTTACATATGATGGTATCTGCACTTTCTTTCTGGCTTCACCACTGCCCAGCCCACTATTCAACCTTACTTCAGTATTTTTCCTCTACAAAATAAGCTAACAACTTATTCCGTTTTGTCTGCCCTGTTGTTGAAAAAGTCAAATTAGATATGGGAAAATTCTGTAAAAACCTTAAAGTACTCAAACAATGATTTTTTTAAAACAGAAATATTCAGCAATAATCTTCTAAATGAATGTAAATGCTGTGTTGAATGTCAGTTCAGTTCAGTTCAGTTCAGTCGCTCAGTCGTGTCAGACTCTGCGTCCCATGAATCGCAGCACGCCAGGCCTCCCTGTCCATCACCAACTCCCAGAGTTCACCCAAACTCATGTGCATGGAATCGGTGATGCCATCCAGCCTTCTCATCCTCTGTCATCCCCTTCTCCTCCTGCCCCCAATCCCTCCCAGCATCAGAGTCTTTTCCAATGAGTCAACTCTTCGCATGAGGTGGCCAAAGTACTGGAGTTTCAGCCTCAGCATCAGTCCTTCCAATGAACACCCAGGACTGATCTCCTTTAGGATGGACTGGTTGGATCTCCTTGCAGTCCAAGGGACTCTCAAGAGTCTTCTCCAATACCACAGTTCAAAAGCATCAATTCTTCAGCACTCAGCTTTCTTCACAGTCCAAATCTCATATCTATACATGACCACTGGAAAAACCATAGCCTGACTAGACGGACCTTTGTTGGCAAAGTAAGATCTCTGCTTTTGAATATGCTATCTAGGTTGGTCATAACTTTCCTTCCAAGTTTTGAGTGTCAAGGGTCTCAGAAAAGGTCAATACTTGTCTTCCCCTTGAACCTTTGCACAGGAGATGTATTTTTCTTTGAACATATCAATATGTAAGACATCCCATAGTAAGCTGATATCCTGTCACATCACTTTGTTTAGTGGTCTTCAACACAGTAACAAACTAAATTCACAGTCAGCTCTAATAGCAACAAATCATTAAAAATCTCCAAAAATTTCTCACCAATTTACTTTCTATTACTTTGGAAACTATGTTCCTTAGCCAGGGTAAATACAAATTTCTGGTATCAGGATGCTACCAATATATCCCTGATTTAGTTTCTCATCCTCTTTATCCTGATAACACTGCATCACAGAGGGGGAGCCCTTCAGAGATCCAAATATCCAGGTCACAATGACTTTAGGCTATCAGAGTATTATCTGAGGGTATCTCCACTTCTTGGGCACATCTATAATTCCTAGAGTTAAAATCACCACTTACAGCAAAAGCTTCTATTAGGGAGGAACCTCTGCTAAAAATGCAAACCTGTTACCAAAGAAGCTAGAATCCATTGTTTGCCTTATTCACTGTGCTTTACAGCTTTCTCTTGGAAGGCAGAGATAATTCAAGGGAAAGGGCAAGTTTGTTTTGAAGTTTGAAGCTTCAACTGAAACCCACTTCTGGCCATGAACATGCCCACCTGGGGCAATGAAGGAGGATCAGAGGAAGGAATAACAAAGGGAAAGGGAAAATGATGGCCTCGAATGCAAATTTCAGGATTCTCCCTTTTGTCCAGCTTTCGGCAGTTTGGGTTTTCTTCTTCCCCCTTATACAAGTTCTATAATTTGTGAAGTCTTCAGGGTGTGCTGGATATTCCTCAGTAGCTCTCCAGATTTATATTTACTCTCCACCTTCCTCCAGGCTGCTCTGTGCAGAGGTAACCAACTGCAGCAGATCACTTGGACCAGGCTCCTTCGTCCTCTGACTGCTGATGGGTACAGCCACTGGGAGGAAGAAGCAAGAGATCTTGGGGTAGGAGGAGACCGGTGTTCTGCGACTTGACAATGGCTGTTTCTATAAAACCACAGGTTCTGTCTGCAACCTTCCCCAGAGCTATGGCTCCCATCTTTCAGTAACTTCTTTCTCCTGTCTTCCCTCTAGACTAAGGGCAGTAATAGCCCAGGGTTGCCTCAGCAGCCTTTCCTTGTTGGCTTCCCTCAACTCTGCCCCAAAAGATGTGGTTGGTTTCTTCTTTAAATTCCCTTCAATTGTCCCATATGAGTACCACTTACATACAAGGGGAAAAAAAATCAAGTGAAAGCAAGAGAGTGCCAACTTTTACCCAGAGGAGATTAAAAAAACTCTGGGTCCTTTAACACTGCCAAGAGAACATGCTACCCTGTTCCTGTGGATGGCACTCTGCCACCAGAGCATTCAAGTCCAATACTGCAAGATCATCACGTTTCTCAAGATGAGTCAGAAATATGAATTTTATGTGAAATCCCTGGTTTTAAAATATTGACTTAAGTATTTTCTAAATATGTCTTAGGCCAAAGAAAACACATATGTAGGCTGGGTTCAGTCCAAGGGACATAGGGCTGGATCTTAAATAGACTATGGTGCCTCTTAAAAAAAAAAAATCTGCTTTTCGTTATAATGCAAAATTATATCAAGAAACATAGAAATTATCATCTATACAACTCTTTCCTACACAATTAATTAATCTAAAAACAATAACTTTCTCTCCCTCATTTGAAATTTCATAGCAAAAACAGAACTATCTGGAACCCAAAAGTGACAAGAATCTTGATATCTAGGATTGTTCTAAATGTATGAATCTAATCAAATCACATAGTTTCTGCATGGCTCTCTCCATTCATCTGCAAAATCAGGATAATGACTTTTTCCCTACCATCTTCACAGGGACATTCGGCTGAAAAATGAAATAATACATAGTAAATGAAAAGCACATTTAAGCTCTTCAGAGAATAAAGTGCTGTATAAACCAAAGGGATTACTAAGAAAAACCTCAGAGGTTAGTCAGAGCTGTTCTTCTTTTCCAACCACATTTCATGATGCCAAGGTAACTGTAAGTCAACGCCGCAGGCCAGCACAATGTTATAGAAGACGTCTCCAAATCTAAGGTGGTGGTTCTCAACTCTGGCATTACTATTTCACCGGAGTTTTTCAAAAATCCACATGCCTGGTCACCACTTCCAAGAATTCTTACTGAATTTATCTGGCTTGGCAGTTTTTAAAAAGTTCTCTAGATGATTCTCATTTCAGTCAAGCCTGAAAACTACTACCCAGGATTTTTCAAACATGAAACAATCACTATCTGCATATATACATCTAATTGATGTAATCAACAAAGTTCCAAGATTTTAACAGTAACATAATGTGCTGTGCCATGCTGTGCTGATAGCACAGTTGTGTCTGTTTCTTTGCCCGCCAGGCTCCTCTGTCCATGGGGATTCTCCAGGCAAGAATACTAGAGTGGGTTGCCATGCCCTCTTCCAGGGCATCTTCCCAATCAGCTGAGCCACCAATAAGTTCACACTTATTCATATACATAGACACACTCGTGTCTATCTTTTATCCATTCACACACTGAGCATGGAATAAAAATTATTATAATAAGAAGCCAGAATTTACTGAGTGCTTAATGCATTCTAGTAAGTTGGCTACCTAGATTGCTGCATATAACACTCAGTCACTAAGCCGTGTCCAAATCTGTGCAACCTCATGAACTGCAGCATGCCAGGCTCCTCTGTCCTCCACTATCTCCTGAGTTTGTTCAGTTTCATGTCCACTGAGTCAGTGATGCCATCTACCATCTCATTCTCTGCCACTCCCTTTTCTTTTTGCCTTCCCAGCATCACGGTCTTTCCAATGAGTTGGCCCTTCACATCATGTGGCCAAAATATTGGAGTTTAATGAATATTCAGAGTTGATTTCCTTTAGGACTGACTGGTTTGGGTATGGATAGTGCTCCACATCTCCATAGACGAAATCCGTTTTAGGGAGGTTAAAATGACTTACTCAGGACCATGCATTGAGGAATTAACAGAACTGGACTGGGAACCCTGGCAGCCTGACTCTTACAGTCATGATATTTATGTAATAACTACCACACCCTGTTTGCTTCCCACTGTGACAGAACCTGTAGTGTTTAAAAGATAAGTGAAATGAAGCCTGTGGCCTCAAAAAGATTCTGCCATCTGATAGGGGAATTGTGATGCAGACTAAACTTCACAGGTTAAACAGGAAAATAGTACATTATCGTCCCTGGAATGAGGGAGAGGTGGATTGGAAAATGGGCAATGCCTGGCTTTACTAAGCTTCTACTTCACAACTATAGAGGAAATGAGATGTACTCAGACATCCGAAGAGAGAATGTAATAAGACCACCAGGCAAAAAAAACACCTGGTCAAAGAACAGACTGCATTTATATATTAGCCATTCAGCACATTTATTATTATCACCTCCTGGTATCACTTGGATTGAATGTTTATGCCTCTCTAAATTTACCAAATTATCATCTCAACCAGCAAACCACAACTTTTGAAGAATTCACCACAGTTCAAAATTTATTTCTGATTCTTACTGAAAAATTGTACACAAACCCAACTGTAACACACATGTACACACACACACACACACACACACACGCTCTCTTAATGTGATTTCCAAAGAGGTAAACAAGTTGCAATTTTTGGTAGTAATAAACTCATGTGAAAATTAAGTAAAAATTTTTAGAGAAATTTTAATAACTGAAAACAGAATATTCTTTCTCTTTGTACTTGTATTATCTAAACACAATGGGAATGTAAGCAAGACCATTTTTTTATCCACAATACATAAAATCTCAATTAGTTATGGTCTATTTGTGCACTGACTAAAAACATTCGTTAACAAAACAGAATTTTCTAGTTTACTGGATAAATATACCAGGAGAAATTGCAGAATAATGTTAGGTTGCCAAGCAACCGCTGCTCTACTCCCTCATTCATCAAGCTTCTTATCCCAGTGCTAGAGAATTCCAACCAATTTGTTTCTTGGGAAAATTATAGTGACTTTCAGTAACACAATAACACTTTTATTCTCAGAAGATAAACTTAGATGTTCTTTTGATCAAAGGGATGTGTTAATTCATTACTCTCTACACGGTGCTAATGAGAAAGCTATAATTAACCAACTACACTATTGCAATGCACATAAAATAAACTGCAGTAATTAGTAATGTTTAAGGTGTTAACCAGCCTCCAAAATTAGAAAATACAGAATCTTTCCCCCAATAAAGATGCAGAGCAAAGAGAAATCACCACAGCTAATTAAACTGAGAATTGTTTCCATTCCCTACCCCATCTCCTCCCCAAAAGTGGGAGAGGCACAGGATCGCCAAAATGTGAGAGATTTCATTTTAAAAGCAGAGAAAATGGCTCAGTGCCAAAATTTACCTGTAGGTAGACATAAATGCTGGAGAATAATGTAATCTTTTCTTTGAAAGAATGCTTAGCACAATATTTTTCCAGGAATGAATAGAAAGAATATTATGCTTTCACTCATTAGCTGTGTTAACTTAGCATATTGTATGTAAATCACCATAATAATTGCATTCTCTTCAGACTGAATTAGTTAGTTAGAATGAAGCTGTAATCAAAATGTTCATAATTGAAAATATAGTATTCTTGGTCTCGTTTTGAAAAAATAACAAGGAACACTGATTGAATCAAATAATACAGTACATCACTGAAAATAGCCTTGGTATAGAGATACATTGTTTCTCTAGATTATACCTTAGCATGTCAATTAGCTCCCCAAATCTGGATTTGTCATGGTTTTTTACTGTTACCCTTTGTCTTCAGCCTAACTTCAGCTTTCCATGTGCAAAATCTAAGATTGACTTTTTAGATTTTAGATTTTTTTTTAGGGAAAATATAAATAGTAAAAAGCTAAATTTTGTTTCTAAAACGTATTAGACTCTATGGCACTGCTGGCTGTCATAAATCAAAGGGCAAAATAATTTCCAATAAATGGAACATTTAATGCCAATGCTCCTGGGAAAGAATATGTAAATGATCACATGAATTTCAGGCAAGCTGTCACAGTAATTCCTCAAGGTACCCTTTAAAGATGACATATTCACTGTGAAGAAGGGGGCATTGGTTGTCTTGCAAAAGTCAAACTTGAAGCAATACTCTACTATATGAACTGATACAGGGCTTCCTGACATTCATTTCTTCAAATCTGATGCCATTAGCCACCCTCTATTACTTAATTTTCTTTTATGAGATAAAAATTGGTAGAATCTCAAATCTGCCTTAAATCATTACTTTTACTTAGATTTCCCCATAAAAAATGAGTCTGTCTAAAATATTTTGAAAAGCAAATTTGGGTCAAACAACCTTCAGTCTTCAAAGATTTCAGAAGCTAATTATAAAAACCAAGCTCCAATCCAGCAAATATTTTCCTAGGTGAGGTCTATTTTGTCAATGTCATAAGGAGCTTTATGATGGTGACATCTGTCTGGTTTCACTTGCTTCAGAGCCATCAAAATATGTCAATATTCTAAAAAGCAAGTAATTTTTAAATGAATTTAATACTAGTTCATTTAATGACATGAATTCACTTTAAGGTAATAAATATATTGTGTGCAATATCAAATTCTAGCAGACCTGTAATTAGGTAAAGGGGATATATAACTTGCTCATTACTGGATATGTTGGAGCACCTGTACAACCAAGAGCAGTAATAAACATCCATAGCCTTTTCTTTAAAGGAAAGGACCCATAAGGTGCAACAGAGAACAATCTGGAAAACATACATTAATCATCACAGTCCCAAACTTCTGCAGTGAAGAGTAGAAACATGCCTGGAAAGAGATTTTAATGAACTGTCCTAGCCAGTATTCTTACTTGCCCAGAAATAACTATTTGTTTCCATTTATTCACTGACAATATTCAAGAGTTTGTGAGAAATGGTTATACACTATGTGCTCTGCCATTACTGGAGGGACATCCACAGCAGTACTTTTAAGGCCATAAAATAGAAATCTCCATTAACCAAGTTAAATTTTGAAAGTCACAGGGTGATCCATCCTAAAAATAATGAAATTAAGACAAAGCCAACTGCAACATTAGCAGATGAGAGAGGAAACATTTTTACACAAAAAGCAGTAAAGTCAACAATCTTTTGTTCTCTTATTACTAAAAGTTTCCCTAAATAGCTTTCTAAGCTTCTTTCTCCAACCCGGTTGGTTAATTTATGTCTTCCAATCTTCTGGAAATCAAAGCTTTGTAGAAGATGAACTGGACAGTAATACTAATGTCAATCGACGGTCTCCAAAATTAGAAATCAGTATTTTGCCTTCAGTAAAAACGCAGAGAAAAGAGAAGACGCCCTATCTACTTAAATTCAGGATTAATTTATAGTAATAGAAACGGGGTCAGCAACCATAACTTTAGTGTTGATTACACAGCAGACGCTGAGCTAAACTGTTTACTGGAATTATCTTACTCCACTTGCTCAAAAACCAGAAAAGGAAGGTATTGATACTATCCCTATTATTTAAAAGGGGAAACTGAGGCATGGGGTAAACGACTCGTCCAAAACCACACATCTCAGACCTATGAACCCACGTAAGCGCGGCGAGAGACTGCCTTGCACGAGCCCAGGTGGCTCACCAGTTGCCCACCTCCGCGCGCACGCGCATACGTGCCCCCAACCTGGGGCGTTCCGTGAGCGCGCCATCGCGCACGCGCATGCCCTGGCACCACTTGCCAGCTCTGGGGGCTCTTTGGGAGCCCCCCACCCACCCCGGCGGAGCTAACTCCGGCGCCACTCGCGTTTGGCTGAACCTGAGTCTTCCTCCGCGCCTTGTCGCCCTGCTGTGTCACTACACACCTGCCTTCAGTAGCTCACCTCCTACCCCTTCGCCGCCTGCCCTTCGGCTGACAGCCTGACCACCCAACCCCGCGCTCGCCCCAGGATGCGACTCGGGGTGTGGGTACCTGAGCCCTCGCGGTGGCGGCTTCTTCAGCCCCTGGCTTTTGGCAGGAATTCCTCAGTCCTGCTCCCGGATGAGAAAGTGAGGCTCGCAGTGAGCAAGAGGAGTGGGAATGAAGGGGCTGGCTGGCGTTCCCCAGCCTCCCGGCTCCAGTCCTTGCTTTCCAGATTAATCACTTTCTCCCTGCTCCCCCCCAACCCCCACGCACACTCTCACTCAAAAAAAGAAGGGAGGGAGAGAGGCACAAAGAGGAAGAAGGGACCATCCGTGACTGGCATCTCTAGCTCCCCCAGCTCCGCTACCAGGGAGCCATGGCAACCACGCCCCCGACCTGCCCCCTCATCCCCTCGGTGGTCTGGGGAGGTGGAGCCCCTAACCTTCCCGGTTTTCTCGTCCCCCACCCCCGCCCCACCAACCCAGGTGTCCAAAATCTCCCTTTTCAAGCTGACGGCGCGTATCAAACCTCACTGGCATGTGTAATCATCCCCTGAGAGTGGGAGCAAGACAGTGGGGCGGCTGTGTTGGCGAAAGAGAACTGAGCCCTACGACCCAAGAGATGGTAGGGGGAAGGAAGGAGTCATGCCAGGACTAACCTTCAAACCCAGCTGGACTTAGCAGCCCCCACCCGGGTGAGGCTGGAATCTCCAGGAGGGTCTGGAATCCCCTCCAGAGAGAAGCAAGAGATGCAGGTAAGGGAGGCTGGAGAAAAGACAGAGTCAACCTACCTACCCATGACCAGGAGGAGAAAGTGGGAGCTGGAGGATTCGAGGAGCCGCTTTGCTCCGTCCGACCGACCAGAACCTCCTGAATCCAGCCTCAGCCACCAGGGGGCGGGGCTGGGAAAGGGGGTGTCTCTAACTGGCCGAAGGCTGAGGGAACCTCGGACCACCCTACTTTGTGCAATGACGGAGCCCTGACTACGCACCATCACCAACCCACCATGGGTTGACTCCCTCCCCGCTGGAGCAAACCCATTATCCTCCTTCGGTCTCGCTCAGAGTTGGGGAACTCCCCGGGGCTAACAAGACATAAGCACATTAACCACCGCCCCCACCCCCTACCCCCCGCACACCTGAGTCGCCCCCAGTACCAGATCCTTTCTGTACCTTCCTTCGAGGAAACCGCTCCTTCAAGCTGGCTTGGAGCGGGAGAAGGGCGTGGAAGTCCAGCAGCTCTGGCGGATGCACGGGAGTTTCTCGCCGGCAGCTCCCAGCCGATCTGCACGCGGGTCTGCCCGCGGAGAGGCCGCCGCGCCCCTCCCACCGCCGGCAGTGGCCGCGAGGACGCGGACCTGTTCTGGCTTGCTCTCGGATCCACACCCTCCCCGCAGAGGGAGGCTCGCGCAGCTCCTCTCTGCGGTGGTTCTGCCCACCCACCCCACACCCACGCCGCTTATTCCCCCTCCCTTTCCTCGATCCCTTGGGACAGCGAGAGTTACAGGCTTAAGACTTTTATTTCACGGTGAAAAGCAAGGGACGAAGCCCAAACTTTGTTCGCCATTTTCTACGTCTATGGTTAAAAGAGGTAGGATCGTTGCCCCTTTTATCTACAAAAGAGAAATTTTAAAGTCCGTCTGCCTCCTGATAGCTCCACTCCGTACGTATTCCAGACACAGGTCGCCAGTCTGGTTTTCTCCCAGAGCTGCATGTTGGAGGGGTGTGGTGCCATGGACCTATTTAATTTTTTTGTTTGTTTTCCTTTTTGCTCTCATTACTCATTTAGAGGCGTGATGAGGCTTGCTATTTAATTCACAAATGATGCTACTTCCGCAAACTGGCAAATTATTGGTATTTGAATGTATGCACCTTCTTCTATTATCATTTTTTAATCGTCCTATTGACTTATGATCAATAATTTTATCATATTGTTCCCTAACATTTTTTCCTACTTATTCTGTATTAATTCACTAATGAATTAATCAATTATAAAATAGAAAAAAGTCTTGGGTGCTTATTTCCACTACAAAAGGCCACTTCTGTTGCCTTAGCAATTCCCCCCAAAAATGCAATTTTTATTTGAAGATTCCAAAATTAATCTGGGAAAGTTACAATCTTTGCAGTATAAAGTGATTTTTATACCCGTTTCATTTTTTCCCTCACCATAATCATATTTTCCAAAAATTTCACACAGTTACACTTTTTAAAAAATTTTGTTGAATTTAAGTTCTCTTTGATGGTTAGAGAATCATTGACTTCTAAGTTTTACTCTACTAAGGCAGTGAGATTGACCTTACAGTCTGGTTTTGTCCATTGAACAATGAGGGCATTTAGAGATGTGAGCCCCCCTCAGAGTTGGATGCCGCTATAGTGAGCAGCACCGGGAAGGCAACTCAGGATTCTGCTTCAGAAGCAACTGAATAAAATATTTTGAAAATGAACAAATGGACTTTTAAATTTTAATAATTGCTAACCTTGGAGCCCCAATTCTGTCAGTTCATGTGTAGGCATGGCTCTTACTGACTGTGTGGCAAATTGCAAATGCAAGTGAGGGCAGGATATATCCTGAGTTTAAACTGAACTGCTGGAGTAATTTCTTTGCCTGAGGCATCATTATTCACATGGCATGTTTTCTAAAGTAGAAACAAAGATAGAATATTGAATAAAATTCCAAAAGGGAAAGTACTGTTATCTGTAAAAAAACATTTCAGAGGTCAAGAAGACACAAAGCTAAGTTGATCTCCGGAGTATATCACCTTCTTGTAAGCATCTGCTGAGCAGAAGACTCAGAACTCCATCCTGGCCAAACCAACAGTGTACTGAAACCTTTTGCTCTTCTTTGCTTTATGGTATGTTTGCTTGACATTTGGATCCCTATTTTAAAAAACAAATGTTTGTTCAGCACCTACTAATTATCAGTCATTGTTCTAGGAGCCAGGGTACAGTGGAAAATTCAACAGGCAAGGCTAGTTACTTGTTTTTAAATTAACTACCCAAAGATATATAAGAGAATAGCAAGGCATGATACCTGAAACAAGAAGATGATAAGTCAGTTCTTAAACATGAGTTTTTCTTGAAAGGGGAAAAAACATGATTCTGCATGTAAATCAGGAAATAGCCCAAGAGTAAACCTATGGCTTAAGGACAAACATTAAGTCCTCATGTACACAAAAAACTTTACCCCAGGCAAGTACATTTTAAGAAAGAAGCGAGGGACAGAGGGAAAAGGTAGGCTAGGGAAAAGGAAGGAAAGGAGGGAGGAAGGAAGACAGACAAATGATTAACCAAGAAAGGAAAATAGAATTTGAGAGAAAGAAAGTATTTTATCCAACTAAAGGAAGTTTGTTTGTTTGTTTTTTAAGGAATTCAAAATGGAGGCAGTGACTTAAACTTCCACATCCAAGAAACACTTCATAGTTATTACCTCCAAGGATAATTTCATATTTTTAATACATCGTCAAGGACAGGCAACCAATTCAGGTTTTCCCATCCCAAGAAACTTACAGATCTATTGCCTCTGCTTCTAGAAAGACTGGAACCTGACACCAGAAGGCAGCCTTCAGCCTGAATGGATGTTTGCTGAAGATACCTTCTGCTGCTGCTCTGAAATCCTCTCTTGGCTCCCATTCTCCGGTCTGACACTCTATTCAGCACATTTCTCACTCTACAAACAATCCTTATCTATCAGCCGTCACACCTTTGCATGTGGGTTCTGGAGAAAGACTGGATACTTATGTCACATGAAAATGTGATTGCCTTAGCCTTGAAAGGTGTGAATTTCTTGCTCACAATTGAGGAAGATCGTGGAAAATAAAATTTCAGCTATCAAATCACAAATGCAAGGGAGAAAAGGAGTTCTTTCATGAATAGAAGCAGAAGGTGAGAGAGATATGCTGGTCATCTGGAAAAAAAAGAGAAAGGATATTAAAAGCTGGGGTATTTTTCAGCTTTTACTGCTGATTTACTACCTACCCTCGGCCTGAACCATCATTTGGTATCATTCCCAGAGTAGGGCCATTGAAGGAATATTGGCTCTTGGCAAAGGCTAGTAGCTAGTGATATGGCATCATTCCTAGAAAAATTGTTTAGCAGAAGAGCTATAGTTTTGGAAACGGCATTTCAGTCTAGCAGTTCAGAATAGTCACAGATCGACAGAGGTTTTCCAGCCAACTGCTGTAATAAAGGAAAGCAGGATCTTTCCACTGAGGGATAAACCCTCAAAGGCAACCTTGGAAGTACAAAGCAGCCACCTTCAGCTTAGATATTAATAAAGCAAAAGAAGACCACATTAACTCTGAGGAGTTAAAATGACAGAGTTGATACTCCTTTAACTTGTCCTTTAATGTGAGAACAAAAGGACACGTATTAAAAATCAAAGGGCAATAATTCTGGAACAAATAAAAAGGTAAAATCTTATATTTCACGCTGTGGATCATTAATATGTGTGATTCACCCTCAGGAGGTCATGGAACCAGATACTTTCCCTGGATTTTAATAGGACTAAGGAATTTTATGGTCATTAATAACACTATACTTAAATAGCTAAAACATTGCTTATATCTTGTCAAATTTCAGGCTTCAAAGCATTTGTTGATTTCTTGTGGAGATCAGAAAGATTTCCTGTCCTCCAATTAGAAACACCTAACTGTCAATTATGGCTGGCTTACTTTCATATTGGTGATTCGTTCCAAAGTCCTAGGCAACCAAGTTTTATTCACATTTATTGGGGGAAAAGCCTGATATTTGGGGAAGATGAGAATTTCATCTGAATCTGTACTCCAAACAAAGTATAAAATCTTTTCAATCTGGTAAGGACCTCAGCTAACATATTCTCCTACAGCTTCTTTTTATACTTGAGGTAGGTAAGGTTCAGAAATTTTCTCCAGGTGGTACAACTAGTTAGTGGCCTAGAAAATATTTTTTTAAATCTCCTCGTTTTTAATCTTGTATCATTTTAGAACGTGACGAGCCACTGCCATTCTGGAAGATGATTTATTCCAATTTTGCTACAGCAAACAAAATGTATGCTAAATAGTGAGACAGTGAGTGATGCACAAGAATAAGGACTGATCATTACAGAAAACATAGTTCAGCTGAAGTAAAGGACTTAGTTTATCTTTTTCATCTATTCTGTCCTGTTGGTTTGGGCCAATATGTCTTACTGCTGTCTGTATAACGTAACCATGTTAGAGAAAAAGGAGAGAACTAGTGGGTCTTCTTAATATAAGACATTATGTATGGCAGGATGTTTATTCCCCTCTCTCCTCCTGTCTCACCCCTCAAATCTGTTCTTTTTTTTTTTTTAATTCCTGGGCACATGGCCACCTACTAAAAGACTGTATTTCCCAGTTTCCCTCATGACAAAGTGTAAACCGAAGACTAGATTCTCACTAAAGGGACATGAAGAGAAATGTAGTTGGCAATTTCCAGGTCATCGACTTAAAAATAATCTAGATTCTTTTAGCTCTTTTTCCTTCTAGCTAACCTGCAATGGTTAAAGTCTTACATTGAAGATGACAAAAGAGCATCTAGGAACCTGAGCTCCTGATGACTCTGTAAATCATCTCTTCTTTGAGCCAATGTCTTCTGAGGTCTCTGTATTATATTTATTTAGCCTTTCTCCTATGTAATACAACTGTTACCTCAATCATCAGAGCAATTTCAGAGCAGTAAAGTAAAATAAGAATGGAGGTACAGTGGATACTGCTATTTTTTTTAATTTCCCTGCATTTATCTGCATTAATATGGCTCAACCAGTACTAGGGAATAACAAATCCCTCTATGTTTATTTGGCTGATTGGAGGCTCATTCCAATGCTTCCTCTCTACTTCTGGTCCAGGTTATACAGTCATGACCAACCAACATTTTCCATCCCTCTGCTCAGAGCAATAACAGGCAGATTCAAAAGGAGTCAATCAGAGACGTATCTTGGACTTACTCTGAACAACTGGGATAAAAAGTGGTGATTGCTCAGCAGGTCTGATGTAAGTGAGGCTGCTTCTTATCAACACTTAGAGCATGCCTGAGAATGAAAGCACCATGGGGGAAAGAAAAGGAGAGAGACAGATACTTGATATTCTTATTTGAAGACCTTGATCTTCAAATAAGCTCAAAGTTCACTGTTTATTAAAAGCTAAAACTGGAATAAATCTCAATTTGTAGCTAGGTAAATGGAAAAAAAATTTCCATAAAATAATTTGCATTGGTTTCCTGTTTCTTGTGATCAGAGTCATTTTTTTCACCATAAATGCCAAAGTAAGATTATTATCTTGGGATAAATAACCTCAGATATGCAGATGACACCACCCTTATGGCAGAAAGTGAAGAAGAACTAAAGAGCCTCTTGATGAAAGTGAAAGAGGAGAGTGAAAAAGTTGGCTTAAAGCTCAACATTCAGAAAACTAAGATCATGGCATCCAGTCCCATCACTTCATGGCAAATAGATGGGGAAACAGTGGCTGAATTTATTTTTCTGGGCTCCAAAATCACTGCAGATGGTGATTGCAGTCATGAAATTAAAAGACACTTATTCCTTGGAAGGAAAGTTATGACCAACCTAGACAGCATATTGAAAAGCAGAGACATTACTTTGTCAACAAAGGTCTGTCTAGTCAAGGTTATGGTTTTTCCAGTGGTCATGTATGGATGTGAGAGTTGGACTATAAAGAAAGCTGAGTGCCGAAGAATTGATGCTTGTGAACTGTGGTGTTGGAGAAGACTCTGGAGAGTTCCTTGGACTGCAAGGAGATCCAGCCAGTTCATCCTAAAGGAAATTAGCCCTGAGTATTCATTGGAAGGATGATGCTGAAGCTGAAACTCCAGTACTTTGGCCACCTGATGCAAAGAGCTGACTCATTTGAAAAGACCCTGATGCTGGGAAAGATTGAGGGCAGGAGGAGAAGGGGACGACAGACGATGAGATGGTTGAATGGTATCACCAACTCAATGGACATGGCTTTGGGTGAACTCCGGGAGTTGGCGATGGACAGGGAGGCCTGGCGTGCTGTGGTTCATGGGGTCGCAAAGAGTCGGATACAACTGAGCGACTGAACTGACTGACTGAGTTGTTTAGTAAAAGGGATGTGCATGGCAAAAAGTCTTCTTTCCATGACATTACCTATCTGGTTGGCAATGACGCCTTGAAATACTCTGTCTAAAGGATTCCACGCTATATCTGAATTCAGCATGTAAGAACAAAGTGATCTATTAATGATGCCTGACATTAATATTGTACACGAAGTGATTCTTATGTTCCATAGGTATTTGTCATCCTTGTTTTAAGGCATTCTTAAAATTTGACATAAATCTAGATGTATGGAGGCCTTACTTTTTTAAAAAAATTATGATATAATAGTACATTCTTTGGGGGCATATTTTTCACTCTTTAAAAGAGAGCCGTAGACCAATTAGTCTTCCCATATAGTGTTTAGGGGCCATAACTCATACTTTCAATTGACTTTTTTCCTGCAAAATAAACAAATTAATTAGCAGAGATGTGTCTAAAGCACAAACTGCTGTTAATAGCATGTGTTTTACTGTGTTAATACAAACCATAATGCAATTATTTAGTCATTGCATTGGATTTATTTTCTTTCACGGGTTAAATGAGACTTATCAGTCTATTTTTTCGTGTTGTTTTCAGAACATGATAAACAGACAAACTCAATAAGGCATTCCAAACTCTATTTCACACAGAACAGTAAGTCCACAGCAAGGATTCTGAATCCCCTGTTAGTATTGACAGGAAAGATTTGCCTTAGTGTATGGGCATTAGTTCTTCTATCTTCTGCTACATAGCAGAATTATACTCAGTAAGTTTAAGGATGTCCGTAAATTTGGACCCAGGATTTCCACTTCAATGACTCTGTACAATTTGAATAACTTAAAACACAGGATACTTACTGTCTTTCTCACTCAGGTAGTTTTTTGCCAGCTCATACTAAAACACTTAAGGACACATAACTATAGGCATGAGTAGTACATAAAAGTATTACATAACTTATATTGCCTGTGTTCCCTTCAAACAAGCAAAATTTACTGACCTATTTATTTTTCCTATTGCTTAGTCTATACACTAATACAAATGTGAAACACATTTAAAATTTTTCCTATCTCATATAAAGAAGCCATCTTAAAATTTTCCTAAAATTAAGTAGATTTTAATATCTCAAATATACATGAAGGATGAAATATACATTTGATGATGAAAGTCTGAAATATTCCAGGGTCCCTAAAATATTCTGGTTCAATATCCAGAGAAAATATATAGGAATTGACAAATACAATGAATATATGCAATGTAGATAATAACTAACAAACACAAGGCACAATTCCAGTTAAAACCCTTGAGAATATTTTTGCTAATGAAAAAACAATACAAAACAAAAAAAGTAAAGCTTAAATATAATTGCATTACCCAATTTTAGGACAGATGCTATTTTAGAGGTCATTAATTCATGCAACCATTTCAGAAAAATATAGTTCATTATGTGTTATTACATTGGGCGTCTCAGATGGTGCTAGTGGTAAAGAACATGGCTGCCAATGCAGGAAATGCAGTTTTGCTCCCTGGGTCCTGCAAATCCCCTGGAGAAGGAAATGGCAAACCAGTCCGTATTTTTGCCTGGGAAATCCCATGAACAGAGGAGCCTGGTGGGCTGTAGTCCATGGGGTTGCAAAGAGTCAGACACAACTGAAGCAACTTAGCATACACATTATTATATTAATAAATAATAAAATCAGCAATTATACTCAACAAGTTTAAGGATGTCCGTAAACTTGGACCCAGGACTTCTGCTTCTATGATTCTATAGCATGTAAATAACTTGAAATACAGGTAACTCAATATGCCCATAAATACTCAGTGATAAAATTAATTATAAATCAGGAGAACATAGTTACTAGGTTGAATCATATGAAACTGTCCCTATGCCAATCCTGCAACAATGGTGATTTCAGGTTGTTCAACCTAATAGATTATTCTGCAACCCTATGATGATTAAACAGTGTTCTAAAATTGTGTTTTTAAATATTTGTAATATAAGAAATTCTTTCCAATGTAAAGTTGTGGAATTCTAGTTAGGGTTCCTTTCAGGACCAACCCTCTTATAAATAAAAGCGATAATGTATGGATAGAATGTAAACATAATGCCTGAAAGCACTGGAAAGTTTTCCAAAACAGGCAGATACTGGAAAGGGTAGACACTGGAGGGAGGAGACAGCACTGGATGAGTGTCCTGTTTTATAACTTTTCACCAGAGGGAAGGACTCAGTCTGTCCATACTAAGTGGATAAAATAAGGAAAGAAAATTTACACACTTACTGGCTTAAAGAAGGAGGACAGATTTTGCATACCCAGACTGACTGGAAAATGAAAGGGAAAAACCCATCAAGGAGAAAGTCAAAGGAAGAGAGTCCCAAATTCTGTGTATAAACACTGCCCAGATCAGATCAGATCAGTCGCTCAGTCGTGTCCGACTCTTTGCAACCCCATGAATTGCAGCACGCCAGGCCTCCCTGTCCATCACCAACTCCCAGAGTTCACTCAGACTCATGTCTATCGAGTCAGTGATGCCATCCAGCCATCTCATCCTCTGGCGTCCCCTTTTCCTCCTGCCCCCAATCCCTCCCAGCATAAAAGTCTTTTCCAATGAGTCAACTCTTCGCATGAGGTGGCCAAAGTACTGGAGTTTCAGCTTTAGCATCATTCCTTCCAAAGAAATCCCAGGGCTGATCTCCTTCAGAATGGACTGGTTGGATCTCCTTGCAGTCCAAGGGACTCTCAAGAGTCTTCTCCAACACCACAGTTCAAAGGCATCAATTCTTTGGCACTCAGCCTTCTTCACAGTCCAACTCTCACATCCATACATGACCACTGGAAAAACCATAGCCTTATCTAGACGAACCTTTGTTGGCAAAGTAATGTCTCTGCTTTTGAATATGCTATCTAGGTTGGTCATAACTTTCCTTCCAAGGAGTAAGCGTCTTTTAATTTCATGGCTGCAGTCACCATCTGCAGTGATTTTGGAGCCCAGAAAAATAAAGTCTGACACTGTTTCCACTGTTTCCCCATCTATTTCCCATGAAGTGGTGGGACTGGATGCCATGATCTTCGTTTTCTGAATGTTGAGCTTTAAGTCAACTTTTTCACTCTCCTCTTTCACTTTCATAGCCTCTGGCAATCCTCTGAAATATGCATTAGTAGGACAGTCTCCAAACAGCTCTGTTAAGGCTAACAGAACTGAACTGAGATTTCAACCATCTACCACAAAAGGAACTCTCATTTGATCTCAGCCACATTTTACTGCCTTCTAAGAAAAATAGAAATCAATATTATTTGGAGAACATACAGAATCCAGAATCTCTACAATGCTCAAAAAACAATCCAGAGCTACTGAATATTTGATAAACATATGTGAACTCTACTCAAAGACAATGGAGATCAATCCTGAGATGATAGACACTGGACTTAGTGGACAACGGATTTAAAACCCAATTATATTTATATTTATACTCAAGGAAATAAAAGAAGATATTCTCAAAATGAATATGAAGCTAGGAAATATAAACAGAGGAATAGAATCTTGTAAAAGAGAACAAAAAGGAAATTCTTGATTTGAAAAAAATTTAATAGCTGAAATTTACAATTTTCATTTAGCTTAATAACAGTTTGAAGGTAACAATAAGGAGTCAATGAACTATAATAGAAACTTTTCAAGTTCATCAATAGAAATTTTCCAACCTCAAAGACAGAGAAAAAGTTGGAGGGGGAAAAAATGAATACAGCTTCAAAATACTAAATATGTGTATAATTGGAGTCCCTCCAAAAGAGAGAAAGATGGGGTGTAATAATAAATAAATAATGGTAATAAAAGTTTGCCAAATATTATAAAAGTCAGAAATGTATAGATTCAAGAAATTCAGCCCCATAGCAGAATAAGCACAAAGAAAGCCCCACCTAGGTAACACAGTAATTAAACTGCTAGAATAAATAAATAAATATTAAAAGAGAACCTTAAAAGAAGACAGAGAGAAAAGCAACATATTACATACAATAGCAAATTAAAAATGCTAAAGAAAAAAAAAAAAAACTAGAATTCTAGATCCAGTGAAAATGTTCTTCCAGTACGAAGGCAAGATAAAGATAGTTCCCCATAAAAGAAAACTAAAGAGAGTTATCACCCTCAGAACTGCCTTACAAGAAGTGTTAAAAGTAGTTATTAAGGCTGAAGGTAAATGATAACAGATGAAACTAAGATCTTTAGGAAGAAATAAAGAATCTGAAAAGGGAAATATGTGAGTAAAAGTAAAAGACTGTTTTTTTTTCTTTCAACTTACTTAAAGTATATGTGACTGTTAATTAAAGCCCTAGCTCTTCCAATAAAATTGAGACAGTTCTCCCAACTAAAGAGAAAATGGTGGGCTTCCCATTTGGCCCAGTGGTAAAGAATCTGCCTGTCAACGTGGAAGACACAAGAGACACAGGTTTGATCCCTGAGTCAGAAAGATCTTCTGGAGAAGGAAATGGCAACCCACTCCAGCCTGCAGGCTACAGTTCATAGGGGTGCAAAGAATCGGACACAGCTGAGCACACAGTGCACACACACACACACACACACACAAGAGAAATGCACATAGCACATGTATATACAAACATAAAGATATGTTTCAAGTATTTATATTTCCCGAATAAAAATGTAGCATCTTTCATAATGTAGATTTCATCCAGAATTTATTATTAGCACAACTACAGAAGCCTACAAAGATTTTACAGAAAGATCAGCTCAATTAGATAAAAATGAAAATCTTCTTTTCAGATCTAAATTTTGCATCATTATCTCTCTAGGAAGAGATCATTAAATTATGATTTAGTCACAGAGCTGTTTACTGATTAGAATGCAGAACACTTAATCATTTGCATTTGAAACAAAGTGGAATATATATAGATAATCCACTTTCAGACGAAAGAGCTTAAAATTTATCTAAATTGGAATGAATTGGTTAAGAGGAAGTATAAAACACTTCTCTGCTCAATATAGTGTGTTTTCTGTACTATATAGGCTTAAAGAAGACCTGCTTTTGGTGGAAACAGCTAGGGCTGATTAATTGACAAAAATCTTCCACACAAGGTAATTAACAACAATTCTTCGATACCAAACAAGTTTTCTTTGCTTCATCCAATGAAAAATACATTTAGGAGCTACTTTCGTTTTTGTTTCTCAAAATTAGACTGATGTTTATTCCAGGATCAGATACAATTATCCTGAACAAAAGAAAAGTATTTCTCTCAATATTTAATCCAGTATTTATCATGTCTTTTCTTTCATACAAGAGTTGGATATCATGAGCAGAAGATATTTTTAATTTTTCATAATTATCTAAAATCAGAAATTATAAAAGCATCATGTATAATGCAACTTCGAGTTTTCAAGGCACTGGTAAGTATTAAGACTCCAGTTAAAGAAGAGGACATAATAGAATAAATAAAAGTTTGTTTTATATTCCCAAACTTTTTTATTTATAAAGTAAATATTTGGAGGATACCATTTTTAACACAAATAAAAATACCATAAATCTAATGTACATCCAAATGCAATTTTCCACTAAATGCTACTGAAATAAATTGCAAATAAAGTTTCTATAAACTGATATTAACTGGCAGCCTAATTATGTCTTTAATTCATGCACCCAGTCCAAAATTTAGATATAGTGAAAATATAAAATGCTTACCAAGATATCTACTGAACCGTAATAATAATCTTTTGAAAAACTTAAAACACTATTGAAATATTTTTATTTTGATAATAAGTTAACAAGTTTACTAGGGATGAATTGCAAAGCCTTTCTGACTGATTCTTACTCAGAGTATTTAAAAAATGTCAAATTCTGTTGCCAGATTTTGAAGGTGATAGCTGGTCATTAACTTCTCTGAAAGTTAGTGAATAAAGCAAGGCATATGTTCCAGACTTGACGAATTACACACATCCATTATAACATCTAGAAAAGAAAGGCATTCCCATGCCAACCTTCAACCCTTAACAAGAATTTATTCAAGCCATAACTCCACACTGATGACAGAGCAAACCAACATAAAATGGGGACTTTACCAAAGGAATTGTTTATAGAGGGGTCAGAAGAGGTTTCCCGTAAAACGCTGTAGAAGCCCAACTGTTTTGTTCTATTTTATCCTTACCGTAATAAACTCCTATCCTTTACATTATAGAATTTTCTCACCATCATGTGATCTTAAATGTAAGGTGAAAAACACCCTTGTTGGAATTATCTCAAAGAGGGAAAACAAAAGATGTTCTCTGAAACGGTGACTATGGTTTTGTTCATATATCCTTTGGAAAATGAATTAGCCTCCTTGGGAATTGGTAGTTAAATGGAATTCTGGTTGTGGGGCGCATCACCAAGTTTGTGCTTACTTCCATCAGTAGATGTAATCTCGTATACTTGTTGAAGATGGATGACTTGGTTTGTGCTTTTGATTCCCCAGAGACTGGACTTTAATAAAAGGATACAGAAAGTGTTGTTAAATGGGGTATCTATGGTGCATGTTAAAGTCAGAAAAACAAGTACATAATAAGGTCAGAAAAATAACGAGCCTTAAACATGAGCAAACATTGCTTCCCTAAGTAAGCAGGAGTAACAGAGAGAGAGAAAAGGGGAAAACGTAAATCGTATAGTAATACTAAAAGTGCTTAATAAGTTTATTTCATATTTCTTGAGAAATAAATAACCCTATCAATAAAATATGTGGTATTCTAGGGTCAAAGCAGTAAAGTGAACATTCAGAGTTTAAAAGGGAATTGGAAATTAGACACAGGCTCATAACTGACAACCAGATGCATTTGTGAACCTTATAATTTATGAGCATTTCAGAGGCCCTTCAAGTGAAGAATATGGTAAAACTGTTTAATGATACCATTGTTCATATAAATTATCTTAGGAAAAATAAAGAGCCTATAAAGTTACTGAATTATCATCCAACACATACATATGTAATCTGCATATGGTAAACATGAAAAACAGCTAATTTTACAATACTTTGGAATAAATGGAACTTCAGTATGTTTCACAGACCACCTTGAATATCTTCTAGGAGAAGGAAATGGCAACCCACTCCAGTGTTCTTGCCTGGAGAATCCCAGGGACGGGGGAGCCTGGTGGGCTGCCATCTATGGGGTTGCACAGAGTCGGACACGACTGAAGCGACTTAGCAATTGAATATCTTAGAGAAGCAATAGTTCCTTTCTGTATCTAAATTTGGAGGGCTTCACTCCCTGCCTTCATAACAGCCTAATCCTTACCAAGTGATATCCTGTGGAGATTTTCAGTATCTGCTATAATGGGGATTCCTTTGGTCTCAAATGTAGCTCTGATGGCAGTGCTGCTTGCAGGATACTCAGGAAGTGAATACAAGTGGAGCATCCAGCTACGAGCTGGAAAGCACAGGCAGGAGCCTCGCCACTTTGCCAGGCCAATGCCAAGCCTCCAAAAACAAAGGGATCTTTCCTATTAGAAGGGCAAAGAACTCATTCCAGGTGAAATGCATTCCCTAAGGCTGACTTGTCTTCCCTTCATGAATCACTGTGGTTACAGTCCAATTTGTCCAAGTAGCCATTTCATTAAGGCCCTTGGTAAGTACTGGCTTATCATAGTAACTGGCCAAATTTAAAAACAAATATATTCTATTCTGAGAGGTAAACAATTTAAAATAGCTCCTCGGTGTTTACAATCACAGTATTTGATCAAAACAACAGAACCACCAAAGTAGAGCCAAATAAGATGTTTCCATCTAAATCGATATTTTCTCATGATGGGAAAAACAGGGAAGATGCTCATATATAAGCATAATTCAGTAGAATAATAAAATTCTTAATCATCCTGAAGACTGTATCTCAGAATTGTAATCAGTTGGTTTTTTATCTCTAATTTTACAACAGTGGAGATGACTTAGCTGGTGTTCATTATCTTTTTTGTCTTGTGACAAAGCACCACATGCCTTTTTAACAGTAAATTTGTCTTGATTTAATAGCACTGAAAGTAACCAAGGGACAAAATAACAAAATTAATCTATCTTCATAAAATAAAATGATTCAAATGTTCCCAAAGCATTTGCTTTGAAGAAGTTATATTTCAATAAATGATCAAGTATTTGCTGAATACCTATTATGTACCAAGGGCTTCCCTGGTGGCTCAGAGGTTAAAGCGTCTGCCTCCAATGCGGGAGACCCGGGTTTGATCCCTGGGTTGGGAAGATCCCCTGGAGAAGGAAATGGTAACCCACTCCAGTATTCCTGCCTGGAGAATCCCATGGACGGAGAAGCCTGGTAGGCTACAGTCCATGGGGTTGCAAAGAGTCGGACACGACTGAGCAACCTCACCTTTATTATGTACCCAAAATTAAAACTTTGAAATAATATGCAGTTCATCCCTTATTCCACATGGGACAATGCAATGGGGATAAACTATATAATTGACCTTTATAAGGGTCCTGTATACAGGAATAGGGGACAATTGTAAGATTTTAAATTATTTTAAAACATTGATTCCCAGGACTTACCTAGTGGTCCGGTGGCTAAGACTCCATGTTCCCTATGCAGGGGGCCCGGGTTCAATCCTTGGTCAGGGAACAAGATCCCACATGCAAAAACTGAGGAAAAAATCCTACATTCCACAACTAAAGATCCCACAGGTTGCAACTAAGACCTGGTACAGCCAAATAATAAAATAAATAAATATTAAAAATTGATACTATTAAATTATTCCTCTATTCAAACATCTTTGTGACCACATGGACTGTAACCTGCCAGGCTCCTCTGTCCATGGGATTTCTCAGGCAAGAATACTGGAGCGGGTTCCCAACCCAGGGATTGAACACGAAGTCTCCTGCTTGGCAAGTGGATTCTTTACCACTGAGCCATGAGGAAAGCTCCAGATAGTAATATATAACAAAACTATTCCTTTCTTGCTTTTCCATTTCATATAACTGCAAAATAGAAGTTTGGTAGGCCACAAGGCAGAGACTACAAGGTTAATCAGTACTCTATTCCCCTTTTGTTCCTTGCATACAATTGAATTGGTTTTCCCAGGATCTCTTTCATCTGGATGGAATCATTCAACTGAATTCTGGTCAATGGAATACGGATGGAAGAAATATGCACCACTTTCAAGGATGGCTATAAAACAATCTTTCAAGTTTTCCCTCTCTTCATCTATGTGGCTGGAAGCAAAGAAGGAAACATCTGTGCTTCAAGAGAGAAGAAACTAGGCTCTCTGGATTAACTTTAAGAGAAGAGACATCCAACCTAGAGTACTTACAGTGAAGGTATATGAATGAGGAACAGATTTCATTCTGTACAGTCACTAGAATTTTGGAAAAGGGACAAAAATTTTGTTATATCAGCAAACATCAATTGCTCTAATAACATTCATAAGATATGTTTTCCACAAAATGGCATTATGTTTTTAACCTTTACAACATAACCATCAGATTATTACAAAATAATTATTATTGATATTTTACTAAGCCTGAGTCATGGTAACATGCCCTTGCTTATACTAATTTTCTGCATTGATCTAAAAATGCTGTTTCTACTTTCTCTATTTCTGTGAATGGCTCTGTATTAGTTTGCTAGGGTTGCCATAACAAAATATCACAGACTGGGTCACTGAAACAATAGAAACATATTGTCTCATAGGCCTGGAGGCCAGAATTCCAATAACAAGGTGTTAATAAGTTTGGTTTCTTCTGAGACCTCTCTCCTTAGCTTGCAGATGGCTGACTTCTCACCGTGTCTGCACCTGATCTTTCTTCTGTGAGTGCACATCCCTAGTCTCTGTGTGTTTAATTTTCTTTTTCTTATAAGGACACTAGTAAGATTGGATGAGGGCTCAATCTGAGGGCCTTATGTTAATTTAATGACTTCCTTAAATGCCTTATCTCTAAATATAATCATATCCTGAGATATTGAAGGTTAAATCTTCAACATATGAATTTTAGAAGAGACACAATTCAGTCTATAGCAGGCACCAAGAATCATTCATTATTTGACCCTTGATCCTTCCCCCTGCATCACCTCATATATTTGCCAAGTCCGATTAAGTTTATCCCAGAATTTATCTTTCATTTCTGTCCCTTCATCCCCATTTCTGCTGCCACCTTGTCCATGACCTCATTTCTTTTAGTCAGAACTTCAGTAAATTGTCCTTCTGTATCCACTTTCCTACATCTCCAAACCATCCTACTATCTGCTCAAAAATCAGCAAGGGTTTTCAACTACTTTATGAAAAAAAGATCATACTTTTAGACCTATCGTTCAAGAGCCTGGAAAATTGTGTGTCAAACTATGTTTCTACCTGTATATCCTAATACTTGCTTTCATTCAAATTTGACATTTATTCCCCAAAATCACATCTTGTTTTCTTAATACTGAGCATTTAATTTATCTATTTCTTGCTCCTGGAATTCCTGTACTATCATCTTGATCTATCTTAACTGAATGTACCTTTTTATTCTCCAATAGACTGCTTCTGATCTCCAAAGTTATTTCATAGAAATTCCCCTCTGAGCTTCCATAGCAACTGGAATTCCACTTATACTAGTGGAACTCCATTTTGTATTATCACTAATTATTATGTATTAATGTAATTATGTAATAATTATTATATTAAATCCTATGCAAAATACTTGACATATATTACTTCATTAATGTCCCCATTCATCCTTAATAGCTGTAATTATTTACCCATTTTACAGATGCAAACATGAATATTAGAGTGCTGAATGTCTTCCTTAAGGCTACACAGCTGAAAAGTGGCAGAGCACACACTTGAATCTGAGTCTGCCTGCTCTGATTCCAGTGATTTTAAACATACAGTATATTACCTCTGCATATTTATACAGAAGTTTTTCTATCTGTGAGCATTTCACTAATGTACTTCCGGGGATGTAGTCAAAACCATTTTACAAAACAGAAGCATATCAGCTCTGTCAGCTGTCAACAGATGGCATGTGATATAGGGTCACTTTCATCTCTGCCACTGTGCTTACAGACAGTCCATCTTTAGAATCATTCATATTTTAGTCACCTTTGTAACACACAGGGTCTACTACCTAGGGCATGTTGCATATGTATATACTACAACAATGATGCACAAATCAAATGGGATTATGAAAACTGTCTATTTCAACCAAGACGATCACCCGGTTCTCACGTATGATGGATAACCATCTATTAAAAAGAGAAAAGGACTTCCCTGGTGGCTCAGATGGTAAAGCATTTGCCTACAATACAGGAGACCTGGGTTGGGAAGAGCTCCTGGAGAAGGAAATGGCAACCCACTCCAGTATTCTCTCCTGGAAAATCCCATGGATGGAAAAGCCTGGTAGGCTGCAGTCCATGGGGTCACAAAGAGTAGGACACGACTGACTACTTCACTCACTCAAAAAGAGAAAGGAAAGGAAGAACTATACAAAATCAAAGTTTGTGTTATATTTTTTCTCTGGATCATTTCTCTCCTCTTACTTAGGATGTCAGACATATACAGCTTTCAAAATATATTCTGGTTTAAAAAAAAAAAACACTTTTTTTTCTCATGGTACTTATGAAAGTGAGTGTTAGTCATTTAGTTGAGTCCAACTCTTTACAACCTCTTGAACTGGGGCCTGCCAGGCTCCTCTATCCATGGAATTCTCTAGACAAGAATACTGGAGTGGGTAGCTACTCCTTTCTCCTGGGGATGTTCCTGACCCAGAGTTCAAACTTGGCTCTTCCACATTGCAGGCAGAGTCTTTATCATCTGAGCCACCAGGGAAGTCACTAGTTATATAAACTGTTTCTGTTTGGTTGATAATATATGTATAAATACATTTCTCAAAAAATTAGAAATTTGGTGTTATCTAAGCTAAGTAACATTGGGCATTAACTTTAAAAATCATGACCATTCACTTTAATACCATGACTTAATCATATCTACACCCAGTAACTGAGATAGTAATCCAAATAATTCAGACCAAATCAATTTTAGTACAAAACAGTCAAGTAATTTTCCTTCTTGAATTATCTATTAATTGTTTGTACTCTGAACTTCACTTTACTAGTGAAGAAACAGCATTATTTCTAAATCAATATTACTATTAAGTCTAGATCATTAATTAGTAATATATTTTCTGAGTTCAGAAGGAAATTACGCATGAGGCAGTGGCCATGGGCTTAAGAGGTTGACTCTATCAAAAGACTAATTTTATGATTAATGCAGTTACCAAAAAAAATCTCAGTATGGTCATCCAAATCGATTTAGTTGAAGCAACAAAACTACATCTGCATAAACACAGACTGAAATTCACTTTTTCCATTGTGTTCTCAGTAGGTTAGCAAATGCAAAGGATCAATTTATAAACCTTCTTTTCCTTGGGTGTACTCTGGGCAGTTTATAGAAGGACAATTAGTCTCTGGGCCCAAAGAATCTTTACATTTCCAATACACTGTCTCAGTTTGACAAAAACACATACAGGCAAAGATATATGCGGGCTATTGTAGGAAGTTCTTCAAAATGAAGATATGCTTACAATGGATTTAGAAAATATGTTGGCTACAGGCAAATGAGACCTAAATTTAGCTTGAACTGGGGTGAAATGGATAAAGAGTGATTATGTCTGTTTTTTTCTGATGAGGTTAGTAGCTTGAATCATGACCTCTTGAGAAAAATAAGATGGAGTGTTCTAATGGATTTTTTCTTAATCTAATGTAGAAATGACATTGAATGATGGTTCCTAATTAGGATCTTCCTCTTCACCTGCATTTAGTGTGACACCCCCACGTTTGCTTTGATTATCTGAGTAATACAAAGCAAAGTTTCAAAAGGTGAACTCCTCTCTGCATTGAGGACATGAGAATGGCCAATTTAAATCTGTACTGTGCAAATGAAGAAAAAGATGTTGCCTAGAATTTTCACAAGTATCTCATATTTGTATTGCAAAGTCATAAGAATGCTGCACTATGTTACAATATAGCACATCCAATTCCTGTACAAAATTAAATTATACATTCTTGACTCTCTTATTTTTCATTTTTCATATAACATTAACAAACACAGAGCAGAAAAACCATGGTGGTGGATATTGGTCATTTTCAAAGGCTTTGTGCAATACAAACCCTCAAGAGTCTATGCACAGTAGTTCATCCTATATTTAATGATGAAGGAAAGAATTTGTTTGTTCCTTATTTATTTCCAGATTTATTTGTTCCTTATTCCTTAAAGAAACAGCCTGTTGTTCAATATCCCCCTCTCTGAAACCAGAAAAATTAAAAGAATATAAGATTCTGAAAATCCCTCCTTAATTAAACTAGGTGCCTGACTCCTGAATTTTGGTTAAATATCTCTCACTGAGATTTAAATTTCTTCCAAGTTTTTCCAACAGGAAATCTAGTGAAGACCCCAGAAAGATACAGATTGTTTGGTGGTGGTGGTTGGAGGGAGCCACAGGACATGGGGGCTTGCTATTCTGACCTATGTTTTAAGATAACCTCATATCAGGAATTAAATTCAACATTCAGAATCCATTCCAATGCCTTATCTTTAAAACCACCTAGAGCTGGTAATTCGGAAAAGCCGGATGGATAAATGGAAAACCAGACTCTGATTTCCTCAGGAGAATCAAGCTTGCAAATCCCTGATGAATCATGGAAATTAGGCATTTCCCCAAACCAACCTTTTCCTTTGCCCTAGGATAACCTGATCAAATTTCTTGGCTTCATTTTCTCTATTGGGCTAGCAGTAATGTGAAACTGCCGAGGCCCTGTCAGATCTAAAGCCAATTTCAAAGGAAAGCCAGTTCCTTGGGGGAAAGACAGCCACGCAAAGGCAAGATTGTGCTAATAGTTAAATCTCATCTTCAAATGCCACCAACTGTCTTAAGAGAAAATGATATAGAGAAGGAGAGGAAAAGAGAGAGGAAATAAAGCAGCAATGAGAAGAAATAGCTGAAAAGGAGAATCAGTGGAAGAAAGCAGGGAAAATCTAAAGCTCCAACATGTTGCAGGAAATACACTATCTATCCTGGCATCTGCAAGCTAAATGCAAGCTTGTTCTTCACAAATAATCTGAAACATTCTTCATGTTGATTTGTTATGTGAAAGAATTAATTCAAGGTGGTATTTTATAACACCTTTCAAGCTGCTCTGATGCCTATTTGGGTAATAAAATGAGAATCATTGGGGAGAAAATAGGTATTCATTTATTTACTTCACGAGACTTACTTTTTAATATTTTATAATATTAACTTCAAATTTTTTGTAATTTTGGAGAAAATTTAGCTGATAAATTCTGAGAAGTATTAGGTTTTTACAGTACTGGCTATTACAGAATATTATTGTTGCAGATTATATTAAATATTGGCTATTATACACTCTGTCCAAGTATGATAAAGAGAGGTGTTTGGACAAGAAATTTTTGGTATTACATGTATGTTGAGTAAGATACTATTATTATTGAGAAATAACACAGAATAGAAATATTACTATTTAAGGACCTTCCTTAACTAGTAAAATTACCTTCTAATTAACAATTCATTGAGTGTATGAATACCAGTCAAAACAATGTGCATTGTTAACATGGAAATTACTTAACAGCAAGTCATTTCTCTCTCCTTTTTTAACCCTGTGAGTGGCCATAAATCCAACACAGATTCAGATTAGAATAAAGTAACATTCATGTAGAAATTATTAAGAACATTGTTCATGTAGGAAACTTCTGAGCATACTTTACTTGGCTTAATTTATTCTGAACTTTTCAAATAACAAAAGGGAAAATAAAGGCTTATTTTCAGTTGTTTAATGATCCAAGCTGTGCAATATGCAGAAGACACAAATCACAATTTCATGCCCAAAGACCACTTGCTTCCACAAGTTTAAAGCAGAGATATTAAGATTTGTAATTCTGTGTTTCTTAGTCTTAGATTTTTGTTTTGTTTTGATTGTGTTTGCTTGAATTTTTTTTTTTAAAGAAGCTCCTGTTCCTCTGCTTTGTTTACACTGAGTATGGGTATCTATTATATCAAGTCATGATGACAGTAACTGCCCTCCTCATTGGTCATTCTAGGGTTCCTAATTAGATGGAACAATTGTAATGATTCTAAATATTCTTTTATCTCAGCATCATTTCCATTATTAATTCATTATGACCATACAGATAGAGTCAATTATTTAACTGAAGAAATTTTATGGATAAATCGGGCAAAAGAAATCTTGCACATGCTTATGTGTGTGTTTGTGTACATGTGTGTGAGATAGAGAGAGAGAGGGAGAAAGGGGGAGAGGGAAAGACATCCAGTCTTAAATATCAAGTTTATCTTTCTAATTAATTAAATTTGCCAGGAAATTTCTCACTTGCTTGCTACATGGTATAGTGGAAAGATTATTGAGTATTCTTTTGATGGAAAAGAGAAAACACAAAGCTCCTCTTAGCTTTTTGTTTGTTTTGCCTTTTTTTTTTAAGGGGAATTTAGCTGTTGTGTTGGGAATTCTGATAATATACACTGGATTTCAGGCATGGATGATCCATGGATCCAAGCAGTATGTCTTATCTGCTGTCTCTTCCTTCATTCCTAATTTTTTTGTTTTTGCTTCATTTTTTCTTTAGATATTCCTTGAGCAAAATGGCCTTTGCAGCTATAAACTGTTTTTGCAATCCTGGAAGGAAGATAATAGTAGCAACAATAATAATAGCTGATATTAAGTTATAACACACACTGATAACTTACTTTATGCTAGGGCATTTCTAAGTTCTTTAGTATTCATCTACCAATCAACATAATTTTATTAAATATTATTCTTCATATTTTGTAGATGAGGGAAGAGAAACTCTTTTTTTGCTAATTCTATTAGAAAATTTGGGAAATTTCTGATTGATTTGTTTCACCTAAATGCCCTTCCTGTTACAATCTAGACCTAAGGCAGCTTTTATATAATAGTTTGCTCAGCCTTGTTCAAATTCTACCTCTATGACCAGGTAAAGTGTGTGACATGCTCTAAAGAAGAGAAAAAATGTGCTAAAATTATCTATCCTTTATATGTGGAATATGGCACTCAGGTTATGATCCACTTCTATTAATACACTTCAAAGTTTCGAATTTAGTAATCATTCACTATCATAATTTAGACATCATAAGGAAAGCATAAAATACAAGAATATAACTTTTACTCTAAGTTTGAGGATTTAAACAAGTACACAGGAGAATAGTAAGTAAAACACACTGAATTTTAAAAATCCAGGAAAAAACAAAAGATAAATAAAGATAAACAAAGAATGAGATTCCATGCCAAAAAATAACAACAATTTTAGTAATTCACATTTTTGGAGAACCTATTATGTGCAGCACACAATTAATCACTGTAGCAAATACTTAGATTTCACAAACTTTTCAGAAGAAGAAACTGAGGCTGAAAGAGAATTCATGACTCAACCAAGGTAACAAAGCTACAAAATTACTGGGCTTGGATTCCAGACTCTACACTGCTCTCTCTCATGGATGGCTCTAATCTCTGAATAAAATTAAAATTGGATAAAATTTACTACATTTGATTCATGAAAAAATGTATCCTGAACTATCAAGATTATTTATATCTTACATATTTAAATAATTCTTTAATAATGTCCTAAAAATTTGTAATCCAAACTTGTAATATGGAATTCCAATTCCAGAAAATGTACAGAGCCATGCAAAGTTATATCCATAAGGAAAAGGAATTTCTTCAGTATTTCACCTTAAATTAAAGCAATAAGCCCAGAACAATATTAGCTATAAATCAAATTAATGAACACATTAATAAAATCCTAGTGATATTGCTGCAGTCCAGTGTGAAATACAACCCCAGAGAGTGTGGTCATATATCAAAATAAAAATACATTTTGCTAAGTTGGTAGGAATGAAATGTATACCTTATTTCAAACCTACTCTTTGAAGACCAAAAGGTCTACATTTAGATTGTGGCACGCCTCCTCTAATGTCAGATAAAATGTTAAGAACCACACTTTGAATTTTCAAAGAGGTGTCTTGCAGTTTATCACCTCAGAATTCATTTGTTATCAGTTAGGGCTTTTGCTCTACAAGCCTGGAGCTGAGAACAGTTGAAGCCCATTCACTTGGCAAGTTAGCACTTGGAGTATCACATGCAGTAGACTTGAAGAATCAGTTCTGGTTCAGGTTAGAAGACTCAATAATCAGCTATGTGAGCCCACCATTCCAGAGTGCACTTTATAACACTTGAGGAGTTTGTAAACTTAAATTTTACCTTTAAAATTTGCTTTCAGATGAGTGAAATTTTCTCTGTCAGCAATAACTTTAATATTTTCAGTACTTTAAAAGACAATTTTAGATTTGTCTATACATGTTAGATGGAGTAGCAAATGGCAACCCACTTCGGTATTCTCACCTGGAAAATCCCACGGTCACAGGAGCCTGGTAGGCTACAGTCCATAGGCTTGCAAAGAGTCGGATATGACTGAGCAGCTAAGCACATACGTTAGATGCACTACATCAAATGCATCCTTCATAGTGATATTTTGCATAACATCTGTGAACCATAAACAGTTATGAAGATTCTAGGAAAAGCTTATGTGCTAAAAGTACCCGAAAAAAAGATTTACGTTGACTTGTTGATGGATTTGTCTGTGTATGGACAAGACAACCAGTCCAATATGGGAATCTTTTACATCGCATCCTGTAGCACTGTCAACTCAGATTTGCAAAGGTAAAAGGGTAATGCCATCAGAAGGATTCAAAGGAGCTTTGCACCAATTCATTAAAAAATCAATTTGCAAGCAGAGATAGGATATCAAGGTATTGGGAACAGCCAACTCTGATTTATCAAAAAGAAATCAAGCTAAATAAATACAATGTTTTAATATCAAAGAACTGACCCTGCAAGTAAGAAAATTTTAGAAATAAGAATTGCTTTAATTTTTGTTTTGTTTTGAACCTATGCTCACATTGTTTTTAATCTATAAAATTGTGAAAGAGGTTAATTTTAGAACAAGAATAACTCAAAGAAACAACACACGTGCTTATATGCTTGTATACAAGTATTAATATATAGATACTTGTATATATGGATGCATATAACTTCCTGGAGATTGCTGGCATTTTCACAGTTTTTTAATTCCAAATTATCTTGGATTGATGGTGAACAAAATTTAGATAAGAAAGAAATATATTAATATAATATAACATACAATCCAGTGGTGGGAACACTTAAGCAAATCCATGTAGATGGCCACAATGGTAGTTTGTTTATTATACATTGAGAACAGTGTGCCATTTGGACTTAAGGAATGTATTGAAGAGTGGTAGCAGGAAGAGAGGCAGTCAACAATGAGTATTCAAAGAGAGGCCAAGGAATTTAGGTTTATTTGTATTTAGAAGTGGGAATCCATGAAGGCTTTGAGCAACAGCCGAAATGGTATGGTTCCAGAAATGTGACCTTCAGTAGAGAGTAGGATGGATTAGAACCGAGAGACAAGCTGGGAAGTAAGCTAGGAAGATATGGCAATGAGGCAAGCATGACTGTGATAAGATGGCCAGATGGGAACGATGGGATGGGGATGGCGCTTCAAAGACAGAACAGGGAGAACCTCGTGTCTTTACCTCCCATACACAAAACCTGAACTAAGGATTCAATCTGGGCATTGGGGAAAATGAGAGAAAAGTCTTTGTATAAACACAACTGTGTAATCCTAGGCTCATTATGTTTCCCTTGAGACTCAATTTCCACGTCTGCAAATAAGGTTATCAGTAGATGCTTTTTCTCAGCTCAGAAACCTACGCTTCTACAATATAGTACACTGGAAGAATGGTCAGAGTAAAATGGACTAGAATGAAACAAAGGAAAAATCAAGAATGGGTAGTCGTTTGGGTAATAAAACATAATAGAGAACTTAATATGGATGAGGAATTGTGTTGGTTATTTTACATTTATTACCTTGTTTAGGTCTCATAGCAAACCAGTAACTCAAGAGGTGGACAAAAAAGAATTAACAACAAACCTACAGAAATACTTGTCAAGGGATGCAGCAAAGAAAGGCATCTTTCTCAGAAAAGATAGGCTAAACTGATAGGGTAGAAATCTGAGGGTGTTATGAAATGAAGACGCCTCATCAAGTCTGGCCCAAGTGGCCTGGGGTTCAGTTTAATGTGAACTCGATGATATCTCTTGTTTATTTAACTCGCAGAGGCCCATTGGAAAAGAAAGGGCAGTGACACCCATCTTAGTCTCCATTTACCAGCAGGGCTGTGAATCTTCTTTTTTTTCCTACTTGCCAACCTCAGACCACTAAATTCCTATGGCTGCCTCGTTACTAAGCCATTTCAGCATCAAATGCATTCCTCTTCTGCCTCTCTTGACCAGGAGCAAAGTAGAGAACAATTGTTTAGATGACACTAACACTCGAGCTTAGATTAATGATGCCAAATCTGATTTATATTGTCTTTCCTCAGCCATATGATCTAGCATTCTCTGTGCCCTTTCACTGCGGTTGCACATTAAGCTGCATGCTTTAGAGGTTTTCTGCAACAACTCCCAGACCACTTTCCTAATCAGTATTCGCCACTATCTTTCCTTCCAGCAGAAGCACATTACTTTCTTTTCCCTTTGTTCTTATATTTATTCCTGTAAGGTTTGTTAGCATCAACTACCTCTACTATTTATTAATCTGGTTTGAATAATGACCCAAGAGCCTATAAAAATATATGTTTAAGTTGCTTGATAGAGAAATATACCAGCCTGCTTATAGGAAAATTAAGAGGTAGAATTTATGAGGAATGCCTAAAAATAAGACATCTTTCTTCAACTGGATAATCAAATTTTGACAGAATTTTTAGTTTTAAGATTTATGGTGGAATCTTGTTTTAGCTCTTATAGGCAACATATTTTATCTTACTGTGTGTAAAATCAGTTTAGTCAAAATATGCATAACAGCATCAATTTGTTTTGGAAGAGAAAGAATGGATGCGTTATGAAATTATCACAAGACTTTACTTTCTCTTTAAGCTCTGGTGTATAATTTTTTTAAAAGTCAACTGATTGCAAAAATATCATCGAGTCAATCTTAGATATAAATCATTTTCAGCTTTCTTGACACGAAAATGTGAAAAGCTTGATAAAAATCAAAGAATATGAGATGCTGGTTAAAGATAATAATCTTTTCATTCTGAGCTCACAGACTGTGCCAGGGAGAAAACACAGGCAAACAAAAGCATTAGGCCCCAGGCTTCCAAAGGAGGAACAGACATGATTTCAACCCAAGGGTTTATTCAAGTGGTGGTCAGTGTGATTCACTAGCTGAATTCTGGCTCTAATTGCCATTACTCAAACTATGCCTGTTTATCCCCAGACAGGACAAAATGGCTGTCTTTGTAGCCCACTCTATAGCAGCACATTTGCAGCAATCAACACTTGCAATTGTTCTCTATTCATGCCTCTAAGAATACAAATTGCTGAACGAGGACAAATAACAAGATGAGTAAAACGTATGTTTTAAATCAATCAGATTATGTGTTCATTTACTCATTCACACACACAATATACACACTAGACATTGTGCTAAATGCTGTGACTAAATGGTGAAGAAAAGCAGACAGTCTCTACCTGCAAGGAGCTTTTAATCTAGTGGGGAGCAGGGTTGGAAAAGGAGACATTAATCAAAACATCACACAAATACAAGAATGACATAGGCAGTGAGGGAGAGAACAGGTGCTACCAGAGCCCATAAGAGGAGATTATATACCATGGTCAAAGATCCTAGAGAAATTGTCCCAGAGGGAGTAACACAGCACTGTGATAATATGAAACAAGGGAGTAAATTAGCAAGGTGAAGAAGGCAAGAAATCAGCCCAGGCAGAAGGAATGGAATGGTTAAACCTCTGATGTGAGGGGAGCTTGCTGAATAAAAAGAACTAAAAGGACAGCTTTGTTGGAGCACAGATTGAGAAGATTTTAGCATCACAGGAAGAATCCAGATTCAAAAGAGTCCTCTGGGCCATAACATGGAGTTTTGTTTTATGCTGTATAAAATGGAAAAGTACTAAACTGTTTTAAATAGGAGAGGCAGAATCAGATTTGCATTATGAAAGGATCGCCGTGGCTTCAAAGTGGAGAATAGATTATAAGGGAAAATCAGAAAGTCCCCAGTATGTTTCATGGTCTGCAGTACAAACACTTGGTGAGGCAATTCCATTCCCACATTGGCTGAACTGAAATTAGAAGGATGGTAGAGAAGATATACTTGGACTGAGCTGATGGGTGAAATTCTGATCTAGTGACTCTGCCAAGCATGATCTCATTTTAGAAACCAAAAGAGGTTGGAAACCAAGATCTCTATCAGTCTCTTTACTCCCATGACCTCAACTATCCAATCTTCTATCCAAGCTGTCCAACCAGGAAATTTCTCTTTCAAGCATTTTGTTTCTAAGTCAAAGCTTATTTATTCTCTAATTAGATTGTGTCCTCTCCATATCAGCTACTGTTTAAAAAAATTTGTTTCTCCATTCAAGATGTATTAATGCAACTAGTATTTAGAGTTTCAACTATGAGATGTATTCCACATGCTATGCTGGGAATATAATCAAAATATATATATTTGACCCTCAAATATCCCAGTAGAGATGAGAACTTACATATAGGCCACAGTACATAGTAGTATGGGCTTCCCGGGTGGCTCAGCGATAAAGCATCTGTCTGTGATGCAGACGATGCAGGGGATTTGATCTCTGGGATGGGAAGATCCCCTGTAGAAGGGCATGGCTACCCACTCTAGTATTCTTGCCTGGAGAGTCCCATGGGCAGAGAAGCCTGGAGGGCGATAGCCCATAGGGTCGCAAAGAGTTAGACACGACTGAAGCGACTTAGCATACATATACACACACACAATAGCACACTTCATATTAAAATCTAGATCTCTAATTAGGAAAAAATATTTTAAGGAAATAGAGGATACGATAGTACTATATTTATATCCCACATGGCAGTGATGAGCCTAGGCTGATCATTCCATTTTTTATCAAAATAAGACCAAAAATGATCAACAATAGAGAAAATGTTGAGAAAAATGGAATAAAGCACATCTCTTGTTGCAAGTGTTATTTCTATGTGTTTAATATGCAACTACCAGCACATTTTCCCCTCATTTACATTATTTCCCTGGTCCCTGTAGGCATCTGAAATTGTATGATGTAGACCTTGAAAGATGAGTCGAGAAGGGCATTTCAGGCAGAGGAAGCAGGGATGTAGAGAAGAGGATGTGAGTTGCTGGAAAGAAAAGCTTGTAGAAGCAGCAAAGGGGAGCAAGGCCAAAGGCCACAATCTGTGGCCAGATTATAAAAGTTCTTTTATGAAATGCTAAAATATTGAGATTACCCTATGGATAAAAACTGAGGCAAATGTGTTTTTCAAGCTGTTGAATGAATTATTCATTAATCCTGTTATGGCTATGAATTTAAAAGAAATAAATAAAATTGAAAATGAAGATCTGAGGAATTTCTGTAAATTTAGCTCCATGAACTTGAATGTAACTCTTTCAGTGACTCAAAGCTGTTTGCTACTTTTCAGTCTATGAGTATGTTGTGATAAGTTTGAAGTTATGGGAAATAGGATCTCCAGAGGAGATCTGCTGCTGCTGCTTCTGCTGCTAAGTCTCTTCAGTCGTGTCCGACTCTGTGTGACCCCATAGACAGCAGCCCACCAGGCTCCTCCGTCCCTGGGATTCTCCAGGCAAGAACACTGGAGTGGGTTGCCATTTCCTTCTCCAATGCATGAAAGTGAAAAGTGAAAGTGAAGTCGCTCAGTCGTATCTGACTCTTAGCGACCCCATGGACTACAGCCCACCAGGCTGCTCCATCCATGGGATTTTCCAGGCAAGAGTACTGGAGTGGGGTGCCATTGCCTTCTCCGGGCTGCTGCTGCTAAGTCGCTTCAATTGTGTTAGACTCTGTGTGACTCCATAGACGGCAGCCCACCAGGCTCCCCCGTCCTTGGGATTTTCCAGGGAAGAACACTGGAGTGGGTTGCCATTTCCTTCTCCAATGCATGAAAGTGAAAAGTGAAAGTGAAGTCGCTCAGTCGTGTCCGACTCTAGCAACCCCATGGACTACAGCCTACCAGGCTCCTCCATCCATGGGATTTTCCAGGCAAGAGTACTGGAGTGGTGTGCCATTGCCTTCTCCAGAGGAGATCTAGTTTTTATATTAAATTGATCGTACTAGCAGAACTCATAATGTGATTTATAAATGTAAATTAAGATACAGTGAAGAGTAAGATACAAAGAACTGTATGCACTGTGTACACACACTAGTGACATGAACTCCAGTTCCACAGTCAGCCCCAAGCTCCCCTGCTGCTCCTATGCTGAAGTTGCAGCTAAACACCTACCACCCACCTGCACTTCCAATTAGGATAGACCAAGTGACCCATTATGGTTCAAGAGACCGAAACAGAATCTTCCAGCTGTACTTAAGATGAATGGGAAACGAAATAATGAAAGGGAAAGGCCTGTCTGGCAAAGATCTTATGTCTTTTTTTCTCTCCTCTTCCTATCAGATGCCAACAGCTAACTACCATTCTGCTCCTCTCTTGCCAGCCCTGAACATTTTCACTACTGAACCCCTTTATGGCTGCTTGTTTTGTGAGAGGATAAAACTCTCTTTCTTTAAAGCAGTTCTCATTCCTGGTTGTCTTAGGCTACCTCTAAGAAGACCCTCAACGATCCCCCTTCCTGGTATTCCTTGTGTAATCTCCTCCTCTTAAGGATGTGGGAGACCTAAGTACTTGCTTCTCAAGAATAGACTACATCATAAGTGACAGAATGTTGCTTCCAAGATTAGTTTACACACAACGTAAGGTATATTTAGCTCTCTCTCTTGCTCTCTTGATCACTTTACTCTAAGAGAAACCAGCTGTCATAATGTGGGGTGCTCTTTAGAGAGACTTACATGGGAAAAACAGTGGTGTCTCTGGCTAGAGGATGAGACTACCCAACACATGAGTGGGCTCAAGAGCAGATCTTCCCCCAGTTGAGGCTTGAGATGACTGCAATCTCAGCTGACAACCTGATTAGTCTTGGGAGAGAACCTATGCCTAAGAGTCCCAGCTCAGCTACACCTAGAGGCCTTCCCCTTACCTTTGAGATAATAAACATGTGTTGTTCTTAGTTGCTAAATTTTGAAGTTACTATGTAGCAATAGAGAATAACACAGGAGCAGCCATTAGAATGCCTGAGGGAGCTTTTTAAAAAATACCCCTATGCAATGGCCCTGAAAGAGAACAATTTCATCAGAAACAGAGAGGGCTGGGGCCCAGGAAGCCATCATTTTAAATAATGTCTGGGTGATTCCAGCTATACTTTAGAATAACTGCTTCAAGCTATTTCTGGTTGGTTTCTCTGCATCTTTCAGCTGAACAGACAGACTCCTGTTATGACTTCTAATGTCAACTGTATAAATATTTTGTTACCCATGATTTCTTAACCTAATTCTGGTTTTTCTCATTGCATTTAGCAAAATGCTGAATTTAATCTTGGTTGTTGCCATATATCATTACAAGTGTATCAATTTTCTTTACCTATTATTAATTTTAACATGTCAACTTGGGGAGGAAGAGGAAACCTATTGCCTTCTCCTAACAACCATAGCTAATGTTCTTATCCTACTTTCAAAACAGATACAGAAATAAATGTCATATAATAGGATTATATCAAGCACTACTTAAAACAGCTTTAAAAACCCTGCCTTTACCTTCCACTCTGTGAAAAGACACCACAGAAGTCACACTGATACTTGGCCCCACTTTTGTCTTCAGTAAACAAGTCACTGTTTTGTGGTTTATGAATTTTTACAAAGGATTCAGGCAAAGTTGATTTGTTTAACTTTAAATAATTTTTACATACTTGATGTAGCCCTTACTGAAAGTATGTGAACTGTGGACCCAGAAAGAAACAGTTTTGAATGCTTATTCATTTACCAACTTATTCATGTTAAATAAATCTGCTTACATGCTGTTCAATTTCTTCATGTATAAATAAGAGTAATAATAAATACTTTATAGAATTATTATGAAATTTACACATAAAAATATACATCTCAAAAACACTCGAAACAGTGTTTGGTAAATGCTATTTGCTATTGCTATTGTTGATATCTTTGTTTTTAATAAACAAAAGAACAGTTACATAAAATATAATGTCATGGTTAGCTCTCCAAGGAAAACAATAATAATAACTCTATATCTAAGTTTCTGGAAAGTACATAAAAGAGAGGATAAAATGTTTTTAAAAGTCATGTCTGTAGAAATTATTACCCTGTAAAAATGTTCTAGGGCATAAACCTTGAGGAATTTTGGAGGTGGTATATAACCAATATATATAGTTTTAGGTGAGAATTCATGGGTACTTTAAAGCTCGAAAGGACCTAGTAGGAATTAACAGGTGTAATATATTTAAGCGAAGCAAGGGAGCTGGACTAATGAGTCTAATGAGTCCCATGAATACATTGTATTAGGATTTATGTTCACTCTGTTTGGATCCTGACAAAGCAAGATTCCCATCGTAGAGAGTAAGATGTTAGATTACAAAGTAATAGCAAAACCACTGGAGGCAACAATTCAGGCAACAATCTATGAGTTTCCTGTTCAGTTCATATTGCATCATGAAATTAGTCACAATCATAATGAATCTATAAATAAGGGTTATGAACATTAGGTAGTCATAAAAATCAAAGGAAGAACTAATTGAAAGAAACTTGAAAATACTGACATTTTATGGGGTTAAAAATAGGCTTTAGATATTGGCAAATATGACCAAAACTAGGATTATCCTGCGCACAGCAAAGATCAGTAAAAGCAGCCAACTTAATACCCTCACGAAGCTTAGAGTCTAATGAGAAGGTATAAGTGAAATGAATAACGCAAATGTGTTCATTGTAACTGTGAAGAGGCATGGGGTGCTGGCTACAGAGACAGATATTAACCAGACCTAATCAGGGTGGGGCATTAGCATAGGCTTTCTGAAGAATGAGCTTTAAATTTAGATCTAAAGACAGGAATAGTAGTAATATGTACATATGAAAGTCACAGGTGTCATAACCGCCTTTTGCTATATGAGGGATTACTAAAATTAAAGGCACTTTGATTGGAAGAAATAGTGGATATTATCACTTGTAGATGAGAATCATGTCTGGACTCAGATGAAATTGTCTGATGACAGTGTTCATGCTGTGAACATAGTTATAGAAAGTGACTTAGAGTGGCAAAGCCCAAGAATCCTCTTGCTCAGCCCCTAGGATAACTAGAAACCATTGTAGGAAGACATTGTCTGTGAACTTGGTAACGAGGTTGTTCCTCCAAAGCCCTTCCTATGACAGTAGTCTGACTTTATGATAGCAGCTGATCTCTTTCAAACTCTTTGGTTGCAAGAATATTATTACTGGCTAAGAGCTTTGTCTTTCAACTCATTGAAGTTTTGTCTAGGTGGTATGAAAATCTATATAAACTTAGACACCAGAATGATGTGTAGATGCGCATGACATGGACTTAGGGAATATGATGATTTATATCTTGGCGCCCGCTACAAATTGCTATGAAAGCTTGAAAGTAAAAGTGTTCGTCGGTCAATCATGTCCAACTCTTTGAGATGCTATGGACTGTAGCCCGCCGTGCTCCTCTGTCCATGAGATTTCCCAGGCAAGAATACTGGAGTGGGTTGCCATTTCCTTCTCCAGGGAATCTTCTGGACCCAGAGATCAAAACTGGGTCTCCCACATTGCAGGCAGACTCTTTACCATGTGAGCCACTGGGGAAGCACAAATTGCTATATAGTCCACCAAGTCACAGAGCTTCTGCTACTCTTACAAGAGTACCAGTGACTTACAGTGCACCAAGAATTATTCCAAAATCTTCATGTATGTTAACTAGCTTAAGCCGAGGAGGTAAACTGGGGTTAAATAACTTGCCCAAGGTCACACAACTAGTAATGGTGAGAGCCAGAATGGGAAAACAGAGGCCTCACTGCAGCATCTATGTTCTTAAGCATCTCGAAGGACAGGTTTTGTTGTTGATTGTATTGTGTTTGTTTTTCTTTCTAATTAGGTAGATAAGCTCCAGGAAATGGTGAAGGACAGGGAGGCCTGGCGTAATGCAGTCCACGGGGTCACAAAGAGTCTGATATGACTGAGCGAGTGAACAACAACAACAACAGATAAAATGTGGTCTGAACAAGTAATGTAATAACAATCTATGGTGATATCAGGGCACTTGAGGGGTGAGTCATTTCAGGATTGTGTCGACATCCTTGGGCTCCTTTAGATGCCTGTGCAGAGCTGATGTCTGTCTGCAAATTCAACCCCTCCTGGCCCAAGACAGAATTTAAATTCTGTAGCTATAGCTCTGCAAAGCAAAGCTGCCAAAGGAAGCCAATGACTGGGAGGATCAGGGGGTTATGTAGGGCCAGCTCTCTAGAACAGGTGGGACTACTATTAAAATATACGGCCAAAGTCCATCCTTGATGTGTTCCAGTACAAATTTTAGGGGTGGATTTAAGAGACACAATTTTAACATCCCTTGAGAAAACAAACCCTGGGGTATATGGTGCTGTTATTCTTATTATTATTTATACAGTTATGTCAGTCAGGATAATTATTATCTTTATTCTGGATGTTTTGATCCTCACTCCATCACAGATTCTGCCCTACCATGAGAAGGAATGCATCTGCTTTGCTCGACACTGCAGACACAGTGTCTCACAGAGTTCAAGTTTAAAAAATATTTGTAAAATAAGTGTATCTTAGTTGAGAGAAATATTTACTTTAAATTCACATTAATTCTGATGGGTTATTTATAATACATGATAAAGTTAAACACTCAATAACATAAAATGTGAGTAAAAAAGGTGTCCAACATGTACACTTAAAAAACACACCAAGAGAGGAGATAGTTTTTTAGTGGGTATGGAATTTCAGTTTTGTAAGATGAATTGGTTCTAAAAGGATTGGTTGCACAACAGTGTGAATATCCTTATCATTACTGAACTGTACACTTAAAGATGGTTAAGATGGTAAATTTTCTTTTTTAGAACAATTACAAGCCTTAAAAAAAAATTGTAATAAAGAACATTTGCAGAGTAAAACTAAAATAAAGACCCTGGTGAGTGAGTGAAGTTACTCAGTTGTGTCTGACTCTTTGCGACCCCATGGACTATAGCCTGCCAGGCTTCTCCATCCATTGGATTTTCCAGGTAAGAATACTGGAGTGGTTTGCCATTTCCTTCTCCAAAAGACCCGGGTAAATTAAAACAAAAACATATAGATTGTTTAGAAAAAAACATATGCAAGGCTATAAGAGTTATGATTCCTTGATATGCTGATAGTAATTTCTTTTGCTCCTCATTTCCTGCTACATATTTGCTGCTAGAATTTCCCTTGCCTACTGTCAGATCCTCCATCTATGAAATGTGATCTATACTTGCAAAAACTTTGTCCAATATTCTTAGGAGAAAAGCTCTTTATCATTGTAAGTATTTGTGATGCTTTTAGAAAAAAAAAAAAAAACTGTCTTGTCTGTTTAATTGTAGAATCTTTACAAGACCATGTTCCTGCACCTACAGCTCTTCCTTACTTAGACCATAAACTAAAGTCATGCTAACGCAGGCAACACAAGAGACACAGGTTCAATCCCTGAGTCAGGAAGATCCCCTAGAGAAGGAAATGGCAATCCATTCCAGTACTTTTGCCTGGAAAATTCCACGGACAGAGGAGTCTGGTGGGCTACAGTCCATGGGGTCACAAAGAATTGAACATGACTGAGCACACACACATAATGGTTAATTTGGATATGTTCAAGACTATCCTCTATACGTGGTGCCAAGGACATTTTTCGCCACTGATGACCTGCTCTGGGAGAAATACCTTGCTGTGTAAGTGTTGTTTCATTCAGAAAAGATTAAAAATGAAACAAACTGCTACAGATGTAATGTTTGTGTTCTCCTAAAACTTGTATGTTGCAAGCATAATGCCCAGGGCAATGGTAGTAATAGTGGGAGCCTAGGTCTTGAAGGTGGAGCCCTCATGAATGGGATTGTGCGCCTGCTTAGTCACTCAGTTGCTTCCAACTCTTTGCAACACCATGGACTGTGGCCCGCCAGGCTCCTCTGTCCCTGGAATCATCCAGGCAAGAGTACTGGAGTGGGTAGCCATTTCCTACTCCAGGGGATCTTCTCGAACCAGGGATCAAACCTGGGTTTCCTGCTTTGCAGGCAGAGGATTCTTTACTGGCTGAGCCACCAGAGAAACCCCATGAATGGGATTACTGCCCTTAAAAGAGGCCCCAGAAAGCTCCCTGCCTCCTTCCACCACATTAGACCACGATAAGTCTGAGACCTGAAAGAGGGCCCTTACCTGGCATGCTGTCACCTGATCTACTCTTTCCAGCCTCCAGGACTGTAAGACATAAATTGCTATTGTTCATAAACTATCCCATCTGTGGTATTTTGTTACAGCAGCCCAGATGGACCAAAACATAAACAATAAGCTAACAAACGATGTTGCTGAATAGGCAAGACCATTGAACTTGGAAGCAAACCATCTGCATTAACATCCAGTTGGGTTTATGAACTGGTTCCCATTCTTGCTTAATCTCACTTTTCCCCCTAAACAGAAGAGCTCTTCAAACCAGATTCTATTGTTTCTCTGACAAATATATTCTGACATCCAAAGCAGCTGCCAAGAAATTTTCAAGGTTTCATTTCTCATTTTGCCAAAAGAGCTTTTTTATTCTTTTGCTTTTTTTTTTTTTTTTGGCACACACACCAATCCACTGCTTATGTATCATGCACTCACAAATACATATAGGTGCTCTTGTATACACATAGTGTGTGTGCACTATGAGAGAAGTTGTCTATACATTGAGATTTCAAGAATTGCAAGAAGGGCCCTGACCTCCTGGTGTCATGACCTGAAATGCCTTCCTACTCTTGATACGGCCTTTGTAAGAACCCATACATTTAAGTAAATCACATTTCTTCCAACTCCATTATTCCTCATGGTCTGGCCTATGTCTTTGGTAAAGTGGCTCAAAGTAAGGAAGGCTCAGTTCAGTTCAGTCGCTCAGTTGTGTCCGACTCTTTGCGACCCCATGAATCGCAGCACGCCAGGCCACCCTGTCCATCACCAACTTCTGGAGTTCACCCAGACTCACGTCCATCGATCAGTGATGCCATCCAGCCATCTCATCCTCTGGCGTCCCCTTCTCCTCCTGCCCCCAATCCCTCCCAGCATCAGAGTCTTTTCCAATGAGTCAACTCTTCACATGACGTGGCCAAAGTACTGGAGTTGCAGCTTTAGCATCATTCCTTCCAAAGTAATCCCAGGGCTGATCTCCTTCAGAATGGACTGGGTCGATCTCCTTGCAGTCCAAGGGACTCTCAAGAGTCTTCTCCAACACCACAGTTCAAAAGCATCAATTCTTCGGTGCTCAGCCTTCTTCACAGTCCAATTCTCACATCCATACATGACCACAGGAAAAACCATAGCCTTGACTAGACGAAACTTTGTTGGCAAAGTAATGTCTCTGTTTTTGAATATGCTATCTAGGTTGGTCATAACTTTCCTTCCAAGGAGTAAGCATCTTTTAATTTCATGGCTAGGAAATAGAAATCTACAGGTGACATTATATAAAGATTCCAGTAGGAAGCAGAGTCCAATCATGTAAGGAAGTATCTGCAGATGTGTAGACAGGTTAAAGGAAATGACAGTGGTGGCTCAGGCCTAGAGTCTAGCAACAGTAGGACACCATTAGCACACTTGAGCTCCAGGTGAGGGGAGGAGGAAATAATGTCGCTGGAGACAAAAGTGAGGTACAACCATGCAGCAGTATATGAGCTGTAATTATGGCAGTATGCAGCCTCTGGCAGAAAATGCAGCCTAGACGAAGAAGCAACCACTGAAAAAAGAAACCTGCTACTCTTTCTGTCTGTGTATTGGTCTCCTGCCAGTGCCTGAAAGTGAAAGTCGCTCAGTCGTGTCCAACTCTTTGCAACCCCATGGACTATACAGTCCATGGAATTCTTCAGGCCAGAATACTGGAGTAGGTAGCTTTTCCCTTCTCCAGGGGATCTTCCAAACCCAGGGATCAAACCCAGGTCTCCTGCATTGCAGGCAGATTCTTTATCAGCTGTGCAACAAGGGCAGCACAAGAATATGGGAGTGGGTAATATGGGAGTGGGTAGCCTATCCCTTCTCCAGCAGATCTTCCCAACCCAGGAATCAAACCAGGGTTTCCTGCGTTGCAAGTGGATTCTTTATCAACTGAGCTATCAGGGGAGCCAGTGCTTGCCACCAGCCAAACCCTGTGGCACCGCTTCTTTCATGATGGTGATGTGGCTGGTATAAGGCCCCTACTCTGAGAAGCACAGACGTACAAGAAGCCAGCTAGCAAGAAAGCCCAGGAAATGCCATGCACAAGCCATCACGCTCCCTGAACAGGCAGAGAGCAGAGAAGGAGGGAGTATGAGTCTAAGGATGGAAATGGGAAATAGCCAGCACAGGGAGGGGCCATCAACATGCAGGGAAGAAACCTAGAGGGCAAGAACAATATAAAGTGGGTGGGATGTGTCCATGAATTGCGCAGTAGACAGCAGGAAGATGGTATGGGGAGGGAGGAGGGAGGAGGGTTCAGGATGGGGAATACATGTATACCTGTGGCAGATTCATTTTGATATATGGCAAAACCAATACAATATTGTAAAGTTAAATAAAATAAAATTTAAAAAAATATTCAAGAGTAAATGGAAGGCTTAGTTCTTTGACTGAACTTGGGGAACAAGGCAAGATCCCAGCTCCTACACTGGAAAAAGGAGTAAGGATCAGCTCTACCAAGAATAAAAGAACCTCATGGTAAGATATAGAGGACGGGGTTGTGCAGTGAGTTATAAGCGACAAAGCAAGAGCTTATAATAGGAATGGAATCAAGGATTCCAGGATGCTCAGCTTAGAGTAACTAACTTGAACTTACTCTTTCCCACACCTCTGGGTAAGAGTGTAGAGTAGGGAGGGTCCAACTGTTCCAATCTGTAGTGGAACTGATAAACTAGGAAGAGACATCCAAATAAGTGATTAGAAACCATTTTAATAATATAAATTTGTACTGTGGCTTATATTAACATACTCTAAATGTAGAGGCAAAAATTGTAGCATCAACCTCACCTAGGAGGATGTTAAAACTGCAAAGTATCAGCCTCCCCACAACAGAGGTATTGAATCAATATCTCTGGGGTGGGGTTCACAAATCTGTAGTTTAGCAAGTCAAAATCACTGGTCCTCAACCTGGTTGCTCCTCAGAGTTACCTAATGTGTTTCTTTAAAATGTCACTGTCTGTGTTCTACCTCCAGAAAATCTGGTTAAGTTGGAATGAGAGGTATCGTAGATTGTTCTAAAAGACAGCTTTATTAATCTCCCATGCCCCTGTGCACACTACTTACCACTCCACCTATCACGGGGTGGAGTTTATTTCTTCACCCATAAAATCCAGGCTTCATGATGTAGCTTGTTTTTCCAGTCAGTTAATAGGAGAATGAGTTAACTCATCCCCTTAACTCACAAGAGGTGAGTTAAAAAGACATGTACATTAGGGCCTACTCTTTTTGGCTGTTTTTGGAAACCTGAGATCATATTGTGAATAAACCCAAATGAGTCTATTAGGCATGCCGAAAGGGAAATGAGCACCCTTGTCTGATGATTTGCCAACCGCCAGATATGCCAATGAGTGCATATTTAGTCACTCAGCCAGAGGACTACACCAGTGACCAGAGGTGAGAAGAGCAGAAGAACCAGCTGGTTGGGGCCAGCTTAAATGGCAAACAAGTATGGTTTTTAAGATGCTAAGCTACAGGATGGGTTATTTGTTATGTAGCAATTAGTGCTGATACACGGCGTGAGGTTTTAAAATGATGATTTTTATGTGCAGTGGCTGATATTAAATCACCTGTTCTTCTACATTATTGTAATTGGAATCATCTGGAAAGCTTTTAATATTCATGGCTGGGCTTCACCCCAAAAAAGTCTGATATAACTGATAAGAGGTATATCCAAGTCATCAGCATTTTTTAGAACTTCCCAGGTGATTCTAGTTTTCAGCAGAAGTTGATGATCACTGCCCTTATATTTTTGTTGATGTGGATACATAGAATCACTTATGCAACCATCTATTTGGGTTTAGAAAAGGCAGAGGAACCAGAGATCAAATTGCCAACATCCACTGGATCATAGAAAAAGCAAGGGGATTCGAGAAAATCATATCCTTCTGCTTCACTGACTATGCTAAAGCCTTTGATTGTGTGAATCACAACAAACTGTGGAAAATTCTTAGAGATGGAAATACCAGATCACCTTACCTGTCTCCTGAGAAACCTGTATGAAGATAAATAAGCAAGAGTTAGAACCAGACACAGAACAATGGGCTGGTTCCAAATTGGGAAAGGAGTATAAAAAGGCTGTATATTGTCACCCTGTTTAATTAACTTCTATGTACAGTATGTCATGTGAAATTTCGGGCTGGATGAAGCACAAGTTGGAATCAAAATTGCCAGGAGAAATATCAACAACCTTAGATATACAGATGATACCACTCTAATGGCCAAAAGCAAAGAGAAAATAAAGAGCCTCTTGATGAGGGTGAAAGAGGACAATGAAAAATCTGGCTTAAAACTCAACAATCAAAAAACTAAGATCATGACATCTAGTCCCATAACTTCAGGGCAAATAGATGGGGGAAAAAGTGGAAACTTACAAATTTTATTTCAATGGGCTCCAAAATCACTGCGGACAGTGACTACAGCCACAAAATTAAAAGATGCTTGCTCCTTGGAAGAAAAGCTGTAAAAGACCTAGTTCAGTTCAGTTCAATTCAGTCGCTCAGTCGTGTCTGACTCTTTGCGACCCCATGAATTGCAGCACGCCAGGCCTCCTTGTCCATCACCAACTCCCAGAGTTCACTCAAACTCATGTCCATCGAGTTGGTGATGCCATCCAGCCATCTACTCCAGTAGCATATTGGGCACCTACCGACCTGGGGAGTTCCTCTTTCAGTATCCTATCATTTTGCCTTTTCATACTGTTCATGGGGTTCTCAAGGCAAGAATACTGAAGTGGTTTGCCATTCCCTTCTCCAGTGGACCACATTCTGTCAGACCTTTCCACCATGACCCACCCTTCTTGGGTGGCCCCACATGGCATGGCTTAGTTTCACTGAGTTAGACAAGGCTGTGGTCCGTGTGATTAGATTGACTAGTTTTCTGTGGTTATGGTTTCAGTGTGTCTGCCCTTTGATGCCCTCTCGCAACACCTACTGTCTTACTTGGGTTTCTCTTACCTTGGACGTGGGATATCCTAGAGAACATATCAAAAACCATAGACATCACTTTGCCAACAAAGTTCTATACAGTCAAAGCTATGGTTTTTCCAGTAGTCATGTACGGATGTTAGATGGACCATAAAAAACACTAAGTGCCAAAGAATTGATGCTTTTGAACTGTGGTGCTGGAGAAGACTCTTAAGAGTTCCTTGGACAGCAAGGAGATCAAACTAGTCAGTCCTAAAGGAAATCAATCCTGAATAGTCACCAGAAGGACTGATGCTGAAGCTGCAATATTTTGGCCACATGATGCAAAGAGAAAGACTCATTGGGAAAGACTCTGATGCTGGGAAAGGTTGAAGGCAAGAGGAGAAGAGGGTGACAGAGAATGAGTTGGTTGGATAGCATCACTGACTCAATGGACATGAGTGAAGGACAGAGAAGCCTGGTATGTTGCAATCCATGGGGTCACAAAGAGCTGGACATGACTTAGTGACTAAACAACAACAATAAATTCTAGAGGCACTGTGAGTGCAAAGGATAGCGAAAAAGGAGATAAAGCTCTATTAAGCCAAGAAGTAACCCTCTACACACCACATTTACACCCCTTTTACACAAGTGTTATATATAGATCTATAGATCCTGACCCTTCTGGGATAAACAGTACTTGATGTGAGCATGGTCGGGGCCTTCAGATCAGCTTGCTAAATACCAGCCTCAAGAATCATGAATTCTCTCTACCTATGGTTTTCATACAGAGAAGGCGATGGCACCCCACTCCAGTACTCTTGCCTGGAGAATCCCAGGGACGGGGGAGCCTGGTGGGCTGTCATCTATGGGGTCGCACAGAGTTGGACACGACTGAAGCGACTTAGCAGCAGCATGGTTATCATATAAATAAAAAATTATTTAATTTTTATTGTCTATAGACTCACTTTTTGTTGACTAAAATTGAGAACTTTCTATAAGAATCAGGAGATCCTGTGGGTCTTGAAAAATCCCAGTCATGGCAACATCGATTCTCATTCTCAAAAGGCAATAAACTGAATGAAGCAGAATCACTTACTTGTAGACATTTCCTTCAGATGGATATTGTGGTCTTCAGTTTATAACTGTTCTCCTCCTCCCAGCTCAGGCCTTCATCCCCTCTCCTGCCCTACCCTCCATGCCCAAGGACTGCCTCTGCTTTATTGTTTAGGTTATTTGCCAATGCCCCTGTGGGCAATGGATATTTTGCATTCTCAGATCATTCTTTCCTTAACTTCCCATTAGATTACATTTTGCCATTCAGTTACTTTCTTCCTTATGTGGTTATCTCCTAGGTTACATGGGAAAATCTTCGCTATTCAACTAGACAGAAGTCTTCACTCTCCAACTAAACAGCAAACTCCTTGAAACCAGAAGCACTATATAAACTTCTTTCACATCCATAAAGGAAACCAGTACAGTGTTAAATAGATAGACAAATACTTAATAAATACTTGCTGAAATATAGTTGAACAACTTGGAAGAGAGTGGTCATTAGTAACTTGAGTCAATTACATGTCCCCTTAATGTATAATTCAAGAAAGATTGAAGGCAGGAGGAGAAGGCAATGACAGAGGATGAAATGGTTGGAAGGGATCACTGACTCGATGGACATGAGTTTGAGCAAGCTCCAGGAGTTGGTGATGAAGCCTGGTGTGCTGCAGTCCATGGGATCGCAAAGAGTCGGACATGACTGAGCAATTGAACTGACTGATTTAATGTATAATTACTATTGAAGATTGAACTGATGATTTTGGAGCTTCACAAAAGTACCATGTTAGAGAAGCCTAAATTGGGGAAATAAACACCATTTCTAAAGGAGAAAAAACGATTCATGCTGGTGCTTCTTAAGGGTTGTTTGCATGTCATATGCATTGTGTTAAATTCTGGTAAGGTATTCCCTGATACTAACAAAATAAATCTGGCTTTGCATCTTCTATCACTGTTTTCAAATCACACGTCTTAATATCTAGTTTCCCTGCACTTCAGGTCAAATAATAAAGAAAATTCATTAGACAGAAGCTTGGTATGCTCCTACGTGTACCTCTGCAAGAGAATTTTAATAATCAAAGAATTTGCTGATGTAGGGATATGATAAATTGCTTTGCTACAGGGTAATATAAACCTTAACTAGTATGATGAATACTTCTGCTTCACGAAGAAAGCCGAAATGCTGCAAACTATTTAAATATGTGCTTCTTGATAAATGAAGACAATCATCTGCGAATATTCTAGATGAGATACAATATGACTTCCATATGAAAGTGAAATGTCTCCAGAGGAAAAAAGGCTCAAAGAAAGATATTTTGAGAAAGGAAATAGACCCACAAAAGCATTTGCTATCGCCAGTGTATTTTACAGAAGCATCTTTGAATCAATGATTTTTTAAAAATTCATTTTCCAATTTATAATTATCAAGTTTAATAATTGGTTTTCAAATTTCTTTTGGAATGCTGATTTTCATGGCTGATAATGAAGAAAGAGCTTTAACAACAGAAATCCCCAGGGCTTAAAAGTCATTAATACACAGAACAGTTGCTTTCTAGGCTTTTCTCATATGCTGATATTAAAACATGACAAAAAATATCAGTTGAGGGGTTACCATATTTGCTTTTGTGTAGAAGATACAAGACGGCAATATCCTGAAATCTCATGAAAATTTGACCAATGGCACCAACAAATTCAATAGCTGGATGAAGGCACTTGATATCTTTTCCTTGTCAATGTGCAGATGCTTTGTGAAATACCCATTTTACATAGTGTAATTAATTTCTGCTTTTATGCTTATTAATACATTCCCCTATTTATTTAGGGCTTCTACTAGTGGTAAAGAACCCACCTACCAATGCTGGAAACATAAGAGATGTGAGTTGGATCCCTGGATCAGGAAGATCCCATGGCATGGTAATCTACTCCAGTATTCTTGCCTGGAGAATCCCATGGACAGAGGAGCCTGGAGGGCTACAGTCCATAGGATCACAGGGTCAGACACGACTGAAGTGACTTAGCAAACACATACACCCATTTATTTGATTTTCCTATGTTGTTCTTTTACCTTTTTGAACTGCATGCTTGCTTCATTTATTTAAAATTTTTTTCTATTATTTGTGTTTGCTCTTAGGTTTTTAAGTGTTTCTCTTGATGTCACCATGGCTTCAATCTTCAGGGCCCAATGTGATGTTCTTAAAACTTCACATTTCTTAATGCCATTTGCAGCAACATGCTGAGTGAAGTCAGACAGAGAAGGAGAAATATCATATGACATCCCTTATGTGCAGAATCAAAAAAGAAATGATACAAATGAATTTATTTACAAAAGAGAAATAGACTCACAGACTTGGAGAACAAACTTATGGTTGCCAGGGGAAACCATGGGGGGAAAGAGACAGAGTTTGGGATTGACTTGTATTTAAAATGGATAGCCAACAAGGACCTACTGTGTCACACAGGGAACTCTGTTCAGTATTTTGTGGCACCTTACATGGGAGGGGGATTTGGGGGAAAATGGATACATGTATATGCATGACTGAGTACCTTTGCTGTCAAGCTTAAGCTATCACAACATCATTCATCAGCTATATTTCAATATAAAATAAAGTTTTTAGAAAATCTTCACATTTCTAAACCATTTGCAATATAAGTCTCCAGCTTACAATGGTTCAACTTCCAATTTTTTGACTTTCAGTTCAGTTCAGTTCAGTCGCTCAGTCATCGTCCGACTCTTTGCAAACCCATGAATCACAGCACGCCAGTCCTCCCTGTCCATCACCAACTCCCAGAGTTCACTCAGACTCATGTCCATCGAGTCAGTGATGCCATCCAGGATGACCTCAGGCGTCCCCTTTTCCTCCTGCCCCCAATCCCTCCCAGCATCAGAGTCTTTTCCAATGAGTCAACTCTTCGCATGAGGTGGCCAAAGTACTGGAGTTTCAGCTTTAGCATCATTCCTTCCAAAGAAATCCCAGGGCTGATCTCCTTCAGAATGGACTGGCTGGATCTCCTTGCAAACCAGTACAAATTCAGTAGAAATTGTATTTGGAATTTTGCTCCTTTCCCTGGCTAGTAATATGCAACATGAGACTCCCTCTTGATGCTGGACAGAGGCAGGGAGCCATATTTCCCAGTCAGACATATGATCATCAGGGGAAACAACCCACTCATTTACAACCATTCTAGTTTTTCACTTTCAGTACATTGTTTAACAAATTCCATGAGATATTCAACAATTTGTTATAAAATAGGCTCTATTTTAGATGATTTTATCTGAACCGTAGGCTAATGTGTTTTGAGTCTGTTAAACATACATTAGGCTGGGCTTCCTGTTGGCTTAGTGGTAAAGAATCCTGCCAGTGCAGGAGATGCTGGTTCAATTCCTGGGTTGAGAAAATCCCCTGAAGAGGGAAATGGCAACCCACTCCAGTATTCTTGCCTGGAAAATTCCATGGACAAAGGAGCCTAACGGGCTACAGTCCACGGGGTCACAAAAGAGTCAAACATGACTTAGCTTCTAAATAATAACAACAATCTAAGTTAGGCTAAGCTGTTAGTATGATGTTCAACAGGTTGAATGTATTTAAATACACTTTTGATTTACCTAGTTTTGACTTACCAGGGGTGTATCAGGATGGAACCACACTGTAAGTCGAGGAAGATTTATCTATATCTGTATTTCATATTCTCTTTTCAAGGCTTATTTACCAGTGTGGCTTCTTACAATCTTTGAAGGAGTGATGCTTGGCTCTTCTTTAATTCCTACCCATCTAACTTCATTATCTCTTGATTCAATTTTTTAAGCTATATATTTTCTGCTTTGGAGACTCTATTGTGGTTTTTATTTTTGACTTAATACACAGCATTTTTTGGTTCATGTAATATGTGTCATGTATCTTTTAAAATTTAAAAATATCTAGATATACCTATTAATCCTATAAAATTTATTGATTATATTATTCATGTTCATGTTCTTTACTCAATGTCAGCTGGATGTCAATTTTTAAAAGGAAAATGACTTTCTTTGTGATTTGGGAATGTTCTTTTATTTCTATTAGCATTACAGAGAGTATTTCAATTTTATGTGTTTACAAAGATACCACATTGTCAGTGGGATATAAATATTTTTGATATAAAATTTTTTTCTAAAAACTTGAAAATGCTAAGAAGAAGCCAAAAGAAAATGAAATGACTTAAAAATACATCATATGTGAAATGGTAAAAGTGGTTGTAGTCCAGAAAATTCTGGTCTATAATAGATAAGACGTGGTGAGGGGATGGAAGATGTGAGAAATAAACTGTTCATGTTCAGTCTCATCCAACTCTCAGAGATGCCCAAAACTGTAGCCCATCACCTCTTCTTCCATGGGATTTTCCAGGCAAGAGTACTGGAGTGGGTGGCCATTTCCTTCTGCAGGGGATTGTCCTGACCCAGAGATCAAACCTACATCTCCTACATTGGCAGGCAGATTCTTTACCAATGAGCTACTTGGGAAGCTGGTGAAGTAAACCATCCAAAACCAAATCCATCATGCTGTCACATGGATGTGATATGCTAGTAGCCATCTGACTCCTAGAACCATGTTTGGCCATAGATAAATAAATTTAATAAACATTAAACTACCTTTTTAAACCACATGAAATAGGAAGCAGGATGGCACAGTGAAAAATGCAGTGCACCTTGGCTTTGACTGTGTTTTCCTTACACACACTAGCTGTGTGACCTTGAGCCAGTTACTTACATCCTCTGAGCCTGAGAGTCTTAAACTGAAAATAATAAAACCTTTCTAATAAGATTGTTATAAAGATGAATGAGATAATTTGTGTAAATAACATAGTGAAGTGAAAGCATCTGGGACATGTAGGTGGTCTATAAAGGGCAGTCTCTATTGTTATTGTAGTAAAACCAACAATACTAATATAATTTAATTATTATTCATGAAGCTTCTAAAAGGGGAATTAACATTCAAACCACGATGGGTAGTTCATTAGTTATCTATTGCTGCATAACAATTATACCACCAATTTAGTGGCTTGAACCAACAGACATTTATTATCTCACAGTTTTTGTAAGTCAGGAATCTGGGCACAGCTTAACAGGACTCTCTGCTTTAGGGTCTCTCACAAACTCTAATGAAAGTACTGAACAGGACTGGGGTCTTAAGTCAAGGCTCAAAGGGGAAGGATCTGCTTTCAAGATCATGTTTGTTGGCAAAATCAGTTTCTTTTAGCTTGCTGGACTAAGGACCCTGATTTCATGAACTGTTGGTCAAGGCTACAGTGTGGCCTTCGCCATAGGGTTACCCACAACCCGGCAGGATGCTTCCTCAAAGCCTGTAAGGAAGAAAGTCTTACAACAAGACAAACATTACAATCCTACATAACAGAACCACAGAGAGACGTTTCATCACGTTTTATCTGACTTCTTTTGGGTAAAGCTATAGGTACCACTGATGCTGACTGGAGGAGATTACATGAGGATATGTATACTAGGAGGAAAGGAAAATGGAGACCATCTTAGTAGAGTATCCTCACCACAGGTAGAAACTGGAAAGAGGGCTGTTTGGCATCATTTAAGAAGTACTTTAAAATATTTGAAAAATGGGTTCCCTTGCTGGCTCACACAGTAAAGAATAGACCTGCAATGCAGAAGACCCGGGTTCGATTCTTAGGTCAAGAAGATCTGCTGGAGAAGGGATAGGCTACCCACTCTAGTATTCTGGCATGGAGAATTCTGGCCTGAAGCAATACCTATTTAGGCTTCTCTGGTGGCTCAGATGGTAAAGGATCCACGTGCAATGTGGGAGACCTGGGTTCGATCCCTGGGTTGGAAAGATCTCCTGGAGATGGGAATGGCTACCCACTCTAGTATTCTTGCCTGAAGAATCCCCATGGACAGAGGAGTCTGGTGGGCTACAGTTCATGGGATCGCAAAGAGTTGGACATGACTGAGCAACTTTTATTTTCAACGCCTTGTTTAGAAAATAGCAGCTGAACTCTTTAAATATTTGTTAAATGCATAATGAAATTTTATTTGAAGTCAAGAGTGAAATCTTTGAATTAGATGGGCAATGTTTCTAACTTTTTCTCTGATAATTACTTCTGTGTGACCTGGGACCTTACTTAATTACCACTGCCTAAGTATCATCATCTGCAAAACTGAGGATAATAATACTGCTCCTTATAGAATTGTTTTGAAGATTAAATACATTTATTCCTGTCAAGTTTTTAACATGACTATCCTACGTATGGAATAAATATTAGCTATTTTTATTATACTATTTAGTCAAAATGGATTAAAAGTAAGGACAGATAGTGGCTTTTAGAAATTACATATTTTTAGCTAATAATTCTCACATTTAAGTATGCAAATAGCCATCACAAAGTAAGCTTTCACCTTTTTATCAAGTCAAATATTTGACAACTAATAGGGCACGTATAGAACTATCCAGGTTCCCATTTTGTTGCAGCTTGATTACAATGTTTTTGTTATTCTTAATGAGAATCTTGGATTAGATTAAAATGCAAGAAAACAGGTGGTTACTCATATTTTAATAATAGCAGGGTGATGAAGCCTTTGTCTTCCAATTTAATTAATAAATTGTCCCCTTTTGATCCAACAGCAGTATTAACTTTTGGTAAATAATCAGCCTGCCAATATTTGTCAAACATTTCACACTAAATTGCTGTCATTCGGATTAGAAATGTATGTGGTTCACAAACCCTCCTGATTTTTTCCCAGGAGCAATGTGCAACTAAATGAGCTCAGAGGGAACATAAGGATTTGGAAGAACTGATCTGAATATAAGAGAAGACATTTCACAAAAGTGCTAGTTTGCATTCTTACACAGACTTGAGCAATGCTAACAAATTGCTTTGACTGAAAAAGGCTGTTTCCTTCTCTTTCCTGTTTCTTTGTATGTGGGAATTTATTGAAGAAATATTTTACATTGATGGTGAGAGAGTTTTACAATTAACCCACACGTTGAAATAGTGTAGCTTGCCAGTATATCTTCACCAACTTCAGTTTCCTGGTCACCCAGAAATAGTTTTCTTTAACCCACCAAAGCCATGCCAATTGCCATAAGGGCATAGGCGCCAATGGGGTGGACCTCACAAATATTTCTGCTAAGGACTAATTAGACACTAGTTTCTAAGAGACACTATTTTATCCTTCATCTTTACCTTGCTCTTGTTTTAATTTGTGAGATAGGGACAAATTTTTGTACTTTAAATATCTTTAATTTTATTCAACTAAAAATGATTTGGGATTTTTCATATGTTAAACTCATATATTATTTAAAGTAAACAAATACTTGAATTCACAGTCAAGAAAACAAAGTGCTTTCTTATTTAACTCCCTTAATAAAATTTCATAGTTTCCTAATATATACCTTTATGTCAATTGTTATTTTAAGTGAGACACAATTGACAAGTAATATAACATTAGTTTCAAGCGTACAAAATAATAATTTGTGTACATCATGAAATGATCACCATGATAAGTGTAGTTAACATCTGTCACCACATGTAGTTACAATTTTTTTCCATTTCTTTCTTCTGATAAGGACTTTTAAGATCTACTCTCTTAGCAACTTTCAAATATTCAAAACAGTTTTATTAAATATAGTCACCATGCTGCATGCTATATCCCCATGATTTATTTAGTTTATATCAGGAAGTTTGTACCTTTAACACTCTTAATCCTTTTGCCCACTCCCTACCCTCATCGTTCCACAACTACCAGTATGTTCTCTGTATCTATGAACTTATTTTCAGTTTGTTTGCTCTTTAGATTCCATATGTAAATGAGATCATACAATATTTGGATTTCTCTGTTTGACATTTATTGTAATACATATGTCATATGTATATATATCAATCTTCTGTCCATTCATTGATGGACACTTATTTCCATTTAGCTATCATAAATAACACTGCAGTGAACATGGGTAGGGGTACATATATCTTTTAGAATTAGTGTTTTTGTTTTCTTCAGATAAACACTCAAAAGTGGAATTGCTGGTTCTGTTTTTAATTTTTTGAGGAACCTCCATACTGTTTTCCATCAGTTCAGCTCAGTTCAGGAGCTCAGTCATGTCCAACTCTTTGCGACCCCATGGACTGCAGCATGCTAGGCTTCCCTGTCCATCACCAACTCCTGGAGTTTACACTTATGTTCATTGAGTCAGTGATGCCATCCAACCATTTCATCCTCTGTCATTCCCTTCTTCTCCCGCCTGCAATCTTTCCCAGCATCAGGGTCTTTTCCAATGAGTCAGTTCTTTGCATCAGGTGGCCAAAGTATTGGAGTTTCAGCTTCAACATCAGTCCTTCTGAAGATCACTCAGGACTGATCTCCTTTAGGATGGACTGGTTGGATCTCCTTGCAGTCCAAGGGACTCTCAAGAGTCTCTCCCAACACCACAGTTCAAAAGCATCAATTCTTCTGCACTCAGCTTTCTTTATAGCCCAACTCTCACATCCATACATGACTACTGGAAAAACCATAGCCTTGACTAGATGGACCTTTTTTGGCAAAGTAATGTCTCTGCTTTTTAACATGCCATTTGGTATTTACAATTTACATTCCCAATAACAGTGCAACAAAATTTTCTTGTTCTACATCCTTGCCAACACTTGTTATTTCCTGTCTTTTTGAAAATAACCATTCTAACAAGTGTGAAATAACATCTCATTTTGGTTTTGATTTGTGTTTCCTCGATGATTATTTACATTGAGGACCTTTTCATATACATTTTGGCCATCTTTTTATCTTCTTTGGAGAAAATATCTATCCAGATCGCCTGCCCTCTTTCCAGTCTAGATTGTTTACTTTTTGGCTGAATTGTTTCACATATTTTTGCACAATTAAAAATATATTAAGAAAAATAGAGATTGGAAGACAGTTTGAATGTTTTTTTTATAAAATTAAACATTCTCTTACCATATGATCAATCATAATCCTCAGTATTTACTCAAAAGGAGCTGAAAACTTATGTGCACTCAAAAGCCTGCACATGAATATTTATAGCACCCTTTTCATAATTGCCAAAGCTTGGAAGCAACCAAGATGCTCTTCAGTAGGTAAATGGAAAAATAAACTGTGGTATATCCAGATGATGGAATATTATACGGCACTAAAAAGAAATGATCTCTAAGCCATGAAAGGACATGCTACTGCTACTGCTGCTAAGTCGCTTCAGTCGTGTCCGACTCTGTGTGACCCCGTAGACGGCAGCCCAACAGGCTCCTCTGTCCCTGGGATTCTCCAGGCAAGAATACTGGAGTGGGTTGCCATTTCCTTCTCCAATGCATGAAGGTGAAAAGTGAAAGTGAAGTCGCTCAGTCATGTCCGACTCTTAGCGACATTGGGGAACTTTAAATACATATTGCTAAGTGAAAGAAGGCAATTTGAAAGGCCACATGTACAATTTCACCTATATGACATTCTGGAAAAGCAAAAGTATGGAGACAACAAAATGATCAGTGGTTGCCAGGAGTTGAGGGGTTGGGGAGAGAGAGTGAATAGGCAGAGCACAGATTTTTAGGGTAGTGGAAATACTTTGTATGACATTATAATAATAGCTAATGCCATTAAAGGTCAGTTTTCATTCCAATCCCAAAGAAAGGCAATGCCAAAGAATTTTCAAATTACCACACAATGGCACTCATCTCACATGCTAGTAAAGTAATGCTCAAAATTCTCCAAGCCAGGCTTCAGCAATAGGTGAACCGTGAACTTCCTGATGTTCAAGCTGGTTTTAGAAAAGGCAGCAGAACCAGAGATCAAATTGCCAACATCTGCTTGATCATGCAAAAAGCAAGAGAGTTCCAGAAAAACATCTATTTCTGCTTTATTGACTATGCCAAAGCCTTTGACTGTGTGGATGACAATAAACTGTGGAAAATTCTGAAAGAGATGGGAATACCAGACCACCTGACCTGCCTCTTGAGAAATCTGTATGCAGATCAGGAAGCAACAGTTAGAACTGGACATGGAACAACAGACTGGTTCCAAATAGGAAAAGGAGTTCGTCAAGCCTGTATATTGTCACCCTGCTTATTTAACTTATATGCAGAGTACATCATGAGAAACACTGGACTGGAAGAAACACAAGCTGGAATTAAGATTGCCGGGAGAAATATCAATAACCTCAGATATGCAGATGACACCACCTTTATGGCAGAAAGTGAGGAGGAACTAAAAAGCCTCTTGATGAAAGTGAAAGTGGAGAGTGAAAAAGTTGGCTTAAAGCTCAACATTCAGAAAACAAAGATCATGGCATCTGGTCCCATCACTTCATGGGAAATAGATGGGGAAACAGTGGAAATAGTGTCAGACTTTATTTTTCTGGGCTCCAAAATAACTGCAGATGGTGAATGCAGCCATGAAATTAAAAGACGCTTACTCCTTGGAAGGAAAGTTATGACCAACCTAGATAGCATATTCAAAAGCAGAGACATTACTTTGCCAACAAAGGTTCGTCTAGTCAAGGCTATGGTTTTTCCTGTGGTCATGTATGGATGTGAGAGTTGGACTGTGAAGAAGGCTGAGCGCCAAAGAATTGATGCTTTTGAACTGTGGTGCTGGAGAAGACTCTTGAGAGTCCCTTGGACTGCAAGGAGATCCAACGAGTCCATTCTGAAGATCAGCCCTGGGATTTCTTTGGAAGGAATGATGCTAAAGCTGAGACTCCAGTACTTTGGCCACCTCATGCGAAGAGTTGACTCATTGGAAAAGACTCTGATGCTGGGAGGGATTGGGGGCAGGAGGAGAAGGGGACGCCAGAGGATGAGATGGCTGGATGGCATCACTGACTCGATGGACGTGAGTCTGAGTGAACTCCCGCAGTTGGTGATGGACAGGGAGGCCTGGCGTGCTGTGATTCATGGGGTTGCAAAGAGTCGGACACGACTGAGCGACTGAACTGAACTGAACTGAATGCCATTATAAATTTACCCAAATCTATAGAATATAAACATTAAGAGTTAACCGTAAAGTAATCTATAGATTTTGAATGATTATGATGTTTCCTTATAGGTCAGTTGGGGAAGAATCTGCCTGCAATGCAGGAGACCCAAGTTCCATTCCTGGGTTGGGAAGATCCCCTGGAGAAGGAAATGGCCACCCACTCCAGTATTCTCGCCTGGAGAATCTCATGGAGAGAGGAGCCTGGTAGGCTACAGTCCATGGGGTCACAAGAGTCGGACATGACTTAGCTACTAAACCACCACCATCGCCATGATGTGTCCGTGTACATTTATCCCTGGTAAGAAAAGAATGCACCGTTCTGGTAAGTGATGTTGTTAATGGAGGAGGCTATGCATGTATGGGACCAGGGGGCATATGGGGGATTGCTGTACCTCCCTCTCAATTTATATTTAAACCTAAAAATGCTGTGAAAAATAAAGGTTAAGAAAGAAAAAAAAGAAAAATACAGACACAATCTCTCTACATCGAAAAGAATAGCAGCCTTATTCCACTAACCCATAACTCCGGACAACAGCGACCTCTGCTAAGGGTGAAGGTTTTTTATTTACCTCTCTTCCCTTCTTCCTATTGCCTGCTAACTTAAATGCCCATTAAGTCTGTACCACTATATATTTGTAATATGAGCACCCACGTCTCAGCTACTAGACCAAGACCGCCGGCTGACTTCACGTACCATTGAATAGCAAATGGACAACATGATTGTTTCAAGATATAAATTTTACTCATACACACACACACATAACTCTTGAAGGTATAGTGTGTTTGTCCAGGTAGAAGCGGGAAAAAAAAATCCTTAAGGACAATGTCTTTTCTCAAAATTCACCAACTTTAACATAGACGAGTAATAATAACAGAAGAATGCTCTGAAGACAGACTGTCTGATTTTCTATCATGGGACCTTTGGGCAAGGTATTCAGTGCTTCAGTTCTAGGGACACAGTTTTTATAGAAAAGACCCCAAAGCAAAGCAAAAGTAGTGTTGAATTGGTTATAGTTTAAGTGGTTGCCTTATTTGGGAATCCTAGTTGGCTGTGATTGGTTGTTCTTAAGTTTTGCTTTCTAAGATTCAAGTGCATTGACTCTGGCTTAGGTTTTGGTTTGCTTTCAGAGGCTACCAAGGCATTAGAGCAACCTCAACTTAATGGCCTCCTTGTTTAAATACTTTAACAGAACGTAATGCTGTAGCTATTACTAGGGCTATACAAACTCATTCTGGCAGAGAATCCATAGTGCTTTGCATGTGGTCTTTTCTGATTGAAGCCACATTTCCCACCTGTGAACACAACATATGTGTAAAAAGACTTACCATTAGCCCTCTCAGAACCAGTTCTGAAATTAATGCATTTTGAACAAATTCACATTTGTTTTTCCTCGTCAATATTGCTGTTGTTGTAAATGCCTTTTACATTAAAAAGAGCTATATACATGACTCATCTTTGCTTTAGAAAAATTTTAAAAAATAGAAAGTATGTCTAAAGGATAATATGTAAAGCATTAAGTAGAAATATTTATTATCATTCTCTGTTATATAGATTTGAATACATTGATTATTGTAGCATATGCTACTATTATTTGAATATAAGAGTTTCTAATGTTTTAGCTAATGTTTATTGAATGCCCACAATGGGACAAATAATGTTAAAGTGTTCTCAAGTGTTTCCTTAATCTTCTTGCTGCTGCTGCTGCTGCTGCTAAGTCGCTTCAGTCGTGTCCGACTCTGTGCGACCCCATAGATGGCAGCCTACCAGGCTCCCCCGTCCCTGGGATTCTCCAGGCAAGAACACTGGAGTGGGTTACCATTTCCTTCTCCAATGCAGGAAAGTGAAAAGTGAAAGTGAAGTCGCCCAGTCGTGTCCGACCCTCAGCGACCCCATGGACTACAGCCCACCAGGCTTCTTGCTAACTTCTACTAAGCTTTACTGATGAAGAATGAGGAATCTGAAGTACTGAAGAGGTAAGTAACTTTAATAACACCTTACATGTAGTAGAGCAGCAGTCCCCAGCCTTTTTGACATCAGGGACCAGTTCTGTGGAAGATAATTTTTCAGTGGACTGCGGGTGGGGGGGTGGTTTTGGGATGATTCAAGTATATTACATTTATTGTGCACTTTATTTCTAATATTATTACATCAGCTCCATCAGGTATTAGATCCTGGAGGTTGGGGACACCTGCTGTAGTAGACGGACCAGGATTAGGATCTAGGCAGTCCTGCTCCAGTGTCTCCATCATGCCCTCCTTTAACTGTTAAACAAATACAAGTTGAACCACTAAAAAATAATATTTCCTACCATTATCCTTATACCTCCTTTTCCTATTTGTTGATTCTCCACCTTGTGAGTGTGGAAATTGAGAAACAAAAGGATTAACCAATTTGTTCAAAGTCATTCAGCTAGCAAAAGTGGGGAGCCAGGATTTGTATCCTGGCTCTACTGCCTCAGCTGGAGACACAACCACAGGTGCTGTTGAAAAAGAAAATTTTTAGTTTTGAGTTTCAGATTTGCAAGATGAAAAGGATTCTGAAGATGGATGGTGCTCATGTTTGCACAATAAGAATGTGCTTAATACCAATGAACTGTAAAGTGGTTAAAATAGTAAATTTTATGTTATGTGTATTTTATTATAAAAGAAAGAAATCTTTAAAAAAAAAATTTTTTTTTTAAAAAGCATTTTCTACTTGGCCTAGCTCTCATTACTAGTAGAGAACTTGAGTCTACCAGAAGTATCTCCTTCTATAAATGCTTGCCTTCTAGTCCATCTGGTGTTCAGTAATGATCACTATTAGTGTTCCTCTTCATATTTAAGGTAGAGTCACTGTGCACCGTACAATAGAGTACCATCCATCCCTCCATCCATTAAAACACCATCAGGAATACCTGACTGTAACTTTAGAAAAGAGAGTTCCAAGAAAATGGGTCATGGTACCAGTAAATTTCAACAAGTTCATGACAGAAGAAACAAGAAAGATGGAAAATAAGTTTCAATTCCTTACTAGGTCCTAAGTGAGGACAGTGAAATAGGAAGAAGGGAAAGTAGCTAGGGAACCTAGAAGCATCAGGACTAGGGATGTTCCAGCAGGAAGTGATAACAGTTTAAGTCAACTGAATACAGAACACCACAATCTTACTCACCTCAAATCCTCACTCACTTCTATGGATTAGCAAAGCCCTACTGTTTTACAAAATACTTTCTCAGATAGTACTTTATGTTTTGTGCACCAACACTACCAATAACACAAACACAAATGAAATATGTGGTGTGCCTAAAATTTCTGCATGAATTTAGACGGTTTGAAGAGAAGGAGAGGGTGGTAAGTCTTGTAAGTCTTTAATTTTTTGTTTTTCTCTTTTTGGCCACACCACACAGCTTGTGGCATCCTAGTTCCCAGATCAATCTGGGGAGAGAATCCACTTCCCCTGCCATAGAAGTACAAAGTCTTAACCACCGGACCACTCAGTAAATCCCACGAGTCTTTAGTTTTAAAATGACAACACTTTTAAATGGAACAATAACAAGAAACTGTACAGAAAACATATGCACAGATACAGACTCTATTGTTCCAGGGGTTGGAGAGAAACATTGACATTTGCCCAGCGTTTTTTACCACTTCATTAGTGACATGCTGGTCCATTGGGGGATATGATGAAATACGGCTAATGAATCCAAAAGTAATCCAGGTAGCGGTGAAGGGGACAGAAGAGGGCCATAAATAACTGAATGCGCTCAATGATAGGGGTAAATCTTTACACTTCCCAGACATGGATTGAGAAGGAGGACAAACTTGTCAGTATTTTAGTTCTACAAATACATTTTCAATAGACTTATCCGAGGTCATTATTTCCCCTTGTTTATGAAAGCATATAGATGTTTTGGTAGCTTAATTTAAATTGGAATGAAAACATTACTGTAGTAAAAAGGGTTATGGATTTGAGCTTTTGTCTTTCAATTACATGTTTAGTAAGTTAATTATTGAAACAGATTTACTTCACTGAAAATGCAAAAAAGGGAAAACAAAGATTCTTTCAAAAGTTAAAAATGCTTGCCAAGAAGTTATCTTAATGGTTTCAAAGCTCTAATAAAAAAATGCTGTAATATATTAAATGACCCATTCCGTAATATTATAGCTTTGTTTGACACGATAAATTGCTTTATAATATGCTAGTGTGCATTGAAAGTAAGTCAGACTGCTGTAAATCATGGCTTTATCTGTCCATTATTATTATTACTTTATTATTTTTACATATGACTACAAACCAATGTTGAAAAATGAAGACTTCTTTCCTAAATTTGTAAGATAGATATCAACACAAATTGTGGAAATTGGCATGTCTGTGAATAATTGCTTAGTCTTACTCTGGTGCCCTTCAATATATTTTCATGACATTAGTAAAATGCACCTTAATCTCCACCATCTGACTGACTTCTTGACAACGAGCTGGCAAAACAAGAGCAATGTGAGCAAGCTGAATATTCATTAATACCCCAAATTCAAGAAAAATACATATTCGTTTTTTTAGGAAAATATGGAAATAGTCAATGTTATAGAAATTTTATACATAATGAGTTTGGTGTGTGAATACAATATGACACTGTATTTTGAAAATATATAACAATGGAGATAAGTTGGAACTTTAAAAGATGTCTTAGCTTTTTCTTTTGTGTTTCTCTTTTCTGTTTCTTTTCTATTTCTCTCCTTCACTCCTGTTTTCTTTCTTTCTCTGTTAGAACCATCTTAAAGACTTCAATAGAGTAGAACAAAGTAAGTATGTGCACCATAAGTGGGAGGGGAGGTGAGTGGAGGGTGTCAAGGCAAATTGCATGTCTATGTAGCAGGGCTACTCTGTAACACATGTTGCAGATTGACTTGGGTGAGACAGATATCCATGCAGAGGAGTGGCCTGGCGGAGATCTGAGGACCTCACCTAAAGGGATGCCAAGTGGGAGGTATCTCAGTACAAGTGGGTTGAGGAGGGAATTTTATGGAACAGGGTGTGCTGGCCAACACAGGCTATTAAATACAGAAGGACTGATCAAATAAGTATATAAAATGAACAGAAAAAAAAAAAGAAAAAAAAATTAACAGAAGCCAGGTTTCTCAATGTCAGAGAAAGGCTGATTATTCTCAAATAAGGAAGAGAATTAGGTTAAAATATATAGTTTTAGATTGAAATTGGCAGTATTGCCATGAACTTGTTTTCAATATATATATATGTATATATATAATGATGCACATGTAAATAAGTATAGATGAAAATGTGAATATATATATGTGTGTGTATAATATATATACATTATACACACAGACCTGTACACGCTCAGTCGTGTCTGACTCTTTGCGACCCCCATGGAGTGGAGCGTACCGGGCTTCTCTATCCATGGAATTTTTCAGGCAAGAGTACTGGAGTGGGTTGCCATTTCCTTCTCCAGGGGATCAAACCCAGGTCTCCTGCATTGCAGGCAGACACTTTTTACCGTCTGAGCCACCTGGGAAGCCCTTTCATATATATATGTATGTTATACACACAGACCTATATACAGTGACATATCAATAGCAAAGAGCACTCAAATCTATCATTCTGGAGCTCCCTGGAAAAATGGCTAGTTCCAGGGCTGAAGGAGGAAATGAAAGTAAAATGTGATCCTGGAAAATCTTGTTATGCCAGAAAACATGGATATATCAAAAAAAAAAAAAATAGTGAGAACATTTCAAGAAGGTGCAGAAGCCAGCTATAAGGAATTCCCATTGACAAAATGAGACATTAAGGCATCAACACCTAACAACTGTAAGCCACAGAATAAAATAGAAAACCATAAGTTTATTATGAGCACGTGAGTGAGTGAAAGTCACTCAGGCATGTACAACTCTTCATGACCCCATGGACTGTAGCCCACCAGGCCCCACTGTCCCTGGAATTCTCCAGGCAAGACTACAGGAATGGGTGGCCATCTTCTCCTCCAGGGGATCTACCAGACCCAGGTATTGAACCTGGGTCTTCTGTACTGCAGACAGATTCTTTACCATGTGAGCCCCTAGGAAAGCCTCTGAATTCATTATATAGATATAAATAAATAAATAGTTAATTGAAAGTATTGTAAGGAATGGGTTATGTATACAATTTCCATGTACTTAATAAAACAACCATTATTTACAAAGGATAAAAGTGTAACTTTACATTGGAGAAATGTGCAATACACTCTTTTAAAAGAAGGATCAAATGAACAAATAATGAGAGAAACTGAAATCACAAGCTATGTAAGGATCCAGGGAGAAGAATATAGCAGCCCTCCAGTGATATTTCCGCTAAGGATGCATTACCTAAGTCTAACCATAGCAAGCCTTCACACAACCTCAGATTGAGGCACAGTCTATAAAATAACTGGCCTATGATCTTCAAGTGTCAAGGTCATGAATTCAAGAAAAGACCAAGGGATTGTTCTACACCCAAATGTGGGTTGAGATCCCAAACTTGCTCCTTTAACTGCAAAGGATGCAATTGGGACTAACTGGTGAAATCTGAATGGGATTTCAGGACTGGATGGCAGTTAATGAATCAATTCTAATGTTCTGCTGTTGAGAGTTGTATTGTGATGAGAGGAGAATGTCTTTGTTTCTCTTTTATTGTACTTGCATTTTTTACCTGTAACCTGTGGTTGTTTCATTTTTTTTAGAAAGATAAGAAAATTTTGGATCAGAGTCTCTCACAATATGATTTGTTATTCTCCCAATTTAAAGATAGTTGTAATAATTCTAATTGCTTTTACAATCTCTGAATTTTAATAGATGTCAGATTTTTACCACCCTAGAGAATTTCTATAAAATTCAATTATTTTTCTAGCTCATTTTATATTTCACGGTGATGTGTTTACACATTGTACCCTGGGACCTAAGGATAATAGGGAAAATCAATTGTTAACAAAATGAAATGTAAGCCCTGTGACAGCATATACCATTCTTATACTTGGTTTCAAATATGCCTATTTAATTTCATTTTAGAGTGAAATCAGATAAAATTAAAATTCTATTTAGATATTCTCCAGAAGTTAAGTGAGTCCCCAAAGTGATTAGCCACAAAGAAATTTTAATTAGTTTGATGAAATCTGCCTTTCAAGTGGTTTGAAATTTGGAGATCCAAGAAAATTATCTGTTGGGTGTTTTGCTTTTGTTTTTCCCCTTCTGAAAAACCAAACCAAAAGCAAACCAAACCTGAGGAATTAAAAGGCTTTTTCTGAGAGGAGCAGAGAATGGACTCCCTGTCAGGATGATATAATTTGTATGCAACCACGTTTCTCCAGTTATCTCTGTCTTTATGTGTGTGAGGGGTTCCGGATTACAAAGTGGCTAAGGTAGGCATGATACTACAATGTGAATAACAGTATTAACACAGACAATATGGACTACTGACATTATATTTTACATAAAGCCAGATAAAACAATGAGCCTTGCATACAAATCTGTGCTGAAAAGGCACCGCCTTATCACATTACCATGGATCAGTGTGAATTTCCTTTTCAAAGCAGAGTTCTGGCCAGAGTCTGGAGCCAAGTTACTTTCTATGTGTATGCAAAGACTTCATTTCAGACACCTTGGGCTGGAGCAGCATGTAAATTGTCAGGAAAAAATATTGCTAGCCTAGAGCTACCAATAGAGCCAGTTGTACAGCCAAATGTGCAGATTTGGCAAACCAGCTGTTTTCCCTGCTCAAGGAATTTTCATGATGTGCTCCTGCTAAGCAAATCAAACAAGCATTACGTCAGCTTTTATACTGCATTAAAACCTGGGGTTTTGTGGAGATTTGAACAAAGGGTACTCAATATTTTCCCCTCTGATGATGAATATTTCTCTACTTTTTAAAAAGGTACAAGTTTGGGATATTGAGAACAACTTGCAGACACAAAGTTATCCTACCTCTCTGGGTTTTTAATTGATAAAAACAGAGGGAGAGGTAGGGACTAAGGCAGAGAGAAGGATGAGCAGGATACAAGAACATAATTGTTTGTTTGTTTGTTTTGAGAGTAATAGATCCATGAGGACAGTGATTTCTGTCTGTTCGGTTCACTATCAATAGTAATTAATTCTATCAGTTTTAGCAGACAGAAAAGTGCCTGGTAGACTTTAGAATTTAAAACTGCCAATTTTTAGACTAGAAATAAGTGAATCATGTCAAATTCTCATCATGGATTTAGATCATCACTCAATTTGGGAGAAGATTAAATTCTAAAGGTAGACTTTAAAATTTAAAACTGCCAATTTTCAGACTAGAAATAAGTGAATCATGTCAAATTCTCATCATGGATTTAGATCACCACTCAATTTGGGAGAAGGTTAATTTTTAGATCATCACTCAATTTGGGAGAAGGTTAATTTCATTTTGTAAAATGAAAAAGGAAACTTTCTCTTATTCCTACTGCCTCTGAGAATATAACTTCCTGGTGAAGTTTCCAGTCAGGCCAGAGGACAATCTAGGCCAATGTTTCTTACTGAATCATTTATTCTTAGTATTCAGTCATTCATTTAATACATATTTATTATCCATCTGCTATGTGTCAAGCTCTGGAGTGTGTACAGGAAAATTAAACATTTATGGATAATATCCCTTATCTCAGGAAGCTCAGTGAGGGTAACAGAAAGAAAGAGATTCTGCAGTACAATGTGATGGGTATTATGAAATGCGAAGGATGTGGCCTTTAACCAGGTGATGCTAGTATTTATAGGGAATAAGCATAAAATAGGGCTCCCTGTTAGCTCAGTTGGTAAAGAATCCACCTGTAATGTAGGAGACTCCAGTTCAATTCCTGGGTTGGGAAGATCAGCTGGAGAAGGGATAGGCTACCCACTCCAGTATTCTGGCCTGGAGAAGTCCATGGACTGTATAGTCCATAGTGTCGCAAAGAGTTGGACACGACTGAGTGACTTTCACTTCACTTCACTTCAAGCATAAAATAATACAAGACGGGTTTAATAAGACAGAAAGGCTGAATGGTTACGATACTTCAATTATAAAAGCCCTCAGGTATGTTTCCTAAATGATAGGATAGTTTCTGTCTTTATTTTAATTATTTGGGTTGTGTTCCCTGTCTTCAGACTTTGGCTTCTACCTACCTGAAACCCCTGTCATTTAAAACTTACTGATTTACAAGCTAGTTTTTAATCAGTCACTGTGCTAATCTGGGTCCTTCTAGCAAATTTCCAAACTTGAAATGGAGTAAGGCTGTTAGAACACTGCCTAACATTTGTTTCATCTGATAGAAGTAATATAATGATTTTTATGTTTATTAATTTAGTTTATTAATTGATAAATTAATCTGTTTATTAATTAGTTCATAATTTGCTAATAGAATCTTATTATATATAGAGAGAGATATATAAAGGAGACACACATGTGTACAGATTTATACTTATTTATATGTGTAAATTTATGTGTACATAATTGTTGCTTAATAAGGAATTTGACTGGCCTTTGCCCTTGGTTACTGGGAGAAAGACTATAAATCCATGGAATTTCCCAAGCACTAAGTGTCTCTGTTATTCATGAGTCCCCTAGATCAACCTCAGTTTATGCTAACCAGATGACTAAGGATAGGGCTGTGCCCATCAGAAGGATCAACCTTTGCTTAGAGGACTGGGGCTTTGAACCAGTCTAAACTCCAAGGAGGGATGGAAGTGGGAGGCTTGAGATTGAGATCAGACGTAGCCAGTGATACCATCAAACCTGTTCATGTAATGAAACGCCAATAAGAAGCCTGGACACCAGAATTTGGCGGAGATTCTTGGCTGATGAACATGGCAGTGTCCTAAGGGAGTGACATGCCCTGATTCCATGGGAAAAGGGCATGGAAGCTTTGCATTTGGCGTGCTCCTAGACATCAACCTATGTGTCTCTTTTGGTGGCTGATCCTGATTTATATCTTTTATAATAAAAAATTGTAAGCAAAGTACTTTCCTGAGTCTTGTGAGTCCTATGAATGAATTATTGAACTTGGCCAGGGATTATGAGAACTTACTTGTTTTGTAACCAGTTGTTCAGAAGTACAGATAGCCTGGGGACCCCCAAATCACTGCTGGCATCTAAATGAAGAGTCTTTTGGGGGATCATGCCCTTTAACTTGTGGTAGTCTGATGTTAACTCCAAGTGGGATAGCTTCAGAATTGAACAGTAGTGCTTCAGTATACATTATGTGAAGGATGAAGGTCTGGAAACATGAACGACACATGGGATTCTAAGATAATACCTTGTTGTATGCCCAATAGTTTACATAACCTTTTTTCTAAGTTATCAAGATCCTTTGAGAATAATGTACAATGAGGCCCAGATTGGCTCTGTCCATGGTACAGATTTTTAACCAATGTCCTTCACTTCATATGTAAGTGTTATCACAGTTATTTTGCTGCTCATCAGTTGATATATATACACACATATATATAAGGTGCCAAAGAAAGTGATCAGTGCATGCGCAGTGCTCAGTTCCTATCAGCTTTCTTCTTACTCAACTTTTTTGATAACTAAAAGATCTCTGAATAGGCGCAGACTCTGAAAAGGTAAATCCTCTGGTGATGAAGAAAAATTCCCTTTTTAAATACCTGCTCTGACAATACAGTCCCCTCATTGGAGGACCCCAATTAGATCAGAGGAGTTGTTATCATCATAGACACATAGTGTAAATAGATTTATCTGCATTCTCATTTCTGCTCTTACTCTTAAGTTCCACAGCCCCACAGCCAACAGAAAGCAATTTTTTTCTCTTTTTGGCATTGGGATCAGGAATTTCAGAACTTATTTTATGAAGCCATTAGTGCTTCACCAACAAATAAAAGAATGGGTGTTAAAGACATGGGGTTTTGGCAGGAGGAAGGCATTGGGGATCAACACACATGAATAGGGATGGGGTGATAAATTATGACTGATATCTGGGGAAGAGCTTTAGTCATTATTTGGATTATGTTCTCTTTGTATTAGAAGACATTTCTTTTATGAACAAAAATTGGTTTCTTTGGAATTCTCCTTGCCTTAATTTCTATCTTTGGGGCTTCAACTCATTTGCATGATTGTCCTAGAGAACAATTTATCATCCCTCTTTTACGCATCTGATTTTCTAAAGGTCACCCAGTAAGTCAGGGATGACATTGGGCATATTCTCTTGGGTACTTCTAATAATTGCACTTCCTCCCTGATGCTTTGGGTGTCTGGCACATTTGTAATTGACAGAAGGATAACAATGCAATCTGGCTCGTTTCCAAGGCCACCCTCAAATAAAGCTGGATGGTTATGGGGATGGTTAAACCACCCATATCCATCCCTTTGCCTCAGGAAGTCAGGCTGAGTGAGGGAAATATTAAAAATCCAAAATAAAGAAATTATCTGATTGGATCATTATTTTTTTTAAGTTTTGTTTTTTGATGTGGACTAATTTTAAAGTCTTTATTGAATTTGTTACAATACTGCTTCTGTTTTATGTTTTGGTTTTTTGGCCAAGAGGCATGTGGGATCCTAGCTCCCAGACCAGGGATCGAACCCAGATGCCCTGCATTGGAAAGTGAAGTCTTAACCATTGGAATGCCAAAGAAGACTCAAATCATTGTTTTTTAATTATAAAAAAAAATTGCATTTAGTTAACAACATACCTGGATAAGTAAGCAGTAAATAGCAATAGAAATTTGAATGCTGCTTAAACTTTCCAGCTATCTTTACAAATGCCCAACCTGCTTCTGTCTATTATCCTATCTTTTCACAAGTGCTTTGGGCACAGAGAACTCTGCCTACAGATTAAAGCTAGTTTCTGAGTGGTGCTTAACCAGGCTGACCCAGGAGAAAATTCTGGTTTCTAGAATGATATAGTAATGTCAAAGTGAAAAGAATTTAACCTTTCAGATATGTGATTAGAGTGGGAGAAAAGTATCAGTCTCTTTCAAAACATGGGAAAAAAATAAGAAAGGTGATATTTCGTCAAAAGCATATGCCAGGCAGGTAATTTACTAACAGACACAGGAGATTTTGTGATTGTCTTTGTCCATTCTTTGGCAACCTTATACTGACCTACTAAAAACCACAAAATGTTCTATTGTTAATACCATAGATTTTGTTTCTAAAATATAAACTGGAGATGTTATGATGATGATGATGAAAGAGTATTTGTTTTGCTTCTGAAATAGAGCAGATAATTGAACAATGTGTTATAGATCCTAAAAGTTAGAACTTTTTGTTTGATGAAAGTTTGGATAAAAGATAAATACATAAATTTGATTAATTATACTTATTTGAAATTTGATTAATCATGGTATATATAATATTTAAATAGCTTTTCAAACTTAGCAAAGTATTTTTATATTTTAACTTATCCTAAATACGGTATATTGCATGACTAGTTCCAATTCTCTATACCCCTCCTGGTATGCATGCTGGTCTGTATGCACTTTGCCATGTGACCCTGAGATGACTCTGACTTGGGTCATGTAATTTGTTCTGGCCAATAGAATAAGACTGTATTGAATATATGCCTAATCTATGCCTAGATTTCAGGAGATCTTGCAGGTTTCTGCTTGTACTCTTGTGTTTCAACTACCACCATGAGAAACATTCCTAGGCTAGTCTGTTGGTTCCAGGAGATGGATGAGGGACAAAGGGAGCAGAACTATCCAGAGAATCTCTCCCAACCAAGCCAAACCTAAGCAGAGTTCTCAGCTGCCCAGTAATTGCAGGAACTATAATAATAAATAATTGCCTTTTTAAGCTCCTGAGCTAGGGGACAGATTGCTATGCAGCAATAGCTAAGTGACTCTGTAGTATCTCAGATTGGAATGTGGCATAGTTCATGGTTTACTAAAGACATAACAGAGAGCCTGAATGGTGAAAAGGCTTTCTCAAAAGCACACATAAATCAGCATCACATTGGGCCTTAAACACATCTCTTGATTTCAAATTCCCATGTTTTTATACTCCAAAAAATTCTCCTTACTAGGCCCAGTGTCCTGTACTCTGTAAGCACACATGTCTTGTTCAGAGCATAGAAGTCAATAATTGAATGGAACACTTACTTTTGCAAATGGATGAGAAAGAAGTGAGTCATTGAAAGGTTGGTCATTGAAAGGCTGGTCAAAAGTGAGTCATTGAAAGATACCCCTTTAAACATTGCTCTGTTTTCACCTGAATTCAACACCTTCCTAAGCTGGGATCAAGAATGATTAGGCTTGAAAGGATGAAGACAGGCCAACCTTCTATTTAGTGTATCTGTCTTCATTGCCTGGGGCTTAGAAAGTCCCACACAACTGGATACATTAATTATGTCTGCCCTTGTAAGAAATGTTTCAAAGTCCTCTCCCAATGCCACATATAAAGTTTTTAAAAGCAATAAGCAAAGATAAAGATTTGAGACAGACTGAAGCAACCTATATTCACATATGGAAGAAAACTTCCTGCATTAGAGTACTGAAAAGCCATCAGATTTCAGTTTCTATCTGGGCATCATTTATGTTTGGCAGATGGGAGGGGATTGTTGTTTTATTTCTCATTTATTCTATTTTTGCTTCTCTAGGGGCATTTAGGTCGGCAGACTGTTACTTATTTCTTGTAGAGGTCTTTAGGGACACATTTAGAGACTAAAACCAATAAAGCTACTTGGGCATCTTGTAACATATTTTGCAGATTCAGCTAACTGAGCAGGCCCCAGTGGAAGGCTTTTTTTTTTTTTTTTTAATAATTGGGCTTCCAAAATTGTGTGCGTACTGACAGATAATATTCATGCACATAAATTTGACAATAACAACTCATTGCTCTCATGTTTCAGCTGCCATCTACATGCTGGTGCCTCTCAACTTTTTAAATCTGAATCTCAGCTTTCTATATTCAATTGCTTTTCTGCAAGTGAATGCCCCAAGGCACTTCAAAATTAACATAGGCAAATCTAAATGCATCATATTCTCCTTACCACCTTTTCTTCCTGGACACCCCATCTCAGTTAATTGCCTTACCATCTACCCAGTCACCTAAATTATTGTTTCAACTATCATCCTTGATTCACTGTATTTCTATATTCTTCAGCTTTTATGGGCCCAATGCTCTATCAGTCTTACCTAATAAGTGTTTCTGAAATTTGTCTCCTCCTTTACAATTCCTGGCTTTCCAACATTTCTCAGGTGAAATATTGCATCTTCTGCCTTAAACCCCCAATCTGCCCTTAAATGAAAGCTGACCAATTAGCTCTCACAACCAAATGGCTTCCAATAATAATCTACTCAATAAAATCCAAGCTCTTATAGGGGTGAGTAGTGTGGTCACTGCCTCTCTCTCAAACCTCTTCAATGCAAAGTGGACTATAGAAGCTAACTGACTTCATATTCTGGCTTCACTACTCTGGGTGTGCAAACTGGAGCACATTTCTCTACAACTCTGCGCCTCAATTTCCTCTTCGGTAAAATGGGATCATAGTGCTGCTTATCTCAAAACAGTGCTATGAGCATTAAATTAAGTAATATGGTAAATAAAAATACTACCTAATACAGAATAAGCCCTCCACAAATGTTTTTCAGATCCCAACTGTCTGCTTCAGACATTCTGAGCTGCCTGTCATTTCCTGTGTGTACCATGTTGCATTCTATGTTCACCCTTTTCTTAATGTTTCCTTTGTCTACATCAACATTCTTTCTTTGACTATCTCCAAAGCATGCTTCGTCTGATTATTGAATTGAATTGCTTATTCATGCCTTCATTCTTTCATGTAATTATAATTTCTTGAGTAGTGACTCTGTGTTATGCAAGTGGCATACAAAAATGGTCACAAACAATATGGCACTCTGGCTTCAAGGCGCTTGTGGGTAGATAAGGTTGGGAAATTGATAAACACACAATCACAGTCACTTAATTAAAGGAGAATATGTGTGGGTGTTGAAGAAAAGACTAGAGAATATAGAAACATAGTTGAGAGGAAACTATATTTGACATAATACAGTCTGGAGGAAGTATTTCAAGTATCCTAGCCTCCAGGAAACTGTCCCTGATGTCCAGATAAGGTTAGCTTTTTGTACCCTGTGATCTGAGAACACACCTGATGCCTAAGTCTGCTTGAGCTGCTATAACAAAATGCCACAGATTGAGTGGCTTAACCAAGAGACATTTATTTCTCACAGGTCTGGAAGACGGAAGTCTAAGTTTAAGGTGCCAGCCGATTCCTGGTGTGGACTTCTTCCTGGCTTGTAGACAGTCACCTTCTCACTTTGTCCTCACGTGGCTGAGAGGGAGCCATCTCTGTTTTTCTCTCTTCTTACAGACTCTCTAATATCACCATGAGGGCCCCATCTTCATGACCTCATCTAACTCCAGTTAGCAAAGGCATCATCTCTAGATATTACATTAAGGCTTAGGTTTCAACATATGAATTTTGGAGGACACAATTCAGTTCACAGCACCTGCATAGCCTACCCCAGAGAACGCACCTTAAATGGTGAAAAGTATCTGTTTTCTTTTTTACTCTTTCTTTCTTGACTACAGTGCCTTGAGGACAGGCACTGTATCTTTATCCATTTCTTCTGTCCCCATTAGCCGAGAACTGCTCTCATAGGTTGCTAATTCCTCACAGCTTCAGCTTGTACAAGAGTGAGTCACAGATTTCGACAGGTTTCCTATGCCCTGTGTTAATAATGTCAGGTAGAAAGTGTTAAAGACATGGTGCTGCTGAAATGGGGTATTGTAAGTTCATACCTTCCTGAAGCCAATTGTCTCAGTATTGGCTCAAATAAGACAAAAAACAAAGATCTAAACTAAGATGTAAGGAACAGTGTGCTGGAGTTTCTGAGAAAATGTTTTGCTAAAGAAAATCAGTGGAGCTGGTTCTACCCTATCTCCTTCTGTCTTCTATTTTTTTTGCCATGAAGGTAGAAATGACATCTAACAATCATCTTGAGAACAGGAAGAGCTAGGCTTGAGGGAAATGCAAAGGGAGAAGTGAAGTAGCACTTAGGGCACTGAGCTGTTATTGAACCAGTCCTTAACTACTACATCTGGAGTTCCTATTATATAAGAAAAATAGACTACTGCTTATTAAACCAGTGTAGCTTTATTTTTGTTACTTACAGCTAATGCATTTCTGATTCTTCTATCCAACCTGCTCATATAACACATTGTTAGCTTCACTGCATCACATAGTATCATTCTCTCCAAACTCTCACATGTAGAAATAACTTGATCATCTTCATATTTCCAGCTCACATGCATTTTGCATATGTAGACAAAATAAAAGTTGCATAGATGTGAAATTGCTAAAAATGTCACCTGCTGTGAGATATTTACTTTCAGAAATGCTTTTATAGGAAAACTTACTGTAAAGAAGAATCCTTCATAATACTAAATTGGTATCCTATATTATCCAACCCAGTAACATCATAGAAATGCAGCAAATATTTCAATATTCAAAACAATTATAAAATATTTCTATACTCCCATCTTCCAAAGATGGTCATATTTAATGTTTTATTGTATTTCCTTACAGTATTTTTTCTCTGGATAAAAATTCCACATTCTGTATGGTCCAAGGGGCTGCAAAGAGTCAGATATGACTGAGCAACTTTCACTTTCATTCTCATATAATGTATACATTTTTCATCTGTAATAGCAAATATTATCCAGTTAGGATCCTGTTATATTTACTGTTTTGTAAACTATCTTTTTGGAGAAGGCAATGGCAATCCACTCCAGTACTCTTGCCTGGAAAATCCCATGGACAGGGGAGCCTGGTAGGCTGCAGTCCATGGGGTCGCTAAGAGTCGGACACGACTGAGTGACTTCACTTTCACTTTCATGCATTGGAGAAGGAAATGGCAACCCACTCCAGTGTTCTTGCCTGGAGAATCCCAGGGATGGGGGAGCCTGGTGGGCTGCCATCTATGGGGTCGCACAGAGTTGGACACAACTGAAGCAACTTAGCAGCAGTAGCAGCAAACTACCTTTTAAACAATCACTCGTTATGAACATTTTTCATGACATGACACTCTTTGATAACCCAATTATAATAAGTCACAGGGCTTTGTTATTTAGCTGTACCATGATTACATTATCTTTTGGATTTCTGGGTTGCTTCAATTCTTCTTACTATGTTTCCTGTAGTAGATATATGTTGCTTTCATTTCCTCCTTAATATTAGTACTTCTGGGGGGCTACCACTCCCTTAATTCTGTAGAGATGTCAGTCATAATCTATTGCCTATCCTTGGCTATGGTGACCTTGAATAAATTAATATTTCATCTCTTTGGGAAAATGATTGGTCTAAAATTAAGACTACAGCTATACATGTCCACACCGCTATATTTTAAAGGGATAACCAACAAGGTCCAACTGTATAGCACAGGGAACTCTGTTCAATGTTATGTGGCAGCCTGAATGGAAGGGAATTTGGAGGATGGATACATGTATATGTATGGCTGAGTCTCTCCACTGTCCACCTGAAACTGTCACAACATGGTTAATCAGTTACACACCAATACAAAATAAAAAGATTTTTTTGAAAAAAGAATATAACTCAGGTAAGATCAGAGCCCCTTTTGGGGATTTCTAACTAGATGATGAAGACCAGTGGGAGAGGTGGGGAAGCTACCACTTTTTCTTAGTGTTACTCACTGTGTTGATGTGGGCCATTAGTTCTCAGAAACTTTTAATAGCTCAAAATCTCTTGGGAGAAACCTACCTTTGGTTAGGGAAAATAAGCATAAGATAACAGTGAAGGCTGGTTGAGAAGTTAAAGAAGAGAGAAAAGGCTCTGTTTCTGGAGTGAGCTGTGCCTGAAGCTATTCTACTTATGGATCTCTCCGCTTCAGGAACCAAAGTGTTCTTTTATTTTTATTATTTTTATTATTGTTATTTTTCACTTCAACTAGTTTGGCAGGCTTTCTGATAACACTTAAGTAGTAAATCTAATAGAGTGGTCTGCTAAATCTCTTCATGAATGGGAGTCTCTTCATGCTATTTTTATGGCATTATTATTTTGATGTAAATTGATAACTATATCTTTTTATCATGAGAGTCATGTCCTGGCCTGGAAAATTCATGGTTCATGTGTTGTATTTTCTTTATATTGACTTTTCAAAATAAAATAGGTTTTACTCCTACAGACTACTCTTGCAAGAGCCTGTTGAGTTCCTTCGGATGAGCACAGAGCATGGTAAGCCTACAATAGAATCATGATGAGTAGATTATCAAATGATTGAATTTGCTGCCTGAAAAGCCCCAAGAGTTTCTTTTTAAAGGTGCATTGATTCCCTCAGGTTGTGATCAAACACTATATCAGACACTTTGAAATACTGTTCTCTTTGGTCTTTCAATTTTATATGCTTGTAAAAAAAAGAAAACTTCATGTGTTTGTTGCAATTTTTCAGCATGAAATGTAAGCTTAGCTTTAAGAACATGAATTTTGCTCCCGGGGAAGGAACTATAAAAGTCCCATTGAGATTTAAACACAGACGATGGAACTATTTGCTAGGTTTGGGGGTTTGAATTCCAGGTACTCATAAAAGTTCTGACAGTTTGATGAAATCATAATTTGAAGGCATTAGAAAGTTTTTGGTGTACAGGATCATATGTAAGGTGGTAAAGATAGCATGGCAGGCTTCAGAAAAAAAGGATAAGGAGAAAACTTTCTAAGTTTTCCTCTATCACTAAATAGTGCTTGTTATGTTTTCTCCTCTACATCATCCTAGAAACTCTCAAGCTTTCCCAAGACTGTCCAGCTTCTCTCTGGAATTAACTAACAGGCAGAGAAAAAAATATATAATGTTTGGTTTTAGTCATAAGGTTTATAATCAATATTAGAATTAGCAGAGTCACAACAGCTAATTCATGAGGCAAGTGTCAAAAACTAAGACAAAGCAAATAACTAAAACAGGCAGCTGGCAGGATATAATAGACTATATAATTGACAGGGCATTGACCAATATGCCCATCACCTATATTATCTTTTTTGCTTTAATGAGTTTATTTGGGTATATTTCTTTCTTTCTCATATTCTAATTTTTTTCCTGCTGTTCTATAGTTTGTTATAACTGAATCAGATACGCTATTGTTAAGCATTCCCTTGTAGGTTGCTACAAGCATAAATCCAGAGACAGTCTGCTTGAAGGACAATCCAAGCCCCACAGGGCTCCACTCAGCAGGTGTCTGCCATCTCAGAGGAAGACTATCCTTCAGCAGGACATCTTGATTCAACAGCATGAATCAAATGGGAACCCCATAATTGTTCTTATTCTGACAAAAGCCCCTTTAATCCCTCTTTTTCCTCAATGCTAGCAGCTTCTTTATCCCTTTACCTTGGGACCACTGAGGTTAATCACTATGCCTCTTGCCTGGGTTAGTTTGACCATCACAAAATGTCCATGATCCCCACACTGTTCCTCATCCTTCAGGCTCCAGACTCTATCCCCCTTGCCTTTTGTGACCTTTATTCCTCCCTCCCTATCTCCTAACACTCTTTCAAGGAGCCTCATGGAGTTCTAGGTCAATCATCAGCAAACATCTGCTTCTTCTTGATCAAATGGAAATCTCCTCCGATGGCATCAGTTTTCCTGCAGCACTTTCAAGGGGTGACTCTTTCTCTCCTCCAATTCTCCTGACATGGAACCTAGAGGCAGGATTGATGTCCTGCGCTCTGCACTGACACTTCTAGTCCATCCTTTGTTGAATCTTAACCATTCAGCTTCGAAATTTATCTCATACAATACTCCTCCTTATTTTCAATTCACCCTCTTTCTTTAGAAAAAATTTCTTCTGTTACACTTTCACTTTCTTCAACATTACTGTTATCAGAACGATTGATAATTTCTATATCCACACAGATGATCTTTCTAATGCCCTCCTTCTAACTTCTTAACGTCCTGCACTCCAGAGATTTTGTCCTACACCCTATAGAGCCTCTATATCACTGGCATATGTTTGACCATTAATGGCATCACATTCCATTCTACTTTCCAGTTCCCTTCTTGTAGAATCTAATCTCCAGTAAGACTCTGTGCTGTGTGCTGTGCTTAGTAGCTCAGTCACCCCCTCCAAAATCGCTAATACGTTCACCCCATCAATTTTTTTTATTGTTCTTCACTGCCCCCCCCCCACCAAATCTTCTCTTCCCTCCATAGTCTGCTTGAACTTCATGGTCAGGTACCATTATCTTTTATGATTTAACCTATTATAATTATTTTCTTGCAACCATATCACCCTTCTCTATTCTCTTGGCAAAACCACACCCCTGGTTAAATTCACATCTCTGTATACTTAATGCCTCCACTAGCACTCTTGAAATTGGCTGGAGAAGACCCAAAATATTCTCATTGACAGTATCTTAAATTCATCAAAAACCTCAAGCTGGCTACTACTGCCTGTCAAGCATAGTACATACCATTTGTCAATTTTCTCTCTTGGTCTCTAGTCATAGTCTCTCAAACTTTAATGGGCAAAACAAATCAAAACAAAATTGGGGATTCTTGTTAAAATACAGATTCTGGTTTTGCAGATGTGTAATGGAACCTAGGACTCTGAATTCCTAGTAAGCTCCTAGATAAAGTCAGTGCTACTGGTACATTAAGAAGGGAGGACAGAATGAGGCTTACAAACCTTTTTTTCCTCTCTCAAAATTCCATGATGTATTTCCCCATCATTACTCTTAAACTTTGGCTTGCTTCCTACTTTACCAGAAAATTGAAGCAAAATCACACTAGAAATTCTATAAGCAGTACCCATCATATCTGCCCATCTTCCTGCACTTGGGTTCAAGCACTTACCTTGTATCCTACTAGTGAACACAGACTGTTTTGGGTCCGCAGCAATGCCAAACTTTCCACTTACACATGATCTAGAGCTTTTCCTCCTTCTTGTTCTCTCAGGTTTTTCTGGCAATTTTCCCCTCTCAGTTTTAAAACAATTTAAAAAAATCTACTAAATCATTCCCATAAACATACTGATACGTCATCATTTATCCCATATTAAATAAAACTGTCTCTCCACCTTCCCCTTAAACTATCACCCAATTTCTTTTCTTCCCTTGAAAGGATATCTATATTCCATGTGACCAATTAATCCACATCCATATCTCTTGCCACTGCTATGACCAGTTTTTAACCCCACTTCCGGAGCCTGGTAGACTGCAGTCCATGGGGTTGCTAGAGTCGGACACGACTGAGTGACTTCACTTTCACTTTTCACTTTCATGCATTGGAGGAGGAAATGGCAACCCACTCCAGTGTTCTTGCCTGGAGAATCCCAGGGACGGGGAAACCTGGTGGGCTGCCGTCTGTGGGGTCACACAGAGTCGGACACGACTGAAGTGACTTAGCAGTAGCAGTAGCAGTCCATTGTAACTGGCTTTTTGAGTGTTGACAATGGCCTCAATGTTACTAAATCCCAGATCACAACTCAGTTCACATAGTATCAAACTCTTATGAGCATTTGCCACAGTTGATCTCTCCCTACTTGAAAATTTTCCTTATTTTGCTTACAAGACATTTCATTTGTCTTATTTGCCTCCTATTTTTCTAATCATTTTATTCTCTAATTTCTTCGGCTGGTTCCTCTTCTTTTCTACAACCTCAACATGTTGTAGGAGCTCAGAGCTCAATCCTAGGACTTTTTCTGCTTTTGATATCTATAGTCACTGCTAGGTAACCTACACCAGTAGTGTCGATTTAAATACCTATCTCTATGTTGATGTCTCCTAAATTCCTATCTCCATTACAACCTCTCCTCTGAAATCTATGTTTGTATATCCATCTGCCTATTTGATGACTCTTACATGAGTGCCTACAGGAGACCCAGGTTCGATCCCTGGGTCAGGAAAATCCCCTGGAGAAGGAAATGGCAACCTATTCCAGGATTCTTGCCTGGAGAATCCCATGGACAGAGAAGCCTGGTGGGCTACAGTCCATGGGGTGGCAGAGAGTCAGACATAACTGAACAACTTCACTTACTTCACTTACTACATGAGTGCTTAAGAGATAAGTTCAGTTTGACTGTAAGTAAAAGTGAGCTCATGATTTCTTTTTCACAAACTTTCTTTCCCCTAATCAAAACTTCTGCAAGGTCCTCCTTCTTGGTTAATGTCTATTCTTATAGTTCAAACCTAAAACTTTTGTATCTTCTTTAACTCTTCTCTATCTCTTACAGTCCATATCCAATCTACCAGTAAATCCCTCAGTTCTAACTTCAAAACATTGACAATTCATCCTATTCTCATGGCTCCTACAGCCACCACCCTGGCCAAACCACCTGGCATGGATTCTTACAATAATTAATTCATCTCCCTGCTTCCACCTTCGCCAAATCTATCTGACACACTAGCTAGAATGATCACCTTAGAGTGATCAACTTAAAGAGTAAGATCTTGTCAATCTTCTGCTTAAGCTTTTCCAGAGTTTTCATTGCAACCAAATTAAACGTTCTAACTAGGTCTTTCAAAGTCCTATTTTTTCTAACCCTTGTTATCTTTCAAATGTCATTGTCTCATCCTTTCTCCCAACTGTCCTCTGCTCCAGTGATTCAGCTCTCTGATACCAGACACAGCCTAGGACCTTGGCACTTGCTGTCCCTTCTACTTGGAGCGAAGCTTCCTCAGCCATCTGTCTGGCTCACATCCTCACTTCCTTAACAACTTGCTCAAAACTCCTCATCTCAGTAAAGCATTTCCTAATGACTTTTATTGAAATTTCCTCCAACAAATCTTGATTTAAATTCTTCCTTTGCACTTATGACTGTCACACATGGCACATGTTGCAGTTTTCTACTTTGTCTATCTCCTCCACTGGAATATACAATCTATGTTTTTTTGTTTTTTCTGTTTATCATTGCCTCCCCGGTACTTTGATCAATGTCTGATATATAGTAGAGGATTAAAAAGTGTTTGTTGAACAAATAAATCGCCTTGGAATTTTACATGATGAGCACCAACATAAATAACTTTAAGTTTTTGCACCTGTCTCTTTATTATATGAAGTCTGAAAAAATGTCATTTAAGGACAAAAATTGAGGCTAGTTACCTGGACTTGCATGCATGCATGCTAAGTTACTTCAGTCATGTCCAACTCTGGGCAACCCCATGGACTGCAGCCTGCCAAGATCCTCTGTCCATGAGATTCTTCAAGCAAGAATACTAGGGTGGGTTGCTGTGCCCTCCTCCAGGGGATCTTCCAGACCCAGGGATCGAACTTGAGTCTCTTACATCTATCTGCATTGGCAGGCAGGTTCTTTACCACTAGCACCAGCTGGGAAGCCCACCTGGACTTGAGCTAAATCTATTTTGTGCTTACCTCAATATTCTCCTGGCTTCTTTTTCTACTCTTTTCCCCTTTCCTTTCTAGAGAACAAGGTAACAGACACAAAGCAGATGATATGTTCATCTTTGTTGTGGGGAGGGGAAGTTGCAAATGAATTTGCAATTTGAATTTGCTTCAAACTCTACCAGGTATGAGTTATAAAAGTCTGTGAAAATTATTACAGTCCAGCTACTTAACCTGAAGTCATCATCTGCCAAAGTGTAAGTGTTAGTCGCTCACTCATGCCCAACTCTTTGTGACCCCATGGACTGCAGCCCACCAGGCTCCTCTGTCTATGAGATTTTCCAGGCAAGGATACTGGAGTGGGTTGCCATTTCCTTCTCCAGGGGATCTTCCCAACTGAGGGATTGAACTCGGGTCTCCTGCACTGCAGGCAGATTCTTTACCGACGGAGACAGCCCATATCCATGTATCAACTTCACTGCTATCCACTAAAGAGATCTGCTCTGACATTTCATTCCCTTACTCATGGTTCCCTGGATATGAACCTCAGCATCCTGTAAGAAGGACAGATGCTTAACAACATGGGTTTTTACATTTGTGTAAGCTTTTCCATAGTCAACAAATTATCCAGGAATTTTATTTCTTAAAAAAATCCATATGTTTGTAATGAAGTTCTTTATTAATCTCAATCTCACAAACATATCCAAATGAAAAATCCATTAGAACCTGCAGTAGTTAAGGTCCTTAACTGTTTTTTTCCAGCTCAGTTCCTAGCATTTCCATTATGCCTTTCTAAGGAGACCACAGGGCCCCCAAATTGTTGCTGAGTGCACAGTGTTTGTATAATAAATATGATTTGAGTGCTTCAAATGTGCACTGAATCATGGAATCTCAGGTTATAAAAAGCATTGAATCATCTAACTTTGACGCTCATCCACTGTTTGATTCTTTTTCTAACGCTCCCTTTTGAACAACTCTGAAGATGGAGCAAACACTGCTGCTTCTTGAAGAAATGCAAATATAGGCCTGTTACACAACTCTCCTTGGGTTGTCATAAAGTTAATTTGTGAATTAGGACCCACAAAATGGAGACCACATCAGTGGCCCAGCCCATATCACAAATCTAAACCTAAGGAAACCTGCACTTACGGGAAGCAAACTGCCAAGGAAACCTAACATATAACAATCACAGTCTTCCAACTCAACTCTAGCTAGCTTGCCTTACCCTAGAAAACAGGACCGGCTGGCCTTGTAAGTCAAGGCCTTACGATCACTCAGCAATCACCCAGTTCCCATGTTGCTTCTTCTAATGTTGTTTAAACTCACATTTGACCCAAATCCCTTGGGAACAGTGCTCCATTCTTATGAAGCACAGCACTCCCCTAGTCCATGGATTGTTTTCTTTTGAATGAAGTACATCATCCTCATTACTATCTTATTTTAGTTTTGTCATTTTAAACTATAATTTCTGTTCCTCTTATTTATAATGTTGATCCTAGTTATGTTGCAGGGCAGAGAGATACAAGAGAAAAAGATTTGGATGCAGCATGAGATGGCCTGAGTTCCAGTCTAATTGAACCACTCGATAGTTTGCTTTTGAACTCGGCATTCATCTGCTGAGTTTCACTTTCTTAGTCTGTCGAATGAATCGAGGTAGGCTGAAGGCTCTAACAAAAGACTTCAGTGTGTGCAATGGCCCAAACTCACTAGAAGTTGAGTTCTGTTCTGACTACATCACAGAACAGGATGGGTAAACAAGTTAATGGGGCAGCCCTGTTCCACATGCTCAATCAGGGACCAAGGATGATGTAGGAGCCATTATAATTAGCACTGGTTTCCTAGGTCTTGCTGCAACTTTTTCCTCCAGCTAACCAGAGGGGAAAAGCACGTGGAAGCAGGCACACAGGATATTGTTTGTGCCATGGGCTGAGGGGACACACGTGTGTGCATTTTTAAATATATCACATGTAGAAATGGCTCCCAACTTTTTCACTAATGTTCCTTTGACTAGAACCTATTCATAGGGCCACGTCTAACTTCCACAGGGGCTAGGATGTGTAGCTCCTGGCTGGTGGCCACTTCTCAGGGATAGCACTATGAAAAGGAAAACAACCTTTTTTTTTTAGTATGCTACAGCTGCCAAATAGGACAATAATAGCTCACAGGATTGAGAAGATGTGCACGTCAGGGTTTTGTGAAACACTAGTGATTATTTTCTATATTTTGCATGCAGACAGAATGAGCTCCTTTCATCTTCTGCATAGCTGTCTTAGAAATGCCTGAAGTCAGCCATCATATATCATTTGAGGATCCTTTTTCTCCTGCTTAAGTAAATCCTCATTCATTTTACAATTCCCCATTGGACATTGTTTCAAGTCCTTTAACAGCCATACCTTTTTTTCTTTGCACATGCTTCAGATGTAGCGTACACACCTGGATGTAAGACTTCAGGTAGAGTATGAACAGCATAGAGAAGAAAGGCCCTGTTTCCTCTCTTGCTTGAGATATAGTGTCCCTTTTAGTGCAAGTAATGACAGAGAGAGCTTTGCAGGAAGCCTTATCATAGGGTTGATTTCTACTGACCTTGCAGTTGAATAAAGCCCTTAAGTATTGCATTGTTATGTTGCTTTGCATTTCAAAGATGTTCTACCACTTTTTTGGGGGGAAAGGTATCTGATTTTCACATCAATACAAAAAGCACTAAAAGATCAAGAGAATTTGGGGCTTATCCAACCGGCAAAGCTTTGACAAATATTTGTAGCCATACAGAAAGTAAGTCATAGTTCTCCATTGTTCTTACTGAACCAACCCTATTATTAAAAATTTTATCACTGTTAGAATTTTTTAATTATACAAGGGTCACATTAGTACAATATCATTTTACAACAATAAAAAAATATAAGTAAATACCATTCTTGACTCTCCACTCAAATAGAATTCTGCTCCTATTTATAAATACACGTACAGCTTATAAAGTTTTGGTTTCTTTAAGGTTTCAGACATATATTGTATTGTAGATAGTGCAGTGCAGTTTTCATTTACCAATGTGTTTTTAAATTCCATATATCTAATAGTGCATGTACACTGATATAGTCAAAATGGATAACCACCAAGGAACCCCACTCAGTGTCATGTGGCAGCCTGTATGAGAGGGGAGTCTGGGGGAGAATGTACACATGTGCATGTATGGCTGACTCGGAAACTACTATAACATTGCTAATTGATTATACCCCAATACGAAATAAAAAGATTAAAATTTGAAAAAAAAAACAAACAAAAATAACAGTATGTATAAATCTACCTTCTTCTTTTCATTAGGAGCATTTGTTACATGGATATGGATAGTTCATTCAATGAGTATTCTATTAAGAGGCACTTAAATTTGGTCTCAGACTTGGGTAGCTCCTCTCCGCCGTTCTTGCGCCATCGCAGCCAACACTCTCGGCTGCTGCCCCTGACCTCGGACATGGGGTAACTCCTCTTGGCCGCTGCCCTTGGAGCATGGGGTCCTTCCGGCTTCTGCCCCTGACCTCGGACGTGGGGCAGCTCCTCTCGCCCATGCTTTAGTGCGCCTGTCGCAGCCGCCCACGCTTTTGTGAAGTCAAGTGGGCCTTAGAAAGCATCACTATGAACAAAGCTAGTGGAGGTGATGTAATTCCAGTTGAGCTATTTCAAATCCTGAAAGATGATGCTGTGAAAGTGCTGCACTCAATATGCCAGCAAATTTGGAAAACTCAGCAGTGGCCACAGGACTGGAAAAGGGCAGTTTTCATTCCAATCCCAAAGAAAGGCAATGCCAAAGAATGCTCAAACTACCGCACAATGGCATTCATCTCACATGCTAGTAAAGTAATGCTCAAAATTCTCCAAGCCAGGCTTCAGCAATATGGGAACCGTGAACTTCCTGATGTTCAAGCTGGTTTTAGAAAAGGCAGAGGAATCAGAGATCAAATTGCCAATATCCGCTGGATCATCGAAAAAGCAAGAGAGTTCCAGAAAAACATCTATTTCTGCTTTATTGACTTTGCCAAAGCCTTTGACTGTGTGGATCACAATCAACTGTGGGAAATTCTGAAAGAGATGGGAATACCAGACCACCTGACCTGCCTCTTGAGAAATCTGTATGCAGGTCAGGAAGCAACAGTTAGAACTGGACATGGACCAACAGACTGGTTCCAAATAGGAAAAGGAGTACATCAAGGCTGTATATTGTCACCCTGCTTATTTAACTTGTATGCAGAGTACATCATGAGAAACACTGGACTGGAAGAAACACAAGCTGGAATCAAGATTGCAGGGAGAAATATCAATAACCTCAGATATGCAGATGACACCACCTTTATGGCAGAAAGTGAAGAAGAACTAAAAAGCCTCTTGATGAAAGTGAAAGAGGAGAGTGAAAAGGTTGACTTAAAGCTCAACATTCAGAAAATGAAGATCATGGCATCTGGTCCCATCACTTCATGGGAAATAGATGGAGAAACAGTGGAAACAGTGTCAGACTTTATTTTGGGGGGCTTCAAAATCACTGCAGATGGTGACTGCAGCCATGAAATTAAAAGACGCTTACTCCTTGGAAGGAAAGTTATGTCCAACCTAGACAGCATATTCAAAAGCAGAGACATTACTTTGCCAAAAAACGTCCGGCTAGTCAAGGCTATGGTTTTTCCTGTGGTCATGTATGGATGTGAGAGTTGGACTGTGAAGAAGGCTGAGTGCCGAAAAATTGATGCTTTTGAACTGTGGTGTTGGAGAAGACTCTTGAGAGTCCCTTGGACTGCCAGGAGATCCAATCAGTCCATTCGGAAGGAGATCAGCCCTGGGATTTCTTTGGAAGGAATGATGCTAAAGCTGAAACTCCAGGACTTTGGCCACCTCATGCAAAGAGTTGACTAATTGGAGAAGACTGTGATGCTGGGAGGGATTGGGGGCAGGAGGAGAAGGGGACGCCAGAGGATGAGATGGCTGGATGGCATCACTGAGTCGATAGACATGAGTCTGAGGAACTCCGGAAGTTGGTGATGAACAGGGAGGCCTGGCATGCTGCAATTCATGGGGTCTCAAAGAGTTGGACACGACTGAGCGACTGAACTGAACTGACTGAAATTTGGTCTGATTTTTTCCATTAAACAGTATTGCACTGAATCTCCTTGTTTATCTCTTTGTACACTTCCGTAATTTTCCTTTACATTTTAATGTGTTATTACTGAGCCATACAAATGGCACAATTCAAATTTTAAAAGATATATTGATAGAAACACTTAAAAAAACAAACAAAAATAAAACTAGTACCAATTTCCATTCCTCCTCCCAACAATAATTGAAGATACTTAATTCCCTACCAGTTTGCCAAGGTTTGATGTCTCTTTCTAATGACTGAGATAGCTTTTCAGGTAGCTTCATTGTGCTGTAATTTTTACTATGTCTTTTAATATTTTCCAATTCTATTCAAAAAGTCATCATTTTAATTAACATTTCTTTGGTGAGCAGTGTCTTAAGATCTTTTCAAATGTTTATTGGCCTTTGGTTTGCTCTTTCTGTGTATAACAGGATGCTAATTACATTTCCATTCTTAGTTTGAGTTTACCTTTTAACTAAACTTTGACCATTGAGGGAGGATCTGGCCTCTGCTTTATTTAGGTGTCTCTGCAGAGTATAATGCAGTGTCACCCACTGAGCAGATGCTCAGGGTCTTACTTTCTCCCTTCCTCTCACTTCCCATGTCTAATCTACCAGCAAGTTCTGTTGGTTCCACTCTTGAAATATGTTCCAATCTGTTGTATGCTTATTATTTATCTGCTTCCACAAATAATTTAATTTCCACACAATCAAGGGCCCTCACTCTCATGTTCACACATTTATTCTCACTAGTTAATAAGCATTCTTATGCTTCTAGTGATATGTCTCCTGTTTTGTGATTGTTTTCACTTCTTCTCTTATCCCAAGTTAAAAGGGAAGATTTTGAATCTATATTTTGAAGACAGTACAGACAAATAAATAAATGGGTTTTCTTTCTTTTAGATTCAATAAAAATAGTCCGCGACCTTTCTCTGAGCTATAACACCCCTACAGGATCACATTTCCATGTGTAGCACTCTGGAAAGTGAAACAATGCTCCCTCCAAAGATGTCCACATCCTAAGCCACAGTGTTTATGAATGTGGGACCTTACACGGCACAAGGCACTTTGAAGATACGATGAAGTTGAGGATCTGGAGCTGGGGAGACTGACCTAGATTATGCATGTGAATCCAGTATAATCACAGGATTCTTATAAAATGCGGTCTGGAGGGTCAAAGTCAAAGAAGGAGATGTGATGACAGGAGATGAAGATGGAGTGATTCCAGAAAAAGGCCATGGACCAAGGAGTGTAGGTAGCCCTGAAAAACTGGAAAAGCAAGGAAACAGATTCTCCTCTGGCTTCCAGAAGAATCTCAGCCCTGCCAACTCACTTTAAACTTCTGACCTCCACAGCAGTAAGATAATCCATTTGTGTTGTTTTAAGCCAATACATTTCTGGTAATTTGATACAACACAAATAGGGAAATAACATAGGCATGCACCCATTTATAAAGCATTCACATCCAATCTACTGTACAGACAAGAGAAACTAGGGGTTTTATAAAATTTCCACTTTATTTTTCAATAGTTTCACTCCTTTGTCTTCAACAGTTTATCGACCTTATAGCAATAAGTCTAAGAACTGCTATTTCAGAGGGTCTAATATTTATGCATATAAAGCCTCTTGATGAAAGTGAAAGAGGATAGTGAAAAAGTTGGCTTATAGCTCAACATTCAGAAAACTAAGATCATAGCATCTGGTCCCATCACTTCATGGCAAATAGATGGGGAAACAGTGGAAACAGTGTCAGACTTTATTTTGGGGGGCTCCAAAATCACTGCAGATGGTGGTTGCAGCCATGAAATCAAAAGACGCTTACTCCTTGGAAGGAAAGTTATGACCAACCTAGACAGCATATTCAAAAGCAGAGACATTACTTTGCCAACAAAGGTCCACCTAGTCAAGGCTATGGTTTTTCCAGTGGTCATGCATGGATGTGAGAGTTGGACTGTGAAGAAAGCTGAGTGCTGAAGAATTGATGCGTTTGAACTGTGGTGTTGGAGAAGACTCTTGAGAGTCCCTTGGACTGCAAGGAGATCCAACCAGTCCATTCTAAAGGAGATCAGTCCTGGGTATTCATTGGAAGGACTGATGCTGAAGCTGAAACTCCAATCCTTTGGCCACCTCATGTGAAGAGTTGACTCATTGGGAGGGATTGGAGGCAGAAGGAGAGGGGGATGACAGAGGATGAGATGGTTGGATGGCATCACTGACTCGATGGACATGAGTTTGAGTAAACTCCTGGTGATGTTGGTGATGGACAGGGAGGCCTGGAGTCAGACACGACTGAGCGACGGAACTGAACTGAACTGAATATTTATGCCAACTAGTGAGGTAACAGTGTTTGTATTAGTCAGGATTCTCCAGAGAAACAGAATCAACAGCATATGTATGTATAGAGAGACATATTTATTTTAAAGAATTAATTTATGATTATTGTTGTTCATTCACTAAGTTGTGTCTGACTCTTTGCAGCCTCATGGACTGCAGCAGTGCAGGCTTTCCTGTCCTCCACTATCTTCCAGAATTTGCTCAAATTCAAGTCTATTGAATCAATGATGCTATATAACCATCTCATCCTTTGCCACACTATTCTCCTTTAGCCTTTGATCTTTCCCAGCATCAGGGTCTTTCCAACACATCTAAAATCTGCAGGATATGACCAGTAGGCTGGAGACCCAGAAGAAAGCTTCAGTTTGAAATCAAAGGTAGTTTGCTGGAAAAATTTCTTATTTGAAAAGGTAAGTTGTTGTTCTGTTCAGGCCTTCAACTGACTGGATGAGGCCCACCCACATTGAGGAGGGCAATCTGCTTTACTCAAAGTCCACTTCTTTAAATATTAATTTCCTCATGAAAATAACCTTCAAACAAACTTCCAGAATAATATAGAGCTGATTAACTCAAATTACACTGATTTCTCTTTCCTCATATATTAGTTAAGCTTCTCTTGGTGGAAAACAATAGAAATTAGCAACCCACTCCTGTGGGTTGAAACGACTGAAGCGACTTAGCAGCAGCAGCAGTGATATCCGATGGAGAAGGAAATGGCAACCCACTCTGGTACTCTTGCCTGGAGAATCCCTTGGACAGAGGATCCTGGTAGGCTACAGTCCATGGGGTCGCAGAGTCGGACACGACTGAATGACTGACACACAGTGGTATTTGATGGAATAATTCTATCATTGTATTAAAAATAAAAAGAATCACTGAACAAGCCAACTTCAGTAGGAGAAAAAATTAAGACATATCTAGAAAACTTCATCAGAAAGATGCTCTGTCTATAACCCTAACAATCATGTGAGGAAGCTTCTGTGACTTTGAATCTCTATCTCTTTATTCAACATTTTAAATTAGGTTAAACTGAATTTTAATGTAAAGCAAATCTTAATGTCATCCCAAATCATGTCAAACCCAGAAAACAAATCATGAGAAGAAAAAGAGGTTCAGAAAGCAAAGTCAGAGCCACAGATAGCCCAAATTGGGGTGTCAGGGCTATTACACATAAGCAGAACTCACCAGGAGATAGGTAGCCTGCCATGAGTAGGAACTGTAATACATCAGATAGGTTTGGTGGCTGTCAAGGTCTTGTACAGATGCTCACCAATATTTCAGTGATGACCTTGGAATGTGTGCAATGCCAGGTACTGCCATATCTGTGATGAATTGGAACATCTGAATTGTCAAAGTTAAATGATGTTCTCTTATGGTATGTGAGAAATGCCTCTTTTCATTTTAAGTTTCACTGTATATAAATGATCTCTAAGAGCTGCTGCTTTTCCAAATATCTTACAGGCTCTACCAGCCTTTGTTCAGAACTTCCCTACCCTCTTTCCATGTGACTCATAGAAGAGGCCAAAGCGATGGAACCAGAAGAGAAATCTAATGAGAGTTCTTGCACTGGTTTCATAATCTTTCACTTTTGCAAGTGATCAAAGCTTGTTTTGTTTTTGTTTTTACTGCCAGTCTCATCATCTCTTATTATGGGTTTGATTCACGCAGGCGCCAAGTCTCTTGCGCAAACAGACTTCTGGGAGAATTGCTTCACCATTCAGTAGTCAGTTTCAGACATGGCTGAACCCTGGGGATAGGTTCCACATTCCTTGCCCCTGCCAATAATACTTCGACTTTGCATCATGCAGCCCATTTCATAAAGTAGTCCACGTATGTTACCTCATTTGTTTCTCAAGGTGACTCTCAGAGGGAGTCAGTCAGGATAGTTTTACCTCTATATGATAAGCTCAAAATACATGCCTTATTCAAGTTCAGATAGCCGGTAAATGGGTTAGATCAGGTTCTTTTAACTGCAAATCCAGCGCCATTTCTATCACATCCTGCTATCTCCTTTAGAGCTGAACATGGATTAATTTGTTTCCACATGAGAAGCTATCAGGACAGTGAGAAGGCAGATGACAAACAATGAAGATTTGCTATTTATTATGCAGAGGAGAAGGGCACTTTGCCTCCTGAACAGCAGGATTTCAATTGTTGCTCATCCAATACCATGAAATATATATGTATATATATATACACACACACATATTAAACAATGTATTGCCCCCTAAATATATAAATGTGGCATAGTATTTTAGCAATTTATTATAAAGTGTCAAGGCATCCTTACAACCTTCTGAGGAACCAAAATGAAAACACTGGGTCTATATTTTGCACAAAAGCCAGATCTCAAGTGGATATCAATGAAGCCTAATAAGTAAGGCAACCAAATTACATGCCAGATATTCCCACAAGCACACTGACAACAGACCATGTGAAATCAACAACATTATCTTTTCTAATTATTAAAAAACGATATGAGGCAACAGGAAACTTCTGAAATTACTTCAAAGTCTACAAATCGTAGTTGTTCCTGTGTCCCTCTGCCATCTATCATTTCACTTTTCATTTTGAAGGTTCACAGAGAAGGCTTGACATTTTAAAATCTCTTTTCACGCTACAATTCACGTTGGAATATTTTGTTACATTTTATTAACAGTTCAGAATCCCACAATTGTTGAATTGGTGAGGGCGAAGGTATCAGCAATTTGCATGTCTCATTACCGACTTATCTTGGGGAAGGCTGTGAGCCATGAAGAGGGGCTCCACCTGGAATAAGAGGAGTCATTTACTATTTGAGATTTAAAAAGAACATACAAATCTTCTATTTTTTTTTCCCATTCAAACACACAGACTTGTGCTAGCTTGTCTTATTCATCAGCATCATACTAAAACTATTTCTGTAATTAAGTCCAGTTTAAACTATAACAATTCTGAGAATGCCTTGTATTTTAAAACACTTTTCCCAGAATTAGATTTCTCAGATATTTTCTACAGAGATTTTGTCAGTCCTAGGTGGGACTGGGAACTCTCTCTGTTAATGCAAACACTTTTTCTTTTTCACTTTGCGTTGTGTATTCTACAAAGAATACTCACATCTCTTCATGCACATTTGGAAATCATTCAATTTAATCATAGTACTGTCAAGAACAAAGAATCTGCCTGCCAATGCAGGAGCCGCAGGAGATGTGGGTTAGATCCCTGGGTTAAGAAGATACCATGGAAGAGTAAATAACAACACACTCCAGTATTCTTGCCTGGAGAATCCCAGGGACAGAGGAGTCTGGCGGACTTAAGTCCATGGGATTGCCAAGAGGTGGACATGACTGAGCAACTAAGCAGGCATGCACTAGTAAAAGCAGTGACAATATAGCACTTATTTTAGATAATGCTTTCTATATGCAAAAATTATGATCAACTACTTATGCACATCATTTCATTACATCTTTATGTCACCCTATGATTTAAGTTCAATTTTACCCTCCACACTTCAATTATGAACACATGCTTAGTTCAGTTCACTTCATTTCACTTCAGTCGATCAGTTTTGTCCAACTCTTTGTGACCGCATGAACTGCAGCATGCCAGGCCTCCCTGTGCAACACCAACTTCCAGAGCCTACCCAAACTCATGTCCATTGAGTCGGTGATGCCATCCAACCATCTCATCCTCTGTCGTCCCCTTCTCCTCCTGCGCTCAATCTTTCCCAGCATCAGGGTCTTTTCAAATGAGTCAGCTCTTTGCATCAGGTGGCCAAAGTATTAGAGTTTCAGCTTCAACATCAGTCCTTTCAATGAACTCCCAGGGCTGATCTCCTTCAGAATGGACTGGTTGGATCTCCTTGCAGTCCAAGGGACTCTCAAGAGTCTTCTCCAACACCACAGTTCAAAAGCATCAATTCTTCGGTACTCAGCTCTCTTTACAGTCCAACTCTCACATCCATACATGAGCACTGGAAAAACCATAGCCTTGACTAGATGGACCTTTGTTGGCAAAGTAATGTCTCTGCTTTTGAATATGCTGTCTAGGTTGGTCATAACTTTCCTTCCAAGGAGTAAGCGTCTTTTAATTTCATGGCTGCAGTCACCATCTGCAGTTATTTTGGAGCCCCCAAAAATAAAGTCTGACACTGTTTCCACTGTTTCCCCATCTATTTGCCATGAGCGATGGGACCAGATGCCACGATCTTCGTTTTCTGAATGTTGAGCTTTAAGCCAACTTTTTCACTCTCCACTTTCACTTTCATCAAGAGGCTCTTTAGTTCCTCTTCACTTTCTGCAATAAGGGTGGGGTCATCTGCATATCTGAGATTATTGATATTTCTCCCGGCAATCTTGATTCCAGCTTGTGCTTTATCCAGCCCAGCATTTCTCATGATGTACTCTGCATAAAAGTTAAATAAGCAGGGTGACAATATACAGCCTTGACGTACTCCTTTTCCTATTTGGAACCAGTCTGTTGGTCCATGTCCAGTTCTAACTGTTGCTTCCCGACCTGTGTACAGATTTCTCAAGAGGCAGTTCAGGTGGTCAGGTATTCCCATCTCTTTTAGAATTTTCCATAGTTTATTGTGACCACATAGTCAAAGGCTTTGGCATAGTCAATAAAGCAGAAATAGATGTTTTTCTGGAACTCTCTTGCTTTTTCGATGATCCAACAGATGTTGGCAATTTGATCTCTGATTCCTCTGCCTTTTCTAAAACCAGCTTGAACATCTGGAAGTTCATGGTTCTTGTATTGCTGAAGCTTGGCTTGGAGAATTTTGAGCATTACTTTACTAGCATGTGAGATGAGTGTAATTGTGTGGTAGTTTGAGCATTCTTTGGCATTGCCTTTCTTTGGGATTGGAATGAAAACTGCCCTTTTCCAGTCCTGTGGCCACTGCTGAGTTTTCCAAATTTGCTGGCATATTGAGTGCAACACTTTCACAGCATCATCTTTCAGGATTTGAAATAGCTCAACTGGAATTCCATCACCTCCACTATCTTTGTTTGTAGTGATGCTTCCGAAGGCCCACTTGACTTCACATTCCAGGATGTCTGGCTCTAGGTGAGTGGTCACACCATCATGGTTATCTGGGTCATGAAGATCTTTTTTGTATAATTCTTCTGTGTATTCTTGCCACCTCTTCTTAATATCTTCTGCTTCTGTCAGGTCCATACCATTTCTGTCCTTTATTGAGCCTATTTTTGCATGAAATATTCCCTTGGTATCTCTAATTTTCTTGAAGAGATCTCTAGTCTTTCCCATTCTATTGGTTTTCCTCTATTTCTTTGCATTGATCGCTGAGAAGGCTTTCTTATCTCTCCTTGCTATTCTTTGGAACTCTGCATTCAAATGGATGTATCTTTCCTTATGCTTAGAGAAGTTACCTAATAGGCCCCCTGGTCACACAGATAGTAACAGAGCCAAAATTTGACCTCAGGTGATAAGACTGGATTCTGTAGATTTGTATTGTACATGCCACACTTCATAGTCTTTAAACTCAGTATTCTTGCCTGGAAAATTTCATGGTCTGAGAAACCTGGTAGGCTACAGTCCATGGGGTCACATAGAGTTGGACATGACTGAGCATACAGGCACAAACTCATATCATTAGCACAATTATAGCAGTCATTTAGCACAGAAAAACAAATCCAACATCAAGAACCCCCATTACTCACCCCCTTGAAGGGCAGACAGTTGCTCCAGAAGGGAGTGGTGTTTTCTATTTGCAACATGATTGGCAATTCTAGTAAGCTAAGACAATGCAAACATAGCTCATTTCCTAGAAAATTAAGATGTAAACCCAAGCTTTACAGGAACTCAGCTGGCTACAGACAGGAAGAGAGGACAGTATGCATGTAGGAAAACAGCAAGTTTCCAGCCTGATTCAAGCCAGCTCTGCTACTCTGAGTGAATCTATACCACCCTCAACATCTCAGGGTCCCATTCAATAGTAAAAGGAGCTTATCTCTCACCTAAGGCTCTTTTCATCTTTGGGAGCCTCTGCTTCTGTTTGGTAAATGCTGCTGGCTGACCTTTTCTGGTATTCTTTTTGATATAAACAATGAAAGTTTAATTTAATGTTTCTCCATGCTCTGTGATTTTACTTATTATATATTGATACTCTGGAGCAATAATTTTCAATGTGGAGAAGGGTACTATTTCATTTCCCAGAGAACATTTGACCAGATCTGGTGACATTTTGGATTGTCACAATAGGGGTGATGCTACTGGCATCTAGGGGGTAGAGGCCAGGGATGCAGCTATACCTACATGCTACACTGCACAGGACTGGTCCTTCCAACAAAGAGCTACTCAGCCCCAAAAGTCAACAGTGCTGCTGTTGGAAAACCCTGCACTAGTTGGAATTTAATATGATTGTGCATTGCAAAATGCTAACCTCAAATCACTACAGCTGATCAGTGGTAAAGCTAATCTCCCTTTTTTTTTTTTTTTCCAGTTTTGTTTTCTATTTGTAGGATGGTGCCAATAAAGCTCTGTAATTTGGTACTCCTGGTGCCATTGCTAATGTATATTCCTTGGTCATATAATTGCCATTAAGAATAGAAGTGCAAAAGATGAACAAATCTATTGCTGCCAATTTTATTTTTCCTCCTAATAGTAAAGAAAAATAGTTAAAAATTCCCTTTGCATCTGCTGTTTTTCTCACCCCGAATGTAGTTTCATTTAAAATGTGAATCCATGGTCAAAAACTACAGAGGCTTAAGCATTTCCTACTCGGAGAATTTAACACTGCAAGATATCACACTGGTCCTGATTCCAGGATACTCTATTTTATCTATCCAAAAATGAGAATCACGGGAATAAAATACCATTAAAACAAAAAACCTTATGTTTCTCAACGTGTCTCTCCATTTAAAAAATGGCAGCTAAAGACCCACCACGGTAACAAGGATGAACTCAGTTTTTCCAACATAAAACAAAATTCAAAAAAGGTTTGCTGTGTCTTTGCCTTTCATGGAATTCATGCAGGTTAAAACGGAGGTTACTCATCACTGTTAGTAAAAATGAGCCCTCAGAAGAGACAGGGCAAATGTTTGAAATGTGAACCATGATGTTTACAGAGGCAGAACTTATTGCAAAGAGGTACTATTGCACAAGTTGGGCCCCAAAATGTTGCTTTCAGCTTTAAGTTTGAATCAGTGTCTATAATACAAACATGTTTCAGAGATTTCTGGGAAAACTTATATTCTAAATCTAAATTATCCCAAGCTCCCTCCATTCTGCAGAACTGTTCACCAGCCAGCCCCTTTGTTTTTGTTATGAATGACTATTAGTCAGGCTATTTAAAGCAACTGATGCATTCAATTGTCAGTTATAAATGTCTGTGGCGAGCACCACAAATGGACCACAATTTGATTTAAATCTTTTCCTTCTTAACCAAAATGGCAGGGTTTGAAAGAGTACAAAAAGTACATCTGTTATCATGACAAAGGCTGGAGAAACAATGAAGAGAAAGATTAGAAGGCAAAAACACCTGCAAATAGAAGTTAAAGACCTTTGAGTAAAGAGAGAATGAGACAAATGCCCTCCTGCTCATTTACTCTGTTAGGACAAAGGAAAACGGGAGTTAAATAGGCAAGCAGGCCTCTCCTGAATTTAGTTTTCACCTATGTGGTATTGATCTCACCATAGCCTTCTTTTGGAAAGTAAACACGTTTATAACTGGCTACATTTTTTTAATCTTGCTGTGGTGCTACAGTTAGTTATAAATGCAATTAAATGAAACTAAGGAGTTTTCTTCAATCATCCTTCCATTCAGTAATATACCCAACAAATACTGACTGTTTGCTACATGAGAGGCAATGTCTCAAGAGAAGAGCCTGACAGTTACACAGCATGCTGCTAAGTCGCTTCAGTCGTGTCCGACTCTGTGTGACCCCATAGACGGCAGCCCACCAGGCTCCCCCGTCCCTGGGATTCTCCAGGCAAGAATACTGGAGTGGGTTGCCATTTCCTTCTCCAATGCATGAAAGGGAAAAGTGAAAGTGATGTCGCTCAGTCATGTCCAACTCTTAGCGACCCCATGGACTGCAGCCTACCAGGCTCCTCCATCATGGGATTTTACAGGCAAGAGTACTGGAGTGGGGTGCCATTGCCTTCTCCGTTACACAGCATGGATGTATTAATATGTGTTGCTGCCTAATAAGTGACTCTGAAATTTTGCAGCACAGAGTAAAATAAATATTCATTATCTCATGATGGCTATGGGCTTCCCTTGTGGCTCAGACAGTAAAGAATCTACCTGCAATGCAGAAGACCCGGAATCGATCGCTGGGTTGGAAATATCCCCTGGAGAAGGGAGTGGCAACCCACTCCAGTATTCTTGCCTGGAGAATTCCATGGCCAGAGAAGCCTGGCGGGCTACAGTCTTTGGGATCACAAAGAGTCACACAAGACTGAGCAATTCACACACACACACACACACACACAGACACACACACGATGGCTATGTATGTCAGGAATTCAGGAGCAGACTGTGTGGTTCCGGCTCAGGGTTTCTGTGATTTTGCCATCAGTATAGTGGCTGGAGAATCAGCTTCCATGATGATTGACTCCCGTGGTGCTGGTTGTTTGCAGGGATCCTGTTCCTCCCTGTTTGGGCTTTTCCATGGTCTGCTTGAGTGAAAAGGTGCCTGACTACCCAGAGTGAACAATTTCAAATATAGGCAGCAGTCAAAATCTATTTTGTGACCCAGTCTTGTAAGTCATACACTGCAATTTCCATACTGTCCTGTTGGTAACCAGGTCAGCTATATTCCTTTTGGGAGAAGATTATACAAGGGTGTGAATAGCTACATGAGAGGATTACTAGACTGGTTTGTAAGTTGACTGCAAATGGCTAAGGGCTCATTTTTGTGTACAGTGAGTAGATTTTTAGTATGGCAAAATTCCCTCTCTTATGGAGCTTATATTCTGAAGAAGGCAGATCATAAACTCACATAAATAAGAAATTGTCACATTCCACCATTATCAAGAGAAAGAAGGATAGAGACTAACTGGGTGATGAGACTGGGATATTTTTGATAGGATTGTTAAGTAAGTTTTCTTTCAGGTTGCTTTTAAACTAAGATGTAATTGACAAAAAGGATTCAAGCCTCTGAAGTTCTTTGAAGAAGTATGGCAGGCACAGAGAAAACTTATGCTAAGGATTTAAATGGACACAAGCCTGACTTGTTCAAGGAATAGAAAGAAAGTCAGTACTCTTGGAAATTAGCATAAAAGAGAAGGACGGACTGAGACAAAGCCGTACAAATAGGCTCACACTAACTCATGTATGCCTCGTAAGTCAGAGTAAGGGATTTCCATTTAATTTTAAGTGTGGTAGGAGGGCATGGCAACTCACTCCAGTATTCTTGCCTGGAGAATCCTATGGACAGAGGAGCCTGGCAGGCTATGGTCCATAGGATCACAAAGAGTCAGACATGACTGAAGCAACCTAGCATGCATGCACGCAGAAAAACAAAAACAAAAACAACAGTTGGAAATCATTTCTTTTTCAGGACAAAAGTATTCATCAGGATCAAAGGATACATGGTTGCTTTGATGAGTGTACATTTGGGTGTGTGTATGGGTGTGTGGGTGAGACTGCTGGAAGGGAGAACTGAAGGCTTTCCTTCGGCACCATGGACAGAGGCCATAAAGACTATTCACTGTATGTCCCAAGGACAATGATCCAACTCCAAGTCTTACCTAATGATGTTACCTTTATGAGAAAGGCAAAAGGAGCCAGATGATAACCATCTTTCTCCATTTCTGACTCCCTCAACCAGGCAGAGTTACAGACATGCTGCCAAATACCATTCCATATTACATACATCTCTCCTATTTTAGTTTTTAGTCTTCATGATGTTTTTCCTCTCTCCTCACTCTGTTCTCTTGCTTAAAGACAAGATGATATACAAGTCATCTGTATGTTTCAAGCAACAGATACAATCTTAGCACATAATATATGCTCAGGATACATTTGTTGAATGAACAGACAAATGACTGAGTATGCATGTAAATGACTGAATGTGTGTAAAAACAGAGTAATTTTTGAAAAGAAGAATGAAGTGCCTTCCTAAAAGTGACACCAATTATTTGAAGTATGAGAAACAATTAAATTTGGGATGCTTATACTGGGGACCATTTACCATTTGAATATCAGAATAATCTTAGATATGAATTAGGGTTAGGGTTAGGGTTATACACAGGTATAAAAACTGACTCCTATGATAAGTAGCCAAGAGGGAGTCTGACTTTGATGCTGCAGCTCTCTAAATCATAAAATCTTCTGTAAAATAAATTATTATACAAGATTCAAGTATTTCTACTAATTTGTTGCTTCTGGAAATAGCTTTCACTGCCCTCTCAAGCATTTTTATGGTTGGATGCTACATTTGCATTTTGCCAATGGAGTTTATAATTAATTATACATGTCTACATCTCCAACCTTTTCAGTTAGTTTCTTCTCTTCCATGGTTTTGCCTCCTCTCTCAAATGATGATTTCCTTACTGAAATTTTGCTCTCTCTGCTATAAAATTTGAATTAAAAAAATAGTAAAAATTCTTTACAAAGCATGTTCACCTCTTTAAAGAAAACATGTCATGAAAACATAACAAATGCATAAAATAAATGAACACGATGCAGTTGCACATAAGATATATTAGTATCATTTATTTTAGATTTTAACCATCTAAGTGATAAAGGTCACTGAAGGGTGGATGTGAAGACAATTAAGGTCATTGGGATTTCCTGGGATTATTAGCTTTCCTTAAAATGGCACCATACCTAATACTGAGCTAGGACTGCAGAGTGGCAAGAGCTATTTTTAATTATTAAAAGTAATTTCACATGTGGTTTAACAGTCATAATTGGAATTTTGAGTTATGCTTTCCTTGGTAACAACCCATTTCCTTTGTTTGGATAAACCACAGGCACAGAGAGATGAAATATGATGCCCTTTAATATGTGGTACTTCAAGAAATTATGTTTCACTGGCAGGCATTTGGCATTTCTGCAGCTGAAATGCAATTTTAGTAAAATACAATAGAGACGAGGCCCCACCATTAATACACCTCCCTCACCAGCTTCTGGGGCTTCAGTAAACAAAGGCGATTGACAAAATGGGTTTGCCTGCTCTTCACAGAAATACTAAGAGCTCGGGAGGGATTGGCAATATACGGCTGTCATCCTGAGTGACTCAGTGGGTTGTAGGGAAGATGGTGCTCCCGACTAACAGCAGAAGCTCGTGTGTGGTAGCTATTAGCTACCGGGGAAAAGGAGGGGGCATACCAGCTTGAAGCACAATATCCCCCCTGAAAATCCACTAGCACTGCCGCTTGACACAACTCAGGCTAAATTCACTAAAATCCACTAATTCACTAAATCAGTAATTTAGTGATTTTCACTAAATCACTAATTCACTGAATCAGTAATTCACTAAAATCACACTGCTAACAGATGGTTAAGCTGAAATTTAAGGTCAAAATTAGTTTGATCCCAAAATCTAGATTCTTTTCTTTCTCTTTGCACTTGAGCATTTCATTTGCCTTCATTTAAACTACTTAATTAAAATAAGAAGGACAACAGACTAAACAGGTTTGAAGACAGGGTACACTTGGCCGCTGAAAAGAAGATAGCTTAATTGGGAAGAGGTGGAGTGCGTGGGAAAACGAGAGAGAGGCTTTTGGCTGAAGAAGACATCTGTATGCTGAGGGCAGCAATCCATGTGGTTAAATAGAGAATGCAGAATCAGTTACTTCAGCAGGTCAGATAAGAGGAGGCCAATACCATATAGGTGACAAGACTGACTGCATTTTGAGGTCTAAAACCTAAACTCTTAACTAGTAGACTATATCATCTTAACATGGAATTATCATATATGATCTTACATTACACTGCATTTGAATATATATTTGTGAAAATCGTTCAGTCGTGTCTGACTCTGTGACCTCATGGAGCCTGCCAGGCTCCTCTGTCCGTGGAATTTCCAAAGCCAGAAACCTGGAGTCGGAACCCATTCCCTTGTGTGGCCCAAAGGATGAAAATATTTAGTATCTGGTCCTTTGCAGAAGAATGCCAACTTCTGATATATGTTATGCTGTGCTGTGCTGTGCTTAGTTGCTCAGTTGTGTCTGACTCTGTGTGATACCATGAACTATGCCAGGCTCCACTGTCCATGGGATTCTCCAGGCAAGAATACTGGAGTCAGTCGCCATGCCCTTTTCCAGGGGATCTTCCCAACCCAGGGATCAAACCCAGGTTTCCTGCACTGCAAGCAGATTCTTTACCATCTGAGCCACCAGGGAAGCCCTTTCTCTCTCTCTCTCTCTCTCTCTCTCTCTCACATACACATACATATATATAATACACATATTTATATATGTATGTACTAATATGACATGATCAATCACAAGACACAATATAGTATAATTCAATATATGGTATGCTAAAGCTGACTTGGAGAAGGCAATGGCACCCCACTCCAGTACTCTTGCCTGGAAAATCCCATGGACGGAGGAGCCTGGTGGGCTGCTGTCTTAGGGGTCGCACAGAGTCGGACACGACTGAAGCGACTTAGCAGCATCAAAGCTGACTGCTATTGTTTATGATTACCAATCTCTGCCCAGCTTCACATTCAGTGATGTCATGTTAGTAACATATTATCGGTCATTGTGGTTGTTGTTGCTCAGTCACTAAGTTGTATCCAACTCTGCAGCATGTGAGATTCCTCTGTCCTCCACTGTCTCCCAGAGTTCACACAAACTCATGTCTATGAGTCGGTGATGCCATTCAACCATCTCACCCTCTGCTGCCCCCTTCTCCTTTTGCCTTCAGGCTTTCTGCCAGCATCTGGGTCTTTCCCAGTGATGTGACTCTTCACATCAGGTGGCCAAAGTATTGGAGCTTCAGCTTCAGCATCATCCTTCCAGTGAATATTCAGGGTAGATTCCCTTTAAGATTAACTGCTTTCATCTCCTTGTGGTCCAAGGGACTTCCAAGAGTGTTCTCCACCACAATTTGAACATGTCAATTTCTTCAATGCTTAGCCTTCTTTACGGTCCAACTCTCACATCTGAACGTGACTACTGGAAAAACCATGGCTTTGACTATATGGACTTTAGTCAGCAAAGTGCTATCTCTGCTTTTTAATATACTGTCTAGGTTTATCATAGCTTTCCTTCCAAGGAACAAGCATCTTCTAATTTCATGGCTGAAGTCACCATCCACAGTGATTTTGAAGCCCAAGAAAATAAAATCTGTCACTGCTTCCATTTTTCCCCTTCTGTTTGCCTTGAAGTGATGAAACTAGATGCCACGATATTAATTTTTTCTCATGTTGAGTTTCAGACCAGCTTCTCCACTCTCCTCTTTGACCCTTATCAGAAGGCTCTTTAGTTCCTCTTCACTTTCTGCCATTAGAGTGGTATTATCTGCATATCTGAGGTTGCTAATATTTCTCCCAGCACTCTTGATTCTAGCCTGTGATTCATCCAGTGCAGCATTTTGCATGATGAAATCTGCATATAAGTTAAGTAAGCAGGGTGACGACATACAGCCTTTTCACACTCCTTTCTCAATTTGAAACCAGTCCATTGTTCCATGTCCTGTTATAACTGTAGCTTCTTGACCTGTATACAAATTTCTTAGGAGAAAGGTAAGGTTGTCTGGTACTCCCCTCTCTTTAAAAAATTTCCACAGTTTGTTATGATCCACACAGTCAAATGCTTTATAATAGTCAGTGAAGAAGAAATAGATGTTTTTCTGGAACTCCCTTGCTTTTTCCATGATCTAACGCATGTTGGCAATTTGACCTCTGGTTTCTCTGCCTTTTTTAAACCCAACTTGTACATCTGGAGTTTTTCTGTTCATGTACTACTAAAACCTAGCTTGAAGGATTTTGAGCATAACCTAGGTAATATTCATCATAGTAAGAGTATGTATTTGCAGCATGACAGTTGCAAATGATACAAATCTGAGCCGTTTTTCCTGATGAGCTGGTTCAACATTTAACAACACTATTCCCATGTGGTGTTAGGGGTAGAGAACCTGCGTGCTAATGCAGGAGACATAAGCGATGCAGGTGCTCTCCCTGGGTCATGAAGATCCCCTGGAGGAGGGCACAGCAACCCACTCCAGTATTCTTGCCTGGAGAATCTCATGGATAGAGGAGCCTGGCAGGGCTGTGGACCTCAGGGTCACAGAGTTGGACACGACTGAAGTGACTTAGCATGCAAGTATGCACTGATTATATTATATGATTTTATAGCTAATGGAATAAGCACCCATGTCTGATAATTAAGTGTGAGTTCTCAAGTGAAAGGATTTATTTTAATGACATCTTGTTTAGAGCTTGTCTATATATAGCACAGTGCCTAGCACAGAGTGGGTGCTCAATAAATTATTTTTGCATGAAGGAGCAGGTACTTTAAGCATCTTTCACAGCTTTTACAACATTTACTTCCATTAGCCTAACAGTATCGGTGTTTGTAATATCACTACAGTGGGTTGCCAAGGGATAAAATGTATAAAGTCTGAAGTGCAATTCTTTGCTTCTCAACTGAATTGCTTCACAGGGCAGAAACACACTGCATATCAAGTACCTAACACTTATTTCTACCTAGGAGGCTTGGAAGGATGCTGCTGCTCAGGGGACAAAAGTGAAGTCTTCAGCAGTTCCAGAGTGATTAAACATATACACCTACAACACAAATACTTGAGTTATTTATGTATGCTTGCCTTTATACTTTTTTCTTTTGCTTCCTTTTGGTCCCTTTCGCTTGCTGTGCCTTGCGTTTGATGTGATCCACACATTAAAAGCCTAGGTTCTTGTTATCAAAGAGAATTCTTTCCAAAATTATAGAAACACAACCTCAAAGAGTTCTCACAAATGTGGTTGAGTCTAGGAATTTAATTTTTTATCAGAAAATACGCCAGAAACCATTTTTATCCCAGATTAAGATAGGCTTTGGCATCTGAAAGGCTAATAATGCATCCTAGCTCTGTCCTGACCAACTATGTGATCGTGGGCCTCAGTTTTCTCTTCTGTAAAACAGATATAAAATGCCCGGCACAAAAGGATAAATCCAGATAATGTTTTGAAGTACTTTTCACAATGCCTAGTCTCTAATGAGCATTTAGTAAGTGGTCGATTTTTCAGCATCTAGCACAATGAGCGTAAATTAATATAATTTGAATGAATGGTTAAATGAGAAACCAAACAGCTCCTGAAGATTTAAATATTCATTCCTTTATTTCCAGAACTGTCCATTAGAACTTTCTGAGAATGCTATATATCTGCACTGGTGAATAAAGTAGTCCACATATGGGAATTAAATTTATGAAAGAGCACTTTCAAGTTAACTAGTCTAGTATAACTGAGCACCTATATATTTAATTTTATATAAATTTAATTAATTTAAATTCAAATGCCTACAAGTGTGTATGACTACCCTATTAAACTGAAGTTAAAGGATCAACAATAGAAAACTAGATTATATTTTGGACTCAGAACAAAATTTTCAGAAAGTGTTATTCATTGTTTGAACAACAACATAAATAATTTTTTGATTTTTTTTCATCCATAGCCCTCCTTTGTCTCTTCTTTATTCTGTTCTCACCCATAAAACTGGAATTGCTTGTGGGATTTTCTACTTTCAAGAGATAGCTTTGTGTATAGTGATTATATCTACCCTTCAAAGACCCTACCTGCCTGCCTGGATATATTTAAACTCCAGGTGTTTCTGACAGGCACTGGGGTTACTAATCAGGGCAAGATAAGAGGGGAAAAAAGTTAGAAGGTCCTGAGTGGCCTGGCTTATAGTCGTCAAGCCTTTCTTACCATTCAGACGTAGATGCAATCAAAGGTGGTGGCAATTTTGCTGTGTTTGCTGCTGATAAAAGTGACCTAACAGCCCTACCAGGTTCATTTGTTCTTAAGTATTCTATTAGGGAGGAATACATAAATTTATTTTAGATAGTTCCCAGAGTACTGAGGAGAAAAGATGCTACATGCATTTTAATAAAGTTGTGATAAAGAGGTGCTCTGAGTATATTGATATTTGCAAACACTTAAACCACTAAATCATAAAGCATAATGACCCTCAGAAGTCATCTAACTCTAATTATTTATTTTATGGTTGACAAGGCTGAAAGTGACCGGCTCAGGGACAGAAAGATAGCAGCCGAGATAAGTTTTAAACTCAGGTTTGCCGATTTCTCAGTGCTCTATTATACTCTTTAGGTGTTGCAAATAGAAAAGAAAAAAACAAACAAACCAGATCTATTTTGCAAGACTGTTGGAATGCTAAAGCACTTGTAGGCTAGGAAAAGAGTTGTATGTAAATATATTGTAATGTGATACCTTGGGCAAGAGTGTCATTTCTGCATTTTCCCTACTTTAGCACCCCCTCCTTACCCTTAGGCACACATTGACTACAATTCTCTCAGAGGACACAATACCCTCTTGGAGTAAATTAGGCAGGTTGGAAAATTGCATTAACTCTTTCCAGTCCCCAGGGAGCACATTTGGTAAATCCCTGCTTCAGTGCACTAATTTTCCTCCTGGTGTGTGGCTAATGCACTGGGGGAAAGGGAGCTTATCGGGGGTGCCGTGAGGTCAGGGACCACATTATTGCGACTTTATTGCCAATGAGATGAGTTGAAGCCTCCCACATGTAAATCAAAGAGTTAACAATGGGGCCGGGTGGCTGCTCTGGCTTTGTCACTTCAGGGTCACAACTGGACAGGCTGTGATCTGTCTCCTTTCAGACACTTGGGTTGAACAGCCACTGCGTTTTCCAAACCATCAGATGTGCGTCTGCAAAGCCCATAGCAGGGTATTACACAGCCTGAGATCACTCAATCTTCAGGACTCATTCTACTCCTACCATCTAATCTACAGGATTGAGAAGGCAAGGCGAGATCGGAAATCTATGCAGTCATTGTTTGGCCCAGTTTTTCCAATTTCCTACCTTGAATCAGACACACCGTGCACTCTGAGCCCAGCGTTCGCTTCTAGATGAGAAACTCAAATAACTTCATTTCCCTCCTTACAGCAGAAGAATTGTGTCTAGATTATAAGCGAATATCCCACTTTCTCCCACCCACTCTACATTTTTATACACACTCATACTTGCCTCTTTCTCAAGAAAAACAAACACAACAGAAATTACAATTCTACTAGAAAAAAAAAAATGAGACTAGCAAACACTCATCTCAATTCCTAGGGTACAGTTTTTAGAAAAGAAAATAAGAATTTACAATTCTTTGAGCAGAATTATGTGCGTGGAAAACCAAACTTATGAAAGTGACTCAATCAGGATTAACCTTCTGGAATCGTCTCCATTTTTCCAGTGGCTGCAGGCTAACATCAAGGGATTCTATAGGGCCGAGGCTTCTGAGCATTCAAGTTCATTAGGCATGCATCTCGTTTTGGCAGGAAGCCACCCTCTTTAAGCAAAACCCAGTCACAGATAAACGGAGGGCAATCATCTCCCAAGTAATAAATGCAGGGCTGCGGAGAGCAGGCTGCCAATCTTGTGGGCTGAGGAATAAAAGGGGTGGAGGGAGCGACTGCGCTTTGTGTCCTTATGATCCCAGAGTGCACAATACAGCTGAAGCCGGAAGAAGCCCCAAGACCAGCTCTCAGAGGCGAGATCAAAACCACCCATTCAAAGAGTAGTAATGTGACATGTCTGACCTGAGAGGTGCGTTTGTTTCTGGGAACTTAGACATCTCACAGACCCTTTCTATTAAATCTCTGTGGTGTCCTTGGCAAAAGAACTGAGACCAAAGGCACAGTACAAATTGGGACACTGAGGCACAGGGAGGTCTGGCTATTAGAGTGAGGGTGACCTCAGTGAGGCCGATGTGCAGATAGAAGTAGAGGGTTGAGGGACCCATCACACACCTTTAGACAAGGCCTCTGGGAGCTCGAATGATGCAGTTGGCACATTCCAGTATAACAAACTGAAATATTCACCGGTGTCAGGAAGTAGCATACAGGGGCAAAGCAGGAGGGTGTACAATCACAGGGGACAATGAAGGCTTATCAAGAGCACCTAGAAAACCAGTTGTTTTGGGGGGATCTCTCAATTTATATATACTGGCAATCCAATAGCTTCAAATACAGTAGAAGCCAAGCAAAGCATGTTGATAAGTCCAATCTAGCCCTAGACCAACCTTCTATGCCTTTGGCTTAGGAAATTAAACATATCGGCTCAAAGGTCAAACCACTTCTGGCTGAATGGCCAGCCTCAGCTTTCTTCTGTCAGTGTTAAGCATGAAGGCATTGAAGCTCCATCCCTGGTGTTGTTAGTGGTAAAGAACTCACCTGCCAATGCAGGAGACATAAGAGACAGGGGTCTGATCCCTGGGTCAGGAAGACCCTCTGAAGGAGGGCATGACAACACGCTCAATTATTCTCGCCTGGAGAATCCCATGGACAGAGGAGTCTGGTGGGCTACAGTCCATGGGGTCGCAAAGAGGTGGACACGACTGAAGTGACTTAGAACACGCATGCACTGAACACACAACTTGTAAACTTGCTTAAAATGCTGAGATAGCAGCGTGATCCTGGCCACTGAAGCCAGGATTCTAAATAGAGACGGCTTGGTGAGGATGTCCTTCTTTTTAAGAAAAACAAAAGACCAGCTATCTCCTTAGAAAATCAGTAACAAAGATCTGCTCATATGTTTCTAAGTACAAGACACATTTTCTAATATTTTGAGCCTCTGTCTTGCCAACCAACTCTGTCCACAAACTCAACTTCTACCTCTACCCCATGACCCATGCTTTCTCCCTGCATTCACTCCCTGCATATCCTTCTGTCAAACTGCTGTCTGGGTATTCACATTTTTGATTATATCCTAGAGAGGCTAATCTTTGGGATTTTTATAACCCTTGGGGGTGAAAGAAGGGTAAGCTGACTGATGAAATCCCTTCTGCATTAATAGGCGATAAAGTAAAATCTGATCCCCAAGGGCCATCATACAGAAACCCTCTGGTCCTACTTTTATGTGGGTCATATATCTTAATAGGTTTTCAAGCAATTTAGAAGACAAGACAAAGCAGCTGGTAAGGGCCAATTTACAAGGCCTTAGTTCCCAGCAACACACATGCTGCCCTGTAACAAAAGCCCACTTGGCAAAAATGAGCCTTTTCCAAATAGAAGACACACACATACACACATATCTCAGAAATTCCACTTTATCCAAGCATTCACTTCCTTTATTTCATAGAAAAACATCCTTTTCTTATTTATTTGATGGCCTGCAACATCTGTTCAGTATTTGTTTTTCTTCTTAGCTATTTCAAAATGGCCAGTCTGAGCCCTGTACATACTAGTTGCTCTCGGTTTGTTGTAAAGGGGAGAAATAAAACTGGATCCTCTGAGGAAACTAGCAAGCCATGGACCACCTTCATTATATCAGTGGTTCCATGGCAACATTTTCACCAGTCTGGAGGTAAGAAAGTGATAAGTGATTCTACATATGATAATAATTTAGCACTGCAATTTTACATTATGCAAATCTAAAGCAAGCTGTGCTTTGAGGTGTGCCAGTGGGGTACTGTAAGGCTGCATGAATCAAGACAGGGCAATCCACAGGGGGAGAAAATGAGTTTTGCTCTTCAAGGTGCCTTCTGCTCTGGAATACATTCAGAAAAATTAATCAGTCTCTAACATCGCCATGTTACTCTCTCTCATTACAAACCAGAGTAAACAATTACTGCATTAAGCACTCTCTGAGAGGTTTCAAAAGGCCACTGGTGCTTACCGCTGATTTTCATAAATGATCTTCGAGGAGCTCCCCTGGGGATGGGAGATCTGGGGAGGTCTAGGGAGAGGTTAGTGAGGAATGCATCTCATTACCATGATGATGAGATGCAACATGCGGCTTTGGCTATAAAATCAGTTGCCTGGATGTGGGGCTGTGGGTTTCTGGGTTTCTGGGGAAATGTCAAATCTTAATTGATGGCAGACTCCTAGGGGCACTCGTACTTCTTTTCTGCGCTGTGGTCATAAGAGGACAAGCTTTGGAAGCTGAATCCTGGTTCCAACAACTACAAACTCTCTGACAAGTTAGTAGAAATTGGACAGAATCATCTATACCTCATAGAATCAATGTGGGGATCTACAGAGAATAAAACATTCTGATTTAGGCCCAACCCTGCCCTGGATGTAGGTTCAATGAAGGGGTCCTATTTTATTCATTTATTTATTTTGCCAAGGTCAAACTTCCCTACTAACTGGATCATTTGGTGAAAATAGCAACGGTGCTTCTGCCTTGTATACAGCAATATAGTATCTTGCAAACTGTCACATACAGAGTATGTAATAACTCAGCTAATATTCTGTCAGTGAATAAGCAAATGAATAGAGGGCGGTTATTTTCTTTGAAAAGGGGATTCCCTTTGTCTGCTTTACAGACTGAGGCAGAAAACTGTGATCAGGATGGTTCAACTCAAGAAATTCCACTATTCTCCTTGATTCTACCAAGGGAAAGATGTACAGATAAGAAACAAAGTATAAGAACGACAAAGTGTTGAGACAACCTTGAGATGAGGCAAATGAGTTTGGAGAAAGAAAATGCGCTGAATGGTTAGAGGAGGGAATTTATGGTGAAGCCACAGCTCCGTCCTTTTCTCTTTCTTCAGAACGTGATTGATAGCACCTGTCCATTCCTCTCCTGAGGCTTGGAGCTGCAATGATTAGACAACTCTAGAACTTGGAGCCACTTGTAGAAAGAAGCTATCAAATCGATGATTTTGTTTATTACTTCTGTGGCCACAGGGCACAGCTTGCTTTCAGACAAGCATGTCAGCACAGAGAGGTGAAAAAATGTGATTGGAATATTCAGTGAGTCCAGAGAACACACCTTGCCTTGTTGGTGAGCATCCTTGTCTCACCTACGCAACACAGTCTTGTTGACAGCTGGATTCACAGCCTACTGACATTATTCTGTGCATGAGAAGCAAGGTGTCAGGTGGGAGGCCCTGAAGTTGGCACATTAATGTGCTATCATACTTGTTAGGTCCCAAGTTGACCATTGCAACTGACCATCAGATAGTTTATTTTGGCCTGAGAGAGCAAGAGCTCCTTTAAATCAAGCACAGTATGTAACTAAGGCTGCCTAGAGCAGCTCATGGACAAATAACGCCCTTCCACTTCCCCATGGACCATAATGGAGATCAATGAAATGCTCAAGTCAGATATTGCTTTCAGAGCAGAGAAGGAGTCATCAGTAGGTTTATTTTTCCTGACCAAACTTTGTGATAACCTCTGTGTTTATTCAGTTGGGTGGTTTGTGAATCAACAGTATTTACTAAGTATCTGCAATGTGTACCCTACTGGGTCTCATGAGAAAAAGAAGCCCACTATCAACAAATAAAATCCAATGCTTTAGCTTGTCATTCAAAGAAATTAATTATCTCTCCACTATTTAGCATTTCGGTTTCCATTCCACACTTTACTACATTCAGAATCCAACCTTCCAGTTGTTGAAACTACAACTGAAATCAGGTGGCCTGTTTTCAGGTTTGGGCTGTCTGGGAAATATCTTTCCTCCATTTTTGCTTCACTAATGAAAAAATGATAAACAAAAATTATGTTCATGTATTGCTTCTTCAAAACATGTTCCCGGCTTTCTTCACTCTCCTTGTAATTTTTGTGAACACACATGTACATGTGTGTGCATGTGTGACCTTTGTGTATGTGAACACAGGTCTCTAAAATGCATCGTGGAGGACTTGCTGGTGGTCCAGTGACTAAGAATCTACCCTGCAATGCAGACAGGGGTTCGATACCTGATCGGGGAACTAAGGTCTCACATGATACAAAGCAATTAAGCTCGTGTGCCACAACTACTGAGCCTGAGCACCACAACTAGAGAGTGTGTGAGCCGAAAGAAAGATCCCACGTGACGCGACAAAGATGCCCGTGTGCCGAAACTAAGACCTGATGCAGCCAAATGAATACATAAATAATAAAATGCATTGTGATGGGCAGAACAAAGTGCCCTCATCACTATGGAAGACATTCACATCCTAATTCCTGGAAACTGTGAATGTGCTACTTTATGTGGTAAAAGGATCTTTGTCAATGAGATTAAGTCACATATCTTGAGATGGTGAAACTATCCTGGACTATTCCATGTAATCTCTAGGATCCTTAAAAATGGAAGAAGGAGGAGGCAGGAGTGTCAGTCAGAAAAGGTGTGATGATGGAAGCAGAGGATGCAATGATGTCATTGCTGTCTTTGAAGATGGGAGGGTCTAAAGACGAGGAATGTAGGTAGCATCTGGATATTGGAAAAGAGAAGAAAATAGATTATTCCCTAGAGTTTCCAGAAAGAATGCAACCCTATTAAAAACATGACTTTAACCCACTGAGATCCATTTCAGACTTCTGACCTCCACAATGGTAATTGTGTTTTTTACCTGACCTGCCTCTTGAGAAATCTGTATGCAGGTCAGGAAGCAACAGTTAGAACTGGACATGGAACAACAGACTGGTTCCAGATAGGAAAAGGAGTACGTCAAGGCTGTATATTGTCACCCTGCTTATTTAAGTTATATGCAGAGTACATCATGAGAAATGCTGGGCTGGAAGTAGCACAAGCTGGAATCAAGACTGCCGGGAGAAATATCAATAACCTCAGATATGCAGATGACACCACCCTTATGGCAGAAAGTGAAGAGGAACTAAAAAGCCTCTTGATGAAAGTGAAAGTGGAGAGTGAAAAAGTTGGCTTAAAGCTCAACATTCAGAAAATGAACATCATGGCATCTGGTTCCATCACTTCATGGGAAATAGATGGGGAAACAGTGGAAACAGTGTCAGACTTTATTTGAGGGGGCTCCAAAATCACTGCAGATGGTGACTGCAGCCATGAAATTAAAAGACGCTTACTCCTTGGAAGGAAAGTTATGACCAACCTAGACAGCATATTCAAAAGCAGAGACATTACTTTGCCAACAAATGTCTGTCTAGTCAAGGCTATGGTTTTTCCTGTGGTCATGTATGGGTGTGAGAGTTGGACTGTGAAGAAAGCTGAGTGCTGAAAAATTGATGCTTTTGAACTGTGGTGTTGGAGAAGACTCTTGAGAGTCCCTTGGACTGCAAGGAGATCCAACCAGTCCATTCTAAAGGAGATCAACCCTGGGATTACTTTGCAAGGACTGAGGCTAAAGCTGAAACTCCAGTACTTTGGCCACCTCATGCGAAGAGTTGATTCATTGGAAAAGACTCTGATGCTGGGAGGGATTGGGGGCAGGAGGAGAAGGGGATGCCAGAGGATGAGATGGCTGGATGGCATCACTGACTCAATGGACATGAGTCTGAGTGAACTCCGGGAGTTGGTGATGGACAGGGAGGCCTGGCGTGCTGTGATTCATGGGGTCACAAAGAGTCAGACACGACTGAGCAACTGAACTGAACTGAAGTGTATGGTAATTTGTTACATCAGCAATAATAGACTAATACACACTCATAACATTTTATTGGTTTTATTTGTGCCCAGGTCTTTCTCCTTCCACAGGACCATGTTTTTTGAAATAGTTTAAAATAGCTACCCTATGTTAAAAGTATTAATTTCAGGTCCTGAGCTAATCACATGTATTACCTCATCTGATATTCAAATAACTGTACAACATCAGATTATAAAGCAATAGGCATGATGTACAGTACCTGGTATTGACTTCAGGTTTCCTGGGTTCTCAGCTTCATTATATACTAGCTCTAGGACCTTGATAAAGTTATTTTTTCTCTGATTAAGTTTCCTCATCCAAAAAATGGGGATTAAAATGATTCCTACTTTTTAGGGCTGCTGCTGCTAAGTCGCTTCAGTCGTGTCCAACTCTGTGCGACCCCATAGATGGCAGTCCACCAGGCTCCCCCGTCCCTGGGATTCTCCAGGCAAGAACACTGGAGTGGGTTGCCATTTCCTTCTCCAATGCACGAAAGTGAAAAGTGAAAGTGAAGTCGCTCAGTCGTGTCCGACTCCTAGTGACCCCATGGACCGCAGCCTACCAGGCTCCTCCATCCATGGGATTTTCCAGGCAAGAGTACTGGAGGGGGTTGCCATTGCCTTCTCTGCTTTTTAGGGCAGCGGTAAGAATTACTTACCACTTCATCATTATAAGATGAATTCATATAAAGAGTTCAAAACTTATATCTGGCATATAATAAGCGTTATGCAAATGCTTAACTACAAAGATTATCATCCTCATCTTAAAGATAATGAAACTAAGCCCAGAGAACATAATGCAATTGACCTATAGAACAGAGATGTAATTAAATAAAGCCTAATTACTCGACTTCAACACATAAGATGAACACATGTTTCTTGACTGAATATACCCACAATTCATACAGTTCTCTATACATGGGAGAAACCACACTTTCAACAACACAAAAGAAACATTGAGAGTTTTTCTAAATGTTATAGGACATGTAGAATAGGAGTTATGTTTTGATCCAAATGAGAAGACAATCACTGGTATAATTTAGTGGGCAGGTAGCAAGCGACCATATCACATCAGAATATAGTGTATGACAGTGCCAGGAAGGCTTTATGCTAAGAAGAAGACAATTGGCTTGGTTAGATTAGTACTTATTGAAATAATTATTCACCCTGGGTGCTGCAAGAGTCCAATATCAGAACAATAGGTAAGAGCATTTTTGCAGACTTGATAGAAAGGCATGCATTTCTTTGCTAAGCACCTCTCTATGACATAGGTTCTTAAACCTGAGAGCGTCAGGTTGCTGGGGGCCACCTCCAAGCACTTCACATTCAGTAGGGCTGGGGTCAGGCTACAAAATCTGTATTTCTAACAATTAGCAGGCAATGCTAATGCTTCTGGTTAGGAGACTACACTTAGAGACAGACTGATCTATAGCAATTATTTCCCCACCGCCTTAGTCCAAGATTACTTCCAAAAGACTCACAAAGGGAATTTAATTGTCTCAATCTAACATTTCAGGGAATTGAAAGGGAAGTCCTGTGTGAGTATTTGTAACAGCATGAAGCCCATTAAAAGTACAAGACTCTAAGAAAGCAAATCGGCTTTATTCGAGAAAGCTTTTAAAGGACTTGCAACACCGAGGAAATGATTCTAAGGCAACGGCTATGTCCAATACTCAGTTCTCAATACAGAACCATTTCATTCTATGTTGAGAGTGTCTCCTGCTTTAATTGAATATCTTCGGCCCCATTCCCAATACCATCCCCATCAGTTTGTCCACACAGCAGGATGGGATTATATATGTGTACTTTGGCCAAGAAACATTCTCAAGTGACACAACATCGAGCCTAGGCATAGAAGGCTAATCAACCAAAGAAGCTCATTCTTAATAGAGACGCAAAATCATACTTCTTTTCTCTCAGATTGGTCAGGATCTCTCTTAGCAATATTACCATCCAATATAAGAGGAAGAGGAAGGAAAGAGAGCTGAATATTTTGCCATTTTTTTCTTTTATTTCCTTTTAATATTTCTCATCTAGCTAAGAAAGAACTTTGGGCTCACACTTGTAAGTAGGGTTTAAATCAAGGGTTTAAATTAAGGATGAAATATTAAAGCACTGCTACTTAAGAAGAAAAAGAAAGAAAAGTTATCTCTAATCTAAATTGAGGGCAGCCACTGGGCAAGATGAGTGGAAAAGAATGAGCGTATGGTCATGCAAAAATTATCTCAGTCATCTTTAAGATTAATCACTCATCAAAATGCAAAAGAAATATCACATTTGAGAAGGTTGGACATGAAGAACTATAAGAACAACCACAGGAATAAAAAATGACCTTCAAAATCTTAGTTATGTATAACTATATTGCTCAAAGTTTGGTAACAAAGTATCATTATTTTAAAAGGTAATAACAAAAATGTAAGCACTGCTTCACCGGGGAAATTGCATATATTTGATTTACTGGAAAAACTTCCCTGTACAATTGCTTCCACCAGCAAATTCTCAAGAGGAGGGCGTGAAAGCCGTTGTAATGCACTGCCAACACTGAGAACACCATCAACAAGAATGAACTCATATATTCTGCTTAATTTTCAGCCTCTTAGCTCAAAGATGAGTTGTTGCCCACCTGTAGAGAGAAACTAATGAGCAAAGGCAGATTTTCTCTCTCGCTTTTCATGGGTGGAGATTTATTTCCCACTCAGTAATATTAAAATTATGAAGCTTAAAGGAAAAACCAGACTGAGGACCATGATGCTCTTGTTTACCAGGATATATGAATGCCAGATCTCCCAGTTTGTTTACTCCTTTCTATACTCTTCAGAGCATCTTGTACAGAAGGGCCTTGCCATGGCTAGTTTTATGACTTAAGACAAGTTATTTTATCTTATTAGTTAAAAATCTTTAACACGCTCCAGTGCTTTACAGTATTAACTTAATCTTTCCTTTTTAATAATGCATTGATGTAGGTAGGTTTATTATTCCTAATTTGTAGGTGGGAAAACTGAAGCACGAAGAGACTAATGAACTTGCCTGTGGTTACAACACTGGCAAGTAGAGATTCCAGAATCCTTTACCTGTAAAAACTCCCATAGAAGCTACAGACATTTTTGTGTCTTAATGTACACAATTGGGTAACCTACCTTATGCAAAGACTCAATATTTTCATTTTGTAAAGCCCTGGACAAGAACGTTGCCTCTGGTCATTGATGAAAGTGTGTTAGCTAAAAGTAGTGGTAGTAAATAAGCACTTAATAAATGCTTTTTGAATGAGAAAATTGACTTCGTGATAATGAATGAAATCATTACAACCATAATGAAAATTAATTAAATCCCATCTAGTAGACCATCACTTTTAGCAAAGAGAATTTCCTTTACTCAGTAGTCATCTGAGTAATGACCTCTAATAAATTTCCTACATGGGTGGTGTTGAGGACTATGTATGTGTAAAGCATTGTCATTAGAAAATGCTTTAACATATTTTTTTTAACTCATTATGGAATCCAGACTGTTGAGAGCGAAGGTTGAAAACAATATCTGAGACTGTTAAATGGACTTTGGAATGAGCTTTGAGCAGGATAGAAGGTTGCAGGTTGAAGCAAAAGCAATTAGTTACCCATCATGAGGTTATTGATCTTCCTGTCTTTTTTGTTATCAGGACCTCAAAGGCTAGATAAAAGCTGTGACTTCAATACATCACAATTTGGAGTAAATATGAATAACCTTTAGTACATAGGGGCTGTATTTTTCTGTGAGATACAGACAGTAACTAGCTTTGACCCCCACAAAGGGGAAGTAATTGTCAAATTCAGATGACACCTTTCAAAGATGGGTGATTCAAAAAATAAATTAGGAGAATGAAATGCCACTTGGAATAATTGAACTGAATTTAAAAGAACAATAAATATTCCACTTCTGCCACTCAATTTTAAAAGGCCTTTTAACCTCCATTTTCTAGTGAGGTTTGAAAACAGAAAGATCTTTTAATCAAAGGGCTCATATCAGAGTTCCAAATTCTATACCTTGCACGTTTGGAGATAAGTAGTTTGAACACAGTCAGATGCTTACTAGAATTCTTAATGAGGAAAATAAAATGACTCTAAAAACAACAAAAAAGGTCATAAGTCTGGTTTTGCATTATCTTGTAAAGACTCCTTTCCTAAGTAAAACACATTTTTGAGGAGTTGTATGAATTAAGAATATCTATGAGATTTGCCAGGAAGTAATTTTATAATCATGGCTATCATAAGCTGGCCAATTATAGCTCATGCTTATTTTTTGGTAAATAAAACTTGATTTGAACAGAGCCATAATTATTCACTTACAAATTGCCTCTGGTTGGAGAACTGTGGCCCAGGAGGATGAAAATATTTAGTATCTGGTCCTTTGCAGAAGTATGCCAACTGCTGATATATGCTATGCTATGCTGTGTTGTGCTTAGTTGCGCAGTTGTGTCTGACTCTGTGTGTCATCGTGGACTGTACCGGGTTCCACTGTCCATGGGATTCTCCAGGCAAGAATACTGGAGTCGATTGCCATGCCCTTCTCAGGGCATCTTCCCAATCCAGGGATTGAACTCAGTTCTCCCACACTGCAGGTGGATTCTTTACCATCTAAACCACCAGAGAAGTCTGATATATATTATTGGGAATAATAAAAAAATCAGTTAGGGAGCTATTTGATAGCCATTGGCATATCTTGTAGAGTTACATTCCCTTTAAACAGAGTCACCATTAGTTTCATTGAGAAAAACCTTTTTTTCTAATGAGAACTAATCAATACATTAAAAAAAAATTAGCTTTTGAGTAATGGCACTACCATTCACTAAAATGCTTCAGACAAAACATGAGGATTTATCCTTAATGTCTCTTCTTAAATCCTTACATGGCTCGCCTTCAACATGTCTCCCTAAGCCAGTTGCTGCTTCTAACTTCACTGTTGCAGTCCTAGCACAAGATCTCATCATGTCTCACCTGGCCTTCAGGAATAGTAACTTAAAACATTTACTTTTTGACCCTGCTCCAAATCATTAGTATCTAATAGCTAATGGAATCTTTAAAACTCAAGTCCGATTATGGTATCTTCTGTTTAAAAGCCCGCCCTGTCTTGCCATTTCACTCAGAGTAAAAGCCAAACTCTGACCACATCATCTGGACCTACACGGTCCGGCTCCTTTCTGCCTGTGCATCACTGCCTGCTTGCTTACTGGGATCCAGCCCTATCTACCTTACTTTCCCTCAAACAGGTCAACCTGGCCTTGCCTCAGGGACTTTGCTTTTGTACCCTCTGCCCAAAATAATGTGCTCCTGGGGCCCTGCATGGTCTGCTTCTCATCACTCAGGTCTCATTACAAGCATAGTCTCAACAAAAAGATTTTCTTGAATCCTCTATTTTAAATGCCCTGCTTTATTTAACCTCACAGTCTCTTGCATGAACATTCCCTGGTTGGTTTCCTTAAGGATTTATCATTTTCAGAAAATGTCTAACTTAGTTATTTCTCATTTCTCTTGTCTTGTTACATTTCAGGTCTATGAGAGTAGAGAGTATGCCTGTTGAGTTTATTGCTATAACCATACTCCTCGAGTAGTCTCTCATACATAGTATGTGCTCAGTTTATACTTGTTGAATAAATACTGTGGGGGCTAAGATTATGATTTAATGGAATAGAAAGATACATAACATATTTACTTACTCAAAATCTAAGAATTATCTGTAAATAAAAGTCAAGAAGAAACATGTTTGATAGCATCCATAGGAAACTAGAGAATGAAAAATACGTAGGTTAGCATGGGTGGAAAAGATCTTTTTGGCAGAGGAATAAGATTCCAGCTGAAGACAGAGAGTGGGCAAACACTGAGACAAGAACCAGTTCTTGTGAAAACAAGGTAAAAAGGGAAGAACTCCTAGAGACTAACCAGATACAAAATTTGCAGAAATAACAGAAAGTTTATGACCAGAAAATAAAAATGAATGAGGTGGTTGAAAGCATAGCACACAAGACTATTTTGAATCAAATAACTTTAGTACTGTAAACTCTATACCAGAATCAAGAGATGAGGAAATTGTCTATCCAATGTCCTAATGGAGGTTTTTAGAGACGGCAGTGGCACCCTACTCCAGTACTCTTGCCTGGAAAATCCCATGGATGGAGGAGCCTGGTAGGCTGTGGTCCATGGGATTGTGAAGAGTCAGACACAAGTGAGCGACTTCACTTTCACTTTTCCCTCATGCATTGGTGGAGGTAATGGCAACCCACTCCAGTGCTCTTGCCTGGAGAATCCCAGGGACAGCGGAGCCTGGTGGGCTGCCGTCTATGGGGTCGCACAGAGTCGGACACGACTGAAGCACCTTAGCAGCAGCAGCAATGGAGGTTTTTACAGACAGTGCTCTAGTGCTTCTGCAAGTGGAAAGATGTAGAGAGTGGATAGCTTCCGTGCTTACCCTTTTCCTCTCTCTTTCCTCTTCTCAGTTACCCCATGATTGCACGAGCAATTTTCAATGGGCTCCTACTTTTGTGAGAGACAGAATGCCTGATATCTGATCTCTTTCTCTTTAATTTAGGTGTCTACCCTCTACCCTAGAATGGCTAAATGTTTCATGCTACAATAAATGTTTGTTTTTGTTTTTTTTTTTTGTCAGAACTTCTAAAGCAATTCCCTTGTTTTCCATATGAAGTAACCACTTTCTTTTCTTCTGATGTCCTATCTTCTAGTTCTTCATAGTGCACTCACCAATATTTCCTGTATGTATACAGTTCCTACTGTTCTTATGCCTGAAAACTCTTTCTCTTCTTTCCTCTGTCCTTCCTACAACCCTTTCTATGCATATCCAAACTTATTTGGAAGTTTGGAATTTGGAAGCTTATCAATTTGGAAGCTCCCATGTTACTCTCTTCCTGAAACTTTTTTCTAAGTTTTACAGCCCATTTTCCTTAAATATAGCTTATAGATGCCAAGTGCTTGTTGTGGATCAAAAACTGTGCATAAGTGTAACATCTGCAAATATATTACTGCATTTGATCCTGGGTAACCAATCAAGCATCATTATTTCCATTTTCAAGATATGAAAACTGAAGCTGAGAGGGTTTAAGAAACTTACTCAAGGTCAAATAGCTGTAACTGTCAGAGTCCCGACTTGAATGCAGGTCTGTTTGATACCAAGACCTGAGCTTATAGTGACTAAATGCTAAGGCCAAGTGAGCACTGATTACTTTCCTCCCTCAACTTAAGTTCAGTTATTCAGTCTGCATGCACCCAGCACTGCATAATATGATATCCTATCTGATTTTCCAGTCCTCTGTTCTGATTGGTCTATACCAATGCTGAATTCATCATTAAATTTCAAATATTCTCATATTTGTACTTTGTGTATCTTATTCATCTTTGTAATCTTTCCAGTGCTTATAAAAGTTCCCTGATCTGCCTATTATTTTTCTAAGGGAAAAAAATGGAATCATTAAATAGTATATATTTATTTAAATATTTAATAATTATTAATAATTAGCATTTAAATATTTAATAATTAGCATTTAAAACTTCAAGGTTGACTATAGGGTTCTTGAGAGATGTTCATTCATTCATTCACTGACTATTTATCAAGCATTCTTCACATAAGGATCTCTTAGTTTTTGACTGGAAGCATGCAAGTTACCAGGAAACAGCAAATAAAATAGATCTGGTCCTTGGCAGACAGAGCTTACAACCTATATTCACACTCTTTGTTTTTCCCTGTATAGGATGCTAAGCATCAACATACAGTGATTGATGGGGACTTCCCTGGTGGTCCAGTGGTTAAGAATCCACCTCCCAATGCAGGGGATTTGGGTTCGATCCTTGATCAGGGAACCAACATCTCAAATGACCAAGGGTACCTAAGCCAACACATTGCAACCTGGAGCGCTGCAACCAATGAGCCCTCCTGCCGCAACAAACACCCCGTATGCCACAACTAAGACCTGATGCAGCCAAAGCTCAAACTAAATACATATTTTTAAAAATCCAAACATACAGCGATTGATGGAGAGTGATATGTCCATAGGATCTTACTGAAAGTTTGGACACGATAAAAGAAAAGCAGAGCACAAAAATATAGGGAATAATTACAAATGCAATTAAAAAAAACCTTTTTTTTAAAGAACTTATTAGACTAATCAGCTAATGGAAGAAATTTGTTAGATCATGGAATACAAAATTTAATTATACATGCCTTACACATTTTTAGTTTGAAACACAAAAAAATGCAGCACGAATCTCTTGAAGACCAAGGTCTTTTCTTTATGCATGGATCATCTGATCCGTGTTTCATTTCTCTGACATAAACGATGCTAATAATGGGTTGTTTGTAATTTCCATTTTCAATGTCTATAAGGAGGAATGAGAATGTAAAAGTCTGTGATATATATTATTTTATGAATCATTTACAACTCTTTTGTTACATTAGATTTAACATTCTTTAACATTCTGTTTTGTTACATTTGTAGCAAATATACATTCCACTGTCAAATTAGTTTCCATAGAGATACCGCTCTGCATTTCCACATGGATATTTTCTCTGTTTACATTATATTTAATTAAATCATATAATTATAACAACAAGTAAGTCATTAAACAGGTTTGGGAACAAATGGTATAACAGATTCTTGGTAAACATTCAGCTCAGTTTAGCTGGTGGGAAGAAAAGGGCATGAGTCACTACAGAGTTTCTTCCTGGGTAAATTCAGTGTGCTACTGTCAGTGAGGTGTTACCTCACTGTGTTACCAAATTCAGTGAGGTGACCAACTGTCTAGGTTTTCCCAACACTGATGGTTTCCTGGGATTTGGGACTTTCAGTGCTGGAACCAAGACATTTTTAGGCAAACCACCTGGGTTGCTCACCCTAGCTATGGGTATCAGTTACAACGCTTTATAGATGAGAAGTAGATCACTGGTAAATCTGGCAAATTAATCAGGTGGAGTTTGATTAACAGAATCTATGCACTACTGCTGCTGCTGCTGCTAAGTCGCTTCAGTCGTGTCCGACTCTGTGGGACCCCACAGACGGCAGCCCACCAGGCTCCCCCGTCCCTGGGATTCTCCAGGAAAGAACACTGGAGTGGGTTGCCATTTCCTTCTCCAATGCAGGAAAGGGAAAAGTGAAAGTGAAGTTGCTCAGTCGTACCCAACTCTTTACGACTCCATGGACTGCAGCCCACCAGGCTCCTCCATCCATGGGATTTTCCAGGCAAGAGTACTGGAGTGGGGTGCCATTGCCTTCTCTGGAATCTATGCACAGACTCATATATAATCTCAGGATCCCTTATCCAGCCACGTTCTTATTTTATCTCAACATGTCTACATGACAAGTGGCAGTTTACACATACAACTGACTGGAATCATTCCAGTTTTCCCTGGGCTTTGGAGACTATACAAAAATAACCCATATTCCCACAAAGAAGAGATGATTATAATTCATGTAATTCTAAAGTTGAATGCATTTCTCCTCTTCTCCATGACCCACATCTCTATAGGATGATTGACAGTGGAATCAACAATTTCCTCATGAGAATGTACCACCCACCCCATAAGGGTGTCATCTGCCAATAGTCCCCAAGAGAAAATCACACAATCTGATATCTATTCATTTCCCAAAGTAATTTTAGATATAACACGAGATAAATGTTGGTACTTTAGGCCAGGCTGAGCTGCAGCAGACACAATCTAGTTTGCATAATATGTTCTTCATTGAAAGTTCAAAGTGTTGTGAGGTGAAGTTTTGCCCATTCTCCCCTGTAACATGTGGTTTCTGATGGAGTGCAGGAAGCAGACTGTAATGGCTCTACACCCAATATTTGTGTGGTTCTCGCTTTCAACAGCAAGGCTGTGAGGGTAACCTTTATAAGAATAGGAATATTCTTAGAGAGAAAGTGTTAGTCGCTCAGTCATGTCCAACTCTGTGTGACCCTATGGTCTGTAGCTCGCCAGCATTCTCTGTCCATGGAATTCACCAAGCAAGAATACTGGAGTGGGTAGCTATTCCCTTCTTCAGGGGATCTTCCCAACCCAGGGATCGAACCTGGGTCTCCTGCATTGCAGGCAGATTCTTTACTGCCTGAGCCACGAGGGAAGCCCATTCTTAGAAGCCCGTATCTTTCAACAACAAACTAAATATTCATTGGTTACCCCCATGATGCAACATCATATATATTTTCTAATGAACACAGGGAGATAAATATTCTATCTAGTCTGAAAACTAGAGAAAAGGAAAACATACAGAATCTCTAAGCACATGCTCCTTTGAGTTTTCAAAATAGGGAAACTTGCATTTATTATTCAGCTGATGAAAACTGCTCACAAGTTTAAGACATTCTCACCAAGGGCTGTCTTAGGACTTAGAGAAATCAGATATGAGAAAGTCCTGCCTAGGACGACTAACATTTTAATAATCATAATTCTATGAATCAAGCCTTAGTTTGAAGTTGTTAAAAATGACAAATGTAAGGTAATCCAGATAAGTCAATGTTGTATCTTTGATTTTCCCTGAAAGATACTCACCTGGAGAGAATTACATTAGACTGTGTGTTCCTAAAGCCTCCTTCCCAGGTGTTGTACTGCAAGAAAGAAGGGGGCAGTATTTTCTGGTGTGTCTTATGATGTTGTTGTTTAGTCACTAAGTTATATCAATCCTAAAGGAAATCAGTCCTGAATATTCATTGGAAGGACTGTTGCTGAAGCTGAACCTCCAATACTTTGGCCACCTGATGCGAAGAACTGACTCATTTGAAAAGACCCTGATACTGGGAAAGATTGACAGCAGGAGGAGAAGGGGATGACAGAGGATGAGATGGGGCATCACCGATGGCGATGGACGTGAGTTTGAGTAGGCTCCAGGAGTTGGTGATGGACAGGGAAGCCTAGCATGCTGCAGTCCACAGGGTCGCAGAGAGTCAGACATGACTGAGCTACTGAACTAAAGTTATGTCTGACTCTTTTGCGACCCCATGGACCATAGTCTGCCAGGCTCCTCTATCCATGAGATTTTCCAGGCAAGTATACTGGAGTGGGTGGCCATTTCCTCCTCTAGGAGATCTTCCTGACCCAGGGATCAAATCTGCATCTTGTGCATTGACTGGCAGGTTCTTTACCCTGAACTACCTGGGAAGTTGTGTCTTATGATACAAAGTGCTTTTTTAATGGCTCTGTGCATTGCAAGCTTAGTATCAGACAATATCTCCTCATGTTTAATATATTTGTTATTATTCGCAGGGCTCATATTATCAATGAAAATCATTTTAAGTCCAAGTGAGAAATAACTGCCTTGGCATATTCCTGAAAAGCTGATGGACTCTGTCACAAGATCTGGTTGGTTGGTCATCTTTGCAGACATGAGCTATGGGAAGAAAGCCGTAGGCAGTGCAATTTTACAGGGAACATATGGGCAGATATTTACAAGATCCTTGGGGAGGGACTTCTGTTACCCAGATGGTTGCCAAAATTCCTGATCCCTGCACTCTGGAAATGAGACGGGGAGAGTTAATCAGATTAGTATGAATGATGATGTGGGAACTTCCACGTGTGCCACCTCCCTGGTTCGTAGTCCTCTCATGCATGCCTTCATTATGGTCTACCCCTTTCGGAAGCTTGTAAAGTCATGGGAATGTCACCCTACAGTCACTAGTTTATTCACTCATCTGGGAGAGGATCAAGAACACACAGAGATCTTAGTGAGCAAAGTCCAGTAGAATAATGATTAAAACAATCGCTTCCTTCAAGGGCCTTGAATGATAATTTTTTTAAAAATTAAGATCCTAGTTGCTATTAAATATTATGGGTAAGTAAATATATTTTTTGTCTATAAATAAAAGTCAACAGAATCAGAACCAGTTTTGCAATTTGGTTTAAAAAATTATGAAAGGAATTTGTGAAAGAAAAAAATAATCTGAATAATTAGAATTTATTAGAAAATTTCCAATAATCATTTTCTCTGTATTATTTATCACTATGACCCCAGAATTTAGCATAATAATTGCTAAAATGTAGCAATCAATAATTTTTTAAGAAAAATTAAAATTTCTTGGACTTCAATTTGTTATTTTTGGTAGAGATCATAAAAATCAGTACTTTTTATTTTTGCACATATTTTTCCTTTGCATTAACAAAACCAGGAACTAGAAATTACTGACAGGTATGTTGAACTGAGAACCAGAAATCTTGGGTAACAGTCTGCTCTCCTACTTTGCTGTGTGATTTAAAGTAACTGATTGCAATAGAGAGATCTTGGTTTGGCATTAGACAGATTCAATAAGCCACTTTAATTCTTCCCTGCCATTGGCCATTCTGAAGCTTAATATCCTCAACTGTAAAATGGCGGTGCATAATATGAAAATGGCGAAGAACTGATGTTAGAATTAAATAATGAGAGCAGTTTTTCATTGAATTAAAAAAGCAGTAATGTGAGGTAACTTGTACAAAAACTCAATATATGCCAGACACAGTTCTAAATATATTGCAGGCATGCAATTCTCATAACAATTCTATGGCCTTGGTAATACTATTATCTCCATTTTTTGGATGGGTGGCATGAGGACCAGAGAAGTTAAGTAACTTTCCCAGAGTTACACAGCTAAGTGACAATGAGAGGATCTGAACCTGAAGTAGTTTAACTTCATAGTCTGTGCTCTTCTTCACTTCCCTGTTCACCAATAACAGATGAACACTAAAAAATTGGGTGTCCTTTAACTGTGATATTGTATCTGTGATTATTTTATCCCTAAAACAGTTTTTAAAAATACTTGTGTTCTCTGGTTATCTGGAATATGGAGAAAGTTCTGGAGAGAAATAAGGTCCTATCCAATCAGACTTGGTATTGGTATCTGAGTTGGACAGTCTCCAGCAAAAACTTCTTTCAGAGCTATCTTCTTGCCAGATCTTCAGCTCTGAAGAAATCAGGTAGAGAATGCATGTGCAGCAAGTTAGAGTCTTCTCTGCCATGGCTGATCCAAACTCTGATGGACCGGACACCAACTTCCAGTGGTTTTCAGCTCTGACCTTTCTCTCGTATCTAGGGATTCTTAGAATCATGCTGTAAGCTGAGCTCTACCCCACAGCTGAATTCAAGACTTTTCCTGAAACTGGGGCTGGATGCCAACCAAGTGGTTGCTTTAGCAATAGAGACACCTGTCTCCTAGAAAACTAAATGAGATCACCAACACATTTGCATAAACCAGCAGATGGGGAAGAGTTGCATTTGTTATCCAGTTCTGGCTGGATTTCAACCAATTATATGCATTTAAAATGTTTGGTCTTTCATTGCCAAACCTGTGAGCTATCCACTCCCCTAAAGTGTTTTTCATAAACATTTTTTATAAGATTCAAAATATTAATGGCATCTGCTTTACATTTTTTCCCACTAACTGGCTGATACATTAGATGAGACACTAATGCATCTAACCCTTTCTCATAAAACTTTGTAACAGTAATTCCACCACTGATTTCTAAATATTGAGATTGTGACTCCACCTTTACCATTGATTTTTTTAAACAAAGCATAGCTTAAGACATAATATATTTATATATTATGTTTTTATGTAATATGTTGACTTAATATCATCCACAATAATAATTTAATATCATTAATATTAAAAAATGATATTCACCAGTTTAAACCTAGGGCCAAGCTCAGTGCCTAGAACATAACAGAAATTCAGTGGAGATTTGCTGAATGACTGAGTGAATGAATTCAAGAATGAATACTTGAACGACCAGCATTTGAATGTCAGCTTTCAGAGCTTTGATAGGAGACAGTGGGAATTTCAGCAACCTTGACAGAGTCTGTTTAAGGAATAGCAATTGGTTATCCACTCCAATCAATATTTACAAAGTGCACACCACTGTGAAATCCTCCAGGGTGGGGAGGGGTAGCGTCTCTCATCTTTCCAACATACTTGTTAAGTAGGGCCACATACATGGCAGAATCTCAATAAATGCTTTTAAATGACCACAAAAGTGTAAGATTTAACCCAACTCTCCCAGGAATGCATAGTCTATATTTCAGTGGCAAAATGGCTATCTCCAACATCCTTCAGGTTGCTTCCTGCTACTCCTACAGGTCAAAATGAATATCAATCTAAGATTTACTGAAATTATCTTGACATTTTTAATAATCCAGGACTGCTGCTAGCTCAATTTCCCTTCAAAATGGAAAGATACTCAGGATATGGTTCTCCATATGACTATATTCTAAGACAGGGATTTGGAACGAAGAATCAAAAGCCCTCATCATGTGTTACTATGCAGGATATAAAGCAATTCATCTTTTGTCATTAAGTTGTGACATCTGCCTGCATGTGGCCTGAGTTTCAATGAGTTTGGCTTCCTCTAATTCCCTGGGTCATTAGTTACATAATCGTAATTATTTTCAGCTGTGCAGATTGTTTTATTTTATTTTTTTTCCATCTATTCTTCTCCTCCCCTTCTTCATCACATTTCCACACTGATGGAAACCATGAGAGTGCCATCTGGTACAACCTGTGCATGGGGCCAGTCAAATGAAAGGCAGCCACTGAAGGATGCTCACATTTCATTAGACGCATTTGTATGCTGCCTTCGCTCCCACACCATTTCCTGTCTCTCCAGATTTCACGAGCTCCCCAGAGATGACTGAATACAGCCCTCCTGCCCCAAATGCCAGTGACATCTGAAGAGTTATCTCTATTGAGGATGATGCAATTGACACCAAGTTATGGATAACTATATTTGCAGAGAATTAACATTGCCTGCATGTCTACCAACTAACTTAGGCAATTATAGAGGCCACTGCCAGAGGAGTATGAACATAACTGGAAAAGCTTCACTGTGTGTGAGTCAGACTACGCAGGCAGTGCGCAGAACCCTCAGTAGACTGTGTAGATTTTTATTTCCAAGAACAATCCTTTCATGTGCAGACAATACTCTATCTTGGAGCAATTGCCTAGAATCCTCCTCAGTAGAAATTATATTGCAGCTTGTGGGAAACAAATGTATTAGAAAGATTGTGCCTCTACCTTTTTTTAAGTCTATGCATTATCTCTAGGCAAACTGTATGATCTTCATAAATACCAGTGAAATTGGTACATTATTTCCTTTTGATATTTTTAGCTGCTTTTTTTAGTGTCACGAGGAGGAAAGGGTATTGAAAGGGAAGCCAGGAGACATGGGTTCTAGTTTAAACTTTGTGTTGTACAACCTGAGTATTTGATAACTACTTTTTGACTTAGTCTCTCTGGGTCTCAGATTCATTATGTAGATAATGTTTCTCAAAGGGTAACCCATAGATCTTTGACTCAGAATCACCTGGGAGTAATTATAAAAATTACTAAGTAAAAATGTATATTCCTGAATGACTTCTGCTTCAAGGAATATGGAATATAAATACTTTTCCATATACCTCCCACTAAGCATAAATAAAAACCATGTTTGCTAAAGCAAACATAAGAAAGGTGGAGAGAATAATGCAGATTGATTAGGGACCTCAAGACCCAAGGAGTCCAATAACAACAACAACAAAAAAGACCCTCATGGCAGTGAGTTTCTTGGGCATACCTCAGACCTGGAGTTGAAGAAGCTGGCAACCTGAGAATTCCAATGAATGAATATGAATGTAGGCCAAAAAATAAATAAATAAAAAGGCCCAACCAAAGCTAAGTTGTGCTAGCTATAGTTAGAGGCAGGAGAAGCTTAGCAAGATAGAAAAAAAAAAAAAAAACCAAAAAACTGTACAATCACCTTTGTACACCAATCAAACATCACAAAGAGAACTATGGCCTCAAGCATAACAGCAAAAGCCAAGGAAGAAGAGCCTAGGCTTTTACCCTCATGAGGCTGTGGTGAGGAGCCACAACTTTCCTGTTGGGCAGTGTCAAAGAAGGCAAACTTCAGAGCTGGGAGTGTCATCCCACAGGCAAATAATGGGGCTCCTGCCTCCACATGTCAGTGGAGACTACATGGGAAACCAGATCTTTCTCCCCAACCGCATTAATGAGCTCTACCCCTCTGATGACAACAGAACCTGAGTAGGGAGCTTGGACTTGTAATTAGCAGTAAGGAAACAACATCCTCTTCTTCCCAGACATGCCAGAGGATGTCAGTGCAAGTCAGTTAAAGCAGAAGCTTTAAATAAAATCCATTGTCTTATACTGTTAAAATGTGCAGGTTTCTATATTAAAAAAAAAAAAAAAAAGTACTTATCATGCTAAGAACCAGGAGGATCTCAAACGCTACAAAAAAAGACAAAGAAAAGAAAACCAACAGTTCTGGATACAAGATGAACTGCTAAGACTTCTCAACTATTTTAAGCTGCCATGATAAAATGCTTTGGTGAGCAATCGTAAACATGCATGAAACAAACTGAAATTAGAAAGCCTCAGCAAAGGAGTGAAAGTGTTAAAGAAGTACCCAACTGAAATTTCAGAATTGAAGAAACCAGAAAGGAGGAGATGGAGGATAGAACTAGTGAACTGAAAGATGGAAAACCAGAAATTACCCATTTTGAACAGCAGGGAAAAAAGACAACAGGAATGAACAGCCTCATAGACCTGTTGGACTATAACTAAACATTATTCAATTTAACCCCTCTTCAAAGTACCAGAGAGAGAGATAAAAATGAAGGCAAAATTGAAAAAAAAAGCATCCACAGAAATAATGGCTGAAATGTTTCAAATCTGGCATGTGACATAATCCTGCAAACTCAAAAAACTAATCAGATGCTAAACAAAATGAGCCAATAACAACCCATGACAAGATATAATATACTTAAACTTCTGAAAACTGAAGACAAAGAGAAAAATTCTTGAATGCAGCTGGGGGGAAATGGCACACTTACAGAAGAAAACAAATGAAATGACAACTTCTTATCAGAGGTTATGTATGCCAGACAACATGACAAAATATTTTTCTGGTCCTTAAAGAAAAGAAATGTCAAGCCAGATTTCTTTAACCAGCGAAAATACCCTTTAGAAAGGAAGGGGAAGTATATACATACTTAAATGAAGGGAAACCAAGAAAATCTTCATCATCAGACCCACCCTAAAAGAATGGCTAAAGGGTCTCTAAAAAGAAAGGGAAAAATTAAAGAAGAAAACACCAGGAAGGAAGAAAAAACATGGTCAGCAAAAATATGGATAAATTCATTAGACTTCTGTTCTCCTCTTGAGTTTTCTAAAGTATGTTTGATGATTGAAAGAGAAACTATGACTCTGCTGATATGATTCTAACTATATGTAGAGGAAATATTTAGACAAGTATATCCTGGGGGAGAGAAAGTTGACATAAAGAGACCTGTAAGGGGTGGGCTTTGTAACAGGAAAGCAATAGTTTTTGCTGACATTCCCCCATGCCCAACAGATTTCTCATAGTTTTTCACTGGTAAGAATTCTACCACCCTGGCAGGAAGAAACAAAGGAATCTGGGAAGTGCTTTTAGCTGAGCACATGGATTTTGTTAGGAATAAAAAAGGGAAGAAAAACTATTTTGTGGGCCACAAACAGTGTCTGATAACTAATTCTAAGAGTCAATGAAAGAATTATACACGATGTCGTTTTTAACAGGTTTAACATAAGAGGATGAGATGGTTGGATGACATTATCAAGTCGATGGACATGAGTTTGAGTAAGCTCCAGGAGCTGGCAATGGACAGAGAAGCCTGGTGTGCTGCAGTCCATTGGGCTGCACAGTCGGACATGACTGAGTAACTGAACTGAACAGAAGGCTTTGGCCAATATTAACTGCTTTAATAAATGTTTCTTTCCCTCTTTCAGGGAAACAGACAAAAATAGCACAATATAATATTTCAGATATGTAGAGTTGTTACACAGTCGTAGATCTAGTTTTTCATTGCCAAGAATAATTTCTGATCTTTTCACAAAGACAACAAGGGTTTGATGTACTTTCTGTTTTACTGGCTGAGCATGTGCAGTGAAAGTTAACAGTTCAACAGTAAACAATGTATAATGATGTAGAACCATGGGTTCACTAAATTTAGAAAGCATACAGAAAATGGCCAGTATCAATCAGTATATATATACACACACACAGAACATAGGAAAAGGTAGTGGTGATGCAGCAGCAAATAATCCCTAATCTTTCCATTAGAAGAGAAAGAACCTTCCCCCCAATAAAGTAAAACAAACCCACCCATAGCTCTCCCACTAATGGCAGAAAGTGAAGACCCTTTTGATGAAAGTGAAAGAGGAGAGTGAAAAAGCTGGCTTAAAACTCAACATTCAAACAACTAAGATCATGGCATCTGGTCCCATCACTTCATGGCAAATAGATGGGGAAACAGTGGAAACAGTGCAAGAGTTTATTTTCTTGGGCTCCAAAATTACTGTGGACTGTGACTGCAGCCATGATATTAAAAGATGTTTGCTCCTTGAAAGAAAAGCTATGAAAAACCTAGACAGCATATTAAAAAGCAGAGAGATACTTTGCCACCAAAAGTCCAAATAGTCAAAGCTATGGTTTTTTCAGTAGTCATGTATGGATGTGAAAGCTGGACCATAAGGAAGGCTGAGCACTGAAGAGCTGCTGCTTTTAAACTGTGATACTGGATTAGACTCTTGAGAGTCCCATGGACAGCAAGGAGATCCAACAGTCAATCCTAAAGGAAATCAACCCTGAATATTCATTGTAAAGACTGATGCAGAAGCTGAATTTCCAATCCTTTGGACACCTGATGCAAAGAGCTGACTCCCATGCTGGGAAAGGTTGAGGGCAAAAGAAGAAGGGAGCGACAGGGGATGATGTGGTTGGATGGCATCATCGACTCAGTGGACATGAGTTTTAGCCAACTCTGGGAGATAGTGAAGGACAAGGAAGTCTGGTGTGGTGCAGTCCATGGGGTCACAAAGAACTGTGCACAACAGCAACTGAACAACAACCACCCCTCCCCTAGATATACACTGTGGTTTCCTGTGTCCACACTCCTCTCCCAAGCCATAACTAAATATCTTATTTCAGGGAATGAAGAGAAATCACACCTGTTCTAAGCCTAATGCTGATTCTAGCATAGAACCTAGGGCATTCTGTGGGTTTCTGTGTCTTTTCCCTGTGCCTTCCACATCATCTCTTAAAGGAATTCCTTTCTACAAAAAAGTACAGCTAAGTCTACAGATGTTCTGATATACTACAGAAATGCACCCAGATATTGTCCAGATATTGCATAGTCTTATAGTATCTTTTATAAATGTGGAAATAGGTGATGCTGGTGACACTTAAGCCACCAAGGACTATGCAAGGTACTGTGGCTTTACTAATACCTGGGTGAACATTTTACTTTTAAATTATTTCTTCATATCTTTGCTTTTTTCATGTTCCCATAAAGCTTAAAATCCAAGGATTTCAGTTTAATAAGAACTGTATTAGCTGCATCTACTTACCTCACATATTCTCAGCAGCAAAGGAGCATAGTGAATGCTGAAAGCAAAAGCACATATGTATTTTTGGTAGGGAAGCTATTGATTAAAGGCCATTCATCTCATTACATACACAGAAACCAAGAGAAAGAGAAAGAGAAAAATTTGAAAAACAGGTTTGGTATATGCATATCCAGCAGATCAAAGAGAAGAGTGAATTATTTAGCATGGCACAAGTGGAAATTCAGGTAAATTTTGGCTAGAAATGAAGAAGATGCTTCCTGTCAGTAAAATAATTGGATTGTAAAATCACATCCCAGGAGAGATAGAAGGCATTTTATCTTGGATCGCTTGCAAAGGTGCAAACACACAGTGAAAATATTCTGAAAAGTCCCCATTATGGAAACAATTTCTCTTGTGGAGAACTGTTTTAATGTGGCCTACTGATTCTGTCATTTCTTTCTTTTTGAAATAAATTGGTGAAATCAGAAAAAGAAAAACAGTCTTAGTAAAGATATTAAGAAATAAATATGTGCTATGTCATTGTAGTGAATATGCCCATATTCAAAAATTTTAAATCATTAACAATGATCCATGGAACGAGAAAGTTCTAGGGGCTAAAAAGAACAAAAGTCATTTGGTCCCTCATTGGACAGAAAACAGCTATCACTTACTTAGTACCTACCTCATACCAGACACTATATAGCTTCTTTCTTAATCAGACCCAGGTTTCCCTAGTGGCTCAGATAGTAAAGAACCTGCCTGTGATGCAGGAGACCCGGGTTCAATCCCTGGGTCAGGAAGATACCCTGGAGAAGGAAATGGCAACCCACTCCAATATTCTTGCCTGGGAAATGCCATGAACAGAGGAGTCTGGCTGGATCCCAAAGAGTCAGACACAACTGAGTGACTAACACTTTTTCACTTTCACCCATTCCAGTAAAGCAGGTCTTATTATCTTCCTGCTAATATGAGAAAATTGGCTCAGAGAGCTGAAATATCCACCCACAATCACACAGCTGTTGAGTCAGAATATTAATCCAACCGGTCTGACTTATAGTTGGGAAGAAGCACAAAGCTTTCTTTTCACCAAAGCACATTTCTCTGTAGGCAAAGATCCTGAGGGCCAGAGGTTGAAGGATCTGGGCCCAAACCTTGTAGCTAGTTGATGAACGGCAGTCACCCTCCTCAAGTCTCCACCCTCTTCCTTCCTTCAGCGCTCTTCACATGACATGCACATTACCTGAACAACCTCCCTGTTTAATAACCAGGTTCTAAAGTGAAAGTGAAAATGAAAGTGCAAGTCACTCAGCCATGTCCGACTCTTTGCGACCCCAGGGACTATGTAGTCTATGGAATTCTCCAGGCCAGAATGAAGTGAGTAGCCTATCCTTTCTCCAGTGGATCTTCCTGACCCAGGAATCAAACTGGGGTCTCTTGCATTGCAGGCGGATTCTTTACCAACTGAGCTATCAAGGAAGCCTCAACCTGGTTCTAAGGACAGGGTAATTAGGGGCAGACCAAACCTGTACCTGCTTCTCCTTTTAGTGATAAACTGCTTTTCAAAAAAGTGCCTCCTTTTAGGTCACTATAGAGCACAGAGTAGAGTTCTCTGCCCTATACATAGGTTCTCATTACCAAAAGGGGGCTCAGAATCCACCTGCCATGCAGGAGACCTGGGCTTGATCCCTGGGTGGGGAAGATCCCCTGGAGAAAGAAATGGCAACCCACTCCAGTATTCTTGCCTGGAGAATTTCATGGACAGAGAAGCCTGGCAGGATACAGTCCGTGGGGTCACAAAGAGTCAGACACAGCTGAGTGACAAACATACATTACTTAAAATAGAGGAAATATATGTATATGTAGAGCTGAGTTACTTTGCTGTATGGCAGAAACTTCCAAAACATAGTAAAGTAACTATATTTTAATAAAAATTAATTTCAAAAACTGTACCTCCCTGTGAGTACCTCCTGTATATATCTTATTTTCCTCCTTCCTGTCATGTCCTTTTATGATGATTAAAGCCTTAAAAATATAAAACCCTAGAAAGTTGGAAAAGTTACACCCTTCCCAGCTACACATTTGGAAAAAGACAGCATGTTATTTGTCCTGATAAAGTGTGATCCATTTGATTTCCTTACTCTAGCTTCTTACATTCCTCTCCCCACCTCTTAGGTACCTCCCCCCACCCCATATCCCTTTTCCTACCTTCAAGTTCCTCGTATTTCTATCATTGGCATGCACTCTGCTTTCTCCGGTGTTGAGTATTCCTATCTCTGTCCAGAGCTCTGTTGGCAAAGTCTTTTTATGTCAAAACTAGTCTGACTTCTCTTTTGAGAAACGGGACTTCCTTCCTGTGATCCATGAAAGGTCAGTCCTCGCACTTGCTCTGTGGGGAGGCTAGAGATATTCTTGCTTACAAATGTAAAAGAGCCACTGGCTAAATCTTGGGTTTAAGTGACCTGGTTTATAACTTTGACTTCCAGCCACCCACAGTCAGAAGCCAAGCAGTCCATGACAGGCACTAAGCAGAGTATTTAAGAGACAATAACAATCCAAAAATATTGCTGTCCATAAAATCAACACAAAGCTAAAGGGGACTCTCCCGTGAGTTTCCTCCTTTTCCAGCTTTTGCCCTTTCCTTTCCCTTTCCTTTTGCTCTTTCCCATCCCTTTAAAAACCACAAAGATATAGTTGTCCCTTTCAATTGCAAATGAAACCCTGGCTCTCTAAACACAAGTTCCTTCTTGGCAGGCTTTGCAAAAGGACATTTAAAAACTGGATTCAAAGTAGCAGAGGGTTTCAATTCTGGAGACACCACAAAATGATTCCTTATTGGTAGCAACTGGTAAAACCTGAGCCCGAAGAAGCCAGACTGGCCCCTTCCGGATGGTCCAGTGGAAAGTGCTCTCGGAGTTTCCCGTTGAAAATGGAAATAGCATGTGTTTACAAAGGTGGTAGAAATGGCTGCTTCTCTGAATCTTAATTTTAATGCGTGTCCAACTTGAGGCTCTCTGGATGAAACGAACAGGGAAGAGGAACAGGAGGAAAATCTGCTTGAGAAAGATATGGAAACTTTGAAAGCAGAACAGCCTCCGCACATCTAACCATGAGCAGTGAAACAGGTTACCCATGGGGCTAAGACATAAAACTATAGAATCAACACACCCATGCCCACACCCACACACAAATACACAGCAAAGTTCAACCAAATACCCAGGATGGGAATACGACATGGAAGGCTTGGTTCTAAAGAGGTTGTTTTGAGAAGAAATGTTCTCTGTCATGAACTGGAATTCACTGCACAAGCACAATGCTCTCTTCAAAGATCCTGGCACAAAAACAGATAGAAGGAGCCATCCAAAAATCCTTGATAAACATACACAGCCTTTTGCACAGTGACTGGGAGCAAAGTGATTTGCAGCATGAATGACATTTTTTGACCTCAGAACAAATGCTTCCTTGGCCAATGGTTAACTCCAGGAACTAGAGTCCAGTATAGTCTCTGAGGTCTATGTTAATTAGGTGGAAAATATACGGTAGTTTGACAATGGCCAACATTAAATATTGATTTTTTGTCCCTTTTAAGTTACTATTAATAATAGGATGAGACAAATCAAGACCAAGACATTATAACCTCTAGGAAGAAAATTTTTGGAAGTGATAAGATAAACCTAAATTTTGGCGGGGGCGGGGGGGGGGGGTAGGGGGGGAAACAGAGCCCAAATATAAACATAAAGCATGCGTGCCTTATTCAGGAAAAGCAGGACTCCATGCAAAAGGCTATTCTCTTGATACAGCCACTTGAATCATTAATGTTGAAGATGTGTACATTTTTTACAGCTACATTTCTGAGTGCAATTCAATACTGACAGTGCATCCAGAGCTGTGGTATCTTTCTCAGGCAGCAATATTATAAGGAGGCTAGATGAAATTCAGGGGCAGGTAATCCAGAAGTCTGTACGTATAAATCACCTCAGTACTCTGAAGATTGCTATGATCGTCCTCACTTCATCTCTGTTGAAATCCATCCTCTACAGTTCATCCTCTATCAGGCTGAAGGCTGATTTACTAGGTGTTCTGGCCATTCAAAAGAGGTGAGGGTTGTGCAGGAAGAAAGCTAGCTAGAGCATATTAAACACTCCTGCTGTTTCCTCTTTTCATTCATATTTGAACAAAGCTGAGATAAGGTTTTTTTGTTTGTTTCCTTGTTTACTAATGTGTTCGAAGAATTTCTGTAGAAATCTGGCCAACTGATATTTCTTCATTTACTTAGAAAAATATTTGAAGGCAAAAATATACACCAGGCATCTGGCATAGTAGAGGCTGGTAATATAACAGTGCATAAACTTTCAGTTATAAAATAAGTCATGAGGATGTATAGTATAGTAACTATAGTTAAGAATACTGTATTGTATATTCTAAAGTTACTAAGAGAGTAGATCTTAAAAGTTCTTAAAATCACAAGAAAAAATTGTAACTGTGTATGGTGACCGATGATAACTAGACTTAATGAGATGATCATTTCACAATACATACAGATATTGAATCATGTTGTATACCTGAAGTTAATATGTTATGTGTCAATTATAACTTGATAAAGAGAAGAAAAAGACAGCTATAGATCCTGTCCTCATGAAACTTGCATTCTAGTGGGAGAGACAAACACACAAAAAATATATACATCAATGAATGAATGAAAGGATGAATATAAATTCAAACTGATCATTGTTAGGAAAACACTAATCCAGTTAGGGGCTAAGTTATAAAATGGGGAGAGGGAAAGTGACATGCTATGGGCAAGAAGATTTTTCTAAGGAAACAGTCCTTTAATGGACATCAAAGAAAGAACATAGAGGCAGTCATGCAAAGTTTTGGGGAGAACAACAGACATAGAAGAGATATGGCGAGGTCTCGAGACAAGAAAAGAGTTCGTAACAAAATGCAAACAAACAAACAAAAACCAAGCAAACCAAAACCCACACTAATATAACCAGAGCACAGCCAACTGGAGATAAACAGCTTGAGAGGGTAGAGACAAAATAGAGACCAGATTATGCTAAGCTGTAGGCTATGACTCATTGGGTTGGACATCTAGATGGCTATCAGCCTTGGAGTTTCAGAATGGCAAATATGTGCATGTTGGGGCGAGGGATCCAGTGATTCAAAAGGGCACGTTGATGGAGTAAGGGAATGAGTGACAGTCTCATGGCTGTGTAGTCAAAACACTGGCATCTAGTCATATATATTAAGACAGTACTGAGTGGATTTGGTGACTTGAAAGCTACTGATCTTTTTATTATACCTGTTCCTTTACAGAAAAATTTCAAAACAGAAAATAGGAGAATGTTAGGCTTGGGAGTAACCCAGAGGTCACTTGGCCCTTTAGGTTATAGGGGAAAAATTGAGGCCAAGTGATGTCAAAAGACATAGGCAGGAATAAAAATTGAATCAACCACAGCCCTCTCCACCCCAAAGGAAATCAGTACTGAATATTCATTGGAAGGACTGATGTTGAAGCTGAAACTCCAATACTTAGGCTACCTGATGCGATGAACTGACTCATTGGAAAAGACCCTGATGCTGGGGAAGATTGAAGCAGGAGGAGAAAGGGACAACAGAGGATGAGATGGTTGGATGGCACACCAACTCAATGGACATGAGTAGACTCCGGGAGTTGGTGAGGGACAGGAGGCCTGATGTGCTGCAGTCCATGGGGTCACAAAGATTCAGACTGAGCGACTGAACTGAAGTGAAGTGAACTGAACTGAAAGTGTTTTAAGGTATATAACTAAGGCGTGTGGCTAAAATGGAATGATGGAGGTGAGTAGAGCAGAGGATATGGCAGGATGAGGTCTGGGGTATTAGAAGAATCATTAATGGAAGGTTGATGAACAAACCTTCATGGAGACTTTGTTACAAGAGAATGAGAGGAAACAACCTACATTCCATTAATAGGAGATAATTCAAGAAGATTAGATAAATTCTTGTGATAGAATTTTATGTGACCCTTCAATATGTTATTTGTGAGGAGGTTTTCCTGATGTTTGCAATTGCTTATAATAAAAATGAGAAAAGCAGGACATAAACATATGAGTTCTGAAATGTGCTGTCATCCATACAATGAAAAAAAATATTAGACATACATTATAAAATATAATATTTTACTCTTCTGCCTGTTTGACATTCAATTATTATGTTCCAGGTGTTGTACTAAACCTATGTATTATCTTAATCATCTCTGCTGAGCCACATGAGAAGCCCAACAATACTGGAGTAGGTAGCCTATCCCTTCTCCAGGGGATCTTCTCAACCCAGGAATTGAACCAAGGTTTCCTGCATTGCAGGCAGATTCTTTACCAACTGAGCTATCAGGGAAACCCCTTCAGAACACTAAGAAGGCATTATGACTGTACACATGAGTAAACTGAGGCTTAAGAAGGTTTAATTAAGTCACTTGATGTTACAAGGTTAGAAAGATGCTGAGCCAGGTGAAAAATTATGTACTACTATATTTTAAATCATTTTAAGGTGAAAAATCACATATTACTATCTTTTAAATTATTACCTTTTTCTTTTTTACATTTCTCAGTTTTACACTGTGGAAATAAACTGCATTGTAATTTAAAAAATAAATTGGATGTCAAGTCAACTAAAAAGATACAATTGCAACTTGTGCTTCATTGATGATCTGATTTTCTCTTCCCCTCTCTGGTTCTCGAATACCTCTTGATAGCTGGCTTTCTAGTCTGTTTTCAATTCATTAAATACTCATTTAGCACTTACTATGTTGCTAGTATTATTGATTCTATTTACCCTCAGAACCACTGGGCATGAGCTACTGAAAACACAAGTTCCCTTTCAGTGCAATTACCCTTGTGCTAAGGAAATGACTTCTCTGCTTTCACTTGCTCCTATTTGTTAAGGCTGGGTGGCCAGAGGATTTGCACAATTGGAATTCGCTTTCTCCTTACTTGCCCTCAGCAAATTCCTTATATTTGTATGAAAATATCATTTCACAATTTCAGTGCACTCTTGCCCCATAATATTCCCACCACTTGCAAGGAAATGAGAAGTATTTTGAGACCCAGAAGCTGCCAACCTGAGTTGTGTCAGAAACACTAAATGCCTCTACCTTCTGCTCTTAGCAGCTTCTAGCTTTTCTCTAACTACTCAGGGGGAAGCAATGGTTTGCAAAGCGTTTACATCCTTTTGTTTCCTGTGTGATGGCTTTACTAATGTCTTCACAACAGTGTACTACACATATTTTATTTCAATAAAATGTTTTTAAAGAATGTGACAAATTTTCAGAATTTATGGCACCACTTTGGCTTTGATTATTTCATGTTTTCTGTCTTGTGATGTTCTAACCTAAAAAGAAGAAACTAAAAACGATGGCTTTAATTTTATATTTTCTAGAAATATCATCAAACATAAAAGTTCATTAATCTACAATATAAAAACTTAACTTAAAAAGTTAAGTTTTAACTTAACTGAAAAACTTTTCAAAGAACTTTTCTAAGACATTTGCTAAGTATTTCAAAATCATGGAATGATATAAATAATAATATAAATGATATAAATAATAATAACCCTAACAAAAGTAATAATGACTGAGGTATTACTACATGCCAGGTAATATATTAATTTTTTCAATGAAAATAATATTTATTCTACTTAACCCTCTACACAAATTATGAGTTAGGTATTATTACTGACTGTTACACTGATGGGCAGACCATGGAGAGACCAAGTAACTGTATGGTGACATACAACCTACAAATAGCAAAGCTCGGATTTAAGCCCAGCTCTTTCCCACTTAAAGGAATATCAATAACCATAATATACTTCATGATTGAATTTTATCTGACAAATGAGATGATATTTACGTCCATTCATTTATGAATAAAACCACAGCTTGGAAAGCCAGGAAAGTTTTATTAACATCCATGTCATTCAGTTCAGTTTATGCTGAGTGTCCATGAGTTAAAGGAAAGCTGCTTCAGAATTATTGATCAAAACCCATATATCTTACAATGGAAGAGAAGAAACAGTAGATCTAATTTATTGACCACAGGTCCCTAAACACAAATTGATATAATCAAATCAATTGCCTAGTTTTAATAAACCTTGTCTCCACATCCCTAATCAATAGTATGAATTTAAATTAGCTGTCACATATTTTTACAAGAATAATCTGCAACATGGAATCCTTCATCATCAGCATTATACATGGTCACATGGGAAACATACCTATTTGTAATAAATGTCAAACTGAAATGCTTTAAATTAACCATCACTTGAAATGTAATAGATGAACATGCAGTTAAGAGATGTCCATGCAGAACTGTAAGTATTAATAAAAATGACTAGCCTTAATTCAGAGACCACCGCTTGCCATACCCCATCAACGCTTCACATACTTCTCCCACTTAATCATCACTACAGTTGCATGAGATGGGTAGGATCTCCAATTCAGGGCTGAAGAAACTTAGCCACTTGGGGCTAATCATTTGTTCAAAACCCACAGATGTTAAAGTGTGCATAGCAATTTAAATTAAGGTATAGGGGTTGTGGGCCTTCCCAGGTGGTAGAATGGGTAAGAATCTGCCTGCAATGCAGGAGATGCAGGAGTCACGTGTTGGATCCCTAGAACTGGAAGATCCCCTGGAGGAGGGCATGGCAACCCATTCCAGTATTCCTTCCTGGAGAATCCCATGGACAAAAAGGAGCCCAGGGGGCTATAGTCCATAGGGTCACAAAGAGTTGGACACTACTGAAGTGACCGAGTACGCATGGGGACTGTAAGTGCTTATGCTCTTTCAACTAAATAAGACTGCCTACCTTTGCAAACACTTGGGCCTCTGTTTCATGTGGCTTCAAAATCTGAGCTATCAAGAGGCAAGGTGGACTTAATTTAGCAAAAAGAGAAAGCTATACTTTAAGATCTGTTTTTTCCTATTTAAATTACTATGATATTTTTACTAAGGCTTGACACTAGCCTCATGTATTTGTTGTTTATGCAATTACCATAAAGTCTTAATGGATGTAGAGCTACCAGAAATCCAATTATAAATTTCCTTGCAAACATTTAATAGATAGCAATAACTCATGGGTCTTTAAAAATTCCTCCATGTTAAGGAGTGAATATCAGTAATCGCTTCTCTGCATTGGTAAACAGGAATGTTGTTCGACTCTACCTGCAAACAGATTATGGAAAGAAATGTGAACACTCCATCAGTCCTGTTTTCTAGATATCATTCCCTTTTGCACAGAGTGTGATGTTGGGAATTTTTGCTTTGGCCATCAGTGGTCACTAGACAGATCAGAGGCAAATAGGTTAAACTTGCTGAACTTTACTTTATTTGCATAAAAGATAATGATGATAATACAATTAATAGAGCACTTCTTTAAATATCTTAATATTGAATGAGGTTATGTTAGTGGAAAGAAGTGTGTAAACATAAATATGAGTCAACGCTCCTGGAGATTATCACAAAATTCACCTGATTCAATCTCTCAATTTTATATACACAGAGGCCCCGATAATGAGAACAATTATGCAAGGACACAAAGTGACACTTCGAAACAACATGCTTAGGCCAACTTTTTTTGGACATTGCTCCCAAAGCAGCGTACAGGAGGCCTCATTGCACAGCTCTAGAGGGCACCATTCATATTGTGAACTGCAAACAAGGCATGCCCTGAAGCACAGCTTGAAACTGAAAATGAATGGGGCCCTTGGAGTTGTGTTGCCAAGTGGCATTGTTTCATAGCTTCATCTCAACTGGCTTTTTCTTTCCTCTTTCAAATACTTATCAAGAAGCTCATTGTTCGAATATTTAGAAATTTCTGTTCATTTTAGTGATTATCCTTGCAACATCTTATTATTTTAAACTGAATAAAGGGGTCTGTGCTGCACACCCTTTTCTCAAAACACATGGCCTTTGCATACCTCTGCATTGTAGGAGAAGCAAGGGGCTGCACACCGTAATGAAATCTACCCTTCTTCACAGAAGCCTTGGCAAACATAATAGACTTTTTTTTTTTTTTGCCACATGTTGTCCTTAATTTTCCCCTGATGATATTGTCTACTTATATTCTTTGGTTTTCAGAAACATTACACAACCTTCTATTATCTTGTCCTGTATTTCCTTGACATCCTAAAGTCTTTGCTTAGTTGTTTTCCAACAGCTTTTCTTTCCATCAGTGCTGGCATCTCCCCAAGGTCAGTTCCAGACTCTCAGTTCTTTCCCCTCTTAACCAATGGCTATCGTCCACTGGCAAAGTGAAGGCCTTGGGAATCAGAAAAACCTGTGTTTTGAATCCCAGCTCTGCTAATGATTGTATCTGTCTTCTCTGAACAGACCTTGGACTCTGTGAGCTCTGTTCTGTCATTGTCAGATGAGACTGATTATACTCTCTCAAAGATCTGATCTGTGGAATAAACACTATCATGTGTAAAAATCACCATGTGTCCTCACAAATTATACTCCTATTGCATTAATTTCAATGTTGTTGCCTTTTCACTGGAGTGTAAGTTCTTTGAGACCCGGAGATGATTCCAGCCTTGATCACTACTTTATACTCAATGCCTTGTCTGCTGCTGTTTCATAGAAGGTATGAAGTAAATGAAGCCTGAATGCAAGCTGGCAACTTTCTGATATAGTTTCTTGCTAATATTCTAGTCAAATTTATCTTGCTGGGGACAGAAGCAATAAAAGCTATAGCCTATCCATTAATTTCTGTTTCTTTTCTTTTTTTTCTAATTTTATTTTATTTTTAAACTTTACATAATTGTATTAGTTTTGCCGAATATCAAAATGAATCCGCCACAGGTATACATGTGTTCCCCATCCCAAACCCTCCTCCCTCCTCCCTCCCCATACCATCCCTCTGGGCCGTCCCAGTGCACCAGCCCCAAGCATCCAGCATCGTGCATCGAACCTGGACTGGCAACTCGTTTCCTACATGATATTTTACATGTTTCATTGCCATTCTCCCAAATCTTCCCACCCTCTCCCTCTCCCACAGAGTCCATAAGACTGTTCTATACATCAGTGTCTCTTTTGCTGTCTCGTACACCGGGTTGTTACCATCTTTCTAAATTCCATATATATGCGTTAGTATACTGTATTTATGTTTTTCCTTCTGGCTTACTTCACTCTGTATAATAGGCTCCAGTTTCATCCACCTCATTAGAACTGATTCAAATGTATTCTTTTTAATGGCTGAGTAATACTCCATTGTGTATATGTACCACAGCTTTCTTATCCATTCATCTGCTGATGGACAGCTAAGTTGCTTCCATGTCTTGGCTATTATAAACAGTGCTGCAATGAACATTGGGGTACACGTGTCTCTTTCCCTTCTGGTTTCCTCAGTGTGTATGCCCAGCAGTGGGGTTGCTGGATCATAAGGCAGTTCTATTTCCAGTTTTTTAAGGAATCTCCACACTGTTCTCCATAGTGGCTGTACTAGTTTGCATTCCCACCAACAGTGTAAGAGGGTTCCCTTTTCTCCACACCCTCTCCAGCATTTATTATTTGTAGACTTTTGGACCGCAGCCATTCTGACTGGTGTGAAATGGTACCTCATAGTGGTTTTGATTTGCATTTCTCTGATAATGAGTGATGTTGAGCATCTTTTCATGTGTTTGTTAGCCATCTGTATGTCTTCTTTGGAGAAATGTCTATTTAGTTCTTTGGCCCATTTTTTGATTGGGTCGTTTATTTTTCTGGAGTTGAGCTGTAGGAGTTGCTTGTATATTTTTGAGATTAGTTGTTTGTCGGTTGCTTCATTTGCTATTATTTTCTCCCATTCTGAAGGCTGTCTTTTCACCTTGCTAATAGTTTCCTTTGATGTGCAGAAGCTTTTAAGGTTAATTAGGTCCCATTTGTTTATTTTTGCTTTTATTTCCAATATTCTGGGAGGTGGGTCATAGAGGATCCTGCTGTGATGTATGTCAGAGAGTGTTTTGCCTATGTTCTCCTCTAGGAGTTTTATAGTTTCTGGTCTTACGTTTAGATCTTTAATCCATTTTGAGTTTATTTTTGTGTATGGTGTTAGAAAGTCCATAATTTCTGTTTCTTAAGAGAAGAAAAAACATTATCAAGATAGCAGAGGAGAAGGATGTGTGCTCATCTTCTCCTGTGAGAACTCCAAAATTACAACTTGCTGCTGAACAACCATCAACAGGAGAATGTTGAATCCCACCAAAAAAGATGCCCCACATCCAAAAGCAAAGAAGAAGCCCCAGCAACACAGTAGGAGGTTTGTGACATTGTACAGGAGGCAGGGATCAAGACAATCACCAAGAAAAAGAAATACAAAAAGGCAAAATGGTTGTCTGAGGAGGCCTTACAAATAGCTGAGAAAAGAAGAGAAGTGAAAGGCAAAGGAGAAAAGGACAGATATACCCATCTGAATGCAGAATTCCAAAGAATAGCAAGGAGAGATAAGAAAGCCTTCCTCAGTGATCAATGCAAAGAAATTGAGGAAAACAACAGAATGGGAAAGACTAGAGATCCCTTCAAGAAACTTAGAGATATCAAGGAAACATTTCATGCAAAGATGGGCTCGATAAAGGACAGAAATTGTATGGACCTAACAGAACAAGATATTAAGAAGAGGTGGCAAGAATACACAGAAGAACTATACAAAAAAGATCTTCATGACCCAGATAACCATGATGGTGTGATCACTCACCTAGAGCCAGACATCCTGGAATGTGAAGTCAAGAGGGCCTTAGGAAGCATCACTACCAACAAAGCTAGTGGAGGTGATGGAATTCCAGTTGAGCTATTTCAAATTCTCAAAGATGATGCTGTGAAAGTGCTGCACTCAATAGGCCAGCAAATTTGGAAAACTCAGCAGTGGCCACGGGACTGGAAAAGGTCAGTCTTCATTCCAGTCCCAAAGAAGGGCAATGCTAAAGAATGTTCAAACGACTGCACAATTGTACTCATCTCACATGCTAGCAAAGTAATGCTCAAAATTCGCCATGTCAGGCTTCAACAGTACATGAACCGTGAACTTCCAGATACTTAAGCTGGATTTAGAAAAGGCAGAGGAATGAGAGATCAAATTGCCAACATCTGTTGGATCATCAAAAAAGTAAGAGCGTTCCAGAAAAACATCTGCTCTATTGATTACCCCAATGCCTTTGGCTGTGTGGATCACAACAAACTGTGGGAAATTCTGAAAGAGATGGGAATACCAGACCACCATATCTGCCTGCTGAGAAATCTGTATGCAGGTCTAGAAGCAACAGTTAGAGCTGGACATGGAACAACAGAGTGGTTCCAAATCAGGAAAGGAGTATGTCAAGGCTGTAGATTGTCACCCTGCTTATTCAACTTATATACAGAGTACATCTTGTGAAATGCTGGACTGGAAAAATCACAAGCTGAAACCAAGATTGTCGGGAGAAATATCAATGACTTCAGATATGCAGATGTCACCACCCTTAAGGCAGAAAGTGAAGAAGAACTAAAGAGCCTCTTGATGAAAGTGAAAGAGGAGAGTGAAAAGTTGGCTTAAATCTCAACATTGTGAAAACTAAGATCATGGCATCTGGTCCCATCACTTCATGGTAAATAGATGGGAAAACAATGGAAACAGTGAGAGACTATTTTTTTGGCCCCAAAATCACTGTAGATGGTGACTGCAGCCATGAAATTAAAAGACACTTGTTCCTTGGGAGAAAAGCTATGACCAACCTAGCCAGCATATTAAAAAGCAGAGACATTACTTTGTCAACAAAGGTCTGTCTAGTCAAGGGTATGGTTTTTCCAGTGGTCATGTATGGATGTGACAGTTGGACCATAAAGAAAGCTGAGTGCAGAAGAATTCATGATTTTGAACTGTGTTGTTGGAGAAGACTCTTGAGAGTCCCTTGGACTGCAAGGGGATCTAACCAGTCAATCCTAAAGGAAATCAGTGCTGAATATTCATTGGAAGGACTGATGCTGAAGCTGAAACTCCAATAGTTAGGTCACCTGATGCAAAGAACAGACTCATTGGGAAAGACCCTGACGCTGGGCAAGACTGAAGGCCGGAGGAGAAGTAGATGGCAGAGGATGAGATGGTTGGATGGCATCACCGACTCCATGGATATGAGTTTGAGCAAGCTCCAGGAGTTGGTGATGGACAGGGAAGCCTGGCATGCAGCAGTCCATGGGGTAGCAAAGAGTCAGGCATGACTAAGCAACTGAACTGAACCGAAGAGAAGAAAAAACTGTTAATTCAAAATTCAAATCAAAACTTTATAAAATCCTCTTTCTCCTCTTCGGTCATCTTCTTATGGCTCCCATTTCTCAACAAGGTACCTTAAACTTTTCTGTAAATACTCATTTTTTTTTTACCCTCCTATCCCTCCTGCCTTTGTTTCTTTCATTACTCATACTGTGTAGAAGTCCAGGAACTAGCAGGGAGCAGAAGAAGAGCCAAGGTCAGGATCCTTTTCTGCTAGCAAGGAAAGAATTAGGGGAAGAAAGATAGTGCATGCATGAACGGCTTCTCCCTCTATGTCACCTATGTTCTGAATGTATAAATGAATGAATGCCATTGATTTAGTCCCACCACCTCAAAAAATTGTAGTCTTAGTATTTCCCTGGTGGCGCAGTGGTGAAGATTCTATGCCTCCAGAGTCTTCCTGGGCAGGGGGGCCAGGTTCAATCCCTGGTTAGAGAACTAGATCCAGATTGTCATAACTGAAGATCCCACATGCCACAACGGAGATCTAAGATCCCACCACAAGTAAGACCCAGTGCGGCCAAAAAAAAAAAAAAAACAAATAAAAAACAAATAACAAAAACCCTTGCAGTCCTCTTTGCCTGTTAGTCTTCTCACTACCTGTATCTAGCAAGTCCTGTCTGTACTGTGTTCATTTTGAAGTGTATTGTTTCAACTTTTCTTAATTGTAAGTAACTGATTTATGATATTCACTCATATTCTGCAAGAGCTAATGAAGACAGTGTGTTAATACAACAGATAAAGAGCTAGTGCAAACCCCAGGGGATGGACATTGGATGAGAAAAAGTTCACGTTTATTTTCCAGATAGAGACAATGAACATGGTACAAAGCAACAGAAAGCGAGATCCGAATGAGGGACGCCTCTGTCCTAAACTGACTTTCCTGTGTACTCGCTAATTATTTCATTAAGTGCTACTCTTTGTCTTTTGATTTGGGAGTTCCTTGAGAGCAGAGCCTTTATTAATTCCTTTGTTCCTTTTGCAACTCTCAAGGTATATGAGCAAGTTCTCAATAAATTGAAAAAGAGCCTTCAATTCATAAACTGTCACTTTCTTCAGACCCATGCAAAACAGAACAAATAATCCTCCTTAAAAATGATGAAGGAGGGAATTCCCTAGTGGTACAGTGGATAGGTCTAATGGCAGAGGAAAGCGAAGAGGAACTAAAGAGTCTCTTGATGAGGGTGAAGGAGGAGAGTGAAAGAACTGGCTTAAGACTTAAGACTAACTGTTAAAAAAACTGAGATCATGGCATCCGACCCCATTATTGCATGGCAAATAGAAGGGGAAAAGTTGGAAACAGTGACATTTCCTCTTCTTCGCCTCCAAAATCACTGCAGACGGTGATTGCAGCCATGAAATCAGAAGACAATTGCTTCTTGGCAGGAAAGCAATGACAAATCTAGACAACGTGTTGAAAAGCAGAGATATCACTCTGCCGACAAAGGTCCATATAATCAAGGCCAAGGTCTTCCCAGTGGTCACCTACGCTTTTGAGAACTGGACCGTAAAGAAGCAGAATGCCAAAAAATGGATGCCTTTAAAGTGTGGTGCTGGAGAAGACTCCTGAAAGTCCCTTGGACAGCAAGGATATCAAACCAGTCAATCTTAAGGGAGATCAACCCTGAATGTTAACTGGAAAGTCTGATGGTAAAGCTGAAGCTCCCATATTTTGGTCATCTGATGTGAACAGACGGCTCATTGGAAAAGTCCTTGATTCTTGGGAAGATTGAGGGCAGAAGGAGAAGAGGGTGTCAGAGGATGAGATGGCTGGATGGCATCACCAATGCAATGAATATGACTTGGGCAGACTCAGGGAGATGGTGAGGGACAGGGAGGCCTGCTGTGCTGCAGTCCACGGGGTCACAAAGAATCAGACATGACTGGGCAACTGAAAGACAACAACAGTGGATTAGAATCCACCTATCAATGGAGGAGACTATGGTTGGACTCTTGGTTTGGGAACATCCCATATGACTCAAAGTAACTAAGCCTGGGCACCACAATTACTGAGCTGGTGATCCCAGCCACATGAGTCCGCATGCTACAACTGCTGACGCCTGCACACCTAGAGCCCATGCTCCACAACAAGAGAAGCCACTGCAATGGGAAGACCATGCATGAAAACAGAGAGTAGTCCCGCTCACCGAAACTGGAGTAAGCCTGCGCAAAAGCAACAAAGACCCAGCACAGCCAAAAAGAAACAATAATTTAAAAATGTATAAACGTAACATAAACATACTTTTTAAAACAAGCTGAAGGAGGTATCTAGATATAATATGTGCTGATTGCTCTTAAAATGTTGCGTTGTCTTGCTTAATTAAATTGCTTTATTATTTTACCCCACCTACAACTGGAAAGAGTGCTGGTGAGAAGTCTCATGATCACACCTGCAACATTAACAGGGAGTGGTAAAGAACAGATGTAGGCTCAAGCCCTGGGTTGGGGACATTCCCTGGAGGAGGGCATGGCAACCTGCTCCAGTATTCTGGCCTGGAGAATTCCATGGGCAGAGGAGCCCGGCAGGCTACAGTCCATAGGGTCACAACGAGTTGGGCATGACTGAAGCTACTACACAACACATTAGTCTTTGGTGAAGAGTAAATTTAATGTAATTTTAGTAATTTTAGTAAAATTTAGAGAATTTGACTAAATAACCATTAGCAAATCTAATGGAAAGATGGTAGACCCGAAATCAACCTTAGCTTCAACAATTATAAGCTGTGTCATTTGAAGCAAATTTTAAAAATATTTATTGGTCAAGATCTACACCTGACATTGTTTCCTAGGATATTAGCAGTGAATATAAAATATTAAGGCAGTACCTGGCATGGAGTACTTGCTAAAAATTTGGTAGTGCATTCTCTACAGTAATGTACTCTTATCTACCTAACCAGATCCTACCAGCCAAAATCTACAAACTGTAAAAAAGAGAGAGATATTGAAGTTTAACCAAGTCAAATTGACTGTCACTGGCATTTAATCTCCTTTAAAATATGCTCTTAATATTTTGACTATTCCCTGTGCATTCTGTCTATTCCTTGTCAGTTTTGCTATTCACACCCTCCTAATTCATGCTGATATTTCTCAAGTCTTGGCTTACTCACCATTTGGATGCAATATTCAGGTTATCTAATTGGGGCTCATAAATAAACTCCTCCTGGACTTCATTTTTCTCTCCTTGGTTTTGGGTTACCCGGGTAAGGCTCATTTGGGGTCTTGGCACCAAGTCAGATGAAGGCAGCAAGTCTGCAGTGGAGCAGTTCCCCAGACAGTGTTTCACCAGGGGTAGGAAGAAGGCTGAGCTCCCTGGTTATCTTGCAAAACTGTATTTGATTCGGCTGAGAGCAGACTGTCTCCCCCGCCCCTTCACTTCATAACAGAGAACAAAGAAGACGGCTCCTATGAGAGATAAACTATTCAGCACTGTGTGAGATGATTAAAAACAAGAAAAAGATTCCTTGTGGGTTTTGACAGGGCTTTCTCCTCCCCCTCATGGTGGAAGGCAGAGAGCTTCAGTCAACATTCTGCTACTAAGCAAGGGGTTTGCAGCAATTCTGAACCAAGTCTAATCAAGCAAAACAAAGAATTTTTCCATGCCTTGAATAACTTGAGGTGTGTTTTTTGGGGTTGAGTAATCTCCTTCCCCAAAATGAAGTGTAAAAATGGTGTTTGTCACAGAATGACCCCAGGGAAATCTCATGTGTAATTTGTGAACTGACCATGTAAATATGTGGTTTTGAAAGTAGCTCTTTGCTGCTGATATGCCATTGATTAAGCTGCATTTTTAAACTTGCTTTTGGAATATTGTTTACCTTAAATGAGTGTTTCAAAAGGGTATTTGAGAAGAGGCTAACCTTTTGAAATGTGGCCTTTGAGACTATTTTGGAAAGGTTCATGATGCCTGTTTGCACATTCTTGAGACACACATTTCAGTCAAAAAGTGCTTACTGAGTGTATCAGAAATATCATCAGAAATGAATTATAAAGACATTAAGACACTATCAATAACACTTTATACTTATCTTGGGCAAATACCTTTTTGATTCTCTGATGATTGTGAAGGAATAAAACAGTTCTGTTTGGTTTCTAGGCTGATGTAACAAATTACCACAAACTTGATGGCTTCAGTTCAGTTCATTTCAGTCGCTCAGTCATGTTTGACTCTTTGCAACCCCATGAACCGCAGCAAGCCAGGCCTCCCTGTCCATCACTAACTCCTGGAATTCACCCAAACTCATTGAGTCGGTGATGCCATCCAACCATCTCATCCTCTGTCATCCCTTTCTCCTCCTGCCCTCAATCTTTCCCAACATCAGGGTTTTTTCAAATGAGTCAGCTCTTGCATGAAGTGGCCAAAGTATTGGAGTTTCAGCTTCAACATCAGTCCTTCCAATGAACACCCAGGACTGATCTCCTTTAGGATGGACTGGTTGGATCTCCTTGCAGTCCAAGGAATTCTCAAGAGTCTTCTCCAACACCACAGTTCAAAAGCATCAATTCTTTGGTGTTCAGCTTCCTTTACAGTCCAACTCTCACATCCATACATGACCACAGGAAAAACCATAGCCTTGACTAGACGGACTTTTCTTGGCAAAGTAATGTCTCTGCTTCTCAATATGCTATCTAGGTTGGTCAGAACTTTCCTTCCAAGGAGTAAGCGTCTTTTAATTTCATGGCTACAGTCACATCTGCAGTGATTTTGGAGCCCAGAAAAATAAAGTCAGCCACTGTTTCCACTGTTTCCCCATCTATTTGCCATGAAGTGATGGGACCGGATGCCATGATCTTCGTTTTCTAAATGTTGAGCTTTAAGCCAACATTTTCACTCTCCTCTTTCACTTTCATCAAGAGACTCTTTAGTTCTTCTTCACTTTCTGCCATAAGAGTGGTATCATCTGCATTTCTGAGGTTATTGATAGTTCTCCTGGCAATCTTGATTCCAGCTTGTGCTTCTTCCAGCCCAGTGTTTCTCATGATGTACTCTGCATAGAAGTTAAATAAGCAGGGTGACACTATACAGCCTTGATGTACTCCTTTTCCTATTTGGAACCAGTCTGTTGTTCCATGTGCAGTTCTGTTTCTTCTTGACCTGCATACAGATTTTGCAGGAGGCAGGTCAGGTGGTCTGGTATTCCCATCTCTTTTAGAATTTTCCACAGTCTGTTGTGATCCACACAGTCAATGGCTTTGGCATAGTCAATAAAGCAGAAATAGATGTTTTTCTGGAACTCTCTTGCTTTTTTCATGATCCAGTGGATGTTGGCAATTTGATCTCTGGTTCCTCTGCCTTTTCTAAAACCAGCTTGAACATCTGATAGTTCACGGTTCACGTATTGCTGAAGCCTGGCTTGGAGAATTTTGAGCATTACTTTACTAGCGTGTGAGATGAGTGCCGTTGTGTGGTAGTTTGAGCATTTTTTGGCATTGCTTTTCTTTGGGATTGGAATGAAAACTGACCTTTTGGCTTAAAACAACACAAATCCATTCTCAAAATTTTGGAGGGCAGAAATCCAAATTCAAGGTGTTGACAGGGCTAAACTCCCCCTTGAGGCTCTTGGGGAGAATCTATAATATGCAATCTCCTAGCTTCTGGGAGCTGCCATCAATCAACCCTTAACATTCCTTGGCTGGTAGTTGCATTTCTCTAGTTTCTGATTCCCTCTTTATGTGGCCTTCTTTGCTGAGTGCATCTTCTTTCTGGTGTGTCTAGCTCTAACTCCCTAGTCCTTTCTTTTATAAGAGTATGTGTGATTGCATTTAAATTCCACCCAGATAATCCAGGACAAGCTCCTCTTCTCAATATTAATTTAACAACATACATTACCTTATAAGGTAACAGTAACTGTTTTGCCATAGAAGGTGATATTCTTAGGTTCTGTGGATTAGGATAGGGTTATGTCACATCTTCGGAGAAGGCAATGGCACCCCACTCCAGTACTCTTGCCTGGAAAATCCCATGGATGGAGGAGCCTGGTAGGCTGCAGTCCATGGGGTCGCTAAGAGTCAGACAGGACTGAGCGACTTCACTTTCACTTTTCACTTTCACGCATTGGAGAAGGAAATGGCAACCCACTTCAGTGTTCTTGCCTGGAGAATCCCAGGGACGGCGGAGCCTGGTGGGCTGCCATCAGGTGGTTGCGCAGAGTCGGACACGACTGAAGCGACTTAGCAGCAGCAGCATGTCACATCTTTGGGGGGGTATTTTTCAGCCTAGCAGAGTTATTATCCCTCCTGCCTCTGAAGATTCCTGTCCATTCACATGCAAAATATATGCCCCCCATTCCAACATTTCCCAAAGTCTCAACTCATTACAGCACCAACTAAAGTCCAAAGTGCCATCTAAACATATCACCTCCAAAATTTCAAATTTCAGCATTTAAATAATCTGAATCATAAATGGATAACATTCTGGGTATGATTCATCCTGGGGCAGAATTCCTCTCCCTCTGTGGACCTGTGAAACCTAGACAAAAACTTATCTGTCTCCAAAACAGAATGGTGGGAAAGGGATAGGGTAATAATTACAGACATTCCCATTTTAGAAGGGAGAAAATAAAAGGAATAAAGGGATCATTGATCTTAAGAAAGTTCAAAATGAGGTAGGCAAATTTCTTGGGGTTTCAAGGCCTGATAATTATTCTCAGTAGCTTGAAGTTCTACCCTCTGGGTCTGCAGCTCTGCCTTTTGCTCCCCACACTGTCCTTAGAATCATTACTTTTTTTCTTTGATGGGTTGTAGGTATTTGCTTCTATAAAAGCCCAGTCTAATAGTCTGTCTTCATTTTGTCTCATTTTTATCCCTTTCTTTCCAGTCAAGTGGTATTTCTGCTCTGCCGATAAAATATTCTCAAAAAACCTTGTGGGTCATCCATGTTTCTCATGAATTGTCAAACCATTAGGCAAGAGCGCCTCCACAGATCTTTCCTGGAACACTATCTCTAGTCCTAGCTTTGACTGGGATGGCTGAGTGCATCCATGAGTCACACACCTGTCAAGCCTTCATCACATTGTCGTTCACTCGTATCCTTGGCTTTCTTTCAAAAACATTATTTCCTAACAGTGACTTCCCCAATTTTAGCTTTTTTTTCCAATTTGCATAGGCTGGGAATTACTGAAATTATTAAATTCTGGCTCATTTCTACTTAATAGTTCCCTTTTTAATTTATATCTTTCCTGTTGGATTTTTACCATCAGTGGCAAGAAGAAACCAGGCTGCATCTTCAAGATTTTGCACCAAAATCTTCTCAGCTAATTATCCAGGTTTGCTGATTAGAAGTCCTGCTTTTGACACAAATATTGGACACAATGCAGCCAAGTTTTCTGTCACTATATAACTAGGACACTCTTTCTTTCATTTTTCCAATAATAAATTCCTTATTTCACTCTGACCTCAAACCAGCAGTGCCTTTGCATTCATGTTTCTGATATCATTTTTATTTATGACTATATATATATACACACACCTACATATAGCCTCTCAAACTACAGATTTCTCTATCATACTCTTCACCCTATTCTAAGCTCTCACAAGAATCTAGCCTGCCAGGCTCCTCTGCCTATGGAATTTCCCCAGGCAAAAATACAGGATTGGGTAGCCATTCCTTTCTCCAGGGGATCTTCCTGACGTAGTGATCGAGCCCAGATCTTGTGCATTGCAGGCAGATTCTTTCCTTCTGAGCTAGCAGTGAAGCACATAGACATAGGCTCTAAAACTACAGAAGATTTTTCTATCATGTTCTTCACTTTATTCTGATTTCTCACAGGAATCTCCTTTAGTGTCCATAGTGAAAGTGAAGTTGCTCAGTCGTGTCCGACTCTTTGCAAACCCACGGACTGCAGCCCACCAAGCTCCTCCATCCATGAGAATCTCCAGGCAAGAATACTGGAGTGGGTTGCCAATAGTGTCCATATTTCTGCCAATAGCCTCTTCAAGAAAATCTAGGCATTTGCTCTCAGGCTTCTCCAAATTCTTCTAGTCTCTATCCATTTTCCGATTGCAAAGTTATTTCCTCATTTTTAGGAATTTATTACAGGAGGTGTAAAAAAAATCTGTTTTAGATTCTTATTGCCACTGTAACAAATTACCACACATTTGGTGACTTAATAGAAATGTATTCTCTCTCATAATTCATGTTCTCTCAGCAATTCAAATACGTTTCACTGAGTTGAAATCAAGGTGCCATCAAGCAGGGCTGGGCTCCTTCTGGAGGTTCCAGGGGAGACTCCGTTTCTTTCCTCCTCAGCTTTGGTGGCTGCAGGGATTCCCTGGCTTGTGGACAAATCCCTCCAATCTCTGTCTCCATCTTCAAGTCATCTTCTTTCTTCTTCTTTTTTTGCCCCCTCTGTGTTTGTGTCCAAACTCCCTCTGCCTCTCTCTTGTAAGGATACATGTGATTATATTAGATTCACCTGGATAATCTAGGATAAATGCCTCCTCTCAAGGTCCTTAACTTAATCACATCTTTTGCTGTATAAAATAATATTCACTCCTTTGCCATACAAGGTAATATTCAAAAGTTCTAGGGATTAGGTCATGGACGTATCTGTTTTTTGGGCTGTGGAGTTTTATACTTAGTGCGTACAATAGTTAACAATCCAATGACATCTTACTATGCGCCAGATGCCGTGGTAAACATTTTAGAGTGTCTTTTCTCGTAGCCCTTAAAAACCTTAAAAATATAAAGAATGTATTATTATCTCCATTTTAAAGATGAAGAAAGTAAAATCAGATTAAAATATTCCCAAAGTCTCCTAGCTATTTTGTGACACCAAAGGTCAGACACCTTATTTATACTGTTACACGATCTCTATGTGGCTTTTTCATCACAATCCAAGATGACTCCTCTTTACTTTGCATCCAACACACTTAAAAAATACCCAGTAAGGAGAATGAGTCAACTGCGAGTAGATATATTGTGGGGGTAGCATTGATTTTGGGATTACAAATGTCCATTAATTCTCATTCTCTGCCCCAGGTGAAAGATTCATGGTTGCCTGATGGCTGTATTAAATTCAGGCAATAAGTCGGGGGCACACTGTGTGACTCAAAGCACTGCTTTGCTACATGTTTCCAATCTGGCAAAAGATTTAGAGCTAGGACTCTAGACAGATGAAGAAATGAGGTGGCCAACTGTCACCATCCGTGTCCATTAAACAGCAACTTGGTCTCAGACTCCCTATGAGGCACCGAGCTGAGAGACAAAGGAAAGAAGAGGCAGTCAGTGCTGTCCTAAAAGAAAGCAGTAGAAGCTCATGCACACGTAAATGGACATACCAGAAAATCCATGGTGTTGGAAAAGACACACTGGAAAGCAGAAGGTCAAGTGCCAGTAATGACCTGAGATGGAAGAAGCTACTTTGAAAAGTCAACACGCACAGAAACTTCCATAGAAGCATGTGGCTGGGCAGACAGAAAAGAGGAAGCAGGTGGAGGTGACGGCAGTGCCGACAATGCCATGGATACACGTGTGACTGGAGCAGAACCCAAGGATGCGTTTGGAGAGGAAGGCAGTTCCAAGATTTTTACCAAGACTATGAGTCATTTTTACTTTACAAAATAACATTTATCATTTTTACTATTATTATTACTACAAACATAATCTATTTTTATGTGAAATACTACTTAGATCACAAAAACACATTAGTGAACATATAGACAATAATGATCACTGATAATGACACCTTGCAGAAATAACCAGTGTTGATATTTTATTCTGAGTTCTTCCTATTGTATATATTTATCCATATCTATATACTTTTTTCCTATATTAGCATTCTGATGCACAATCTGTCCTATATACTAATTTCTTTACTTAGAAACCTGCTGTAAAGATTTTTCAGATAATTAAATATTTCACAAAAATATGACTTCAAGGGCTGTATGTCGATTATATTGGTATATTGTTATTCATTTAATAATTCCCTAATTCGGGGTATTTAAGTTGTATCTTATTTTACCATTTTATAACTACTGATCTGACAATTATATGTGTACATATAGCTTTTATGCATATCAACTGGATATGTCAGTTTCAAATGAGAAGCAAGGGAGTCCCAGTAGTAATTCAATGTTAATATTCTCTATCTCTTTTTCTTCATTCCCTTATGTATCTGTGTGTATTATACACAGTGCCCCAAACATGTATATATATACATATGTAGACATATACACATATACATATTTCTTTTATAGAATTATTTTATATATGTAATGTTATATTAACATCATACAAGGGGTTATTACATATATATATTAGGATTTTGTGAGGTTATTACATATATAATAACCTATATATTGTATATGAAAAGTGAAAGTGTTAGTTTCTCAGTCGTGTTTGACTCTCTGGACTGTAGTCTGCCAGGCTCCTCTGTACATGGTGTTATCCAGGCAAGAATATTGGAGTGGGTTGCCATGTCCTTCTCCAGGGGATCTTCTTGACCCAGGGATTGAACCCAGGTGACCCGCATTGCAGGCAGACTATTTACTGTTTGAGCTACCTGGGAAGCCCATATATTACATATAATGATATATATTACATATAGGGTTTTTATATTGTTTCAAAGGATTACTAAATGTATAATAACTTATGCATACATATGAAATAACCCTACAAAACAGATAACAATATAGCAGCAAGGCTAAAGAGGTAGTTAAAATACAGGTGTGGAAAATCTAGGATTCAATCTCAACACTCTCTAACATCAAAATTTAAATTCTTTCCTCTAAGATGATAGCCACAAAATTAGAAGATGCTTGCTCCCTGGAAGAAAAGTTATGACCAACCTGGATGGCATATTAGAAAGCAGAGACATTACTTTGCCAACAAAGGTCCATAAAGTCAAAGCTATGATTCTTCCAGTAGTCATGTTTGGATGTGGAAGTTGGACCATAAAGAAGGCTGAACACTGAAGAATTGATGCTTTGAGCTGTGGTGTTGGAGAAGACTCTTGAGAGTCCCTTGGACTTCAAGGAGATCCAAAATGTCAATCCTAAAGGGAATCAGTCCTGAATATTCATTGGAAGGACTGATGCTGAAGCTGAAACTCCAATACTTTGGCCACCTAAAGTGAAGAATTGACCCATATGAAAAGACCCTGATGCTGGGAGAGATTGAAGGCAGGAGGAGAAGGGGACGATAGAGGATGAGATGGTTGGATGGCATCACTTACTCAACAGCTATGAGTTTGAGCAAGCTCCAGGAGATGGTGAAGGGTAGGGAAATCTGGCATGCTGCAGTCCATGGGGTCGCAAATAACTGGACACGACTGAGCTACTGAACAACAACAAGGATGATACTACTGCTGCTACCTTTATTGAGCACAAGGAGATCAGCCCTGAGTGTTCTTTGGAAGGAATGATGCTAAAGCTGAAACTCCAGTACTTTGGCCACCTTATGCGAAGAGTTGACTCATTGGAAAAAACTCTGATGCTGGGAGGGATTGGGGGCAGGAGGAAAAGGGGACGACAGAGGATGAGATGGGTGGATGGCATCATCGACTTGATGGACTTAAATTTGAGCGAACTCTGGGAGTTGGTGATGGACAGGGAGGCCTGGCGTGCTGTGATTCATGGGGTCGCAAAGAGTTGGACATGACTGAGCGACTGAACTGAACTGAACTGAATATGCTAGACAAAGAAGTACTTTTTAAGAACCATATCATACAACTCTTATGACAACTCTGTGAGGTAAACAACTGTTACTATTAATACAACTATTTTAGAGTTAAAGGAACAGAAATAGAGTTGAGTAATTAGTGTAAGGTAACATAGCTAGTTTGGCAGAAAGTGAAGAGGAACTCAAAAGCCTCTTGATGAAAGTGAAAGTGGAGAGTGAAAAAGTTGGCTTAAAGCTCAACATTCAGAAAATGAAGATCATGGCATCTGATCCCATCACTTCATGGGAAATAGATGGGGAAACAGTGGAAACAGTGTCAGACTTTATTTTTGGGGGCTCCAAAATCACTGCAGATGGTGACCACAGCCATGAAATTAAAAGACGCTTACTCCTTGGAAGGAAAGTTATGACCAACCCAGATAGCATATTCAAAAGCAGAGACATTACTTTGCCAACAAAGGTTCATCTAGTCAAGGCTATGGTTTTTCCTGTGGTCATGTATGGACGTGAGAGTTGGACTGTGAAGAAAGCTGAACACCAAAGAATTGATGCTTTTGAACTGTGGTGTTGGAGAAGACTCTTGAGAGTCCCTTGGACTGCAAGGAGATCCAACCAGTCCGTTCTAAAGGAGATCAGCCCTGGGATTTCTTTGGAAGGAATGATGCTAAAGCTGAAACTCCAGTACTTTGGCCACCTCATGTGAAGAGTTGACTCATTGGAAAAAACTCTGATGCTGGGAGGGACTGGGGGCAGGAGGAAAAGGGGACGACAGAGGATGAGACGGCTGGATGGCATCATTGACTCGATGGATGTGAGTTTGAGTGAACTCCAGGAGATGATGATGGACAGGGAGGCCTGGCGTGCTGTGATTCATGGGGTCGCAAAGAGTCGGACACGACTGAGCGACTGAACTGAACTGAATATAACTAGTTGGGCTTCCCTGTTAGCTCAACTTCCCTGGTAAATAATCCACCCAGGAGATCCCAGTTTGATTCCTGAGTCAGGGAGATCCCCTGAAGGAGGGATAGGCTATTCACTCCAGTATTCATGGGCTTCCGTGGTGGCTCAGATGGTAAAGAATCCACTTACAATGTGGGAGATCTAGTTTTGATCCTTGGGTTGGGAAGATCCCCTAGGGGAGGGCATGGCAACCCACTCCAGTATTCTTGCCTGGAGAAATCCCATGGACAAAAGAGCCTGCAGGGTTACAGTCTATGGGGTCGCAAAGAGTTGGACATGACTGAGCAAGTAAGCACAGCACAACACAGCTAGTTACCTCATTTGTCAAGAAGTCCCAGTGTGTTGGAACATGATATTGAAAGATGACTTTGTATTTCAAGGTGTTTGAGTTAGAACTCTCAGCCATTTCTCGTAGTCCCATTGGCAAATATTTCAATGGTGGCAGTGCAGTGCATTGGTTAACAATATAGACTCTACAACTAGAGGGCTCCAAGTCAAATCTCAGCTCTGGCACACACTAACTGTGTGACCTTTGACAGATACTTAACATATCTGTGAAAATTTTCTCATCTGTAAATCTGAGATAATAATAAGTTAATTGCAAAAGTGATATAAGTAAATAACAAAATGTAAATATTCTCTTATGATAAGCCTTCAAAAACTGCTAACTAATATCCATTTGTTGTTGTTCTTTAGCTGCTAAGTCACATCTGACTCTTTTGTGACTCAAGAACTATAGCCCACCATGGACAGAGAAGTCCATGGGATTTCCCAGACAAGAATAAGTGGAGTGGATTGCCATCTCCTTCTTCAGAGGATCTTCCCGACCCAGGAATTAAACCTGCATATCCTGCACTGGCAGGCAGATTCTTTACCACTGAGCCACCAGGGAAGTCCACCTAACACTCACAGAGGTAATAATAATGACAGGGACTTTCCTGGTGGTCCAGTGGTTAAAAATCTGCCTTCCAATGCAGGATACGTGGGTTCCAAATCTGACCAGGGAACTAAGATTCCACTTGCCTTGGAGCAACTAAACCCATGGGTCACAACTACCGAGCCCATGTGTTGCAACTCCTGAAGCCTCCTCTGCTTACAGTCTATTCTATACAACAGGAGAAGCCATTGCAATGAGAAACCTACAGACTGCACTGAAAACCCAGCACAACCAATAATAATAATAATAATAATAGTAAAAGATTAACTCACCTAAAAAAAGAAAATTAACAGATAAGTAAAGGCATTTTTCTCTTGGATCGGGCTATTAAGAAAACCCAATTTTGTTGGAAAATTCCGGTTAGACTTCTTCTGTTAACTTTGAAAAATCAGTGAAAATTAGAAAATACAACAGAAACATTAAAAACAACCTAACATATGGCTCCTTTATATTTCATAAAATAATTAACTATTTAGTCTTCTACTTTGGCTGAAATCAAGGGTGGCCTTAAAAATCAAAGCACCACTAAAGAACTGGAATCACTTTGCTAGCTTTTAGGAAAAGACACCAACAAGATGTAAAAAACGCCACAGACAAGGTCTGTGAGGCCCAGAGAAGGTCTGAGACATGAATAGGTGATGGTGAGTTGAGGGGACCACCCTGCTCACTCCCCCAAAACAACACATACCAATCTGTGAGCTTAATGACCTTGGCTTATTCTAAATAAGATACCTGTGCCACATCTGGTAAGACAAGACCTGGGGGACACAGAATGAAAGAATTCTACGATTTAAAGGACCACTGGTCCAAACACTCAGGTGATGGAGGGCCTAAAAGCAGAAGTGAATGACTCACACGAAGTGCCTCAGTCTAGGTGTTTAGACTCAAAACTCAGTGCTCTTTCACTTACCTCATTTATGTATGCGTGTGTGTGCAGAAATATACGTGTGTCTACGCGTGAGCATGCATATATATGCATATACTTGTTTATATATGAAAACGTATATGAATGTTTATGCAGAAACAAGTGTATAAATATGTATATTTGTACATACATATACATATTTCATTCTGTATATTCTATCAAATACTGTCAGCCCTGTTGAATAATTTATGTCATGAATTATTGATACTATCCATAGAGAAAGTTTAGGTTAATTTACATCAAGATTCTTCTTGAACACATTTAGCAATTTTTCACAGCTACACTGGAGCTTGCAAAGATATAGATTTAGTATTTGTGTTGCATGGATTTCCTTTTACTGACGTGATGTCAAACTGCAGGGACGTTTTCAAGAAAGGGTATCTCTAGAAGCAAAATCAAATGACCTTGTAACTGAAGTCTGCATTTTTGGTGAGAGCTCTCCTCTGCTTCTTTGTCACTGTGCGTAAGAAGAGCTGTGCTGCACTGCTTCAGACAAAGGAGTTGGCAAGAGAAAGGCTATGAGACGTTGCTGATTCTTGTTTCTATATTCAACAACAGTGTGCAAAGCCATGCCCAGCCTGTTTACTCTTGTAGTGATAGGCAATCACAATTCATTTCTTTAAAGAAAAATATGCTATGGTTTACCTTTCCCTGAAGCAAAAAGCCATGATAACTACCCCATGTATTGTTTTCTTTAGTAAAACTCACTCATTTCATCTACTATTGGGATAGCATTTCCTTGATCTTAACTCTTTCTTTCCCTCCAGATAGTAACCAAGCTCAGTGGTGATAAAGATTATGAAAGTCCCCTGCTCAAATGCCATAATCTTCTAAAGCTTCCCCTGTGAGAAAGTGCGATCTGGTATGTTGATTGGATTTGATTTGAAATCTGCAATCCCCTCTATCACACCAGGATGCAGAAAAGTGAGGAATAATTGGCATGTGCTCTCATTTTGATCTTTATTAGTATGTGATGTCGGGAATCTACTTACTGGCAATTTCAGCCCAGTTAGTAGGCTGTGTGTTGTTGTGGTAATAAAGCAAGCAGTTCAGCTTAAAGATTAAGGCAATCTCACACCACTCTGCTAAATCCATTGTGCAGTTCTGAGGTGGTGACTACTGTCAGGCAGGCAGGTCCTAGTTACACCGCAGTGGTGCAGCGTCTAGCATATCCCTGGCACTTACGGCGGCACATTAAAAAAATGGGAAAACTTTACCATTCCCTTGTACCACTGGAACGATTATTTCCTTAAAATCTTTGTTCAACGTGACTTGCCTCTTTTATTTAAGTAAATATGTTACAAAAGAAACTTTGGTAATATAGGTATCATTCAATAGTTATTCATAATACATATGTACATAAATATGGCACCATGAATATTTAGATTCACTACCTTTTTCTTTCCATATGTAAATGAGAGCACATAAACTTCAGAATGCTGAAGTTTGCATACCCTCAACTACTAATCATAATCATAATAATATAAAGCAACTATCATTTAAATACTTAGTAAATATAGTTAGCTCATTTAATTTGATCCTCATAATAACCTTAGGAGAACATCATTGTTTTACTCACATTATAGACAAGAAATTGATACTAAGCAAAATGAAGATTGATGATATGATAAAACTTATAATAAAAATAAACCAGAAGTTATCTGTTGAGCTGTTCTTTTACACTGAGATGTATCAATAATATCTTACTTGATTCACACAACAATCCTATGAGAACTGCTCTCTTCATTAAAGATGAGGGAATCTAACTTGCCCAGCCATGTAGTCATTAACTGAAAAAGTCAGGCTTTGAACTCCAACATCTTGCCTCCTACTTGTGCAACACACACCTCTATGTAGCACAATTTGCATAATCACACCATACGAGTCAAAAGCATACCTTACTAAATGGAGAACGAGAAGAGTTTTAGAGATATCCTAGTCCTTCTGGCTCACATTCTACAAATGAGGAAACTGAATCAGAAGTTGCAATGCTCAATCAGTTGGACTGTGATTTCAAATCACTGTGAAAAGAATTGAGCCATTTTTTTAAAAAAATTCTGTTCATTGGTGAAGCGGTATAGAATCTCCCTGCATCAGTGAAATAACCAGGAACTTTTGTACTGATAACCACACCTTCAGAGCTGTGTGTATATAGTATGAGAGAGATAATTTGCATAAACAAAAGACAACCAGCCAACTCCAACAGCAGAGGAAGGTTAACAGTTGACCTTTGCCTTCTTTCAGGGAGCACGGAAGAGCAAGGAAAAATTCAAGCTTGGGAGATGAGGATCCACAACGTACTATTTGTTTTCTTCCATTTGATTTCTTTGTTAAGATAAGCATTTCCTTGAAACTGATGCGCAGAGCTGTCATTTATCCATTTGCCATTATCACATCTAAACCCCGCAGGCCTACTTCAAATGCAAGGGATACACCTGCAGGTTCTGAATGGGTTTCCCCAACAATGCTGTGCAATTGACTTACATTTAAAAATACTTTGATCGACCCACCCCTTTGTTACAGGAGCTAGAAGCACTAGAGGAGGCTGTGGGAATAAAAAATCTGCTGCCACAGCTAAATATGTTAACTTTACCAAAAAGAGATATCTCCTGTCTTTTTAGAAGAAGGATTGCATGCAATGGGAAGATTGATGCTCCTCTGTCAGAAAGCTACCTTGGAACAGGTGCTCCCAATTAATTTCTATGAGCCACATTCACGCTGTGGTTAGATAATTAAAAAAATAACCTGGGTGAACCTTCTCATGCCAGGGGAGCTAGCACATTTGATGTAATGAAATAGCATTTAGGAATATTCCACTAAATATTCCACTAAAAATGAAATTAATCTTTATTCTGGTATATATGTTAATGAATAATACTACTGATGTTGTAGCTTTTAAAATTAAATCAAAACTGTCCTACACAACAAGAAGAGTATAAGATTGTTCTGAAAAATGTATAAAATAGAGAAAATAACAAAGAAAGTTTTCAATACACAGAGACAAGAGAATGATTCATTTCCATTTTGCTTTGCATATATATCAATATAAATGTAGTCAAACATTATTGGAAGTTTTACAAACTGAAAGCATATTCATTAAAAAAGCAATTAACCAAGCAATATACATAGATATTGTAAACTAATTAGAAAATCACTATTAAGCATAATACAAGTCTCACTTTTTATAGTAGCACAGTATTTTATCTGATATATTTTGTTTGTTTGCTTAACAGTTCAAAGAATTATATTAATGTGGTAATAAATCTTTGTGGTTGTTATGGAGTCCATGTGCCTTGGGGAGGATTTTAAATATCATGAAGCTGAGTTCCTTCCAGTTTTCTTTCTCATTAGGAGGACGAGAGAGGCCAGCCTCTTAGCAAAGATTGGACAGAGATATAAAAGAGACAATTATGTGGTCTATTACCAATTCTGATAGACCTTATGGTATTTAAATGAACAAAGCTCTCTTTGTGATTTCATTAACATGATTTCTTTTCAGAGAATGAGCAGTTCTCATCTACTTCCTCCATTTTGGAAAAACAACCCAATTTTTCTCAAGCTCATTTGAAAAAGAAGAGGTTGTTGGCCTCTCAGCAACTGATTGAGAATGTGTACAGTCTCTGAGTGTACCTGGCCCCACGGCTTGTCTCAGCCTACACTAGGGCAAGAAGCGGTATGTTATATTTCAGCGGAATAAATAGAGGTTTAAAAGCACAGAACATAATAACCCTTATTGATTTATAACTCCATGGCATTTGTTAGTTTGTTTTTCTCATTCTTTCTCTTTTTCCCTCATAGGAAAATGGGATGCATTAACATCTGTGGCCAGAACATATTGTTCTGAAAGAGTTCAAATGTAATTTGCTGGATTTCTTCATTTAAAGTTTACCCCATTATGAAGATTTTAGTATTTGCATATCATTTTTCCTTTTTTCCTTCTAAAAAGTAATTTTATACAGTAGGTAGTATAATGATTAAAATGTGTGCATTCAAATTTCCCATATTTAAAAGCCATTATGGGCATAAACAAAAATAATGGACTCATGTGAACAATGGGCTTTTCTAATATTTCATTCTGGCCTATTTTAAGAATGACTAAGGCATAGAAATCTTACTGTATATACACTATTGTACATATTGTATATTATTGTATATATCTAGACAGATCCTTTTATTACTTATCATGGTGTTCAATGTAAAAAGCTGGGGAAGATTTTTTGTTCAACTGATACCTAAGGAGACACTGCCTCATGATCTCTTTCTTTAAGCTTCAGTGCTGCTTGTAAAACATGAAACCACATATTCTGAGCATGCTCTCTCTGTATGACTTCCAAAGGTGAAAGAAAGGAAGAAGTCAAGAAAAGGTGAATTGAGCATTAAATAAAGCAAGGATCCAAATCTCTGTACAATTAAGTTCTTGAGCAGGGATAGGAGCAACTTTTAAATGTGCTATTGCAGACATATTACAGATTTCTTTGGGATTACACAAAGCTCTGAGCTCTTTCAACTTGGAGCTTTGGCCCAAGTGGGTATCTCTTCCTTTAAGCAGTCCATGGGGTTGCAAAGAGTCAGATGTAACTTAGCGACCAAACAATGACAACAAAGGCTTGTTTACTAACTTCAGCTCCTGAGACCTCCACCTTAAAGAAAGCTATTTGTTTCAGGGGTAGAAGTAGACAGATATTTTGTGGGACCTGAAGCTTATATAGATTGGAGGGGCTATTTTAAGAAAAAAATATACAATTGTAAATACAATAGGTATATTGGAAGTGAATATTAAGAATAAGAAAATAAACCAAAACGAATAACTTCAGACTTGAGATCCAGGCCACTGGCCACCAGAATCTCTCTAGACAAGTTACTAGAAATGCTTAAGTGGAAATGATATCTGACTGTCTCCTGGATTTCCTCGCCTGCTGGTACACCCCTAGAATTTCCAGGCACCTTACTAAGGGAGGGGTTGGAAAGCTGGTGTTTCCTTTGTGTTTGTTCAGTCGCTCAGTTGTGTCCATCTCTTTGCGACCCCATGGGCTACAGCACACCAGGCTTCCCTGCCCTTCACCATGTCCTGGAGTTTGCTCAAACTCATGTCCGTTGAGTTGGTGATGCCATCCAGCCATCTCATCTTCTGTTGTCCCCTTCTCCTCCTGCCCTCAATTTTTCCCAGTATCTGGGTCTTTTCCATCAGGGTGCTTCCTTAGCATTCTGGCAAATCTGCCTTCAAGTCACACTCAGACAGTCCTTCCCGGTAAGTCTTCCCTAAAAGCCTGCTTTCAGCACCCCTGTCCCGAGCTTCCAAAGCATCCTGTATCCACCTTCATCACAGCATTTACCACCTTAACCCATAAGTGCTTCATTACAGGTCAAGCGCTTCATTCCTTAGAAATCTTTAGGACAGGATAGCCAATCCCTCCCCATTTTACCCCTTGTTTCTAGCACAGTTCCTAGACCATACTATGCAGTGAATCAGTCTTTTATAATAACAGCAAATAATCGTGTACTACTTCCTATGTGCCAGGCTCTGTTCTACCCATTTTACATATATTCACTGTTAGCACAGCTATCATTATAATCAAAGTGAAACAAATGAGGAAACTGAGAAGTTTTAAATTACTTGTTCAAGGGCAAATAATCAGTTCAAGTTGGAGCTTTGATTCAAACCCATGCAGTGTGCTAATGAAGTCTATGCTTTTAGTACTAAAATATTAAAAGCTGCCTCTCAGAAAAAATGGGTATTATGGTTTTCTCTGGATATATGCCTAAGAGTAGGATTTCTGGCCGGAGAAGGCAATGGCAACCCACTCCAGTACTCTTGCCTGGCAAATCCCACGGACGGAGGAGCCTAGTAGGCTACAATCCATGGGGTTGCAGAGTCGGACACGACTGAGTGACTTCACTTTCACTTTTCACTTTCATGCATTGGAGAAGGAAATGGCAACCCACTCCAGTGTTCTTGCCTGGAGAATCCCAGGGACGGGGGAGCCTTGTGGGCTGCCGTCTATGGGGTCGCACAGAGTCAGACACGACTGAAAAGACTTAGCAGCAGGATTTCTGGCACGTATGGTAGTTCTAGTCTTAGTTTTTTAAGGAAACTCCATACTGTTCTTCACAGTGGCTGCACTGATTTACATTCCCACCAGCAATGACAATAGCCAGGACATGGAAGCAAACGAAATGTCCATCAACAGAGGAATGATGTAGGTGTGGTACATATATACAATGGAATATTATTCAGTTACAAAAAAGAACAAAATATGCCATTTATAGAAACGTAGGATGGACTTAGAGTCATACTGAGTGAAGTTGGAGAAAGACAAATGTCATGGCTTATACGTGGAATCTAAAAAAGGTACAAATGAACTTATTTACAAAACAGAAGTAGAGTCACAGATGTAGAAAACAAACTTATGGTTACCAGGGGATGGGGGGAAAGGCAAATTGGGAAACTGGGATTGATGTATACATACTACTATATATACGATAGACAAATAATAAGGACCTATTGTCTAGAACAGGGAACTCTACTAAGTATTCTATAAAAGCCTACGTAGGAAGAGAATCTAGAAAAAGAGTGGATACATGTATGTGTGTTTCCCTGGCAGCTCAGTGGTAAAGAATCTGCCTGCAATCCAGGAGACACGAGTTTGATTCGTCGGTCAGGAAGATCCCCTGGGGGAGGAAATGGCAACCCACTCCAGTGTTCTTGCCTGGGAAGTCCCATGGACACAGGAGCTTGCTGTGCTACATGCCATGGGGTCTCAAAGGAGTCAGACACAGCTTAGCGACTAGACCACCCCCACAACCGATTCACTTTGCTGTTCACCTGAAACTAACACAACATTTTAATCAACTATCTCCTATATATATATATATATATATTTTTTTTTTTTCTTAAGGCATGGGTATAAGAATACTTGCTTCATTCCTGTTTTGAGTGGCATTTGAACTCTGCCTCAAGGCACTGTTTGTACAATGATCAGCTCCTGATTATTTAAGAATTGATAATCCAATTTATGGAATTTTGAAGCCTTTTCACCCCCTACAGCTACTTGCCTGCAGGGAGCATTTACCTGCTTGTTATAACCTCCCCAGACAGGAAGGCCAGAGTGGGGAGGCTGTTAATGCCATTACCCTGCACACTCTCCCATTATCCTTCCTGCTCCTGGCGACTGGGAAAGCTAAGGTTGCAGTGGCTTGTCAGTATGTGTGGATTTCAATAGGCACAACTCCTAAGTATCTACGTTTATCCTATTCATCCCTTAAGGGCGGATCATCCAGATCAACCCTCTTGTTGGAAAGATATGTTAAGTATACAAGTGGAAGCTCAAGAATATGCACCTTAAGTAGAGTTGAAAGATTTTGAGTAGAAGACGGACAGGATAAAAACTGTATTTGAAGAGGATTAAGAGAAGGATTGCAGAAGAGGAAGAAATGAAAGACAAAGAGATCAGTCACAGGCCAGCTGGCATTCCACGCAGCCAGCTTCCCAGGTGGACACTTACACTGCAAACATGTCAACCATTTTCAGCATTTTACTTGAAAGTAATTATTTGCTGAAACTGATTTTAATTTTTCAACTCCAATGAATCTCATCAATTTGGAAAATCTTATGAAAAATTGTACTTTAGTTTTGAAGATAAAATGTGCAAATGCGGCTGGGTTCATCGAAACGGTAAATAATACTTGTGTTTCCTAGCCAGCAAACAGGTAGCGCAGTGGTAAAGAATCTGCCTGCCAGTACAGGAGATGCAAAAGACATGGGTTTGATCCCTGGGTCAGGAAGATCCCCTGGAGGAGGAAATGGCAACCCACTCCAGTATCCTTGCCTGGAGAATCCCAAGGACAGAGGAACCTGGTGGGCTAGAGTCCATGGGGTTGCAAAGAGTCAGACATGACTGAGCAAGCACACAAAATAATATTTACTAAAATTTCCCTATACCAAGGTTTACTTCTACTATGCAAAATTTTCTTTTAGTAAGAGTAAGAAATATTAGGCCATAGGAAATTTTTATTTCAATTACAGACATCGAAAGAAGGATGACTTCTCTATTCAAGAGATAGCTTTGGTGATTTTGTAATCCAGACTGTATATGTTTTATGCAACATTAATCTGCCTCATTTTGCTCAGATGAGAGGTTTTATATGTCATTCCCAGGCAAAATTGGTGACCATAACTGTGTAATGAAGTTGAGTTCCTAGCAGCTTATTAGGATTGGGTCCCTGAAATTTTTTAAAGCATACATGGAGCCTGGCAGAAATGAGCAGAATTATTCTGCAGTAAAATTTCATTCATTTAGAAGGCACTCATTTGGAGTTTATGATCGTGTGGCAATAGCTGCAGTGACCTTTAACAGGGCACTGTCTACTCAATGGAGTTATATCAAACTGATCGAGGAAAGCAAACTCTTATAAAGCATCTGCTATTACTTGAGAGGCAACATTTTAAAAGCTGAAAAATCGAAATAATTATTAGCTACTCATTTAAGTAGTTCTTCTAGAATATGTTATTAATGATACTAATTTGCATTAATTTATGCTGTAAAATGCCAATTTGTTTTAATTCTTGTAATTCCAACCACTACAATTCCTTTGTTTGATGTCATTTATTCCATGTTGAGCTAATAGAATAGGTTTTGTCTACCTAAAAAAAATAGAAAGGTCTTTGTCAAATATCCCGTGACATCATCAGAAATCATTCACTGAATGCTTTTCAAGTTTGAGATCATGTTAGAGATTTTGAGACTGTGTTTTTACGTATAACACAGGTTTTCAGTGCTCAAGCCAGGTGGTCTTTTGGAAATTCAGAAATTAACAGTTTCCTTGCCCTTCTGTTCATTTCCCAGGTGGGAAATGCCTTCTACCGAATGCGGGATCCCCTTTTTGCAGCACGACCTAAAACTTAATAGGTGCTCATGATTTTTCTTGAAAAATGGAGTGATTACATAATTGAGTGGTTCAGGTTTTTATATGGAGTGCCCTAAATTTGAAGTTGGTAACAGACAACACAGAATCACTTGGTCATGGAAGTCCTGGCACAAGATTCCAGCTGACTATTTCAAACAGCAAATGGTTAGCAAAGGTCCAGGCAAGAAGGTGTGTGGAGGATTCTAGGAGGAGAGTAGGTAGGCAACAAAATACCACACAGGCAGACAGGGCCCAGAGGGCCAACAAGAAAGACATCATCAACAGGCCAACTATGGGCCCATAAATGTCAGTTACCTGCAAGGATCAGTGAAAGGTAAACAAGAGTTTCCATGTCTGAGAAACCCTGCATTCCTTTATTTAGCTTTTCACTCAATGCTTGGTCTTAACTATTTATTGTATACATGTTCACCCAACTGTATTAGCATCTGCCTGCTGCTGCTGCTGCTGCTAAGTCACTTCAGTCGTGTCCGACTCTGTGTGACCCCATAGATGGCAGCCCACCAGGCTCCCCCATCCCTGGGATTCTCCAGGCAAGAACACTGGAGTGGGTTGCCATGTCCTGCCTAGAACTTATCATAGTTTCCCCCACTCAACAGATGCTGATTAAGTAGAATTTGTTGAAGATAAGTGGCACAAAGTAAATAAGGCTGAAGTAGGGGCTTTCCAGTTGGCACGAGTGGTAAAGAATCTGCCTGCCAATGCAGGAGACTTAGGTTCAGTCTCTGGGTAGGGAAGATCCCCTGGAGAAGGAAATGGCCACCCACTCCAGTAATCTTGCCTAGAAAATCCCATGGACAGAGGAGCCTCATGGGCTACAGTTCATGGGGTCGCAAAGAGTCAGACATGACTGAAGACTGAGCACAACACACACAAAGGCTGGAAAACAGAAGGACAATTTCAGGCAAGTTGCTCATGCGTGTAAAAATCACTCATGGGTCTCTACACACTTTTCTCTGCATCTTATGAGTGAATGTGTCTGTCTTACCCAGGACATATCTGCAATCAGGAATGATACCCAACTTTATTGTTACAACCTTTCGTATAATTTCCCCTTGTTCTTTCCATTCCTAAAGTAGAAGAGTGAGTTTGAGTAGGGAAGATTGCATAACTCTTTAAAGAACTGGGCTCAGTCAGACACAGGGTCATGGTTCCATGTGGATGCAGTAACAATTATAGTACAATTAATTAGCTATGACTGAAAGAACACAAAAACACACACTTACTATTAATAATTTACTATCATTCTTGCTTTTATCAGCTAAGCTGTGTAAACACGAAGCTGTTATCATAAGAGTAGGCTACCTCAAGAGCAGTGAAGTAAATGGAGACTTTCTTCTTTTATTAAAAATATTTTGTTTTTACTTTTGCACTTGAGCACTCCACAGAGCAACTGAGTCTCATGGTGAGATAATTCACGAGAAGCCGTAGATTGGCTAGGTTTTGTGGTTACACCTAAGGGGTTATAACTAAATTAAGGATAGGGAAGAAAACTGTCATTGTGTATCTTCAAAATCTGAAGCTGTATTTTACATACAGGAAACTGATCAACATCAGTTGACTTAAACTGAGTTTGGAAAATGCATATAGATCTGAAAGGTGTCCTTTAAACCATGTAGGCAGTCGAGATCACCCTATCAGATTAGCTATAGGCCCAAGTGGGTAAGAAAAATGTGGGATCATGGATGAAATAATCAAAAGTAGAAGAAATGTGGAAAGATAAATCAAGGAATCCGAATCAGAAGAATAGAGAGAGTGGCCATGGATCTAGAAAAATCAATCAACTTCGTAATGGAAGTGGCCTGTTGATCAATTCTTGATCACATTATTCACGTTTCTAACTTTCGGTTTTGATAGTGTCAACTAAGAAACATGATCTGCCTGCATTTTCTTCAAAGAGAGAACTCATACTCCTATAGAATATGAACTAAAAGATGACCTAAACTTCTCTGCTCCTTTTGAGTAAAGTTTGAAAATCTTGTCCATTTCTAGAAACTTTAGGTAGCTAAGCAGCATCTTATTCCTCAAACCTTGTCTCTCATGATGCCAGTAAGTACTGGATATTTACATTCAGTTGCTTCAGTGTTCTTCTTCAGAAGCAGAAAACTCACTATTTTTGGTAATGTGGGATTGAAGTATCCTGGTTCTTGGCAGAAAATCATCTACACCAACATGTTTCAAATATAACCTGACTGAATAACACTAGTTTTTTGAAAGTTTTCTTCATAAAATTTCAATGACAGCAAGTTTATAGCAAACTCACTACATAACTTGTTGGTGTATGGGATACGGTTAAAAAAAAAAAGAAGAAGAAGAAGCCAAAGCTACTCCTGTTTTAAAAAAGAAAAGACACGGAGAGGGAATCATAAAACAACATATAATCTAACTCCTTATTCTACAAGGCGGACCAAAATATTGTGGGTGTTCATATGATGTCATGAATAAATAGTTTCAAAGATTTGGGGTTTAACCAAATATGTGGTTTTTCCAGAGGGACCCTTTGACTACAAAGCCACTGCCTTTCTTTAAAAAAAAAAAATAGTTCTTCAACTAGCAAAAGCTAATTTGGAAAGCTAGCTTAACTAGGAATGAAGAAAATTCTTTTCAAGAAGAAGGACTTGCAAGCTCTATTCTGGCATTTTTGCTAACAAATAATTTGCTGTTGTGGCTCAATCTCTAAATTGTGTCTGACTCTTCAGGACTCAATGGACTGCAGCGCACAGGACTCCCCTGTCCCTCACTGTCTCCCAGAGTTTGCTCTATTTCATGTTCATTGAGTCGGTGATGCTATCTAACCATCTCATCCTCTGTCACAGCTTTTCTTCCTGCCTTCAATCTTTCCCAGCATCAGGGTCTTTTCCAATGAATGGGTTCTTCGCATTAGGTGGCCAAAGGATTGGAGCTTCAGCTTTAGCATCAGTCCTTCTGGTGAATATTCAGGGTTGATTTCTTTTAGGATTGACTGGTTTGATCTCCCTGTGATCCAAGGGACTCTCAAGAGTCTTTTCCAGCATCACAACTTGAAAGCATCAGTTCTTCAACGCTCAGTCTTCTTTATGGTCCACCTCTCACATCCATACATGATTACTGGAGAAACCATAGCTTTGACTAGATGGACCTTTGTTGACAAAGTTATGTCTCTGCTTTTTAACATGCTGTATAGTTTTCTCATAGCTTTCCTTCCAAGGAGCAAGCATCTTTAAATTTCCTGGCTGCAGTCCCCATCCTCAGTGATTTTGGAGCCCAAGAAAATAAAATCTGTCACTATCTCCATATTTTCCCCTTCTATTTGCTATGTAGTAATGGGATGAAGCCATGATCTTAATTTTTTGAACACTGGTGTTTAAGCCAACTTTTTCACTCTCCTCTTTTACCCTCATCAAGAGGCTCTTTTGATTCCAGGTTGTGACTCATCCCAGCCCAGCATTTCACATGATGTACTCTGTATATAAGTTACATAGGCAGGGTGGTAACATACAGGCTTGACATACTCCTTCCCCAACTTGGAACCAGTCTGCTGTTCCATGGCTGGTTCTAACTGTTGCTTCTTGATCTACCTACAGGTTTCTAAGAGATAAGTAAGGTGGTCTGCTATTCCCATCTCTCTAAGAATTTTCTATAGTTTGTTGTGATCCATACAGTCAAAGGCTTTAGTGTAATCAATGAAGCAGAAATAGATGTTTTTCTGCAATTCTCTTGCTTTTTCTATGATCCAACAGATGCTAGCAATTTGATCTCTGGTTCCCCTGCCTTTTCTAAATCCAGCTTGAACATCTGGAAGTTCTTGGTTCATGCACTGCTGAAGCCTATCTTGAAAGATTTTAAGCATAACCTTGTTAGCATGTGGAATGAATGCAATTGTATAATAGTTTGAACATCCCTTGGCATTCTCCATCTTTGTGACTGGAATAAGAACTGACCTTTTCCAGTCCTGTGGTCACTGCTGAATTTTCAAAATTTGCTGACAACTTGACTGCAGCACTGTCACAGCATCATCTTTTAGGATTTGAAACAGCTCAGCTGGAATCCATCACCTCCACTAGCTTTGTTCATAGTAATGCTTTCTAAGGCTAACTTGACTTAACACTTCAGCATGTCTGGCTCTAGGTGAGTGACCACACCACTGTGGTTATCTGGGTCATTAAGATTTTTTTTTTTGTATAGTTCTGTGTATTCTTGCCACCTCTTCTTAATCTCTTCTGCTCTTGTTAAGTCTTTACTGTTTCTTTCCTTTATCATGCCCATCCTTGCATGAAATATTCCCCTGATATCTCAGATTTTCTTGAAGAGATCTCTAGTCTTTTCCATTCTATTGTTTTCCTCTACTTTTTTGCATTGTTCTCTTAAGAAGACTTTCTTATCTCTCCTTGCTATTCTCTGGAACTCTGCATTCAGTTGGGTATATCTCTTCCTTTCTCCCTTGACTTTCACTTCTCTTCTTTCCTCAGCTATTTGTAAAGCCTCCTCAGACAACCACTTTGCCTTCTTGCATTTCTTTTTCTTTGGAATGGTTTTGGTCATTGCCTCCTGTACAATGTTATGACCCTTGGTCCATAGTTCTTCAGGCACTCTGTCCATCAGATCTAATCCCTTGAATCTTGTTACCTTCACTGTCTAATCATAAGGGATTTGATTTAGGTCAGACCTGAATGGCATAGTGGTTTTCCTCTCTTTGTTTAATTTAAGCCTGAATTTTGTAATAAGGATCTCATGATCTAAGCCACCATCAGCTTCAGGTCTTGTTTTTACTGACTGTATAGAGTGTCTCCATCATTGGCTGTAAAGAATATAATCGATCTGATTTCAGTGTTGGCCATCTGGTGATGTCCATGTGTAGAGTCATCTCTTGTGTTGTTGGAAGAGGGTGTTTACTATGATCAGGGTGTTCTCTTGAAAAAGAATACTGAGTGTTCTTTATCAGAGAGGCATAAGCCATGCTCAGTTGTGTCTGACTCTGCCGCTCCATGGACCCCTGGACCCTGCCAGGCTCCTTGTCCCTGGGATTCTCCCAGCAATGCCAGGGGACACCTCGCTGTCTTACCACTCCCTCCTCCAAGGGATCTTCCTGGCCCAGGGATTGAACCTGCATCTCCTGTGTCTCCTGCCATAAATGCAGCCTTAAAAACATTAGCTGAAAATGTTTCTATTCAAGAATCTGTTGAGGTTAATCAAATACATTGCTAGTGAAATGACCAATTCAAAGGATAGCTTGCACGTTTCTTTTCTGAAGACTCACAGTTCCTCATATCACCTAAGAGCCAAAACTGTAAAATGCCAAAGTAAGACTATTAAGTAACAGAACAAATGCCTTCTCCTCACCCACTGATGAATCACCTGTGTTCTTACTCTAAAGCGCTCTTAGTTTCAACTACAAATTTCACACTGCAGAAATGAAGATCAAGGGGAGTGTTGGTGGGACTTAAAATGGTTCTTACACAACACAGTGAAAAGGACTTCCATGGTGGAAAGACAGCAAAGGCTAAATCTGAAGTAGTTTCAGCCACTAGATTTCAAAGCGTTTCCTGTGAGCCCACAGATGGGTGCGGACAGCACACCACCTTCTCACGCTCAGATAAAGGTGTCGAATTACGGACAGTCCGATGACAATGTTTAGCTTCTTATCCTTCTGTGCACATGTACACACATATACACACACACATGTAACTTGAGTCACCCTGCTTACCCACCAAAATGTCACAAATATACAGACATGCAAATAAAGAACGTGCACATGTACACAAATACACATACCAGCACATACATGTGCACACATACCACATGTGAACTGACCATAATGCACACTTACCCTCACACGCATGGATGTCAATACTTTGATACCTAGCACACAATGTATGTCCACGCACACACATACTTCATATAAATACACAATCAAGCACACTCACATGTGCAACACACACATGCAGCTAACATGAACACCAACATGAACACAGAGGTGCACGGACATGCCTTAGGCAAAAACCCATGTACACAATAAGAATGAACACACGCACCTAGACCCACACACAGACACACATGTGCACAAACAATAAGGAAGAAGACTCAGAAGATTCTGGAGAAATTAAATATATCTCTATTAAAAAGCTTGTCAATTTTTGTTATAAACAAGAGAAATGGGGGAACGGGGGAAATCAATACAAAAAGGATAGAATAACCAGGTTTTCAAGCTCTGAGGCTTCCCTTTGCAGAATGGAGGTTACCATTTTAATTAAAAAGGACACAGTATCAAAGCCATAGCAAGTGATGGTAGGTGTGTCTAACTCCAAAACGCTGGGTGGCACTGCTTAATCCTCTAGGTACACAATTCAGTTCCCAGCAGAGCTGAGCAATTTGATCAAGGTCAGTAGGAACAGTAAACAGTAGAGGCTTGACCTGCCTTTGAGCACGAACCACAAGTCTACTCCCTTTAAGTTCACTTCAATATTTCATTTCATAAACAGGAAGGGGAAATGGATTTAACATAGAGATTTCTCTATTTAAAATTCTTTTTAATTTCTCTTCATAGATTAGAAGTTTGACAGTGATGAGGTGCTTATAATTTATGTATGAATCTGTTGCATTTTAAGTGTGCCCAGACACACATATGGAAAATGGAGAAGCCTGTTTTTATGTGGTGTTCTTTGCATGAACGATGTCCAGTTAGCACCCAGTAAACTCTGAGGATGCAAACAGTGCTATTTTAAACATGATTAACAAAATATAAGCGAGAGAGAAAAAAAAAAAAACAGGTTTCAATGCTCCATTTTATAACACATTCTACAAATAATTATTGTGTGTAAAGAAAAAAAGCCATTCTGTTGTCTAGAGTAGTTAAAACGTGATTCCTTACCGCCCTCTTGTGGTAATTTTAAAGAATGACGTTCTTTAAAATCCCCCCACCTTCTCACCTCCCACCACCGTTACTAAGTAATAATGACCCTCTACAGGCTTTTAACCCCACTCCAGTACTCTTGCCTAGAAAACCCCATGGACTGAGGAGCCTGGTGGGCTGCAGGCCATAGGGTCGCTAAGAGTCGGACACGACTGAGCGACTTCACTTTCACTTTTCACTTTCATGCATTGGAGAAGGAAATGGCAACCCACTCCAGTGTTATTTCCTGGAGAATCCCAGGGACGGTGGAGCCTGATGAACTGCTGTCTATGGGGTCGCACAGAGTCGGACACGACTGAAGCGACTTAGCAGCAGAAGCAGCAGCAACAGGCTTTTAGGGTGAACCACAGCAAATTGCTTGTATTTGACAGTTTTTGTCCTATAAACATGGTGATGTCATGTGTTATGGTTCTAACGAATCCTCTGATTGCCAGCATGTTTTCTGAATCCCCAGGATAATTCACATACCATATACTTGGATTTGTTTTAAATTAGACCTCCCTGTCTAACCGTAAGAGTGAGGACAACTGTATCATACTTCCTGGCCACATTTTTATCAGGATCTACCAGAAGGACATTCTGATCCGCTAGAGCTCCTTCTCGCCCTCTGTTGTATTCACAACCTCTGCTTTGTCCCTCCTTTCATAAAGGTCCCTTCCTGCCTCAGCCAATATATATCCAGTTCTTTATTGCCCAGCTCAAGGTACCTTTCTTGGATGTAACCGCTTCCAGGAATCTGCATCTGCTATTTTGATGGCCAAAATTAAAACCTAGTAAACTACTTGCTCTATACTGCCTAAATCTTGAATGTGCCCCATTCATAAAACCACTGCTATCTACCTCACAAATATGTTCTGAAGAAAGACTATCTCTCTGCTACCGATCTATGTATCAAATTATCTAATTTTATCTATCTATCCTTCCATCTATCTATTTACAGTAGACACAATGATGTTCCCCCAGAGACCTCCATGGCCTAATTTCCAGACATAGGAATATGGTACCTTACATGGCAAAGGAAAATTAAGTGTGGTAATCAGCTAACCTTAAACTTGAAAGACTAACCACGATTATCAAGTTCTTCCAATGTATCAGAGGAAGTCGTAAATGTAGAGAAAAAGGTAGGAGACAGAGAAAAAGAGATGGCAGCAGAAGTATTCAGACCAGCCTGGTCGCCTTTGAAGGAGGAAGAGGGTGTCAGTGAGCCAAGGGATATGAGTGGCCTCTAGAAGCTGGAAAAAAACAGAAAAGGGGATTGTCCTTTATAGCGTTTAGAAGTAATGGAGTCTTAAAGATGCAAATGTTATAAATCACTAACTCAAAAGCAGCAATTCATTTTTTTTTCTTTTTAAAGAAGAAAGAAAAGCTCACTATATTTCACTCAGGCCTTGTGGACTTGGTCTGGTGTCACAGACTTGAACCCATGCAGGCTTCATTCCCAAGGGTGGACTGACCTAAGGTTAAGAGACCTGGAGAGCATGTGCCAGAAAATGAATTCCCTCTTGGACATGGAGTGCCTGGTCCCCCTCCTGATGCAAGCACAAAGTCCAGATCCAGTTGAGTCTATCTACACCTGGACCAAGTGTAGGGCACCTGAAGGACGGTGCACCCTCTGGAATGGAAGAGCTTTGAAAAGCTTCCTGGTCTTCACATCTCCTGCTGTTGGGGTTCCCAGTTCGAGCCTCCTTTTTTCAGTTGCCCACCTGGTATACAGCACCCTCAGTGGGAAGATTTGATAGATGATGGTGTTTTTCTGGGCTGTAAAGTGTAAGAGGGATAAAGGAAAGGGACACAAACCTTTGGGTGTTTCTGTGGGCACATTCCACACTTACATGCTCTCCAGGACACGACTTTGCCTATCTCCATTTTCACGGGTAACTAGAGTAGGGTATGAGGAAGTGCTGCCACCTTGTGGACACATCTCGCAATTGCAACCTTAAAACCATTGGTGCTCAGAACTTGCTATTCACCAGGCCTGTAGGGCTGTAAACATCCCCTACCCTCAAGAAATGTCCCTGGGCAGGGCTGTGGAATAAGAAGGTAAAGAAGGCGGACTTCCAAAATGCCAGTTTCAGCAGGTACATTATACTTGCGCCATTTCAAAGAAGAACAGCACATTAGATTCCCCAAATCATTAATTATTAGAGAAGTACCCATCCAAAGATCAACGAAGTGTCCCTTGGCAGCAGTCAGAATGGCCATCAACAAAAACTCTGCATACAATAAATGCGGGGAAGATCATGGATGAAACACCGCCCGCCCTCCTCCCCCCCCCCCTCCACCCCCTCCCCCGCAAGCTGCACAGTTGTTTAGAACATAAACCTGTACGGGCACCATGCAGACCAGTAGAGAGATTTCTTACAAAACAAGACAGAACTATGATTAGATGATCCCACTTTTGGAATATATCCAGAAAAAATAATAATTTGCAAAGATAACTGCATCCCAATATTCATTATAGCTCTACTGACAACAGGCACGACCCAGAAGCAATCAATGTCCATCCAAAGATGCATGGATAAACAACCCGTGGAACACACATACAATAGAATATCACTTGGCTACAAAATAGCACGACGTACTGCCGTGTGCAATAAGACGGGGAAACTTGAGATAATCATGCAGGAAGTGAACAGAGAGAGAGACAAGAAACAGAGCAGCTTAGGATATCACTGATAGGTAGAATCTAAAGCTTGATAGGAATGCACTCATTTCCAAAACAGACTCAAGGACTTAGAAACCAAGCTGATGGGTCTCAAAGATGAAACATGTGTGGAAAAGGATAAATTAAGAGGTTGAGATTAATATACACACACAACAATATATGATATAGATAATCAATGTGGATTTATACTCAACACTGCCACAATCTTGTAAGAAAGCATAGTGAAATGAACAGCCACATGTATATCTAGAAATGGGTCACATTGTATACTTCAAAGAAAAAGAGCAGTTCTATTTCATACTCAAGCATGAAATAATAATGTAATTTTTAAAAGGGGGCAGAAATCAAAGCTGCCTATATTCCATCAGGCCTTGGGGACCTGGACTGGTGTTACACTCCTGGACCCATTCAAGCTCCATTCCCAAGGCTGGACTGTCCTAAGGCTGTGAGACCTGGAGACGACATGCCAGTAAATGAACCTCTTTTGGACCTGGAGTGCCTGGTCCCCCTCGGGATGGCACCACAAAGTCCAGATCCAGTTGACTCTTCCTACAGCTGAACCAAGTGTAGGGCACCTGAAGGATGGTGCACCCTCTGGAATGGAAGAGCTTTGAAAAGTTCCCTGGTCTTCACATCTCCGGTTGTTGGGTTCCCAGCTCTAGGCTTTTTTCACAGTTGCTCACCTGGCATACAGCACCCTCAGGAAGGAAGTTCGGTGGCTGAAGCTATTTGTGTGGACTGTGAAGGACACAAGCCTTTCGATGTTTGTGCTAACACATTCCACACTCACTTACATCCTAGGACAGACTTCCCCTCTTTTCCTTCTCACCAATAACCAGAGTGGGGCATGAGGAAGTGCTGCCACCTTGTGGAAATATCCAACAACTACAATTTAAAACTTCTCAGAACTTGCTGTTCACAGGGTGGAGTGAAGTGAAAGTTGCTCAGTCGTGTCCGACTCTTTGCGACCCCATGGAATTCTTCAGGCCAGAATGCTTGCCTTTCCCTTCTCAGTGGATCTTCCCAACCCGGGGATTGAACCCAGGTCTCCCGCACTGCGGGCGGATTCTTTATCGGCTGAGCCACACAATGGAAGCCCAATAATACTGAAGTGGGTAGTCTATCCGTTCTCCAGCGGATCTTCCCGACCCAGGAATCGAACCGGGGTCTCCTACATTGCAGGCAGATTCTTTACCAACTGAGCTATCAGGGAAGCCCTTACAGGGTCCAAAGGGCTATAAATATCCCCTGCCCTCAAGGGCGGTAGAAGAAGAATTCGAAAAAGGGCCGACTTACGAGATGTCAGTTTCAGCAAGTACATTGTCCTCGCACCATTTCAAAGACAAACACCAGTTTGGATGCCCCTAAACCACCAGTCAAGCGGGCCTTAGAAAGCATCACTACGAACAAAGCTAGTGGAGGTGACGGAATTCCAGTTGAGCTATTCCAAATCCTGAAAGATGATGCTGTGAAAGTGCTGCACTCAATATGCCAGCAAATTTGGAAAACTCAGCAGTGGCCACAGGACTGGAAAGGGGCAGTTTTCATTCCAATCGCAAAGAAAGGCAATGCCAAAGAATGCTCAAACTACCGCACAATTGCACTCATCTCACACGCTAGTAAAGTAATGCTCAAAATTCTCCAAGCCAGGCTTCAGCAGTATGTGAACTGTGAACTTCCTGATGTTCAAGCTGGTTTTAGAAAAGGCAGAGGAACCAGAGATCAAATTGCCAACATCCGCTGGATCACGGAAAAAGCAAGAGAGTTCCAGAAAAACATCTATTTCTGCTTTATTGACTATGCCAAAACCTTTGACTGTGTGGATCAATTTCAACTGTGGAAAATTCTGAAAGAGATAGGAATAACAGACCACCTGATCTGCCTCTTGAGAAATTTGTATGCAGGTCAGTAAGGAACAGTTAGAACTGGACATGGAACAACAGACTGGTTCCAAATAGGAAAAGGAGTTCGTCAAGGCTGTATATTGTCACCCTGTTTATTTAACTTATATGCAGAGTACATCATGAGAAACGTTGGACTGGAAGAAACACAAGCTGGAATCAAGATTGCCAGGAGAAATATCAATAACCTCAGATATGCAGATGACACCACCCTTATGGCAGAAAGTGAAGAGGAACTCAAAAGCCTCTTGATGAAAGTGAAAGTGGAGAGTGAAAAAGTTGGCTTAAAGCTCAACATTCAGAAAACGAAGGTCATGGCATCTGGTCCCACCACTTCATGGGAAATAGATGGGAAAACAGTGTCAGACTTTATTTTTCTGGGCTCCAAAATCACTACCGATGGTGACTGCAGCCATGAAATTAAAAGATGCTTACTCCTTGGAAGGAAAGTTATGACCAACCTAGATAGCATATTCAAAAGCAGAGACATTACTTTGCCAACAAAGGTTTCGTCTAGTCAAGGCTATGGTTTTTCCTGTGGTCATGTATGGATGTGAGAGTTGGACTGTGAAGAAGACTGAGCACCGAAGAATTGATGCTTTTGAACTGTGGTGTTGGAGAAGACTCTTGAGAGTCCCTTGGATGGCAAGGAGATCCAACCAGTCCATTCTGAAGGAGATCAGCCCTGGGATTTCTTTGGAGGGATGATGCTGAAGCTGAAACTCCAGTACTTTGGCCACCTCATGTGAAGAGTTGACTCATTGGAAAAGACTCTGATGCTGGGAGGGATTGGGGGCGGGAGGAGAAGGGGACGACAGAGGATGAGATGGCTGGATGGCATCACTGACTCGATGGATGTGAGTCTGAGTGAACTCCGGGAGTTGGTGATGGCCAGGGAGGCCTGGCATGCTGCGATTCATGGGGTCGCAAAGAGTCGGACACGACTGAGCAACTGATCTGATCTGATCTGATCTGAAACCACCAGTTGTAGAGATGTACCCATCCAAGGGGCTTCTCAGGTGGTGCTAGTGGTAAAGAACACACTTGCCAATGCAGGAGACATAAGAGACACAGGTTCGATCCGTGAATTGGGAAGATCTCCTAGAGGAGGCCACGTGTTCTTGCCTGGCAAATCCCATGGACAGAGGATTCTGGTGGGCTACAGTCCACGGGGTCGCAAAGAGTCTGATACAACTGAAGCGACTAAGCACGCAGCACACACCCATCCAAAGATCAGCGAGGTGTCCCCTCACAGCAGGCAGAATGATCATCAGCCAAGACCCTACATACAATAAATGCTGCAGAGGTCGTTGGCGGAGGGGGGGTGGGGGGGGAGGTGGGGGAGAGGTGGGGTGGTAGTGGGTGGCGGGGCACAGTTGTTTGGAACTTAAACTGGTACAGGCACTATGCAGACCAGTAGACAGGTTTCTTACCAAAAAAAAAAAAAAAAAAAAAAGAGCTACTTTATGATCAGATAATTCCAGTCTTGGATATATCCACAGAAAACTATAATACACGAAGATAGCTGCACTCCACCATTCACTGCAGCACTACCAACAGTCACAACCCGGAAGCAACCAGAATGTCCATCCAGAGATGAATGGGTAAGCAATCTGTGGCAATATAGACAAGGGAATATTACTCAGACATAGAACAGCAGGACATGCTGCCATGTGCAGCAGTTTGGGGGAACTCAGGATGATCGTGCAGTAAGTGAACTGAGTGAGATGGGAAAGACAATAGCTTAGGATATTGCTCACAGGTAGAATGCAAAATCTGATAGGAAGGCACTACTTTCCAAAAGAGAAAGAGACTCAAGGACTTAGGAACCAAGCTGACGGCTCCCAAGGAGGAAACATGTGGGGAAAAGAAGGAATTAGGAGTTTGGGGTTAATATACACATACAAATATATATGAGATAATCAACATGGATCTACTGTAGGTCACAGGAACTGTACTCAACCCTGTCACAATTGCATTAAAAGATTATGAAATGAATAGCTGAATATATATCTAGAAATAAATGACGTTTGCTGACACTGCAAAGAAAAACAACAGTGTAAATAAACAATACTCAAACATGAAATAATAATGTAATTAAAAAAAAAAAAGGCAGAAAGCCAAGCCTACTATATCCCCTCAGGCCTTAGAGACCTGGGCTGGTGTCACAAACCTGGACCGATGCAGGCTCCAAACCCAAGGCTGAACTGTCCTAAGGCTGAGGGAGCGGGGGAATGGGCAGCAAATGAACCTCCCTTGGACCTGGAGTGCTTGGTCCCCCTCCGGATGGAGCCACAAACTCCAGATCCAGTTGGCCCTTCCTACACTTGAGGGTTTTGCAGATGGCACTAATGGTAAAGAACCCAGCTGCCCATGCAGGAGACATAAGAGACACAGGTTCAATACGTAGTAGGGAAGATCCCCTAGAGAAGGGAATGGCAAGCCACTCCAGTATTCTCGCCTGGAGAATCCTGTGGACAGAGGAGCCTGGCGGGCGACAGTCCATGGGATTGCAGAGTCCAACACGACTGAAGCGACTTAGCACGCAAGCATGGCTGAACCAATCAAAAGGCACCCCAAGGATGGTGCACACTCTAGGATGGAAGAGCTTTGAAAAGTCCCCTGGTCTTCACATGTCCAGCTGTTGGGATTCCCAGCTCCCGTTTCCTTTTTTTCGTAGTTGCCTCACCCAGATTCACAGCATCCTCAGTAGGGAGGTTTGGCAGATGATGCTATTTCTGCGGACTGTAAAGGGTAAGAGGAACGAAGGAAAGGGGCACAAACCTTTTGGTGTTTGTGCTAACACAGTCCACACTCATTTACCACCTAGGACACGACTTTCCCTGGCTCCTTTTTCACCAGTAACGAGTGGGGCATGGAAAAGTGCTGCCTCCTTGTGGTGGTGTCATGAAACTACAACTGTAAAACCATGGCTGCTCAGAACTTACTCTTCACACGGCCTCAGTTCAGTTCAGTTCAGTCGCTCAGTCGTCTCCGACTCTTTGCGACCCCATGAATCGCAGCACGCCAGGCCTCCCTGGCCATCACCAACTCCCGGAGTTCACTCAGACTCACGTCCATCGAGTCAGTGATGCCATCCAGCCATCTCATCCTCTGTCGTCCCCTTCTCCTCCCGCCCCCAATCCCTCCCAGCATCAGAGTCTTTTCCAATGAGTCAACTCTTCCCATGAGGTGGCCAAAGTACTGGAGTTTCAGCTTCAGCATCATTCCTTCCAAAGAAGTCCCAGGGCTGATCTCCTTTAGAATGGACTGGTTGGATCCCCTTGCCGTCCAAGGGACTCTCAAGAGTCTTCTCCAACACCACAGTTCAAAAGCATCAATTTTTCGGTGCTCAGTCTTCTTCACAGCCCAACTCTCACATCCATACACGACCACAGGAAAAACCATAGCCTTGACTAGACGAAACCTTTGTTGGCAAAGTAATGTCTCTGCTTTTGAATATGCTATCTAGGTTGGTCATAACTTTCCTTCCAAGGAGTAAGCGTCTTTTAATTTCATGGCTGTAGTCACCATCTGTCGTGATTTTGGAGCCCCAAAAAATAGTCTGACACTATCTCCACTGTTTCCCCATCTATTTCCCATGAAGTGATGGGACCGGATGCCATGATCTCCGTTTTCTGAATGTTGAGCTTTAAGCCAACTTTTTCACTCTCCTCTTTCACCTTCATCAAGAGGCTTTGAGTTCCTCTTCACTTTCTGCCATAAGGGTGGTGTCATCTGCATATCTGAGGTTATTGATATTTCTCCCGGCAATCTTGATTCCAGCTTGTGCTTCTTCTGCATAAAAGTGACCAGTCCTTTTGGGTTAGGGCCCCGTCATGACTTCATTTAACCTAAATAACCTTAAGTCTCAGGACTTCCCTGGTGGTTCAATGGTTAGGAAACCACTTTGCAATGCAGGGGACACAGGCTCGATCACTGATCTATTATGGTACTAAGATCCCACGTGCCCATGCCCAGAACTACTGAGTCTGCCTGCTGAACAAAAGATCCCGCATGATGCCACAAAGATTCCACCTGCTGCTACAAAGACCTGATGCAGACAAATAAATAAGTAAACAAATATTTTAAGAAAGGACTCTACCTCCAAATACAAATGCTTCCCCTATATTTGCTAATTTTTGATCTTAGGCAAGATACTTATTCTTATAGAAGCTTCTTTTCCTGATCTGTGGTGAATAGCTAACACTAAACCTCTCTTGTCTTCAGTTCAGTTCGGTTGCTCAGTCGTATCCGACTCTTTGCGACCCAATGGACTGCAGCATGCCAGGCCTCCCTGTCCATCACCAACTCCCAGAGCTGGCTCAAACTCATGTCCATTGAGTTGGTGATGCTATCCAACCATCTCATTCTCTGTAGTCCCCTTCTCCTCCTGCCTTCAATCTTTCCAAGTATCAGGGTCTTTCCAAATGAGTCAGTTCTTCACATCAGGTGGCCAAAGTATTGGAGTTTCAGCTTTAGCATCAGTCCTTCCAATGTATATTCAGAACTGATTTCCTTTAGGATGGACTGGTTGGATCTCCTTGCAGTCCAAGGGACTCTCAAGAGTCTTCTCAAACACCACAGTTCAAAACTATCAATTCTTTGGCACTCAGCTTTCTTTATGATCCAAATCTCACATCTGTACATGACTACTGAAAAAAACATAGCTTTGACTTGACAGACCTTTGTTGGCAACGTAATGTCTCTGCTTTTTAATACACTCTCTAGGTTGGTCATAGCTTTTCTTCCAAGGAGCAAGCATCTTTTAATTTAATGGCTACAGTCATCATCTGCAGTGATTTTGGAGTCCAAGAAAATAAAGTCTCTCACTGTTTCCATTGTTTCCCCACCTATTTGCCATGAAGTGGGACTGAATGCCATGATCTTAGTTTTCTGAATGTTGAGTTTTAAGCCAACTTTTTCACTCTCCTCTTTCACTTTCATCAAAAGTCTTTTTAGTTCCTCTTCACTTTCTGCCATAAGGGTGGTGTCATCTGCATATCTGAGGTTATTGATATATCTCCCGGAAATCTTGATTCCAGCTTGTGCTTCATCTAGCCCAGCATTTCACATGATGCATGCTGCATATAAGTTAAATAAGCAGGGTGACAATATACAGCCTTGACGTACTCCTTTCCTAATTTGGAACCAGTCTGTGGTTCCATGTCCAATTCTAACTGTTGCTTCTTGATCTGGGTACAGATTTCTCAGGAGGCAGGTCAGGTGGTCTGGTATTCCTATCTCTTTCAAAATTTTCCACAGTTTGTTGTGATCCACATGGTCAAAGGCTTTGGTGTAGTAAAAAAGCAGAAGTTTTTCTGGAACTCTCTTGCTTTTTTGTTGATTCTGCGGATGTTGGCAATTTGATTTCTGGTTCCTCTGCCTTTTCTAAACCTTTTCATGTACTGTTGAAGCCTGGCTTGGAAAATTTTGAGCATTACTTTGCTAGTATGTGAGATGAGTGCAATTATGTGCTACTTTTAACATTCTTTGGCATTGCCTTTCTTTGGGATTGGAATGAAAACTGACCTCTTCCAGTCCTGTGGCCACTGCTGAGTTTTCCAATTTTGCTGGCATATTGAGTGCAGCACTTTCACAGCATCGTGGCTTCGTCTAATTCTTGGTAATTGTTCACATATTCAGGAATCACCTGGGCTTTCATTAAAACGTAGATTCTGATTCATCTGATCTAGGATGAACCTGAGATTCTTCATTTCTCACAAGCTCCAGGTAATGCTGCTGTTACTTATTCTGTTGAGCACACCTTGATTGGCAAGGTCTGAGTTAATAGGTACAAAGCATTTAGGATACTGCCTACCACATCAGAAAATCCAAAAAACCTTGACTCTGTCAGCATTATTGCAATCGAACTGATTGTAGATCAGGAGAATATGCCTTTGTAGGAATATGATTTTCTAGTTTGCACTCCAAAGCCCAGATTTGCCAAACTTCTTTCAGGTCGTCAAGATGTATTACTTTTGCACATGTCCTGGCCATTGTATCAGCTGTTTCCTCTGGTAATATCTTTATCCTCCTCTCCCTTCAGAAGTTCCAGGAGGGTAAGAGGTTATGCTTATGTACTAATGTAGTTTCATGTGGAAGGCACAGGGCTTCCCAGGTGGTCCTAGAAGTGAAGGACCTGCTTGCCAATGCAGGAAACATAAGAGACCCAGGGTCGATCCCTGGGTCAGGGAGAGCCCTTGCAGAAGGGAATGGCTAACCACTCCAGTATTCTAGGCAGGAGAATCCCATGGACAGAGGCAGGATACAACCCATAGGGTTGCAAAGACTAGGACATGACTGAAGCAACTTAGCATGCTCATTCACATGGTTGGCATAGAATAAATACTCAATACGTTTGTGTGATCTATTAATGAATGAATGCAGGGATGAGTGGGTAGGTGGATGGACGGATGTCTTGTATGGATGGATAAAAAAGCAGATGTCCCCATTTTTAAGGGATTTTTGACACAGCATTGATCAGTGACGACTTGAATTAATTTTATTTAGCCTGGAATTCTCAGACACACTAATCATCTCAAAATCTAAAAACCCACTGTTAGTACTAGTCAGCCTGTCCCCTTTTGTCCAGCTGAGAAGAATGTTTATGAACAATGGAATCCCTAACTGGGTGTTAACATGTGGCAAACATCTGTCCATGATATCTTTCATGAAGCGGTCACAGAATCAAGCTCATTTAACTTCAACTTCAGTGTAAGCCTCAGATTACAGCTTCACCAGAGTCAGCAATCTCACACATGCAGCGTGGTACACAGAAAGAAACAAGCAAATACTGAGGACCGGATCTCAATGAGCTCACCATCATTACAGGGAAGACACACTACAGTTGTTCTAGTAACTGATCATAGCTTGGCCGCATCATCTTCACAATTCAGAGAAGAGACGGTTTATGATTATTACTAAGATAAAAATAATGAACTTGTTTTCAGCTTGTACAACATGATCTCATAATTCATCGATCCACTTATAATAAAATGGATTCTTCCTTTTTGGATTGGACAAACTGAACTCTTATCAGAAATGATGTTACATTTTCAGACAAGAGGGCTTGTATCAAGCTTAATCAATCCTCTGAAAGTATAGTATGCATTCACAGAAATCTCTTAAAAATATATTCTGAGGATTTTATCTTAGTTGGAAGTATAGTACACTCAATTATGTAGGACAGAAGCCATTCAGCATGTGCCTTGAGGCTTATTAAGTTCCCCAGGACTCTTGATAATGAAGATAAACAGTCTAACCTTTCCTCAACTTGCAACCCTGGTTACCACAATGTCTCATTAGGAAGAAACTCTGTAGGAAAAACATGGATAAATGCATGCCCTCTACTTTTACACTCTAATTTTCTTCTCACTCTACAATCTGGCTACTTTCTAGAGTCAGAGAACAGTGCTTTTGTGATAGATTTTTGCTACAAAATTCTCAGCTTAGGTTTTAAGAGTTTAAAGTTGCAGACAGCTTGACAGAGTAGCTTGTAATAATTCTATAAACTGGAATGTTTAAGGGACAAATGTCGAGATGCTTTCTAGCACTTATAATAGTTTCTAAAATTTGATATGCAATTATTCCATGTTCCATTAAAAAAAGAGAAAGGAGAGAAGAAAGATATGACTATTTATGATTAGAAAAATCTACTACAAAGAAAAACAAAAGTAACAACATATACTGATCACTTCAGTTTGATGATAATAGTAGCCTAGTGCCCTGTGTTAATAAGATACAGCTGCTGAACTAACAATTTGCCTCTACTTCTCTTGAATAACTCATAGGTGGGAATAAGCCACTGAAAAGTCTTGTCTCTGTTCTCTGCTTTTTGAGATTAGATGGTCCATTGAGGAACAGGCTCCTGCTTCATTGATAGGAGAAGTAGCGGGGGAAAGCGATAAAGCACAGGTGTGGACAGAGAAAAAATCATCCTTGCTATTTGAAAGAGCCAACAAAACTCTTGAATGGTATCAAGAACTCTTCTTGAGACTCAGAAGAGTTGAGCCATGAGCCAACACCAGACAATATCTAGCTTTGCTCCCAAATAGGCTGTATACTTCCACGAGAACTGAGAATCTGCTATGCTCCTTGGTCTCCAGGCGTCTGCTCATATTGTTCTTATGCCTGGTTCACTATTTCTCTAGCCTTTATCAATCTCACCTCCCTTAACCTCACATTTTTTCTGGATAATCCCTATGTAGGCATCATGAGTGTCCTTCTCTGTCCTTTCGGAGTCCTCTAAAATGGCACTCATCTGACTTTGCAGTGTGTGCTCAGTCGCCCAGTCATGTCCAACTCTGCCTCCCCATGGACTGTAGCCTGCCAGGCTCCTCTGTCCACAGGATTTCCCAGAGAAGAATACTGGAGTGGGTTGCCATTTCCTTGTGACTGCTTGTTTACATATCCATTTCTCCCTCGAGATAGTACGTTCCTTCAGGGAACAGTGCCACTGTGCAACATTCTAACTCTACACACTGGTGCAGTCTCTGGAGCTTGGAAGACATTCAGTAAACAGAAGTAGAAGAATGAAGGAATGAATGAGACTTTCTTATATTTAAAGGAAAATTGAGGTATTTCGAGATTCAAACTAAGGTTATATCTGCCACTTCATGTGTTTATTAATTGACAATAATTCAAAATAATAGGAACTATTTCTGATTCCTAATAAGAAATAATCAGAATAATGCAAGTTAAAACCATAGTGTTAATATATCATTTTGGGAAGTCTATTTACATTTATTTTGAGAAGGAAGTGGAGAAACTGTATTCTCATACACTACCCTTGAGAGTTAAAGTTTACATGTCCTATTTGGAAAGATGTTTGGCAAGTAAGTAAATGGAAATTCCCACATCATTTTGGCCCATTCATTTTACCATTTTACTTCTCTCTCTCTCTCTCTCTCTCTCTGTGCTCAAGTTGCTTCAGTCGTGTCTGACTCTTTGTGACCCCATTGATCATAGCCCACCAGGCTTCTCTGTCCACGGGATTTCACAGCTAAGATTTCTGGAGTGAGTTGTCATTTCCTTCTCCAGGGGATCTTCCAGAACCAGGGATCGAACTCCATATATATCAGTTTAGTTCAGTCGCTCAGCTGTGTCCAACTCTTTGCCTACCCCATGGGCTGCTGCACGCCAGGCTTCCCTGTCCATCACCAACCCCTGAAGCTTGCTCAAACTCATTGAGTCGGTGACGGCATCCAATCATCTAATCCTCTGTCATCCCCTTCTCTTCCTGCCTTCAATCTTTCCCAGCTTCAGGGTCTTTTCAAATGAGTCAGTTCTTTGCATCAGGTGGCCAAAGTATTGGAGTTTCAGCTTCAGCATCAGTCCTTCCAGTGAATATTCAGAACTGATTTTCTTTAGGATGGACTGGTTGGATCTCCTTGCAGTCCAACAGACTCTCAAGAGTCTTCTCCAACACCACAGTTCAAAAGCATCCATTCTTTGTCGCTCAGTTTTCTTTATAGTCCAACTCTCACATCCATACATGACTACTAGAAAAACGATGGTTTTGATTAGAAAGACATTTGTTGTCAAAGTAATGTCTCTGCTTTTTAATACGCTATCTAGGATGGTCCTAGCTTTTCTTCCAAGGAGTAAGCATCTTTTGATTTCATGGTTGCAGACACCATCTGCAGTGATTTTGGAGCCAAAAAAAAAAAAAAAAAATCTCTCACTGTTTCCATTGTTTCCCCACCTATTTGCCATAAAGTGTTGGGACTGGATGCATGATCTAAGTTCTCTGAATGTCGAATTTTAAGGCAAAATTTTCACTCCCCTCATTCATTTTCATCAAGAGGCTCTTTAGTTCTTCTTCGCTTTCTACCATAAGGATGGTATCATCTGCATATCTGAGATTACTGATATTTCTCCCAGCAAGCTTGATTCCAGCTTGTGCTTCATCCAACCCGGAATTTCACATGATGTACCTGCATATAAGTTAAATAAGCAGGGTGACATACAGCCTTGACACACTACTTTTCCAATTTGGAACCAGTCTGTTGTTCCATGTCCAGTTCTAACTGTTGCTTCTTGACCTGCATGCAGATTTCTCAGGAGGCAGGTCAGGTAGTCTGGTATTCCCATCTCTTTCAGAATTTTCCACAATTTGTTGTGATCCACATAGTCAAAGGCTTTGGCGTAGTCAAAGCAGAAGTAGATGCTTTTCTGGAACTCTCTTGCTTTTTTGATGATCCAGCAGATGTTGGTAATTTGGTCTCTGGTTCCTCTGCCTTTTCTAAACCCAGCTTGAACATCTGGAAGTTCACGGTTCATGTACTGTTGAAGCCTGGCTTGCAGAATTTTGAGCATTACTTTACTAGTGTGTGAGATGAGTGCAATTGTGTGGTAGTTTGAACATTTTTTGGCATTGCCTTTCTTTGGGATTGGAATGAAGACTGACCTTTTCCAGTCCTGTGGCCACTGCTGAGTGTTCCATATTTGGTGGCATATTGAGTGTAGGACTTTCACAGCATCATCTTTTAGGATTTGAAATAGCTCAGCTAGAATTCCATCACCTCTACTAGCTTTGTTCATAGAGATGCTTCCTAAGGCCCACTTGACTTCACAGTCCAGGATGTCTGACTTTAGGTGGGTGGATTATTAAGATCTTTTAGTATAGTTCTGTGTATTCTTGCCACCTTTTAATATCTTCTGCTTCTGTTAGGTCCATACAATTTCTGTCCTTCTTTGTGGCCATCTTTGCATAAAATGTTCCCTTGGTATCACTAATTTTCTTGAAGAGATCTCTAGTCTTTCCCATTCTTTTGTTTTCCTCTATTTCTTTGCACTGATAACTGAGGAAGGCTTTCTTATCTCTCCTTGCTATTCTTTGGAACTCTGCATTCAAATGGGTATATCTTTCCTTTTCTCCTTTGCCTTTCGCTTCTCTTCTATTCACAGCTATTTGTAAGGCTTCTTCAGACAATCCTTTTGCCTTTTTGCATTTCTGTTTCTTGGGGATGGTCTTGATCACTGCCTCCTCTACAATGTCACGAACCTCTGTCCATAGTTCTTCAGGCCACTCTGTCTATCAGATCTAATCCCTTGAATCTATTTGTTACTTCCACTGTATAATTGTAAGGGATTTGATTTAGGTCATTCCTGAGTGGTCTAGTTATTTTCCTTATTTTCTTCAACTTAAGTCTGAATTTGGCAATAAGGGTTCATGATCTGAGCCACAGTCAGCTCCTTATCTTGTTTTTGCTGACTGTATAAAGCTTCTCCATCTTTGGCTGCAGAGAATATAATCAATCTGATTTTGGTGTTGACCATCTGGTGATGTCCACGTGTAGAGTTTCTCTTGTGTTGTTGGAAGAGAGTGTTTGCTGTGACCAATGCATTCTCTTGGCAAAACTCTGTTAGCCTTTGCCCTGATTCATTTTGTACTCTAAGGCCAAATTTGCTTGTTACTCCAGATATCTCTTGACTTCCTATTTTGGCATTCCAGTCCTCTATAATGAAAAAGACATATTTTTTGGGTGTTAGTTATAGAAGGACTTGTAGGTCTTCATAGAGCCGTTCAACAGATGGTAAAAAAATCCACCTGCAATGCAGGAGACATGGATTCGATCCCTGGGTTACGAAGATTCCCTGGAGAAGGAAAAGGCTACCCACTCCAGTGTTCTGGCCTGGAGAATTCCATGGACTCTATAGTTCACGGGGTCACAAAGCGTTGGACACGACTGAGTGACTTTCACTATATATATAAATCATTTACTGACATAATTAAGTGTATTCACTACAGCATTTGGAGTAATAGTAAAAAATCAGAAACAGCATGAATGTATTTCCAGATGAAAATGTCTAAATAAAATTGACTATAATCACAAAAGACTGATATATATAGCAGTTAACATCTTGAAGTATTATAGATAGATCTTAAAAAGCATAATGTTGTTGGGAAAAAAGTGATTTGCAAGATAATAATTTCTCCATGCTACCATTTATGTAAATAGACCCCTCATAAACCAATACAATATGTATGGTTTATACAAGTGCATTTATGTTTAAAAATAGAGGAATTGGGTGGGAATGATATTCAATGACCCCTTGATAGAGGATGTCTCTGGGAAGGAATCTAAGTGATGAGATTTGGGGGAGTAGTCAGATACCTTCATTTTCTTCATGGCACTTAACTTCTTTATTTAAAACGAAGTTTGAAGTATAACATTGGCAATGGAAATCTAAGCACTGATTGTTCAGATTATATAGTATATAACTATTTAGGTCTTCTGTGTTGTCCCCAACAATAGGACAGACAAAGTACGGGCACCAAACAATGCTCTCAAGTTTGGAGATGTGGTGGGAATGAGGCCACAGGATAGTGGACAGGACAGTATCTAGCCCTACCTGTGGGAATGAAAGGATGTCAAGTTAAGATGCCAGTACATATGAGATGTCCCTCCTGTTACCCTTAGGGAATGTCATGACAATCTTGAGTTATTTAGAGAGGCTCATGAGTGCTGTGAAACAAATGACTTGGGAAAAATAAAAGGAAAGTGATTACTATGGAAAGGAAGGAATAAAATTGGCCAAATGATGTTGCTCTTGCTGACATAGAGAGTGGAGAGGCAAACAAGCTGCCTCCCAGGTCTGGTTATTACAGATAACAGCTGTCTGAATGTAAGAGTCAGTGCACTGAATATGCAGGCAATCAATCAGTAGTCTTAAACTGTAAAACAACAACAAAAAGCATCCGTCGCACACAGCCCACAAGACAGTCACTGTGCTACCATTATTGACAGGTTTCTTAAAAGGAGATCAAAAGAAACCATATTCCATTTTCTTATAGAGAATGAAAGTGACAAGGATGAGAAGCGTGCAGTGTGTAGTATAGATAAACAAAAAGAAGGCTTTCCAACAAGTACATGTTCTGCTGACACAAAGAGAGAAAGAAAGGAGAAAGAAGCTCGGTTGTCAATTGTAAAGAGCACATCAATTAAAACAAACTGTGAATCAGTGCTGTGTGTGTATCCGAGTGCAGTTTTAACAAGATATGAGAAGGACTCAGAATGCTGAATGTCTCAGTGGTTTTAAACTGGGACCTTTGAACTCTGTTAATTTATATACTGGCTATCATAAAATTCAGCAAACTGTCGATTGCTATCATAACGCTATTGCTTTTACACTGACAGCCAGAGACAAGATTAGGCTTCAATAACAATAAACACACAGAGAGGTAGAAGGCATTTTATTACAGCAAAACTCTCAGTTCAGTTCTCATCTGCCACTGCCCCACCCCATCAGCTTGACTAAGCTGCCCAGCTAACCTGGTTCTCAGGCCTGTTACTGGAAGTATAGAAACCAAAACGACTGCTCCACTAAATCCCCCTATGCTTGAATATTTTAGAATTTTATTAAACCCATCTAGTATGCTATGGAAATTAGAAGACAGAGAAAAGTATTTTGTGAAAGAAAAGGCACTCTTTCAGTCAGTGGTGGAAGATGCATGCTATGGCAAGTTTTATAAATTTCATAAGTAATATATGATTTTAAAATTAGATATTGCAGAAGGACTCGTGGGTGTTGGAAAAATACCGCATTATAAATTGAATATGGAAATTTGCTCTTTGGCATCTTACTTTCCTTTCTCTGACATATCAGAAAAAAAATTACAAATAGTTCCCCTTCGAATCTGAAATGATCTGAAGATTAGACTCTCCTGGCCTTCAAAGAAATAGAAAATAATTTTGGAGTTACTGATAAATTTGATTCATGGTTTAAAAGGATATCAAAGCTTATTTTGAAAGAACAAAAGAATTTGTATTTTCCTGAGAGGAAAATGGAATTATTGTGTGAATAGGATTTGGAGAAATGTTATAAAGAAAATGGTAATATTGTTGGGGAGTGTTGGGAACATAAAAGGAAGAAAGTGACTAATAGGGAAGAAAGCAGAGAGGAGAATCTCCTTGTGATTGACATGGAATCAAAGAGCAATAGAAGACCCAGAAGAGAAATTAGATGAAGGTTGCCCCAGAGTCCTGAAATCCACTCCAGTCAGATAACTTACAGCTGTGATAGCTCAAAATACAGTGAATGAAATCACACAGCCCTTCCCCTTTCACCATGCTGCTGCTGCTGCTGCTAAGTCGCTTCAGTCATGTCCGACTCTGTGCGACCCCATAGACGGCAGCCCACCAGGCTCCCCCGTCCCTGGGATTCTCCAGGCAAGAACACTGGAGTGGGTTGCCATTTCCTTCTCCAGTGCATGAAAGTGAAAAGTGAAAGTGAACTCTCTCAGTCGTGTCCGACTCTTCGCGACCCCATTGACTGCAGTCTACCAGGCTCCTCCTTCCTTGGGATTTTCTAGGCAAAAGTACTGGAGTTGGGTGCCATTGCCTTCTCCACCCCTTTCACTATAGTGCTGAGTTTCCCCGGCTGGTGATCTATCGCATCTTTTTACTCAGTCATCCTAGAGGGCTGTTCTTGTGTCTGTGATCAAACCTGCCTCATGGCCATACCCAGGAGTCAGTCCTCAGGAAGTTGACAAGTGAGAAGGTTAGTGGCAAACAACTTATATTTACTTAGAAGGAGATGTTGAAGGAACCTGCTTATGTATCTTCTGTTCACATTCCATTGGCCCAAAGTTGGTCACATGGCCACATCCAAGTGCAAGGAAGGCTGGGAAATGTAGTCTCCAGTGGTCTAGTGGGCAGCCATGTTGCCCACATAAAGCTATGCTTATGGCTGCTTCACATTGTTGTACCAAAGGCAGAAACCAACACAACAATGTAAAGCAATTATCCTTCAATCAAAAATGAATTTTAAAAAACCAGAAGGATAAAATGGATATTGTCTAATAAGAAAGTTTATAAAGAAGGAAGAGGGTCCACTGCTCATAAAGAGCTGAGTGGGAAATCTGGCAAAGGGACCTGAAGGAAATATTCTGAGTCTGCAGTAGTCCTTTGAGACCCTCAGAACTCCCAGTGCTCACTGTGCCCACCTCCTACTTCTTGTTTTTGGGCATTGGCAAAATTTACCCAAGGTGGGTGCAGACTTGACTGCATCAGCAGCTAGAATCTCCTTCATTGACCCATAAGAGTTATGCCTAACTGGTCCCAGGTCTTTACTTGGGCTCTGATTAACTCGCCCCATGACCTAATTACTAGAAAATCCAGAAGAGAAGTGTAGCTGTCTGGGAGTTTGTGCAGTGATCTACTTGGGAAGTCACGCTGAAATGAATAAACTAAGGACCTGACCATAAGTTGGAATGAAAATTAATAATGCCTTTGATACTAATATTTACATAGACATGAATGAATATACAAAAAGCAATCTACTCATATAATTTTAATGTGATTTAAATGCAGAGACCATAGAGGGTAGGTCAAAAACTATCATAGAGTATGGCGATATTTTCAAATTTCAACCTTAAGTGAGGAATTCTATTAGTAGATGCTACTGTGATAGACATTAAGTATAGGAAAGGAAATTAGTTTTCTATGAAGTGTTTTACATATTAATATCTGGCAAAATTTGAACAATTCTAAATGCAGATTTTTTTCTCACTCCAGTATTAAAATTACTGTGGATGTACATGTTGAATCAAAGAGGTATTTCTTTATGTCTAAGTTACTGTTATATTACTGGGAACAAGAAACAGTTTCCTCTGATAGAATACGCTTGAGATAATATGAAATTGTAGTGAGGAAAATTTACTGATAGCTATAGAGAAACCCAAAGAATATTTCTAAATAAAAAGACTGCTAAAGGAAAAGTTATACTCTATTTTCATTCATTGTTTTAGTGTGGTAGTAATCCAACAGGAAGAATATGACATGTGTTAACCTCTCCCAAGCCTGTTTGAAATTTTGTAAAGGCCACATACAATGCATTTTATGAGCATTATGTTTGTGATCTAGAGCAGAGGAAGTGGGTTTTCTTTTTTAATTGGAGGAAAATTGCTTTACAATGTTGTGATGGTTTCTGCCATATAACAGTGCAAATCAACCATAATTACACATATATCACCTTCCTCCCCTCCTCCCATCTTACCCCTCTAGATCATCATAGAGCACCTGGCTGGCCTCCCTGTTATAGAGCAACTTCTCACCAGCTATCTGTTTTACACATGGTAGTGTATATACATCTATGCGACTTTGTCCATCCATCCCATGCTCTGCTTCCCCTACTGTGTCCACAAGTCCATTCTATATATATGCAGCTCCATTCCTTCCCTGATTGAGGACACAGGAAGTGGGTTTTCAATGTCTGTTTTGCTATGTGATATTTCCTTTGACAGCTTTTGCTTACTAATTCCCCAGCTTAGAAGTCTGATCCTTCCCAAGGTAGAAGCCAGAAATTGATGTTCGCAGCCTCTCTTGAAGCTAGAATGGAGGACTGTAACCTATGATCTACCAAGCAGATACACACAAATCAGTCTTCTAGTAGAAAACTTTAACCTGAGTAGTAGATACCATGCTTGGCCCATTTCTGCCATGATAGTTGCACATCTCATTGCCCCTGTTTCTGGCGATCCCACTAGCAGAAATTCTAGTCTCATGGGCCAGAATCCAGTGTAGCATCCATGGCCAAGGGAGCTGAGCAGTTGTGAGTGTGATTTGGATGTTCCTTCTGGATCCATAGGAGAAGGGGCGACAGAGAGTGAGATAGTTGGATGGCGTCTCTGGCTCAATGGACATGAGTTTGAGTGAACTTTGGGAGACAGTGAAGGACAGGGCTTCCCTGGTGGCTCAGATGGTAAAGAATCTGCCTGTAGTACAGGAGACCTGGATTCAGTCCCTGGGCTGGAAAGATCCCTTGGAGAAGGGAATGGCAACCCACTCCAGTATTCTTGCTTGGAGAATCCCATGGACTGAGGATCCTGGCAGGCTACAGTCCATGGGGTTGTAAAGTCAGATATGACTTAGTGATTGAGCAACAACAACCTGGATCCATAGCCTGGTTTTCTGTTCCTGATAGGGAAGGTGAGTTACACAGCATCTTGCTATTTAGACTAATAGCATGCCTCACTCATCAGAAAAACATGGGATACTAGACCTAACTATTTACATATACATTTGGATCTGGATCTACAAATTATAACAGGGTGAAAAAAGGAAATGGCAACCCACTCCAGTATTCTTGCCTGGAAAATCCCATGGACAGAGGAGCCTGGCAGGCTACAGTCCATGGGGTCGCAAAGAGTTGGACACGACTGAGCGATTTCACTTCACTTCATAATTTTAAAAGAACATTAAATGCGTATGTGTGTATCATTAAGTGTGTGGACCGGTTTCCTTGTCTACAATAGAATTATACTACAGAGGGAGCCCTGAAATTCCTAGTAAAGGGAAAATAGGTCTGATTCCTTCCACCAATACTAAGTGATATTGGGCACATCTTTTCACTTATCTGAGTCTCAGTGAACTTACCTGAAAAATGAATAGAGAAATAAATACACAAATAACATACCTGTCTGATTTATGCTACTGCTAGCTGGCTGTGTTGGTACTTGACTCTTGGCTTCATATTCGCCCTTCTGTTCCCTTTTCTGTTTTGCAAGGCAGCCAAAAGTCTCAAAACTACATTTCCCAGATTTCCTTGGTGGCTAGCTTTCATTCAGATGACAGCAAAAGGAGGAAGTGACAGGAAATTGGAAGGTTGAAGAATGGAAGCAGGAAGGAAGAGGTAGTCTCAATAGTAGCAGCAGACAATTCTGGGACCCTGGGTTCATACTCAGGCAATGAAGTTCCAGTGCCAGCAGCAGCCACAGGCCCAGCAGGAGCCATGGCAATGCAGCGACCATGGGAAAGGCAGCTCCAGGAAACTGTGAGCCTCGATACTGCAGAAGCATCGGCAGGAAAGCAGGCCCCTAACTCTCAACATGGTGGGCAGCAGTCATTCCCAGTAACAGTTGAAGCAACAGGTGATCCAGGAGCCCCAGGGAAACAGTGATCTTGAGCTCTGGATTGCATTCATCCCTAAGGGCAATACCAGCTTCCCATAGTTGCTCATTTATTAGTAACTTCATCTTTCCTTCTTACTCTTCAAGCCCTCCCAACACCTTTGCAAAGGTTTCTTTCTATCAGATCTCCTCTGCTTTGTAATGCTTGTGGTTCTTGTTTATCAGGCTATACATTAGTCAAAATCAGACAAAAGGAACATTATCTATTTTGAAATTTCTATGAAGACTTGTTGTTTCAAAATTAGAGACAATCGGTATGCACTTGGAGTTTCTTACTGAATGTGTCATGACACCAACAGAGTTTCATTTTGATTGTAAGGGAATACATTCTGTCAGATCAACACTCCCATCAAGACCAACTAGAAAAGCTGATAAAAGGAAACACAAAAAGTACGACTGAAACCACTGAGAACATTGGGATGCAGTCAGGATGTCAGAAGCCAGTATCTTGGAATGAAGTAAACTAATTGAGGTAAGCCTTAATTTTGCCCCAGCACCCACAGAATCTGCCAGCTCTTAAATGGCACAAAGTGTGAGATTTTGCAGTCAGTAAGTCTCCTGGGAGAGTGACCAGCCGTCTCGTGGGAATGGGTAGAAAACAAGGAGGGGTCAAGTCCTGCAGAGAAAGAAGGTGCGCAGAAGAGACCCCAATATATTTTGCCAGTGTCTCCTGAGCTATCATCCAATTCATAAGAGGAGCACGGCAAGAAGCTAGAGGCTGAGGAGAGAATGGCTGAAAAGTGGTCTCAGTGTGATAGAGAGGAAAAAAATGGAGTTCAGGACAACCAAATAGGGAATGTTTTAGTAAACATCTCAGGTGTTCAGCTGGAGCCCCTGTAGAGCTGACAATGATTGCAGGTCATCAAGTCACCTCAGACCCTGACTGAATTTGAGGTAATCTGTTCTTACTCTGGCTGCCTGCATAGTTTAATTTTTTTTTTAATTCACCATGTCTGGTATTAAATAAATTGATTAGTTGAATCAAGAAAAAACAAAAAAATTTCTACAATATCAACTAAATCATACACATTCCAGATATTAGAATTATAAGTTAGGGATTTTAGAATAATTATTATGCTCAAGAAAAAAAATGAAAGACTTTCAACAAGATATTCTGGACCAAAGTATGGAGTTAGAAAAAAAAGAATGGAAAATATGGAAAGGAGAATTAAAAAAGAAAATAAAATAAAAGAGGACATACATAAGTACAGTTGGCATTGAAAATATCCAATCCAAAAGAAAAGATACAAATGAAACAAACTACAATGACCAAGATGTTTTCAAGTCTAATGGCATCAAGAATCACTACAAACCACAAGGAAACATATGAAAGAGAACCATACCTTGGCCCGTCGTAATAAAAAGAATGAAAATACAAATCGGAGATAAATTTAAAAAAGTATTAAATGAAGCCAGAGGGAATTAAGAAAGAAAATGGACAGTATTTTCAGAGTAGCAACAATAAGGGTGCTAATTTTTCAATAGAAAAAAGAAAAGAAGAAAAAACAGGGAAAGGTAAAAGACTAGAAGACGAACAATGACACCGTTAAAGTGCTAAAAGAAGTAACTATAGCCTAGAACTCTATATGCAGAGAAACAAGGTAAAATGAATAGATATTTTGAGACAAAATTTGGAATAGTTTGTTCTCACCAGACTCCCACTAAAAAAAAAACTTAAGAAGAGAACTCTTTAGGCAGAAAAGAAATTGTCTCAGATTACAACACAGAAAGTCAGAAGTCAGGAAGCTATGAAGAAAAATGATAAGTGTAAACGTTCAGTTAAATACAAAATAGTATCACGTTTCCAAAATAATAATAATATTTTAAGCATTTAAAATATATGTTGAATTAAAATTAAGGACCACAAACATAGAAAAGGCAGTTCATGTGTTCAATAGTCCTGTTATTGACAGGGAAATAGTAAAAGCACTATTTTATATTAGACTCTAATAAGTCAAATATGCACATTACAATATCTAGGACAACCCACAGAAAGAATAATAAAGAAGTATATAACTAAAAGCTAATAGAAAGAGAGTGGATGAATAAATCCTTTTTCTAGTCTAAAAGAAGGGAGTTAAAGAGCAAAAGGATAGTACAGTGGGATGAACAGAAGAGGAAATGATGTCAGGGAGAGCAGCAGTTAATTAAAGCAAACAAAATAAATACTCCTGATAGATGGTAAAGTTTGCCAGTTTGGATAATAAAACAAATTATATGTTATCTAAATATGAGGACACGGATGCACTGAAACTGAGAAGATGTAAAAAATTAAATGATATAAACATTAACTAAAAGAAAACTGACGCAGCAATACTATTATCTGACAAAGTAGTCTTTAAGCCAAAAAGTATTGGGGAAAAATAAAAAAGCCACAGTTCTTGTGATAAAAGGGTCAACACCAGCAGATACTACTGTTGTCTGATATCTATTTACTTCAAATTGTCTGGTATTTCCTCTCCTACATCTTATTTGATTTGGAGTAAACTGCGATGGGTCAGAAATGAAATTATTTTTAAACTCCACTATTCTTTCAGAACAGAGTCAAAGATCTCAATGTCCATCGGAAAACAATGTCTCTATTGGGTACTTAAGGGTTTCCCTGATAACTCAGTCGGTAAAGAATCCACCTGCAGTGTGGGAGACCTGGATTTGATCCCTGGGTTGGGAAGATCCCCTTGAAGGAAAAGGCTACCCACTCCAGTATTCTCGCCTGGGGTATTCCATGGACTGGATAGTCCATGGGATTGCAGAGTCAGGTACATATTGCATTAAAAAACTGTTTCTTAGGTGATTCTTTTTTCCTAGAAAAAATTAAAAGACTAAAAATTCATAACTTCCTTGGAGCCCTTAAACTAGTCAGAAAAGAATAAAAGGAAAAGCAAGTTTAGAGATAATAATTTTACAAAAACAGTAATCTCTTGTTCTGACTCAGAGAACGATTGAAAATATAGAAAGTAAAAAGAAGTATGCTGTTCCTGCTGCTGTCGCTTCAGTCATGTCCGACTCTGTGCGACCCCATAGACGGCAGCCCACCAGGTTCCCCCGTCCCTGGGATTCTCCAGGCAAGAACACTGGAGTGGGTTGCCATTTCCTTCTCCAATGCATGAAAGTGAAAAGTGACAGTGAAGTCGCTCAGTTGTGTCCGACTCTTAGTGACCCCATGGACTGCATCCCACCAGGCTCCTCCATCCATGGGAGTTTCCAGGCAAGAGTACTGGAGTGGGTTGCCATTGCCTTCTCCAAAAAAGAAGTATATCAAATATTAAAAGTCACCTCCAAGACTATTTTAAGCAGAACCCATGGGGTTTCCCTGGTGGCCCAATGGTAAAGAACTCAATGCAGGAAAGGAAGTTTCGATTCCTGGGTCGGGAAGATCCCCTGGAGAAGGAAATGACAATCCACTCCAGTATTCTTGCCTGGGAAGTCTCATGGACAGAGGAGCCTGGCGGGCTAGAGTCCATAGGGTTGCAAAGAGTCGGACATGGCTTACAGACTAAACAACAACAAAGCAGAACCCATAACAAGTTGCTTCTTTTCTTCAAGATTGTTTGAGAAAGAATGTGTGAATCGTATTAAATATAGAGGTGTTTTATTTATTTTTTACTACATGGAGAGGGAACATATCTATATTCACTAAGTCACTTTTTTTAATATATAAACTTCGAAGACTGTATTGTATTTCCCATTTGATCCTCCAAATGTGTGTCACATCTTCCTACATGGATTTCTTTCTCTGAGGCTAATCTCTGAGGAGATAAAACAGTTTCCTTAACCTCTGGATTCAGAGGGAAGGACAGCAAATAACAAAGCCAGAGCTCATGGAATTTTATTCCACTTATCTCTCCTTGCTGGGTCAGCTCTGACTGACTGCTCTCATCAGAGACTTTCTCTCCCTCCAGACTCCCGTTTATTGCTTCCTCCCCACTCCAGAGTTGGATTCCTCATGGTTTACTTTCTGACACCTTTATTAGCCCCTCGTTAAATATCTTTAACTAGTGAAAACTATCTGTTTTCTTCAGGGCCCCTGGCTGAAACAGCATGCTGTTATTGGACTATATCCTTATTTATTACATTATTTTCCTAATACTTTCATTTAGGGTTTTCTTGAATATTTTGAATCTAAATACTGTGGTAATGAACATGCTGATGTACACAGTTCTAGGGGGCAGATTTGGTTATTTTTAAATTATATTTTTTGATTGCTGATATGTAGAAATGCTTACTAACATCCAACACTGATAAAATCTTTTCTTATTTCTAATAGTTTAACTGTGGATTTTCATATGAAGATAATCATATGAGCTATAATTATGATTTTGTTTCTTTCTTTCCAATCTAGCTGCTTCTTATGCCTGTTTGTATATTACTGCACTGCCTAGGACATATAATAAAATGTTGATTGCAAACAATATTAATGGGCATTAATTTCTTCCTGATTTCAAAGGAAATGCCTATATTTCATCATTAAATATAAACTATTGCTTTAGGATAAATTTCTAAATGTTGAATTATTCAAGCAATAGAACTGTTTTTAGCCTTTCTGGTATATAGCATGAAATTTGGTCCCAGAAAAATTAAAATATTTTGTATTACTGTCAATATTTTCTGAAAATGCCCTTTTCCGTACAATCACGCCAACACTGGGGATGAATTATATTTCTTTTGTTTTTTATTACCTGATTTTTTTTTAAGTTATGACTCATTATCATTCTCATGATAATTATGTAAACATTACAGAAAAATAAAATCTCCCTTCATCCTTCCTGATATTTCCATTCTCATCTGCTAGAGATAACCATTCCCAAACTAATTTACTAATCTGTAATTATTTGTTTAAAAATAATGTCTGCATTTTATGATACCTGTTTTAGGAGATTAAATTAGTAAATTATTGTTTAGAGGGAAAATACAATTATAACTCCTAACTTCTTGATGAGTTTATAAAAAGGCTATTCAATCCATGCTAAAATGTATTTATGGAATGCTAAAATGGCAGAAACTGAAAAAAAAATAATTGAGGTGCACAACTGAACATTACTTTCTCATTTTTCAAATGAAAAAAATGAGTTTCATTAAAATGGGAGACATAATTCTCAATTAGACAGCAGATCATACAATTAAGAATGCAGACCCAGTCCCAGTGAAGACAAATAATCTTTGTTCCATGCTGCTGCTGCTGCTGCTAAGTTGCATCAGTTGTGTCTGACTCTGTGCAACCCCATAGACAGCAGCCCACCAGGCTCCTCAGTCCCTGGGATTCTCCAGGCAAGAACACTGGAGTGGGCTGCCATTTCTTTCTCCAATGTGTGAAAGTGAAAAGTGAAATTGAAGTCGCTCAGTTGTGTCTGAGCCTTAGCGACCCCATGGACTGCAGCCCACCACGCTCCTCCGTCCATGGGAGTTCCCAGGCAAGAGCACTGGAGTAGGGTGCCATTGCCTTCTCCATGTTTGTTCCACGGTCACGCCTAAACTCAAATGTACTACAAGGAAGAAAAAGGATGAAGTTTCTGCTGATAGTCAAAAATATGATTGCATACTTGACAATGTATTTTGTTTACTGTAAAACCACTTCAGTAGTTCCTAAACCCATGAAACTATACTTTCTATTTTAAAGTATTTCAGAAGTACTTTAATCATTGAGATCCATTTTTCTTCCATGTATAAATTAGAACTGGACTGTAAAGAAGGCTGAGTGCCAAAGAATTGATGCTTTTGAACTGTGATGTTGGAGAAGACTCTTGCGAGTCCCTTGGACTGCAAGGAGATCCAACCAGTCTATCCTAAAGGAGATCAGTCCTGGGCGTTCACTGGAAGAACTGATGCTGGAGCTGAAACTCCAATATTTTGGCCACCTGATGTGAAGAGCTGATTCATTTGAAAAGACCCTGATGCTGGGAAAGATTGAGGGCAGGAGGAGAAGGGGATGACAGAAGATGAGATGGTTGGATGGCATCACCAACTCAATGGACATGAGTTTGAGTGAACTCTGGGAGTTGGTGATGAACGGGGAGGCCTGGTGTGCTGCAGTCCATGGGGTCACAAAGAGTTGGACATGACTGAGCAACTGAACTGAACTGATAAGCTCTTAAAATTACTTTAGAGATGAGCCCCAAGTTTGGGTCATTTTTCTCTAACATAGATGCTAGATGCTAAACTAAACTAAACTCAACTAAAAACAAACCATTTCAATCTACCTGCTACATATAGTTTTCCAAAGTGAGATGTTTGTTCCCTAGCTCCATAAATGTAAGTCATAAAAAATACTAAATGTTGACAGCTTTACTCCACCTGAAATTTACATTAGGTAGTCACTGGTCTATGGAAGGTACAATGTCTATGAAAGGATTCATCAAAAATATAGATATAAAACATACACCTGCCTTTTGTCTCAGAAGGCTGCATGACTTTCATCTCATCCCATAAATAATGGAGGCATCAGCACATCTATCTGCACACAATAACAAATCTCATCCTCTTGGTAATTGTAAAAACACTGAAGCCTGTTATTGACCTTGTGTAAAATATAGGCACGGGACAAAAACATGAAGAAACTTTTTGTCTGCCTATATTCACTTCTAAAGCCCCATCACACACTTTGAAAACCATTAAACTAAAAGTCAGTGATGTGAAAAGACAGAGGAAAAATATATTATCAAATAAAGCAAAACAGACAAGTTAAATCAAAAGATGCATTCAACCACACCATGTCACTCAATGTTCCTATTTTCTTTGCTGAAGTTATTTTTGAGAGATTTGCATTAAGGGAAGGCTAAAATCTTAAGATCTCAAAGCTAACTTATATACTGTTACTTCTCACATTCTTTTACTTTGCTAGCTCATTTTGCAAATCAACAGTTTCTATGGATGTATTTTCAAAGTATGAAACTTTTCCTACATTGTAAGAGGGCACATAGTCTAGTTGGGTTACATTGAAAATGATCAGCAAATACTTCTTGCAAATGATCACCATTTGCAAGTAATCATTTTATGCTCATCCTGTTCTCTGTCAGGGCTCTGAAACTACAGCACATTCCATTGTCCTGGGGAGTATAATACACATACGTTGTCGATAGATGACATAAAAATAATGTCATTATGTCTTCCAACAAACAATGTTCAATAATTACCATAATAGTCTGGAAAGGGGAGAGAGAAACATAAACTATAGCAGGGAAAATAGGCGCTTTAAAAGAGGTCAAATTTGAGCTGGTTCATCAAGATTGGAGTTGGAAAGATGGTTGCCGTGTTGTGTTAGTAGCTCAGTCCTGTCTGACTCTTTGTGACCCCACGGACTGTAGCCCACAAGGTTCCTCTGTCCACGGAATTATCTAGGCAAGAATACTGGAGTGGCTTGCCATTTCCTTCTCCAGGGGATCTTCCCAACACGGGGATCGAACATGTGTCTCTTGAGACTCCTGCATTGGCAGGCAGATTCTTTATCACCGCATCAGCTGGGAAGGATGGATGGCGAAGAAAACAAAGACTCTTCCATCCACAACAGACAAGTGGAAGAATACAGTATAAGTGGAAATGTACATGAACTTAACATGTGTTTCAAGGACAAGATGATGGATTTTACTTGGGGGCAAAAGATATGAAAGAGGTCCAAATTTGGATGAGGAATATAGTGACCGACTATTAAAGGTTTTCAAAATAGGCTGAATAGTCTGGGTTTGATCTGAAAGGTGAGGGTGCACAATTATTCAGAATGTCAGCGTCAACCTGCCCTTCCACGTGTGCTTGTGTGTTAAGTCACTGCTCTTTGCCACCCTATGGACGGTAGCCCACCAGACTCCTCTGTGCATGGGATTCTCCAGCAAGAATACTGAAGTGGGTGGCCATGCCCTCCTCCAGGGGATCTTCCTGACCCAGGGATTGAACCTGCGTCTCTTCTTCCACACTGGCAGGTGAGTTCTTTACCACTAATGCTACCTCAGAACTCCCCCACTCTTTCAATACTAGGCATCACATTTTTAAAGAGTTTATTTAGAGCACTTCAAGGTTCATAGCAAAACTGATGAACTGGCACAGAGATTTCCCATATGCACCCTTTACCCACACGAGCAGAGGCTCCTCTGTTATAAGCATCACCCACCGAGTGGTACATTTGTTACACCTGAGGGATTTATATTGCCACATCATTTCATTCAAATACCCATCATTACTTGGGTTTGTTCTCAGTGTCATACATCATATATGACAATTTGATCAAAGTGCTCCATCTGCCTGAGGCCAGGAAGAAACTTAGACTCTTTAATTCTTGGTACTAAGAAATTATCACAATTTTCTCATAAGATCAAATGCCTTTTACCATCTTGGATATTGGAAGCCATTTGAACCAAAAAGCCAACAGGTAAGTGATATGAAGTGATACAAGTGATGGGTTGGGTTATAGGAGGTAGAATGAATTAATCAATTAAAATATTGTTAAAATTATTGAGACAATGGATCCTGAAAGTATTTAAAGGTGAAGGATTTAATAGAAGATGTGCTGAAATATGGGAATAGAAAATAATGAAAAGGGCTGAAAAGGGAAATTGCATAAAGAGAGAGAGAATGGTTCACTTAAAGCAGGTGGATGAAAACTTTATTTCAGCTAAAACAAATAAGTCCGCAAATATTTACCAGGAATCTAACATTTACCAGCATAGGGCTAGAACATTATAAAACTTATCTGAACTAATTCTTATAAAATCAGTATTATTATTATTTTTTATAAAAGATGAGGAATGACTTAGAGAAATGAAAAAACAACAACAACAACAAAAAAACTTATTCCAGGTCCCATATTCTTTCAGCTCTATCATGCATCTTCTCTTTCAGATAAGATGAAATATAAGAGAAAGATGAAAAAAAAACTTGCTTAGTTGTATTTACATTAAAAATATTGATGAGGAGTTACTACCTAATTAGCAGTTTAATATTATGAAGAATTTAGCATGACACACTTATTTTCATTACTCTCCATGTTTTGAAAATTAAAATTTCTTTGTACTCTAAGTATAAAAAAATCTGTTAATCTTAATTAGTGATAAACCTGATACAATTAAACTTGACTTTCAAAATTAAGGAAGGTTTGAGAAAAAGTAATCTCATCTAATGTGCAGTAATAGGACATTATCAAAGGGAATTAAATACATTGTATGTGGAGTCCTCTAAACTATGTTTATAGTGATACTTATTTGGATCATTCAGAAAATATAAATACTGAGAATTTTTTCTTGGGTATTTTTGTTTTTCTTCCTGTTGTTTCAGAAGATTGAGCCAATTGTGTATATTTTATTAAACATTTGTCCATTCCCCATTTCACAATGTCTGAAAATATCCTCAGTTAATATTTATTGGCTGAATGACTGACTGGCAGGCTGTTGGACCAGAGATAATATTTTTTGATCTAGAAGAAATAATTAGCTAAACAGTTTAGAGTAATGTCATTCTTTTGTTTGGGATTCTACAGGCTCACCATTTCATTAAGTACTTTCCCACATTCTTACAAGAACCTCAAGATCCATCCCTACGCCTACCCACACCTTTTCTGACCTCATCTCCACCTTCTCTCCCTGTTAGTCTCTCCAGTCCAGTCACACTGGTCTTGCTATCCTCAAAAGGTCAGACGTGTATATCTATGGTGGAGTTTGCTGTACCATTTTCTCTTCCTGGAACATTCTTCCCATTTTCTTTCTTCCTTCAAGTCTTTGCTCAAATCTCATCTTCTTGAAGAGACCTATAGGAGCACCTTATTTAATTGTGCTACTAGTTGCCACCTCTAGCGCTTAGCATTTCCATTATTTTTTTTCTTTTCTTTTTCCTATAGCACTTATTTCCCTGATGGATCAGATGGTAAAGAATCTGCAATGCAGGACAGCTGGGTTCGATCCCTGGGTGGGGAAGATCCCCTGGAGAAGGGAATGGTAACCTACTCCAGTATTCTTGTTTGGAGAATCCCATGGACAGAGGAGCCTGGTGGGCTACAGTTCATGGAGTCACAAAAAGTCGGACATGACTGAGCAATTAACACTCGTGTTTTCACTGTCATAGCACTTATCACATTTTAATACTGTATGTAGTTCATTTGGAAATTAAATTTGTTTATTGCTTTCCTATTATATTTACGAGCCCAGTGAACGTGGGAATCTTTATCTTTCTTGTTCACTGATGTATCCTGAGTATCCAGAAGAAGCCCTATGTCCAAAAATATTTTTCAGATGAGTGAATGCTATGCTATGCTATGCTAAGTCACTTTAGTCGTGTCTGACTTTTAGCGACCCCATGGACTGCAGCCTACCAGGCTCCTCCATCCATGGGATTTTCCAGGTAAGAGTACTGGAGTGGGGTGCCATTGCCTTCTCTGGATAAGTGAATGAATAAGTAATAATAATGGTTAATACTTTCCAAGAGCATCTACTTTCTAAGAAAATTAAATGTTAAACTGCCTACTAAGCTTGATTGTGTTTTTCTTTTTCACTTAAGGAAAAAAATGAGGAAACTGAGATTTCGGTTGAATAATATGCCCAGACTTTCATGGCTAGTAACTAGATGTCTAACTCTAAATCTCTAAACCCTCTCTACAGGTTGCTGAGACTAGAACATACAAAAAACATGTTAGCTCTTTGCTCTTAGTGAAGACATATCACCATCCAAAGATAAAGACATATCACCATCCAAAGATAAGGATTAACATATGGAAGCTATTTGCAACAGAAGGAAAGTCCTCTGGGGAATGATGCTGTAATATGACCAAATTTATATATTTTTATTCAAGATTGAATGATGCACTATAGCAATATTCCTGGGAGAAGAAAGGATTTTTTTTCTTAAACTGTGTGACTATTCTCTCCATTTTTCTTTTACTGCTAATTATGCTTGGATTCATAAGCTAAAAACTTACTCGAAACATATATGTAAGTTTACCAATTCTTTCACACTCAGAAAAACTGCACAATGATTTTTTACAATGTCTTTATTACAATAAGGTAAATAAATTATCATTCTAATGTATTTCAATGATTTTCTATTTTAAAGTTTAATTTTTGAGACAAATAGAGCTTTTCTGTCATACTACTCAGTTATTATAACCCTCTTTCTGCCTCACTCAAATTGGGTGTCAGAGGTCAGTTAAATTTTTTTAAAAATTATTTTATTTTTTAACATTTGTTTTTGTTTATTTATTTTTAGCTGTGGTGAGTCTTCTGTTGCACGGGCTTTCTCTAGTTTGATGAGTGGGGGCTACTCTCTGGTTGCACTGTACCAGTTGCTCATTGCAGGGTCTTGCTGCAGAGCACAGGCTCTAGGGTGCGTGGGTTTAGTAGTTTGCACCATGTGGGTCAGTCGTTGCAGCTTCTGGGCCCTAGAGCACAGGCTCAGCAGTTGTGGCACACAGGTTTAGTTGTCCCGAGGCATGTGGGATCTTCCTGAATCAGGGATGGAACCTGTGTCTCCTGCAATGGCAGGTGGATTCTTTACCATTGAGCCACCAAGGAAGCCCTGAAAAATTTTAAACTTGTCAGCAACATCCATGAAGTTCCAGTAGCTTAGAAATCTCTTAACTATTCAATCTTCTGATAGTAATAAAACATTTTAAAATGCAACACAACCTTAAAATGAGGTTGTAGCAAGAGAGAAAAATCTCCAACCTGTAAAAATTTCTAAACTACAGAAGTTTCCATTAAAAAGCAACAAGAAAAAAGTGCATTTTAATTTGATGCAGTTGCAGCATATGACAAAATGGAAAATGGTTCTACTGTAAAAGGCAATCTTCCCTTTGTCAAAGCTCTGACAAGCCAAAGATGAGTTACTTATTGATCTTTCTCTTTGTAAAATAAAAGAATTGACTAAAGAAAGGAAAAAAGGTAAAGAGTTAAGCAAGCTTCATTAAAAAAACTAATGAAGGCAAAGATAATTTACCAAAAACTTATGGTATATGATGTGGATCAAAGGAAAACACTTAAGTTTTCAGTTGTGATAAGTGGAGACATTTATTTTTGTATTTTGGAACACTACTTCTTTCCTTTTATAGGGAGACTGTACCACCTTGAAAATACTGTTTTGGAGGGACTGCTACCAAAAACTACTCTCCTCCCCTCCCCCACTAGTTTGCTCCTTCCTTCTTTCCTTCCTTCCTTCCCTACCTTCTTTCTTTCTCATTCTTTCTTCCCTTCTTTCTTTCTCTCAGTTCATTTTTAAAATTACACAAAATACATAAAATAAAATTGATCATTTTAACTATTTTAAGTGTACAGTTCTGTGGCATTAAGTACACTCACATTTCTGTGTAACAATCCTTTTTTCACACTTATAAATAAAATACCTTACTCTCATCCCAGGCTTCCCAGGTGGCCGTAGTGGTAAAGAACCAACCTGCCAATGCAGGAGACATAAGAGATGCGGATTGGGTCCCTGGATCCCTGCATTGGGATGGTTTCCTGGAGGAGGGCGTGGCAACCCACTCCAGTATTCTTGCCTGAAGAATCCCAAGGATAGAGGAACCTGGCGGGTTACGGTCCATAGGATCTCAGAGAATTGGACATGACTGAAGCCATTTAGCACGCACACACACACACACTTTATCATATCACCTGCTTTATCATATCTTGTTCATATTATGTGACTTATCTGAGTCACATAATAGGAAAGTTAAGGACAAGGAGAAAGGTTTTAGGGCATTCTATAACCACATGATTTTAACTTCCCAAGTGAAGTATGTGATATAAGAACATTGATTAGCCTGGCAATTAAGACATTTTGTTTGCCTTTACTTTTTTTTTTTTTTTTTGCCTTTTTGGGGTAAATTCATGTAAATCCCACCACTCTATTCCAAATTGTGTTCCTTGAATTATCAGTTCTGGGGGTGTTTGTAGGTGTTGCCCAGAAAAGGAATATACGACCAGATAATTTTGGACCCACTAGGTTAGCAGGTTTCCTCTGCAGGAGTTTCTTAAAACGTCTCATTTGTTGATGTGCATTGTAACTCCAAGTAAGAAAGATGACCTGCAGGTTTTACAAAGGTATTTAACCATTGAACTGTGATATTACTTGAGAATATTTTAGGACTACTTTGCAATGGACTATACTTTGAAAAACATGAGAATCTCTTCTACAGATGTGTCATTCAGATTTTTACATATCATTTGGTACTTAAAAAAATAAAGATAAAAAACTCTTATTTTGATGTTTACTCATTTGGAAACCTGTCATCATTTTTCACATCCACCATCTGTCCTGGACTGCCCACTGATTACCTCAAAACTGTATCTTTCTGCCATTTGTTCATCTAATGTTTTTACTCTTGAAATTCTGTGTGTGTGTGTGCTCAGTCATGTCTGACTCTTTGAAACCCCATGGACTGTAGCTTGCCAGGCTCCTCTGTCTATGGGGTGTTGGCAAGAATACTGGAATGGGTTGCCATTTCCTACTCCAGGTGATCTTCCCGACCCAGGGATCGAACTCGCATCTCTTGCATCTCCTGCATTGGCAGGCAGATTCGTTACTACACAAATTGTACTTCCCTTCAAAAGTGGCTATGACAGGAAATATATATATATAGTGAGAGGGAGAAAGACATTCATTATCTAAATCTTAACAAACAGAAAACCCAAAGCATTCTGAGGAAAGCCTTGCAAGTGAGGTGGCTCAGGAGCTCTGTGTTGTAGCCAGGTATCAGGAAACTCTAATGAGGCCATCTCAGCAATCCCTCTGCAGACTCTCTGCAGTGGCCAGCACTGGACATGTCCTCACAGGGATGGACTGATCACTCTTCTGTTTAATACTGTGTTCACGTTGTCCCCCTCACCCACCAAAACCCACCACTACCTTTAAGAAAAGACTGACTTCTCCAGCCCCTAGGAGGCGATCAGAGTGTTCAGTTAAACCTCTGATTAAGGAGGAGAATGGGTCCCAGACCCCAGCCAGTGCCAACAGAACGTTAGCTCCTAAGAAAAACAGTCGTCAGCTGCTTAAGATCACTGGCTTTTCTCTTAAATTTTGGTTTTCTGCAAAGTCAACATAGAACCACCAACACATAGTAAGAATAACAGAACTTTTTACCTATCTTTACTTACAGCATATTCTGTGGTAGACAAAAAAACATGTAAACCCATTGGCATTGGAAAAGGCTTCATTTATTTATTTATTTTTATTATAAATTTATTTTAATTGGAGGCTAATCACTTTATAATATTGTATTGGTTTTGCCATACATCAACATGAATCTGCCACGGGGATTATTTATCTGTTTGGTTCCACTGGGTCTTAGGTGTGGCATGTGGGATGTAACCATTCCAGTTTGGGGACTGCTCTCTCTCTCACTGACTCTCTCTCCATCAAAACTTCTGTTTCTGCCCCTCTCTCCTTGGCTTAGTCCCTCTTTCAGATTCACTACCCATCCTCTCAGCTTAGTTTCAACAAGGAGCATGATCAGTTCTGAAAACAAAAGTGAGGATAACAGGGAAGGTGGGGTATGTAAAGGCAACATCTGCTTTGGGTGTTATGTCTTTGGTATTCACCAAAGACAAGTATTGTGGATTGAACTGTGTCCCCAGAAGATATGTTGATGTCCCTAATCTCCAGTACCTGTGAATATGACCTTATTTGAAAATAAGTGCTTTGCAGGTACAATCAAGTTAAAATGAGGTCATAGTGGATAGTGAAAGTCACTCAGTCATGTCCAACTCTTTGTGACCCAGGCCAGAATACTGGAATGGGTTGCCATGTCCTACTCCAGGGGATTTTCTCAACCCAAGGATTGAACCCAGATCTCCCACCTTGTAGGTGGATTCTTTACCAGCTGAGCCACCAGAGAAGCCCAAGAATACTGGAGTGGGTAGCCTATCCCTTCTCCAGCAGATCTTCTTGACTCAGGAATTGAACTGGGGTCTCTTGCATTTCAGGTGGATTTTTTACCAGCTGAGCTACCAGGAAAGCCATAAATCCAATGATGCATATCCCTATAAGAAGACAGAGATTTGGAGACACAGCGGGGAAAAGCCATGTGAAAATGGATTAAGGAATTGGAGTGATGTCACTATTAGACAAGGAACATTAAGTATTGCCAGCAACCCCTGGAAGCTCTAAAGAGCCAAGGAAGGATTCTTCAAAGAGCATTAAGAGGAAGCACGGTACTGCCCAGCCCTTGATTTCAGATTTCTAGCCTTTAGAACTATAAGAGAACATGTTTCAAACCACTCACTTTACGGTAATTTGTTATACATCCCTAAGAAACTATTATACAAGTGAGCGCAAAGGTCTAGCTAGCTGTAAGAAGAAAAGGAAAATAAATAATTAGGGAAGGATAAAACCCAGATTAACTTCCTAACAATTTATCTGGTACATCAGGAAGTTCACACTGGAGACAGTAACATCTTACAAGTTATCAGTAACTGTGGTTACTTCCAGTTTACAAATATGTATTGAATACCTCTTCTGGGCCACTTGAAGGTAAATTGGCCATAGCTTTACCCTAAAAGCCATGGAGCTTCCCTGGTGGCTCAGGCAATAAAGCGTATGCTTACAATGCGGGAGAGCTGGGTTTGATCCCTGGGTTGGGAAGAGCCCCTGGAGAAGGAAATGGCAACCCTCTGGTATTCTTGCCTGGAAAATCCCATGGATGGAGAAGCCTGGTAGGCTACAGTCTATGGGGTTGCAAAAGAGTAGGACATGACTGAGTGACTTCACTTTCTTACCCTAGAAGGAGTAAAATGCAATGGATGAGCAATAGACATAGGACCACAGGCTCTCAATAAGTGTGGAAGGATACTTTTGAGGTAGAGAGAAAGAGAATTTAATATGAACTTGAAGGTCTGGAGAATACTTCCTCCAGAAAATCAAGCCTTGGCTGGGGTCCTGCTCGCTGAGTAGGCACTGGACAAGGGAAGGATGGTATAGAGGGCATCTGAGGCATTAAAGCATAACCAACACCAAAGATGTAATATGGTGTATGGCGACCAACCATGTGTTCTGAAAGGGTAAACTTTAATACAGAAGGTAAGCCCAGAGAGGCAAATAGAGACTGGGATGTGAAAGGTCTCATGCATCATGCTAATGCAGTAGTCCAGACTTTACAGTGTGAAAACAGGAACTAATGGTAGCTTTTAAACTAAGAAGTCAGGATTTCCTTTTGCATGTTTCACTTTACTGTAGAAGATGAGCTGGAGAAAGACAAGGCCTCCTGCACAAAAACTGGAGTGGGAAATTGGCTGAGCCAGGAGTGATGTCTCACAGCAGGAAGGGTGAAGCACACTGAGGCTGCGCCCAGCACATCCTGCAGCACAAGAAACACTCTGGGGACTACTGCTTGGCTAGTGAGTGCCTCTGTCCTCTGTGCTGTGCTCTGGTGACAAGCATTCATAGGCTCAGGCTGGTTTGAATTCATAGAGTCCCTATTGGTCATCTCAAAGCAGATTATATTAAAGTCTTACAGGTGTCCTCCCTTCTCTATCCTTTTATAATGGAGTGGGTTATCGGTATTTGTATTTGGCCACTAATCCATATCTCTAGAAAAAGTTAAGATGTAGCATTATCTTTTTCTCTAATGAATTCATCCTCATGAACTCTATCCATCATAATATTCTCAAGGAAACAGACTGAAAACTGAAGGAGACAGAATACAGCTTTTCTCAGTGCCAACTATTGATTTCGAATGATCCATCAACTCTTCTTGTGGCAGCAGGTCCTGGATCACCAGACTGCTAGGCTGTCTTTGCACACTGGTGTGGCTGTTCTGCCATGTAGAACTTTCCCATACCTCTGCTTCTTCACTCACAAAAATTTACACAGTGCTCTCATTTTATCTGTCCAACCTTGTACCTTCTGATGAATGTCAAGTGTTCCATTAATTTCCCTTTGGCTCCTAGTTCACATCCATGTGGTATCATGATTTCCTTGTTGTTGTCTAGTCACTCAGTTGTATCAGACTCTTTTGTGACCCCATGGACTGTAGCCCACCAGGTTCCTCTGTCTATGGAATTTCCCATGCGAAGACACTGGTGTGGGTTGCCATTTCCTTCTCCAGGAGATCTTCCCGACCGAGGGATTAAACTCGTGTCTCCTGTACTGGCAGGCAGATTCTTTACCACTGAGCCATTAGGGAAGCCCCCATGATCTCTTTATCTATTCCTAATTATTCTTGTTGCAGTCCATGGGGACACAAAGAGATGGACATGACTGAGAGATTGAACTGAACTGAATTTTTCTTGACATACAACCTCTTGAAAAGACAAGTAAATGGTTGTCCTTTGCTTTGATGGTGAGATATAGAGTAATGCTGTTTTCACTGAATACAGTTTTTCTGGGACTTATGTTTACATTAGTCTGTCTACTTCTTACAAAAAAGGATTTGCCATCAGAAGAAATTGTGTGCAGAATTAAAGGATAAATCAATCTTAACCTTGGTGATTTGAGCTACAATAATCCATAAAGAGCCTCAAATTTAAAAAGAACATTTTATCTTCTGTTAACACAATACTTTGTTTTATTCAAGCTAATAAAAAGTTTATCCCTTTCTATAGCAAGGAAGAATAAGGACTTTTGAGCAGAGTTTTATCTAGTTAAAAAATAAAATGTACTGTCAAAAGCATAATTTAAATAACGTTAATAAAAAGAAATCTGTTTTAGAAAGAAACTCTTCTGTCTGTGACAGAAATTTAACTCCAACTAGCTTAAACAAAATAAAATCCTTACCTTATTCACAACTAGAAATTCAAGAGGTACAGATCAAAAGTGTTGGCTTAAAGCTCAACATTCAGAAAACTAAGATCATGGCATCTGGTTCCATCACTTCATGGCAAACAGATGGAGAAACAGTGGAAACAGTGAGAGACTATTTTTTTGGGCTCCAAGATCACTGCAGATGGTGACTGCACCATGAAATTAAAAGACGCTTACTCCTTGAAAGGGAAGTTATGACCAACCTAGATAGCATATTAAAAAGCAGAGACATTACTTTGTTAACAAAGGTCTGTCTAGTCAAGGCTATGGTTTTTCCAGTGGTCATGTATGGATGTGAGAGTTGGACCATAAAGAAAGTTGAGCGCCGAAGAATTGATGCTTTTGAACTGTGGTGTTGGAGAAGACTCTTGAGAGTCCCTTGGACTGCAAGGAGATCCAACCAGTCCATCCTAAAGAAGATCAGTCCTGAGTATTGATTGGAAGGACTGATGTTGAAGCTGAAACTCCAATACTTTGGCCACCTGATGTGAAGAGCTGACTCACTGGAAAAGACCCTGATGCTGGGAAAGATTGAGGGCAGGAGGAGAAGGGGACAGCAGAGGATGAGATGGTTGGATGGCATCACTGACTTGATGGACATGGGTTTGGGTAGACTCCCGCAGTTGGTGATGGGAGGCCTGGTATGCTGCGGTTCATGCGGTCGCAAAGAGTTGGACATGACTGAGTGACTGAACTGAACTGACTGAGATACAAAACTATAAAAGTCTAAAATAATCTTATCAGTTGGATATTCCTCTCTTTCCCTCTTTATGCCTTCATCTCTGAGTGCTCCTTCTTCCCATTATTCTCATTTCCTTCTACTATTAAAATGTTGATACATGTAAGCACAGAAACCAATTTTTGCTGGTTGAAATCATTTCAGTTTAAAGGGTAGAATAAAGGCATCTCTGTCTACATAGCCATCTATAAAGTCTGAGAAGTGTTGTGATCAAGTCTGTCGGACACCTCATCCATTTCCAAGTTAATCACTATGGATATCTAAGTGGGAGAGAGTGGTTAATTGTCCCCTTCAAACTACTCCCAGTAGAAATAGAGGCACTATAAAAGAAGAGGAATGATGATATTACCAAAGGGGAGGTGGTGTGCTGAGCTGGGGGAGAGGGGAGACAAAGAAAGGCTTTATCAGTACTCTGACCCCAGCTGAAGACAAGTATGGGGAAAGGTAGAAATTTCTCCAAGCACAGTAAAATCACAAAGAATACAGGAGAACAAACCAAAAAAGCATTCCACCCACTGCTGTGAAAAATGGAGACTCGATACAATTCTTGCTCCCAGCCAAGGTTTTCTAACAGAGGAATGAACCTGAGTTTACCAAGTCTGTTTTACATACAAACTAAAATGTTTGGTTGTGCGTGTTACCCCCTGCCATACAAATTATCTTCAATGGATAAAGTCATGTGATAAATGGTTTCTCCAGAATTTTATGGGTACGGGATTCTTTATGCTAACAGTTTTCTGTTATTTCTTAAGGAACACTGTCACTCTCTTACTCACTTATATATCTAGTTTAAAAAAAAATAGACAAAAGGACCAACTTATTAGTCTTTGCTTCTTCTGGTACATCTTCCTAGTGCCAGAAAAGATACTCCTAGCCTCCAGATGTTCAGAATACTAACTCCATACCATTCATTAGAGACAGCATATTTTGTATTGAATTCTAGCTAAATATTATAGTTTTGTATATCCTATTTAGAAAATTTTTGAAGAACACCTACTAAAAAGACAGAGCAGTAATAGCTAATTTTGAGCAACGACTATGAGTCGAATTATATGCTAATTCTGGGTGTATAAACATATATTTATATATTTGGATAGATGTGTATATATGTAAATGTATTTGTGTCTGCATTGCTTGAAATATACCTAAAAGATAGCTATGTCCCATTTTTAGATGAAAAAACTGTGGGTCCAAAGGTAGAATTATCTTGTCTATGATTAACTACTAATGAGAGGCAGAGCTGAGATTTGAACACCCATATGTGCTGCCCCAAAGCTCCTAGAACAATTGGGAGGGGGCATGATTAGAGAGACATAGTAAATGGCTATGGCTGCAGTTCAAGAAGATCATGGCTTCAACTGTGGTGATGCAGGGAACACGGAGAAAACTAAAGTGGGTTTAAGGATACTATAAGTTAGCATCAACAGACCTTGACATGAAAGTTGAGCTCTGCTCTATTCACAGTGTTCCAGCCTTTTGGAAGTCCCTAGAAAACACACCTTGCATGAGGATAAATGTTGGGGAGGAAGATGTTATAGGCTGCTCTGAGAATTTAACCCTCTTTGGTTGAGGAGCTTCTCCTAAATCAGAGAAGCTGGGAAAGGACACTAGTAGGTCAACATGTTAGTCAATCCCTCTCTTAACGAGCACAGGAAAGCTTAGGAGAGGGAGAGAACCCTGGTCATGTCATTCCTTTAGGCCTTAGACTGAAAGACAGGGTATTGGGGCAGGAATCTTTGAGATTCAACAATTAGTATCTTTGGGGTAATGAACCTGAGACAGAACAGAAATTCCCCCAACTCCACTAACTTTAAGCCCCAAAAGATGTCTGAGTCCCTGGCCTGGATCACCATGAACGTGGTGTTCCCTTTCCTATTTGCCTATTACTTTTGTCTCCAGGTTGCCTATGAACGTGTAGATACTCTCACTAAACTTCTAACCTTCCAGATAATGAATGCAAATTTAAACACAGATTTTACTTATTGAAAGGCATTAGTCATTTTAAACTGTATTAATGAATAACTAATTAACGTTGGGGAAATCCTGTTAAATTTCCAAAATCAAATTTAACTTTTATACGACAATGATACTCAGTCATCCATTAAACTGGTAGTAATTATCTATTAGTCTAGTGACATTCAGTACCACAGAAAGGTTGTATATTAAATGGCTTCTATTCTGGGGACCATCTCCAGACTAGAAATGAAAAAACAAAAGAATTTGAGTTGTATATGTATAGACTGGATTCAAGGTTGACAGCAGCAATGTAAGATGTAACATAGTTCCTTCCACAAACATTTTCTTCCGCCTTCTCTCTCGACCATACTTCTCTCCCTACCTCCCCCTCCTGTCCTTCCTGTTTCTTTCTCTTTCTCTGTCCTTCTATTCTTCCATCCTCCTTTTCCTTTATTAAAAAAAAAAGAACATTTCCTTATATTCTTTCCAAAATAATCCAGTAGAGGGCGAATGTTCTTTGCTTAAATTTTATAAATCTTTATGAAAATGAGTTTAAGTAAACCCTGCCTTCCTCTTTCTTTGTGTTACAAATAGAGGATTTTCACACTTCCCTGGGTTCCTGAATGTCCCTTCTTTTCTTGCAGTAATCCGTGGTTAACAAACCTACATAAATACACCAAGAAATGATTATCTTTTTTTTATTAGCAATTTGTTTATTGTTTCTAAATAAAAATGTGCTCCATGAGACATATTAAAAAAAAAAACGGTAAAGATGAAGTAATCCCCGTATCTAATTTTATGTTGCTATGAAACTCCTTCCTGTAAATGTGTAAGTAAACATCATATAGTAAAGTTGGAAAATCAAAGTCATAAATTAATAGTGAACAAGCAGAGACAAAGCAGCACTAAAAAAGTAGTTGCCTTAAAGCTTATAAAAGTTATGGCTCAATTTTAATCAGCATAATGTGGTTGCATTGTATTTATGTATGAGCAGTAGTTTTACCCTATTCAGAGAATGCTTCTGGGAGATATCCTGTGGAATTACATGTGAAATTGCCAGAAGCTCTGGGTCAACAAAATTCTTTTTCACTAATGCTTACATTAGAGAAAATATAGTATACCTTTATGTTTCTCATTTTAAAAAGAATTTAAAAATTTAACTAATTTTGAAGAGAAATCACCTAGTCATTTCACTCTCCAGGTCTCCTTGATGACTATTTCATACTTCCTCCTGTCTTTGCAAATCCCTAACATTCCTTTCCCTATGACATTAAAGCAGTCAGAAAAAAACTAGAAAAGCTCCACCCACTCCAGCCATTGCATCAACACATCTCAGAAGGTCTACAACCCACATGTTCGTTCTTACATCCAGTTTCTATTGATTTTTTCTTCTTCCACCAAAATCCAGCCCCTCTTTTTGTACTCTGGATTCTAAAGTGTATGTGTGTGTGTGTGTGTGTGTGTCTGTGTGTGGGTGGGTGTGTGTGCATGTGTGTGTGCATTTGTGTGTGTTAGTTGCTCAGTCATGTCCAACTCTTTGCATCCCCATGGACTGTAGCTCTCCAGCTTCCTCTGCCCATGGAATTCTCCAGGTTAGAATACTGGAGTGGGTTGTCATTTCCTTTTCCAGGGGATCTTCCCGACCCAGGGATTGAACCTGGGTCTCCTGTATTGCAGGCAGATTCTTTACCACCTTAAGCCATCAGGGAAGCCCATTCTGAAGTGTACTTCTCTCTATTTCTCAAACACTCCACACTTGTTCTTATCTCACAGGCTTAGTGTTCAGTGTTACCTTACCAAGAAATTTCCTTTTTCCAGATTACCACACTACCCCTGCTCACCTTGCTTACTGGTATAACCTCAGTACCCCACTTCATATGTTGCTGCCTCCACAGAAGCAAACCTGATGTCCACTAGCTTGCATTATGTCTCCACAACATTCTTCTTCTATAAACTAGCATATCATTAAAAAAATTGTACATATTATATATCACCCCAACCTAGAATAAGTTCAGTGATGACAAGTGTTATTCATTTTGTATTTTATTCACTGATCTATGTTGCCAGTTTCTAACACAGATCATGGACACTATAGATGGTTTAAAATATTGCTGAATGAATAAATTAGTATCCCCAAGTACTTGTGTTAAATCCATACCAATGTAATTGCTGGATCTGCTGGCAGACCCATTTAAAATTTGAGTGTTTCTTATAAATTCTTCTCTAAAATGATCAAACCATTTTAAAGTCCTATAAATAGTATGAGACTATGTGCTTCTCTGCAATTTAATAAACAGTTTTCATAGCTAAGTTTTAAAAGTCTTTGCCAGTCTAATAACCGAAACAAATCTTAATTTGTTTTGAGTTGCATTTGCTATATTGCTTGTTGGGTTGAGCATATTTTCCTGTCTTTGCCGGTGATTTGTATTTCTTAATGAGTAGCCTGATTTTCTAGGCAATCTGTAAGAATTAGAGACTTACCCTTTTGTCCCTTATATATGCTAAACATGTGACCAGTTTTGAAATAAGCAGGACTCTAGGGGGTTAATTCATTTTCACTCTTGCTTTCTCTTTACTTAAATGAAACTTGTTCTTCCCTAGCCGCTGGGTGAAAAATTGGGTAACTTCATTTCTAGTCATGTTTCAGTTCAGTTCAGTTCAGTCGCTCAGTCGTGTCCGACTCTTTGCAACCCCATGAATTGCAGCACGCCAGGCCTCCCTGTCCATCACCAACTCCCGGAGTTCACTCAGACTCATGTCCGTTGAGTCAGTGATGCCATCCAGCCATGTCATCCTCTGTCGTCCCCTTCTCCTCTTGTCCCCAATCCCTCCCAGCGTCAGAGTTTTTTCCAATGAGTCAACTCTGCATGAGGTGGCCAAAGTACTGGAGTTTCGGCTTTAGCATCATTCCTTCCAAAGAAATCCCAGGGCTGATCTCCTTCAGAATGGACTGGTTGGATCTCCCTGCAGTCCAAGGGACTCTCAAGAGTCTTCTCCAACACCACAGTCCAAAAGCATCAATTCTTCAGCACTCAGCTTTCTTCACAGTCCAACTCTCACATCCATACATGACCACAGGAAAAACCACAGCCTTGACTAGACAGACCAAATAGCATAGATTTAGTAAAGTATACAAATAGTACAGATTTGGAAAATGCAAAGAGTATATAGATAGTATAGAAACAGCACAGATTTAGAAAGTGCACTTTCTCATTTGATACTCCAAACTCTGAAACTGGCTTGAAGGTTGAGCCTATCTGGGCTCTGTCTGAGCTGTACAGGGAAGCCACAGTTAGAAAAAAAGGGATGTGGCTGGCTTTTGCATTCTTTCTTCTATTCTCCCAGCTTTACACTTAATTTCTAGCCCCTATAGGGCTGAGGCATTGGAGAGAGGAGGAAGGGAATGAAGGGGGCAGGGGTTAGCAAAATGCCCTTAACTGATAGATACTGCAGTAAGATGAGGTGGAGTTTTCTCTGCTTGGCAGACAGTTAAAACATACTGTCACATGGAGCTTGCATGGATTCTGTTGGGCTCTCTCACCTCTTTTTTTAAATGTTTATTTATTTACTTTTGGTTTTGCTGGGTCTTCGTTGCTATGCACGGGGCCTACTCTCTAGCTGCGGTTTGCAGGCTTCTCATTGCAGTGGTTTCTCTTCTTACAGAACCAGAGCACTGGCTCTTGGGCGCATGGGCTTCAGTAGTTGCGGCACATGGGTTCAGTGCTTGGGGCTCTGGGCTCCAGAGGATGGGCTCAATAGTTGTGCCGCATGGGCTTAGTTGCTCTGAGGCATGTGGAATCTTCCCAGACCAAGTTGAGAATTGGCAGTTGGATACTTAACCACTGACCCACCAATGAAATCCTGGCCTTCTGATCTTTTGACCTGTGCAAATGCCTGGGAATCCTGCAGTAACTCAGCTCCAGTTACTTTCCATTAGGGTTTGATTGACCTTTGTGGACAGGTCCTGAAACGCCTTCACTCAATCTATTTCCAAACTATGACCCAGATCCTGGTCACTCATGAGTGAGACATTCTGGGAGAACAACGTAAACCTAATGCAGCAGCAATTCTCTGCTTGGCTCACAAGCCCACTTCTCAACCTCGACATTTCTCAGGAGAGGATCCGGCACAATTGTCACTTGTAAGTGCAACGGACATTTTGCAGGTTCTCCTCTTGAGCCACCAGTCTTCTCAGTGGTCTTGAGAAGTGTATTTTCTCACAAAGGAGAACAGAGTGGGATTTTTCAGTACTGTAAGTGTTCACTTGAGACATCCTCTTTGTAAATACGAGTTTCCCTTGTGGCTCAGACAATAAAGAATCTGCCTGCAATGGATCCCTGGGTCGGGAAGATCTCCTGGAGAGGGACTGGCTACCCACTCCAGTTTTCTTGCTTGGTGAATTCCATGGACAGAGGAGCCTGGCAGACCACAGTCCATGGAGTCACAAAGATCTGAATACAACTTAGCGAGTTTCCCAAGTCGTGTTTGTGGTAAAGAACCGGTAGGAGATATAAAAGCTGAGGGTTTGATCCCTGGGTCGAGAAGGTCCCCTGGAGGAGGGCGTGGCAATCCACTCTCATATTCTTGCCTGGAGAATCCCATGGACAGAGGAGCCTGGTGGGCTACAGTCCATAGGGTCACAAAATTAGCTTGTCTTTTTTGCTGTATTTTCATCCCATCCCATCTTAAAATTTTTATACAATTAAATGTCTCAATATTTTCCCTGTGGTGTGTATTTTGTTCAACAACACCATGCCTAACTCAAGGTAATAAAATACCCCTATTTCCTTCTATATATTTTATTGATTAGTCTACTTATAGATAAATATTGATTCCATCTGTGATTTATTTTGATACATTTTATAATGTAAGTCATCTAATTTTATTTTTTCCTAAATGAAAGCCAGCCACTGTCAAACTGGTTGTGCTTTCCCCACCAATGAGAAATGCCATCTTTATCACATATTTAATTTCTGAGTAGGTTTCAAATCTGATCAAGCAGGTATTTTTTCCTTAGTGGATATTTGGTATTATATATTTTAAAAGGCCAGATAATCTAATTACTGAACTGAGCAACATGTCTATTTTACATGTTTCCATAAATTCTACAGAACAGTCAGCAGTCATTATTCTAGGCACCTTAATCATTTTCTGGCTTTTTTATAAGCTTAAAAATAGGATAATATATAGGCTTAGGTCTTTGGAAAACCATGAAATCATTTATAAATTTATACATTATTCTTTTTTATCTTCCCTTAATATTACAATATATTTTTAAAAATTTTTAGACAACCTACAGAATGGGAGAAAATATTTTCAAACAGTGCAGCCAACAAGGGGTTAATTTCTAAAAACCACAGACAGCTTAAACAGCTCAAATACCAAAAAAACAAACAACCTAATCAAAAAATAGGCAGAAGACCTACATAGACATTTATCCATAAAAGATATACTTATAGCCAATAAGCACATGGAAAAGATGCTTAATGTTGCTAATTATCAGAGAAATACAAATCAAAACTAAAACAAGGTATCATTTCACACCTGTTAGAATGGCCATCACCAAAAAGTCAACAAATAATAAATTTATTTAAAATAATAAATAAATAAAACCTGAGAAAAGGTGAAAGGAGAAAAGGAGAAAAAAAGGAACCTTCTAGCACCATTGGTAATATAAATTATCAATGTGAATGGGGGGGGCCACTATGGAGAACAGTATGGAGGTTTTTAAAAAACTAAATTCAGAGTTATGATATGATCCAGAGATCCCACTCTTGGGCATATATCTGGAAGAGACAAAAATATCTAATTCAAAGAAAAAACTCGACCAGGAAGAAATAGAAAATCTTAACAGACCCATCACAAGTACGGAAATTGAAACTGTAATCAAATATCTTCCAGCAAACAAAAGCCCCGGTCCAGACGGCTTCACAGCTGAATTCTACCAAAAATTTAGAGAAGAGCTAACACCTATCCTGCTCAAACTCTTCCAGAAAATTGCAGAGGAAGGTAAACTTCCAAACTCATTCTAGGAGGCCACCATCACCCTAATACCAAAACCTGACAAAGATCCCACAAAAAAAGAAAACTACAGGCCAATATCACTGATGAACATAGATGCAAAAATCCTTAACAAAATTCTAGCAATCAGAATCCAACAACACATTAAAAAGATCATACACCATGACCAAGTGGGCTTTATCCCAGGGATGCAAGCATTCTTCAATATCTGCAAATCAATCAATGTAATACATCACATTAACAAATTGAAAAATAAAAACCATATGATTATCTCAATAGATGCAGAGAAAGCCTTTGACAAAATTCAACATCCATTTATGATAAAAACTCTCCAGAAAGCAGGAATAGAAGGAACATACCTCAACATAATAAAAGTTATATATGACAAACCCACAGCAAACATTATCCTCAATGGTGAAAAATTGAAAGCATTTCCTCTAAAGTCAGGAACAAGATAAGGGTGCCCACTTTCACCATTACTATTCAACATAGTTTTAGAAGTTTTGGCCACAGTAATCAGAGCAGAAAAAGAAATAAAAGGAATTCAAATTGGAAAAGAAGAAGTAAAACTCTCACTATTTGCAGATGACATGATCCTCTACATAGAAAACCCTAAAGATTCCACCAGAAAATTACTAGAAATAATCAATGACTATAGTAAAGTTGCAGGATATAAAATCAACACACAGAAATCCCTTGCATTCCTATACACTAATAATGAGAAAACAGAAAGAGAAATTAAGGAAACAATTCCATTCACCATTGCAACAGAAAGAATAAAATACTTAGGAATATATCTACCTAAAGAAACTAAAGACCTATATATAGAAAACTATAAAACACTGGTGAAAGAAATCAAAGAGGACACTAACAGATGGAGAAATATACCATGTTCACGGATTGGAAGAATCAATATAGTGAAAATGAGTATACTACCCAAAGCAATTTATAGATTCAACACAATCCCTATCAAGCTACCAACAGTATTCTTCACAGAGCTAGAACAAATAATTTCACAATTTGTATGGAAATACAAAAAACCTCGAATAGCCAAAGCGATCTTGAGAAAGAAGAATGGAACTGGAGGAATCAACCTACCTGACTTCAGGCTCTACTACAAAGCCACAGTTATCAAGACAGTATGGTACTGGCACAAAGACAGAAATATTGATCAATGGAATAAAATAGAAAGCCCAGAGATAAATCCACGCACATATGGACACCTTATCTTTGACAAAGGAGGCAAGAATATACAATGGATTAAAGACAATCTCTTTAACAAGTGGTGCTGGGAAATCTGGTCAACCACTTGTAAAAGAATGAAACTAGACCACTTTCTAACACCATACACAAAAATAAACTCAAAATGGATTAAAGATCTAAACGTAAGACCAGAAACTATAAAACTCCTAGAGGAGAACATAGGCAAAACACTCTCCGACATACATCACAGCAGGATCCTCTATGACCCACCTCCCAGAATATTGGAAATAAAAGCAAAAATAAAAAAATGGGACCTAATTAACCTTAAAAGCTTCTGCACATCAAAGGAAACTATTAGCAAGGTGAAAAGACAGCCTTCAGAATGGGAGAAAATAATAGCAAATGAAGCAACCGACAAACAACTAATCTCAAAAATATACAAGCAACTCCTACAGCTCAACTCCATAAAAATAAACGACCCAATCAAAAAATGGGCCAAAGAACTAAATAGACATTTCTCCAAAGAAGACATACAGATGGCTAACAAACACATGAAAAGATGCTCAACATCACTCATTATCAGAGAAATGCAAATCAAAACCACTATGAGGTACCATTTCACACCAGTCAGAATGGCTGCCATCCAAAAGTCTACAAATAATAAATGCTGGAGAGGGTGTGGAGAAAAGGGAACCCTCTTACACTGTTGGTGGGAATGCAAACTAGTACAGCCACTATGGAGAACAGTGTGGAGATTCCTTAAAAAACTGGAAATAGAACTGCCTTATGATCCAGCAATCCCACTGCTGGGCATACACACTGAGGAAACCAGAAGGGAAAGAGACACGTGTACCCCAATGTTCATCGCAGCACTGTTTATAATAGCCAAGACATGGAAGCAACCTAGCTGTCCATCAGCAGATGAATGGATAAGGAAGCAGTGGTACATATACACAATGGAGTATTACTCAGCCATTAAAAAGAATACATTTGAATCAGTTCTAATGAGGTGGATGAAACTGGAGCCTATTATACAGAGTGAAGTAAGCCAGAAGGAAAAACATAAATACAGTATACTAACGCATATATATGGAATTTAGAAAGATTGTAACAATAACCCTGTGTACGAGACAGCAAAAGAGACACTGATGTATAGAACAGTCTTATGGACTCTGTGGGAGAGGGAGAGGGTGGGAAGATTTGGGAGAATGGCATTGAAACATGTAAAATATCATGTAAGAAACGAGTTGCCAGTCCAGGTTCGATGCACGATACTGGATGCTTGGGGCTAGTGCTAGGATGACCCAGAGGGATGGTATGGGGAGGGAGGAGGGAGGAGGGTTCAGGATGGGGAACACATGTATACCTGTGGTGGATTCATTTTGATATTTGGCAAAACTAATACAATTATGTAAAGTTTAAAAATAAAATAAAATTAGAAAAAAAAAACTAAAAAAAAAGAAAAATGTATGTACAGTTCACAGCAGCATTATTTGCAATAGTCAAGACATGGAAGCAACCTAAGTGTCCATGGACACATGAGTGGATAAAGAAGATATGATTTTATGTACACACACACACACACACACAAATGGAATATTACTCAGCCATTAAAAGAATGAAATAATGTCATTTGCAGCAACATGGATGGACCTAGAGATTATCACACCAAGTGAAATAAGGCAGATAAGGACAAATATATGAAACCACTTCCATGTGGAATCCTAAAAAGTACTGATACAAATGAATTTGTTTACAAAACATAAATAGACCCACAGACATTAGGAACAAATCTACGGTTACCAAAAGAGAAAGCAGGGGGAGAGATAAATGAGCAATTGGGGATTAACGGATACACAATACTATATGCAAAAATAGAAAAGCACAAGGACCGACTGTATAGCACAGGGAACTATAGTCAATATCTTGTAATAACATATAATGGAAGGATTCTGAAAAGGAATCTATTTATATAGCTAACTAAATCACTTTGCTGTATACCTAAAACATTGTAAATCAAGTGTACTTCAGTAAAAAAAAAAAAAAAAATTCTGAGCCAACTGTCATTGTAAAACATAGCCTTAATTAAAGTCTCATATCCATTTCCAAACATTATACTCAATAAGATAAAATTTATCCATTACAAGCTGCCTATTTTAAAATTAGCTTTATGCAAGAAAATTATGTATGACCTACTATTTCATCCCAAAATATTACATAGTTTAATAAATGTCAACTCTGCACTTCTTTGACATTATATCTACATTTGGTTTGAAAGACCAAAAGGGAAAAAAACTGATTTCAACAAATTTGTCTCAAATTCAGCTGAGTCTGCTGAGTTGTGATAATGGAATGACATGATGAAATGACACAAATATTGTTATACTGCAATAAATAGGATTGTGTGTTCCCCTAAGGAGGGAAAAAACAGAGACTAGCAATATCAGAAAATTTTATTTTTGTCAGTTCCATTCTGCAGGTAGCTTTTATATATTTTTATATTTTAAAATATGATGCACAATGAATGCACTGAGCAGTTCATACCTAGCCTAGTAGTTAAAAAATGAAATAGCACCAATTTTCTTTTAGTAGACTACTATAAAGAAAGCTCTCCTTAGATTACAAACATAATGAGAATATTGCACAGCATGCTGTCAACTGCACATTTGTCTAATAACAAATCCTTCTAAGGATGAAGAGTTAATTAAAAATTACAGAGCAATCTCTTACCTAGAAGTTTTAGGTCAGGCTTGGAGGATAAAAACTGGAAAATTCCTCTATCATAGACTTGAATTACCATATGGTTTCAGGAAATATATATTTGACCTCTGACTGCATATTTTTCAAAGGAAATGTAAAAGAAATTTTAGGAAAGTCTTGTGCTCAGACAGGAGTCAAATCTAGTTCTTCAATAATCTCATTTAAATTAAGGTGAAAGTGCAAAGTTCAAGAGATCTTAGTTCCCTGACCAGGGATTGACCCACACCCTCGGCGGTGACAGCTCAGAGTCCTAGCTTCTGGACCACAAGGGAATTCCAAGAGACACTGGTTTGATGATTAGAGGAAGGTGAGGAAGACAGGGGTAATGATAGAAGGCAGGCCAATTCCAAATTTTATACACATTTAAACCTGACAAGTTTTAATAAGACAGTTCCTTATTGTTTCTTTTCTTTCTTTCTTTTTAAATGAAATAAAAGTCCATCAATTCATATGCAGTCTCTTCTTGTACAGAATCAGAGGAGAAATTGGTGTCTCAAAGAAACTTTGGTCATTATTAATGGTGTTCCATGAGCTATCAGACCTCCACACACATAACAACTGTCTGCTCTCTCTGCCCTCTGACTCCTGTGCTCCAGCCAACTAGATAGCTGTCTTAGGCCTTCCTGTCAAGTTAAACTCATGGATCTGATTTGTGTTGGTCCTGCTACCTCAAATGTTTTTCAATTACTAATAGGAAGAATGCAGGTTAGAGGCAGGTGTAAAAGCTATAATCCTAAGGGAAGTGGACTGATAATATTTATTTTGTATTTAATAAATGCCATTGATGGTGCTAAGTGCTTTGTGTGACTCATTACAACATCTGATGCAGTAAGCACTCTTTTTTAAAAAATTAAATTGTCTATATATACACACACACATATAAAACACTTTTAAATTTGTACTGAATATAGCCAATTAACAATGTTGTGATAGTTTCAGGTAGACAGCAAAGGGACTCAGCCATACACATAAACATATACATTCTTCCCCACACTCCCCTCCTATCCAGGCTGCCACATAACATTGAGCTGTGTTCCCTAGAGGTAAGCCCTCTTATTATTACCAAGTTTTGAAACTGGGATACAACCCAAGGTGTCACAACTTATCAGGAGAACAGCCTGGGACCCTTGCTCTGAAACATGTTTTCCTGCTTCTCCCATGTCCTTGGGAACTGAACTGTAACAAAAAGGATCTTACCTCCCACCTGTGTATTCTTTGGGTCAAAGTACAGAGGGGCCCAGGACAAAAAGTAGGTGGTTAAATGCTACTCTCTGAAGGTAAGGACAAATGTAAGAGTAATTATGACTCCCAGTTTGTTGAAAGAAGATAGAGATGGGTGAGTAGAAGATGAACTACTTGAGCAATCCAGTGATGCTAACCAAATTACTTCATCCCTCATGCCCTCAGGCATCTTATAATGCCAGGATACCTTACCTAAAGTTCACAGACTAGAAGTTTTCAGAGTCCAGAAAAAGTTTCAGAGGCACTACCATTTTCACAACAAAGGCTCAGAGTCTGAATTGAAGAATGATGGAGATAGAATTGGCATGAAATTCAAGACAGATTTGTAACTTTTCAGTATCCACCTAAATTGAGAAAATATTTGGAGTAATGTTTTACAGCATTTTGGCAAAATAAAAATAAGAGAAACAAATAATAAAAAGATATGAAAATAACATTTTATAAAATTTTGCTTTAGAAATTTTGACTAGTGATTCAGCTGGAAAGGCAGAATTTGCCTGACCCTGTAAGCTCTACTTGGATAAGACAGAACTTCATTATTTGGACTTACTCATTCATTTGACACATATTTTTTGAGGGCCCTCTAGGTGTTGGGAACAAAATTGTAAATAAGACTGATACATTTTTTGATTTTGTGAAATTATAGTAAGAGAGACAGGTAATAAACCAGTAATTGATGAAACAAAATATGATATGGTGGTTAGAAGATAGATAACAATAAATGCAAAGCATTGGTAGATAATAAATGGAAATTTATTTGAGAGCTGAGGCTATCTGAGTAGGTGACATTAAAACTGAGACTTGAATAAAAAGATGGAATTAGCCCTGGGAAGCTCTCGAAGACTGTTCCCAGGAAAAGAAAAGTTCTTGTGCAAAACCTCTGAGGTGAAGAATCAGAGAGCAAGTGTGATGGGAGGGGTGTAGTGCATGAGATGAAGCTAAAGAACAGGCAGGGCCAGACAACACTTCAGCACATTAAAGCTCAGAATCAATATGTACATTTAATTTTAAGTACAATTCAAAACAAATGGAAGGTTACAAACAGTGATCCTATTTTTCTTTTCCAAATCAGGATATTTTTAAGAAAGGAATCCTAATTAAGGTATCAGGGCAACAGGTACAAGCTGGAATCATTCTAAGCAAAGTGTGTCCAATATGTTAATCATATTTGTAAAGAGGCGGTGAGCCATGACCTGATTGTGATGTTCAAGGATTACTCTGAATGCTGAGCAGTCAAGTAGAAGGGGACAGACAACAGAGGAGATGGTTGGATGGTGACATCGACTCAATGGAAATGAGTTTGAGCAAACTCAGGGAGATAGTGAAAGGCAGGGAATTCTGGAGTGCTGCTGTCCATGGGGTTGCAAAGAGTCGGACACAGGACAGTGATTGAACAACAACAAAGAATGGAAGGAGGGAGAATAATTAAAAAGTTTTTTTCATTAACCTAGAAGGGAAAGAATGGTAGCTTTCATGAGTGTGGAAGTAGTGAAAATTTTATTTCACTGAGCAAACACATGTGCCAGCATTGAGTAATATACTTGAATGTAGAGGCAACAGGATTTGCTAATAGGGAGCAGAAAAATTTAGCCAAGAGGGCTCATGGAGTTGGGCATGACTTAGTGACTGCACAATTAAGGGATGCTTATTCAGCATCTGGTTGGAGATGTCAAGTAGTCAGCTGGGATATGAGTTTCAAATTCATGCGAAGACATGGTTAAAGGTATATATTTAGCACTCATCAGTCTATGGATAGTATTATTGCAGTTGTCTGATCTTTGCTTTCTTAGTCTTTACTGATCCTCAGGATCCATAAACAGGTTGAAAAAGTCAAGGTCATATTTAGTACATGGTTTTCCAGAGTCTGGCCCTCCAAACAAATCAGAATCAAACTTGGTATTTGTGTATAATTCATCTTTTGATGTCCCAGTGCTGCTGCTGCTAGAGACCTTTATCTGACCTGGCACATGGTAGAGCCATGGAATCTGCATTATGAACAAGCTCTCTGGGGATTCAAGTGCCCACTAAGTTTCTGAAGCACTGCCTTCATTGTTCCCATAGCATCATATGAGTAATCAAAGAGGCAGAGAGAAGCAGGCAGCTATGCTCCTTGTGCTGGCAGAGTTTTTGATGTTGGGGGTTGAATGGGGGTGGAGGAATATGGTTCTTTTATTAGTGCCTTAATTTTGTCATTATTATCACTGTTACTTATTTTCATCCCCTGAAATGTTATTTGGACTCTGTTTCACCTTAATGCAGTATAATAGAGTGGTCCTCAAAGTTGGAAGACAGAGGGATCACAGCACAGGCTTTACTAAAAACATGGACTTAATGATCAATTTGGGTTCAAAAGTTATGCTCAGAATCTTTAACTTTAACAAGAACCTCAGATACTTCCAAAACTTCAATTCCCTAGGTGATTCAGCACAAATTCCTGCTCTGAGTTTCCACATGAGGGCTTCTAATCACTTGATGTGGAAACCCTATTATTTGGATATGTTCAAGTACAGTGTTTGATTTACATTACATTACAGCTCCATCTGTTTGTTCTCCTATTATGTTTAAAGAAAGAGATTAATGAGAGTAAACAGCTGGGTTCTACATTCACTTTCTGAAAATTAAAAAAAAATATCAAACTTTAGTTGGTTTCATGGGAACCTTATTATAGTCTCAAGAAAAGAAGCTCTCTTCCTATTAATCTTCAAGTAAATTTTCCCAAATTATGCCAATGTCAAAAAGATCCTCTCAGATGAAATGTTCAAGTGAAAATATTTTTCAGTACTCCATGTTAAGCTGCTACTCATTGTTAGCTTTATTCATTGCATCAGTTTTCCAGGTCTAAATTTAATAATTCTGAGAGTATGGTAAACCTGAATAGATTATCTAAAGGAAAAAGATAGATGCAAAGATGGAAATAAGCTACTTAACATTAGTGGAAAAGCACACGTGACTATTATTATTAATAATTCATTCTATTTTTAGGCACACCATAATTTTAAAAGCTCTGACATATCCATTACTTATTTTTCTTATAGCAGTCCTGTAAAGTAGGAGGCAATTATCATTTCCACTTTATAAGTAGAGTTCTAAGAAAAAAAGTGACTTTCCAGTAAGTGTTAGATCTAGGGCTTAAACTCAAGTATCTTTTACCCAAGTCTGGAGTGTCATACAAAATACCTGCATGACCTTGTCAAAATAAATTTGGCCATTCTTTTTTGTTCGTTTTTAAGATGATGTCTCCAGATCACACTTCTCTTTTAAAAAACTTATTTATTTATGGCTGGGCTGGATCTTTTAGCTTTGCATGTGCTTTCTCAAGGTGTGGCTAGTTCATTGCGGTGTCAGAGCTTTCACTGCGGTGGCTTCTCTTGTTTTGGAGCACAGGCTCTAGGCACACGAGCTTCAGTAGCTGCAGCTCACGGGCCCTAGAGGGTGTGGGTTTCAGCCGCTGCAGCGTGCGGGCTCTCAGTAGTCCTGGCTTGCAGGCTCTAGAGCACAGCATCAGTGATTGTGGCACGTGGGCTTAGTTGCTCTGCAGCATGTGGAGTCTTCCAGGACCAGTCTCCTGCGTTGGCAGGTGGACTCATCCCCTGTGCCACCAGGGAAATCTTAAATGTGACCATTCTTTTCCTTGACATTTGAATCAGAAATTTCCCAGTTTTCCAGCTGTTTGTGAAGTGCTTATAAACAGCTTTAGACAAGCCCTCCTGAGTGCATCAACCTCTTTTTCAATAAAATCAGAAAGTATATTTTTCATGACACTTTTGATGCAAAAAACACACCTCAAACTGTCTTAAGTAGAAAGGGAAACGTGTGTGTGTGCATGTGCGTCTGTGTGTGCATGTGTGTGAGAGGGAGGGGAATTTATTGTCTTACATGAATGAAAATTCAAGGAACAGGAAATTTTCGGGTAAAGCTAGATCCAGGGTTACACATAATGCTGTCCAGACCAGGCCCCTTTCCCGTGCTTGGTCACCTGTGTTCTACACAATGATGGGATTCAACTGTCTTTTCATGAAGGTCTCTGGAAGATTCAGGCTTTCTTTTCAAATCTCCATGTCAAGGAGCTATGCCTCCTCAGTTCATGGCATCCCAGCAAAGTTCTAGGTGTACCTTCTGTTGACTGAATCAGTGGTCTGGGGAGGAGGATTCATTGCTCTGACAGCTCATGAAGGGCAGGTCCTACCCCTGCTTGTCCATCAGCTGGAGGCTGCAGCCCACCACCCACACTGGGGATAAGGAATGGCTAGATACTTCCACTACATTGAGAACATCAAAAAATATTAAGCATAATTTTCTTCTAACATAGCATTTCCTGAGAAATGATGATACTAACTTGTTTCACCATTATGACAAGAGTTCAGGAGTTTTAGGAGTTTTTAGTATCAGTGACCACCAGTCTTCTGTGTACAAGTGGGTGACCCAAATATTTATAGATTAACTGATTTACGAATTAGTTTTAGAAAAGAAAAGAAAGAAAAAAAGTCACTTCAGTCATGTCTGACTCTTTGTAACCCCGCGGGCTACAGCCCTCCAAGCTCCTCTATTCATGGAATTCTCCAGGCAAGACTACTGGAGTGGGCATTCTCTTCTCTAGGGAATCTTTCGGACCCAGAGATCAAACTCAGGTCTCCTGCATTGCAGGCAGTTTCTTTACTGTCTGAGCCACCAGGGAAGCCCCCATAAATTAGTTTACTGCCATTTAAACAGGTGAAGGGGATGGAATAGGTGGAACATAGAAAGTTTTGGAAATTCCAAAAGCTTTAAGGCTTTGAACTTAGACTGTGAGGGGCCATTATAGTCAATCACTGTAATGCATTTATTATACTGCGGTGCTTGAACATGTCCATTGCCAGACAAAGCTCAGATTTATAGGCAATCATACATTATGTATCAGCTATAAAGAAAAGGTTTATGCTATTGCACTAAATTTCAAGAAAATAAAAAACCTGACAAAGAGGATACTACACTTAAAAAAAAAGAATTAAAAAAAAAAAAAAACCTGTAGCTTATGTTCAACCCCTTGCAGTTGCTTCAGCTCAGCAATCAGCTATGTATTTGTGTTTAGGTTCTTACAAAGCACATTGAGACACTAATAGTAGTTTTTAGAAGCAAAAGTGCTGTCTAGAAGGAAGAAAGCTTTTAGTTCAGAAGAAATTGAGTTCATTTTTCATTTTAAAGTCTTGAAGGTTTTAGTGTTACTAAGCCCTAGGACCACCCTAAGATAAGAACATCAATCCTAAATAACGGTACATCTTGGTGTTTTAGTTAGATGGCAGGGCAAGCATCAGAACCCAATTTTTAAAGAGCAATTATTATTACTAGAGAATTAAAGACTGTCGGATAATACTAGCGTAAGTTTTTAAATATTAGGGATTCTCAGCCTTCACAAAAAGACAGTAAAACTAAGAGCAAGATGAGATTAAAATAATACTTGTCACCGCAAATTCCTTGCTGGGTGAGTCATCTTTCTTGAAGAGTAAAGACAAGTTAAACACTAGATAAAATATATTGCCCTGGACTACCAAATAAAATGCAGCTGAAATTCAGTAAGTGTGCAAAAGGAATCTCATACAGATGTTTTCAATAAATGGAAAATTAATTTTTAAAAGGAAGAGATCAGAATGCTAACTTTTAATGTGTCTACACACATTTTCAACATGAAAAAGTGTCTCTGGTATAAATTAATACACATTTATTTGTACATAATGACACAGCAGTATTTGCTCCCTCTATCTGGTAGAGGGCTTCCTTGGTGGCTCAGTTGGTAAAGAATTCACCTGCAACCCAGGAGACTCAGGTTCAGTCCATGGGTGGGGAAGATCTTCTGGAGAAGGAAGTGGCAATCCACGCCAGTATTCTTGTCTGGAAAATCCCATGGAGAGAGAAGCCTGGTGGACGACAGTGCATGGGGTTGTGAAGACTCAGACACAACTTAGCGACTAAACCACCACCACTACATTTTATCTAACCAATTGTTGATAAACAATTTTTTGTGCAAATTTTTCCTATTAAAAATAATGCTGTACCTAGCATCCCAATTTATATATTAAGCACACAATTGCAAGTACATCTGTGGGGTAAATTCTTAGCAGCGAGGTTGCTGCACTGTATAGTTGTCCATTCTTTTTAATTGATCAAAACGTATTAAAGGTGCTCATACAAAAGAAAAAAAAAATCTTTCAGGCAGTGACAGTGTGAGCCAAATATATATCAAAGGTAATTCTCTAAAAAATACTCAGGATTTTAGAGTATTTGGTTTAAGTCTTTATTAGTCTTACTTCTCAGAAAATAAGGTATAGAGACTGGCAGGGGATTTTAATGAGCACATTCATTAATCAGATTCTACCTATGCTTCTTGTAAAATCATGGCTATTTTTTTAGTTTAAAAATTAATGTTGATTATATGTTGCAATATATAAAAGTGAACTTGAGAATTATTTATTTTTGATATGTAAGATAGATGAATCTAATTATCCTGGTCAACCCCTAAAATAGTGATTGGACAATAGAAGGTACTCAGTACATGAAAATTATTGAAATAATTTATTCATGATCTAGACACTTGAAAACCATAGCAAGCCTCATTTGGAGATCCAAAGGGGCTTGCTAACTTCAGCAAGTCTGGCTTGTTTCCTCCCCCAGAGCTTCCTGGTTTATAGGTTTGTAACTAAAACCTGATTTACCAGCAGAACATGGTAGTTCATGGGGCAGAATCACAGAAGAATCAGGGAACAGATTCACAGTACTCAAACATGTGAGACTGAGGTATAAAAGATGATGGCAAATATAGTAGTTCACAGTGAGAGTTATAAACTTTTGGGATTGCTGAACAACGTCTCAGGTATTCTCTACTGAGGGTTCTCAGATTTCCTCCCCCATAATTTTTAGCGGAATTATGTTATTCATTTGAAATTCAGCCAACTCTCAGAAAATTTTTTCAGCTTTATTGGGATATGATTGACAGACCATATTATGTAAGGTTAAGGGGTAAAATGTGATGATTTGATACACATATATAGTGAGAAAATTACCTTTCAGAAAATGTGAACAGTAAGATAAAAAGTCTTTTAATTTCATGGCTGCAGTGACCATCTGCAGTGATTTTGAAACTAAAACATGTTTGCTCCTTGGAAGAAAAGCTATAACTAACGTAGACAGCATATTAAAAAGCAGAGACATTACTTTGCCAACAAAGGTCTGTCTAGTCAAAGCTATGGTTTTTCCAGTAGTCAAGTATGGATGAAGAGCTGGACTAAAAAGAAAGCTGAGCGCAAAATTGATGTTTTTGAATTGATGTTTTGAATGGATGCTTTTGACCTGTGGTGTTGGAGAAGACTCTTGAGAGTCCCTTGGACTGCAGGGAGATCAAACCAGTCAATCTTAAAGGAAATCAGTGCTGAATATTCATTGGAAGGACTGATGCTGAAGCTGAAACTCCAATACTTTGGCCACTTGATGTGACAAACTGACTCATTGGAAAAGACTCTGATGCTGGGAAAGATTGAAGGCAGGAGGAGAAGGGGATGACAGAGGATGAGATGGATGGATGGCATTACTGATTCGATGGACATGAGTTTGAGCAAGCTCTGGGAGTCAGTGATGGACAGGGAAGTCTGGCGTGCTGCAACCCTTGGGGTTGTAAAGAGTTGGACATAACTGAACAACTGAACTTACTGACTGAGGTTAAATAGCAATAGTAATGGGCTAGAGAATAATGGGAGAAGAGTGGAGAACTAACTCCAGAAAGAATGAAGAGATGGAGCCAAAGCAAAAACAACACCTAGCTGTGGGTGTGACTGGTAATGGAAGTAAAGTCTGATGCTGTAAAGAACAATATTGCATAGGAACCTGGAATGTTAGGTCCATGAATCAAGGTAAATTGAAAGTGGTCAAACAGGAGATGGCAAGAGTAAATATCAACTTTTTAGGAACCAGTGAACCAAAATGGACTGGAATGGGTGAATTTAACTCAGATGACCATTATATCTACTGCTGTGGGAAAGAAATGGAGTAGCCCTCATATTCAACAGAAGAGTTCAAAATGTAGTTCTTAGGTGCAATCTCAAAAACGACAGAATGATCTCTGTTTGTTTCCAAGGCAAACCGTTCAATACCACAGTAATCAAAGTCTATGACCCAACCACTAGTGCTGAAGAAGCTGAAGTTGAATGGTTCTATGAAGACCTACAAGACCTTCTAGAACTAATACCCCCAAAAGATGTCCTTTTCATTTTAGGGGACTGGAATGCAAAAATAGGAAGTCAAGAGATACCTGGAATAACAGGTAAATTTGGCCTTGGAGTACAAAATGAGGCGGAGCAAAGGTTAACAGAGTTTTTCCAAGAGAACACTCTGGTCATAGCAAACACTCTCTTCCAACAACACAAGAGAAGACTTTACACATGGAGATCACCAGGTCAATACTGAAATCAGACTGATTATATTTTTGCAGACAAAGATGGAGAAGCTCTATACAGTCAGCAAAAACAAGACCGGGAGGTGACTGTGGCTTAGATCATGAACTCCTTATTGCCAAATTCAGACTTAAATTGAAAAAAGTAGGGAAAACCACTAGACCATTCATGTATGATCTAAATAAAATCCCTTCTGATTATACAGTAGAAGTGAGAAATAGATTCAAGGGATTAAATCTGATAGATAGAGTTCCTAAATAACTATGGACAGAGGTTCATGACATTATACAGGAGGCAGTCATCAAGACCATCCCCCAAAAAAAGAAATGCAAAAAGGCAAAAGGGTTGTCTGAGGAGGCCTTACAAATAGATGTGAATAGAAGAGAAGCTAAAGGCAAAGAAGAAAAGGAAATATATACCCATTTAAATGCAGAGTTTCAAAGAATAGCAAGGAGAGATAAGAAATCCTTCCTCAGTTATCAGTGCAAAGAAATAGAGGAAAACAAAAGAATGGGATCTAGAATAATGGGAGAAGAGTGGAGAACTAGAGATCTGATGCTTCTGAAATCCTTCAGAAGCATGCAATATGCAATATTGTTCTTTACAGCATCAGACTTTCCTCTATTTCTTTGCACTGATAACTGAGGAAGGATTTCCTATCTTATCTAGAGATCTCTTCAAGAAATTTAGAGATATCAAGGGAACATTTCATGCAAAGATGGGCACAATAAAGGACAAAAATGGTTTGGACCTAACAGAAGCAGAAGATATTTAGAGGTGGCAAGAATACACAGAAGAACTGTACAAAAAAAAATCTTCATGACCTAGATAACCACAACGGTCTGACCACTCATTAGAGCCAGATATCCTGGAATGCAAAGTCAAGTGGGCCTTAGGAAGCATCACTACAAAAAAAAAAAAAAACCGGTGGAGGTGATAGAATTCCAGTTGAGCTATTTCAAATCCTAAAAGATGATGCTGTGAAAGTGCTGCACTCAATAAGCCAGCAAGTTTGGAAACCTCATCAGTGGCCACAGGACTGGAAAAGGTCAGTTTTCATTCCAATCTCAAAGAAAGGCACTGCCAAAGAATGCTCAAACTACTGCACGATTGCACTTATCTCACACACTAGCAAAGTAATGTTCAAAATTCTCCAAGCCAGCCTTCAACAGTACATGAACCATGAACTTTAAGATAGATGTTCAAGCTGGATTTAGAAAAGGCAGAGGAATGAGAGATCAAATTGCTAACATCTGTTGGATTATCGAAAAAGCAAGAGAGTTCAAAAAAAAAAATCTACTTCTGCTTTATTGACTACACCAAAGCCCTTAACTGTGTGGATCGCAACAAACTGGAAAATTTTTCAAAAGATGGGAATACCAAACCTGCCTCCTGAGAAATCTGTATGCAGGTCAAGAAGCAACAGTTAGAACTGGACATGGAACAACAGACTAGTTCCAACTGGGAAAGAAGTATGTCAAGGCTGTATATTATCACCCTACTTATTTAACTTCTATGCAGCGTACATCATGCAAAATGCCAGGCTGGATGAACACAAGCTATAATCCAGCTTGTCGCGAGAAATATCAATAACCTCAGATATGCAGATGACACCACCCTTATGGTAGAAAGCAAAGAACTAAACAGTCTCTTGATGAAAATGAATGAGGAGAGTGAAAATTTTGGCTTAAAACTCGACATTCAGAAAACTAAGATCATGGCATCCAGTCCCATCACTTCAAGGCAAATAGGTGGGGAAACAATGGAAACAGTGAGAGACTTTATTTTTTTGGACTCGAAAATCACTACAAATTATATCTGCAGCCATAAAATTAAAAGACACTTGCTCCTTGGAAGAAAAGCAAGGACCAACCTATATAGCGTATTAAAAAGCAGAGACATTACTTTGCCAACAAAGGTCTGTCTAATCAAAGCTACGGTTTTTCCCGTAGTCATCTATGGATGTGAGAGTTGGACCGTAAAGAAAGCTGAGCGCCGAAGAACTGACGCTTTTGAACTGTGGTGTTGGAGAAGACTCTTGAGAGTCCCTTGGACTTCAAGGAGATCAAACCAGTCAATCCTAAAGGAAATCAGTTCTGAATATTCATTGGAAGGACTGATGCTAAAGCTGAAACTCCAATACTTTGGCCACCTGAGTCGAAGAACTGACTCATTGAAAAAGACCCTGATGCTGGGAAAGATTGAAGGCAGGAGAAGGGGATGACAGAGGATGAGATGGTTGGATTGCATCACTGATTCGATGGACATGAGTTTGAGTAAGCTCTGGGAGATGGTGATAGACAGGGAAGCCTGGCGTTCTGCAGTTCATGGGGTCAAAAAGAGTCAGAAACGACTCAGAGCTTGAAATGACTGAAATGAGAGAATAAACTGTCTATGAGTCTAATATGATATAAGTGAATGAATGAATAAGGTAGAATTATTCCATGTTTTAGAATGTAAGCTAATAAAATATAGAAGCAACTTTGTAGTTAAAAATCACTATTTGGCAAAACCAGGGTAAAATATCATTTCAGAAAGAATCATCATCACTAAAATTACTGGGTAAATGTTTGATGATAAACATAATATTTTCCCTAAAGAAACATATTAAATTCAGAGAGGGAAATAGGAATTCTATAGAGAGGAAAACTGGCAGATACCTCCTTAGACAAGTGATCAAAGTTAAAATCACCATTAATAGTGATTTGCTTCCTTGAGAAGGACACATCATCCCTTCGAGGTATTCCTGGGAAAAAAGCAAAGCATAACCTGAATCTCTCTGCCAGACCCAAATTGTAGGACAATCTGCAAAAGCAGAAACAAAAGAAAGACTTATATTCTTAAAAAATGTCAAAGGCATGAAAGATAAAGCCTGGGGAACCATTCCAGATTAAAGAAAATTAAAGAAGCATGGCAACAACATGGAATATGCACTGTTGGATGAAATCCTGGACAGGAAAGCTTATTTTTCCTGTTGTATTTCTAATGCATATGCAACATTAGTGAGATAATTCAGAAATTTGAATTTAAAATTTGATCTGAATAACGCCTATAGATTAGAAACTAGTAAAGTTTCAATGCTGATTTCCTATTTTTAATAACTATACTGAGGTTATGTGAGAAATATTTTAGTTTCAAAGAAATACGCATTCGAAAATTTAGGAGAAATGGGGTTTCATGTCTCCAACTTACTCTCAGACACTTTAGAAAAAAATATAGAGAAAATGTATCTGGTAAAATATTTATATATTGATATTCCTGAAATCTGGGTGAAAAGTATAGTAGAGTTCCTTGACTAGATCATAACTTTTCTCATGTATGAGATTGTTTCAAAATGAAAAGTTAAAAAATATTCTAAACCAAATACTCGGGCTACTTTATTCTTAAGCCAAATGTTATTTTTCCATATGAGGAGATCTTATCAAAATACTTGGCAGACAATGTATTGTGTTACTTTTTGAAGATGATTTAGTGTATGTTTGAAGCCAGCATTAAATAAATATTGCATATATGAGTGAAAATAATTTTAAAACAAATAAAGAAGACAGGAAAGGTAAAAGGATAAGGAAAAGAGATAGAGGATATGAGGGATGGAGAGAATGAAAGAAGAGAGGTTACAGTAGGCCTTCCCCCACCTTTATTGACCACTGAGCTTTCTCTGGTATTGGTCACCTGAGGTCAACCTAAGTCCAGAAATGTTAAATGGAAAATTCCAGAAATAAATAACTGTAAGTTTTAAATTACATGCCATTCTGAGTAGCATGATGAAATCTTGCTCCAGCCTGGTCCCCTGCCCCGACATGAAGCATCCCAAATATTCCTTTGATCCAGGATTTCCCACATAGTAGTCACTTAGTATTAAAAGCTCTATAGGTTAGCAGATGGACTGGACTGTCCAAGTGCTGCAGTCCTTGTGTTCAAGTAACTCTTATTTTGCTCAGTAGTGATCACAAAATGCAAAGAGATGTGATGTTAGCAATTAGGATTATGCCAAAAAGAAGCCATAAGACGCTTCTTTTCTGTGAAAAGCTGAAAGTTCTCAGCTTATTAAGGAAATTTTAAAAATCATTTGCTGATTACTAAAATCTGTGGTACGAATGAATCTTCCATCGCTGAAATTATGAGAAAAGAAAAAAAAAAACCTCATGCTAGTTTTGCTATCTCACCTCAAACTGCAAAAGTTATGTCCACAGTGTGAGGTAAGTGCTTAGTTAAGATGGAAAAGGCATTAGCTTTGTACAATAAGATACTTAGAAACTACATTAACATAAATTTTATTATAGTATATAGTTATAATTGGTCTATTTTATTATTACTTATTATTGTTCATCTGCTACTGTGCCTAATTTATAAATTAAAATATAATTATAGTTACGTATATATAGGAAAAAAACATAGTATATATAGGGTCCAGTACTCTCTGTGGTTTCATGCATCCACTGGGGGTCTTGGAAAGTTTCCCTCACTGATAAGAGGGAAACTGCTGTACAGGTGTTTCAACAAAGTATTGTGGCTTCGCTTCCAATGTCAATAAAGTGAATACTGCAATAAAGCAAGTCACACAAATCTTCCGGCTTCCCAGTGCATATAAAGGTAATGTTAACACTACACGGTAGTCTGTTACGTCTGCAATAGCGTTACGTCTTAGAACACAGTGTTCATACCTGAATTTTAAAATATTTTGTTGCTAAAAAATTCAGACCATCGTCTGAGCCTTCACTGAGTTGTAGTAACATTAAAGATTATACATCACCATAAAAATATGGTAAAAATGCAAAAGTTTGAAATATTATGAGAATTATATGACAGAGACCATGAAATGAGCAAATGATATTCCAAAATAGTGCTAGCGCTATCAACCCTTGCTTGACACAGGTTTGCCAGAAACCTTCATTTTATTAAAAAACGCAGTATCTGCAAGTGTAATACAGTCAAATGCAGTAAAACCTGGTATGCCTGTAGTGCCTAAATATTTAGACTTCTACCAAGTGAAAAGTGAAAGTGAAAGTCGCTCAGTCATGTCTGATTCTTACAACAGATAAAAATGAGCTCAAACTCTTAAAAAAAAAGTCATCTCATGGAAAAGTGATAAAAACAGTAAGGGGGAGGTTAAAAGGGACTATAAATATTTTTTAAATGCATGACACTTGACTGAGTTTGAATTGAATTTTTTTTTTCACAGTCTAAATTTTATTTTATTTAACTTTACAATGTTGTATTGGTTTTGCCATATATCAAAATGAATCTGTCACAGGTATACATGTGTTCCCCATCCTGAACCCTCCTCCCTCCTCCCTGCCCAACCATCCCTCTGGGTCGTCCCAGTGCACCAGCCCCAAGCATCCAGTATCGTGCATCGAACCTGGACTGGTGACTCGTTTCATATATGATTTTGGGAGAGGGAGAGGGTGGGATGATTTGGGAGAATGGCATTGAATTGAATTTTTAAAAGAAATAGTTCTAAATGCCACTGGGGACTAATGGGCGAAAAAGTAAATAAAGCCTATGTTGGAGGATATTAATTAATGCTAATCTTCCTAAGTGTGATAATGGTATGGAGGTTATGGAGGACAATGTCTATCCCTTAGGATATGCACATTGAATGTTTAGAGACAAGAATCTTAATTCCTATAAATTGTTTTCTTAAGGTTTAGCAGATTAAAAAAGAGGTGTGTCTGGGTAGATAAAGTATTAGATAGACAAATGTGCAGAGGGTGTGGTTTAATAGCCATAAATACAAAGGCAAGTGCATGCAATGTTATACTACTTCAGCATTTCTGTAGGTATGAAAATTTTGAAACTAAAAATATTTGGAAAGACTGATTGTTGAAGAAAACACTCTGTATGATATAAAAGATTATGTTCTTTGTAGTATTTTGCTTAGTTACAAATTGTTATGTTTAATGAGAACTTTCTAGTTAAAATAATACGGCAAAAAACAATAATAATAAAGTGGGCCAGTGTAAAAAGTGCTATCATATATCTTCTGCACAACATAATTTCATAGTCAGTATTTTTGTCTGATGTTTATAGTCACCAAGTCATAATTCATCTATAAGTCTAGAATTTGTTACCTTAGATTCTATGTTGCACTACGTTTGAAAGAGCTCATTAAATAAGAAATAGTTGCTGGCTTAATAAGAATATACATATTGAAAAATACTTGTGTAAGTAATGCATGTGACCAGAATTCTTTTACGGGAATGAAAAACAGGGGCCAATCTTAAGGAAAGTAACTGGTGTCTTATTTAATTTCTGCCAGTGGTCTAACTCACTCTAGAAAGTCCTGGGAGCTTTTTTAATCTACCACCTTGTGTGAACAATCCTTCTCTTAGGTCAGGGAAAATACTTGTGCAATAAGAGCCACAGGAACTTGGGAAGCCCCGATGATCTCAGAGAAGTCACACATCTTAGTTCCCAGGAACTCCATACCTGGCTACACAACAGAAATACCAAAGGAGCTTATTCTATAGATAGAATGTTGGGCTCCACTCAACACTTGCCTCAGAATCTATAGGATTCATCCCTAGGAATTTTTACTATTTTTTTTTTAAGTTCCTTTAACTGATCATGAGAAATGCTGGGCTGGAAGAAAGCACAGCTGGAATCAAGATTGCCAGGAGAAATATCAATCACCTCAGATATGCAGATGACACCACCCTTATGGCAGAAAGTGGAGAGGAACTAAAAAGCCTCTTGATGAAAGTGAAAGAGGAGAGTTAAAGCTGGCTTAAAGCTCAATTCAGAAAACTAAGATCATGGTATCTGGTCCCATCACTTCATGGGAAATAGATGGGGAAACAGTGGAAACAGTGTCAGACTTTATATTTTGGGGCTCCAAAATCACTGCAGATGGTGACTGCAGCCATGAATTAAAAGACACTTACTCCTTGGAAGGAAAGTTCTGACCAACCTAGAGAGCATATTGAAAAGCAGAGACATTACTTTGCCAACAAAGGTCCATCTAGTCAAGGCAATGGTTTTTCCAGTGGTCATGTATGGATGTGAGAGTTGGACTGTGAAGAAAGCTGAGCACCGAAGAATTGATGCTTTTGAACTGTGGTGTTGGAGAAGACTCTTGAGAGTCCCTTGGACTGCAAGGAGATCCAACCAGTCCATTCTGAAGGAGATCAGCCCTGGGATTTCTTTGGAAGGAATGATGCTAAAGCTGAAACTCCAGTACTTTGGCCACCTCATGCGAAGAGTGGACTCATTGGAAAAGACTCTGATGCTGGGAGGGATTGGGGGCAGGAGGAGAAGGGGACGACAGAGGATGAGATGGCTGGATGGCATCACCAACTCAATGGACATGAGTCTGAGTGAACTCTGGGAGTTGGTGATGGACAGGGAGGCCTGGCGTGCTGTGATTCATGGGATCGCAAAGAGTCGGACACAACTGAGCGACTGAACTGAACTGATTCCAAAGCCCTGCTAGGTATAGGAATCAACAAGAAATTTACCTTCATAGGACTGAAACAGTTTCCCTAGAAAGAGCTGATTTCTGTATGTTTAAATTCTTTCATTAAAGTTAAAAATTATTCACAACTTGACTAATAAAATAGTGAATATCTAATGCATTTGAAAATTGAAGAGCTACATTTGAATTACCTTTTTACAATTTACAATTCATGTAACATAGGAAGAATGTTATTTCTCAGCGCTCCCCTGTGAAAAGGGAATAACCGTGTCTATGAGTCAGTCCTGAGTTATGTCACTGTATTTATGCTTGTGAAACATGGTCACTTTTAAGATTTTATATTTGGAAAACCTACATCAATAAGTCTAATACAATACTAATCAATATTAGTATGCAGAATCAGCAGGCACAATGCTATAACATAAAAGGAATCAAAATTTAAATCTGCTTGTAAAATTTGGCACAAATAAATGGAAATTTGTCCTTCTTTCTTCTTCCTTTCATTTCAGGGTAAAAGAACACTCTAGAATGTCTGTATAATACTGAAGGAAATTCATCTAAAATTAAGCACATCAGAATATGCTCAAATCCACTTCTCTGTGATTTACTTAGTTTAAGTCTTCTATGAATATCATCACAAAAATTTGTCAGGGGCCTCTTGCCATATCTGCCTGTGCAAGTTGACACATGTGGGAACTTGCATTGCTATTAGATGTGATATAAAATTTCATTTATTTAAAATTACTGAAATAAGAACGAGTTTTGGAATTTAAATACATTTTCACGAGAGAATTAAGGAGGGGTTTTCAAGCCCAATCATTTTGGAACTTCTCTGGTGGCTCAGACGGTAAAGTGTCTGCCTGCAAGGCGGAAGACCTGGATTCAATCCCTGGGTCAGGAAGATCCCCTGGAGAAGGAAATGGCAACCCACTCCAGTGTTCTTGCCTGGAAAATCCCATGGACAGAGGAGCCTGGTAGGCTACAGTCCATGGCATCGCAGAGTCAGACACGACTGAACGACTTTTCTTTCACTTTTCCCTTTTCCTTATAAGAAGATAATCAGAGCCCAGGTATCACTGGTTTAAATACTAAAGTTATTTGTATTTTGCAGCAATTTCCCAAAGTTACATCCTATGCTATTACCTCAGATTCCTACAGTTTAAGGAATCTAAGATAATTCTTATGCAATTAACTTTCAGGCATGCACAAATGCTGAACAAAATAAATCAAATTTCTTAAACACTCAATGTTTTTATTAAGGAGTCATCACAGTGCTAGGTATTCAAACCTAACTTTGATAGAAAGCCAGGTGCCAGAGGAATGTATTTTTGACTAAAAGATTTGCTGTATTTTGTAACACCATGAAAAGAAAACGTTGAACAATCAAGTATAAATGATAAAAGTCTTCATGTACCCATTCATTAGAATAAACGGCTCATTAAATTAAAAAAATGAAATAAGTGCTTAAAGCCTAAGTTGTGGGGAAAGGAGTGGTCTAATCTCGTAAATACTGTGTAATGTTGACACGAGTCAATAATTCTCAGCACGATTAGATGTAGAAGACGTGAAATTTCCTGCTTTGTGCAGTGTTTCCTTTGTATCCCTCCCCACGGCAACCGATGGTAAGGCAGCACATTCTCATACTTGCACCTTTTGTGGTTTATGTACCTCATCTTAGCAGATGCTTCACCAATCATAAATTAAAGGAAGACTTCATTGCCTCTCATTTCTCTGACATTATTAGGCTTGTCACAGCACTGGATGTAGCATTTTATGAGACCTACTAAATCCCTCTTGGTGTTTTGTTGCATGTAACTATTTCTTTGTCATCAGTAATTTCTTAACATACACACACACACACACACACACACACACACACACATCTTTATGATTAGAACAACTATTCCAGAGCCTATACTTAAAGAGCTAGTTCAAAGCATTACATTGAAGTCTGAAGGAAAAAATTCTGATTATCTTTGATCATGTTGAAATTGCTAAGTGAATGCCAATTGTACCTATGAAAATGCAAATAGTTCAATCATATATATTATACTTTTTCTCTTAAAGTAAAATAAATGTCAGCATTTATAATTATTAAAATCTTTTCAATTATTAGATTTATTGGAGTCTAAAAAAGAACAAAGAGAATGCATTTCCTTTTGAAAAGATTAGGGTTCACAAACAGTGTCAAAAGATATTCTGTTTCAGTACTGAACCCTAACAGCATGGCACAGAATAAGATTTGTGTAAACCTTTAACTTGAAATATGCATGTTTTTTTTTCAACCAGTCAAGTGCTTTTAAGAGACCTGGAGTATGAATTATTATTACTGACCTAAGAGGGTCAAGTATTTTAAATCCAATCAATTCATGATTATTCATTTGTGAACTCTCCAAGCTAGTTGCTTTCTCAATCATATATCCCAACTGCTTTAATTCTTTGCTGTTTATGTTTTTTTTTTTATTAAATGGTTGATGGAAACAGAAATCCATCCTTGTCTTTATTCCAGGGTCTTTTAGCACAGTTATGCCATGATCTATGTATTGAAATTCATTAAGACATTCCACAATGCCTTACAGTTGGATTTGTTCACTCATGACACAGTTTTACCTGCCACAGTTGCTTCATATTTGTGTGTACATATATTTTCAATTCTCTAACGTAAATACAAACATCGAGCTGATGGGAAAATGTATAGTTTTAAGAAACTGACCAACTGTTTTCCAAAGTGGTTGTGAATTTTCACATTCCCAGCTGCAAGGTCTGGGAGGCCCAAGGGCTCCACAATCTTCAGAGCCCTTGGTGTGTCAGCCTTCTAAATCTTAGGCATGAGAGTGATGTGTGGTGGCAACTTTTAATGGCTTTCATCTGCATATGTACTAACAATGCTGAGACTTTTGGCCTGTATTTGTTTACCACTCATATATTTTCTTTTACCTTTGGCCCAGTATTTTCATTTTGTCTTCTTAGTATAAAGGTGTAAGAGTTCTTTATATATCTTAGACATAAGCCTTTGAAATATGTTTTGAAATATATTTTTCCCAAGTCTATGGCTTGGTTTTTCATTTTGCTAACAGTGTCTTTCAAAGAGCAAAATTTTAAATTTTAATGAACTTCCAAATTATCAATAATTTCATTTTGTGGCTCATTCTTTATGTTCCATATCTAAAAATATTTGCCTAACCTATAAAAGTTTAATAATGAGCTCTTATGTTTAGGCCTCCTGTTCATTTCTTATTAACATGATATGCAATAAGGGTCTAATTTCAATATATACACATTAAATATATATCATATCTAATTGTTTCTGCAGCCTTTATGGAAAAATTGTCTTTTTGTCATTGAGTTTCCTTCACAGCTTGGTTGAAAATCAAATGACAAGATGTGCTGTGCTGTGCTAAATCACTTCAGTGGTGTCTGACTCTTTGCAACCCCATGGACTGTAGCCCGCTGGGCTCCCCTGTCTTTGCGATTTTTCCAGGCAAGAATACTGGAGTGGGTTGCCATGGCCTCCTCCAGGGAATCTTCCCGACCCAGGGATCAAACCCACATCTCCTATATCTCCTGCATTGGCTGACGGGTTCTTTACCACTATTACCACATGGGAAGCCCTGACAAGATATATGTGGGTCTATATTTAGAGTCTCTATTTCAGCACATTAACCTTTTCATGCTAATACCACAATGTCTTGATTAATGTAGCTTCTTTTGCTATAATTTTGCTTTGTCTAAAATTTTACGGAATGGAAGTATATAGTATGCGTTATGAAGTCCTTTATTCTCGACTTCCTTTTTCTCCCTGACTTCCATTATTTGACATTATCCTTTCGAGGGTAACCCATACATACGCCTGTGTTTTGTTTCTTTAAATTTCTGAATACACTGCCAACTGTTCAGTAGTAATAGAATTCTCTCTTATTGTCAAACTACCCCTATGGTAGTTGAAAGAATCAGAAAGCAGATGAAAACGGCAAAGTAGATTGCACAATTTCTACAAGAGTCCTTAGGAAATTTCCTCAGAAATGAAAGAATAATGGAAAAAGTACTGTTGAGCAAGCAGCAAAAACTTGGTTGATAACTGAATTGCATGCATCTATAGCGAATTACATATTCAAGACACTGTGAGCATTTTCAGTGAAAATTTGATTAAAGGTAATAGTGAAATATCTAGACAATGAGGATACCAATACGGGTCTGTCAGTTTTGACATTCTGTTTTCCCTTTGTGTCAATCAAAATTTGCAAGTGGAATCATTTTCTTTTTGCCTGAAAAAAAAATTTGTTTAACATTTCTAGGAGTTCAGATGTGCTGGCGATGAATCCTCTCAGCTTTTGTTTGAGAATGTATTTATATCCCTTACATTTTTGAAATATATTCTACTTAAAAATTCTAGATGAAGTTTCTTTTTTCAGTTCTTCACAAATCTCTATTGTTTTCTACTATAATTGTCTTTTTTTATCTGGCTGCTTTTGTAATCTTTTTTTTTTTTTTTGGTCTGGCTGCTTTTAAGAATTTTTTTAATCACTTGTTTTTAATAATTCAATTGTTATTCAAGTTGGCGTGGTGTTCTTTATATTACTTCTGTCTGGGTTTGTTAAAATTTTTGATTCTATGGTTTTAGTTTTCATCAGATTTGCAAATATTTTTACCATTATTTTTCCTTATATCTTATTTTTGTCCACCTCCTACTTTGGGGTCTCAGTAACACCTTTATTAGACAGACTGATACTGCCTCACAGTTCATTATTTCTGTACCATTTTTTGTTCAGTCCTTTTTCAAGGTGCTTAATTTTGGATATTTTCTATTACTAGGCTTTCAGTTCCTCTGATATTTTTTTCTGGAGTATCTACTCTTCCATTAATCTTATCCAGTGTCATGTTTATATTTCTGATATTGAGTTGTTTATCTCTAGAAGTTCATTTGGATCTTTCTGAGGTTTTCTATTTCTCTCTTAATATAGTCATATCATTTCTCACATCTTTGTGCTTAGTCACTCAGCCATGTCCGACTCTTTGTGACCCCATGGACTGTAGCCCACCAGGTTCCTGTGTCCATGGGAATTCTCATCAAACCCAGGTCTCCAACATTGCAGGTGGATTCTTTACCAGCTGAGCCACCAGGGAAGCCCATGAATACTGGAGTGGGTAGCCTATCTCTTCTCCAGGGGAATCTTTCCAACCCAGGAATTGAACCATGGTCTCCCAGCATTGCAGGCAGATTTTTTACCAGCTGAGCTACCAGGGAAGCCATAACTATTTCAAAATTCTTCTTTATATTTGGGTCTATTTCTATAGAAATGTCTGGTAATGTTTTAATTATAAGCATTGTTTGCTTTATGTTGTTGAATGTGGGATTTTGTTTTATTGCTTCAAAGGGTGTGCAATTTTGTTTTCCATTATGGGTACCTACTTGTGAATAATTTTTATATTTTTGAGGCTTTCTTTTAAGCCTTGTTATGATAAACCCAGTGTAGATTTAATCTAGGACTAATTTAGCCCTGCTACTAAGGTGTGCCTCTTCAGAACACTTTAGCAATGAAAAGACATTTAATATTAATGCCTATTAAAAGACATTTAATATTAATGTCTATTAATAGACCTTAATACTATTAAAAGACATTTCCACTTTGACTGCTGGGAACACAAATATTTCTAGTCCTGTGTGAGTGCTGAATCGTTCAGTCTGTTTTTCAGTGGTTCTTTCTAGTCTTGGAAAATTTTATCCTGCTCACACATGGATCAGTTCTCAGCCAAAGACTCAAAGGGACCCTGGGTACAAACCTCTAGAATGCTCTCCTCCAGAGCTCTCTTCGATCCAAACTCAGCTTTCTGTTCTCTCAACTCAACATGATTTCTAGGCTTTCTTCACTCTGCACTGTGTTGTAAGAACTACTTTTAGGCAACAGACTAGGTCAATCATAGAAATCACCTAATTTGATTTCTTTCTTCTAGTCATCATAGTCATGCACTGGTGGCTATTGTCTGATGCCTCAAAACCATGATTTAATTAAATAATTTTTCCCATTTTTGAGTCCTTTCTTTGAACTCCTGGAATATATGGAAAACCATTAAAACTACAACAAATACACATTTGGCCAAATACTGAAAAGTCAAAATCAAAATTAAGTTTGAACCAAGGCTAAAGTCAGAAACAAATATCGCCATAACAAAATGAAGTTATGTGATACACAATTAAATCTAAGTTTCAGAAGGAAATACAATTATTAATAAATATTTTGGTAGTTAAATTTTAATGTTGTGATATTAGATGACAGAAACAAGTATTCTGCTGTGCTAGGAGTACTCTACTGCTCATTTGTAATATTAACTAGTGAGTCACTTACACCTGAGATTGTTGGAGGCATATATTGCATATTTGACTAGCTCTGCTGACATTAGATTCTGCTGATATTGATGTTCTGATCTAATTACTCAATGTTCCTTCATCTAAATAAAATGGACTTAATATAATAGATGAACACTGATAGCTCAGTTGGTCAAGATTCCGCCTGCAATGCAGGAAACCCTAGTTCAATTCCTGGGTCAGGAAGATCTGATGGAGAAGGGATAGGCTACCCACTCCAGTAGTCTTGGGCTTCCCTTGTGACTCAGCTGGTAAAGAATCTGCCTGCAATGCGGGAGACCTGGGTTTGATCCCTGGTTGGGAAGATCCCCTGGAGAAGGGAAAGGCTACCCACTCCAGTATTCTGGCCTGGAGAATTCCATGGACTGTATAGTCCATGGGATCGCAAAGAGTCAGACATGACTGAGTGGCTTTCACTTCACTTCACTTCATAGTAGATTAACACCTGGACTTTCCTCCTTTTCTCCACTTCCATTGCTACATTTGAAGATTTGCTGTGTAGTAAAGTTGAAATCTCACTGAAGGCAATCCCACAAACATTTTCTTACCGCTTGAAGAAAACTCTTTCAGTATTTTCAGAAGCTGATTCAAAGTTGTTTTCTTTAGTTTTTTTTTTTTTTTAATTTGTAATAATCTTTCAAATACTTGCTGCTTCTCATAATCTCTTGAGGTTATTTTCTTTTCATATTTAATCTAGATGTTTGGCAAAGTAGCAATATTGGCTATCTAGAAAAAAAAATCATACAAGTTTCCACATTGCTTACATACCAATTTTAGCTTCATTCCAGGAATAAAATGATATGAAGATCTTCAGAGCAGATGGCATACAAAAGTACTATCTATAGTATTTTTGTTACTTCTCAGCAAGGATCAGGGAAATTCTGTCAGTGCATAAGTTCAGAGATAACAGAAATGATATTAAAGTTGATAACTAAACTTTCCAAGATTGAGACAAGAGTCAAGTTCAATAGCTGCTTTGAGCTGTTGATATAAGAACTATCTTGATCTTGGCTGGAATTTCTTGAGACTTCTGGAAAATACTCGATGGTTGTCTTATTCTGCCATTATGAGGCCTCCCATATTAAAGGACGCTCTTGAGTATTCATTCTGGAACTCCTCTTGAAAAGACAATACTCAGAATTCTCAAGACAGGTGGCCTAGAAAGATTTTCATTTATCTCAGAATCTCATCATCTTCTCTCTACTGTTTTCTTCCATTTCCCTTTCCATGTTTCAAATACATAGTTTATATTTCTCACTACTTAATATTTTTCATTCATTTCTATTTTAGTTTTTATTCTTGCCAATCTGCTGAAAAAGCCCCTCAAAAAATGTTAAGTTCCTTTCAGTGACTTTTCTTAAATATCAGTGTTGGAGATGGTGCAGAGAAATAGTCGCTCTGTTACTACACTGTTGTTGCTTAATTGAATATTTACAGCAGTTTCATGCACAGCACCACAGTGAGAAGATTCCTTTTCTTTCTTTCTTTTAAAATAGGTTTGATCTCTTTTGATTAATGGTCTGACCCAATTAGCACACAATTCTTACATTCATGAAAGTGACAAAACCTGAAAACATTATCTGAACTAGAAAGTTACCCATTTTCTTATCTTTTGAAAATTTCAAGTAAAGGTATAACATTTAATTTAGAAAAAAATGATATCAAAATTAAAATCGTAATAGAGTTGGAAAACAAATTCCTTCACATAATAGAGATATTAAAAATGAATTTAAATGTCAATTTTGACCCCTCTCACTCTTCAGAGACACTGGCAAGAAAACAAACTATATGCATGAAGATTGTTTATGGTACATATTCATGCTTACTGAAAGCTGGTAGGGAAACACGACCCATCTCTGGTGAACTCTGCATAGAATTCCCTGCAGCCGCTGCTCCAAGTCTGTTCACCCTCCTTAGTACAAAACATAGGACTGCTAAGATGTTAACACTTGGAGTTCAAAGCATTTCAGTTCCATATTCTCTCTCCTCCAGTCAACAGCTCTCCTTGCCTGTTCACTCGATGCCAGCCCCTGTATGCCAGCTGTTCTACTGTGAGTGCTAGTTGCTTCAGTTGTGATTCTACTGGACTAATGTACTTTTCAAGGTACTTACTACACTGTAAGATTAAAAGAAATTTTTTTTTAACTTTTTTGTTTGGGTTTATGTATTTGTGTAAAAAGCATTATAAGCCCATTATAGTACAGTACTATATAGCCAATTGTGTTAGTTGGGTACCTAGAACAAATTGGACTTACGAGCATACTCTTGGAATGGAATTCGTTCATATGTAGGGCTTCAGTTCATTTCAGTTCAGTTGCTCAGTCGTGTCTGACTCTTTGCAACCTCATGGACTGCGCCATACCAGGCCTCCCTGTCCATCACCAACTCCTGGAGTTTACTCAAACTCATGTCCATTGAGTCGGTGATGCCATCCAACCATCTCATCCTCTGCCATCCCCTTCTCCCATCTTCAATGTAGTACTTACTGTATACCAATCAGCTTTTGCTCTAAAACAAATCACTCCAAAATTCAGTGAATTAAAACAACACCATTTATTTAGCTCACAAGTCACTGGGGACAGCTTAGTGGTTCACTGGTCTGAGTCAGCTTGGTTGGTCACTGTTAGGTTTCCTCATGCATCTTTGCTCAGATCCCAGATTGGCTGGAAGCTGGATGATATTGGCTGGTCTCTCTTACATGTTTCACACTCGGTAGGCTCTCTTCTGGGGTGTCTAAGTTTTTTTTTTTTTTCTCACATGGCTTGTCATCCTGCAGCAGAACAGCTTGCATTTCTTCACAAGGCAGTTAAAAGATTTCCGACAGCAAGAGAAAGACAGGGTGCTTCTTTATTCAGGAACTCTTCAAATATATTCTTGCATTTTATTTGATATTGTGCCAATGGCCAAAGCATGTCGTATGGCCAAACTCAGTCTCACTATTTGAGAGTACATCCATGGGTATGAATGAAGAAGGAAAGAATTTGTTGTGATTTTTATAATTGGCTTAATTATTGATTCCTATATTATTTTATCACTTATTCACAGTGACTCTGTTCTCTTTTCTAAACCCAGACTTTTAAAGAATTAATAGCTGAATCAAAGCAGATGAACTCGAGTTGGCACAACCATAATATTGTATTACTACAACAAAGAACTGACAGCAGACAGTTTATAGTAGAGAAGTATACACATTCATGATCATTCTAAGAGACAAAATAAAATTAAAGATAATTAAATTCATTAGCCTATGTGGCATAAACCCAGAGAAAGCAAGAATAGTTTTGATGGAGACGTAATGAAAAAATAGTGACCTATTTCCTAGCCTTAAATTCACCTTCCGCTAAGGTGCATGTTGGAACTCCACATGGATTTGTCCATGATATTTTATGCACATATTCAAGATACAAATGAATTATCTTCCCTCACTCAAATCTTCTTCCCACAAGTCCCTTATTTTGATTCACTCATTGATTCATTCCACAAATATTTATCTAGTAGTTACCAGGTGCTACTTTTTTCTAAGGGTGGTGATAGAGTAAACAGAGTTTCTTCCCTAAAGGATCTTACATAGAGTGCATGGTGAGTATATAGAAAAATTTAGAAATGAAGAAGTCACAGAATATTGTATCAAGATAAATACAAAGACAAAAACATACACAGGCAGTATCTCTTAGTAGGGAGTAAAAATTCAGATACCTTGGGAAACAGTGTTGCATTGCTTTTTTTTTTCCTTTTTTTTAAATTTAAATTTATTTATATTAATTAGAGGCTAATTATTTTACAATATTGTATTGGTTTTGCCATACATCAACATGAATCCGCCACGGGTGTATACGTGTTCCCCATCCTGAACACTGCTCTAACCTATGACATTGAAATTCTATTTTCAAGTATATGCCCAATATACATTCTTTCATATGTACCAAGACATAGACATATAAAACTGTTAAAAGCATCATTTGTCCATAAGAGCAACAATCTAGGGAAAAAGCCAAATGTGTATTAATATGCAATAGAGTATTATTAGATGCTAAGAAGAAAAATAAAACTGTGATTGCTGGTAAAATGCTTACATTTTAACAGACACTTTGGAAAACAGCTTCACATTATATTAATAAGTGGAAAGTCATATATCTTAAAACTTAGTAGTTCTACTCCTAAGTTTTTACCCTGGAGAAATTATTACACATGCCTACCAAAACATACGCAAAAAGATTCATGTTAACTCTATGTCAGAAAAGATTTTAGAATGTTTCAGAGTAGAAGAATGGATAAATTAAATGTACTCACACAATAGATTATTTTATGCCAGTAAAAATAAATAGAACTTGGTAAATCTTAGAGAATATAAAAAATAAAAGTCTGGAGTAGGAAATGGCAACCCACTCCAGTATTCTTGCCTGGAAAATCCCATGGACAGAGAAGCCTGGTAGGCTACAGTCCATGGGGTCACAAAGGGGACGCAACTGAGCACACACAGAGCCATCATCTAGCTCACTTTAACAGGCATTTCTGGGGACTTCCCTGGCAGTCCAGTGGTTGGGACTCCATGCTTCCAATGCAGGGGACATGGGTTCAATCCCTGATGGGGGAAATAGCATGGCCAAAAAAATAGAAGGAATTTCCAAGACCTAAAGGTGTCACCCGCCTCCCCCAGCTTTTTTTGGATAATATATCACTATTCTGCAACATTTTTATTTATGGCCATTTGAGTACTTCAACCTTTGCTCCTTACGGTGAATAATAGAAGCATATACTTTTGCAGGATCTAACACAGTAGCCTTCAAATTAGACTTGGACAACCATCAATGTGATAAATAGGATCTGGAATAAACAAAGCTTGTCCAGCCTATTGAAATCTGCACTCTGCTCTTCACTGATTCCTTGATAAGTAGGAGATACACCAGGACCAGTATTTCCCTGGTGGTGGTATGAAAACCTGATTGCCCTTTGCACCATCTACTGAAAATCTGTGGCAGCTAGTGGTGTTATCAACCATATGTTCTAATGTCTTTTTGCAGATTTAAAGATTTTATTGTAGTGTCAATTTAATATCCGCATGTGTGTTAACTCTTTGAATACTGTAGTTGATTTCTTTGTGATGGTAGTGGTGATTAGTGCTCACTTAAAATCCACCTTAGCACTTATTTCCCTCTTCTCAACTGGAAATCATATTTGTGAGGTATGGTACCCATGATCCACAGTGTATTCATGAGTCAACTTCACATTTCGTGTATCTGGTTATACATTTTACATGGCATTTAATTTGATACTCTGAATCCATCTGATTTTAATATAGTGGTGTGTGCGTGTGCCTATGGGGCACGTGCTCACTTTAGTTTCATGAGCTTGGGAAACTGATTCTACAAATATCATAAATAAGCATAAATGTATAAGGCTTATTTTTTTGGCAAAGCAATCCGTACATTTCTCTTATTTATTAAATCACTGGCTTTGGTGTTACGTAGAGATATTTGTAGACCAATTTCAAAACAGAATTAAAATATTGTGAAAATTACATCTTAATAAATGTTTATTGTTAAAAAAAAAAAGTCATAATATGACTCCCCTCTCAACTACAGGAAACCAGCTTGTAAAAGACTATAAAATCCATCCAAATTAAAATAAAGTAGTTTAAAACATTGGTAAGCTACTGAAGTTGCTGAGATTTGAGGGGTAATATTCTGAATACAACAGAAGTTGAGGTGAGCACAACATTCTCCATACTGTTTTTTCCCCATAGGCTATTTCATGAATTTTGGAGAAGGACAAAAGGCTAAAAAACTGGGCATAGAAGCTTTCATCCAAGCTTCTATGAGTCAGAAAAACCAGCAGTACCTTTGGTATCCTCAATGTCCTTGGGAGGCAAACATGGATATTCTGATATGCCAAAAGGAAGCTCCAATACTTTGGCCACCTGAAGATTGCAAAGAGCCAGCTCATTGGAAAAGACCCTAATGATGGGGAAAATTGAGGGCAGGAGAAGTAGGGGGCAGCAGAGGATGAGATGGTTGAATGGCATCACTATCTCAATGGACATGAGTTTGAGCAAACTCCAGGAAGTAGTGAAGGACAGGGAAGCCTGGTGTGCTGCAGCCCAGGAGCTTGCAAAGAGTCAGACAAGACTTAGTGGCAGAACAACAACAGGACAGTCAGCAGGAGGGGCTAAGATTCTAGAGGAAAACAAGGTGCAAATAAATGACATTGCCATCACAATTGCTTCTTTCTCAGGGAATTTCTTGAAATGTTAGCTAAACTGTGTGAAAGTATAAGAAGCCAAGCAGAAATTATTTGAAAAGCAAAGTTCTTTTCAGAAGTTTCACATTGCTAGGGAGACCAAAACTGTAGTTTATGATATCCCGAAGAGAACAAATCCGAGTAAACACACAAAGCTCTCATTTGGAATCCTGAAGAGCTTCACTCCAGAAGTAGGAATATATCAGTGACAGAGAGAACTTAAAAACAAAAACAAAAAAACTATAATTCAGCCTAAGATTAGTTGAGTCCTTGATTAGACACAGATAATCTGCCCCTACCTACTCTTATTGCAAGTCAAGGGCTTCCCTGATGGCTCAGATGGTCAAGAATCAGCTTGCAATGCAGGAGTCCCAGGTTCGATCCCTGGGTCAGGAAGATCCCCTAGAGAAGGGCATGGCAATCATTTCAGTATTCTTTCTTGGAGAAGTCCATGGAGAGAGGAGCCTGGTAGGCTACAGTCCATGGGGTCGCAAAGAGTTGGACACGACTGAGCAACTAACAAAACAACATGGAGGAAATCCCATCATCCTGAATCTCTGCAATAGTTCATACTCAGTATATGGCATTTAATAAAAAATTATGCACATGAAATGTATCAGTCAGCTATATCCACAATTATGTTGCAAAACAAGCAATCCTACAGTCTCAGCATCATGCGACAATGAGCATTTCTCTGTTTCAAGTTGGCTAGTAGTGTTTTTTTTCCTGAGGCTGTGAGTCTGCAGGTCAGCTGGGATAGTTCTGTTTAAGGTGGCATATTTGTATATCCACAGAGGTAGTTCTGCTCTGGCTGTTCTATTCTGCAGTTCAGGCTGAATGGGTGACAGTTACCCAGAATCATAAGTGTGCAAAATAGACCATGTGAGCATATCAACTGCTTTGATATCACTTCTACTAAGCACCCTTTCACCAAAGCCACCTGGCAAAGTCCAAAGTGAAGGAGTTGGCAAGTACTTCCATCACCAATGGGGCCATGGAAACTTTGGAATCTATGTGGGAAATTAATGCTAACTGGATGCAGAAAGTGAAGAGAAGGGTAAATAGGGCCAGGACTCAGTTTACTTTCTTGGTCAAAATTATTTATGCCACTTCTACTTACAAAATATCCTTATATTCATGTCAATATTCAGAAAATCTCATCCAACTATGTTATTGAGTATATATAGATATGCTATTTCAAGATTTTTTTTATAATTTTAAAAGATCAATAGTTCTCATTAATCACATTAATATGGAGAAAAAGTATATGATCTTCTCAAAATATACAATAAATCAACTGATGAGATTTAACGCACATCTATGATTAAAAACTCTTATTGAACTAGGAATAGAAGGAAATTTCCTGAATCAGACAAAAGATAGGGAGAAAAGCACTGCAGCAAACATCATATTTAATGGTAAAATTTAAAAATCTTCTCCCTGAAGACCATGAATAAGACAAAAATACTCATTCTCATTACTTTTATTCATCATTGTCCTACTGATCAAAGCTAGTGGAATAAATCAAGGGGAGCGACCCCATGGACTGTAGCCTACCAGGCTCTGAGGAGCCTCTCAGTCCATGGAATTTTCCAGGCAACAGTACTGGAGTGGGTTGCCATTTCCTTCTCCAGGGGATCTTCCCAATCCAGGGATCGAACCTGGGTCTTCCGCACTGCAGGCAGACGCTTTACCGTCTGAGCAACCAGGGAAGCCTTAGAAAAGAAAGACACAAAATTGTCATCATTCACATATGACACAACATATAAAAATCCATATAGAATCTGCAATAAAACTATTAGATCTGATGAGTGAACTTAGCGAGTTTGTTGACTATTCAGTCAATATAAAATAAGCAAACATCTATACAGAAAGTTGGAGAAGGCAATGGCACCCCACTCCAGTACTCCTGCCTGGAAAATCCCATGGACAGAGGAGCTTGGTAGGCTGCAGTCCATGGGGTTGCTACGAGTCGGATACGACCGAGCAACTTCACTTTCACTTTTCACTTTCATGCATTGGAGAAGGAAATGGCAACCCACTCCAGTGTTCTTGCCTGGAGAATCCCAGGGATAGGGGAGCCTGGTGGGCTTCCATCTATGGGGTCACACAGAGTCAGACACAACTGAAGTGACTTAGCATACAGAAAGTACATAAAAATAGATATTCAAATTAAAATATGTCCTATAATAACATAAACACCTTAAACATCCAGAAACAAACACATATAGAACCTATACACAGAAATTATTGAGAGAAATTAAAGGCATAAATAAATGAAGACATATACTGAGTTTATGGTTTGTATTTTATAGATGATTCAGTATTGTTAAGATATCAGTTGTCAACAAATACATTAATTAAAAAATAAACTTGAAAAGGATGTCAATTGTCTTCATGTAGATCTATAGGTTCACTATAATTCTATGTATATTATAAACAATCTGTGTGTGAACTGACACACTGATTTTTAAATTATACAAAAACTCAAAGTCAAAACTAATAAACTCAATCTTAAAAAGAAAAAAGCTGGAAGATACATCGTCAGTATTAAGAGAGACCCACTGACATAGGATCCCACTTACACTGCAATGGACAAAAGTCACCGGCTTTACAGCAAAGGAGGCACCTGTGTGCACCTGACTAGCGTATCTCCTTGTCCTAACCACACTGCACCACTCAGAAGCTACCAGCTCTATGAGTGATGAAATAGTTCTTCAATCTGCAGCTAAGATAACAGCTGGGAGAGAACTCTCTGTGAGGACAAGATGCCATCTTCCAGGATGAAGTATATGCCCTAACTCAACTAGGATGATATGATGATATGATATCCCCAACAGATAAAGTATCTGGTCTAGGCTCTAAAGGGTAAAACTTAACTCACTTAACATCATTTCAAATTGGCCTCTGGGAATTTGTGTTTCTTACTTTAGCAACTTTAGGTCTGTGGTCTGAAGGGGCAAAGTAAATGTCTCACTGAACTTACAGCCATGGCTGAGTTTTTTCATTCTGTGTCTAGAGTTAAAGAAAGGAATCAATAAACTAGCATGAGTAATAGACCCTAATCTTGGGAAGGAGATAGTGTTGCTGTTACATAAAGCGGCAGCCTAGAGTAGATTGTGTGGAGTCCTATACCAAGGTCACAGGACAAAAATCTCCAAAACTGACTGAGCCCCATAGCAACTGTTGCCATGAGCCTCTGGATCTAAATTAGCCACCTCACTGACTCTATATTAGGTAAAATACCCACCCTATAGCATCCTAACCAATCACCTACTCCCACCCTTCCAGCAGGAATTTTCTGTGTCTTGAGGCTGTAAAAATTGGCTGCTGCTGCTGCTGCTAAGTTGCTTCAGTCGTGTCTGACTCTGTGCAACCCCACAGATGGCAGGCCACTAGGCTCCTCCATCCCTGGGATCCTCCTACTAGTCCACAAAAGATGTTGGCTCTCCCTTGAGCTGACCAGATGTTCTAACCGCATCTCCCTTTCCATAGTGTCTCCTGCTGTAATAAACTCATTCACCTCTCATTCTGCCTCATGTCTGGAAATTCTTTTCCAACCTGCACATGGATCCCCACAGGTTTGCATTTGGTGATACAAAGGGGGAGACTCTAGGTACTCCATGCTGAATCTTACTGATAAATGCACAAGTGCAGCAGCACTTGAGAAGGGCATGCATGGTGACCAGAAGCTCAGGTACAAGCTCCAGACCCAGAGCAGTCAGGGAGGCTCCTTCTAGTATCTTTCTCTTTCAAGTTTCAGTAGGAAAGGAGACCAACCAGAATCCCAGAGAAGTTGTTCACAGATAGGATGAAAACAGATGCAAATCAAATGAATTTAAGCAAACAAGGGATGACCTATACTATGTAGAACATCACCCAGATGTGGCCTTCTGAAAAAAACTTACTTATGCCACTAGCTGCAGAGAATGTTGTTGATGGCTTACAGCCATGTCCTTCTCAGGGCTTTATTCTCATAAAGGGAGCTTCATGAGAGGTTCACCCATGTTTCAGTCCCCCCCTCTGGGGCACTAGCCCTTGCTTCAGCTTGGGACAATTCTGAAGGTCATTCTCAATCTAGACTGTGAGATGGGCTATGATGGCCTTGGGTTCATTTTACTCAGTCCTGCTTTCTTCATTTCTAAATAGCATTTGTTTCCAAACACAGTATCCAATAAATCTTCTTCATACAAATTCCCACATGAATCTGGTTCTGGGGAACATATCCTAAGACAGTGTTCCTATTTAGGTTAAACCATAAACATCTACAGCTAGACTGTCAGCACCCTGAAGGCAAGCAGAGTCTCTTTTCCTCCTGTAATTCTGGTTGTTAGTGTAGAGCTTTTCACATTGCTAGTGCTTAGTGGAAATGGCAACCCACTTCCAATATTCTTGCCTGGAGAATCCCATGGAAAGTGGAACCTGGTGGGCTACAGTCCATGGGGTCGCAAAGAGTAGGGCACGACTGACTGATTAAACAACAACAGGGGTATAACTGAGGACCAAATCATGAGCTGTCCTTCCCACAAGACTGTAAACTTCTTCAGAACAGAACTACAACCAATTAAAAAAATTTTTTTAACATTCACACATTCAATAATAACATTCAGCAGAGGCTTTAAATAAATTTCCCTTGCTCTTTCAAAAGAAAGATCAACTTTTAGAGTGCTGCTGCATAACAAAAGAGAAGTTAATATATTCACTTACATTGAAAAACACTTTCTTTGTTAGCCTAATAGCATCTGCTTTCCATTTTCTCTTTAGAAAATTCAGATCAGCACCTTTGATCTACTAATTGATGTGGACAGGGAATAAAGCAACCTGACATGGTTTGCCATTCTGCTATTTTTAAAATTATTTTGACACCGATGCAAAGAAAGCGCCAGACTTATGTTCAGAGATATCAAACGTTAAATGATACATTTTCAGAGGAGATAATGATAGATAATGAGGAAATGAGTTCTTACCAGAGTCATCACTGGGTTTGAGCTCTCCAGCTTCAGACACTCCAAATTGGTTGAGTGCTTCTGTGGCGACGTGAACAAGGACAGTTTGAGGGAAACATCAGGGAGCCCTGATTCTATTAACTGTAATCACTGTGGTGTTTCTGCTCGCTGGTACAACACATTTTCCATGTAGCAATAAATGCTGAAGCACATTTCATTAATTCGTGCATTCCCCTAAACAGCAATGTGTTTAGCCGCAGATCGGTGTGTGACTTTATCACAGAAATGGAAGCAAGGGAAGTGCAATGAAACAAACCACTGCACCATCTTCCAGGAAAGCTGTTCTTTGCTGTGAGGTGCTTTGAACTAGGTCTACCGCCATCAGCACAGTAAGGGACCTGCTCCCCTGAGAGTCCTGGGTTCCTCAGGGAAATCTCTCAGGAACCTGAGGTTAAAGCAGATTCTGCTACATTCAGTTAGCTTTGCTAGTCAGCTGCAGTTTCTCTCTGGAGGCTTGTGTAGTCAATCTGTCTATGCTTAAGTCAGGAACTTGAAATTCTAATCACCGCCCTGACGGCAGTTTGCAATATGTCTTTTGTGCAGGCCACTGACTGCTTCTGGTGATCCAGCAGTTTCTCAACTGGAGCTTTAGAGAAGGGACAGTTCTTAACAACAACTCTTCAGAGAATTAATATTGACAGAATACTTGTATGTCTGTAGATGAATAGTAAGGTAGCCTTGTAGAGACTCAATGAAGTAGAACATTTTCATTTGTAGTTATCAATGGAATAAACACCATTCTTCTTACAGTTATTATGTGTAAAGTGTGTAAAGAAATTAGTTCAAGACCGAGAAAGATAATATGAACTGTATTTGACATGGAATTGTAATTTTATTGTCACTGGCTACTCATATCCCAGTGTTACATGCTCATTTGAAAGTCAGAGGCACATATTTAGATGTTTTTGTTCAGTGCTTGCATGCATGAGGCGCTAACATCAAATAGAAGGAAATTAAAGGCAGTCTGTAGATCTCGGAAGACTGATTATTGTATGAAAGTAAGACTGCTTCTTTGCCAGATAGTTTCTATTTTCTCTTTAAGACCCCTTACTCTTTCACAGCTTGTCCTGTACAGATAATCACCAAGGACTCCTTTTCCTCTGGCTTCCTCTCAGCTCAGACAATGTGCAGCCCCCGTGGATGTCAGAGGGAAAGAGGAAAATGAGGTCAAAGTGTTTATTCCCTAGGCTCCCTTCCTCCCTGTGGGGCAGGTTTGTAGTGAGCATTACCTGGAGGTAAGAGTTCTCAGCAACTAACCTTCTCTACATAGCTCCCTTTTCCTTCTCGGTTCCAGTTCAGCTCCTTCCCTTTAATCCTTTAGCTCCCCAACTCATAATGGTTCTGCTTATGATTTGTGATTTTACAATGGTGGGAAAGCCTTACACGTTCACCGGAAACCATACTTTGAATTTTGACCCTTTCCCAAGTTAGGAATATACAGTACCATACCTTCTCTTGATGTTGGTCAGTGACAATGAGCACAGCTCCCAGACGACCAAGGATCATAAGAGTAAACATCCAACATGCTTAGAACCATTTGGTATCCAGATGACCACTCTGGTTTTCACTTTCAGTACATTATCCAATAAATTCCATGAGATATTCAAAACTTTATTATAAAATAGGCATTGGTGTTAGATGATTTCCCCAACTGTAAACTAATGTAAATGTGCTGTGCACATTTAAGGTAGGTGAGGCTAAGCTCTGATGTTCTTTAGGTTAGTTGTGTTAAATGAATTTTCAACTTATAATACTTTTAACTTACATTGAATCTATTGGAACATGACCCTATTGTAAGTCAAAGAAGATCTGTATACTGAAAATGTCCTTAATATTTTTGTACCCTCTGACCACAGTTTTGTAAATAATCCCTTTAGCAAACATCCTAATGCTATCTTGCTTTGATGTGACATCTGCTAATCCTTCCAAACCAACTGACATACCTCCATCTCTTCCTCTTCTTCTTTCATCAAGTTCTGCTTCTTTTGGCATTCCATATGATCTGGTTGCTATCACATAATGCAACTGGATTTCTTCCATCAGATAATTCATGTCGAATCTCACAGTTTCCAAGCCAGTGCTGTCCAAGAGACATATAACACAAACCACGTATGTAATTTTCCATTTTCTAGCAGCTACATATGAAAAAGTGTTCAAAAGTCTTAAATTAATCTTAATTATCTATTTCATTTTACCCAGTATATCTGAGTACTCTGCTAAAATCTCTACAAACTTTATTTTTTCTTTTTACAATAAATTTATGAGTGTTACTCTGACTATATTCCATGGTTGAGAAAGGTTCATTCATTGATGCATTTGCTCATCAATAAATATTTGTTAAATGCTACGGTGTACCAGAACCATCCTAGGCTCTGTAAGCTCAATGAGCAAAGATATGCAATCATGGTGCTCCTATTCCAATGAATGGTTCCACTCATTTTGGAATCAAGGTCTTCTAAACCAGATTTTCAAATCATCTACTTAATACATGATTGTTATGCGATTACATTACTTCATTTATTCATCATTTCCATTCCAAAAACATTCTATGACTTTTTAAAAGTTACTCTGTGATAATAAAGAGAATAAACTTAACTTGGTTGCAACATTCTTGCACAAGTGTGTTAGTTGCTTAGTCATATCTAACTCTTTGTAACTCTATGAACTGTAATCCACCAGGCTCCTCTGCCCATGGAATTTTCCAGGCAGCAATACTGGAATGGGTTGTTATTCCCTTCTCCAGGGGATCTTTCTGACCAAGGGATGGAACCTGGGTCTCCTGCATTGCAGGCAGATTCTTTACTGTCTGAGCCACCAGACAAGCCCGTATTTAATTTACTTGCACAAACTTAATTCTTAGACTGCTATCAAGAATTTCCCCAGGTCCAGATAATACCCTCTGTTCATGTTCTGTATTTTTGTACCTTTTGTGTATCTGATATGGTTCCCTGTGTTTAGCTATCTCTTTTTCTTTGTTTAACCTTCTACGAATCAACACCTCCCTCTACCACAGTGAGTAAGATATATTCTCTCTCCCTGTGTACATTCCAAGATTGATTTCATATTGATTATCCACACTGGTTTCCCTTGGAAATTATTTTCACAATACAGGAAGATTACTCATGAAGTCTGTAATTTAAGCTGGCATATTTTTAATTCCTGTGTTGTTCTTAGTGCCTTGAAATAATAACAATCATAATGAAGCTGTGATTAAGCACATGAGAAATATTCTGCTATGTGAAGACTTAAGTCAGAGACCTGCAAAGTAAATTCCAATATGTTTGATGACAATTATGAAGATTCTACAAATTATAGAACCCAAATTCAAAAAACAGATTTTGTGCTCTAGCTTTAAAGTATCTACCCATGATGAATACAGTAATTAAGTCAATGAGGGGGATTCTTTCTTGATATATATATATATATATATATATAAAATCATGACACTGTACACTTTAAATATCTGACAATTTAGTTGTCAATTATACCTAAATAAGGCTGAAAAAAAAAAAAAAACAACTATCCAAGTATGTAGGCAAGTTTCTAGTAAAAGCGTAGTAACAAAAGATTAAAGATCTGCAATTTCTTCCTAGCTTTAGCTGTATGTCTTCCTTAGTCAACCCTTCTAGGCTTTTTTCATACTTAAACATCCTCATTTCTATTGTTATGGGTAAATATATTTTCTTAAGTAAGATTTCCTAAGCAAGAAATTTCTTGCTTAAGTAAGATTTATTAAGATTTTTTCAAAGTTTCTTTTTTCTTCTTTCTTTTTAGTTTTTTAAATTATGAAAGTATGATAACGCATTTACAGGAGACTTGGAAAATAGAGACCAACGTTACATATAGTTCCATTATATATTTAATTATTTTTATAAATAGATAAATTAAGATTTTTAGTTGGAGTTTCAGTATCAAACCCTCAAAAATTAATAGAATGAATAGACAGAAAAGTAGAGAGATACAGTAGGCCTGTAAAGCACTATGAACCAATTCAACAGAATTAAGATTTATACAATTTTCACACAACAGCAGGATACAAATTCTATTCAAATTCCCATAGACTATAAAGCAGGAAACACTGGAACATACCTGGGGACATAAAACAAGGTACAAAAATGTCATGGTCTAAAGGTATTGAAGTCACACAGAGTCTGTTGTCTTATCACTGTGGAATTATGTTAGAAATCAATATCAAAAGATATTTGAAAATAACCCACATATTTTCAAGTGCAATGTGACATTTACCAAGACAGATCTTTGACTTAGCCATTGAAAGCCTCAGCAAAGTTACTGCTAAGTCACTTCAGTCGTGTCCGACTCTGTGTGACCCCATAGACGGCAGCCCACCAGGCTCCCCTGTCCCTGAGATTCTCCAGACAAGAACACTGGAGTGGGTTGCCATTTCCTTCTCCAATGCATGAAAGTGAAAAGTGAAAGTGAAGTCGCTCAGTCGTATCCGACTCCCAGTGACCCCATGGACTGCAGCCTACCAGGCTCCTCCATCCATGGGATTTTCCAGGCAAGAGTACTGGAGTGGGGTGCCATTGCCTTCTCCGTCAGCAAAGTTAAAAGACTAAAAAACACAGAGGGGTTTTTTAAAAATTAAAAAATTTTAAAGCATTTAAAAACTAATACCAAATGGAGAAATTAATATAAAGATGAGAAATTAAAAGCGAAGATATTTTAAAAACCTTATGTATTCAGAAATTAAATGTCTGCTTTTAAATATATATCTTATAAGCTGTAACAAGGAAAAATAGAAAATATTTGCAGCAGAATAAAAATGAAAAGATAATTTTACAAAATTTGTTGCATGCAACTGAAGTTGCTTAATGCAGCTAAATACAGTGTCAAATTTTGAATAAGTTATAAAAACAAATAATGGACACTAGCATAAAATTTTGTGAAATTTGAACAAAATTTGTACTTTATAGCTAATAATGCTATAAATGCTATAAAACACAGGTGAATTTCCTGTGTTTTTTTCTTTACAACATAGTATTTCATAATATTCTCAGAATTTGAGTAGAAGTTTCAAGCTTCATTCAAATTTATTTTTAATAATAAGCTTTAAAACTTTTAGCAGTAATACTAGATGCCAGAATCAATGGAACTATATCAAAATTTTTAGGGAATATAAATTAAAAATCTAGCATTGTATTCATACTTGGTCAAACAACTGGAACCAGAATGTCATAATTTTTTTAGCTAAGCAAAAATTCATGTTTTCTAAATTATATATATTATACATACTCTATATGGATGTGTGTATGTATACAAAACTTTTCCACTACACTTGATAAAAGCTTGAGAAAGAACAACCAAAAAAAAAACGTGATGGAGAAACTGGAAAACATAAAATAAATGAGCACTGAATGTGAAACAGAAAAAAGTGAAACAAACTAGGTAAAAGGTCATCGTATAGTTCAGCTGTTTTTAAGTAATGATGCTCATTAGAAACACATTTGGAGCTTTGGAGAAAAAATAAATACCTGGGCATTTGCATTTTTTGAAACATCTAAGATAATTCTAATGTGCATCTAGTTTTAAAAAGTGATTACAGGTTTTTCTATTAAAATGGTAGTTTTAGTGATATAGAATTATATTGTTTTCTGTTGACCAATCACGATACATGGTATCAAATGAATAATAGTTACATAATCACAATAGTAAAAAATGTTTATCAGTTTTTACAGTCAATAGTCAGACAAAAAGTAAAAGATAATTACAATTGCAAGCCATAATGGGAGCATGATTAACCTAGCAATGTAAACTAATTACATAAATTTGGGGACTTAAGGAGAGTGATGTGGTAAGTGGGAGTGCATGCATGAACATATTCTCATCTACCCAGCCAGTCTATGTCTTTTGCTTGGTGCATTTAGGTAATTATCAATATGTGTGATTCTATTACCATTTTCTTAATTGTTTTAGTTTTATTTTTTGTAGGTCTTTTTCTTGTCTTGTGTTTCCTGACCTAGAAAAATTCTTTTAGCATTCGTTGTAAAGCAGGTTTGGTGGTACTGAATTCTATTAACTGTTGCATGTCTGGAAGCTTTTGATTTCTGCATCAAAACCAATACAATATTGTAAAGTAAATAAATAAATAAATAAAACTGAAAAAAAGGAAAAAAAACCTGAATAAGATTCTGGTTAGATAGAGTATTCTTGGTTGTAGGTTCTTTCCTTTCATCACTTTAAATATATTGGGCCATTCCCTTCTGGCTTGTAGAGTTTTTGTTGAAAAGTCAGCTTATATAATCTTATAAGTTTGTGTGTATGTTATCTGTCATTTTTCCTTTGTTGCTTTTAATATTTTACTTTAATTCTTTAATTTACTTTAATACTTTAATTCTTGTTATTTTGATTACTATGTGTCTTGGAGTGTTCCTTTTTGGGTTTATCCTGCCTGGGACTTTCTGTACTTCCTGGGCTTGGTTGACTACTTCCTTTCCCTGGTGAGGGAAGTTTTCAGTCTTATCTCTTCAAATATTTTCTTAGGTCCTTTCTCTCTTCTTCTGGAACCCTATAATGTGAATGTTGGTCAAAGTTTCTTTTTTTGAAATAAGTGTGTTTTATAATCTAAATGTCAAAAGAAACAATTGAACTCTCATTTAATAAAATGCAAATACTATTAAATCAATTATGTGTCTATTTATAGGTGGTCTTTCTCAAGTCTCAAGGCATCTTATTATCAGAGAAATAAGGTGATCATCAGATTATTAGAAGGACTTGAATATATAACATAATGAAACACTATCTAGCTCAATTGTAAATTCCTCTATGGCAGGGAAAATGTAAATGAGATAAAACAGAAAGTCTTGGATTACTCATCTCCAAAAGACAGTGGTGGTGTGGCAAATGAGGGAACACCAATAAGCTTTGCATTATAGTTGTTTGGCGGGGTGAAGACTGAGTTTTCAGGATAGCCTCGTTTTTTAAAGAGAAGCTAGAGATCAGAACACTAGCACCAAGATGCTTACATAGTTCATTCCTGACTTCACTGCTTGTTATAAGAGGGACAATTAACAACTCTTCAAGAACAAGATACCACCGAGAGAATCCTAGAATGCGGGAATGAGACTGAAGCATCCCTTGTTCCTCAAAGACCCAAACAGACTGCATTAGGAGATAAAAGAAGTGGCCGCACAATGATCACATTGCCCATCCTCCAGACCTGCACATTATCAGTCAGGGAGGTGTTCCCTGAGCCTCTGGTGCCTCCAGTGAAAAAAGAGAACTCAGTGGGGACAACCAGCCTCCTCCTGCATTATGGTCACTTTGTAAAAGCCCCTATTTTGATCTTGCACCATGGGAATCACAGGGAAATCTGCAGGATCCAAACTGAGAATCTGACTGTGAGAGACAGAGTGAGGGAGGGGCTTCCAACAGTCAGCGCATGGATCTTAGACTGAGTTCAGAGCTGGAGCACCCAAGTAGTAATACCAACCAGTGGCTTTGCTCATCTGCAGAACCAAGTTTGGGGCATTTTCAGACTAGGAAACTCTGCAGGGTGCAGATCTGCTTGACTTGAATCCTCAAGTGACAAGTTTTGCAGGCCCTAGAGTCCAGTTTGCCCATACATGGGAAAGTTGGAGTCACAGCATCACCCAAGTGAAGAATGTCTTTTGGTCCCTTCTGACCAGAAGTGCAGTCCAGCAGCACTGGAACAGAGAGGCAGGTAGGCAGAATTGATCTCCCACAGAGCAAAGCCAGTACTGGGCATGGAGGCTTCTCATGCTACTCAGAGGCAGGAGGATTAATTTATAGCCAAGGATGAGGGTAGCTCCATGTCCTTCCAAAACAGGGAGCCTTCTTGAAAAACTGAAAGTAGCTTGGAGAAGCCCCTTTCCCTTCCTCCCAGGCAAGGGGGCTCAGACATAGTCTCATCCATCACGGAGTGTGTCTTCAGACCCCATCTGACAAGAAGGACTGGCAAAACACCCGAAAGCTGTGCACGCAGCAGGACTCAGGCCAAGAGATAGGCAGACAGAGTCAATACTTTGCAGAGGAAAGCCAGTGGCTCTGTTTGGACAGGGAACTTAGGGTACAGTTCTGCTTGAATTAAGACAACAAAGAGCTAAACCAGTTTTTGAAATGTTTTCTTCTGCTGTGTCTAGGCAGGAAATCTAAACTGTAGTCCCACTCATCTCTGAATAAAACCTTCAGCCAATCTGACCAGAAAACCTAACCAGAGCACATGAGTAGCTGTATGGCCCATTGAATAGCCCTATGAACAGCGATACTTCAACAAAGAGCATACCAGTGACACGCCCCATCTGCTGAGCAAAGCGGGTGTCCTCACCTGACCAGGGAATCCAGTACACAGGCCTGATTCAAGCTGCCCATTAGTGAGCTTAAAGGCCCTGGGCCCTGGCAGGCTGACCTACCAGGGCATGGAAGTTAAATCACAGTCCCATCTAATACTGACCATTGTATCCAGTCCTGACCATCCAGGAGGCCTGACTGCCACACTCAGACAACTACAGAGCCCATTTTATAGCTCACAGGTGCAAGGATTCAACCAGCAGTTCTATCGATCTGTTCTCAGTCAGTAGCACACCCCCTTATACTCCATCCCTATCCTCAGAGATTAAACAGTTGCTTCTCCCAAAATGGACTATGGTCCATAATAGCAGACCCCACATGCTTAAAGACATTACCAGCAGAACATCCAGAAACCTCAACTGAACTGACTGGTGAAGAATTGTTTCTGCCAAAAGCAAATTTGCAAAGTCTAAGGAAGCGTTCTATTACTCAGATATGTATATATGAATGTAAAACAATTCAAGGATCAAAAACCATAAGGTAAATATGACACCACTCAAGGAAAATTTTTAAGTTTTAATAACTGACCCTAAGGAAATGGAGGGAGAAGGCAATGGCAACCCACTCCATTACTCTTGCCTGGAGAATCCCATGGACAGAGGAACCTGGTAGGCTGCAGTCTATGGGGTCGCTATGAGTTGGATACGACCGAGTGACTTCACTTTCACTTTTCACTTTCATGCATTGGAGGAGGAAATGGCAACCCACTCCAGTGTTCTTGCCTGGAGAATCCCAGGGACGGGGAGCCTGGTGGGCTGCCGTCTGTGGGGTCGCACAGAGTCAGACACGACTGAAGCGACTTAGTAGTAGTAGTAAGGAAATGGAGATCTATGGACTTGTTAGACAAAAAATTCAGAATAGTCCTATTAAGGAATTTTAGTAAACTACATTGGGTTAACCAAGATACCTTATAATAAAACTATCAGAAGTCAAAAACAAAGAAGGAATTTTAAGATCAGTAAGAGAGAATTTATACAAGGGAAGAAAGTGAACACTCCTTTAGCAGAAGAAAGGAAATGACACAGAATAGAGGAAAAATAAATGAAACAGGAAACAGAAAAACAAAGGAAAGACTAACCAAACTAAGAATTGGTTCCTTAAAAAGATAGAGTTGACAAATGAAGGAAAATCCAGACTAATAAAGAAAAAAAGAGAAAGGACCCAAATCAACAAGATTAAAAATAAAATAGGAGGCATTATAACTAATACCACAAATTTTCAAAGGATTATAAGAGGTCGCTATGAACCTCTTATAATACACCAACAAACTGGACAACCTAGAAGAAATAAAAAAATTCTTTGAAACATACAATATACCAAGACTGAATCAGGAAGAAATAGAGCCTTGTGATTACCACAAGCAGATGTGGAAGGAGGAGGAATTTGAGGAAGGTTGCTGAAAGGTACAGACTTCCAGTTATAAGTATGTGGAAGGGGTGTGGTATACAAACATGACGAGTATAGCTAACAGTGCGTGCTCAGTCACTTGAGTCACGTCCAACCTGTGCGACCCTGTGGACTGTAGCCCACAAGGCTCCTCTGGCTATGGAATTCTCCAAGCAAGAATACTGGAGTGGGTTGCCATGTCCTCCTCCAGGAGATCTTCCCAACCCAACTTGTGTCTCTTGTGTATCCTGCATTGGCAGCCGGGTTTCTTTATCACTAGCAGCACTTGTATAGGAAAGTTTTTAAGAGAGTAAATCTTAAGAATTATAATCACAAGGAGAATTTTTTCCTTTATTCTTTACGTCTTTCTTTTATCTTTATTGTACCCATATGAGAAGATTGATGTTAACTGACCTACTGTGATAATCATTTCACAATATGTGTAAATCAAACTCATCGTGTCGTACCCCTTAAACTTAGTGATATATGTCAATTATTTCTCAGTTCAGTTCAGTTCAGTCGCTCAGTCGTGTCCAACTCTTTGCAACCCCATGAATCGCAGCATGCCAGGCCTCCCTGTCCATCACCAACTCCCAGAGTTCACTCAGACTCACATCAGTTGAGTCAGTGATGCCATCCAGCCATCTCATCCTCTGTTGTCCCCTTCTCCTCCTGTCCCCAATCCCTCCCAGCATCAGAGTCTTTTCCAATGAGTCAACTCTTTGCATGAGGTGGCCAAAGTACTGGAGTTTCAGCTTTAGCATCATTCCTTCCAAAGAAATCCCAGGGCTGATCTCCTTCAGAATGGACTGGTTGGATCACCTTGCAGTCCAAGGGACTCTCAAGAGTCTTCTCCAACACCACAGGTCAAAAGCATCAATTCTTCAGCATTCAGCCTTCTTCACAGTTCTTACATGACCACAGGAAAAACCATAGCCTTGACTAGACAGACCTTTGTTGGCAAAGTAATGTCTCTGCTTTTGAATATGCTATTTAGGTTGGTCATAACTTTCCTTGCAAGGAGTAAGCGTCTTTTAATTTCATGGCTGCACTCACCATCTGCAGTGATTTTGGAGCCCCCCAAAATAAAGTCTGACTCTGTTTCCCCATCTATTTCCCATGAAGTGATGGGACCGGATGCCATGATTTTCGTTTCCTGAATGTTGAGCTTTAAGCCAACTTTTTCACTCTCCACTTTCACTTTCATCAAGAGGCTTTTGAGTTCCTCTTCACTTTCTGCCCTAAGGGTGGTGTCATCTGCATATCTGAGGTTATTGATATTTCTCCCAGCAATCTTGATTCTCAGTAAAACCAGGAAAAAGAAGCTAGAAATCTGTATATGTTTATGTATGTATTTGTGTGGGAGGGCATGTGAAAACTTCTAACTCCTATATTTGTGCAATAATTCAATTCTATTTTTGGTTTTAACAGATTATAAACTAGCACTGCATGGCTTGAGCCAGCTTCTAACTTCAAATATAAGAAAACCAAACTCTCAGGAAATGACCTTAAAGTCAGTTAGCATTTTAATCTTAATAGATACATTTATACTTTGTATAACACATTCTTGAGTATTTGAAGTTGAGGGAACTTGGTGTAAACACAATATTGGTATAAATACAATTGTTATGGAGAAATATGGATATTTTACAGATATATGTGAAATTTTGAATGGTATCCACACAGAGAGAGTATTCTAGTTTATTCTAAATGGTAAGCCAGTTACTGCATACTTTACACACTCTTAATTTTAAAGGTACTTTAATTACTTCTCATTGCAAATGTGCAATCATTGAAGATAAAGAGTGGTATGGCTATTAACTGTGACAACGCTTTCAGAAACACATTAATTCATTAATGTAATACCAAAATTTTATAGATATTATTATGAAACTTTTGTTCACTGAGGTGTTTGTAGTTATTGTGAAAATATATAAATATGCATTTTACATTGGACAATTATGAACAGACTTTAGAGAATTGATTTTCTTTTAATTCTATAGTGTTGTATATTCATATAAGAAGGTATTTTTCAAAAATTGTTGTGCAATATTGGAGAAGGAAACAGCAACCCACTCCAGTGTTCTTGCTTGGAGAATCCCAGGGACGAGGGAGCCTGGTGGGCTGCCATCTATGGGGTCACACAGAGTTGGACATGACTGAAGTGACTTACCTTACCTTACCTTACTTGAAAATAATCAACTTAGACCTGGTTTCTCATCTTAGATAGCCACTTTAACCATCTGACGGCTGAACTAGACCCTCAAATCCAAAAAGCCTATTAATAGTTGGCAGCAAACAATAGAAATGTCCTGGATTGGTGCAAGAACAAAAGAGCACTTTCAGATTTTAATGAATGGGTAGTCTATGATGTGTCATAGATATGACAGTAATGGCCTAGAGAAAGAGAAAACGTGGGTACTCAGGGCATAATAAGGAAGAGCAAAAAGAATCCCTACTATTGATATAGAGTATATGACTTACAGGAGGGAGTCACTACCAGGAGCAGGGAAGCAAAGGAATTATTTTACAGAGACAGTTTTATTTTTTTAAAGAAGATCCCTTTCCCAGCCACAGCATAGTCATAACTAAAGAATAATTTCCTATGTGGCACAATTTAGTTGTTGACATCCTGTAACGCAGACCCAAAGGGAAGATTAAAATGGAGGATGATAGCACTTGCAAGGAAGTCTCACTGAGAAAACCCAAATACTGACAGTTCTTAGTCATTCATGTTTTAGCAAATAAGTACTCTTTTAAACCATCAACTTAAAACTGTGTGGCTATATATTATACATTTAATTTGTTAGCACATGTAAACCAAGAAGACTGAAAGCAAATGCATTTAGAGGAAGTGGTGGCTGTTTATTTTTTCCAGACATCGTTTGCTTTTAGAGTATGACCAAATATTGTTTGTTTTTAGAGTAAGATATCAGTTTCTAAGATGCATGCAAATTCAGTAAGATTCTGCTGTACATCCACTGGTACAACAAAAGGACTGACAATATTTAGTACTGGGGAGTATGTGAACGAGCAGAACACTCACTCACTGCTGATGGTAAGATAAATAGGTACAACTTTGGAAAATACTTTGGAAGAATCAAGTAAAGTTAAACATGTAGACACTGTGAACCCCCCAAATATGTGCATATGGCCATCAAACGATGTGTACAAGAATGTTCACAGCATTGTTGTTCATAATAGTTGCCAATAAGGGAAACAAAAAAGCAAATGTACATCAACCACAGAATGGATACCTGAATTGTGGTGTATTCATAATGACAGAATACCACACAGCAATGAAATAGAATAAACCACTCCTATACACATTAATCAGAGAAAGCAATGGCAACCCACTTCAGTATTCTTGCCTGGAAAATCCCATAGATGGAGGAGCCTGGTCGGCTACTGTCCATGCGGTCTCGAAGAGTCAGGCAAGACTGAGCAACTTCTTTCACTTTTCACTTTCATGCATCGGAGAAGGAAATGGCAACCCACTTCAGTGCTCTTGCCTGGAGAATCCCAGGGAGGGAGGAGCCTCATAGGCTGCCGTCTATGGGGTTGCACAAAGTCGGACACGCCTGAAGCGACTTAGCAGCAGCAGTAGCCTCCCTGGTGGCTCAGGCAGTAAAGAATCTACCTGCAATACAAGAGATCCAGGTTCAATCTGCAGGGGCTTCCCAGGTGGTGCTAGTGGTAAAGAACCCACTTACCAATGCAGGAGACATAAAAGATTGCCGGTTCGATCCCTGGGGCTGGGAAGATCCCCTGGAGGAGGGCATAACAACTCACTCCAGTATTCTTGCTTGGAGAATCCTATGGACAGAGGAGCCTGGAGGGCTACAGAGGGTCCATAGGCTAGCACAGAGTCAGACACGACTAAAGTGACTTAGCACACACGTAATTCTCATAAACTGAATACTGACTGAGAAAAGATAGACACAAACGATCCATTCTGTATGATTTCAATTATATAAAGTACAATCACAGGCAAGAGGAAACTATGGTAATAGAGGATAGAGAGATGCTGTTTCTCAAGCAGTTATAAATTGAGAAGGAACACAGGAATCCTTCTGGGTTACAATATATTTTCTGTGTCTTGGATCTGTGACACAATTGCATAGGGATGCAATTCTGTAAAAATTCAGCAACACTTTCCTATATGTCAGATACCTCAAGGGGAAAAAAAAAAAGCCAAACAAAAATCACTGGCAAAAACCCATACCCTTTTGCAAAAGGGCGTTTTAGTAGCATTGTTCTGGAATATCTTGGGTGTATGTGTGCTCAGTAGCATGTGACTCTTTGTGACCCTACAGACTGTAGCCTTTCAGGATCCTCTGTTCATGGGATTTCCCAGGTAAGAATACTGGAGTGGGTTGCCATGTCCTCCTCCAGGAGATCTTCCTGATCCAGGCATCAAGACTGCATCTACCTGGTTCTTCTGCATTGCAGGTAGATTTTTTTTTTTTTTTTTTTTACTGCTGAGCCACTGGGGAAGTCCCTGGAAATAGCTTAGGTTTTGCCAACTCTAGTAAACTGGCCTCTATAACGTTTATAGTTTCAAGGCATGTCAGAGAATCCATCATAAATGTATAGAGTTGGAAGGGAGCTTGGAGAACTATCAAATTTCTCTCCTTCATGTCACAGAAAATGAAACAGAAGCTGAGAGATAAAGTTCTTGTAGGAGGCCACCCAGCTAGACAGTAGCTGAGTTAGGACTCAAACGTGTGATTCTTTTAAGTCAGGATTTCTTCCACTACCTGTTGCTTCCATGTTGGTTTATCCTTTGAAGTGGGTTCAGCAGGTTCTGATGACCATTCAGCATATGACTACTCAGCGCTCAGGACAGCCTCCAGGATTGCAGAACATCAGGTGGTTCTCAGTCAATCCACGGCATTCACGGTTGTTTCCCTTTTAGCTTGCCCCCAGGAATTCTGTTTTCTCTTCCCTTCTTCAAAGCAGGAGCCACCTGTGTCATTTCTCCTCTTACCTGGGACCACTTCCAGAGAAGCAGTTTGCTCAGTATCTTCTTTCCTTGGCCCTTTAAAACACACATACGTCCTTCATATATCAGTGTATTATCACATATTGGGGGAGGGATAAAAAGAAATGTGAAAAAGTACATAAGAGGAAGCAAATCAGATTTTTGAATCTCATGAAATGTTTTCTGGTGGATCCTCAGCTATTCTTCTCAAAGGATGTGCAAAAGCAAAAAATACAGTTCACAGGAGTGAAAAAGAATAAATCATACTGGAAGAATTATCGGTATAGTAAAAGACTTAAATTTGTGAGATAATACATAAGCTTCTTTCTTAAGACCAACATCTGGTGGTGATATAATAACTATAAATCCATAGTGCCTAAATAATTTGATACATCTGCCACAATTATCATATGCTATGAAAATATCTGTGATTTCTATTGATACTATCATAGACATTGTCAATATTGCTATGTATGGGTATTTTTTTAACCTAGATTCCAGGTGACACAGTGGTAAAGAATCTGCCTGCCAATGCAGGCAATGCAAGAAACACAGGTTCAATCTCTGGGTTGGGAAGATCATCTGGAGGAGGAAACGACAATCCATTCCAGTATTCTTGCCTGGGAAAATGCTGAGGAGCCTGGTGGGCTACAGTCCATAGGGTTGCGAAGAGTCCGACACAACTGAGTATGCACGCACTCACACTTAACAAAAGAAAACGTTAACCTTTGATAACGTGATTTTTTTTTAAATTCAGGGTCATTGATCTAAGTAAAGAATTCTATTCTAAACATTACTCCTGGAAGCTAGTTCCTATTTATAGACAAAATTGGCTGAAATGGAAATATTCAAAAGAGAGAGAGATAAATGCTATCAACATCAGCAACAATGATAAAAGCCCAGGTCTGAGACAGGGTCTCAGTGACCTTTAGAAACCCTTAGCCAGTGATCTCAGAGAAGGCAATGGCACCCCACTCTAGTACTCTTGTCTGGAGAATCTCATGGATAGGGGAGCCTTGTGGGCTGCCATCTGTGGGGTCCCACAGAGTCGGACACGACTGATGTGACTTAGCAGCACCAGCAGCCAGTGATCTTTAGAGGCCCTTAGCCAGGATATTTAGATTTTTAAGTGATCTAAAGTGAGATCTCTTCAAGAAAATTAGAGATACCAAGGGAGCATTTCATGCAAAGATGGGCTCAATAGAAGACAGAAATGGTATGGACCTAACAGAAGCAGAAGATATTAAGAAGAAGTGGCAAGAATACACAGAAGAACTGTACAAAAAAGATCTTCATGACCAAGATAATCATGATGGTATGATTACTCACCTAGAGCCAGACATCCTGGAATGTGAAGTCAAGTGGGCCTTAGAAAGCATCACTACGAACAAAGCTAGTGGAGGTGATGGAATTCCAGTTGAGCTATTTCAAATCCTGAAAGATAATGCTGTGAAGGTGCTGCACTCAATATGCCAGCAAATTTGGACAACTCAGCAGTGGCCACAGGACTGGAAAAGGTCAGTTTTCATTCCAATCCCAAAGAAAGGCAATGCCAAAGAATGCTCAAACTACCGCACAATTGCACTCATCTCACATGCTAGTAAAGTAATGCTCAAAATTCTCCAAGCCAGGCTTCAGCAATATGTGAACCGTGAACTCCCTGATGTTCAAGCTGGTTTTAGAAAAGGCAGAGGAACCAGAGATCAAATTGCCAACATCCACTGGATCATGGAAAAAGCAAGAGAGTTCCAGAAAAATATCTGTTTCTGCTTTACTGACTATGCCAAAGCCTTTGGCTGTGTGGATCACAATAAACTGGAAAATTCTGAAAGAGATGGGAATACCAGACCACCTGACCTGCCTCTTGAGAAACCTATATGCAGGTCAGTAAGGAACAGTTAGAACTGGACATGGAACAACAGACTGGTTCCAAATAGGAAAAGGAGTACGTCAAGGCTGTATATTGTCACCCTGCTTATATGCAGAGTACATCATGAGAAATGCTGGACTGGAAGAAGCACAAGCTGGAATCAAGATTGCCGGGAGAAATATCAATCACCTCAGATATGCAGATGACACCACCCTTATGGCAGAAAGTGAAGAGGAACTCAAAAGCCTCTTGATAAAAGTGAAAGTGGAGAGTGAAAAAGTTGGCTTAAAGCTCAATATTCAGAAAACTAAGATCATGGCATCTGGTCCCATCACTTCATGGGAAATAGATGGGGAGACAGTGGAAACAGTGTCAGACTTTATTGTTTTGGGCTCCAAAATCACTGCAGATGGTGAGTGCAGCCATGAAATTAAAAAATGCTTACTCCTTGGAAGAAAGGTTATGACCAACCTAGGTAGCATATTGAAAAGCAGAGACATTACTTTGCCAACAAAGGTCCATCTAGTCAAGGCTATGGTTTTTCCAGTGGTCATGTATGGATGTGAGAGTTGGAGTGTGAAGAAATCTGAGCGCCAAATAATTGATGCTTTTGAACTGTGGTGTTGGAGAAGACTCCTGAGAGTCCCTTGGACTGCAAAGAGATCCAACCAGTCCATTCTGAAGGAGATCAGCCCTGGGTGTTCTTTGGAGGGAATGATGCTAAAGCTGAAGCTCTAGTCCTTTGGCCACCTCGTGCGAAGAGCTGACTCTTTGGAAAAGACTCTTATGCTGGGAGGGATTGGGGGCAGGAGGAGAAGGGGACGACAGAGGATGAGACGGCTGGATAGCATCACCGACTCAATGGATGTGAGTTTGAGTGAACTCCGGGAGTTGGTGATGGACAGGGAGGCCTGGCATTCTGCGATTCATGGGGTTGCAAAGAGTCGGACACGACTGAATGACTGAACTGAACTGAACTGAAAGTGATATTTAGAGATCCTTATGGACTGAAGTGACTTAGCATAGCATAGCATCGAGGAAATCTAGAGTCCTTATAATGTTGCCTTTGCAAGATGTCATAATGGAGGAGGGGTTTCACATAAGCAAGTACAGAAAATGTGTGGCATAGAAGTGGGGGAGCAATAATTTGTTAGTGAGGTACGAGAAGATACCTTCCCTATTTTCAGAGATCTTCCTTCCCTACAGAGGGAAAAAAAGATGAGCCATCTGGAGATAAGTAAATAATTAAGTACTAACCCACATAAATTATATTATGTCGTGAAATCATTTGAAATGTACATTTTAATAATGGATAGAAATAGAGTACACTGGGCTTAATAGTATTTCTTCAGATTTTAAAAATTTCCAGGCTATATTTTGTTTTGTAAGTTTTCTAGCATAGCTTGGGAAGCTCAGAATTCTTTGTAGGACATCTTTGCCCTAAGCACCTACATCCTCTTGTGATTTGTTGCCTCTTCTCCAAGATACTTTCAACTTCCTAAAGGCAGAGCAGCGACTTATTTATTTAATCTGACTTTTCATGATTACTCAGGCTACTAATTTTATTATGCCAAACAGTATCTTGGGAAACCTTGTGTCAAGAGTGTGATGGATGGGAGCTTTGATTGATTGGTTACTTCCCATTTTGCAGAATTTTCCATGTTGCAATTCAGTTACAGTTTGATTAGAGATAATAACAGTTGACAGTTACATATATAAATTAATATTTTAATTAATTTTAAGCAGGATTTTAGTGAGAGCAAAAGTAAGGTGGATAAAAATATCTGCTTGTCAAATTTTTACTGACATTTACATTTTGGTTTGGTGGTACTTGAAAAGGAAAAATGCAGCTGTCTTTTGAGTATATGCATTCAATTTTAAAACTTTAATTAGTTTATTTTTCCTTTAAGAGTGTCATTTAGGCTATATCCTGTATCCTGTCCTAGTAAGGTGTACTTTATATAAAAAAGAATATATCATTGTAGAGGCACTGAATGTGATTTTTAAAGCAGCTTTAATCTTTTGCTGATCCATTGTCAGATATGAACCTAAATGCCCACTAGAGGTCTCTCCACCCTGAATTATTCCTGAATCCTAAAAGGAGAGCATTTATTATATTTTAAATTCCTTGCCTGCTTACTATAGCTGGTGAAATTGTGCTGCATTTGACATGATAGCTAGCCATGACCTTAACAGAGGAAAAGTGGCGCTGACATCCAACTGCTACGCCTGTGAGTCTATTTTATTTACATACAAAAATGTTAGCTTCACCGCTCTGCTCTGTAGAGTTCATCTGACAGTTTTCATGCTTCCGAGTGAGGATGAAAAACATGAAAGCCCTTTAAAGATAGTGACCACATGCTGTCATTTTCTTTGCAGCTTGCAGAAACCTCCGGTAGCCTATCAACTGGAAATAATTATTATGATAGGCAATTTATAGCCTTACTCTTATCAAATTACAGAAAATAGAGATTTTAATTCAAAGGAACAACTTTTGTTGGCAAACTCTAGAGAAAACTAATTGATCTTCTGATACATTTACTTTCTTCATTATGTCAAATAAAGTTTAGGGAGCATATTTAATGTGTAGTCTGCATATAGAAACTTGTTATAGTGTATAATTATAAGAATAATTTGCATGTGTGTGTGTGTGTGTGTATGTGTGTGTGTTATGTCTGTGTGTCTAGATAAAGCAATTTTGAGATCACTTCCAGCAAATATTTATAAATGTCCTTTACTAGAGGAATCTTGAAACATGGAAATAAAATACTAGCAAGGTTTAGTCACCTTGTAACCCTCCTCATGGCCTTTAATCCCACACCGTGGCTGGAGAGAGGACAGAGTTAGTGACTAATGGATAGAGTGTTCTATTAAGAAAAGTCAGCATTTAGGATGAGCTGCAATCACTGCCCCTACAAGGGATGGAGGTCACCCACTTTCAGAACTGATCCTTGGAAGTTAGATTAATTCTCTGATGTGGCCCAAAGAAACCTGCAAGCCAAATGAAGAAAAAAAAACAAAACAGATCATCAACGAAGTGCAGTGATCCATAAGACTGAATTGAAAATGTGGCTAAGGGGAGAGAAAATACCAAGAAAACCTATTGCCTTTCAACTCATAATTATTTTTCTTTTCAAAACCAAAGCCTGCTAACAGTAGAGAGACAAAAGCAGAACTATGTATAAGAAGCCAACGCAGCACCTACCCTAACAAAGCACATTAACAAGCGATGTAGACCTTCTCTATTCTTGAGTCAGCTTGTGGTCGTGACTGACATGAGGACAAAGTGATCTCAAGGTATCAGCTCTCTGGTCTGAAGGAATCCTAATCCCCTGGTGTTTTGCTGCTTGATTGCTGGACCAATAAACACCAGCCCAGAGGAGTTTGATCCAGAGTCCAAATCACCATAAGCAGACATCCAATATGATGTCTTGGAAACTGTTGCCTCCTTACTACGATCAAAGTCAGTGGAAGACATTTTCCACAAGATGAGATTGGAATGAGAATAAATATTGAAATTGGGGTGACCCCCTCCAAGGCAAAGGATCCCACTTTCTCATGAAGCAGAGAGCAGTAACCTAAGAGAGCATAACCTAAGAGGGCACGTTTTCTTAATTGATATCACACTGTCTGGGGACAGATTTCCAACATAACCAGGTTATGGAACTAATGTGAGCTACATTGTTCTACTAAAATAGCTGGAAGTCTATGAAAAGATGTTCAGGACAGTGTTGTGTTTAATAATGAAAAATTAGAACCAGCCTATTGTCCAATGTATGAGATTGGTTAGTGAAACATTCAGGTAGCATTTAAAATGGTAATGTGTGACAGTATTTGCTAAAAAGAAAGTGTTTCCATGATTTCACAATTTTAAATTACTAAATGGAAAAGCAGTGGATTTTAAGTATTTTAACTGACAATAAGAAAATCATTATGCTTTGTAATCCCAGAAACATTTACACACACACACACAAATGAAACCATATTCACCTTGATTTTTCACTGTTTAGTCTATTTCTTTATTTTCTATTTAAATTATTTTAATGCTGGTTATTGCCACTAAATACATTTTCTGATCCACTAATTGGTTTTAACTCATAGTTTGAAAATACTTGAGGTTGAGAATAACATATTGTAATAATCTGTTTTGTAAATATATACATTTCATGGAAAAGTCATGAAGATTATACATTGAAATATAAACCATAGTTCTCTCTCTGTGATGGGGTTTCTAATTTTTTTCTTTCTTTCTCACCTTCCTCAGCACATTTTCCTTCAGGAAATAATATTTTTTGGTAACTGAAAATCATACAATAAATGTTTTAGATATTTTCAAATCATTTCATACAGTGGTTTGACTGTATCCTCCTCTCTATTAGGTTTATCTACTATGTTTTCTTCCAGAACCATAATGACATCCCTATTCTCTCATTTTCTATCTTTAAGTACCTAAAAAGGGAGAGAGAAAATAAAGGCTAATACGAAGGAAGCATTGAAGAAAACAAAGATGAGAGGGAAAGAAGAAGGAATGATGTTCCTCTAGCTACTCCAAGAGTTTTTTCATTTATTTACCCAAGGTGCTTATGTGTATGTGTGTGCACGCGCACAGGAGTGCATAGGATTGTATGCAGGTATGTACAAAAGTCGTGTCCAACTCTGTGACCCCATGGACTGCAGCCCACCAGGCTCTTCTGTCTATGAGATTTTCCAGGCAAGGATACTGGAGTGGGTTGCCATTTCCTTCTCCAGGGGATCTTCCCAACCCAGGGATCGAACCCAGGTCTCTTGCACTGCAGGCAGATCCTTTACCCACTGAGCTACAAGGGAAGCCCATGTACAAAAGTATGTGTATAGATTTTGGACCCAGAGCTTATTTTTATGTTTGCCAAGAGACTGAGACAACATAACAAAAATCCCCTTTGAACCATTCATTTCATTAGTTAGCTGTCAATTTGAGAAAAGCATATCCTGCTTTTTCTGTGCCTCAGTTTCCCTATTTGTAAAATAGAGTTGCTGTGCTAAGATTTCACTTCTAGATAATATTGATTCAGGAAGAATAACCTGGATGGCTGATTCTTCACTTACAGGTATATATTTTTGGATTATTGATAAATCAAAATCCATACTTTTCGTCCTATGTTGAATTCCCATATTGAGAGAATACTGCAAATTTTCTGCCTTTATTGTGTATTAAATTTAGTTCAGTGGCTAAATCAGAGCGGATATGCCCTTTTTATAACAAATATTAGTACCATTTTCCACTAACTTACATTATTTGATTACTTGAACCTAAAACTTAGCAAAATTGAAGCAAAACCTACTGACACATGGATGGTATAGTCACTCTGCTGACATAAATACATATTTATTTAAACAGTCTGTGTCTCCTACGGGCTTTCCTTGTAGCTCAGTCGGTAAAGAATCTGCCTACAGTGTGGGAGACCTGAGTTCGATCCCTGGGTTGGGAATATTCCCTGGAGAAGGAAATGGCAACCCACTCCAGTATTCTTGCATGGAGAACTTCATGGACAGAGGAGCCTGGCAGGCTATAGTCTGTGGGGTCACAAGAGTCAGACACGACTTAGCCACTATCATGTCTCCTATAGATATTGGTTTACCTAATTTTTGGTGTTAAAGACTATGCGTTGTATTTAATAGAATGTCATGTACAAAGCTTTGATAAGCTTTATCCATAGTCTTGAAAATGCTCAAGATCCTTCCAGACCTAACTTCAATTTAAAGACATTCACTACTGATAGTGAAAGCAAGTCTTCAAGGCAAGATTCTCTCTGGGAACCGATTACAGAGACTTTCATATGTACTTGATTCATAGACATTTCTGAGGTCACAGGCCAGTGGTTGAGAAATGGCAGCATATGTGTCAAATCCATTTCCAAGGAATTTTTTTTTTTGGTGGGGGGGGTGTTTGGATTTTAAAATTAGTTACAAATACTCTAGAGATTCCCTATAATGGATCAGAATTGTTTTGCAGCTTCTCTCAAAAAATTCTAACATTTCCAATCTGGATCCAGATTCCCGCAAAGCACCCCACGGACTAGAGTCACCACGAACCTTTATCACTGGTACACTGCACAGTCTAGCTCTCATTCATTCAGGTTGTCTGCTCAGCCTTTCTGGGCCTTTGAACTTTAGACCTCCTATTGTAAGCAAACATATTTTAAGTCATCATGAGTCAAAAATTATATATTTGATATAATGAACTAGAAAATAAATAAAATGAGTAGCAGGGATTAACTAAAAACAAGCCATAGATATTTCCTGCAACCTTCTTCTCTAAACACACTCATTTCCTATCTTATTTTCAAGCCTCATTGGCTTCATGTCGTTACATTTACATACGTTCACCCCTCTCCTTACTCTTCTGTTTCTGGGAGCTATTTTTGTAACATGAAGATAATAATGCCTGCTCAGCCCACCTTTCTGGGTTATTGTGAAGATCCAAGTGTAAATGTGCTATATAAATGCAGAGTATTATTATATCCATTATTATGCATGCTCAGGCACGGGTGGGTTCTTTCAAGCCCTGCTGCTCTGGCTGGCTTGAAGTTGACATCTCAGCAGTAACAGATAAAGTTAGTTAGACGCCTTTAAATCCATTTATTGCTGCACTTGACTTTTTCATCCTGGTGTTGAGGCAGCAGGATCTTTTCTTCTCTGTCAGCTCAGAACTCATTCCAACAGAAAAAAAAAATTGTCCTCAGTTTCTGTGACAAGAACTGAGGGTGAAAACGTACTTGTGCTTTGTCTCACGTAACTGTGGGTTTGTTCAAGTTCAACGTGGCTCCCACTACTGGCAAGCGCAAAGGGAGTAGCACCCCTGGGAGATTTATCTCAGCTCGTTTCTCCAGAAACAGTCCACAGTTGTATAGTCTTTTGTTTGAATCGCACACATCATTTTGTAAAACATTCATATAGTTTGACATCAAAAAATAGATGCAAAGCAATCTGTGAATCAGAGAACATAGAAGTCTACCCACATCTGCAGAGCCTCTCTTCTCTGAGCTCACACTCAATACACTGGCACCCATCTGACATCCCACAAGGTCAGGGTGTTTTATCTGTATTTCACAGATATAATCCCTGGACTTCCTTCATAGCTCAGTTGGTAGAGAATCCACCTGCAACACGGGAGACCCCAGTTTGATTCCTGGGTCAGGAATATCTACTAGAGAAGGGATAGGTTACCCACTCCAGTATTCTTGGGCTTCCTTTGTGGCTCAGTTAGTAAAGAATCTGCCTGCAATGCAGGAGACCTGGGTTTGATCCCTGGGTTGGGAAGATCCCCTGGAGAAGGGAAAAGCTACTCACTCCAGTATTATGGCCTGGAGAATTAGATGGACTGTATAGTAAAAGGGGTCTGAAAGAGTCAGACACAACTGAGTGACTTTCATTTCACTTCACAACTGATATAATCCCCAGTGCCCAGAATGATGAATGACCTATAGTAAGCCCTCCATACATTTTGGTTTAGTTGTTGAGTAAATATCATCTAATATGTAGCTACAACTTACATTTCCCAGAATAAAAATGCTGATTCTTATCTTCCAAATTCAAATTTGTTCCTCTTTTTACTCTTTCCATCTTTATAAATGGCACCACTACCCTCCCTGCTATTCAGTTGCTTTGATCCTTCTCTTTCCCTTTTGTTGTTGTTGTTGTTCAGTCGCTAAGTCGTATCCTACTCTTTGTGACCCCACGGACTGCAGCATGCCAGTCTCCCCTATCCTGCACTATCTCCAGGAGTTTGCTCAAACTCATGTCCACTGAGTAAGTGATGCCTTGATGCCATCCAACCATCTTATCCTCTGTCATCTCCTCCTGCCTTCTTCTTTCCTAGCATCAGGGTCTTTTCCAATGAATCGGCTCCTTGCATCAGGTGGCCAAAGTACTGGAGCTTCAATTTCAGCATCAGTCCTTCCAGTGAATATTCTGGGTTGATTTCCTTTAGGATTGACTGATCTCCTTGCTGTCCAAGGGACTCTTAAGAGTCTTACTACCAGCTTCCAATCCATCAGTGAGTCCTTCTGGCTCTACCTCTGTGATGCGGCCTGACTGTCTACTTCTCACCAATATCACTGTTACCACAATACAAGTAACTCTTAGCTCTTGGATGGATAACTCCAACACCAGCCTCCTCCAACACCAGCCTCCTCCAGATTACTGGCTCCATCTTCCTCCTATAATCCATTCTCCCCACAACGGCCGAAGGGAACTTTTAAAAATATAAATATGGTCATATTACCTGCTGCTAAGAATTCCCCAGTGGTGTCTCATTATGTTTAGACTAAGATGCAAATTCCCTGTTTGTAAGAGCACAGATCGTGGTTTGCAACATTGGCAGCCAACAGAATCATCTGGAGATATTTAAAATACATAGAACTTGAACTCACGCATTAGACTGACTGAATCAATGTCTCTGGAGGGAAAGTCTCAGTAGATTACACTTGGGACATCACCCCAACTTCTTGAACACCTTACACTGTTTTCCTCTTCATTCTAAACTTTTGTACCTTGGTTTTTTTTTCTTTCTCCAGAAATCATCAAGCTTATGCCAGCCTCCAAGGAAAAGCCAGGACTTTTGCTTTTGTTGTACTTTCTGTCTGAATGTCCCTCCTTTTCTCACAGCTGCCTCTGTTCCTCCTTCAGGGGTCTTATCTTCCTTAGTAGGTCTTATCAACCTAGCCACAGTCTCTATCCTTCAGCAATTTCTGTGTCATAATGTGTGTCTGTCTCAATAGAAACTAAAAGGCACTAAGGCAAGAACATTGCTTGCCTTCTTTATTGCTACTTCATAGTGCTAAAAAGAAAAACACACACAACTTTAATCTTTATGGGCTGTGTCCCAACTAGTCACTTGTGCCATTGTAGTACAAAAATAGCCAAAGATGTGATGTGACAGATGGGCATGGCTGTGTCCTAATAAAACCTCATTTATGGAATGAAATTTGAATTTAATTTTATGGGTAGCAAAATATTATCCCTCTTTTGATTTTTTTCAATCCTTAAAATTATAAATATCATTACTAGTTCATACACCCATAGAGGAAAAAAAAAAAAAACACCAGAAACAAAAAACAAACCAAAACCATAACACAGGTGGCAGGCTGAATTTGGTCCATCAGCTTTGATTTGCTAGCCTCTGAGAGTATTTGCATTTGTTTTTTAATTTGAAAGTCAAGAATTTCTTCAAGAAATACAAAGAGGCTTCCTAAAACACTATTAGCAGTGTTATCACACTATTTCCTTGTAGGGATTTCTGCATGTCTCAAACCAATTCAGAAAACATTTGGCAAGTATATATTATGCTAAATGGAACTGGATTAAGTGGCAGGCCAGGGGGCAGCTACCCAGGGTAAAATCTATAACTGAAGCTAAAATATCATCATAATAAATTGGGAACAGCACACCTCTGAACTCAGTTTCCCATAATAGTCTTTTTTTCATAAATTACAAAATACAGCTTCCTATTAAATAAAGACCAGTACCAATACCCTGAATGAATAGCTATTTAAAACAGAATCTAACTTGTACCCACCTCCATTCTCATTAAATACATATTGAGAAAATAGTGAAATAATTTTAGCATTTAAATATTTCACAGATTGTAAATTATTTTCTGCTTCTGGATTTTGTATAACTTCAACTGATCCTAAACTGAAGACTTTGCAAAGACATCAAAAAACACAGAGAATAAATAAACTCCTTGTTTTCAAGGAGCTTATCCTAGCTTTCCTCAACTTTCACCTAGTTAAACACTAATTATACATTTCACTTCAGCCCAGAGGTCACTATTTCTGGGAAGATTTCTTGATCTTGCCGACACAGATCCATCAGCTGTCCTCCATTCCCAGTATGTCCCCTTCTTTGCTGTATTTATATACTTGTTTTAAAATAAATATATAAATAACAAGTATATTATATTTTAAAATGTAAATATTTATTTACGTACTTTATTTAATTGATGCCGCTTTTTCTCTTGAGACTGCCAAGCACTTGAAGATATTTTATGGACCAGGATGAATGTTCTGCCTGGCATTCAGTTTGTACTCAACAAATAATTATTCAGTCAAGGAATAAGGAACTGAATAAAGGAATGTGATGGACCTCAATGGAAGGCAAAATTTTTTGACTTCACAGCTACTGACATTTCCTTCCATTTTTCTCTATAACGTTTTATAATTCATTGTGCATATATTTGTTATGAATATGATAATCATTTCTGAGATTCAAACAGTCCACCTTTGGGTGAATGGAGAATAAAACAGGGAGGAAATGAAGGCGCCCCTGGAGTGAAAATTCATTAGACACAGAGGTAGACTTTCCAACCACAGCATTTATCTTAAAGCTCACATGCTGGTTATTGGAGAAGAAGAAGAAAAATCAACTGCATGTATTTAAAAGCACAGGGAAACACAAAGCAAATCCTTCTTTCAAAACCACAGGAAGCTTGTTTTCAATCCTGATTCTAAAAGATGAACAGCCAACTCTCCCCTTCATTATAATCCTCACTGCTGCCCTTACAATTAGGTCCTAGAAAGCATGCTGGTGCTCAGACACAAAATTGAAAGCTACTGCAGACATGTATTTCCAGATACAGCTGTGTATGTTTTCTGTTTCTATGGCAAGGGGCAGATTGAAGTGAAAGCTCCCACTCAGCTAACTGTTCCTGATCAGAGTGTTCCCCTTTCTCCTTACTTCTGCAGCAGCAAGAGGTAAACTTGTACACTAGCAAGACTATTTGTGCTGTGCTCAGTTGCTTCAGTCATGCCCTACTCTTTGTAACTTATAGACTATAGCACACCAGGCTCCTCTGTCCATTAATTCTCCAGGCAAGAAGACTGGAGTGGATTGCCATAACCTCCTCCAGGGGATCTTCCCAACCCAGGAATCAAACCCATTTCTCTGGCATCTTCTGCATTGCAGGCAGATTCTTTATCCACTGAGCCAGCTGGGAAGCCCATTAGCACACTGCTGCTGCTGCTGCTGCTAAATCGCTTCAGTCGTGTCTGACTCTGTGTGACCCCATGGACTGCAGCCTACCAGGCCTCTCCATCCATGGGATTCTCCAGGCAAGAACACTGGAGTGGTTTGCCATTTCCTTCTCCAATGCATTAAAGTGGAAAGTGAAAGTGAAGTCGCTCAGTTGTGTCCAACTCTTACCGATCCCATGGACTGCAGCCTACCAGGCTCCTCCATCTATGGGATTTTCCAGGCAACAGTACTGGAGTAGGGTGTCATTGCCTTCTCCCCATTAGCACACTAAGGCCCCCTAAATCTGTTCCCATTAGCTCATGATATCAGAATGTGGAGAAGCTAACCTACAGACCTGTCTTCTGACTACCTTCATTAGGCATGTAACTGGTCTGTTATCAATTGCACACAGGCATCCTGAATGCATGGTTTCTCCAGCCCTGCAGAGCCCTTTAAACTGCTGCTGTAAGGGCACCAGTATAAAGACAAATGCTAACTGAATAGTGTTGGAGCAGCATTTCACAAACTCCCATCAAGCACAGGATATGAAGTAAGTGAAGAACAGAACCAGGAGAAATCATGTCCTAGAGCAGAGATGATATGAGCGGGCTGTGCAGTAGTGTCTATTTAGACACTGAAATTGTATATATCAGATGATAATATATTTCCCACCAAAAGATATGTGGGCCAGAAGAGTTTATCACCCATGTGATCAATAGAATTCAGATTACTTAAATTAGTAATTTAATTAGTAATCTAATCTAGTAAGGACTCTAAATTGAGTCCTTAGAGTCATAAAACTGTGATGGTGGTGATGAATAACACAAGTGTAATATACTAATAAGAGATATATATTTTGGAGGAAGAACACAAGTTTGGAGCAAAGAAAGTGAATAACACTCTCCAGAAAAAGTATAATATAAAATCATAGTCCTTTCAGAAATATCTAAACTCATAATTGCCTGAAACAATTTTTTAAAAAATCTCCATAGTTATGGAGTTGTGAAATGAGCATGCTATAAGACAAGATGTTTACTCTCTAATTATATAAAATTAATCTACATGAAAACATTCCTATCTCTTAATCCTGGCTTATATCTCTGCCGAATCTCCTACCCAAACTAAACACAGTACAATGAAATGTTAAGGTGAAGGTGCAAATCTTGCAACAAATATACAATTTCATGAAGTTAACAAAAGTGATATTGGAAAATTTCTTTAAACCTCAAGGCGTTTATAAATAGTACTTTAACATGAGTAGAGCAGTTAATAATTAAACATGTAATCATTGTCAGGGATGATGACACAACTATCATTTCAAAAGAAAATGACTTAAATATAAAAAGATTCAGAGAAGTCCCTGAATATTTTTTGAAAATATGATATTCTGTATCATTTGCTTGAGAATCAAAAGTGAGGAATATTGTTTCACACCATGAGAAAATTTTTTCACAAAAAATGTTCTAGGAAAAGATAAATATAACTCAAATCTTGCTTATTTTAGGTATCAGCTTTTAACTGCCATTCCCACCAACATTTCATAAAATAAAATATAAAATTAAGAAATAATAGGAAACAACCATTCATATATATAAATAAAATAAAAGACAAATAGAATCAATATAAGATAAAATATAACATAAAAGAAAATAAACCTTTTCATAATCTTACCTTTTGTTTTCAAGGTAACATTCCAACAAAAACTTTTTTCCGAATTTATGTGACATACTCATCTCTACTTTAAGTAGATTCTCTTTAAGGAAACTTTTCCTGGCACCAACTTTCCTTGGCTATGGAGAATTATCTAAGTAGAGTTTTGCTTCCTACTTCTCTGAAAGTTTTTCTTGACTACTTTATGATTTCCTCTTCCTACAATCACTAGTTAAAAGTGAGGCTTCTCCAGGTTTCATTGATTTGTAAAAAGTTAATATAGTTTATTGTCCAGTGGGTATACTTTGGAATGTGAAAGGAGAATCCAAAAATAAACAACAGTCACTGAGTGATTTACAAAGGTTGTATCTGCTGAACTTCGATTTTTTGGTCCAAATTACTTCACATGCTCTTCCCCTGTGAGCTAGGCCATTCCCAACTAACAAACATGTAATCTCCCTATTTCATTATTTCCTTCATATTCCCAACCTCAGATTCCATCTACTGAACGTAACTGAAAATCTTGACATGAACAAAACTTCTGTTCTCCACTCTCTTTCAACCCAATCAGCCACATTTAAAATGTTTTTCCCCTTGTATATATGAATCCATCTTATATGAATAAAACCCTTGATACTTTCATTTGGACCTTCTGTACCAAATCCCTATCTACCTCCTGTCTTTTCCTCCCCAACTGTATCTCCTTTCCTGCCATATACCAACAAAAAATATTCAGACAAGATCAATATTTTTTAACAATGCTACAGGAGGGACCAATCTCCTTAGCTGCACGTGGGCAAAGCTGCAGTCTTTATGAGTCCTTCCTATGTACTCTTCCATCTTTTCCTTTATGGTAATGTAGTAATTTGTAACCAGAGATACAGCCACTTCCTTGACAATATAAGACATAAGATCGATGTGCAGGGTGAACAATTTTTCTGGAGTAATGATCAAATAATGCCATGACTATAAAATAGTTAAGAACCATGATATAAGAGTCCTGGAAACAGTGACCATGCATTTTCAGTGTAGACAGCTGTGAGCTTGTGTAATCTCTACTGCTCACCGTGGTAGATCATTGCAACCTTGGCCCAGTTAATTAACTTTCTAAGCATGTTTCCTCATATCTAAAAACAGGAATAATAACTTTTACCTTCATTGTTTATTACGAGAAAGAAATGAGATAATTTTTATAGAATGCTGATATAGACTTTCAATCAATGGTAATGACAATGATGAAGAAAATGATGTTGGTAATATATCTATCTATATATTCTTACAGCTATCCTTTTGTATCTGTTTTCCCCCTATCTAAAAAATTTTTTATTCTCTCATTTTACCTGGTACAATTTTCATTAACTGTTAGGATATAGCTCAGATTTTATCTGCTTCAAGAGCATTTTCTTTACATACCCCAGGCTGAGCTGAGTTCTACATTTTTATCTCTGCATATCTTTCTTTAAGGGAAAGTATTGAAATGGAGCAGGACTTTGTAGGGCTCCTGGGCAAGGAAGCCTTTCTGTGTCCCCCTTCCACTTTTGCAGGGAACAGACTTCAGCCTCCATGACCCTTCCTGAGTCCCCAAATGCAGATTCAAATAGTTGCTAATCACAGAAGGAAAGGAATGCAGAAACAAGAAAGGAATAACCAGGAAATGACAGTGCAGACACTGATGATGGGAAAGATTGAAGGCAGGAGAAGAAGGGACAACAGAGGATGAGATGGATGGATGACATCACCGACTTGATGGAGGTGAGTTTGAGCAAGCTCCAGGAGATGGTGAAGAACAGGGAAGCCTGGCATGCTGTAGTCCATGGTTTCACAGAGTCGGTCACAACTGAGTGAATGAACGACAAAATGCAGAGCAGGCAGCTCTAAGTGGTTCAAAAATCTACTTATTTGGGTTATTTTTTTAAAAAATTGGATATGTAAAAGTTTAAGTTTTATATTAGTGAGCTTTTGAGCTAAAAAGGGTCTTAGCCTGAAGTAAAAAAAAAAAAAAAATAACCTACAGGCTAATACACAGAGCCTATCTTTGGTCCATTTATATAACATTAGTAGGTACTCAGTAATAATTGGACTTAGATATAAAGTTACTAACTTTATGTCTAAGTTATATATATATATATAACTTAGATATAAAGTTACTAACAATTTTGCTGTATATTCAGAATTTCCCAAGGGAATGTGGGCTTCCCAGGTGGCATTAGTGGCAAAGAACCTGCCCATCAATGCAGGATACATTACAGACATGGGTTCAATTGCTGGATTGGGAAGATCTCCTGGAGGAGGGCATGACAACTCCAGTATTCTTGCCTGGAAAATCCAATGGACAGAGGAGACTGGGGGGCTATGGTCCATAGGGTCTCAAAGAGTCGGACATAAGGGACTTGGCACACATGTGCAATTATTGAACTTATGTTCAAAGCTACTAACTACAATTTTGTGGTATATTCAGAATATTCCCAAGGGAACATCATGTCTTAATTGAGTTCAGATTCAGATTCCAGAGGTAGAGGGCTTGGCTTATTTGTTTCTTTAAATATGTCCATTAATCTATTCAGCTTTAAAGTCCAAGACTTTTAAAAGAGCTCTCTGGGAGATGGGTGTATCATGACTCCCCTTTATAGCTCTACAGTAAGCTAATACCTTGGGTATCATGTATATCCAATAAATATCTGTTATTTAAAATAAATTAATGATCCTAAATTTCATAAAGCATATATTCTTTAAATAAACCCCTTATAACTGAAAGCCTTTCTTCAGGCTTTGAAAAATACATATTCTTGAAGAGAAAACTCAACCCCAACCCATTTAGAAATATTTAATTGTATCTGTTGAATTAATATGTGGATTTTTTAAATTGAAAGATATTGAATAAAAACTTCACACATTAGAATTGTCACCTAATGTAGGCAAGTTGAGATTATCAGAAGGAAAGATGATGAGTTATCGGTCTTATAAAAATGCCTATTCTTGTCTCTAAATCCACAGATGGTGAGGATGAGGATGCATAGATGAGTGGATGGAGGGAGCAATGAAGGGGTGGATGGAGGGAGGAAGGGAGGGATAATATTTACTTCACATTTGCTATATCCATACATGATAAAAAAGAATTTCAGCTTTCACAGACTCTTCCATGAAAGAGAATTGCAACCTTCTTCCATGTTAGTCTTTCAGCTTGCCTCCTTAAAATACTTTTTTTTTTTTTAATTTTGAAAAGTAATTTCAAGCACACTGAAAACACAATAAAATCAATGTGGAATTGTAATTAAGTTCCAGATCAACATATTCTAGAGGAAGACAAAAGTAAGCAGCTGGAACTCTCTTATTTTATGAACTAATTGAATTATACATAATCCACTTACTGTTCAATTAGTCTAATTATGGTCAACATCAGTCTCTGTTTTTAAGATGACAGAATATAATTCTGCCACTTTTTTGGAACTAGCACTGTCAAACTGATATTAAGTAGATTTTGTGCCTAATGCATTATTTCCATCTACTTGGCAGTAGTACTATATAAATAAAATGATTCAAAATAAAATAATTTTTTCAACAAATTTCTTTGGAATCTTTATTTCTTTTTATATTCATTTTTGGTCGAATATTATATGGTTTTATAATATTCATGTATCTTCATTCAACAGAAATAAAGTCAAGGCATCCATACTGTTCTAGGATGAACTAAAATTGTGAACATAAACCACTTAAAGTAATAAGAATAATTAAGTTGACAACAAAAAATCTTGAAAATTATTTAACCAGTTCATTAAGTGCAATGTCTAATTTGGCTTTGTATGTAGTAGAATTTAAACTACTTTACTGGGGATTCCCAGCTGGCAAGAGTGGTAAAGAACCTGCCTGCAAATATGGGAGACATAAGAGACATGGGTTCGATCCCTGGTTTGAGAAGATCCCCTAGAGGAGGGAATGGCGACCCACTTCAGTATTCTTGCCTGGAGAATCTCATGGACAGAAGTGCCTGGCTGGCTACAATCCACAGGGTCAAAAAGAGTCAGAGACGACTCACACACATGCAAACACACACACACACACACACACTCACATATAAATACAGTTTCAATGCAGCCTGAAAACTCATCGTTAGAAGGCAAAACCCAGGTAATTGACTATTAGATAGCAATAAGAAATCGACTTCAAACATCTCAAGTACTGGTAGTGGAGCAAACAATTTAAATCTTCTATGACTCACTCAAACGTTTGTTGTTCACATATTTAGCAAGACTAAGCTCACAAATTAAACCATAAAATAAGCCAAAACTTTGTAACAAAACACCAGGAGTTAAACAGAAAACCAGGAAAGTCATCAGGATTGTGTTATTTCAGTTCAGAGGAAATCCCCCAAAGCCAGACAATGGAGCAAATCCACTGAACACTCTTGTCCAATATAACATCTATGAAAATAATAAATGGGATGCTCCCAGATACACTTAGTTCCAGAAATATTTTCCTTTGTATGCACAATGTTTTGGTAATTTTAAAATTGGTCATTGATGTTTAAAAAAAAATCAAGATACTTCAAATAAAGTTCTGCAATTCAAGTTTATTGTGAAAACTTCAATGTGTCAGCACTAAACTCATGGTTCCTCAAAGCAATGATGCCCTCAATTTGAGTGACTATGATTACTTCAGAAGGATCATGTGCTTTTCTGAGGCCAGGATCACTGCCATACCCAACAATGTGGCCTGAGATCTATTTCAGTTATTCATCTTATATGCGTGAGCCTGGTAGAAACAGTATGGGATTTAAGATCCTTGGCCTCAAGGAAGAAGAAATATGGAAAACTTGACCACTCCACACAAACCTGAACTTAAATCCTCTGAACAGAGATGGAAAATTTGGGTGATAATTTTCTTTCCCTAGAATCCATCATAGCACCTGGTGTGTCAATTTAAGTTTGTTGAATAGTGATTTGTCCAAAAGTCATCAGTAAATGTTAAGGTGAACTGGGAGTAAAATCTTCTGGAATTCAAACAAAGCAATTGGAATTTGAGGTCTATATACCTAGTCCCTGGAGAAGGAAATGGCAACCCACTACAGTGTTCTTGCCTGGAGAATCCCGGGGATGGGGGAGCCTGGTGGGCTGCCGTCTATGGGGTCACAGAGTTGGACACGACTGAAATGACTTAGCAGCAGCAGCAGCGTACCTAGTCCCAAATTAATCATTCAGTTAACATCTCACCAAATTAACTGGTTTCTCAATTAAATCAATGAAATCAATCCCATTGTTTGGTAAATCAAAGATAAGGACCTAGTGTTATCTTTTTATAGGACAATAGCTGTAATCTATATAAATGATTTTCCCCCCAAATATTTCTTTAACTAGGAGCTACTTTCCAAATTTCTCTAAAATCAAACAATTATATAAAGGAGTGAAAAAAATTCCCTGAAAGACAAAAGAATGATTGGAAAATAAAGAAAGTAGAAGGGGAATAGTTTTTCTTAAGGATTATATTACTTCAAAGTGTGTGCAAGTAAGCATACAGTTTTTGCAATCTGTGAAAGTGTTTTCTGTAAACTGGGCAATTTAATTGACTTTATTTATTCTGTGCTGTGCTGTGCTTAGTCGCTCAGTCTGTCTGACTGTTGTGATCCAAGGACTGTAGCCCACCAGGCTCCTCTGTCCATGAGGATTCTCCAGGCAAGAATACTGGAGTGGGTTGCCATGCCCTCCTCCAGGGGATCTTCCCAGCCCAGGGATCAAACCCACCTCTCCCACATTGTAGGTGGATTCTTTACCGTCTGAGCCCCGAGGGAAGCCCAAGAATACTGTAGTGGGTAGTCTGTCCCTTCTCCAGGAGAACTTCCAGACCCAGGAATCAAACCAGGGTCTTGTGCATTGCAAGCAATTCTTTACCAGCTGAGTTACCCAGGAAGCACAACACTCTTTACCCTAGTAAAAGCTAAAATTGTGGGGGGGGGGGGGTGGGGAAACTTAGAAAAAAGATTTAAATCTACCTCAAGGTCTTATCATTAGTTTTGTAAACAAAGAACTGCATTTATTTTATATTGTCATATTTTTATTTTTAATTGTCATATATTTTATATGAAACTGCATTTCATTTGTATTGTCAAAAAATGAAAGAAAAAAAAGTGGGTAGTTACACGATTTTTCATTTATTTTTGGAGAAGCAACATGTTCATGCCAAGTTGGATCATGATTATCAGGAAATTTGTCAAAATACACGTATAATAATAAAAATTACATTGTTTCCCATGAAAGAATAAAAACATTTACTCACTAAGTTTTCTTTTTTTAGGAAAAAAAAAGCACAATAATTCTAATCAACATGCATTCCAGTACACGTTGATGCACTCTGCACCTGATCCCTATTAAGCTGCTGTTGATCCTGTCTATCTAACAGTAACTATCAAAATTAAAAAGGGATTAAGATGAAGTGTCAGTTTCTATTTTGACTGCTTCCAGTAAGACATTTGGAAATGCTTTACTGACTAATTTTTACAATATCTTGTGGGGCTACTATTGAGTATCCTGTAAAAGCAGTTGAAAGGAATCAAAAAAGCAAATGATTTCTTTGGAAAAAATGAGTTGTCCATATTCAGAGAAGTTGAAATGCTCTGAATAACCACAACATTCATTCATTTGAGTGTTGTTTGAAGGTATGTTATTTCAAATCTGGCCAAAAATACTAGACATGAGAAATAAATTGCAAACAGAAAGGTATAGAAGAAGATGCTCTAGAACTAATTGGACGAATGAGCTATGCAAACTACAGAAAGTTTTTCTGAACCCAGAAATAAAATACTCATATATTTAAAAACGTATATTTAAAAAATATTCCTGGTCTAATTTACCAAGCTGACATACCCCCAAAAGGATTGTAGTTACTATAAATGATTTTATCAGTAAAATTTCTTAAAGTAGTACACTGGGAAGATGAAAAATTCAGAGACAATAAAGTCTCATTGTGATGACTATAATCCATGGAGCTAGATGTTGTAGATGACATTATAAGGAAGAACCTCAATATTAAATGATGTAGGAAGCATCAAAGAAGAACTCTTCCTTTGCCTTTCACTATATTTATAGCATTTCATGCTTCAAGGAAAGGCATTTTATTTGAGAGCATTCATTTTTAGCTAGAAAGCTCTTGAAAGAGGATCTGGCACATAGTAAGTGCTACATATGCTGCTATTTTTGTTATTACTATTTCCATAAACTTTCTTTGACAAATTAATTAAGCAAAGGGATTTAATAGGTATATATGAAATATAAATTGTAAGCCAATGAAAAATAAAATTCTTCCCACATAAAAATATGTTCTTTAATATTTCACTACCTTTGAGTAGTTACTGTTTCTAAGAAACTTCTAGATTAACTAACACCTTCTCCAATATTTAAATTACTATAAGCACTAATAAGAATAAATATACACAAAAAATAGAAAGAAATATGTCTCTTCCCTCATAGTAATTTTAGCCAGTGTGATTTTATTGAAGGACATTCCACTGTCTCAGGTTTCTTATCTAAACCATATAAATTTGCAAAATTATTAAAATGGGACTGTTTCATAAAACAAACCCTAAAGCTTCATTTATCACTTTCAGGATATTCTCCCATGCTTCTTTGATTAATACTTTTATTAGAGGCATTCAATACAGATAATGCAAAATTAAATGGATTTTGCCAGAATACATTATAGCCATTAAAATAAATCAGACTATTAAATGGAGGGAAAAAGTAAAATCTGAAAAAGAAATATAATTCCATATAACTTATGACAGAGTCAATTAATCACATAACTACGATTTGAGACTTTCTCTATAGAAGGAAAGGAATAAAGTCCCATTTAATACTTCATCATTATTGTCACATTCTCTAAAGAAAAGACCATGAGCCAAGCACCAGTATGTACTGGACCTGAAGACAAAATTTTCTTTGTTTTTTCCTGACTACCCTTGACTCAACTACCCCCTGCAGCACTTTTCAGAGACGATATAAAATATGAACCAATCCAAATTTCTGTCTTTCAAAAACTGTTTGAAATAAGTCATTTGGGAAGAGCTCTTGTCTTTTGTCATTCTGTCTTTACTTCCACATTCTGCTTCTGAAAATTTTTCTCTAGTGTTCCATTTCACAAAATTGCCTCCAATTTCCAATTACCTTAATAACATGATAGAACATTTACTTGACTTTAATTATTGAACTTCACAAGTTTTTTGGCCTTTAAGATTTCCTCTTAAATAATAAAAAAGGCAAGATGAACATTTTTTTACAAGTGCAATTGTGCACCCAAAATGAATTCATAGAATTATAATTAAGTTCATTTTTACCAAATACCAAAATCCACTATGAAGCCTTTTTAATAATGTCTGAGTTTTATGTGATTCCTGAAATTTATTATTTATTGATTTAATAGATTTTTAGGTGTCAGTTATAGTTTAGTAAATTTAAGTGATAATTGAAAAACTTTTTCTCTGATACTGCTTGATGACAAATTTAATAAATCAAAAATTCTACTTCTGACTATGTGGTTAGAGCCTATTAAGGGGACATGGAAGCAAAAAAATAAATTCTTTTCCTCATAGAACTTACAAGATAGTTGAAAAGACAGGAGCAACATGTAAGAGATGTTTGGAAACAACTAAAATATTCTTGGATTTTTGATGCAACAGAATTAAGCAGGACAAAGAGGAAGGAGGAGGGGGTGGAAGGGATTTGGATTTTTATAAAGAGGTGCAGGAGGAGACTTTTAAGGCAGTTTCAAGATTCCAAGGAGAAGGCAATGGCACCCCACTCCAGTACTCTTGCCTGGAAAATCCCATGGACGGAGGAGCCTGGTAGGCTGCAGTCCATGGTGTCGCTAAGAGTTGGACACGACTGAGCGACTTCACTTTTCACTTTCATGCACTGGAGAAGGAAATGGCAACCTACTCCAGTGTTCTTGCCTAAAGAATCTCACCGACGGGGGAGCCTGGTGGGCTGCCGTCTATGGGGTCACACAGAGTCAGACATGACTGAAGCGATTTAGCAGCAGCAGCAGCAGCAAGGTTCCAAAAAGATAAAACAGGATCTCTAGAACAAATATGGTCAGGAAGGAGGATGCCTTCTTAAGGAGGAAGGAGTATGCACATGAAATAGACTAAATAAGAATATTCAGGTGTTTGTTCCTAAATAAATATAGCCTCTCCATATCTGTAATTAAATTCCTCTTGTAACCTTACAAACTTTCCATGTTAACACTGAGCTTTGCAGTGTTTTTAAGTAAGCTTACTATTCTTTCTGTTAGTATTTTTTTGTTTGCAATTTATTGAATAATCTATTCATTACTTTTCTTTAAAATCTGACTTTTACCTATTTTAAATAGATAAAATCAACTTTATTTATAAAACTATTTAACAGAGATACAAATTAGAAGTAAAATTGACTAGGTAGTGATATACAGTCTATCCATTTAAAACATTATGAACATGTGAAAAATCTGACATTTCTTCTAATAAAAATGTTTTAAAAGAAAAAAAAATAGATATAGCCTGCCTTTCACTGTAAATTACATCATGCGGACACAGCCTGCTGGAAGTTCAGTTCAGTTCAGTTGCTCAGTTGTATCCGACTCTTTGCGACCCCATGAATCGCAGCATGCCAGGCATCCCCGTCCATCACCAACTCCTGGAGTTCACTCAAACTCATGTCCATTGAGTCATTGATGCCATCCATCTCATCCTCTGTTGTCCCCTTCTCCTGCCCCCCAATCCCTCGCAGCATCAGCTCTTTTCCAATGAGTCAACTCTTCACATGAGGTGGCCAAAGTATTGGAGTTTCAGCTTTAGCATCCGTCCCTCCAATGAACACCCAGGACTGATCTCTTTTAGAATGGACTGGTTGGATCTCCTTGCAGTCCAAGGGACTCTCAAGAGTTTTCTCCAACACCACAGTTCAAAAGCATCAATTCTTCAGTGCTCAGCCTTCTTCACAGTCCAACTCTCACATCCATACATGACTACTGGAAAAACCATAGCCTTGACTAGACGGACCTTTGTTGGCAAAGTAATGTCTCTGCTTTTGAATATGCTATCTAGGTTGGTCATAACTTTCCTTCCAAGGAGTAAGCATCTTTTAATTTCATGGCTGCAATCACCATCTGCAGTGATTTTGGAGCCCCAGAAAATAAAGTCTGACATTGTTTCCACTGTTTCCCCATCTAATTCCCATGAAGTGATGGGGACAGATGCCATGATCTTAGTTTTCTGAATGTTGAGCTTTAGGCCAACTTTTTCATTCTCCTCTTTCACTTTCATCAAGAGGCTTTTTAGTTCCTCTTCACTTTCTGCCATAAGGGTGGTGTCATCTGCATATCTGAGGTGATTGATATTTCTCCCGGCAATCTTGATTCCAGCTTGTGCTTCTTCCAGTCCAGCATTTCTCATGATGTACTCTGCATAGAAGTTAAATAAGCAGGGTGACAATATACAGCCTTGACGTACTCCTTTTCCTATTTGGAACCAGTCTGTTGTTCCATGTCCAGTTCTAACTGTTGCTTCCTGACCTGCATATAGGTTTCTCAAGAGGCAGGTCAGGTGGTCTGGTATCCACATCTCTTTCAGAATTTTCCACAGTTTATTGGGATCCACACAGTCAAAGGCTTTGGCATAGTCAATAAAGCAGAAATAGATGTTTTTCTGGAACTCTCTTGCTTTTTTGATGATCCAGCAGATGTTGGCAATTTGATCTCTGGTTCCTCTGCCTTTTCTAAAACCAGCTTGAACATCAGGAAGTTCACGGTTCACATATTGCTGAAGCCTGGCTTGGAGAATTTTGAGCATTACTTTACTAGCATGTGCTGCTAAGTCACTTCAGTCGTGTGCGGCCCCATAGACAGCAGCCTACCAGGCTCCTCCATCCCTGGGTTTCTCCAGGCAAGAATACTGGAGTGCTGAGATGCGTGCAATTGTGTGGTGGTTTGAGCATTCTTTGGCTGGAAAGTGGCATATTATAATACTTAAAGAGATAGGTGTTATTTTTAGAAATTTGAATTTCCAATATGACTCTTGTCATTTAACTACATGTATTAAATTGGGCAAGGGACAAATCATTTAAGAATTAGCCCTTGATGAACTGATACTTGTCCCCATGCCCCACCCTCTACTTGTATAATTTAGTGATCTCAACATTTTCATCTATGAGATGTCTCTCTAAAGTCCTCTTCTTTGACCTCAGCTGCTTCAACAATCCTATCCTCCACACTTCTGCTACCTATCTATGATTATACTTTTGATCTTATAATTAAAAATATGTATCCATCCCTGGAGGAGGGCATGGCAACCCACTCCTGTATTCTTGCCTGGAGAATGGACAGAGGAACCTAGTGGGCTACAGTCCATAGGGTTACAAAGAGTTGTACATGACTGAGCACCTAAGCACAGCACATCCATTCCTTAATTTGTATTTCAGACACTGTCCTCTCCAAATCCTCCCTCCTCTCTTTCCATTTTATTCTCTAGCATATCCTGTATCCATAAATTCTTCCTTCTCACTGTGACTTCCAATTTATTGACCTTTTCACACTTCCACTTTTTATCACCTCCATTATGTCCTCACTTTTGCTCTCACCCAGCTCAATTACATGGTCAATCACAGTAATCATTCCCTTTCAAATACTCTCAACTCACTTGGTCTCTCTTCTTCCATCATCTTGCCTAGCAAGGTACCAAATCTGGCTAAATCTAAGCCTTTGACTACTCAAGGCCTATATCTAAGCTTCTGAATACTCCTGAAGAAAAATGTACAGCCAACCTGACAAGTTTTTATTTAAATTCTTGACAGAAATCTCAAGTGGGCTCTTAGTGCTTTCTTAGCATTAAGTATATTTCCCTAGTCAATTCACTTTCTCATTCTACATGGCTCCTTTGAAACCTTTTATTCACTCTTCAGATTTTCCATGTCTTTCATTCACTTGTTTTTCCCAGTTAAAGGTACTGCTTAAACTTTTCCATAAAAAAATATAAGATCAGAGTAAGATGTCCATGTTCTTCTACTACCAACTTAGTATCTTATATCTGTATCCATATACTTTGCCTTCTCTTTTTCCTTTGTAAGATGGAAGCAACTAAGACCAATCTACTGGTTGTTCTATGCCATGCCACAAAAGGGTCTGGCTCCTGAAATCTTCCTCCCTCTTTCTTTCAGCCTCAAATTTTGTTCTGTAGAAGTCAGCAAACTATGGTCTGTGGGGCCAAACTTGGCTGGACACCTAAGTCAAAAATGATTCTAAAAATTTTAAGTGGTTGAAAAAATCAAAGAATAATATTTCATGACACAAAATTATATGAAATTCAAAGATTAGCATCTATAAAGAAAGTCTTATGGGAACACAGCCTTGCTCATCTACAGTACTCTCATACTCTAAGAGCAGGGTTGAAGAGTTACAACAAAGATGTCTGGCTACAAAGCTAAAAATATGTAATGCCTGGCCCTTTATAGCAAAATTTTCCTAATCTCAGTTCTGTCTGTAAAATAATTCTCAATAACACGGAAATGTGCTGTAATCACTCACATGGTAAAAACAAAGACCGTCCTTTGACTTCATTTCTCCCTCCAGCTATACCATCCCTTCAGTGCTTTCATTTGCAGCAAAAATCATTATAATAATTATCAGCTCCTACCGTTTTAGTCATTCAATCATGTCCGACTTCTTGTGACCCCATGGACTGCAGCCCACCAGGCTCCTTTGTCCATGGGATTCTCCAGGCAAGAACACTGCAATGGTGAATGGAATTGTTTCCTTAATTTCTCTTTCTGTTTTCTCATTATTAGTGTATAGGAATGCAAGGGATTTCTGTGTGTTGATTTTATATCCTGCAACTTTACTGTAGTCATTGATTATTTCTAGTAATTTTCTGGTGGACTCTTTAGGGTTTTCTATGTAGAGGATCATGTCATCTGCAAATAGTGAGAGTTTTACTTCTTCTTTTCCAATTTGGATTCCTTTTATTTCTTTTTCTGCTCTGATTGCTGTGGCCAAAACTTCTAAAACTATGTTGAATAGTAATGGTGAAAGTGGGCACCCTTGTCTTGTTCCTGACTTTAGAGGAAATGCTTTCAATTTTTCACCATTGAGGATAATGTTTGCAGTGGGTTTGTTATATATAGCTTTTATTATGTTGAGGTATGTTCCTTCTATTCCTGCTTTCTGGAGAGTTTTTATCATAAATGGATGTTGAATTTTGTCAAAGGCTTTCTCTGCATCTATTGAGATAATCATATGGTTTTTATTTTTCAGTTTGTTAATGTGGTGTATTACATTGATTGATTTGCGGATATTGAAGAATCCTTGCATCCCTGGGATAAAGCCCACTTGATCATGGTGTATGATCTTTTTAATGTGTTGTTGGATTCTGATTGCTAGAATTTTGTTAAGGATTTTTGCATCTATGTTCATCAGTGATATTGGCCTGTAGTTTTCTTTTTTTGTGGGATCTTTGTCAGGTTTTGGTATTAGGGTGATGGTGGCCTCATAGAATGAGTTTGGAAGTTTACCTTCCTCTGCAATTTTCTGGAAGAGTTTGAGCAGGATAGGTGTTAGCTCTTCTCTAAATTTTTGGTAGAATTCAGCTGTGAAGCCGTCTGGACCGGGGCTTTTGTTTGCTGGAAGATTTTTGATTACAGTTTCAATTTCCATGCTTGTGATGGGTCTGTTAAGATTTTCTATTTCTTCCTGGTCCAGTTTTGGAAAGTTGTACTTTTCTAAGAATTTGTCCATTTCTTCCACGTTGTCCATTTTATTGGCATATAATTGTTGATAGTAGTCTCTTATGATCCTTTGTATTTCTGTGTTGTCTGTTGTGATCTCTCCATTTTCGTTTCTAATTTTGTTGATTTGATTTTTCTCCCTTTGTTTCTTGATGAGTCTGGCTAATGGTTTGTCAATTTTATTTATCCTTTCAAAGAACCAGCTTTTGGTTTTGTTGATTTTTGCCATGGTCTCTTTTGTTTCTTTTGCATTTATTTCTGCTCTAATTTTTAAGATTTCTTTCCTTCTACTAACCCTGGGGTTCTTCATTTCTTCCTTTTCTAGTTGCTTTAGGTGTAGAGTTAGGTTATTTATTTGACTTTTTTCTTGTTTCTTGAGGTGTGCCTGTATTGCTATGAACTTTCCCCTTAGGACTGCTTTTACCGTGTCCCACAGGTTTTGGGTTGTTGTGTTTTCATTTTCATTCGTTTCTATGCAAATTTTGATTTCTTTTTTGATTTCTTCTGTGATTTGTTGGTTATTCAGCAGCGAAAAACCTCGAATAGCCAAAGCGATCTTGAGAAAGAAGAATGGAACTGGAGGAATCAACCTACCTGACTTCAGGCTCTACTACAAAGCCACAGTTATCAAGACAGTATGGTACTGGCACAAAGACAGAAATATTGATCAATGGAATAAAATAGAAAGCCCAGAGATAAATCCACGCACATATGGACACCTTATCTTCGACAAAGGAGGCAAGAATATACAATGGATTAAAGACAATCTCTTTAACAAGTGGTGCTGGGAAATCTGGTCAACCACTTGTAAAAGAATGAAACTGGACCACTTTCTAACACCATACACAAAAATAAACTCAAAATGGATTAAAGATCTAAACGTAAGACCAGAAACTATAAAACTCCTAGAGGAGAACATAGGCAAAACACTCTCCGACATACATCACAGCAGGATCCTCTATGACCCACCTCCCAGAATATTGGAAATAAAAGCAAAAATAAACAAATGGGACCTAATTAACCTTAAAAGCTTCTGCACATCAAAGGAAACTATTAGCAAGGTGAAAAGACAGCCTTCAGAATGGGAGAAAATAATAGCAAATGAAGCAACCGACAAACAACTAATCTCAAAAATATACAAGCAACTCCTACAGCTCAACTCCAGAAAAATAAACGACCCAATCAAAAAATGGGCCAAAGAACTAAATAGACATTTCTCCAAAAAAGACATACAGATGGCTAACAAACACATGAAAAGATGCTCAACATCACTCATTATCAGAGAAATGCAAATCAAAACCACTATGAGGTACCATTTCACACCAGTCAGAATGGCTGCGATCCAAAAGTCTACAAATAATAAATGCTGGAGAGGGTGTGGAGAAAAGGGAACCCTCTTACACTGTTGGTGGGAATGCAAACTAGTACAGCCACTATGGAGAACAGTGTGGAGATTCCTTAAAAAACTGGAAATAGAACTGCCTTATGATCCAGCAACCCCACTGCTGGGCATACACACTGAGGAAACCAGAAGGGAAAGAGACACGTGTACCCCAATGTTCATCGCAGCACTGTTTATAATAGCCAAGACATGGAAGCAACCTAGATGTCCATCAGCAGATGAATGGATAAGAAAGCAGTGGTACATATACACAATGGAGTATTACTCAGCCATTAAAAAGAATACTTTTGAATCAGTTCTAATGAGGTGGATGAAACTGGAGCCTATTATACAGAGTGAAGTAAGCCAGAAGGAAAAACATAAATACAGTATTCTAACGCATATATATGGAATTTAGAAAGATGGTAACAATAACCCAGTGTACGAGACAACAAAAGAGACACTGATGTATAGAACAGTCTTATGGACTCTGTGGGAGAGGGAGAGGGTGGGAAGATTTGGGAGAATGGCAATGAAACATGTAAAATATCATGTAGGAAACGAGTTGCCAGTCCAGGTTCGATGCATGATGCTGGATGCTTGGGGCTGGTGCACTGGGACGGCCCAGAGGGATGGTATGGGGAGGGAGGAGGGAGGAGGGTTCGGGATGGGGAACACATGTATACCTGTGGCGGATTCATTTTGATATTTGGCAAAACTAATACAATTATGTAAAGTTTAAAAATAAAATAAAATTGGAAGATTAAAAAAAAAAAAAAAAGAACACTGCAATGGGTTGCCATTTCCCTCTCCTACAGTTTCCACTCCATTTTTCCTGTTTGCTTTGAGGTCGCTCTGATAAGCATCTGTATCCACCACCGAACTGAAATTAATCTTTTATGCTGGAAGTAGAGCGCTAATGGTCACTTCATTCACTTGGTACTCTCTTAGCCCTTTGACAGGAATCACGTTCTCCTTTACTTGCATTTGGGTTCCATCCTTTCTTGATCAATTCCCTTCTTATCTGGCTGATTCTTCTTTGTTTATTTTGCTGAATATTCTCATTTTCCCAACATCTAATATCTGGAGAGCTCTCAAGCTGTCATCTGACCTCTTATCTTTTCTTCCTCTGCTTGCTGGGTGATCTCATCTAGTGCCATGATTTTACAGGATGTGACTAAACTGATGCTCTTACATGTATAATTCTACCCCAGACCAGATTTATATATACAAGAGCATGTTTTATATATATATATATATATATATATATATATATATATATATATGACTTCCCTGGTGGCTCAGATGGTAAAGCATCTGCCTACAATACAGGAGACCTGGGTTCAATCCCTGGGTCAGGAAGATCCCTGGAGAAGGATATGGCAACCCACTCCAGTACTCTTGCCTGGAAAATCCCATGGATGGAGGTGCGTGGTAGGCTACAGTTCATGGGGTTGCAAAGAGTTGGACATGACTGAGTGACTTCACTTTCACTATATAAATTTATAACCTAAAAACACACTCTAGATTTCGGCCCCCAAACCTTCACCTTCTTTGATGTCTTTCCCATCTCAGTAAAAGGCAACCTTTGTTCCTCCAAATGCTTAAACCAAAATTTTTGTTATCACTTTGATTTTTCTCAGTTTCTCATATTCAAATTCTATTGACTCTGATATATTTTAAACTGTAACACCCAAATACTATTAGCTGTCTTTAAAATAAACCAAAATATTCAAGCACTTTTCACTGCCTCCATTCCTATGTCCTTAACCCTAGTTCAAATAATCATTTTACATCTTGACTACAGTAGCAGCCTTATTTGTTCTCTCTATTCCACCCTTGTTCCCTCAGGCAACTTCCTTTTTTATATGGCTCTCCATTACAAAATAATTGAAATCAAAACATTGAACCATGACCTGTGTGGGCCCAGATTTTCTTGCCTCTGTTTATTCTGCAACTTCCATTAAATTCCACACCCTACCCTCTACTGTTCTTCATCATATTGGTTTGATGTGTGTTGCCCACAACCTCTAAACTCAGTTCCTGCTGCTGTTCACTCTAAATGCTTTCCCTCTCTCTGTTCATCACATGCTGTTATCTAATCTTCAGATTCCAGATCAAATATCTCCTCCCCAGAGAGGCTTCTCCTGGCCACCCTGCCCATCTACCTGCTTTATCTCATCCACCTACCCTTTAAAACTCCTACTATTTCCTTTATTTCTTTCATAGCCCTTATCTCCATCAGATAGTACTCTACCATATGGTTGTTTTTACCCTACTAGAATATTAACTCCGTAAGATTATGTATGTCCTTTACCCTGTCTTAATTGCAACTGTATCCAAGAGTCTGAAAGAATTGTCACTCATGAACATCTGTCGATATACTAAATGAATTAATAAATAAAATTTTAAAAATCCATTTTAAATGTTTCAATATATTGCCTGGCAAAATAAAATGCTAAATAAACAGAAGCTATTAATGGAAAATAAAGATAATAAATATAAGAAAATAAGAAAAATTTTTAAATAAAATGGAAATATAAAAATAAACACTATTTTAATTTAAAACCATCAAAGTAGAAGAGTGATACACAAAACATAAATATCAATGCTACAGAATAAACCTGTAAAAGTACTTCAACATAGATAGATACCTCTATAATGGATTTGCAGTGCTGATACAATATTTTATTTTCTGAGGGAGTATTATACCTTTATTCAAAATGCTCAAGCCCACACACACACGCAAAGATGGGATTTGCTACTGAAGTCAGCGCTGGCAGCCACTGGAGAAAGAGAACTGAGCTTTTTTTTTTTTGAAGAAAAGAAATGAAGTTGCTGCTCTTCCATGCTTGTTTAAGCTTAAGTTTCAATTTGTGTTAAGTCTGGTCTCTTCCAAGTTCTGAATAGAACATTAAATTAAGTACTGCACAGTCAGTGTGACTAATATTCTTTTCTCATTCTTCTAAGCCTTTGAATCTGCCCTGGGTAACATCCTTTACAAAGCTGACTTTGATCTCTTTTCCTTGGTTCAAGTGGTATATGGGACATTTTCAACAAAATTTTAGTGTGTGGTTTCAAGTGTTGAATATATATTGAAGCTGCATAAGCATCTTATTAGAAAAAATAGTTGGAAAAAGTAGTTATATGTGAATACTGAACTTCCATTTCTTTTAAAATGGTAGTTTCCGCAATTTGATTGAGTTTATTTTATTTTTTTCACTTCGGTGCAATTCATTAAACAGGACTGGGTGTCTATAAGGTTGAAAGCAATGTGTTGGCCACTCTAGAAGATTCCAAAAAAGCCAGGTGTGGAAAATGGGTTCTATCTCCTGGGTCACTTCAGCTGAATGATTATAGTAGCCTGAGGGGCTATCTTGAGAAGGACTTTGAGGCTCTGATTAGAATTACGGGAAAGAGTGATATGATCCATGAATGATATCTGACTAAATTGGCAAAGGGGGAATCACTGCACAAACAATGAGTGTTTGCTATGTTGGAATTTGATGCTTATTGCTTTTAGATAGCTATAGTTCACTAAACAAGAAAAGATTAAACCACATGGTTATATGGCAGGAAGTCATGTTAACAGTGTAATGCAGAAATAACTCTTTTGTTTGCTTCTTTACTGGAATAGAGTTAGCAACAGAAAAAAAAAGTGAACTTTTTTATTTTCTGTACTCATAGGAAAGGCAATCAGATTCTCCTGCCTTTGTGAATGTGGGAACCATTGGGTGCTGGGGAAAGTTGCCTTTTGTTTGTTTCTTTCTCAGTTATGTAGGGTTGGGCTACTCTTAGTTATCACTCACACAATGACAGATCTTTTTTTATAATTCATTTAAAATAATAATTAACTACATGTAAATATAAATATTTTTAGTAAAAATACCTATATTTTTCAAAACATACAGTGGCTTTGTTTGTTTGCATCTTTGTAAATCTCATTAACATCTGTCTTCATGGAACTCGGCTGTATTCTCACATTCCCTTTGCACTCAGTCTTTTGCAACATCACATGTCAATGACAGATATTTAACTAGGACATTCAAGCAAGATTTTCCAAGAAGAATATAGGGATGGAACGTGATCAGTGAGAGGCAAAATGGATTGGCCAAATATTTAGATGTTCTAATCCAGGGCACACAGAGGAGTGAGGAATTCTGGAGAAGTCAGGATATTCAATCTGCTCCTAAAACTAGTCTCTGGGGTACAAGATTCCTACAGCAGGTATGCATGGGGGAGTGTGTAAATCCATGGACGATCGCTGCTCACATTGGATGTTGCACTGAAAAGGGTCAGAGGTACTTGAGAGCTAAACACAATCTTATTTTGAGTAATAAAGATGGATAGCATGTTTTGCACCTGAAATGCAATATGGAAGAATAAAATGTATCAAATAGAAGCACAAAATTTAGTAATAATGGGAATTTAATAAAAGCAGAGATTAAAAAAAAACTAATGTCTTAGAGACTTTTATGTTGAATAGTAGCTAGAATAGGTTATGTTACACTCATCATTTATGAGCCTCTGCCCATATCCTGCCATCCTGCCTCCAATAAGAGGTCACAATAAGATTCAGATAAAGTTCCCTGGAGTGTAACACGAGAATACACTGACAGGCCTGAACCATGATAGTACTTGGCAATGAGCCATAGTTGGTTCATATCTGGAAACAGATCTGTAATTTTTTGGCTCTGCCCATGGATGGAGGAGCCTGGTAGGCTGCAGTCCATGGGGTCACTCGCTAAGAGTCGGGCATGACTGAGGGACTTCACATTCACTTTTCACTTTCATGCATTGCTACTGCTGCTGCTAAGTCGCTTCAGTAGTGTCCGACTCTGTGCAACCCCAGAGACAGCAGCCCACCAGGCTCCTCTGTCCCTGGGATTCTCCAGGCAAGAACACTGGAGTGGGTTGCCATTTCCTTCTCCAGTGCATGAAAGTGAAAAGTGAAAGTGAAAAGTGAAAGTGAAGGAGAAGGAAATGGCAACCCACTCCAGTCTTGCCTGGAGAATCCTAGAGACAGAGGAGCCTAGTGGGCTGCCGTTTATGGGGTTGCACAGAATTGGACATGACTGAAGTGATTTAGCAGCAGCAGCAGTAGGGAGCTATCTGTCTTCCTCCCCCGTGTTTTTGGTTACATCCCTCAGACATTTCTCAGATTTAGGAATACATTATTTTTTTAAATTTATTGAGGTATAGTTATTTTACAATGTGTTAGTTCTTTCTGTGAGAAGGCAATGGCACCCCACTCCATTACTCTTGCCTGGAGAATCCCATGGACAGAGGAGCCTGGTAGGCTGCAGTCCATGGGGTCGCTAGAGTCGGACACGACTGAGTGACTTCACTTTCACTTTTCACTTTCATGCATTGGAGAAGGCAATGGCAACCCACTCCAGTGTTCTTGCCTGGAGAATCCCAGGGATGGGGGAGCCTGGTGGGCTGCGGTCTATGGGGTCGCACAGAGTCGGACACGACTGAAGTGACTTAGCAGCAGCAGCAGTTCTTTCTGTAAAACAAAGCGATTCAGTTATATGTATACATACATCCCCTTCCTCTTGGTTCTCTCTCCCACCTCCATCCCCCAAACCCACTACTTTAGATCACCACAGAACCCTGAGCTGAGCTCCCTGTGCTATATTACAGGTTGCCACTGGCCATCTGTCTTATACATGGTATGTATTTATGTCAGTCCCAGTCTCCTAATTCATTCTCCCCTCCCCACCATGTCCACACGCCCATTCTCTATGTCTGTGTCTTTATTCCTCCCCTGAAAATAGGATAGATTCATCGTACCATTTTTATAGAGTCCACATATATGTGTTAATGTACAATATTTGTTTTTTCTCTTTCAGACATACTTCAATCTCTGTTTCTATGTTACTTCACCTTGAAAATTATATAACATAGCTCATTTTCTCTACTATTTCATCAGACCCAACATAACCAACACTGTTGATTATTTGGTTCCAACATGATTCTACATGCTGTAGATCAACTAAGGAGATTCATCAAAGAATTTGGTTCTGGGACTTCCCTGGTGATCCAGTGGTTAAGGCATCATACTTCCACTGCAAGGGGCATGGGTTTGATCCCTGGCTGGGGAACTAAGATCATGCAAGCCATACAGCCCCCCACAAAAAAAAGAACTAAGTGTGAAAAAATTGTGGTTCTGCATCAAAAACTTGATTGGTTCAGCAAGTAATGTATTAATATAGGTTTTATTAAAAGCAAGCTTCTATGCTAGATGTGTTACCGTAGGTCTGTCAACACTCAGGGGCTAGTATCAATTCCTGAGATGCAATAACTTGTAAATATCACATAGTTATATGTGAGAAGGTACATGTCATCTGCAGAAGAGATTTGTTTGTTTCTTATTTTTACATGGGAAGAATTACTCAAAGAACACTAGATTTAGAGCATCAGATGATGATGGTGGTGGTATAAAGAAAGAGAGGCAGCAAATCTGAGAATAAAATAGAACAAGTGAATTGGATTTTGTTATCTACTCATACATGATTTTTAATAGAGAGCAGAAGACACTAGACTTCTTTAGGTCATTTCGTTCTAGGTGTGTTTGTGTATTGGGATGGAGTAAGCAATTTGATGTCATTGTTGTAAAGAGCTCAGTGTACTGTCTTTGATTTCGATTAGACAAAAAAACTGATTCAAATCTCAGAGGTGGCTGTTTCAGACTGTACAATCTTACATGTATTGTTCAACCATTCTGAGGTTCAAACTCTTCACCTACTTAATAAAGATGTTAATGCTAAGCTCATCCAATGACTATGAAGAATAGATAAAACACTACTTGTAAAGGGATTATAAGAAAGATATTTTCTGTATGTCAAATGAGAGCCCCTGCTTTTACATGAATATATTATTAATAGTAGTAGTTTTAGGAGTACTGGTTGTATTACTAAACAATGGTAGTGGTGATAGTAGGTAGTAATCAGCCTCACTATGAGTTTCCAAATGTTAAGAAAAATGTTTTTGTAGCTTTTCTTTTTTTTTCTTTTTTTCTTTTATTTTTTAACTTTACAATATTGTATTGGTTTTGCCATATATCAACATGAATCAGTTCTAATGAGGTGTAGCTTTTCTTAAGATTAAACTCCTTCTCAGGAGGAATGGTCACTTTATTTATACACTGTTTATGAGATCATTCATTGATACAATCTTATGGAAAACTTATCTGGGGAAATTTATTAAAGTTAAAATATAGAGACTCTCAAACTTAGAATCTCTCTTTCAAAAATAAAAGTAATGTGATATAAAGACCTGCATATAAGTGTATACATAAGGAAGCTTATTATAGAATTTTCATATGTAGCAAAAAATCTTGAGCCAATCTAAATGCCAATCAACAGGAAAATAACTGAGTAAATACTGGTGGAATATTTTGCAACCATAAAAAAGAACAGGATATATATATATATTCATATATATACATGAATATATATAAAACTACACAGGTGAATTTGCTAATATTGGTTACCTTGGGGGGAAGACCAAGAGTAAGGTTAGGAGAGGAAGATCACTGAGCTTAAGTCTTATAAAATTAGATTTATATACAAACTTTTACTGCATTCACAAGTTTTAAAAGTTTGATCATGTAAAAAATCTTACAGATTTCAGGCTTACTGTTTATTTGCAGGACAAAAAAAGAGTACTGTACAAAGATCACATACCTTTTGTAGACTTCACTTTATTTAGAAAATATCTGAGAGAATGGGGGATGGAAAACATTTGAAAAAAGAAATACTGGAACATGGGACAAATCCTTGGCTCTAGAATACAAAAGTCCTGAGTAGGTACTTTAGTTTCAGATACAAATATGATTGAATAGGGCAGGAATGGAGGAAGTTGTGTTAAAAAGCCCACAGACATGTAACGATGTAAATTCCTGAAGTGGAAAATCAGGGAACAAGATAGAGTATTTAAAGTAGAAAAAACTGAACCTGCATAGTTCCCACTTTAACTCAATTATAAAATTTTCCTAAATATTTGCCCAAGTGCCTTCTGTGGCAAGTCAGTTCATAAAGCTATGAAGTCATTGCTACAGCAAAATTCCATTTTACATTAGAATTATTTTTCCTCTAAAAACTTCTTCTTCTTCTTTTTTCCCATAGCTTCTTAACTCAGTAAATTCCAAGCTTTGTTCTGGGAGCTTTTGCCCTCTGGTCAATGAAACACTTTTAAATAGTCACCAGTAATTTAAGAATAATAAGTTCACACTATTTCAGAATGCTTTGTATGAAACTGAAAGTAACTCAGTTGTGTCCAACTCTTTGAGACACCATGGACTTTATAGTCCATGGAATTGTCCACCCCAGAATACTGGAGTGGGTAGCCCTTCCCTTCTCCAGGGGATCTTCCCAACCCAGGGATCGAACCCAGGTCTCCCAAATTGCAGGCAGATATTTTAACAGCTGAGTTGTAAGGGAAGCCCAAGAACACTGGAGTGGTAGCCTATCCCTTTTCCAGAAGATCTTCCTAACCCACGAATAGAACTGGGATCTCCTGCATTGCAGGTGGATTCTTTATCAACTGAGCTATCAGGAAAGCCCATGCTTTGTACAGGCAGTTGAAAATACTTACCTTCATTCTGTGGTTTTGTCCATTGTAATTTTAGGATTATCCCATGTGTTACTTCAGAAAATTATGGAGAGAGCGGCAAATAGCCTTTTCTAAATTGTCGTTGGTTTAATTTGTTTACTTTTTAAAAGAAAATTTTGGAATTCTATGATTTTTTTCCCCAATTGGAGGGAGACGTTTTACTAACCTGTGATTCCCATATCATGATAATTATTTTTAAACTGGACTATTATTTAAGCTGTTTAGGCTAGATGGACAGTGAATTAGGGTGCAGTAATTTATAATTCAACATACTGACATCTTCACCTATGTTTTTAATCAAAATCTAACCTAGTCATAGGCAGTCTTTTTAAATTATAACTCTTTTAGTTTTAGTAGAGATTTTGTGACAAACCTATTGTAATCATAGACAATGGAAATGGAAGGTTTAGACTCATTATATATTTTATGAAGATGCCAATCACTAAGTGGGTTATGATTATTATAAGACTTATTTTAATACCAAGTATCAGAATATTAATTATGGAAATTATGGAAAACAATGCAAATCCTGATTTTAAAAATGTTGGTTTATACTTACTATTACAACTTACAGAGAAACCATATATCTTAAATATACAATCTCTCAATTTGTAGTCACATCATGAAAGAAAAGATAGATCTGTTTGTTGCTATTCCTCAGGGTTCTGCATAAGCGCATTTCTCTATGTATTCATTTCAGTTGATCTCATCTATCCCTATGGCTTCTACAGTCATTTTCTTATTGGTGATTTCTAGACTGCCGTTCAATCAGATGACTTAGCTAAGCTTAGGGCTCATGTCAAACTCTCTTTTGGTCACCTGTAGCTCAGTATCTCAAAGGTCCCTCTAATTCACATTTACCTAAATGTATCATCCCTGGAGTAGGAATTGGCAACCTGCTCCAGTATTCTTGCCTAAAAAATTCCAGAGTGGTGGGCTATAGTTCATGCGGTCACAAGAAGTCAGATATGACTGAGCATGTACCCACTCTTCTTAAAGTTATCATATCCTTACCTCCTACCTGCTTCTTCCACAAGTTTTCTAACATTTCTGTATATTCTATTTACTGGAATACCACCACTATCCAACCTCTCAAGGCATATGCTGTTGTTGCTGTTCATTTGCTCAGTCATGTCTGACTCTTTGCAACCCCATGGACTGCAGTATGCCAGGCCTCCCTGTCCATCACCAACTCCTAGAGCTTGCTTAAATTCATGTCCATCGAGTCAGTGATACCATCCAACCATCTCATCCTCTGTCTTCCCCTTCTCCTCCTGCCTTCAATCTTTCCCAGCATCAGTGTCTTTTCTAATGAATCAACTCTTCGCATCAGGTGGCCAAAGTATTGGAGTTTCAACTTCAGCATCAGTACTTCGAATGAATACTCTGGGTTGATTTCCTTTAGGATTGACTGGTTTGATCTCCTTGCAGTCCAAGGGACTCTCAAGAGTCTTCTCCAACACCACAATTCAAGAGCATCAATCCTTTGCTGCTCAGCCTTCTTTATGGTCCAAATCACATATGCATACATGACTACCGGGAAAACCATAGCTTTGACTATATGGACTTTTGTCAACAAAGTAATGTCTCTGCTTTTTAATACACCATCTAGGTTTGTCATAGCTTTTCTTCCAAGAAGCAAGTGTCTTTTAATTTCATGGCTGCAGTCACCATCTGCAGTGATTTTGGAGCCCAAGACTGTTTCCATTGTTTCCCAATCTATTTGCCATGAAGTGATGGGACTGAATGCCATGATCTTTGTTTTCTGAATGTTGAGTTTTAAGCCAACTTTTCACTCTCCTCTTTCACCTTCATCAAGAGGCTCTTTAGTTCCTCCTTGCTTTCTGCCATAAGGGTGGTGTCATCAGCACATCAAAGGTTATTAATATTTCAAGGCATATACTAAACAGAAAAACATTCTTCATTGCCAGTATTCAGCTAAAATAATCAACCATACTGATTAATCATCTTGACTAAGGGTTTTTTGAGACATGAGGGCTTTCCTTTAACCCCAGAACCTCCCAGGACTAACCTGAGAAGTTGGTCAGTCTACATAAAAATGGTTCTAGTCTAGTCTTAGGAGTCTTTTCTTTCCATCCTGACTCTCTTTCCCTTAGTTCAAGCCTAGATCTCTAGAACAGCATGGGTTTTCAAATAATTCTCCACTTTGTTCTCCGGGTGATATTTCTAAAATGCAAATATCCTTTGGACTACACATTTTTTGTGTCTCAACTCTGTTTCATCTACACTCACATTCAACTAACTGTGCACTTTAAATTTTTACAAGTCTATAAGTCTCTCTAGGTGGCTCAAACAGTAAAGAATCCACCTGCGAAGTGGGAGACCTGAGTTCAATCCCTGGGTCAGGAAGATCCCCTGGAGGAGGGCATGGCAACCAATTCCAGTATTCTTGCCTGGAGAATCCCCCTGGACAGAGCAGCCTGGTGGGCTACAGTCCACAGGGTTGCAGAGTCGGACGTGACTTAGCGACTAACACTCTCTCTCTCTCTTATGTCTCTCAAAAGTCAGGACTATGTATTATTTATCAGTATATACCCAGCACCTTTCACAGTGACTTGTGTAAAGCACATGCTTAATAACTATTTTTTGGATGAATAAGCAAACAAAAAGTAAACGTCACTCTCTGTTTAAAATCCTTCAGTGACTTACTGTAATTCTCAGTGAAAAGTGCAAATATCTACTGGAGGCATGTAAAACCCTCCATACTCTAGATTACATGTGTCTCCTCACCTCTAGCTATTCCCAGCTCACATTCATCTCTCATTTACTACCTGAATTTTGTGAATAATGGTTTTGAATAGATGTTTTTTTTTCTATTTTGAACTCATCTGAATCATCCCAGTTGTCCTCCTGATTCATCAGAAGTGCCACGTCTTCTAAGAGGCCAGCCCAATATCCTCACTCACTCATGTCTCTCATCTGTTGTCCTATAACACTTTACTTGCTATTATCAGAGCATTTTAGCACATTCATTGTGACCTTCTATTTATTTACTTTTCCACTTCCCCCATAAAATTATGAATTCTGCAAGACCAAAGACTTTATATTATTTTAGTCTTGAATTCCAGTGGCTAATGCAGTTACTAAATACAGAGTGGATATTAAATAAACTTGTTGAATAAGAATAGACAGCAAAAATTGAACTTAAAATGTCAATAAGTAATCTCAGGGAATAAAATAACATAAATGAATGCTAAAGGAAATCAATCTTGAATATTCATTGGAAGGACTGATGCTGAGGCTGAAGCTCCAATACTTTGTCCACCTGATGAGAAGAGCCAACTCACTGGAAAAGATCCTGATGCTGGGAAAGGTTGAGGGCAGGAGGAGAAGGAGACAACAGAGGATGAGATGGTTGGATGGCATCACTGACTCAATGGATGTAAATTTGTGCAAGCTCTGGCAGATGGTGAGGGACAGGGAAGGCTGTCATGCTGCAGTCCATGGGATTGCGAAGAGTTGGACATGACTTAGCAACTGAACAACAACAACAACATAACGAATGCTACTTAAGTTGTACTTTGATATTCAATTGCTCTTTAAAGGGTATTTTTTATTACCCTTGCATATAAAATAACAAAACCTTCAAATCTGGATGATTTCTGCTCGTGAGATTAATGGTCTTTACAACTACTGTAGCTTCCCTGGTGGCTCAGCCAGTGAAGAATCTGCCTGCAGTGCGGGATACCTGGATTTCATCCCTGGGTTGGGAAGATCCCCTGGAGAAGGGAATAGCCATCCACTTCAGTATTCTCGCCTGGAGAATTCCATGGACTACAGTCCATGGGTTCGCAAAGAGTCAGATAGGACCGAGTGACTTTCACTTTCACATTCCTTCTTTCATTCCTCCATTGATTCATTCAATTCATATACTGAAAATTCTCCTTGATGTGTTTGATGTGTCAGTCATTCTTAGAGGTGCTCAGAATACAGAGGTGAACTGGATGGGCCAAAGTCCCTGCTTTCAAGGAGCTTACATTCTACAGGGGAGGGAAGAATATAAAAAGCACACACGTGCTCTTTAAGACAATAACTTAGAGTGACTATAAACATAAGACTGTACTCATATATTTAGAGTAAAGAAAAATACCAAATTGACACATGCTATAAGAATGCTAACATCAAACAAGTTTTTCTTTTTATGAGCATGTAAAAGAAATTGTGGAATTTTTCCCTCTCTTGAACATATTTCTTTCATGATAAAGTAATTTTTGTCATAGTTCCCAAAATCTTAACATTTATTTAATAGTTTAGTACATCACCAAAATTTAGGCCCCAACACTGCTGATTTTAAAATGATTTTCTAAGGTGAATGAACATATGAAAAAAAAAATGGAACAGAAGTTTCATCCATTCCACCAGCCATCAACCCTGATGTTGGCTGTCTGCCTTGTGCTGCTTTCTAAACACAGGCAGCTGGTGCATTCTAAAAGACTAGAAATGATAAATGGGGTAGAGACTGCTTAAGGTCTTTGTAAAGTTTAATGAAAGATTTATCTCTTGAGGGTAATGTTCCTCTTTCTTTTACTGAAATGAGAGTTTGATAACCTCTCATTGTGCTTTTGATAAATTACACCTCACAGTCATAACTAAAATGACTAAGTGGAAAAAATTTTAAAAATAGCTAAGCAAGGTCTAGTTAGCATCAACTGGTTTAATACTTAGTATCTACAAAACTAAGTTTGGCATTTGCAATACTTTTAATTATCAAGCTGAGAAAACCTGTGATTCAGTAATTTAACAGCAATTACTAAAAGACCCTTTAATGTTTCTCTATGCCAATTATAGCCATAGGGATGGGAGATTATAACTTAGTCAACTTAGTCAAGTTAGGGCATTCTAATCTACAATCACAAAGGGTGTTTTCTTGTCAGAGTTTGCCATTACTGTTGTTTAAGCCATTGATATTTAATTTCAAATTTAACAGGTTTAAATGGGTTTATATTTTTATAATCCAGATGAAGCAAAATTGAAAAGACAATTATCCAGCCCTAAAAAAAAAAAAAACAAAACACCTATGGGGTCGCACAGAGTTGGACACGACTGAAGTGATGCAGCAGCAGCAGCAGCAGCAGCAAAAAAAGAAAAACAAAACACCTCAGATATTTTATTTAACTCAAAGAAAGCTGAATATTTTTCCAAGATCCCAATATTTATCCCCAAACATTAGAAATATAACTTTATTTTTAATTCAGTTTTCCAAGAGTATCCAAGAGATATAATTTAAAAAAGGAGATAATTCTCAAGATGTCTACAGAGGTTAAAAATATATGTAGTAAGTACTTAATACATTCAAACTGTAAAGAATCCACCTGCAATGCAGGAGACCTGGGTTCAATCCCTGGGTTGGGAAGATCCCACAGAGGAGGGCATGGCAATCCCCTTCAGTATTCTTGCCTGGAGAATCCCCATGGACAGAGGAGCCTGGCGGGCTGCAGTCCCTGGAGTTGCAAATAGTTGGACACAACTGAGCACCTAAGCACACACACACAACACAAAGCTAAAACCATGGGCTAGGAATAAGCTGTCTGGTAGGCACAGCATTTCCCTGAGTTCTTTGTGAAGGTGGGTAAATGCCTTGTCTCATTTTCCCCAGGGGATGATGTTCTAGAGCTGGTTAGATTCAGATGGGACTTCCTTTTCTCCTAGGAATTCTAATGAGAACAGGACATGCACAGCTATTGCTGTTCACCTTTTTAAATCTCATAGGAGATTTTTATTATGAAATAAATCCATATTTGATGTTAAAAGCAACATATAAACATATAAAGCAAGAAAGAAAATGCTTCCAACCCTCCCCACTATACCCTATCTCCACTTGTTCCCCAAAGTTCAGCCCCTCCACACTCACACAGATACACACCCTCACCCCTATTCCTCCAGAACAAACAACTGTAACATACTGCTTGTAAAAACTCTAACTGTAGTATATGTACAAAACATTCAAATGTAAATACAAATATTTATATATATATATAATTAAATCTATATCAGTATATTTGTATATAATATGTCAAATAAAAATAAAATTAAATAATTTGTAATAAATTATACTGTATAAAATATATATAATTATAATATATTGCTGATGTTATTCGTTAAGTCATGTCCGACTCTTAGCGACCTCATGAACAGCAGTATGCCAGGCTTCCCTGTCCTTTATCTCCCTGAGTTTGCTCAAACTCATGTCCATCGAGTCAGTGATACGATTCAACCATCTCATTCTCTGTCGCCCCCTTCTCCTACTTCTTCAGCCTTTCACAGCATCAGGGTCGGGTCTTTTCCAATGAGTCGGCTCTTTGTATCAGGTGGCCAAAGTATTGGATCTTTAGCTTCAGCATCAGCCCTTCCAATGTATATTCAGGGTTGATTTCCTTTAGGATTGACTGGTTTGATCTTCTTGCTGTCCAAGGGAGTCTCAGAAGTCTTCTCCAATACATAGTTCAAAAGCATCAATTCTTCAGCGCTCAGCCTTCTTCACAGTCCAACTCTCACATCCGTACATGACTACTGGAAAAACCACAGCTTTGACTAGATGGACCTTTGTAGGCAAAGTGATGTCTCTGCTTTTTAATACACTATCTAGCTTTGTCACAGCTTTTCTTCTAAGGAGCAAGCATCTTTTAATTTAGTGGCTGCAGTCACCATCCACAGTGATTTTAGAGCCCAAGAAAGTAAAATTTGTCACTGCTTCCAATCTTTCCCTTTCTGTTTTCCATGAAGTGACAGGACCAGAGGCCATGATCTTAGTTTTTTGAATGTTGAAATTTAAGCCAGCTTTTTCATCCTCCTCTTTATCCTCATCCAAAAACTCTTTAGTTCCTCGTCACTTTCTACAATTAAGGTGGTATCATCTGCATATTTGAGCTTGTTGATATTTCTCCCAGCAATCTTCTTTCCAGCTTGTGAATGATCCAGCCCAGAATTAAAACATATAAGATAATGTAATTATATAGTTTAGTCATTAAATTTGTAATATAGTATGGTGTAATATATATATAAATATAAAAATACATTTTTATAGTATACATATAAAAATGGGATCCCGTCATAGACACTCAACTTCATCTGTTATTGTTACACATTCTTAGCTTTATTTTTCCTGTCAGTTCCTTCCTGAAACTCCCCCACTCTATCTCATTATGTTTCCTCACATAGCTTGTCTTCAACTTTATGTTGTTACACATTTATGATCTAACTAATTGTTCACCATTTCTTATTCCTTTTGTCCAATCTATTGTTCAGGTGTAGGCACATATGTCAGGGAAAATACTACAAGTATCCTTTGCCTTCTAGTGACTGATTTTTCTGCTTCCAAAATAAAGCTCTAAGGGGCTTCCCTGGTAGCTCAGTCCGTATAGAGCCTGCCTGCAAATGCAGGAGATGCTGGTTTGATCCCTGGGTCAGGAAGATCCCTGGGAGAATGAAGTGGCAACCCCCTCCAGTATTCTTGCCTGGGAAATCCCATGGACAGAGAAGCCTAGTGGGCTACAGTCCATGGGGTCACAAGAGTCGGACACACCTTAGTGACTAAACCATCACCATGGGAGGTAAAAATCTTAGGAGTAAGTTTAAAGCAATCTTTTCCTTTTCTGAGTGTTACCAGCTGAAGGGAAAAGCAATCTAATTATACAACCCTGGACAAACAGCATGTCTAACAAAAGAGGTAACTATGAAATAATCTACAAATTCTACCCAATTGTTCATTCTTTCTACATGGACTCTCACCTTCTATCATTCAAACCCAATTCAATGTAAATGAGACACTTCAGTGAAAATAAGTTTTAAGTATCTTATTGAAACTAACCTTTTTATTTACTCTTTGAGTTGGGAATGATCCACAGATGGAGTTACTCTCAGATGCTATCTGATTATTCCTTATGAACCATTTAAGAAAAATTTTAAAAGATAAATGCAATCTTATGTGGCAGAATCATTGATTCTTTTCATAGCCTGACTGATTGGGACAATTTTGCAATTAGCACAGGCTCTCCTCTTTCATGAGAAGCGGAGGTATTCTGTGCTTAGAGAAGAAAAGGGAAATCCTTTCCCTCTGTAGCTATTAAAATAACACAGCTGAGAGAGAATGGCTAAAGTGGACTACTCATTTCTTCTGATTCTCTGTAAGAATTAAACCAGGCCAGACGGCTCGATGGATGATAAAAGAGCAAACTTCAAAAAGAATTATGATTTCTGCCAAACAGTATTGGTTCCGGAGTAATAAGTGAGATACTTGGGCTCATTATTTATCATCCTTTCCCTGCAATAATGTGGACAGAGGAATGTACAAAATAATCATTTTACTGGTTATGATATTGCTGATGGACTCTTTTTAAAGGGCAAAATGCTGTCTTGCTATATCCACAGTGAAGAGCACTGGCTTGATTTAATGCCTTTTCCTGAGCATCATATGAAATAGATTTGTAAGTGACTTGTATTGAAAGATTTAAGTATTGAAGGATTCTCAGAGGTTATGTCAGATGACTAACACCACAAAGGTGGAAGGGTTTAATCCTTCATGTGTAAACAATGCACACACATTACAGCGGGGCTGAAATAAGAATAAGAAGGCGTCGTTCCCCCAGGGAATTTAAACTAGGCAACGTGCTGGCACTAGCTCTTTAGCAAGCATTCTAATATGGCTGAGGTTGCCAAGAGGGAATATAAATAAATCCTTAATTTAAAAGAGTCCTTTCTTTCTGTGCTTCTGTGAAACAACTAGACATATTGGAACTTCGCCTGGGAGGCGAAGGATGAAAAAGAATGAAAAGTCAGGCAGTTTTGGTAAGGATTTTCAGCTCATACTCATCTTTTAACCAATATTTTAAAATTTCATTGATTGCATAGTTTATCCTTAGAAATATCTACTGTGTTCAGCTGATAAGGTCCAGAATTATTGAAGACTTAGCCCCTCACCACTCTTTTCCTCTTTCTCCCTCACTCGATCATATATTCCTCCCTCCCTGTCTCTCCATCTCAATTATCTGGGCTCAACATTGACTAAATTCCCAGCATTAGATAACTATACCTTTCTGACTGTGAAATTAAACAGTAATAGTTCTTAAAACTGCCAGGAATGGAGCTTAAAATACTCATAGATCAGAATGGGCAAACTAAGACCCACAGGGCAAACCCAGGCTACCACATGCTTTGTATGGCCAAAATTTAAGAACATTTTTTATTTTTATTTTTTAATGTTAGAAGGAAAGCAAAAGAACAAGTTTTGATAACATGAAAACTATGTGAAATGCAGACTTCAGTGTCACAGATACTGTTCTGTTGGAACAGGCTGCACCAATCATTTATAAACAATTTATGGTTGCTTTGCCACAGCTCTTCCTTTTTAGATATAGGAAGGGTTTGCTGAACTCTGACATAGATAATGTTCAATAAATGGTGATTATTGTGAGAATATCAAAAGGGCTGAGTAAAGACTGAAATACGTAATCTTCAACATGCAGCTTTCAATAAGCTACAAGTCCAAACACAGATATGTCTAAGACTCAGGCAGAGAATATGGAGTGAACCAGGTCAGGGAGAACATGGTGGGAGTTGCATAGGGCATGGTTACCTGTTTTAATATCTACCTGTGGCAGCTGATACTCAACACCAGCAGCTACTGTTGCAAACACAGGCTTCAGACTGCCTAAGAAGAGATGGAACTTAATTTTTTGTGTGAAACTTGTTGGCAACCAATTAAAATTTCTTGAATTGCTATTCAACAAAGTGTGGAGGAAATAAACTATGTCTATGTGCCAAACGCAAGCTAGCAGTGAAAGACAAAAATTGCAAGGTTTGATATCAAGAATAACAACAGCCTCAAATTGACAAGAATATAATTTCTTTTCAAAATACATTCTGGGGTCAACGTAACTTTGGTCATGTGATGAGGCTTAGATTATCTCTTTTCTTTTTTCTTTTCCTGGAGAGGCATTTTTGCTTTAGAAATACACAAGCACAGATGGGACTGTGCATTTTTTGTTTTCTTTTCAGCATGTTGAAATGCCTGCTATCTTTCTCTCATGTATGTATGAGTATAGGTGCACTGCTTCCTGAATTCCACAATACCTAGATTAAGTGCTCGGTGCATGAAATGACTATAGATGTCTGCCTAGCAAAATTTAAATGAATAATAATAACTAATGCCCACTCCATTTATCAAAGTCTCCAATATATGTAAATCAGCCAAAAGTGTCAGGGCGGATATAAACACACAGTGACCATTATGTTGAACAGTTCTTTCGCAAATAGATGGTTTTTGTATAACTACAGCAAGATATACTATTAATATTTCACTTTTCTTTGCAAACAGAGTAGAGAATATATGTGCAATATCTACTGGGTATATTTTTCCCCAGTGTCTAGCCTTGTAGAATATCTGTGTACTGTTATATAAATGTCATACACTCACCAAGAAACAGCATGGTTCATGGAAGCATTAGGAAGAGATATGTTTTTGTACTTCAACTTTTTATTGTAATTCACTCTACAATACTATACAACGCAGCTCTTCAAATTGCTAGGGGAAAAAGTAATATTTTTTCTCTAGAAATAAAGGTTAGAAATGATACATTTGTAATCATCTGTGTACATAAAGGTAGTTATTCATCATAGGCATAAAATATGTGTGTACTCTTGTTTATTAAGCTCTCAAAGCCTACAGAAATCATTATGAAGGCTATTAACAAACAGGGGAGCAATGTGGTCCAGGGCAGGGAATGGAATCATTATCATTCTCCACTGTTTTCTTTCCTTCCCCACAAAATCTTTGATCTTAGGTAAGGTTTTTCTGTCGCTGGTGAGATTTAAGTTCTTCAAGAAATAAATGTTTTCTAGGCTATTCTAACACTTTATTTAATTAGATTATAGCATTTACTTTTAAGTGTGTAAAGCATTTTGAATTTTATAGATCTGTGGCCTTAAATCCTACATGTAAAGGGGAATATTTAGAAATAAAAAATATATTTAGAGGCATGTGGAAATAAATTCACTCAAAGAAGTAGGAATTTTACATGTTCCAAAATTTCTAAATACTATTGCAGAATGAATCTATTAAATAAAGGGTATGTGTAAAACTATTCATAAATGAATTATATGGCTAAAAAGTTTTAATATTATCGTTGTCAGAAATAAGTGTTAAATGGCATTTTTGTTAATGTCTTAATTTATACCATAATCATATGCCTTTAAAATGCATTTAATATATGTTGAAATGCTTTATAAATACTAACATTTACAGGGTAGCTTTCTGTGGGTATTGGAAAGAGTCTCTGCTGTGTAATTTCTCAGAGCTCAGCAAGAAGTTAGAATTGTGTCTTCATAATGATATTCTGCATCTGCATAGGATCTTTGCTTAAGGATCTCAGAGAGCTTTACTTAATATTAAGTGATTAAATCATACAGTACCCTTGAGTGACAAGTTTAATTATACCCATTTCCAGAAAGACAGTACGCTGAAAAACTATTAATCTACAAACCCAAGGTTATCCAGATAATCAAGACCAGAAGGTCATTTTCTGGGATAGCCAAGCCTCCCCCAGTGGGTTGCTCCCATATGGAAGTGAATTTTCAGACTTGGGCTTTTGCCAATTTCTTCAGGACATTTACAAAACTAAATGTCACCATTAGTAGCTCAGGCATCAAATCCAGGGAAGGCTATCAATGTCTCCTATCTCCTACAATTCAACAACCCTTGCATGGTTTGTCACATTGTTTTTGATGTTGTGTGTGTGTGTTTGTGTTTTAAGAAAACAAAGAATATCAAGCTAATATTCTGTTTAAAAAAAAATCATGAAAACGTTGTGTGCAAATTTCAGAAAGGGAATTTTGAGTATACCTCTGTATGCACATTAACTTTATAATGAAACACACACACACACATTCACAAACACAAACTCACAGGTATCTTGTACCTTTAACTAATCCTGTTGGTTTTACCACCCACAATCAACTCTCACATAGATTTTGTTTTTAGATCATGAGAAAGTATTTAATATGTGTATCTAACAAAGGATGGATGCTTTCAATGCACAAAATTGGGGTTGCAAAGAGTCGGACACGACTTAGAAACTAAACCACCACCATCACAAAGTAAAATGTATCAGTCTTTTTCTTAATGCATTTGGTGTTATTCTTAGAAAGACATATTAAACAAGTATTCACTTATAATTTTGGGCACTTTAAAATGTTTTTAATTATTATATTATTGCATTATAATATTGTGTTAGTTTCTGCTGTACAACAACACGAATCAGCACCTAGATTTTTGCCCCTGCTTTTTACTCTCTGCTTCACTCCCCGACATGAGAAGGTGTTGCTTGTAGGCATAGGAATCTTGTAATCATAAGTGGACAAGCATGAGAATCATGAGTCAATGCACAAAAATACTGAGGAAGCTGGAAGTTAGCATGGCCTGAATTTTATGATATTACTGAGCAACCAGCCCATTCCTGGGATCAATTACCTTTTACCTTCTTGTAAAGTAAACTATAAACATCGTCAGATGTCTTTTTTGGTAACCTGCAGCCAAACACCTTCCCAACTAATAACATTTTACCTTACTGCTCTTTTTCATTATTTACATAACATTACTCTCCATATGAGAATATCTTATTTATAAATCTGCTCACTGGTTTTACTGTCTCTCTCCCCACACTAAAAGAGTAGCTGAACAAAAGAAGGAATTATTTTTGTCTATTAATGGCTGTATCCACATAATGGATATTCATATATACATTCCAAGTTGTCATAGTTTTAAAGAATGAAATAAATCCATGAGTGAATGAACATGTTAAGTGTCTTACATACATGGCTAATCACTGAAACATCAAAAACTTCCTTCAGTTTACATCACTGTCTATCAGATTTCTACAAATATAAGCTGCTTTCTTACTATTCTATATGGGAAAGATATTTATTTAATTTCTCCATAAAAAACTGACATGGAGCAGCCTCACTAGTTCAGTTCAGTTCAGTCACTCAGTCTTGCCCAGCTCTTTGCAACCCCATGGACTGCAGTATGCCGGGCTTCCCTGTCCATCACCAACTCCTAGAGCTTACTCAAACTCATGTCCATTGAGTTGGTGATGCCATCCAACCATCTCATCCTCTGTCATCCCCTTCTCCTCCCATCTTCAATCATTCCCAGCATCAGGGTCCTTTCAAATGAGTTTGTTCTTTGCATCAGGTGGTCCAAGCATTGGAGTTTCAGCTTTAGCATCAGTCCTTCCAATGAATATTCAGGACTGATTTCCTTTAGGATGGACTGGTTGGATTTCCTTGCTGTCCAAGGGACTCTCAAGAGTCTTCTCCAACTTCAAAGTTCAAAAGCACCAATCATTCAGTGCTCAGCTTTCTTTTTAGTCCAACTCTCACATCCATACGTGACTACTAGAAACACCAAAGCTTTAACTAGACAGACCTTTGTTGGCAAAGTAATGTCTCTGCTGTCTAGGTTGTTCATAGCTTTTTTTTCCATGGAGCAAGCATCTTTTAATTTCATGGCTGCAGATACCACCTTCAGTGATTTTGGAGCCCAGAAAAATAAAGTCTGACATTGTTTCCACTGTTTCCCCATCTATTTGCCATGAAGTGATGGGACCAGATGCCATGATCTTAGTTTTCTGAATGTTGAGTTTTAAGCCAACTTTTTCACTCTCTTCTTTCACTTTCATCAAGAGGCTTTTGAGTTCTTCTTTACTTTCTGTCATAAGGGTGGTGTCATCTGCATATCTGAGGTTATTGATACTTCTCCCAGCAATCTTGATTCCAGCTTCTGATTCATACAGTCCAGCATTTCTCATGATGTACTCTGAATATAAGTTACATAAGCAGGGTGACAATATACAGCCTTGACATACTCCTTTCCTGATTTGGAACCAGTCTGTTGTTCCATGTCCAGTTCTAACTGTTGCTTCCTGACCCACATACAGGTTTCTCAAGAGGTACATCAGGTGGTCTGGTTTTTCCATCTCTTGAAGAATTTTCCACAGTTTGTTGTGATCCACATAGTCAAAAGCTTTGGCATAGTCAATAAAGCATAAGTAGATGTTTTTTCTGGAACTCTCTTGGTCTTTCCATGATCCAACAGATGTTTGTCATTTGATCTCTGGTTCCTCTGCCTTTTCTAAATCTAGCTTGAACATCTGGAATTTCATGGTTCCAGTACTGTTGAAGCCTGGCTAGGAGAATTTTGAGCATTACTCTGCTAGCGTGTGAGATGAGTGCAATTGTGCTGTAGTTTGAGCATTGTTTGGCACTGCCTTTCTTTGGGATTGGAATTAAAACTGACCTTTTCCAGTCCTATGGCCACTGTTAAGTTTTCCTCACTAAGTCTGACTTAATTTCAGTTTTCATCAGAACAAGCTTGCTTCTGAGAGCAGTGACGAAAACTACAGACTGTGAGCAGCTGCTTCTGCCAGAGCAAGGGTTCACTGCTTATATAACAGAATGAAAAGGAACAAGGCAGAAGTAACAGGCCACTTTCAACCGTCCCCTGCCTTCAGTCTCCCTTTCTCCACTGGCAAACCAACAGAGCATTAGCTGTAAAAGAATAAAATTTAGTGTCCCATCCATAGCATCACAAAACGTATAGAAGTGGCTGAGAGAAAACAGACTAGCATGCCGACTAACAGACTATAGACTAACAGACTATATTATAAAAAAATAATAACTGTGTCTCATGGAATCAAGTCTTGTACCTTTATAATTCAGTCCAGGGTGATTTTCTCCTCCTTAAAACACAGATCTGAGCAGGTCAGTTCCCTGCTTCCTATCTTTCAGAGGGCTTCCATGTCCTTTTAACAGCTTTCAGGCTACTTAGTACCATAGACATGACCCTTTATGACTTGGCCCTTGACTTCTCTACCCTTATCTTCTAGTATCCTCCTGTATTTTGAACATAAGAAGAGTCTGGGTCAGTTCCTAAGTGGCAGGTTTTCTCAAAGTTTTGTGTCTTTAGACAATCTCTTAAAAACTCTGTTACTCCATTCTTCTTTTTCTTCTTGCTAATGTTCACAGAAGTCTTTGAACTTTTTAAAGTCTCACTTTCTACATCTGCTAACTGGAAACGTTAGCATATTTCATTATATAAGATTGTTCAGTTCAGTTCAGTTCAGTCGCTCAGTCATGTCCGACCCCATGAATCACAGCACACCAGACCTTCCTGTCCATCACCAACTCCTGGAGTTCACTCAAACTCATGTCCATTGAGTCAGTGATGCCATCCAGCCATCTCATCCTCTGTCATCCCTGTCTCCTCCTGTCCCCAATCCCTCCCAGCATCAGGGTATTTTTCAATGAGTCAACTCTTTGCATGAGGTGGCCAAAGTATTGGAGTTTCAGCTTCAGCATCAGTCCCTCCAATGAACACCCAGGACTGATCTCCTTCAGAATGGACTGGTTGTATCTCCTTGCAGTCCAAGTGACTTTCAAGAGTCTTCTCCAACACCACAGTTCAAAAGCATCAATTCTTCAGTGCTCAGCTTTCTTCACAGTCCAACTCTCACATCCATACATGACCACAGGAAAAACCAAAGCCTTGACTAGTTGGACCTTTGTTGGCAAAGTAATGAATTTTCCACAGTTTATTTTGGTCCACACAGTCAAAGGCTTTGGCATAGTCAATAAAGCAGAAATAGATGTTTTTCTGGAACTCTCTTGCTTTTTCCATGATCCAGCGGATGTTGGCAATTTGATCTCTGGTTCCTCTGCCTTTTCTAAAACCAGCTTGAACATCTGGAAGTTCACGGTTCACATATTGCTGAAGCCTGGCTTGGAGAATTTTGAGCATTACTTTACTAGCATGTGAGATGAGTGCAATTGTGTGGTAGTTTGAGCATTCTTTGGCATTACTTTTCTTTGGGATTGGAATGAAAACTGACCTTTTCCAGTCCTGTGGCCACTGCTGAGTTTTCCAAATTTGTTGGCATATTGAGTGCAGCACTTTCACAGCATCATCTTTCAGGATTTGGAATAGCTCAACTGGAATTCCATCACCTCCACTAGCTTTGTTCGTAGTGATGCTTTCTAAGGCTCACTTGACTTCACATTCCAGGATGTCTGGCCCTAGGTGAGTGATCACACCATTGTGATTATCTGGGTCATGAAGCTCTTTTTTGTACAGTTCTTCTGTGTCTGGTAAATCAAATAATGTAAACCACTAGTACCAACCAATACTTAGCTTAGACTGAATAACTACTTGCTCTCAGTGTTATCATTGTCTTTCATAACTCTACCAAAATAACCCTTTCTTTTACAAGCCCTCTCTGTTGCTCACAAGTGCATTTTCTTTGTGAATCCATAGCACCCCTACCATAACAACAAGACCTATAAAACTGTGGTAGAGTCCCTGGTTTATTCTCTTGTCTTTCTCAGTAAATTACAAAATTATTGAAGGCTGGGGCAATACCTTTTATATCTTTAACTCTTGTGCTTAGCACAGTGCGCATCAGATAGTGAGTTTTCAATAACAATTAGTTCAATGAAAAAAATATTCTTTTACACAAATTTAATACTAGTTTTACTGTTTACTTTGCATAAAGACAACATTCACACACACACACATACACACACAAGGCAGATTGATTGCTATTTAGACAATTGCCACAGCAGGTTATTTCACCATGAGGATTCTAGCCATCCTCCAGACTTACTAACTATAAATTATCTACTAAATTTATCAAAGCAAAGTTCTCATATTTAAAGTATTTAGGAGAAGATGAAAATTATTCATCAAAGCTGTGGCTTTGTGTTAACCTAAGTTCCACCACCATATCTTTCAAAGCAGAACCAAAGACAGGGTTGGGAAAGGGTACTTGTGTGGGGAAGTGACCCTAAAGAACAGGAGTGGGAGATGGAAAGAGTTGATGCTGGGGAAGTGTGAAGGCCAACAGAGAATGGGGACTGGAGCTACTGTGGACAACCAGGGTGCATTCGCACTGGGGACCCCAGAGGAGGGATGCAAAATGCACATCAGGATTCTTCACCTACAGGACAAACGAGAATGGAGTCTTCCATCCCTCATTGGTCAAGAGCAGACACAAGGACCACTAATGACCTCGTGCTGCTTGATTCTGAATACTTCAAAATGGCTGAGAGATTTTCTATAGATATCTCAGTAAGAAGCAACAGGAGATTCCTAGGACAGAAAGCAAGAGAGATTCCAAGCACAGACAGGAGTGGTGGTGTTGGTGTAACTGAGTGCAGCCTGATGCCACAGCAACTGTTAAAGTCAAAAAGAAAAAATGTCAGAGAAAACACTGCTTGCATCTTAATCAAGGTGAAATATAGGTCTTTTAAAATCTGTTACATTCACAAACTGCTTAGAATATACTATTTAAAGAACTTATCAATAACTGAGAGGATAAGTCAAAGTACATGCTATTTCAATAGTAGTAGAGGAGATGGACTGCCCCATCACATACTAACTAGCATTAACACATCAAACATTTATTTTTGTTTACAAAGATTTATTGTCTGTAAGAGAACACAACATTTGAATGAAAACTGAAAACTGAAGAAAGTTGTATAAATATTTTATCTTTAAGCACTCAGTTAATAGTTAAGATTTATCAACTGACAAAGAATTAATCTCAAAAATATACAAGCAACTCCTGCAGCTCGATTCCAGAAAAATAAATGACCCAATCTAAAAATGGGCCAAAGAACTAAACAGACATTTCTCCAAAGAAGACATACAGATGGCTAACAAACACATGAAAAGATGCTCAACATCACTCATTATCAGAGAAATGCAAATCAAAACCACCATTTCACACCAGTCAGAATGGCTGCTATCCAAAAGTCTACAAGCAATAAATGCTGGAGAGGGTGTGCAGAAAAGGGAACCCTCTTACACTGTTGGTGAGAATGCAAACTAGTACAGCCACTATGGAGAACAGTGTGGAGATTCCTTAAAAAACTGGAAATAGAACTGCCTTATGACCCAGCAATCCCACTGCTGGGCATACACACCAAGGAAACCAGAATTGAAAGAGACACGTGTACCCCAGTGTTCATCGCAGCACTGTTTATAATAGCCAGGACATGGAAGCAACCTAGATGTCCATCAGCAGACGAATGGATAAAGAAAGCTGTGGTACATATACACAATGGAGTATTACTCAGCCATTAAAAAGAATACATTTGAATCAGTTCTAATGAGGTGGACGAAACTGGAGCCTATTATAGAGAGTGAAGTAATCCAGAAAGAAAAACACCAATACAGTATAATAATGCATATATATGGAATTTAGAAAGATGGTAATGATAACCCCGAATGCGAGACAGCAAAAGAGACACAGATGTATAGAACAGTCTTTTGGACTCTGTGGGAGAGGGCGAGGGTGGGATGATTTGGGAGAATGGCATTGAAACACGTATAATATCATATGTGAAATGAATCGCCAGTCCAGGTTCAATGCTTGATACAGGATGCTCGGGGCTGGTGCACCAGGATGACTCAGAGGGATAGTATGGGGAGGGAGGTGGGTGGGGGTTTCAGGATGGGGAACACATGTACACCTGTGGTGGATTCATGTCAATGTATGGCAAAACCAATACAATATTATAAAGTAACCAGCCTCCAATTAAAATAAATAAATTTATATTAAAAAATACAAAACCAAAAAAAACCCCACCAAAAACAAAGTAATGAAGTGGGAGGAGCATGTGGGGGTACATATGAAACAGATTGGCCATGTACTAATAATTGTTGAAGCTGAGTGAATCAGGTTCATCAGAATATTTTCTCAACTTTTGTGGAAAAAAAAAAGATTTACCAATGTTAATTTACTTTATATTTTATCTACCAGATTTAAATAATGTCAAGTTTTTAAAAAATATTATGAGTAGAATATATTCATTTCCTTGGTTTTTCAATTTCCAACTTAAAAAGGTAAACAATTACTACTAATTTTTTTAACATAATTTTGACTGGATTCATCCTCTTTGCTTTCATTTAATGACTTAACCAATAATATTAAAGCCTTCTTGCTATTGCATTTTTGAAATTTTTTTATGGAAGTATACTTGATTTACAGTGTTTCAAGCATACAGCAAAGTGATTCACTTACACATGTATACGTATTCCATTATAGATTATTACAAGATATTGAATACTGTTCCCTGCGCTATACAGTAGGTCCTTGTGCTGTGCTCAGTCGCTCAGTTGTGTCTGACTCTCTGAGACCCCATTGACTCCTCTGTCCATGGAATTTCCCAGGCAAGAGTCCTAGAGTGGGTTGCCATTTCATACTCTAGGGGATCTTCTTGATCCCCAGGGATTGAACCTGTCTCTTGAGTCTCCAGCATTTGCAGGTGGATTCTTTACTACTACGCCACCTGGGAAGCCAGGAGGTCCTTATTTTTACCTATACATATAGTGTGTATATGTTAATGACAAATGCCAAATTTATCCCTCCCATCCCTTTCCCATTTGGTAAATGTTTATGTGTGTTTCCTATGTCTGTGAGTCTATTAGAAAAAAACTTAAACTTTACTTTAATAATTATTCTTTACTTTTCTCTGTAGAAGGAATGCATATGATTTGAACTGGCTCAATGCCACCAGACAAGAAAACACAACTGGCATGTTTAATTAAACAACAATAATAATTGCTCTTGAAATAAAAAATAAGTTATTCAAATGTATTGATGAGAATTGAAAGGAAACATATAACAAAATTAAAAATCTTTTTAAAAGCTACTGGTAGTTGTGCTCCTCTGTGGAACCTAGATGATAAACTTCTATGACTTCTAATAATTTTAATTTTTATTATTTTATACGATGTTTCCGCCAAGCTTATCCAACCTAAAGTACAGTAACTAGTTCCACATCCAAGGTTATTCTTAAACTTCTGAGTTTATCTATCCAATATGCACATAGCCACAAGGCAAGCAAAGGGAAACTTTAGCACTCAGCAATGTGCCTAACAATGATCTACATTTTTTGTGGAGAAACATCCCTGTGCATTTTTAAATTTCCATTTAATGAAGAATCATGCATTTTGGAACTGTTAACAGAACATTATGTACATCATCCTCTTATAATAATGCCTAAGACACTGGCTCTCATCTTCTTATTCCCTGTTTACTGTTTTGCTTTCAGATTATTGCTGCCAATGTTTGTATTACATGGAGAGGCCACCTTTCCCTCCTGGCAGGAAAACTGCATTTGACAAATTTAACTCAAGAGACAGTATAAGTATTTGCCCATCTAATCAGACAGCTTGTTCTGGATTTCCATCCAGAGTGTGAGGCCCTTTGGGACATTCCCATACCACCTCCCCCTCCCCCTCAGGAAACCTGTTCCTGGAAAATGCTCTCTTCTGCTAATAAGTAGCAGCACTAAATATACAGATCAAAATCCCTGATACTCAAACTGAAACTTTTAATCTGCTTCCAATTCTTTGTGAGTACTAGCCTAAGCTCATAACAAACTCTACTGTAATTCTTTTCAAGGTAGGGCAGTTCAAATAAGAGAAGCTCTATCAAAGAATCAGAGAGAGATTTTCTGCCATTTATTTACTTCTTGTTTAATACCAGCTATATAGGGATTTACCTAAATTATTTAACTTGAAATTCAAAACCAGACCCCAGAGGTAAGCAAGTTTTATTCCCACTTTAGAGGCAAGTAAATTAAAGTTTAAATAATTTTTCCACATTCATATCTAGTAAACAGCAGAGACAAAAATGTAAGTCCAGGCCTCCTAGTGCACAGTCTAATGTTATTTAATGCAGGTATATAACGAAAGGAATAGTAATCTTAAAGCTAGAAGCTCTGTAATAGCCAACTTTTACAAGCTATGAACATAACATTTCTGAATTTTAATATCCTCATCTATTTAAAAAGATAATAATGCTTACTTATTTTATAGATATTTAAGGAATAATTTTATGTGAAATTCTATTATCAATTGCAAAATGTGTTATTTTTACCATGTATCCTCAGAAAACTCTTTTTTTCTTTTTTTAAGAATAAAGTTGCAGAGGATACCTATAGAACTGTCTTCATAGCAATCGTCTTGTCACTTTTCCAGTTACTGCCCATTTATTTTTCCCTTGCCTATTTAAATTGCTGAAGAGGAACCAATATTTTAAATGAGATTTTATTCTGATGCTAGAGTTGATTAATTCAAGACAGAACATGAATTGATCTAACAGCAGCTTCTTTCCTAGTTTTTGAATTTGGGATTTAGGGACTTGTATATCAGTTTGTCAAGAGCAAAGCCCTCCTCCATGGAGTCAACTTCAGTAAATTTGGTACCCTCTGGGCTACAGAAAGAGAGAAAGATAGTCTTTGAGGAGGAGCAGAGGGAAACGGAGAAGAAGAGAGGGAGAGAGAGAGGAGAGGGAAGGAGGAGGAGGAGACACAGAAGGAGGAGGAGGAAGAGGAAGATAAAAGAGGAGGTGAAGGAAAGGCAGGAGGAGAAGGAGGAAGTTATTTTTTTTAAATGATGTTGATGTGTGCAAACAATGGGGGAAAATGAAGAATTCAGATAGGTTCACTTTTCTGAATTTAGTTATTTCCAGTGCTGTTCCAGGGCTTTGGCCTCTTGTGGTTTTTCTATATTGTTATAATCAATTTCTCTTTTTTGATTAAGTAAACTTCCACTGGATTTATATCACCAGTAATCAATATAATCATTAAAAAAAAATCATTGCATTGATAGAATGTGTTAAGCTGAGTAATGGCTCCCAACAATATTTAGGTCCAAAGCCATGGAACCTATAAATGTTACCGTATAAAAGATGTAATTAATTGAGGATTTATAAACAGGGAGATAATCTTGGATTAACCAGCAGACTCTAAATTTCTAAGAAGGTAGAAGTTTTGACTACGGAGGAAGGCAATGTTACAACTGAAGCAAGATGCTGCTGCACCTTGAAGCAGATAAACATGGAGGAAGGGGCTGTGAGCCAAGGAATGCAAGTAATGAAGCTTTAGAAGCTGGGAAAAGCAAGGGAACAGATTCTTCCCTAAGCTCAGTGTACTGGTCAGTCTTCTCAAGACAAAAAGCACCAACAGGATGCATAGATATAGATGTGGTAGAATTGAATATATAGAGCTAAAAATAACAGGGATATGCATATGGTGGCACTAGTGGTAAAGAACCCACCTGCCAATTTAGCAGATGGAAGAGTCTCTGGGTCAGGAAGATCCCCTGGAGCAGGGCAATACAACCCACTACAGTACTCTTGCCAGGAAAATTCCACGGACAGAAGAGCCTGGCAGGCTGTGGTCCATGTGGTCGCAAAGAGTCAGACACAACTGAAGTGACAGAACATACACTAAAAAGCACATAAAAGATGACCTACGTAAGCTGTATTTAATCCAAGAAATGCGCAAAATGAAAGGATGTAGAGAAAAGGCACAGAATCAGTATGGCAGAAAGCCCTAAAGATACGGGTACTTTTGAATTCTCAGTGCGTATGCATCAACTATCTCAGTGCCGATGTTTCGCACATGGCCTCTGCCATGGATACAGTTGAGGAAATATCCTCAAAGTGTTCAGGGAGGGCAAAGTTAACACATGAAATATTTTAAGTGTCTCGAGAAGGGTTCAGCTAAGGTTGATTAAGCTGTTTCTTTTTTTATTTAATGCTTGGTATGTCAGCCAAAGGCTGTATTCAATTCCTTGGCGACTTGCTTTGCTAGCTCAGGCATTAGGTCTATTTCCACAGATAGAAAAAACCTCTATTTCGTCCAAAGGTTTGCTCAAGAGGTGACTGCATTGGTTTTTACATGAGTGAAAAGTTGTTGCCCTTTATTTATATTTTGTGGCAAGTTGAGTTTTCAAAATGTGTTTTGCTTGATACTGGATCTCAGGACATGACTGAAGCATATTTTTACTACCCTACTGGCCAGAAATAAGAATTTATTTAAGTACTTAAATGTCCATGTGATTTATTTTAAGAGGAACATTATCCCTGGTGCTTTTTTTCTGGACTCACTGTTGTTGTTTTATTCACATACCTTAATGCCAGGATGGATCACTTTTATAACTGAGTTAAAATACATCACAAAAATTCTTGCATTTAGTGTACATTGTGCCTTATAAGGATATCATTAACTGAGTATTTAGAGATTCTGGATTTAAATTAAGTGTTAGTATCCTTTTTCAGAACTTTTATAAGATTAACATTTAAATTTTGAGAAATGAGATACTGCCTATCTCAGTTGAACCCAACCAAGACTTAATTTTGAGAGAGCTGGTTGGCAAAAGGATGTACAAGAATCAATTAGTAATCAGTTAGTAATGCTATGACAGAATTATAAAATGAAATGACTTCTATGGAAGGAACAATCCTTTGGGACTGAAAACATGTGGCAAACTTATTTCTCTGCTCTCCTCTCGGACAATAGAAATGTTGGTAGAAGCAGTGAGTAAACTGCAGCAGCCACAAAGCAATCACTGTAATTGAAGATTTCACTGACAAGAGGAAAGATGATATTTTACATGATGATTGGTTTTCTAATTAGGAAGGGAACTTCACTGAAAGACACTGGATCACAAAATTAAAGGACAATCCTAAGTCTAGAGCATATCAGAAAACAATCTGAGCTACTTTTAAAATGTATTTGAAACAGGCACTGAGAGCTTAAACATGGATGAAAGTAATTAGCTTATCATGCAAAGACAGTTTGTGAAGAATTTGAGACTGATGTCTAAATTTATGATGGTAATGCAGAAAAAAAATGCCTTTTTAAAAAGTTTGTTCCAATTTTGGGATAATATGGTAAAAATGATTTATATATATGTTAAAAATAAATTGAAAGTATTGTGAACATATTTATCAGATTTTAATTATGGGTATAAATTTTTCAATTCATTTACCTAAAAACTTTTAAATGAAAGTTTAAAAATAAACAAAAAAGCGCCAGCTTTACCTAAACCCTGATACTAATAAAGCAGTCTGATTGGTATACAAACATGAAAGAAGAGGAGTTCGAATTATAATCAAACATCTTTCAACCATGAACATTATCACCAGCAAAGTAAATAACCATGAGCAATAATGGATGTAAAAAGAATGCACTGTAAATCAGAGTGTAAAAGTTCTTCGAATTTCAATTGATCAGTGCCTCCAAAACTAATCCAAGCAGCATTTTCATTAACCTAAATGATCTGCAGAAAAATAGTTTTAATTTCCATTTAATATTCTTTACCATGTCTATGACCTTCAAGCATGTAAATGGTAAAAGATGAAACATAAAATATGATATGAGAGAAAATTGTATCCTATTACTCATTGACATAATTTCAATTACTAAAAGATCCATACAATGACAATACATTACATACAACGACACTACAATACATACAACAATAATACATTCAACCCTTATTTTAAGAAAACCTTTCATCATCTTACTCGGCATTACCTCATGTCCAGTGACATCTTCCCTCTCTTCCCTTCCTACCCCTGCCTTTATAAAACACACAATGATATCCATTTGGGAAACAAAGGCTTTATTTCCCAAGGGGAAAGAAACGATTTGCTTGTTATGAAATAGAAAATTGACAGGAAATCATAGACACATAGGTAACAAGTATTACTCAACAAAAATTTGTTTTTCTTCCATTCTGTCATCACAGCTAATCATTTTTGAGTAGTTTTTTTAGATGTCCAGACATAGTTATTACTTTGTTGGAAATGTTAATGACGCTGTGTGTTTTTAAAAGAAATGTCCATACATTTTTAGAAATGCAAAGTTTGTCAGAAAGGCAATGAGAAGAAGTGCATCTATGAATTCAGTAACAGGAAATTCCAACACTTGTTGAAAAGTACACACCAAAAGACTGTGAGTTAATCAAATATGTATGTGGAATCTACTTTGGGCTAGAACTGTACAACACAAAGACAGAGCCTCACTGTAAACTATGAACTTTACTTAATAATAATTTATTAATATTGGTCCATTAATTGTGCAAAATATACCACTCTAATGCAGTATGTTAATATTGGGGAGAAGATGGGGAGATGTAGATGGGGAGAAGACAAAGGGAGTGTCTGTCTTATCTAATCAGTTTTTCTACAAAGCTAAAACTTCTAAAATATATAGACAGTATGTAACACATTGAAATTAATATCAAGATCATCTCACTTTCATTTTTTCTCTTAAAAATTTCTTTTTACTTCATTGCAGCTTTTTTTTTTTTTTTTAAGTCATCTGTCTCTTTTATCAGATCCTTTAAAATCTGTTTTAGTTTGGGGGTTGTTTTGTTTTTTGGTATTCTGCATTTCACTCTTATTTGTCTGAAAGGGAAAGTCACTCAGTCGTGTCTGACTCTTTGTGAATCCATGGACTATATAGTCCATGGACTTCTCCAGGCCAGACTATTGGAGTGGGTAGCCTTTCCCTTCTCCAGGGGATCTACCCAACCCAGGGATCAAACCCAGGTCTCCTGCATTGCAGCCGTCTGAAAAAGGACTTGGTAAGGTTTCGTAAACAGATAACTTTTCCATACAGAAGCTAATTATAAAATAGAGCAGACTATTTTCTTTACCAGCTGAACCACAAGGGAAGCCCAAGAATACTGGAGTGGGTAGCCTATCCCTTCTCCAGCAGATCTTCCTGACCCAGGAATCGAACTGAGGTCTCCTGCATTGCAGGTGGATACTTTACCACATAAACTGCTAGGGAAGCCCCTTTTATTTGTCTAGGATGGATTTATTTTTATTTATCTGATATTTTCGAACCCTGGGATTTTAAGAATTGATCTCTCTCAACTCATCTTGATATTCTCAACAATTTCTTCTTTAATATTGCTTTGTCTCTACTGTCTCCTTCAGGAACTCCAACAGACTCATTGTTAAACTTGTTATTTTGTCCACTAGATCTCAATCTTCTTTTATCTTATCTTTTTGACTTTAAAATCTACCTTGAATAATTCAGATCTGCCTTCTGGTTTATCAATTCTTTCTTCATCATTGTTTAATCTGATGTTTCACATACTCATTGAGTTTTGTGTTTTAATTATTTCAGTTTCCAAATATGTCTTTTTTTTCAAACATCTCTGGTCAATTTTCATAATGTAGCATTTGCTTCTTCTCACATATTATCTTTCATGCCTTTAAAATGATTAAACCCACTCATTTTATGTTCTATATTGAACACTCTATTATTGACACATTCTATGGGATCAATCCATTGTTTCTGCTGACTTTCAAAGTGGTTCATTTCATTGTTATTTATTGCCTATTTATTTTTAAATTCATACATGCTGTAACTCTAGCTATAAAAATTGTTTGAGGATTGTTTTGGCTAGTGTTCCTTTTTTTAAGAAAAAAGTTGTGCTTGTTTCTGTCAAGTGTTCATGACTTTCAATCCATAACTGCTTGAAGCTAAATTTTTGCTTAAGCTTACACAAATAATATACATTTCCTGAAATTTACATGCTTTCTGACTTTTCTTTAGGAATTATCAAAAAAGCTACTACCAAGAGAGACATACATCTCAATAATCTACTGTGGAGGGACAAGATTTTTTTCTAGTTTACTCTCTTGGGGATCCAACTTCTGTTGGGTCCATGACGCAGCATTTCTCTTTCTCAGGCTTTATCTGCTTATGGTTTATGAATGTGAATATGACTCATTAAAATCCTGGTTTGAGATCATACAGAAACAGGTCATTTCTGGCCCCTGAATAATCTTCTCTATTTTATAATTAGCTTCTGTATGAAAAAGTTATCTCTTTACAAAACGTTACCAAGTCCTTTTTCATGCTGTACCCAAAACAGTCTATAAGATTATCTACCATAAAAATGTGTTTCTAAGAATAATCTATCATATTTGTATAAATGAAACAAATTCTCCACCTTTTCATGGTTAATAAATACTGTCATGTGACAGTAAAACAAGGGTTGGAGTTTTTTTTTTTTTTTTTCTTTTATTCCATAGTATCAATAGAAAGGAAGTTATAAGAAAGAACATGAAAAATTGTGTATACTATCAGTTCAGGTCAGTTCAGTCGCTCAGTTGTGTCTGACTCTCTGCGACCCCATGGACTGCAGCACGCCAGGCCTCCCTGTCCATCACCAACTCCTGGAGTTTACCCGAACTCATGTCCATTGCCTGGAAAATCCCAAGGACGGAAGAGCCTGGTGGGCTGCAGTCCATGGGGTCGCTAAGAGTCGGACACGACTGAGTGACTTCACTTTCACTTTTCACTTTCATGCATTGGAGAAGGAAATGGCAACCCACTCCAGTGTTCTTGCCTGGAGAATCCCAGGGACGGTGGAGCCTGGTGGGCTGCCGTCTATGGGGTCGCACAGAGTCAGACACGACTGAAGCAACTTAGCAGCAGCAGCATGTCCACTGAGTTGGTGATGCCATCCAACCATCTCATCCTCTGTCGTCCCCTTTTCCTCCCACCTTCAATCTTTCCCAGCATCAGGGTCTTTTCAAATGAGTCAGCTCTTCGCATCAGGTGGCCAAAGTATTGGAGTTTCAGCTTCACTATAATGCCATTTGTAAAACCACCAATACCTGAACACACAAATACACATACAAATATACCCAAATACAAACACATACATTTAAATTGTAATTTATATACTAAGTTGTTGGCATGATTTCCCTAGTAAACTATGGCAGATAAAGGGAAGGAGGAAGGATGAGAGAATCAGAGAATGAACTGAAAAGGAAAGTGAGAGGGAAAACAGCACCCTAAAATATAATATAATATTTAGGTCATTAAGTAAAATATTGTGTCTATATTCAAACAAAATATATATTTTGCTCATTGCCTGGATACTAACATTACAGATGACATATATATAGCATACTCACTTGCCAATTCATTTACTAATGGTCCAAAGAGTAATGTCATTGACGGTGGGAATAAAATTTTCAAATACAGCACAACTACTCAATGAAACTATTTAAGGGAGAATCCTGAAGTGGAAGGGAAAACTGGTAAGGATAAGATTCCAACAGAGACTGAACTTCCTTGAGTGAATTGCAATTGTGACAATCAGCGTTTCTGAACTAGATTATCAAGTCACCTTAATAACATCATGGAAAAAGTTTCATTGTATTCCTTGATTCTCAAAGCAGTCTTAAAATTTATCATGCTGCCTCTGTGTATTTCTACCACCACAAAGGATACACTGCACATCACAAAGGGGATCCCACAGTGCTGTGTTAATGTAATCCCAATGACTGAACATCTGAAAACCACTCTGTTCTTTAAAAGGCTGTTTTGTGAGCAATTGGCGCAACACAGTTTTGCTTTGACTTTGAACAAGTCCCAATGTCACCTTTGCTCTTTTACCTAGAGCTGCATTTTATTTGCCTGAGCAACCATGGACACACTGTGCTGATGGGTTTGTCGTACACTGTGTCTTCGTGACTTTCCACTACAGAGGACAGGTTAACTGCAGTGATTCTAGCATTGTACCCTAATTTCACAGTACAGCTTTTGTATTATTAGTATAAATGTGTTTTTCCATTCCAGGGTGTGTTCCACGTGGGTTATTTCCTCATTGATGATGGTAGTAATTTAACAGGACTTGAAACTGGATTATCTTCTGTAGGAAGACTGATTTAGGTCAATATGGTTAAGAGGTGAACACAATGAGAAAAAGTCTTACTGTAGAAAGTGATTAATTTAATTGCTAAAAAGTGTCTCTTTCTTCGAGTAATCTATGGATCAACAACACCACTAAGAATTGTCTATTTCTTTGAATTATTTCTAGATCAACAACACTTATCTTCAACTATCAGCTACTGCTGGAACTTCAGTACTCAATGTTGTTTTAGGAAAATATAAAGTCCTAGTATATAGTATTCCAGTGTTGACTTAAAAATCAAATACTTCTTACTAAACTGATAGGAAGACCTAAATATTATATTATATTTTAGGGTACTGTTTTCCCTCTCACTTTCCCTTTTCAATTCATTCTCTGATTCTTTCATCCTTCTTCCTTCCCTTTATTTGCCATACTCTACTAGGGAAATCATGCCAACAACTGGGCTTATTTACTGTACAAATAAAGTACAAACTTTATTTGTACTGCTGAAGTCAACTTTCCTAAGATTAAATGTAAAATCAAAGAAGAGAACAGGCATGGGCTCTCTTTCAATCTTTTGATTGTGCCTTGCTCTCTCCTTCCATAGTGACTATATATATATATACAGCCCACAGTGTACTCTCACTGCCTAATTTGCCTTGCATTTCCTATGCTGTTCAGAAGGACCTTTCTTTCATTAGTATATACTTTATATCATGCAGCTGGGAAAGAACTCTTAAAGCAGATTAACCTTTGGGGTTAATAGGCTTCTTCTTATTCATAACTAACACAATGAAGAGTTAGCTCAATAACTTGAAAGGATTATTGCACTTCTCAGAAAGCCTGACCAGTACACTACTTGTTATTTACACTCTAAGAGGAACTGACCATGGATGTGACTTCAAATGCACAAGGATGTATTGAATTTTATGTTTACCCTTGGCCTGTCTAAAATATGTTCACACTACTGACCATATCTTCCTTGCTTAAAATTCACTCCTCTATTGCCTTCTCTGACATACCTGACCTTACTTTCTTCCTCTCTTCTCTATAATTTTCTATTTTCTTTGCTTGATTTCTATCTTTTTTTGCTAACAAATCTGAGGCATTGACCAGGTACATTTCTCTGCATCAGCCCTCATTCTCCTTCCTGTAACTAGCATATTCTGCACATATTTTCTACCACTATCAAATTTTAACATATCATGTCCAAACTCCAATAATCTCCAAACCATGCAAATTACCTGATTATAATGTCAGTCCCTGTCTTATTCATTCCAACATTGTTCCAGCATTGTCTTCTGTAAAGGCCATGCTCATCAGATCACTTCACTGTTGAAGTATTGATAGTCATTTATTAATATCTGGAATTCCAGTTTCCAGCTCCACCAGGTGACCATTCAGACCCTTTAATCTTTATCCATACTCTCTGAGGAGCCAATCATGACTGCTGCTACTATTTATTAGGAATCGTCTGTTCACACTACATGAGTTTTTCTATAAACTACAGCACACAACACTAGCTGCTTCACTACCAAGTCTTCTCACATACTCAGTCTCCTCCTATGTCGGTATTCCTCTGCATAGACTGCCTGCCTCATTCCTCAAGGTCATGTATGGCTTACAATCTTACACATAAGATTTTTCTAATTACTTGAGATTTCAGGATATTTTTCTACCTCAACAGTTACAAAATTGAATGACTTTAGGGACAAGGCACATGACAGTGAGGAGACATAATTTAAATAAAAGCATACTTTTGTATATTGAGCATGCAAGACTACTCCTTAATTTCTCCCTGGAAATTGGCTCTTATGTTAATCTATTAATAAAACACAAGGATATGTCAAATTCTTTTTTCTTTTTTACCTTCTCTTTCACTGGAGACACAAGTAGAGGAAACACTTTGCTCTGAGAAACAGCAGCACAGTGGTGATGATCAAAGCCACTGATGCTCAGCCTTGCTGTCAGAAAGGCAGTAGGGATTGGTAGAGACTGTGGCAACATGTCTTAGTCCAAAGGGCACCTTACTTAATTAATATTAGCTAATTACCATGAGAATATGCAACTAGCGTCAGAAGACAGTATTTTTAGGAAAATCTAGGAATCCCACCACCATGCAGAACAAACCAAAAGTGGCTATATGTGAGAGGTAATCTTCTTACACTAATTGCCTTCTCTCTTGATATTCTGTAGTCAGGATGCATTTAAATACTACTTACTACTATTTGACATTATAATCTACTTACTACATATGTTAGATCACCTTTCCCAAATAGATCCTAAGGTCCTTGAAAAATCAGTTCATGATGTGTGTGTGTGTGTGTGTGTGTGTGTATACATACAGCCAAAAACAAATAAATAAATGTTTATTTTTGGCTGTGCTGGGTCTTCATCGCTGCACATGGGCTATCTCTATATTTGGCAAGCAGCGGGTACTCTAGTTGCCATGTGTGGGCTTCTCCTTGTAGTGGTTTCTCTTATTGCAGAGTAAGGGCTCTAGGGGCATGTGGGTTTCAGTAGCTGCAGCACATGGGCTCAGTAGTTGCAGGACATGGTCTTAGTTGTTCCACAGTATGTGGGATCCTCTTGGATTGGGATCGAACCCTTAACTCCTGCACTGGGAGGAGGAATCTTTACCACTGAGCCACCAGGGAAGCCGCTTATATATGTTTTTAATCTCTCCTGGTGTGTGGTAGAGTGCTAGACCCATGAAAATCAATGACATTTTGATTTACTAGCTGCTTATTTTTATGTTGGCTTAAATATAACCCCAAATATAACCTTGGATAAAATCACAACATTTCTACACCTACTGCATATCAATAATAAGAAAAATGTATAGGAATGGCACATTATATATGCTCAATAAATATAACTGGATGACTGATATTCACCAGATGAAGCAGATTTATGAGTTATGAGACAGAAGTGTTACAGCGGTTTCTTTAAATTTCAGAAGCTATTTTCATAGCATCACTAATAGGATGCTAAGTCACTCCCTAGCTAATGTTTGGAACTAGGCAAACAGTTAGGATCTGGTAATTAGAATCAGAACCATATTGTACTGGATCTAACTAAAATGCTCTGTCGTGGAAGTATAGATCTGAAATAATGATAGTCATAAGAAAGAAACATATATCACAAGTAAAAGAAACAGGAAAAACTGACTTTGATGCATTTAAAATGCTAAAGAAAGAAAGCATGTACAGTGTGCCTATATATAGCCTCTATGTTATATACTTTCTGTAGTACTCATGAAGAAAGTGAGAATGTTACTCACCCAGTCAAGTCTGACTCTTTGTGAATCCAAGGACTCTATCCTGCCAGGCTCCTCTGTCCATGGAATTCTCCAGACGAGGATACTGAAGAGGGTCATCATTCCTTTCTCCAGGGAATGTTTCTGACCCAGGGATGGAACCCAGGTCCTCTGCATTGTAGGCAGATTCTTTACCATCTGAACCACTAGGGAAGCCTCATAGTATGCATAGACATTCTTAAAACTGCTCTGAATAACTAGAAAAGTAAAAATAAAAAGAGAGTCTCAGAAATTATTTTGATCTTTTCAACATTTTCCCTGTTCAGTGCCTAAAAATTAACGTTGTAGTATCTGTGATAAATCCCCAGTTACTACAGGCTTAGGTATCTCTGAAAAAATTTAAAACAGCATGTGTTTTAATTGTAGCCATTTTATACTTTAGAGAGTATTTACAATTTTTAAAATGGGCTGAAACTAAAACTATTTACTAAATGTCATAAATAGTCCAGCTCCAACTGGGCTCAGTTTAACCCTTAACATTTCCAAAGACTTATCAATCACAAATTTACCTAATTATCATAGGTAATTATCAGTGTTTGAAAGGTTAATATGTGCTGTTTTATTATGCTCATCCCTTTCTTTCTTCTCCTGTGTTGTTGGAAGAGGGTGCTTGCTATGACCAATGCGTTCTCTTGGCAGAACTCTGTTAGCCTTTGCCCTGCTTCATTCTGTACTCCAAGGCCAAATTTGCCTGTTACTCCAGGTGTTTCTCGACTTCCTACTTTTGCATTCCAGTCCCCTATAATGAAAAGGACATCCCTTTTGGCTGTTAGTTTTAGCAGGTCTTGTAGGTCTTCATAGAACAGTTCAACTTCAGCTTCTTCAGCATTACTGTTCTGGGCATAGACTTGGATTACTTTGATATTGAATGGTTTGCCTTGGAAATGAACAGAGATCATTCTGTCATTTTTGAGACTGCATCCAAGTACTGCATTTTGGACTCTTTTGTTGATATGATGGCTACATCATGAACTCCTTATTGCCAAATTCAGACTAAAATTGAAGAAAGTAGGGAAAACCACTAGACCATTCAGGTATGACCTAAATCAAATCCCTTATGACTATACAGTGGAAGTGAGAAATAGATTTAAGGGACTAGATCTGATAGACAGAGTGCCTGATGAACTATGGATGGAGGTTCGTGACATTGTACAGGATACAGGGAGCAAGACCATCCCCAAGAAAATAAATGCAAAACAGCAAAAATGGTTGTCTGAAGAGGGCTTACAAATAGCTGTGAAAAGAAGAGACAAGAAAAGCAAAGGAGAAAAGGAAAGATATATCCATTTGAATGCAGAATTCCAAAGAATAGCAAGGAGAGATAAGAAAGCCTTCCTCAGCGATCAATGCAAAGAAGTAGAGAAAAACAATAGAATGGGAAAGACTAGAGATCTCGTCAAGAAAATTAGACGTAATTTTCTTGCATGCAAGGAAACACTGCATGCAAAGATGGGCTTGATAAAGGACAGAAATGGTATGGACCTAACAGAAGCAGAAGATATTAAGAAGACATGGCAAGAATACACAGAAGAACTGTACAAAAAAGATCTTCAGGACCCAGACAATCATGAAGGTGTGATCACTCACACTCACCTAGAGCCGGACATCCTGGAATGTGAAGTCAGATGGGCCTTAGGAAGCATCACTATAAGAAAAGTTAGTGGAGGCGATGGAATTCCAGTTGAGCTATTTCAAATTCTAAAAGATGATGCTGTGAAAGTGCTGCACTCAATATGTCAGCAAATTTGGAAAACTCAGCAGTGGCCACAGGACTGGCAAAGGTCAGTTTTCATTCCAATCCCAAAGAAAGGCAATGCCAAAGAATGCTCAAACTACCTCACAATTGCACTCATCTCACAGGCTAGTAAAGTAATGCTCAAAATTCTCCAAGCCAGGCTTCAGCAATATGTGAACCACGAATTTCCAGATATTCAAGCTGGTTTTAGAAAAGGCAGAGGAACCAGAGATCAAATTGCCAACATCTGCTGGATCATCGAAAAAGCAAGAGAGTTCCAGGAAAAACATCTATTTCTGCTTTATTGACTATGCCAAAGCCTTTGACTGTGTGGATCACAATCAGATCAGATCAGATCAGATCAGTCGCTCAGTCGTGTCCGATTCTTTGCGACCCCATGAATTGCAGCATGCCAGGCCTCCCTGTCCATCACCAACTCCCGGAGTTCACTCAAACTCATGTCCATCAAGTCAGTGATGCCATCCAGCCATCTCATCCTCTGTCGTCCCCTTCTTCTCTTGCCCCCAATCCCCCAACCCCCACCCAGCATCAGAGTCTTTTCCAATGAGTCAACTCTTCACATGAGGTGGCCAAAAGACTGGAGTTTCAGCTTTAGCATCATTCCCTCCAAAGAAATCCCAGGGCTGATCTCCTTTAGGATGGACTGGTTGGATCTCCTTGCAGTCCAAGGGACTCTCAAGAGTCTTCTCCAACACCACAGTTCAAAAGCATCAATTCTTCAGCGCTCAGCCTTCTTTACAGTCCAACTCTCACATCCATACATGACCACAGGAAAAACCATAGCCTTGACTAGACGAACCTTTGTTGGCAAAGTAACGTCTCTGCTTTTGAATACGCTTTCTAGGTTGGTCATAACTTTCCTTCCAAGGAGTAAGCATCTTTTAATTTCATGGCTGCAGTCACCATCTGCAGTGATTTTGGAGCCCAGAAAAATGAAGTCTGACACTGTTTCCACTGTTTCCCCATCTATTTCCCATGAAGCGATGGGACCGGATGCCATGATCTTAGTTTTCTGAATGTTGAGCTTTAAGCCAACTTTTTCACTCTCCACTTTCACTTTCATCAAGAGGCTTTTGAGTTCCTCTTCACTTTCTGCCATAAGGGTGGTGTCATCTGCATATTTGAGGTGATTGATATTTCTCCCGGCAATCTTGATTCCAGCCTGTGTTTCTTCCAGTCCAGCGTTTCTCATGATGTACTCTGCATATAAGTTAAATAAACAGGGTGACAATATACAGCCTTGACATACTCCTTTTCCTATTTGGAACCAATCTGTTGTTCCATGTCCAGTTCTAACTGTTGCTTCCTGACCTGCATATAGGTTTCTCAAGAGGCAGATTAGTGCAAGATGAAAGGTTGTTGTTGAATCATGTGAAGACACTGGGATTCTTGGCCCCTGGAGGAGAAGATTCAATCTGGGGCCAGTGACTAAGCTTGTTGCTCAGAGCTTTTGTGTAATAAAGTTTTATTAAAGTATAAAAGAGATAGAGAAAGCTTCTGGCATAGGCATTAGAAGGTGACAGAAAGAGTATCCCTGGTTAAGGCAGCATTAATATTAGTTGCTATAGAATACTTTAGATGGTCAATGGATTGTGCTTAGAGGTTTATTTAATTGTCATAAAACAATCTTATAAGAGTATTATTGATTTCTGTACCAACCAGAATGGGCTGGGATTTACAGTGGTAACAAACAATCTCAAGTTTTCAAAGTCCATTGTGAGTTAGAATGGGGCTCCAGAGCTGGCTTCTTATTTCAGGACTCAAAATGACAGAACTTCTTTATTTTGAGCATTGTGATTATAAGAGAAAGAAAGATTCTGAATTTTATAAGCACTTTTCAAGATAACCACTCACATATCACTGGGCAAAGCAAGTCACATGCCCACATCTAACTCCAAGAGACGAGAGACATGCTGTGGCTGTACCGTGCTGAGGAAAGAGGACTACAAATATCTACACAACATTAATCATCACTACATTATCTCCCTTTTACAGATAATAAATATGTCACTGGATGATGGTGAATTAATCTACCCATGGTTACACTTGTGGTATGTTAGAACTTGGATTTAAACTCAGATACATCAATTTTGCTAACTAACAACCATTTCCCACCAAATAAAACTTACTGGCTTAAAATAACAATTCATTTGGTTTATGAATCTGTGGGTTGACCATCTTGACCAGGCTCATGTGAATGATTCTTTCCATTAGGCTTGGCTAATTGGGCTAGGATCACTCATGTGTTTATAGTTAGCAGGCATATCTGCTGGGAGCTGTCTAAGATGGTTCAATTAGGACTGCTCATCTCTGTTCCACATGGTATCTCATCCTTTAACAACCCAGGCATGTTCTCATGGCTATGATGCCAGAATACTGAAAGAAGCACAAGGTACATGCGAAACTAGTGTCATATCTTTGCTTCTGTAACAGTCTACTGTCCAAAGCAATCACAAGGCTAACCAAGTTCAGTGGATGAAGAAATAGATTCCACTTCCTGACAGAAGAAGCCATGATAGATGAACTTGCAAAGGACACTGACAAAGGAGGAGGCAATTGGCTTTAAAAGTCTATGTTAACACTATGTTAAGTGCGATGATTATTTCCCCTAATTTAGGAATATAGTTCAATGGCACTTCACCAAGGTTTTACTTGTAAAAACCAATGATCTATTCTGTGTTTTTTTTAAATGGTGAATTTTCATTTAATTCTTTTATAAGACCTACAGGATAAGATCAAAGACAAAAAAACAAGCAAGTGGTACATTGCATCTAATTATTTCCCTTCAAAACAGTTGCAAAAATAGCACATCTAGTAATTATCCATATGGTGATGTTATTTCAACATTTCAAAACTCTCAACTGGAGCTCAAATATGATAAAAAGCAATCAATATCATGTCAAGCAGTGATATTAAATGGTAACTATTAACAAGATATTGAATTTGTGTTTTTTAAATTTTCTGGTGGTTCATAGAAGTAAATGTTGCTAGCTAAAGTCACTCTTCATTTTGAGAAATCAATTCATCGTTAAGTCCTTCTTACTCCTGTCTTATAGAATTAAGAACTACTTCTTCAAAGTCTTTGGTAGGGGATGTATGACAGCATAATTAGGTTAGGCAGAGTTAGGTTCTATATCCTAATATCACCATATAATTGAATGACTTCAGGCAAGTTATGGAATATCTATGACTTGTCTCCACAACTGTAAAATGGGGATTATTAAACAGTATTCTCACAGCTACTTCCTTTGTTTCTTAGGAGAATAGAACAATGCACAAAGCCTTGAGTACAGTAATTGTTCCATAAATATTTCTTCTAATTGGAACAGTACTTTCAATTAGAATGGAAAATTTACATTTAATTTTTTCACTAAATGAAAAAATACATTTAAAAATCTAAGGTAAAAGAGGAAAAAAAAAAAACCAAAAACGTTTAGACCATAAAACTATATTGCAGTTCCAAGGCAGCTTTGGGAGTCAATGGTTTTTAACATTAATGAGAGTAGTTCAATCAACTTTAAGATAATTTGTAGTTTCCCTCAAAATTATATAAATAATAAGAAGAAATCTCTTTCATCTCTTGCCCCCATTTTGTTCATTTAACTCAATGAGAGAATTTTCCTTCCATCATTCCCTTTATTCTGATAGAATACATATGCCCAAAGGACCAGTTATGTACAAGTTTTCAGCTGACCTTTTCAAGGCAGCTAACATTTGAAAGATTTACTCCAAAGGTGTAAGTCAACAATAAAGGACTAGGCAGTTTAGAGAGGTCCATGGAATTCAGAAAGAAATATATAGAAACTACACCCAAACAATGAAGACAAAATCACCGGCAGCAACAAAACCAAGAAAGAGGGAGACAGAGACTCCAGACTATAAACTTGTGTCCTAGTTTCAGAAAGTAAATGGGCCCTGCTCCACAAAAAAGGCTAGTTGTTCAACTCTTAGCTACATTGCCACCAGCATAAAGGATCCCAAGTAGAGGTATTTATGAAATTCAGGAAAGTGAAACATGTGGTAAACCAGTTCTGTATGATTTCTCTCTCCCTCTCTTATATATAGCTCATTTTCCATTCCCTGCTTGCCTTGTCAAATATATATGAATGATGCAAATTATCTTTCCATTATTCACTATATTCTTTAATAGGGAACTCTTTCACTAATTTTAAGTCTATGAGAGGACTTCCCTGGAGGTACAGTGGATAAAAATCCACTTGCCAATGCAGGGAACAAGGGTTTGATCCCTGGTCTGGGAAGATTCTACGTGCTGCAGGGCAACTAAGCCCGTTGGCCACAACTACTGAGCCTGGGTGCTGCAACTACGGGAGCCTGTGCACCTCGTGCCTGCGCACTGCAAGAAGAGAAGCTACTCCAGTGAGGAGCCCATGCACCGCAATGAGGAGTGGCCCCGTCTCACTGCAGCTAGAGAAGGCCCACACACAGCCACGAAGACCCAGCACAAACCAAAAACAAAGATATAAATTTAAAATTCGTTTTAAGGCTATGATAAGAATAATAGCTAATATCTTTCTCTTTTTAATTAATGAACTGCATTTTTTAGAGAGGTTTTAGATTCACAGAAAAATTGAGTGAGAAGCACAAAGCATTCCCATATACACCTTGTCTACACACATATACACCTCCATCACTACTGATACCCACAGTCCAGTGGTGTGGGTGTTACAACTGATGAACCTAACATTGATACATTATTATCTCCCCAAGCCCATAGTTCACACTAGGGTTCACTCTTTGTGTTGTTCCTTCTATGGATTTTCATACAATGTAAGATGACATGTATTTACATTGTAATATCATATCAAATAGTTCTACCACCCTAAAAATCCTCTGTGTTCCACCTATTCATCTCTCCTTCCTTCTTTACCCTTGGGAACCAATGATTTTTACTGGCTCCTTAGTTTAGCCTTTACCAGAATGGCAAATAGTTGTAATCATACAGTATGTAGACTTTTCAGAAAAGCTTCTTTCACTTAGTAATATATGTTCGAGTTTCCTCTCTGTTTTTCCATGTATTAATAGCTTGTTTCTTCTTAGCACTGAGTAACAGTCCATAGTATGCATGTCCCACAGTTTATTTATCTACCTCCTAAGTTTTTTAGGCATATACCTATAGGGATAAATAGCCACATATTATGTAATTTAATCATCCTAATGACCATATTATCCTTATTGAACCAAGGAGGTAAAGTGAAATTAAGTGACATGGCCAAGATCATTTGAATAAAAAATGGTAGATCTAAGATCTTTAAACCTGTTTTCCCTGCTATAAATACACACAAAATGTTTTACATATGTTTCTTAAAATTGCATCAACCAAAATTAATTAAGATATTCTTTAACCGGAGTGTTCTTTGTTTATGTACCAATCTCCACCCACCTCCCTGACTTTTTTCCTTCATAGGGTAAGTTTTGATAGAAACAAAGTTCACTACACTCAGGACTACTGTATTATTGTTTTTAAAAAATGAAAACAATAATTGTAACAAATCACCAGTTACAATTTCTCTTCTGAGCACATCCAGGGTATAAATCTCTTTAGATAATCTAACCCTATATTACACTACCTGTTGTGGAGAGATGATTGTTATATTGTCTCAACTTGAAACTAGAAAGGCCCCCATTCTTTTCATTAATAGTGAATATGAAACTCAATTTCAAATATTTCACTTGTCTTCAGATATCTAGGTTCTCACTTATGAGGCTTAAGAGTCTATAAACCAAATTGGAGGTGAAGAAAAGAGAAAACCAAATGGAGAGGCCTGTTTAAAATTCGACAGTATGCTCTGACACAGATAATGCTTTATTCTCCTCTGTGTCTGTCCTTTCAAAGCAACTGCCAACTGGTCTTTTTATATCCACTTGAAAATATATCATCCACACTTCATGCTTCAGTTTTACTTGAACAATCATCTGTTCACTTTTCCAGCAGAATAATCCCACAGGAGTTTTTTATTTCATATATAAATACTGATTTTTAATATAGAACTTTAATGGTAGCTAATACTATGGTTAAAACCACAGATATTTCCTAAAGTTTCTTATTTTCACAGTAACTATATTTTTTATAATAAAAGCTAAATCACTTTTCAAAAGATTGACAAGCAAGAAAATATTAAATGGGAAATAAATTTCCAGCCAGATTTTCTAGAACAAAGAAATGTATAAATGACAGAAAAATACTCAGTCATGACTAAATTTTGTATATTTGTTCTGTTTAATGTTTGAAAAGCAGAGTCCTTAGTAGGTAAAATCAAATTTTATTTTTAATTAATTTTATTTTTATTTTAAATTAAAAGATTAGTTAAAAGGAGAATGAGGACCCTTGGGAGGAAAAAGGTAATACATTCCTTTACATCTCCTTAGAAAGTATTGGACTGGCCAAAGGTTCATTACAGTTTTTGAACTAACACAATACTATTTAATTGGACACTTAATGTCAGGACATGAGAAATCATAGTTAGGAGTACTAAAGTCCCCTGGAATGGATTCCTCTGTATTTCATGTGCTTTTAGGGGTAACATACATTATGGATCCCATCTTCCCGTAAATTATACAATTGGATTCCCAAGGAACCTTAGCAAGGCACTGAGGCTTTGTAGCATCTGTCCAGCCTCATCGTGTATATTCCCCATGCATAATAAATACTTCACGAATGAAGTCATTTGTTTAGGTGCAGTGATTTTCAGCCCTGGCTGCACAACAGAATCACCTGGAGAGATGGTTTTTTTTTTTTTTTTTTTTAATCTGATGCTCAGGAACTGTCTCAGAGATGAAGCCTAGACAAAATAGTTGTTAAAATTTCCCCAGATGACTATAATTTATAGCTGGCTCTAAGATTCACTGCTCTAGTTTAGTACTTCTCAAACTTTAAACTGTGCAACTATCATCAGGAGGTCTTGTTAAGCTAAGGAATTTGGTTTCATTTATCGGGCATAGCGGGAGCTACCGCAGTTCTGACAAGCTCTGTACGTCCATGGACCACAGTTTGAGTAGCAAGGGCAACAAGGCTGATATAACCTGATTCTTACTTTCAAACAATCAAATCACACAAGAAGCAAGAAACTATGGTCCCCTGGGATAAAATAATACTAAAATAATTGGATTAGTTGGTGAAAAGGGGGCTGAATGAACTTGTTAGCGATTGTGTTCTGGTTTACCAAATAATGTTATTGAACATACATATTGTATAGATAGATAGGTAGATATTAATAGATAGATCATAGAAAATTGCTATTATAAAGTCAGTGATCATGATCACAACATTTTATATGGACCGAACGAAGCCGTGGTTGTCAGTGACATCAATGACTCCAGTTAGAATCAGTCATAATCTCCTCATAAATAGAGAATGATGGTATGTGGGTTGGTAGATGGTATTTGACATTTAGTTCCTTGAGATACTTTCTCCGGTCTTTGGCTTTGGAATCTCTTCAGATTCTATCCCCATCACTGGCGTAAAGGAGAGGGAGGAGAAAAAGATAAGCATGCTTTGAACCTCAGTACAAGGCCGTGGTCATGTATGGATGTGAGAGTTGGACTGTGAAGAAGGCTGAGCACTGAAGAATTGATGCTTTTGAACTGTGGTGTTGGAGAAGACTCTTGAGAGTCCCTTGGAAGGCAAGGAGATCCAACCAGTCCATTCTGAAGGAGATCAGCCCTGGGATTTCTTTGGAAGGAATGATGCTAAAGCTGAAACTCCAGTCCTTTGGCCACCTCATGCGAAGAGTTGACTCATTGGAAAAGACTCTGATGCTGGGAGGGATTGGGGGCAGGAGGAGAAGGGGACGACAGAGGATGAGATGGCTGGATGGCATCACTGACTCGATGGACGTGAGTCTGAGTGAACTCCGGGAGTTGGTGATGGACAGGGAGGCCTGGCATGCTGTGATTCATAGGGTCGCAAAGAGTCGGACATGACTGAGTGACTGAACTGAACTGAACAATGCTGTTAACCTTCACTTGGATTTGGATCTTTTGAGCTTCTGTACCAAGAAAATATAGTAGTGTAAGGATTCCATGAGAGAATGGGAAAATTCCACTCTAGCAGAAACAGATTCTGAAAGAAATGCACATAGAACAATAACCTGACTCCATAAAAGATTAACCTGATTTAAAGCTGTCTTTCATATCGTTATGCTTCTGTAAAAGGTGGGACTATTTTTTGAATATAGTTGACTTTATTTTCAAGAATTAAAATGTGACTGGAACATAAGCAAGCTACTGTTTCATTATCTGGAACATGTATCACATGTAACAACAAATGCAAGATTTTTTTTCCCCTGGTACTTGTGAAAATATTTAGTAAAATCACAGTAATCTATTGATGCTAATACATAAATAAAATCTTCATTTATTTCATGCTCTTGAGTTTCAGACTCTGTATCATATCTAATGTTTTAAAAACTTATAAACAGGCACATCTGAAAAACTAACCAAATATTAAAAAGAAAGCAAATATTTAAAAACAGCTAAATTGGAGAAAAAGTGTGATACAATCTTAATTGTTATTGTTCACATTAAAATGATTCTATGAATCATTTTATTAGAGAATATGCAAGCTATAATTACAGGGACTATCTAGACAAAAAAGATCTATATTTTATTTAATCAATTCATTGATTTAACAAGTATATGAGTTTCCTAGTATAGGAAGTTTTACTTTTAAATTAGCTGGCCTGAGGATAGCTTTGGTAATAAAGAGCTATATAATAATTAAAATTCCATTTACATTTTTCTAAAAAATGTTTACACAATTATTAAATGTTTTTTAAATGTATTTCTTATTTCTGACAAAATATTAATCTTGTAAATATTCACAGCTTATTGTCTCTTGATAACTTGGAAAAATTGGAATATGCTGTATTTGGAAAACTCTATGAGGGTATGTCTATTTTTTACATTTGCAGCAACATAGATGACCTAGAGATTATGAAACTAACTGAAGTAAGCTAAGAAAGACAAATATATGATATCACCTACATGTGGAGTATAAAAAATGATACAAAAACTTACTTACAAAAGAGAAATAGACTCACACACATAGAAAACAAATTTAGGGTTATCAAAGAGGAAAGAAATGGGGATGGATAAATTAGGAATTGGGATTAGCAGATATACACTCAGTTCAGTTCAGTTACTCAGTCGTGTCCAACTCTTTGCAACCCCATGGACTGCAGCACACCAGGCTACCCTGTCCATCACCAACTCCCACAGCTTGCTCAAACTCATGTCCATTGAGTTGATGATGCCATCCAACCATCTCATCCTCTGTCATCCCGTTCTTCTGCCTTCAATTTTTCTCACCTGCAGGGTCTTTTCAAATGAGTCACTTCTTCACAACAGGTGACCAAAGTATTGGAGTTTCAGCTTCACCATCAGCCCTGCCAATGAACATTCAGGACTGATTTCCTTTAGGATGGACTGGTTGGATCTCCATGCAGTCTAAGAGACTCTCAAGAGTCTTCTCCAAAACCACAGTTCAAAAGCACCAATTCTTCAGCACTTAGCTTTTTTATAGCCCAACTCACGTCCATACATGACTATTGAAAACACCAAAGCTTTGACTAGATGGACTTTTGTCAGCAAAATAATGTCTCTGCTTTTTAATATGCTGTCTAGGTTGGTCAGACTTTTCTTCCAAGGAGCAAGCATCTTTTAAGTTTATGGCTGCAGTCACAAAAGTATTTCACTGTTTCCATTGTCTCCCCATCTATTTGCCATGAGGTGATGGGATCGGATGCCGTGATCTGAGTTTTTTCTGAATGTTGAGTTTTAAGCCAACTTTTTACTCTCCTCTTTCATTTTCATCAAGAGGCTCTTTAGTTCTTCTTCACTTTCTGCCACAAGGGTGGTGTCATTTGCATATCTAAGTTATTGATATTTCTCCTGGCAATCTTGATTCCAGCTTGTGCTTCATCCAGTCGAGAGATTCTCATGATGTACTCTGCATGCAAGTTAAATAACAATATACAGCCTTGACGTCCTCCTATCCTGATTTGGAACCAGTCTGTTCTTCCATGTACAGTTCTAACTGTTGCTTCTTGACCTACATACAGATTTCTCAGGAGGCAGATAAGGTGGTCTGGTAGTCCCATCACTTGAAGAATTTTCCTGTTTGTTGTGATCCACACAGTCAAAGGCATCGGCATAGTAAATAAAGCAGAAGTAGATGTTTTTCTGGAACTCTCTTGCTTTTTTGATGACCCAATGGATGTTGGCAACTTGATCTCTGGTTCCTCTGCCTTTTCTATGTTGAGCTTGGACATCTGGAAGTTCATGGTTTACATACTACTGAAGCCTGGCTTGGAGAATTTTGAGCATTACTTTGCTAGTGTGTGAGATGAGTGCAATCGTGCGGTAGTTTGAACATTCTTTGGCACTGCCTTTCTTTGGGATTGGAATGAAAACTGACCTTTTCCAGTCCTGTGGCCACTGCTGAGTTTTCCAAATTTGCTGGCATATTGAGTGCAGAATTCTCATAGCATCATCTTTTAGGATTTGAAACAGCTCAACTGGAATTTTATCACTTCCAGTAGCTTTGTTCATAGTGATACTTCCTAAGGTCCACTTGGCTTCCCATTCCTGGATGTCTGGCTCTAGGTGACATCACGGTTATCTAGGTCATGAAGGTCTTTTTTGTACAGTTCTTCTGTGTATTCTTGCCTCCTCTTCTTAATATCTTCTGCTTCTGTTAGGTCCATAATATTTCTGTCCTTTATTGAGCCCATCTTTGCATGAAATGTTCCCTTTGTATCTCTGATTTTCTTGAATGGATCTCTAGTCTTTCCCATTCTATTGGTTTTCTCTATTTCTTTGCATTGATCATTGAGGAATATTTTCTTATCTCTCCTTGCTATTCTTTGGAACTCTGCATTCAAATGGGTATATCTTTCCTTTTCTCCTTTGCCTTTCACTTCTCTTCTTTTCTCAGCTTTTGTAAGGCCTCCTCAGACAACCATTTTGCCTTTTTGCATTTCTTTTTCTTGGGGATGTTCTTGTTCACTGCCTCCTGTACAGTCATGAACCCCTGTCCATAATTCTTCAGGGACTCTATCAGATCTAATTCCTTGAATCTATTTGTCACTGTATAATCATAAGGGATTTGTTTCAATTCATACCTGAATGGTCTAGTGGTTTTCCATACTTTCCTCAATTTAAGTCTGAATCTGGTAATAAGGAGTTCATGATCTGAGCCACAGTCAGCTACCAGTCTTTTTTTTTTTTTTTTTTTTTTGCTGACTTTACAGAGCTTCTCCATCCTTGAATGCAAAGAACATTATCAATTTGATTTCGGTATTGATCATCTGGTGCTGTCCATGTGTTGAGTCTTCTCTTGTGTTGTTGGAAGTGAGTTTTTGCTATGGCCAGTGTATTCTCTTGGCAAAACTCTGTTAGTCTTTACCCTGCTTCATTTTGTACTCCAAGGCCAAATTTGCCTGTTACTTCAGGTATCTCTTGACTTCCTACTTTTGCATTCCAGTCCCCTATGATGAAAAGGACATCTTTTCTGTGTGCCAGTTCTAGAAGGTCCTGTAGGTCTCCATAGTAGCTTTACACTACTATATATAAAATAGAAGAACAAAAAGCGCCTACTGTATAGCACAGGAAGCTATATTCAATATCTTATAATAAACTATAATGAAAAAGAATCTAGAAAATAATGTATAAGCATCTATAATATATATTTAATATGTATCTGAATCATTTTGCTGTATACCAGAAGCTAATACTACATTGTAAATTAACTATACATCTACTTTAAGTAAAGAAAATAAAAAATAATAGGGGGTGTCTGTAACATCTTCCAGAACTTCATTTAATTTGAAATATTTTTAATCAACCTTATGTTAAAAGGTAATTTTTACTGACTGAATGTAAATGTTTACTCAGAAAATGGAATCTAGACTTAAATTTGAAGGAAATAGAGCTTAAAAATATGTGAGGATATTCACAAGTAACTTCCATAAAATCATCCTTTGTTCTAAAATCTGTCTTCTTTCCACACTCAAAATATTTTTATAAGAATCTATAACCCACCCTCAATAACAAACGTATGTGTCTTTAAAGCACATCTGTGGAAACATTAAAGAGGTAATAAGATGCAATGGAGAGAAAGGATTTTGATTTTGTTGTGGTTGTTCATGGCTCCAAACTTCTTTGTTTAGTTTCATATTTCTTTGCCTTTTTTCCCTCTCAAATTGTTCAGTTCCATCATTCCTACTGTCATAACATCTGCCCCACTGCTTTTCAATATCCTGACATTTCCTATTTCAAGAATGTGATTCTTCCCCTGGAGCATCGATCTGCCCCCTGATTGGCAATGTTGGTTGGCTGGCCTGGTTGTCTCTGTGCAGATTACCACCACCACCCTCAGCCTTTGCCTGAAAGGTTACTTCAGTCCAAATAAATAGAGAGTCTAGATAGACAGTTTTTGTCAGGCAATACAAAATGGATTCTCTAACCTGATAGAACCTTTCAAGTGGATTATGTTGGAAGGATAGGTTTAAACCTAAATAACAACAGTTACTGGGGAACAGCATAATGGAAATGCAGATTTCAGCAGCCTGGGCTGGAATCTTCACTCCATTACTTCAGGCTGGCTTCTTTTCAAAAGGGCACTGTGTCTAATGGTTAATAACATGAGCTCAGATGTCTGAACTTTCAGAATTTAAATCCTGATTTCAGCATTAACTCTTTAGGTAACTTGGGAAAATTATTTAATTTCAGTGAGCTCGGTTTCTCAACTAGTAAAATATCTCACAGTATTATTGTAAAGAGGGAAAAATGAGACAATGAGTGATTTCATAAGTACCTAATAAACAACAGCTATTTTTTATTAGTATAGCAAATGAGTGAAAGTTGTCCTTGTAGCAAAGAGATTTAGGACATAAATAGAAGGAATTAGGCATAATCCTTTTGCAATATAGAGTTTATAAATATAAATATTCTGTAAAACTATATGCTTTTAAAGTCCTGCAGAGCAAAGGGAAAAATGAGATTTCTAAATTCCAGGGATATGTATTAAGAAACATATGCACTGATCAGTAAAGTCTGAAGGGGCTGATGAAACAGACTGTATTTTTCTGAGACAGTCATTTTATTCTATGAATTATTTATAAGGAGAATGAAGTAGAAACAAAAGAAATATGAAAGCATAAGGCTTACCTTATCAGTCATAATCTTTCAAACATCAGCAATGAAGTTATAATCATTTGCCACATGCTGGGGCATCCAGGATGTAACACTGTGTCATGTAAAAAATGCATCATAATATGTAGAAGAAATTAATCCCTGGTAAGCTGCTAAGTGTCTATTTTGAGTTTTCCCTAATTGTGGGTTTAAAAATTAGGTGAAAATAGATTTTGGGTAGAGGACATATCAAATAAGAGCATCTTCAATGTGTGATCCTTTTAGCATATGTTACATCATGGGCTTCCCAGGTGGCAGTAGAGGTAAAGAACTCGCCTGCCAGTATAGGAGACATAAGAGATGATGATTCGACCCCTGGGTCGGTAAGATCCCCTGGAGGAGAGCATGGCAACTCAATTCAGTATTCTTTCCTGGAGAATTCCATGGACAGCTATAATCCATTGGGTCACAAAGAGTTGGGCATGCCTGAAGCAACTTAGCAGGCACGCACGCATGCACATCATGAGCAGTAAAGATCTCTACAGAATTATAACTGTGCAGGTCTTATTTTGGCTACAAGGAAACTGAGGCCTAAGCAACTAACATAACAAAACTGAGTAGCAGAATGTTAAGTGAGAATCCAGGCTTTGTAATTATCAGTCCTTTATCCTTTACACTTTACGCCCTGCCTAATTTACAAGGCAATTTTGAGAAGTAACAACAGGAAAAAACAAGTCAGATTTCACTTTATGCGAAATTTCACTATTAGAGTAAGCAAACTTTATTAGTTCTATAATGCATAACAATTATATGACAATTAGGTGGTATCCATGGGACTATCCTTAGATAATAATAGCTAATAATTATTGAGCAGTCTGTGGTGGAGTACCTATTATGTCCCACGCCGTCTTCTAAATGCTTTATGAGTATTAACTCATCTAATTCCTGATGAAGGCCTTATTATTATTACTCTTAGTTTACAGATGTCTGAGTCACTGTAAGGTTAAGCCAAAGACACAATCATATCATCAAACAATATCTTTTCCCCCTCTTTTGATGGAATCTTATGTAAGATCAAAAATAATTGTGGGAAAAAATAAATGTATTATATTCTCCAGATAAATGTATTCTGTTCTTGAGATGAACTGAGAAAATATATATGTCCAAGGTAAAAATACAGAATAATTATTTATATATGACTATATCGTTGGTTCATGGGAAAATTGTAGAACAGAGCAAGTCTTGGAACAAATAATATGAATGAGCCTATACACTAAAGTATCTTTCCCAGTTGTTAAGGTCTTACACCTTGAGAACAACTCATAATTTCTTTTTTTCTCATCTCACTTCCTCATATTGGGACCAAAGGCGACTTATTATTGCCTGATGTTTTTTGGTTATTGATCTGTTCCAGGTATCAGTGAAGTACTGAAGCAGAAAATGGTAAAATTTTTATTGAGGTAACAGGGTAAAGGTCACTTCCTCTTAATATATTTTTCTTGAATTTTTTTTAAGGTAACATTACAGATCTCCCCTTTCTCTGACATCAGCATCATTGATTTGCAAGTAGAGCTTTTGGGACTGGTTGTGTGCCTCTTCAAAGAAGAAAAATATCCCTTTGTAAGAATGTATTCTAGCAGTGGGATCCTGAATTACTAGTGTAAGAATTAGTTAGTGAAGAGAAGGTAGACACTTTTTAAATTATTAAAGTACAGTTGGTATATCACATCTCTAATGTTTCCAGGGAAGGACTACTGAAGAATTTATCATTTGTAGATTTATTTCCTTACAAAGCTTGTCTCCTTTTTACTTATCTTCATGAAAATTTCAGTGGTTCAGTTCTCATAAAAATATCATTTATGCTAGTTATGAAGAGAGCCAGAAAGGGTTAGAAGGTTACACTGTGGCAGAGTAAGCTGCCAGTCCTATATAAAAAACCTGCGAACAGAAACACAAGGCCCTCTGTTCTCCTCATTATGTTCATGCTTTCGATGCTTTGAGGAGAGACAACACTTACTTAGCAAGTATAAAAAAATTGTGAGAGTGATTTCACCTATTCCCAGGCTGAATCTGCAAAAAAGCTTTAAAGAGTTTGCATGCTTTTGAGTTTTCTGGGCCCAATTCTCTGTCAATTGTTATTTCCCCTGAATGTTCACCAGATTTTGAATGAATTTAAATTGAGAAGCTATTTTTGTTTCTGGATAAATTATATAGTGAAACACTACCAGTAGAAAACAGGGAAGGGGCTATTAATACAAAGATCTTTCTTTAATGCAAAATAATGATGAGTTTGAAAAGAGAGCACACAACAGATGAACATAGTTTTTGTGTGTTTAACTTTATGAGTGAAAGAATAAGAAATAGCCAAGACAAATTCATAAGAGAAGAAAGTATAGAACAGTCATGGTCAAGCGGGAATGTTTTCTTCCCTCATTCATTGTCTAATGGAATGTGTGTAACACTAATTTCAAACTTTAAAATGGGGGAAACAACAAAGAATGTAAATTCCATCTAAAAATATAAAATATAATGCCAAGAAATCTATTACTTGGCAACTAATGGGTAGTGCACCTATTCTGCTTTATTGACTATGCCTATGCCTATGACTATTTGACTGTGTGGATCACAATAAACTGTGGAAAATTCTGAAAGAGATGGGAATACCAGACCACCTGACCTGCCTCTTGAGAAACCTATATGCAGATCAGGAAGCAACAGTTAGAACTGGACATGGCACAACAGACTGGTTCCAAATAGGAAAAGGAGTACATCAAGGCTGTATATTGGCACCCTGCTTACTTAACTTATATGCAGAGTACATCATGAGAAACGCTGGGCTGGAGGAAGTACAGGCTGGAATCAAGATTGCCAGGAGAAATATAAATAACCTCAGATTATTTAGATGACACCACCGTTATGGCAGAAAGTGAAGAAGAACTAAAGAGCCTCTTGATGAAAGTAAAAGAGGAGAGTGAAAAAGTTGGCTTAAAGCTCAACATTCAGAAAATGAAGATCATGGCATCTGGTCCCATCACTTCATGGGAAATAGATGGGGAAACAGTGGAAACAGTGTCAGACTTTATTTTTTTGGGCTCCAAAATCACTGCAGATGGTGATTGCAGCCATGAAATTAAAAGATGCTTACTCCTTGGAAGGAAAGTTATGACCAACCTAGCCAGCATATTAAAAAGCAGAGACATTACTTTGCCAACAAAGGTCCATCTAGTCAAGGCTATGGTTTTTCCTGTGGTCATGTATGGATGTGAGAGTTGGACTGTGAAGAAAGCTGAGAACTGAAGAATTGATGCTTTTGAACTGTGGTGTTGGAGAAGACTCTTGAGAGTCCCTTGGACTGCAAGGAGATCCAACCAGTCCATCCTAAAGGAAATCAGTCCTGAATATTCATTGGAAGGACTGATGCTGAAGCTGAAACTCCAATACTTTGGCCACCTGATGCAAAGAGCTGACTCATTGGAAAAGACCCTGATGCTGGGAAAGATTGAAGGGAGGAGGAGACAGTGATGACAGAAGACGATGTGGTTGGATGGCATCTCCAACTTGATGGACATGAGTCTGAGCAAGCTCTGGGAGTTGGTGATGGACAGGGAGGCCTGGCGTGCTGCGATTCATGGTGTCACAAAGAGCCAGACAAGATTGAGTGACTGAACTGAACTGAACTGAACTAAGTAGTGCAAAACCCTCCTAGAAGATAGGAGTAGGGGCTACAAATTCCCAAACCAAAACCATTACTAGAAGGGGTAGAAAATGGGACTATGTCCAAGAAACCTGTTTCATTAAAAAAAAAAAAAATTCTGCCAAATCCTGTTGCATCTATTCTATCACAAAGCAAAAAGTACTATGTGAATTTACTTCTGAAAAACATAAATATATTATCAAATGCCAGAAGGAATTTCTCACAGAATTCATAATAATGCATGTAGGTATGAAACTGGCCTGACCACTATCTGCCCTTCATCCAAATCCAAAGGCATTGCATGGCTTAAGTGTCTGGTGCCATGCTTCTTGCTGCAAGATCCCTTCAGCTGTCCCCCATTATTCTTAGGGTAAGGAATGAAACACCAGAATGGGCCTAAAATGCCCTTGATTCTTACTTTACTTCGCTAATCTTGGCTCTCACTGATTTGAGCAAATTGAATACTCTACTAAAATTTCTGTTTTGTTACTGACTTTGGCGCTTTTGTTATGTTTGTTTAAAGAACACTCCTTACTTCCTTTTTCTTTGCTTAATCTTGGTCACATTTCCATGACGGTGTCAGTCCCTCTGGCTAGACTTCTCTGAAGCCCTCCGCTTATAAACTTTCATAGCATACTATCAACCTCCCAGTGGTATAACTGCTAAGAATGTATCTTGTTTGTAAACCACTCTGTCTAGTTTTGCATAGTCACCCAAATGAAGTAAGGCTTTTCTCTGCAGGCTGTAAGGCCTGGACATGCAATTGTCTTCTGCACCACTGGGTTCCCAGCACCTTGGCTGAACACCTGCTTCATAGTGGTACTCAATAAATATTTAATGAATAAATATATCCATTCATCATCCCAGAATCCTATCAGGTTGGTGCAAAAATAACTGTAGTTTGGCATTGTTGAGCTTTGCTGTTTGATATTGGAATACATTCTTAAATAAATGTGATTAAGTTATATATCATTTCAATGCAAGTTTCTTGCTTTATGTTTTTTTGCTAATGACATTACTTGCTTTGTATTTTATATTTATTTTAGATTAGATTTGGAAATGATGTTAGACAAAAAGAAAATTCAAGTGATTTTGCTATTCGAGTTCAAAATGGGTCATAAAGCAGTAGAAACAACTTGCAATATCAACACATTTGGCCCAAGAACTGCTAACGAGCATTCAGTGCAGTGGTGGTTCAAGAGAGATGAGAGCAAAGGAGATGAGAGCCTTGAAGATGACGAGGGCAGTGGCCACCATCGGAGGTTGACAACAACCAATTAAGAGCCATCATCAAAGCTTATCCTCTTACAACTACATGAGAAGTTGTCCAAGAACTCATCATCGACCATTCTACTGTCATTTGCATGCGTGCATGTGTGCTAAATCACCTCAGTCATGTCCTACTCTTTGTGACCCTAAGGACTGTAGCCTGCCAGGCTCCTCTGTTAATTTGAAGCAAAATGGAAAGGTGAAAAAGCTTGATAAGTGGATGTCTCATGAGCTGATCACAAATCAAAAAATATAATAATAAATAGTCATTTTAAATATCCTCTTATTCTATGCAACAACAATGAACCATTTCTCAATCACCTTGTGACGTGTGACAAAAAGCAGATTTTATACAACAACAGCTCAGTGGCTGGACCAAAAAAAAAAACCCCAAATAACCTCCAAAGCACTTCCCGAAGTCACACTTGCACCAAAAAAATGTCAAGGTCACTGTTTGGTGGTCTTCTGCCTATCTGATCCACTACAGCTTTCTGAATCCCAGCGGAACCATTACATCTGAGCAGTATGTTCAGCAAATCAACAAGGTGCACCAAAAACTCCAAGGCCTGCAGCCAGCATTGGTCAACAGAGTGGGCCCAATTCTTCTCCATGACAACATCTGACCACACATTGCACAACCAATGCTTAAAATGTTCAACGAATTGAGCTATGGAGTTTTGCCTCATCCTCCATATTCATCTGACCTCTTGCCAACTGACTACTACTTCTTCAAGCATTTCTACAACTTTTTACAGGGAAAAAGCTTCCACAATCAGCAGGAGGCAGAAAATGTTTTGCAAGGGTTTGTTCATTCCAGGGCATGGATTTTTTATGCTAAAGTAATAGACACACTTATTTCCCATTGACAAAAATGTGTTGATTGTAATGGCTCCTGTTTTGATTAATAGAGATGAACCTAGTTGAACCTAGTTATGATTGAAAAACCATGGTCTGAAATTGCAATTACTTTTTTAACAACCTAATAGAATATGACTTACATCCAAGGTTTGAAGTTTATCTGTGGCTAAGTCAAGGAGATTGTCTTTTTCTTGAACATGGTGGTACAGTTGGAAAGGAAACCATTATTCATGGAATAATCAGCCCATGCTCTAGCTAACTGGAAACTCTCACCTAACAAATAATGGCAAACTAATGAAGAATGTAACTGACCTTAATGGAATTTTTCTGCCTGTTCATCTAACCCGCTCCATCTTGGAGACTTAGTTCATATATACCTCTCATTTAGGCCTGCCTCAAATCTCTACCAACTCAATCTTCACTTATCTCTTCCATTTTACTGTCTAAGTTACTAGATGTTCAAGCTGGGTTTAGAAAAGGCAGAGGAAGCAGAGATCAAATTGCCAACATTAACTGAATCATAGAGAAAGTAAGGAAATTCCAGAAAAATATCTACTTCTACTTCATTGACTATGCTAAAGCCTTTGACTGTGTGGATCACAACAAATTGTGGAAAATTCTTAAAGAGTGAGGATTCCAGACCACCTTTACCTTTCTCATGAGAAACCTGTAATGTGGATCAAAAAGCAACAGGTAGAACCAGACATGAAACAACAGACTGGTTCAAAATTGGGAAAGAAGAAAGACAAGGCTGTATATTGTCACCTGGTTACTTAGCTTATATGCAGAATATATCATGTGAAATTCCAGACTGGATGAATCACAAGCTGGAATCAAGACTGCCAGGAAAAAGTTCAACAACCTCAGATATGCAGATGATACCATTCTAATGGCAGAAAGTGAAGAGGAACTAAACAGCCTCTTGATGAGGGTGAAAGAAGAGAGTGTAAAGGCTTGCTTAAAACTCAATATTCAAAAAACTAAGATCATGGCACCTGGTCCCATTAATTCATGGCAATTAGAAGGGGGAAAAGTGGAAGCAATGACAGGTTTTATTTTCTTGGGCTCCAAAATCCCTGCAAATGGTGACTGCAGTCATGTAATCATTAATAAAAGATGCTTGCTCCTTAGAAGGAAAACTATGACAAATCTTGACAGCATATTGGGCTTTCCTGGTGCCTCAGATGGTAAAGAACCTGCCTTCAATGCAAAAGACCTGGGTTCAATGCCTGGGTCAGGGAGATCCCTGGAGAAAGAAATGGCTACCCACTCCAGTATTCTTGCCTGGAGAATCCCATAGCCAAGTGGAGCCTGGCAGGCTACATGCACTCCATGGGGTGATACAGAGTCAGACATGACTGAGTGACTAAGCACAGGCAGCATATTAAAAAAGCAAAGACATCACTTTTCTGACAAAGGTCTATATAGTAAAAGCTATGGTTTCTCCAGTAGTCAAGTAACGATTTGAGAGTTGGACCATAAAGAAGGCTGAGTGCTGAAGAACTGGGGTTTTTTAGTTTTGTGCTCGAGAAGACTCTTGAGAGTCCTTTGGACTGCAAGGAGATCAAACTAGTCAATCCTAATTGAAAGCACCCTAAATATGCATTGGAAGGACTGATGCTGCTGCGGAAGTTCCAATACTTTGGCCACCTGATGCGAAGAGCTGCCTCATTGGAAAAGACCTTGATGCTGGGGAAAAATGGAATGTAAAAGAAGAAAGGAACAACAGAGGATGAGATGGCTACATAGCATCAGTGGACTCAATGGACATGAATCTATGTAAATTTTTGCAGATAGTGAAGGACAGGGAAGCCTGGTGTGCTGCAGTCCATGGAGTTGCAAAGAGTCAGACACGATTTAGTGACTGAACAACAACAAAGTTACTAGAAGTGTTTATAATAAAGGCCCCAAAAGAGTAATCAAGGTGAGTCTGCCAAAGTCAGTGGTCTGCATGTGGGGCTTTGTAAGGAATCATTTGCTTGATGAGTTCATCTTGGTCTACAAATATAATGTGATTGTACTGTAACTCTGTCTGCTCAGGATTCTGAAATAGGTATTAGGAAATGTCTTACCAGTAAAGGATTGAAGTTTATAAATTAGTAAGTCTGTTCATTAATTTATAATGAGAAGGACAAGCATTGAGTGAACATGACTGTGATGTTAGTCCAACCAAGTGTTTTTTTTCCTGTAGATATGAAAATTGTTAGAAGTTTGCTCAGTAAGCCCTGGAATCAGAACAAGGGAATAACAAATATTGAATGGCATCAGGCTTTGATGGTGTTATTTCCCTCCTACCTCAGGGCTATAAACACACTGGCAATAAAAAACAGAAACATTCTTGAGTCTTTAAAAGGACACTATTAAAATTATGCTAGGACAATTGGTATGAAGATTACTCAAGGCAAACTTGGACATATGATTGTTAGGGATGTTAAATACCAGGAAGAAGGTGGCATCCACTCTTTCCTAAAGAACGTTCAGAAAGACACTTCTAATTGCTTCTCATTTTTCTGAGCCTCTGTATTTTACCAAACCATCTTCTTGTTCAAGAGGTGTAGTAGTCAGACCTCCAAGATGACCCATGAGATTTTTCCTCATCTAGTCACATACCCTGGGGTATATAACCTGAAACTTTCATGAGACTATGATGGGAAAGTCATTCTTTTGATTAGGTTATATTTATGGGATAGTTGCTTTTGTGATTATGTTCCTTTATATTAAACTCTTTCATAGCATCCTGGAGATAGTTTTCCCTACTGGTTCTGAGGAAGTAAGCGTCCATGTTGTGTATCAGGTTATATGCCAGGGAAGAAACGCTTCTAGAAGCTAAGGAGCTATATACATACACCAGAGCTTCCCTGGTGGCTCAGATGGTGAAGAATCCACCTGCAATGCAGGAGACCTGGATTTAACCCTTTGTCAGGAAGATCCCCTGGAGAAGTGAATGGATGCTCACTCCAGTATTCTTGCCTGGAGAATTCCATGGACAGGGGAGCCTGACAGGCTACAGCTCATGGAGTCACAAAGAGCTGGACATGACTGAGCAACTATGCACACACATATATGTTGTATAAGCCACAACTATAGGAACTGGCTTTTGCGGCAACCAGTGAGCTGAAGACCCCAAGCCTCGAATGAGACAATGGCCCTGGCTAATACCTTGATTGCAGTCTATGAGAACCTGAGCAGAGGATACACCTAAGCCTTGCTGTGCCCAGACTCCATATCCAAAGAAATGGTGAGTTAGTGTAGTGTGTCATTTTAATTACCATTACACTGGTGGTACTTTGTTACTCAGTAAAATAAAACTAATACAGCAAGCTTTATCTACTCATTTCTAAATTTGGGTAATATTCAATTCCTGCTAGTAAGCATATCAGAGTTATATCCTTGAGAGCAAAGATAAGGTCTTATTCTTATTGGTATACACCAAAGTGTCCATCACAATGCTGGGTCAGTAGACAGTTTTCTTTTCTATTTTTTTTTTTTTTGACAGTTTTCTAAAATAAATAAACAAATAAGACAAATAAGCAAGTAAATAAATAAATGATAACTAGCTAGCTAGATAAAATTATTTTATTAATTTATAGTAAATCATTTTTATTTTAATTTTCTGTACCTCAAAAGAGAGGGTAGAACACTACTAAAAATATTGTCAAACTCTCTTGCATCAAACTCCCTTGCTTGAAGTACACTCTATTACTTGAACATGTGGCACAGGCTTTGCATGATTTGCTTCTGATTCCTTCATCAATTTTTTCTACCCTCATATTCTTTTTTCACATGCTCCAACCACACTATATTTCATTCCAGTGATGAGCTTTTTATTTTTTCTAATAGAAAGAGTATTATTATTCATGCAATAGCCCTTTCATGAGAAATTGAATGAGATTATGCATATGTGCTTACTCAGTCATGTCCGACTCTTTGTGACCCCATGGACTGCAGCCCGCCAGGCTCCTTTGTCCAGGAGATTTTCCTGGCAAGAATTCTGGAATGGGTTGCCATTTCCTTCTCCAGAGGATCTTCCCAACCCAGGGATCAAACCCAGGTCTTCCAAATTGCAGGCAGATTCTTTACCATTTGAGCCACCAGGGAAGCCCAAATGAGATAATGTGTTAAATTAAATCAGAGCAATGTTTAGCTTCTAAAAAGCGAATGATGAATGCCAGCTCTTAATAATTTTACTAGACCTTTTCAAACGCTCTTTCACTCCACTTTTCTTACTGCTTTCTCTTTCTTTTCCCAGCTAAGTAGCTGATTCAGCTTCAGGTTTTAGTTTAAATACATTTATTTTGGAAGTCTTTCCTGACACCACCCACCACTGTCCCTAGATTAAGACTTCTTGTTACATCGAGCCACAGTTCATTAGACTTTCCTTTCATAGCACTTGTTATAATGACAAGTAAAAACCATTTATATGATTTATGATTAGTTGTGTAAAGTCTGCCTCTTCTTCTAAAATCATAAGGTTCATGAGGGCAAAGACCCTATCTGCCTTATTTATTATTGGTTCCCTAATTCCAGTATAAGGTTTGACACATAAGACCTGTTCAAAACTATTTGTAAATGGTAAAAATATATATATATAGAAATGATTATAGGAAAAGCATTCATTAAGAAAGAAATTATCAAAGCAATGGCCCTTACATTTTCTTGCTACAAATGTAAGATAAATAAAAAATGAAGAGGGTCAAATAGTGAATTAAATGGAAACATATGTATTTAAATTAGGTGAAATTAATTGTGTCAAAGGTATTTAATTTTTCAAAATATCACATTACAGAAGAATTCAAAGAGTCACTCTAGCTGCAACTATATTCATTATTTCAGGTTTGACTGGAAAAAAGACAGAGTTGGCAGTTTATTTCTCCATCCCTCATGTGTTACATGGCTAAATTTAGCTATTGTAATAAACAGACCCCCAAATTTCATAAGTACAATGAATGTTTACTTTGAGTTGTAACAACCTAATGTGGGTGTTTTAGTTAAGTGGCTTTTTTGTAGGCAGAGATTCAGGAATTGCAGTCTCTTCTCATCTTATGATTCTGCCATCCTACCCCAGGAGAGGAAAGAACAAGGGGGACTATGAGTGAGAAGTTTTTATGGACCATACTGGAAATGGAGCACCTCGCTCCTGCTACCATTCTGTGAGTAGCAACTTCAACATTGGTACAGCTCAGCAGAAAATATGCTGGAAATACTGTCTAGCTGTATCCGCAGAAAGAAGAGGAGGTTGATGTGGGTGAGAGTTTAGCCAGTCTCTGCCATGACATGCCAAAAATTAAATGTGTTCTCTATCCTTGTATCACTCCAAAGTTGAGCAGGTTTATACAACAGTGAGTGGATATTTATTTTAATATACCCAAGACATGTCTGTAATCTTCCAGAATGTAAAAAGATATAAGCATTATGTTATGTCAAAATGACCCCAAATGCCATGAATTTAGCATGATAACAGCAACCTTGATTAAGTCAAGTATCAACCTTCCTAGTACATAAAAACATTAATAAATTAGGCTTTTCCCCTCTCTATTTTTAACAGAATATTTGGGAATTAGATTATTACAGCCCAGTTATTTCTAAAGATGAGTAACACTTCCACAGGGCACTGCTAAAATGCACTGAGGCATTTTAATTGCCTATGAATATTCAAAACCTCATTATTGTTGCAGTTTATAATTCTCAAATTCCCTTGACAAAAATGTGCAGCATAAAGGAAAAAAAAAGGTAATCCATTTAAAAGCGTTGACATCTATGTTCAACCATTTCACATTAGTTCTTAGCTTCTGAGTTTATACATTACAGTTCATTTTGTGGAGATACTAAGATTGTGTGCATTCTTCACCCTTCAAAGTACAACCTGTTGATTGTGTACATTTCCTGCTCAGAGCATATGATATTTTATATAAGACATTACATGTATAGAACTGACATGAAATTAAGACTGAAATTTGGATGAAGATAAAGATTTGTATGCAATAGAAAGCAAAACCAGAAGTTAAGAATATCTTCTCTGGTTTTGCTAGAATCATGATGGTAAAGCAGCAATGGAAACAAATTTGTAATTCTAAGCACTAGAATACCAAGATGAATTCCATTGGAAACACACACACACACACACACACACAATTCTGCAAACAAGGAGACAGACATCTTTATTAGATCATCAAAACAGACTTGGAAGAAAGTCAAGGAAGTTATACCAGTCCTCCCCCACTATGAGACAGGTTTTACTTAGATGTCTGTAGACTAGTTTTTTCTTTCTATAAATATTTATGGGATTCCTGCATGTGCCAAGAACCTTGTCAGTAGGAGGAGACATATTGATGCATAAAGTAAGAGTAGTAATCTCACGTAGCTCAGAACACATCTATCTCTATTTTCATGTCCACTCTTACCAATCTCTAATTTCTTTCCTTTTCTTTCTTCACCATCTTAATTCTCTTAAAAAAAAAAAAATAGTCCTTCAGCAAACACTGACAGCATACTCACTGAATTTAAGAGAATGTATTAGATGATAGTATCTAGTTGCTCATGGGACATTCAGAGTACGGACACATAAACCTACAATGATAGAACAATGTGGAAGCAGAGAAAAGAAAATAAAGGATGTTTTAGTTTATGACCCTATCCAGCCTACAGCATTAGGAAAACCTTCTCTGAGAAGTTGACAACTTATTTAAATAATAAAAGATCAATTTAAGTCAGTCAGCTAAGCAATAGTAGACCTGGGAGAGCTGGTTCAAAATTCTGCTCCTGCTGCTGCTGCTGCTAAGTCGCTTCAGTCGTGTCCGACTCTGTGCGACCCCATAGACGGCAGCCCACCAGGCTCCCCTGTCCCTGGGATTATCCAGGCAAGAACACTGGAGTCGGTTGCCATTTCCTTCTCCAATGCATGAAAGTGAAAAGTGAAAGTGAAGTTGCTCAGTCATGTCCAACCCTTGCGACCCCATGGACTGCACCCTACCAAGCTCCTCAGTCCAAAATTCTAGGTAAAGGTAAAAGCAAGAAAAAGGCAAAGTGAAGAGAAAGAGCAGGAATTGTGTGTGGAATAAAAGTTTGGGTTTCTGGCTGCAATCCAAAGGCTGGCAATGGAGCCCTATCCAGACCACTTGTGGTCTGAAGTGAGAGTTAGACCTTTTGATGGAGATTGAGGGGGGATATTTGGAAGGCCGATAGTCCATGCTGACATCCGCAATGACTGTGCAGTCTTAAGCTCAGCACTCTTGACATGTCAAACATTTTTAAAAACACTTTTTAGAGGTAAATTCACCACATCTGTATACATACGCTGTGGGAAGTAGCCTTGAATATACAGACTTTCTCCCTGATTTCTGCTGAGTAATAGCATTGATCTCTTCCTTGCGTTTTTCAAAATAACTTTATTTATCCATTTATTTCATGTTTAGCTGGTTGGGGTCTTCGTTCCTGTGCAGGCTTTAGTCTAGATGCGGTGAGGGGTGGCTACTCTCCACTTGCTGTGTGAGGGCTTCTCGTTGCAATGGCTCCTCTTGATATGGAGCATGGGCTCTAGGGCGCCCAGACTCAGTAGTTGTGGCTCCCAGGCTCTAGAGCACAGGCTCAATAGAAGTGGTGCAACGGCTTAGTTGCTCTTTGGCATGTGGTATGTTCCCAGCCTAGGGATCAAACCCAGGTCTCCTGTGTTGGTAGGTAGATTCTTTACCACCGAGCTATTAGGGAAGCCCCCTTCCCTATATTCTTACAAAGTTGAAATATCCTAATATTTAACAGGAAACTTAACAAAAGTAGAACTTGAGGGAATCATTTTAAAACATGACATAAAATAATTATATTTCATATGTGTTTGTGTGTGTGCTTAGTAATTCACTCATGTCTAACTCTTTATAACCCCATGGACTATAGCCTGCCAGGCACCTCTGTCCATGGGGATTCTCCAGGCAAGAATACTAAAATGGGTTGCCATGCCCTCCTTTAAGGGATCTTCCCAAGCCAGGGATCAAACACAGGTCACCCTCTTTGCAGGCAGATTCTTTACAGTCTGAGCCACCATATTAATGGACAGATGAGAGGGAACACTATAACAGAAAAGGGGGTGTGAATTTAACAGGTAGTTTAAGAAACAAGAGATATATGTAGCTACTGCTAAGTCATTTCAGTCGTGTCTGACCCTGTGCAACCCCACAGACAGCAGCCCACCAGGCTCCCCCGTCCCTGGGATTCTCCAGGCAAGAATACTGGAGTGGGATGCCATTGCCTTCTCCAGAATATGTAGCTAGTAAGCATATTAAAAATCTCAAGTTTATTAACAAACACAAAGGATGAAAACTATAACTAGATGCCATTTTTTTCAATATGAATCTATGCTAATATTTATTAAATATGTAATCTATAAGAACATGCTATGTAAAACTCTATATATATTAATACAATTAATAAAACCATCTTATTTGGGTGGTTACTATTATACTATTGTAGTAATTTTTATAAATGATAAAACTGAGACAAACAAAGGCTATGCATTTGTCCCTGGCAGGAGATTCTGAATCAAACTGACAAATATCTAATACACAGCAGAACTCAGTGCTGGAAATGCTACAGCAGAATGGCATGCTTGCAGATACCACAAGGTTAACTTGGTACAAATTTCCTACAGAGCAACTTCTCAGCAAAAATGAAAAGCTTTAAAATCCAGTAAATCTTTAAAATGTTCCATCTCTACAAATTTTTACTGAAGGAAAAAAGTCAGAGATCAGTGATGTTCAAGGAAGTTCACAGGAATGTTACAAAGAGAGCACAATTTTATAACCAAATATTTCAGTGGCGACCCACTCCAGTACTCTTGCCTGGAAAATGCCATGGATGGAGGAGCCTGGTGGGCTGCAGTCCATGGGGTCGCGAAGAGTCAGACACGACTGAGCGACTTCACTTTCACTTTTCACTTTCATGCATTGGAGAAGAAAACAGCAACCCACTCCAGTGTTCTTGCCTGGAGAATCCCAGGGATGGGGGAGCCTGGTGGGCTGCCATCTATGGGGTCGCACAAAGTCAGACACGACTGAAGTGACTTAGTAGCAGAAGCATTTGATAAAAGGTGTTTGGTTACAAACAATATAATATAGCCAGAAAGTAAAATGCTATTTTAAATCCTAATTTAAAGTAACTATCATAAGGATATAATAAGGTGGGGAAATGCCAATGATATAATGATATAAAAACAGTATTTCATGGAGGTGGTTCAAAATGGTAGCACTGGAAGATTCTGAACTCATATCCTCTCACTGACACAACAAATCTACAGTTACGTATGGAGCAATTCCCTGTGGGAAGGACCTGAAAACTAGTCGAACATCTCCTCCACAACGAAGAATAAAGGGACCACATCAATATGCATAGGAGAGGCAGAGACATGGTCTTCCCCAAAATTCCATCCCTGGTGTGGCACTCACTACTGAGAGGGATTTAAAAGATATGAAACTTCTTCAGGGGGAGGTGGGTTTTACTCCATATTAGACACTCCAACTCTTGATGAACCCCTGCAACGTCTGGGTTTGAAAACCAAAGGGGCTTGTGTCCAGGAGAACCATGGGGTATAGCGTATGGACAGTCTGCTCTTAAAAGGCTCACACAGACTCACTTGCCCTAGTTCAGTTCAGTAGCTCAGTCGTGTCCAACTCTTTGCGACCCCATGAACCACAGCACACCAGACTTCCCTCTCCATCACCAACTCCTGGAGTTCACTCAGACTCACGTCCATCGAGTCAGTGATGCCATCCAGCCATCTCATCCTTTGTTGTCCCCTTCTCCTCCTGCCCTCAATCTTTCCTAGCATCAGGGTCTTTTCAAATTTGTCAGCTCTTCGTATCAGGTGGCCAAAGTATTGGAGTTTCAGCTTCAGCATCAGTCCTTCCAATGAATATTCAGGACTGATTTCCTTTAGGATGGACTAGTTGGATCTCCTTGCAGTTCAAGGGACTCTCAAGAGTCTTCTCCAACACCACAGTTCAAAAGCATCAATTCTTTGGTGCTCAGCTTTCTTTATAGTCCAACTCTCACATCCATAATGACTACTGGAAAAACCATAGCCTTGACTAGACGGACCTTTGTTGGCAAAGTAATGTCTCTGCTTTTGAATATGCTCTCTAGGTTGGTCATAACTTTCCTTCCAAGGAGTAAACATCTTTTAATTTCCTGGCTGCAATCACCATCTGCAGTGATTTTGGAGCCCAGAAAAATAAAGTCAGCCACTGTTTCCACTGTTTCTCTATCTATTTGCCATGAAGTGATAGGACTGGATGCCATGATCTTCGTTTTCTGAATGTTGAGCTTTAAGCCAACTTTTTCATTCTCCTCTTTTACCTTCATCAAGAAGCTCTTTAGTTCTTCTTCACTTTCTGCCATAAGGGTGGTGTCATCTGCATAATCTGAGGTTATTGATATTTGTCCCGGCAATCTTGATTCCAGCCTGTGCTTCCTCCAGCCCAGCGTTTCTCATGATGTACTCTGCATATAAGTTAAATAAGCAAGGTGACTGTATACAGCCTTGACGTACTCCTTTTCCTATTTGGAACCAGTCTGTTGTTCCATGTCCAGTTCTGACTGTTGCTTCCTGATCTGCATATAGGTTTCTCAAGAGGCAGGTCAGGTGGTCTGGTATTCCCATCTCTTTAAGAATTTTCCACAGCTTACTGTTATCCACATAGTCAAAGTCTTGCCCCAGGAACCACTGAAAAAGCAACAGTCTGAATAGCACCTAAAACATATGTGAAAGAGGTTCATTCATTCATTGTAGAGGAACTATTGGAGGAGCATAAATTTGTTGGGAATCTTTCCATAGACAGAAGCACTGGCAGGTACCATTTTTGCATTTTCCATCTACCTTGCTAGTATTGCACTGGTGAGTACCATTTTGCAATTTCTATTGCTAGTGGACACATCTATCCCCCATTTTGCTGTTGCCGTCCCACCAAAATCAGCTGGGCATGCACAGCTCACACAGCAGACACCACTAGAGCACCTGGCTCTATGGGTCTGAAACTTTTTAAGAAACAATGTTGTATTTATATAATGTTATATACATATATATTTATTTAACATTTTACATATAATATTATATAAATACAACATTGTCTCATATATATATGGCTTCCCTGGTGGCTCAGTGGTAAAGAATCTGCCTGTAATGTATAAGGCCCAGGTTCAATCCCTGGATCAGGAAGATCCCCGGGGAAGGGAAAGGTTACCCACTCCAGTATTCTTGTCTGGAAAATCAAACAGACTGGAGCCTGGCAGGCTACAATCCATGGGGTTGCAAGGAGAACACAAAAAAGAAAATTAAAGGTCAATATCTCTGATGAACATAGATGCAAAAATCCCTCAACAAAATATTAGCAAATCAAGTGCAACAATGTGTTAAAAGAATCTTATACCTTGATCAAGTATGATACACTATAGGAAATGAAGAATGGTTTAGTGAATTTGAGTCAATCAATGTGGTGCACCAGATTAACAAAATGAAGGCTAGAAATCATATGATCATCTCAATAGATACATGAAAAAGCATTTGGAGAAATTTAGGAAAAAAATTCCATTTACAACAGTACCAAAAATAATTAAATAGTTAGGAATAAATTTAGCCAAGGTGGGTGAATGGATTGTACACTGAAAACTATAAAAGTTTGGTACAACACATTGAGGAGGACAGAAATAATGGGAGGATTTTTTGTGTTCATGGATAGAAAAATTAATATTATTAAAATTCTCTACTCCAAAGCATTCCATAAATTCAATGCAGGTCCTGTCAAAAATTTAATAGTGTTTTTCACAAAAATAGAAAAAAACAATTCTGAAATTTGTGTGGAATCACAAAATAACACAATTAGCAAAAAAAATATTGAAAAAGAAAAAGAAAACTGGAGATACCGTGCTTCTTGATTTCAAATTATATTACAAACTAGCATGATACTATCATAAAGATCAGATCATTTCAGATCAGTTGCTTAGTCGTGTCCAACTCTTTGCGACCCCATGAATCGCAGCACGCCAGGCCTCCCTGTCTATCACCAACTCCCGGAGTTCACTCAGACTCACGTCCATTGATCAGTGATGCCATCCAGCCATGTCATCCTCTGCTGTCCCCTTCTCCTCTTGTCCCCAATCCCTCCCAGAATCAGAGTCTTTTCCAATGAGTTAACTCTTCACATGAGGTGGCCAAAGTACTGGAGTTTCAGCTTTAGCATTAGTCCTTCCAAAGAAATCCCAGGGCTGAACTCCTTCAGAATGGACTGGTTGGATCTCCTTGCAGTCCAAGGGACTCTCAAGAGTCTTCTCCAACACCACAGTTCAAAAGCATCAATTCTTCAGCACTCAGCCTTCTTGACAGTCCAACTCTCACATCCATACATGACCACAGGAAAAACCATAGCCTTGACTAGACGGACCTTTGTTGGCAAAGTAATGTCTCTGCTTTTGAATACGCTCTCTAGGTTGGTCATAACTTTGCTTCCAAGGAGTAAGCGTCTTTTAATTTCATGGCTGCAGTCACCATCTGCAGTGATTTTGGAGGCCCGAAAAATAAAGTCTGACACTATTTCCACTGTTTCCCCATCTATTTCCCATGAAGTGGTGGGACCAGATGCCATGATCTTCATTTTCTGAATGTTGAACTTTAAGCCAACTTTTTCACTCTCCACTTTCACTTTCATCAAGAGGCTTTTTAGTTCCTCTTCACTTTCTGCCATACGGGTGGTGTCATCTGCATATCTGAGGTTATTGATATTTCTCTCGGCAATTTTGATTCCAGCTTGTGTTTCTTCCAGTCCAGCGTTTCTCATGATGTACTCTGCATATAAGTTAAATAAACAGGGTGACAATATACAGCCTTGACGAACTCCTTTTCCTATTTGGAACCAGTCTGTTGTTCCATGTCCAGTTCTAACTGTTGCTTCCTGACCTGCATACAAATTTCTCAAGAGGCAGATCAGGTGGTCTGGTATTCCCATCTCTTTCAGAATTTTCCACAGTTTGCTGTGATCCACACAGTCAAAGGCTTTGGCATAGTCAATAAAGCAGAAATAGATGCTTTTTTGGAACTATGATAAAAGTAGATACAAAAATCAGTGGAACAGAATAGAGATCCCAGAAATAAACGCATGCATATACAGTCAATTAATTTACAACAAAGGAGGCAAAAATAAAGAAAAGAGAAAGGACAGTCTCTTCAATAAATGATGTTGGGAAAACTGGACAGTGTATGTGGAAGACTGACTTTGGGTCACTATCTTACACCATACAAATAATTAACTCAAAATGGATTAAAGACTTGAATGTAAGACCAGAAGCATAAAACTTCTAGAAGAAACCATAGGTGGTAAGCTCCTTTACATCATTTTAAGTGATTTTTTTTTTTTTTTTTTTTGCTCCAAAGGCAATAGGGCTTCCCTGGTGGCTTAGATGGTAAAGAGTCTGCCTGCAATGAAGGAGATCAGGGTTCAATTCCTGGGTCAGGAAGATCCCCTGGGGTAGGAAATGGCAACTCAGTCAGTATGGTTGTCTGGAGAATTCTGTGGACAGAGGAGCCTGGTGGGCTACAGTCCATGGGATCACAAAAGTCAGACACGACTGAGTGACTAACACACAACCAAAGGTAATAGCAACAAAAACAAAAATAAACCAGTGGCACTATACTAAAAACAAACAAACAAACAAAAAAAACAAAAACAAAAAACCTCTGCACAGCAAAGGAAAGTGCAGAAAGCAAGTGTTTGTTGCTTAGTCGTGTCCGACTCTTTCCAACTCCATGGACAGTAGCCCACCAGTCTCCTCTGCCCATGGGATTTTCCAGCCAAGAATACTGGAGTGGGTTGCCACTTCCTTCTCCAGGGTATCTTCCTGACTCAGATCGAACCTAGGTCTCTCACATCGCAGGTAGATTCTTTACCATCTGAGCCACCAGGGAAGGAAAGGAAGCCATCAACAAAATCAAAAGGCAGCTAGTGAATAGAAGATATTTGCAAAGTATATATTGATAAGGGATTAATATCTAAAATATATAAAGAACTCATACAACTTAATGGCAAGATAGTCCAATTAAAAAATGGGCTGTGTATCTGAATAGACATTTTTCCAAAATATAAAGATGTCCAACAGGCACATGGAAAGATGATCAATATCACTACTCATCAGGGAAAAGCATGATAAGGACATATTACCTTATCACACTTGTCAGAAAGGACACTATCAAAAGAACAAGAAATAATGTGTTGGTGAGGATGTAGTAAAAGGAAATGTTCATGCAATGTTGGTGAGAATTGAGAACAGTACAGAGGTTCTTCCAAAAATTAAAAGTGACACTACCATATGATCCAGCAATTCTACTTCTCATTATTCACCTTAGAAAATGAAAACTGAAAAAATAAATGCACTCATATGTTCACTGAAGCATTATTTACAATAGCTGAGAAATGCAAAAAAATCTAATTGTCCAGAGACAGATAAATGGATAAAGAAGATGTGGTATACACATACACAGTGCAATTATATTCAGTCATAAAACAAAATGAAACTTTGTCATTTGCACCAACATGGATGGACCTTGAGTGGATTATGCTAAGCAAAATAATTCAGAGAAAGACTAATATCACATGATCTCACTTATTTGTGGAATATGAAAACAAAACAAACAAAACAAAACAGATTTACAGATACAGAGACCAGATACAGATACAGAGGAGAAGGGGTCCAGGAGTAGGTGAAACGGGGCAAAGGGATCATGTGGTACAGACTTCCAGGTATAAACAAATAAGTCATGGGGATGTATTATACAGCAGGGGGATTATAGTCAATAATATTAGGCCAATTTTAAAGTTGCTAAGAAAGAAAATGTTGAAAATTCTTGTAAGCAAAAAATTATAACTCTATATGGTGACACATAATAAATAGATTTATCATGGTGATTTATTATTATTTATTTATCATTTCAGAATACATGCAAATGTCAAATCATCATGCTGTACACCTGAAACTGATACAGTGCTCTATGTCAATTACACCAACAAAGAAAAAGAAGTAAACACCAGAAAGTAAAATATGTTTAACCATGCCGAATCATTTTATACACTGAAAAGAATTTTAAAAATAAACTGTTTTGTAGTTGCTCACTTAAAAATAGTATTTTAAAACCTTGAAAAACTGTAAATATGAATTCTGATTTTACAAACTGTGTAATCATACACATACATTAACACACACACGGACAAATGTGGTAAAATAGAGGGGAAAATAAACCAAAAATAATTAGTAGAGATGATCATTTAGTTGTTAGAAGGTATAATTTAGTTTTCTCCTTTTCTGCATAACTTTTGCAATTAGAATATTAATTTTGTTACAAAAAGGAGACTAATTTTTCCTGTGTACATTTCATGTGTCTCAGATTCTGAGGCATGTAGAGTCAGGTTGAGTCAACACTGTCACAAAATGACAGCTGTTACATAACATAGGGTCTCACTTAAATTAATGAGGAAATATCCTCCAGAGCAGATGTGTAAACAGGACCTAGATTAATGAATATGCTAACTGTTCCTCTCTACTACACACATTAACCTCTGTTTGGTATTTAATTGGCACACATCCTTATGAGAAAATTCATCATTTCCAGTCAAATCCTAAAGTTATCATTTCAGAACTTTTCTAACAATATTCTCCTGCCATCAAGAACTGTCTGAGATAAAGTTGACATCTAGGGTCTTGTTACCACCTGCGTCTTCCATTGTTTGCCATCAGGTTTCCTGGAAAGACCTCAGGCAGATTCTGTTTAGGGAACGGTTCTTAGTCTAAGATGAGAATAAAGACAACCAGCCAGCAGGTTTTTTGTGTTTTTGTTTTTTTTTTAGCAGTTTAATTTACTTATTTTTAATTGGAGGATAACTGCTTTACAATATTGTGTTGGTTTCTGCCATACATCAATATGAATCAACCATAGGTATAGGTATACAAAATGGTATTTTGTAAAGCCCGTTCCCTCCTCTCCACCCTGGTGATTCCAGTGTGAAGCTAAGGCCGAGAGCTTCAAGTTTTGATCTTCTTAAAGTAAAGACTTTATTTTATTGGGCTCCAAAATTCACTGTGGATGGTGACTGCAGCCATGAAATTAAAAGAGGCTTGCTGCTTGGAAGAAAAGCTATGACCATCCTAGACAGAATATTAAAAAGCAGAGACATTATTTTGCCAACAAAGGTCCATCTAGTCAAAGCTATGTTTTTTCCAGTACTCATGTATGGATGTGAGAGTTGGACTATAAAGAAAGCTGAGAACTGAAGAATTGATGCTTTTGAACTGTGGTGTTGGAGAAGACTCTTGAGAATCCCTTGGACTGCAAGGAGATCCAACCAGTCCATCCTAAAAGGAAATCAGTCCTGAATATTCATTGGAAGGACTGATGCTGAAGCTGAAACTCCAATACTTTGGCCACCTAATGCGAAGAACTGACTCATTGGAAAAGACCCTGATGCTGGGAAAGATTGAAGGGAGGAGGAGACAGTGATGACAGAAGACGATGTGGTTGGATGGCATCTCCAACTTGATGGACATGAGTCTGAGCAAGCTCTGGGAGTTGGTGATGGACAGGGAAGCCTGGCGTGCTGCAGTCCATGGGGTTGCAAAGAGTCGGACACAACTGAGCAACTGAACTGAACTGAAAAGTAAGGACAATCTCAATATAGTCAGTCCTCCATTTTCTTGGGTTCTACATTGCTTGATTTAACTAACGTGGGATCAAAAAAATTCTAAAAAAATGTCAGAAAGTTAAAAAAAATGCAGCACTTCAATTTGACACATGCTGGCAACTAGTTACATAGCATTTACATTGTATTTACAAGTATTTACATAGCATTTACATTGTATTAGGTATTATAAGTAATCTAGAGATTATTTAAAGCACATGGAACAATGTGCTTAGGTTATATGCAAATACTACACCATTTTATTTAGGGGCCTTGATGCGCAGATTTTGGTGTTGACCAGGGTCTGTAACCAACTCCCTTCAAGTACCAGAGACTGCTGCATTTTCTTCTGAGAAGTCTTTTCCATTCTATTCCATTAGGGTAAATCTGAGCCTCCTTAGCAGTATCAGGGACCCCTATCAAATGAAGTTAAAAGATGCTATTGCCATCAATCCAAATAAATTCATAAAAGTTAGCAAGAAAATGAACCATTTCCCACTCTAGGCTTTTCATGCCACAGATATGGTAACATGCAGGAGATGTAAGGCAAAGAGCAACCATGAACTACTGATATTTCATTGTTTACCACAGTAGTATTAGGAGAGAGGAAAGGCAAATACTATACACAACACCCCCCTCCAAACCCTTACCCAACAGATCTCACTCATGTCATCTACTCTCGGTCATCTAATTCTTTATATTATTTGTGCTTTTGTGTCTGACTCTTGGTGCCCTGTGGACTATAGTCCACCAAGCTCCTCTGTCCATGGGGTTCTCCAGGCAAGAATACTGGAATGGGTTGCCACTTCCTCCTTCAGATCTATTCCCTAAATCATTTAAATTGCTCCAAGTGAAGTTCATAGGAATGTTGCTTCAGACTTTAAAGAAGTTTATTTCATTAGCTAATGACTTGTTTTATCTTGGCTAATGTCACCAGTTTATCACATGTGGTTTCTATTAAGGACAATTGTTATCGTTCAATGGCTCAGTTGTTTCCAACTCTTTGCAACTCCACGGAATGCAGCACTCCAAGATTCCCTGTCCTTTACTATCTCCCAGAGCTTGTTCAAACTCATGTCCATTAAATCGGTGATGCCAGTCAACCACCTCGTCCTCTGTCCCCAGTTTCTCCTCCTGCCTTCAATCTTTCCCAGCATCAGGGTCTTTTCTAATGAGTCGGCTCTTTGCATCAGGTGGCCAAAGAATTGGAGCTTCAACTTTAGCATCAGTCTTGCCAATGAATATTCAGGGTTAGTTTACTTTAGGATTGACTGGTTTGACCTCCTTGCAGTCCAAGGGACTCTCAAGAGTCTTCTCCAACACCACAGGTCAAAAGCATCCATTCTTCAGCGCTCTGTCTTCTTTATGGTCCAAATCTCACATCCATACCTGACTACTGGAAAAACCACAACTTTGACTAGATGGACCTTTGTCAGAAAATTAATGTCTCCGCTTTTTAATACACTGTCTAGGTTTGTCATAGCTTTTCTTCCAAGGAGCAAGCGTCTAATTTCATGGCTGCAGTCACCATCTGCAGTGATTTTGGAGACCAAGAAAATAAAATTTGTCACTGTATGGTTTTCCCATCTATTTGCCATGAAGTGATGGGACAGGATGCCATGATCTTCGTTTTTTTGAATGTTGAGTTTTAAGCCAGCTTTTTCACTCTCCTCTTTCACTTTCATCAAGAGGCTCTTTAGTTGTTCTCACTTTCTGCCATAAGGGTGGTATCATCTGCATATCTGAGGTTATTGATATTTCTCCTGGCAATCTTGATTACAGTTTGTGCTTAATCCAGCCCGGCATTTCACATAATGTACTCTGCATATAAGTTAAATAAGTAGGGTGACAATATACAGCCTTGATATACTCCTGTCCCAATTTGAAACCAGTCCGTTGCTCCATGTCTGGTTCTAACTGTTGCTTGTTGACCTGCATACAGATTTCTTAGGAGGCAGGTGAAGCGATCTGATATTCTCATCTGTTTAAGAATTTTCCACTGTTTGTTGTGATTCACATAGTCAAAGGCTTTAGTGTAGTCAAAGAAGCAGATGTTTTTCTGGAATTCTCTTGTTTTTTTCTATGATCCAATGACTGTTGGCAATTTGATCTCTTGTTCCTTTGAGAGGCAATTTGAGAGGAACCAGTGATCAAATTAAGGACATGGAAACTCAGAATGTCTTTATTTATATGTGTGTCCATTGAAGTATACCTTTGTTTGATTGGGGAAAAAAAAGCCTTTTCATTTATACATATTTGGGGTTAATTCTTAACTTAGAAATCCTTTTCTTTTTTCTCCTAATAAGACCAACTGCCTGCCTAAGCAATATTGTCTCTTGTCTACTTCAGTTGGTCATTAAACTGAAAGAGGGCCTGAGTATCTTGTGCGTGCGTGCTAAGTCACTTTAGTTGTATCCAGCTCTTTGTGACCCTATGGATTGTAGCCCTCCAGACTCCTCTCTCCAGGGATTCACCAGGCAAGAATACTGGAGTGAGTGGATTGTCATGCCCTCCTCCAAGGAATCTTCCCTATCCAGGGATCGAACCTGTGTCTCCTGGGGGTCTTGTATCACAGGCAGATTCTTCACTGCTGAGCATTGAAGAAGCCCTGAATAGCTTGTAGACAGTGGTAAATGTTGGCAATGGTTAATGCTCTAAAGTGTGTGAGTGATTGCTTCTGTGGCAACCCAGACCAGGTGTTGACGCTCAGCTAAATCTTCCCTTTTCAAAAAAAAGTATGATATTCTAAACTCAGCAAATGTGTGCCTACTTAATATAGCAATTCTCAGGCACTTAAAACTAAGCAATTTCTCAAAAGTGAAATGTCTTTGAACCGGAATAATATCCCTTCCATAACCTGAACTCTTTCATTAGTTATTTTTCAACAATACTCTTAATTTTTTTTCCTTCAAATTAAGCAAAGTTATTTTGAGAATCAAATGAAAGAAAAGCAATTATGACTATGCTTCTGTTTGTATTATTTGTGGAAAAGGATGTATTTTGAAAGAAAGTATTGGCAAATGTATCTAGAGCTTAAAATAACTTAAGGAAAGCCTAGTAAAATAAATTAGGCAAACTTAAAAGAAATTATTGCATTATGTCTTTTCTACCACACTCCTCATTTTTTTGTTTTCATGGGGATCTAAGGATAAGGGAGAATTCACAATACACTAGCTGGAACAGAAAGAGGAGCAAAAGTGAGGGAACATGGAATTTGGAAAAAACAAAAGGAAGATGTGCTTAGGAAGGAATGGAAAGAATGGAAAATACTGACTGTCACAATTTCCAGGATCTCACTGCTTGGTTGTGCCCACTGGAATTTTGGGTGTTGCAAATTTAAACATGTTATTAGGATGACATGAGGTTTTGTGACTGTGGAATAATCACACCATGAGAATCAGGTAAAGCTCAGTCCATCCTAATTCAGAGAAAAGCTTTTATTCAGGTTGTATAAGTTCTAATAGTATAGCAATTCCCAAGTCCCTGCCAAGAAATTCATCATCTTCAAACTTCAGTCACTGACCTCCTTCCTGGGGGTAATGGAGAAGGTGAAATGCCACTTTTAGGAGAGACAACTTGAGTCTTCCATCTTAATCTTCTTTCCTGGACAGTCTTGTTGTGTACTTTGATATACAAAAGGGTTCATTATAAGAAGCCTCGACAAACTCCCAAATCTCTAAAATTTAGATTTTATATGCCAGAAATTGAAGCATAAATTATACTTTTTTTTTTTTGCCACTAAGAGAGTTGTTTAAAGTGAGATATAACTGAGGCCAATATCTGTAGGAATGTTTATTTAAAAAAGATATTTTCATTATGATTTATTAACAAATACTAATATAGCATATAGGGCTTCACAGGTGGAGCTGTGGTAAAGAGTCTTCTTGCCAATGCAGGAGATGTAAGAGATGTGGGTTCAATCCCTGGATCTGGAAGATCCCCTGGAGGAGGGCATGGCAACCCACTTCGGTATTCTTGCCTGGGAAATCCCATGGACGGAGGAGCCTGGTGGGCTACAGTCTATGGGGTCACAAAGGATACGACTGAGCATCTGAGAACACACACTCACATACCATGGAAGCACCAAGTACTATACCCAAAAAACCTCATATTAATTCTACCTGATAGATAACATTATGACCAAACCAGCTTTTTCACAGGAGAAAACTGAAGCGGAGATAGTCTTAAGTGACTTGTCCAGGGGTACACAGTTACTAGAGATGGAGTCAAGGTAAAATGCAAGGGCCCTGGGGACAGGCACTGGGCACTCTGCCATGTAACCTTTAACTTACGGATGAAAGGAAGATTTTTTGGCCAGTGCATGGGCACGAGAAGCCCTCCTGCCCCAGAAAGGTCTGGACTGGGCTGAGAGGAGGGTCACAAATTTAAAGTTTTCTGTTTAGTTTACAATTTAACATTCATAGTAGGTGAAAATCAGACACAAATCAGAAGATTAAGTGAAATAACTGAAAATGAAAATTTGGGAAAAAAATGAAAGTATTCACAACTATTCTTGGAATACATGTTCCTGGATCCTGTGGATGTGTGAGTTGGACTATAACGACTATAGACTTAGCTTTTAAAACCCTCATTTTACGCTAAGATTAAATAAGGACTTACTATATGTTAGTTCAGTTCAGTCACTCAGGCATGTCCGACTCTTTGTAGCCCCATGGACTGCAGTGCACCAGGCTTCCCTGTCCAGCACCAACTCCCAGAGCTTGCTCAAACTCATGTCCATTGAGTTGGTAATCCCATCCCCTTCTCCTCCTGCTTTCACTCTTTCCCAGAATCAGGGTCTTTTCCAGTGAGTCAATTCTTCACATCAGGTGGCCAAAGTATGGCGTTTCAGCTTCAGCATCAGTCCTTCCAATGAATATTCAGGACTGATTTCCTTTAGGATGGACTGGTTGGATCTCCTTGCAGTCCAAGGGACTCTCACGAGTCTTCTCCAACACCACAGTTCAAAAGCATCAATTCTTTGGTGCTCAGCTTTTGTTATAGTCCAACTCACACATCCACACATGACTACTGGAAATGCCGTAGCTTTAACTAGACAGTCCTTTGACGGCAAAATAATGTCTCTGCATTTTAATATGCTGTCTAGGATGGTCATAGCTTTTCTTCCAAGGAGCAAGCATCTTTTAATTTCATGGCTGCAGTCACCGTCAGCAGTGATTTTGGAACCCAAGAAAGTAAAATCTGTCACTGTTTTTCATTGTTTTCCCATCTACTTGCCATTAAGTGATGGGGCCAGATGCCATGATCTTTGTTTTTTGAATGTTGAGTTTTAAGCCAGCTTTTTCACTCTCCCCTGTCACTTTCATCAAGAGGCTCTTCAGTTTCTCTTTGCCTTTTCTGCCATAAGGGTAGTGTCATCTGCATATCTGAGGTTATTAATATTTCTCCTGGCAGTCCTGATTCCACCTTGTGCTTCATCCAGCCCAGCATTTCGCGTGATGTACTATGTGCTAGGTACTTGTCAAAGTTACTTAACTCATAACTTATAAACTGCTCATAACAAATCCTAGGAGGTAGGTGCTATTACTATTTCCATGAGGAAAGTAAAGAAGATAAATGTTAATTAACTCTTAGCAAGTGCCTTAGAGATGCTTGTTTTAAGTGGATGACTTGGACTAGGGGTACTGGTCATGGAGACAGAGGATGTGAGCAAATTTGAGATACACACTTTGGAACTTGAACCCACTTAGTGCTTTTATCACTTTAAGGTGAGCATGTTAATGAAAAACAAGCCTAACTGGTTGTTATTTCTTGTAACAGGCTTTTCCTTTACTATTTAGAAATATGTTCTGACATCTGTAAAGGGGCTTTCAATTTACAAAGCACGTTCTTCTCAATCACGATTATGAGCAATTACAACTCTTGTATTGAGTATTCACCATGTATTAGAGGTGGGGATTCTCTAGCCTGAAGATGTTAGGTCCTAAGAACTTCAGAGATGTGTGTGTTCTGACTTACTCTCTCAAATGTCTTCCTAAGAAAATAATGCTATTTTGTCTTCTATTTTACAGATGGGGACTCTCAGGCTTAAGAAGGCTGGTGGTTAATAGTAGCTTCTAGGCCTGGGTTTGTTCCTAACACTACAATTGCCCCAGCCAAGTGTGGAATCTGGTCTGAAAAAGTTGAGAAAGGTCTTTAAAGACACAGGAACTCTTCCTTCAGTGCCCGTGAATTACCCAGATTGTCTGCATTTATAGTCAGAGCCTCCTTCCTAAAGGGACTCACACTTTACTAAGCTGTATAAAATGCATTCACATATACTTTCACACTCATACATACATGTGTATTATCTCTATGGAAATATATAGGAATATGAAATGTTATCATGTTAAACATAAGGTAAAAATTAATATGAAATATATATTTGAACATGAACATATAAATGTATACATATGGTCCCTAAGCACCTCTCAACAAAAGAATACTGTTTCCTAACGTGACTAGTGTCCCTAGCTATTATTCTATAACCAAGTCTGCAATTCATAGCACTATGCAAAACCCAAAGGAAACCTTAGGACTGTCTCCTTTTGCAATTTATAAAAGTGGAAACCTATTCCCTACATGCTGAGCCATAAGCCACAATAAAAAAAAGAGGGACTAGTAAATATTAGGCTTCCCAGGAGGCACACTGGTAAATAATCCACCTGCCAATGCAGGAGATGTAAGAGACACTGGTTCGATCCCGGGGTTGGGAAGATCCCCTGGAGAAGGGAATGGCTACCCACTCCAGTATTCTTGCCTGAAAAATTGCATGGACAGAGGAGACTGGCGGGCTGCAATCCACAGGGTCACGAAGAGTCTGACATGACTGAGCTACTGAAAATAGCACACAGCAAATTATCCTTCAAAAACATGGCCTATCTGTTAGCTATGAGCAAGCAAACATGTAAAAATAGAGAAATAAACATATAGCCACTCATATTTCTCTAGTGGTTGAACAGAGAAGTATGTGCCTGGAGATGGGCACTGATTTTCATCAATGAAAAGCAACCATGAGCTCTCTCCCCTTAACAGAATAACTCTTAAAAATCTATCACTAATCAGTCCAGACATTGCCTAGCTTGCAATGCTCTGCATAGAGTGGAAAATATTTATATAAGCCATCACTGAAAAATCTGGGAGACTTGTCAGTCTAAACAGAGTGATTCATTTGTAAGATAAATAATCAATAATAAGGAACTTGAAATTCTATCCCTTATAATAATTTAAAAAATGGGAAAAGTAATTAATTCAGTTTTTAGTAAATTTTTTTGGTTTGCATATAAAGTGTCAGGTTCAGTTCTAAGAATCAGGTAAAGATGAACAAGGCAGGTATTGATCTTGTGGTAGGGAGAATTCTAAGATGATCCCTGGTCCCTGACAACTCATGTACTTGTATAAATGTCCTCCTAATAGTAGGTGAGACCTGGAAATATGTGATGATATCATTCCTATCATTAGACTAATAATCAGTTGATTTTTGAGTTAATCAAAAGGGAGATAATACTGGCTGGTCTGACCTAATTTTGTGAGTCCTTAAAAGAAGGCAAAGCTGTAGAAAGACTTTCTGCTAGCCAGAAGGAAGAAAGCAAATAGTTCCCATGTACCTAGGGAGAGGGCAGCCTTTGAGAGCTGAGGACCTCAGTACAACAGCAATAAGGAATTGATGCTTGTCAATATCTTCAACAAGTATGGGAGACAACCCTGAGCCTCAGCTTAGAGTGACCTACCTGCTGCCACCAGCACCTTGATTTGTAGGCTTCTGAGACCATGAAGAGAATATCCACCTAAGCCATGTCTGGACCCTCACCCATGGGAACATCACAATAATAAATGTATGTTGGTTTAAACCACCAAGTCTAGAGCTATTTGTTACACAGCAATGGAAAACTAATGCAGGTTTTTTGTAGGACAAATGATGAAATTCTTCAGCCTCGAAATATTTTCCCTTTTGTAATTCCCTAACCTTTCATGCCTGAGATTGTATTTCTCTGCCTCCATAAGTAAGGTGTTAGGAAGGTGAATAGAAAAAGGTAAGCTAAAGTAAGGGGGAAAATATATGAACTCATCAAAGCATATGCGAGACAAAAGGAAATGGAGTCAGTAACCTCATTTTCCCCAGGATGATGAGCCCTACTACCATGGTGATCGATAACATGAGCTTCAAAGCCATCAACTGAAGAAAGGCAAAACTATGGGGTAACAGACAAGACCATCAGAAACACTGGTTCCTCCCCCCAAAAATGGGTTCCAAATAAATGAAATGACCATCTTTCAGAAAGTTATAGCAGAAACAGAACATAGCAGGTAAATACCCCTGGCAAAAAGGCAAAAGGAAGTTTAGGCCGAGGAATGCATACTTCACCTTCCTCTGAAAAGTAGTTTGACATCGATGTATACATTGTAACAAAGGAAACTGCTGCTGCTGCTGCTGAGTCGCTTCAGTCGGGTCCAACTCTGTGCGATCCCATAGACAGAAGCCCACCAGGCCCCCCCGTCCCTGGGATTCTCCAGGCAAGAACACTGGAGTGGGCCGCCATTTCCTTCTCCAATGCGTGAAAGGGAAAAGTGAAAGTGAAGTCACTCAGTCGTGTCTGACTCTTAGCGACCCCATGGACTGCAGCCTACCAGGCTCCGCCATCCATGGGATTTTCCAGGCAAGAGTACTGGAGTGGGGTGCCATTGCCTTCTCCAAACATAGGAAACTAATTGGCACCAAATATAAGAAGCAATTTTTACTTCTTATTTTTATTTTACAAGAGCTATTTTTTTTTCTCTTTGAAATAGCCCTTTTAACTTGGAACCTCACACAACGCAGACTTCAGCTGCTGCTGCGTCTAGATTTTCATTAAAACACACATGCTGTATGCAGTATTTTGATCTTGGAAGTGCTTGATATGTTAATGGTCTCGCTTTCTACTTGTGAACTTGGCATCATTCTTATTTGGTGGGCGTGATGAACGAAAAAAGTGTGGTTGGTGGGAGGACAGAATGCCCTTCACTGAACAAAGGAGAATGCTTCTAAACAGGCTATTATCTGTTCACTCAGCCATGGTCAGAGAACCTATATATATGAGAATTATAGTCGACTTCTGGAAGAGTAATCCTCTATTAAAAAACTCACTTGGCCCTTTTTTTTTTCATTGGTTCTAAAAATTCACTTGAATCTCAAACTCCTTAGGAGGAGATCATGAACTCCTTTCTACTTAAAATCTCTATGACAGAAACCCACAACACCTAAATAAAAAGGGAACTGAAGCTCCACTGTGATGATCATTCAAAAGCTAATCTCAGATCCCCAGGCTCTTGTAAAATAAAACCCTTTCTCAGTAGATATCTCCTATCTTCAGAATCTCTTTGAACATTGATTTTAAAAAACACCCAAAGACAACTGGTTCAGAAAAAAGATATTAGCCACTGAACAGTAGTTCTGATATAAGTGTAATTAAAAACCCTACCTAGTGTCTTTTGTTGCTAATCATTATAACCATGAAATATATATGTTCCTGTCTGTGATTACCAAGTCTTAACATTTTATCTGAAAGTGCAACATTGGAAGAAACCTGTGCTGAGAGATTTGAGAAGATACAAAATGCAAATGAACACATGAATGGATAAATATGCAAAAATAACATATTCCTTGCCTTCCAGGAACTCATAATCTATTGAGACAAAGACATAAATAAAGAACTCGGATACTCAGCTGTCCCTGGTTGGTGCTACAGAAAGACTATTTGAAAAAGAGCACAATAGGAAAACAAACGGGTTCCAACTGCGGAAACCAGAAAGATTTCTTGGAAGAGGTTAGAACTAAGTTTCTCTTTTTAAGGCAAGGTATTCATTACTCTAGAATTCAGATGATTGTTAATACCTGCAACCATGTGTCTGATCCTGTGCTTGGTGCTTTAGTTTTTAAAGTTTTTATTTTGAGAGAATTGCAGATTAACAAACAATTGTGAGAAATACCATGGAGACACTGTGTACCCTTCACTCAGTTATCATAACGGTAACATCTTGAGTAACTATAGTATGGTATCGAGGCAAAAAATCGACACTGACCTTACTTCAGACCTTAATTCACCAGCTATACATGCACTCATGTGTATGTGTATGTTATGTAGTTCCGTGTAACTTTATAACGTGGGTAAATTTATGTGACCATCACCATCAAGATATAAAACATGCATTTTTTGGTGCATGTTCACATTAATATTTACAGATGATATTAATTGAGTTCTTACCATGTACCGTCCTCAGCACCAGGTGTTTGCATTCATTGGTCATTTAACTGTTTCGTATGGAATAAATGGCAAAGACATCCACTGTTTTTATAAATCGGCCTTTTCAGGTAACGTTACTCTGATAGTTCTCTGGATAACCACTCTTGTCCACTGTTAGTGTCTGTGGCCTGTACCAACTCCTAACTGTAGGTTCAAGGCTGAACACAAAAGTCAGATTGGTTTGTCCTGACCATGTGATAGGCACACAACTTAACTGGACTTAACAAGACTTTCATAGGTATTTGTGAAAGTCTTTACTTTTTCACCACGGAGAAGGCAGTGGCAACCCACTCCAGTACTCTTGCCTGGAGAATCCCATGAACAGAGGAGCCTGGTAGGCTACAGTCTATGGAGTCGCTAAGAGTCAGACACGACTGAGCGACTTCAATCACTTTTACTTACTTTTTCACAGGACTCAACCTAAAATGTTGTAGATGTGGAGATATTGGCAGCCATCTCAATACTTCATGGAAACTGACAATGATAGTAACATGGAGAGTGGGGTTGATACCTTGAAAGAGTCAACACTCTAATGGTGTCGTTCAAACTCCTCAAAGCAGAAAGGACCTGGCGACAGGCTATCCTTTCCTTTTTTAGTTAATTAAGCCATCTTCCTATTTTCCTTAAGCCAATCTAAATCAGGTTTTCTGTCACTTGAAGTGAAAGCTATAAAGGTACTCCTGGTATAAAGGTAGTCTTATTATACATATATTTAAATGAGAAAACTGAGCTACAGAGATTCAAAATAGTTTGCTATTTTAAGAAAACAGGACTAAATGAAACAGTACTGAATGGAACCAAGGTTGAAATTAGACAGCATGAGTTCAGATGCTATACTCTACGGGCTATGTTATTGTGGTACATCATTTGGTCCAGTCAACAAGGGGTTAGATTCCTCACTGTATAGATGAGGAAATAGATCTGAGGTGTTTGGAAGATAATTGTAATCATTTGCTACATTAAAATAATATTTCAAAACTTACTGACTTATCATTTTATTCACTCATGATTCTTTACACCTGCATTTTGGACCCACACAGCAGGGAAAAAAATCTTCATCTTTTCTCTCCTGAGGGTCTCTCATGTGGCTGCAGTTAGGTAGCAGGTGGTTTGAGTAGTGATTGGTATGGGAGGCATTAACTAGGATGGCCCACCTAGGATGCATGGGTCACTCAACCTTACAGGTAAGCAGAGTGACTGGCAGTAGAAGAGTCTCCAGCAGCAACAGAGGGGTGGCAAGCAAGTGCTTTTCAAGCTTCTGCTTGTATCACATTTGCTTATGTCCCATGGTCCAAAGCAAGCCGGGTGGCCAAGGCTTCTGCACCATATCATAAACAAGAAGAATGGATGACTAGGCATAAGGAATAAGGACAGGAAGGTGTTCGATAAGACTGAATACAGTGAAAGATCAGGAAGGCAACGTTATGAGGAGACAATGACACTGAAGGTTTCAGGAAGAGAGTGAGTCCAGTGGGTCTCACAGTAGCAGTTGAACAGGGAAGAGGAGAGGAGGGAAAAGGGTGGGTAGCTAAGAGAAAAATTCCTTTGGTTACCTTGTAAGGTTGCTTTCATTTCCTGAAGTCATGCAGGGTGCAGTACAGAATGAATGAGAAGGACTGGCCCAGGAACAGCTTATAAAACACTCAGAAGATACGTTGTAGAAGGTTAGGAGCCTTCTACCTTTCAATCAGAGGAAACAATAGATTACTTGGGCAATGTGGCATCTCAAACTCTGAATTTTAACATGTTTTAATTAATTGCCTTTTCAGTTGCTCTGCTCTACTGCTATCATGAAGGACTTACATTTTTTGTTAATAGATTTTTTAAATACCTTTCAAATTAAAAAAAATGAATACAAGTACTCTGAAATTATGAATATGTTTTAAATCACATGTTAAAGCCATCTATGTCTACATTAAATATAAAATGTTATAGATATTTTCTATCTTTGGTCATCTCTAGAATTACCACAAATGCAATTATGCAACTGCTAATAATTATAATCTTGGTTATTTAGCTGAGAGGCATATAAATTTTATAAGGCAATAAATCTTATTAAATGTTCCCTGGAGTATCAATTGATTCATTAACTTATAATAAATGCTTTTAAAATGCAAATTAAATAATAACTGGAAACACCTCAGTTAAATGCCACCAGGATATCTATTATATACTTCTAGTAGAAATCTGCATTTTCTCTTCCTTTTAAAGCAGTGTATTCATAAACAGTCAATAAGATGGTTACTGTGGTGGGGGAATATTTTGGGGGTGTGAGGATGTGAAGAGGAGGGCTTGGTGAATTAAATTCTTACTTAAAATAATCAATCAAATCATTCAAATCAGAACCTATTTTTAGGAGTAATTCTTTGTACAGTCACTCTGAAAAGGTACTTGGCAATATATCAAAGGTGTCTTGTCCTTCTACTCAACCAGTTGACTTCCAGAAAACTATTTAAGAAAATAATCAGAAAGCCATTCAAAGATATAGGTGTAAAGACATTCATCTCAGTAACATTCTAAATGTGTGACAATGTCTAAATCAATTTGGCATTTTCATTTGATGAAACATTATTCAGAAATTTCCACTGGTATTTCTAAAAGATAGCTAATTACATGGGGGGAATGCATATAATGTATAACTAATGGCTGTTGTTATAATATTAATTTTTTCTGAAAAGATATAAAACCATATGTCCAGCTTCATTCCAATTTTATATAAAAATATACTTCTATAGACAAACAGACCAAAGGAAGTTCATTCAGTAATGTGAGGTTACAGCTGTACAATAGTATTAATAATGATATTTAATTCAGCTCCTTTTAGAACTTTTGTGGCAATTTTTAAATTTTAAAAAAGCCTCGAAAATCCATTGGATTTCTAATTCAGAGAAATAAGCATGTTACTTAAAGAAAAGAGAAAGAAAGAAAGAAGCAACCTTAATTGAGCATAATAATGGCTTCAGATTGTAATAAAGAATATTCCAGTTGATGACAGAAACTTACAATCATTGAAACTAAAAGAAGGTAACCCAATCTCATAATAAGAATGAAAGCTGACAAGTAAGAGAGTAACCATTGCCAAATTTAAAAATAAGCCCCCAAGTTTAGATTTTGAAATATTTGCTTATCAGGTGGATTGAAACTAGACTACAGCTTTTGAAATGTTTAGGGTTTATTGCCACTGGAATCACTATATAAAGTATGGAACTAATCTATTTAAGCATGACTGTCACTCTGATTTCAGTACTTTATTACTATCATTCATTTTCAACCCTTTATTCCCATAGATTTTATGTGTTCCGTAAGTATATTTTTTATTCCAAAGTTAATATAGCGATTAGATTTCAAAAGGTACTTACACAAAAGTCCCTGTAAATTTGATTTTCCAAAGCATAAATAAATGTCGATAACTCCCATATGTCTAAAGAGGGAGCTATTGACTAAGAATGGCTGGAATATGTCAAATTGAATAAAGATATTTCTCAATTCACAAAGAAACCCTTGTACATATTACTAACTGAATCTGACACTATTGATACTTGATTAAAAAATAAATTACTTTATGAATCAATTTCAGCACTATAAACTTGAAATATTGCATTTTCTTTGACATCATTTTCCTTGATTCAACAGCTGCTCGTTCCTACTAGTACCAAATATCCTTCCATTTTTGACAAGTACTGTTCTTTTAAGGGTTCTATATTGAGCATTATATTTTAAAGGTTCTTTATTAAACCTTATGTAATTACCACATCTCTATCATAATCTTTACAATGTTCATAAGTGACTAGATTGTCAGTATGGTTAACCTTTGAAAGTGGGACCAGAAACTTGGCCTTTGGAGGAATCATGATTGTTTTAATTAAACTGTTCAATAACTTTGAATTGCAATGGATCATAATACTCTAAATGAGAAACTTGGTACTAAAAAATCCTGGTTGTTTAATAACAATTTCTGAAACACCAGTTATCCATAAAATTTGTAGATACTTTTTGAAATAAAGATGGCCAATTTCAGGAACTAGTTATTCCAACCTAGTGATTCACAAGTAGCGGTAACATCTCTGATATATCCTCATTATGGAACATAATCAAGGCAGTTTCTGCCACACACAATCCCGAATGCTAAAAAAGCATTCAGAGAGCAATGCCAAGCACAACACAGTATGTATTTCTAAAACTTGGTTCAAACACTGTCAATGGATTTGCATGTGATGTTCAACTGAGGACAACTAATTTATGAGTATGAATCAACTGACATCTTTTTTTTATCAACAAAATTAAGTGTCTTGATGGATCTTTCCTGGTAAATCGTTAATACTTTAGTGATGAGAACATTTTCATAAAATGGTTATGATCGTGACATAAGATATGGATCATACCTGTGTCCCTCCTGTCTACTTTGGAAGATCTATAGGATGTGACCTGTCAGTTCAATTCACTCACTCAGTCGTGGCTGACTCTTTGTGACCCCATGGACTGCAGCACACCAGGCCTCCCTGTCCATTGCCAACTCCCGGAGTTTACTCAAACTCATGTCCATTGAGTTAGTGATGCCATCCAACCATCTCATCCTCTGTCATCCCCTTCTCCTTCTGCCTTCAATCTTTCCCAGCATCAGGATCTTTTCAAATGAGTCAGTTCTTCGCATCAGGTGGCCAAAGTATTTGGCAGTTTCAGCTTCAGCTTCAGCATTGGAAGGAATATTCACTCCTTCCAATGAATATTCAGGACTGATTTCCTTTAGGAAGGACTGGTTGGATCTCCTTGCAGTTCAAGGGACTCTCAACAGTCTTCTCCAACACCACAGTTCAAAAGCATCAGTTCTTCGGCACTCAGCTTTCTTTATAGTCCAACTCTCACATCCATACATGACTACTGGAAATGCCATAGGTTTGACTAGATGGACCTTTGTTAGCAAAGTGATGTCTCTGCTTTTTAATATGCTGTCTAGGTTGGTCATAACTTTCCTTCCAAGGAGTAAGCGTCTTTTAATTTCATGGCTGCAGTCACCATCGGCAGTGATTCTGAAGCCCCCCAAAATAAAGTCTGTCACTCTTTCCACTGTTTCCCCATCTATTTCCCATGAAGTGATGGGACTGGATGCCATGATCTTAGTTTTCTGAATGTTGAGCTTTAAGCCAACTTTTTCACTCTCCTCTTTCACTTTCACCAAGAGGCTCTTTAGTTCTTTTTCACTTTCTGCCATAAGGGTGATGTTATCTGCATCTCTGAGGTTATCGATATTTCTCCCGACAATATTGATTCTAGTTTGTGCTTCATCCAGTCCAGAGATTCTCATGATGTACTCTGCATGTAAGTTAAATAAGCAAGTTGACAATATACAGCCTTGACGTACTCCTTTCCTGATTTGGAACCAGTCTGTTGTTCCATGTCCGGTTTTAACTGTTGCTTCCTGACCTGCATACAGATTTCTCAAGAGGCAGGTCAGGTGGTCTAGTATTCCCATCTTTTTGAGAATTTTGCAGAGTTTGTTGTGATCCACACAGTCAAGGGCTTTGGCATAGTGACCTTTGGTAACTGGCAAAAAGTTCAATCTAAGCCACTGCTTCTTTCAACGTTGATTTTGACAAACCCTCAAAATCCTCTAAGGCAGTATGTTAGTATTCTAAGTTGGTTCCATGCAGTTATTCAAATATTCTTTGAGAATAATTAATGAAAATATAATGAGTACATTGACAATGAAACTTGAGCAGCTAAACAAATAATCAAAGTGTATGGAATTATTTTCATTGTTAAAAACACATAATTAGACACATACTACCCAAAGTAATCTATAGATTTAGTGAGATGTTTATCAAATTCCCCATAACATTTTTCAAAGAATTAGAGCAAATAATCCTAAAATGGAACAATAAAAGGCCTATAACTGCCAAAGCAATTCTGAGGAAAAATAAGAAAGGAGGAGGCATACTCTTCCCAGACTTTAGACAACACTACAAAACTACAGTAATTAAGATAGTGTGGTATTGGCATGGACATATACATATGGATCAGTGGAACAGAACTGTTTCTTGTTCAGTCGCTAAGTCCTAAATTGTGTCCAATTCTTTGCAACCCTGTGGACTGTAGGCCACCAAGCTCAACTGTCCAGAGGACTTTCCCGGCAAGAATACTGGAGTAGGTTATCGTTTTCTTCTCCAATGGAACAGAATAGAGAGCCCAGAAATAAAGCCAAACACCTGTAAACAATTCATCTTTGACAAACAATGTCCTACTGTATAGCACAGGGAACTATATTCAATATCCTGTGATAATGGAGAAAATATGAAATAGAATATGTGTGAGTATATATATATGTGTGTGTGTGTGTGTATAACTGAGTCACTTTGCTGTAAAGTAGAAATTAACACAACACTGTAAATCAATTGTACTTGAATAAACTTTTTTAAAAAGTAACATTATAAAAACAGACATATACCTAAATATAAAAAGAAGCAGATTCCATGTTAAATTTATAGATATGTTTCCAATTTTAAATTTTTAAGAGAAAAGATAATTGAAAACATATCTTTACAATGAGTAATATATGCTCTTAAACTTTGATATTTTTTAATGATAGAGAATAATACATATGGATTTAGCTCTTTTCTAGATGTATTATAATAATTCATTGAAAAATCATTTTTTAAGTTGAATCAAAAATAAACCTGACAATTACTCTGTTTCTTATATCAAGTTATAGTTCTTTAGCTCAAAGTCACATGGATGTCAGAAAGAAAAACAAAGAAGATTAATTATTTTGCATTTGAGATCAAAATTTGCCTGAGGGAGATAGGTACGCAGAATTTAGTAGCACATCTCTAGATTGATTTCCCATAGATAAATTTATTCACTATAAAAGAGTGCATTAACTTTAGTACCAAGGCTGTCTGGGATTTGGAATTTGTAATCATTTATAATATATACCACTTTTAGAATGTTTATCAAATGTGAAGGTAACACTTTTCTGATCCAACTCTAAGTATTATGTTTTATTATTTTTTATAATTTATGTTGATGACTTTGCATTAAGCCAGTTAGTTCTTTACTATCTCTCTGCATTGCAGCCTCGATCTTTTGAGTTAGTGGTTTAGGATTTGAGTTGCAAACTGGTCAAGAGACTTTCTCCATGTGATACTAACTGTCCCCATGAGAATGACTTTAATGGCATTGATCTCTTTGCTCTGTGTAAGAAAACTAATAGGTTCAGGTATTCTCTACAAACAATTTATAGAACAATATAAATTCTTCCTTACAAAAGTAGGTATCAGCATGTTTTATTTTACAAATTGAAAGGATACATGATTATAATTTGACATCTGCATATACTACTAAGTGATCACTACCGCAAGCCTAGCTGCCATCAGTCACCATACAGTTGACCCCCTTCACCCATTACATGCACCCCCAACCCTCTTATTCTTTGGTAACCACAAATCTTCTCTCTGTGTCTATGGGTTTGGTTCTGCTTTATTTCTTTTGTTCACTTGTTTTTTTTTTTTAATTCCACATATGAGTGAAATCATATGGTATTTGTCCTTCACCTGACATATTTCTTATAGTATAATATTAATACATTCAAGGTCTTTGTTGTTGCAGTTCACAGGATTGTATTTTTCTTATGGCTCAGTAACATTCCACATAAACACACACACACACCCCCACATCATCTTTACCTATTCACCCATCAACAGGTTGTTTCCATATCTTGCGGTAATGGACATAGCGGTGCATGGTGGTGGTTTAGTCGTTAAGTCATGTCTGACTCTTGCGAACCCATGTAGTGTAGCCCACCAGGCCTCTCTATCCAAGGGATTCTCCAGGCAAGAATACTGGAATGGGTTGCCATTTCCTTCTCCAGGGGATCTTCATGACCCAGGGATTGAACCTGCATCTCCTGCACTGCAGGCAGATTCTTTACCAATGAACCTCCAGGGAAGCCCATGATGGGGTGCATATATCTTCTCAAATTAGTGTTTTTATGTTTTTTGGATAAATATTCAGAAATTGAATAGTTCTACTCTTAATTGTTTGATGAATCTCCAACATCTCTTAAAAGTACCATTTCAAGACACTTGTACCCTCAAGTGAACACAATAAGCATGATAAATTTTGTAATTACTATTTAAATAACATTTTAAGCCATGATGTGCTGTGTGCTGTGCTTAGTCACTTAGTCATGTCTGACGCTTTGGGACCCCATGGACTGAGGCCCGCCAGGCTCCTCTGCCCATGGGGAATCTCCAGGCAGAATTACAGGAGCAGGTTGCCATTTCCTTCTCCAGGGGATCTTCCCAACCCAGGGATGGATCGCACATTTCCTGCATTGCAAGTGGATTCTTTACTGCTGAGCCACCAGAAGCCCAAAAGAGTACTTAAATATACCAATTTTAGTGGAATTAAGACTTTTTTCTGGGCTTTCCTGGTGGCTCAGCAGTAAAGAATTTGCCTGCAACGCAGGAGATGAAGGAGACACGGATTCGATCCCTGGGTCGGGAAGATCCCCTGGAGGAATGCATTGCAACTCACTCCAGTGTTCTTGCCTGGAGACCCCCATGGAAAGAGTAGCCTGGTGGGCTACAGTTCATGGGGTTACAAACAGACACAAATGAAGTGATTGAGTGTACGCGCGCGTGCGCGCGCAAGCACACACACACACGGTATTTGTCCTGCTGCTGCTGCTGCTGCTAAGTCGCTTCAGTCGTGTCCGACTCTGTGCGACCCCATAGACGCAGCCCACCAGGCTCCCCCGTCCCTGGGATTCTCCAGGCAAGAACAGTGAAGTGGGTTGCCATTTCCTTCTCCAATGCATGAAAGTGAAAAGTGAAAGTGAAGTCGCTCAGTTGTGTCCAACTCTTAGCGACCCCATGGACTGCAGCCCACCAGGCTCCTCTGTCCATGGGATTTTCCAGGCAAGAGTGCTGGAGTGGGGTGCCATTGCCTTCTCCAGTTTGTCCTTCACCTGATGTATTTTATGTAGTATAATAGTAATAATTATATTATTAAAACACACACATGAGTTTTCTAATGTAATATTAGCTTTCTCATTGCAAACAATCCTCACTAGGGGTTAAGAAGAAATGAACCTCATGGTAGGTAATACTCAACAAAACCTATGGTTTGAAAGTTTATTCCTAACATTCATCAATGTTAACTTATTGCAATTTTCTTCTTCAATACAAAGATGATAGATAGCCACATAAGAAATCAATATAAGCAATGTCTCATTTTTAGAATTGGTAGGTTGATTCCAAATCGCTGATTAGTTCCCCTTGAAGGGACAGGTCATTATGAACTATTAGAGTGCTCAGTTATTTGTAACAGACATTTTCATGAGAATGAGTAAGAGCAATATTCCTATACTTCATAAAACAGCTGTTGCAGTTTGGAAGTATATAGGGAAATAAAAATCTATAGAAATACCTTTTTGCATTTATATTTCATTTGGGGAACAGTCATCTCATGTTTTAAGAGTTCTAGCTTCATTCAGATTATTCATTTATTCAACAAGCTTTTATTGAGTCTGAGGGCTCAAAAATAAATAAATGTTGTCTCCTCTTAACATGCTGCATTTCTGAATCAATTTATTTTTAGCCCACACCTCATTTTTATAAAAGAGGGTCCCTATACAATTATTTAAACCTATTTAAATTCTAAAGCAAATGAAACAATGTTAACAAAAGATAACAATATATTTTAATTACCCACATGCCTCAAGCTCTGCCTGGAATGCGGGAGACCAGGGTTCGATCCCTGGGTCTGGAAGATCCCCTGGAGAAGGAAACGGCAACCCACTCCGGTACTCTTGCCTGGAGAATCCCATGGAGGGAGGAGCCTGGTGGGTTACAGTCCATGGGGTCGCAAAGAGTCAGACATGACTGAGCGACTTCACTCACTCACTCACACGCCTCACAAGCACTAGAAAATTCTAACATGAGCTTGAGCCATCCTCTAACTCACCCCATCACAGACTCTCTTAATTAACATTTCTTGCTATGGGGCTAGAAGTCCTGTATATTTTCCAGATGTTATAAACTAAAAAGTTCAAGTTTCTAATAAAGTAAAATAACCTCCTAGGAACAGGAAACATAGATAAGAAGGACTGATTTTTTTTCCCCTTTTATTTTCTTTTTATTGTATCTATATGAGAAGACAGATGTTAGGGTAACTGAGTTGTGACAATCATTTCACGATCTATGTTAATTGAACCATTATGCTATATGCCTTAAACTTATATGATGAAATGTTAATTATTTCTCAGTAAAACTGAGAAAAAATGATTGCTTTTAATTTAGCATTTACTATAAAAGATACTTTCAGAAAGTTATATAAAATATGTAGAAATATATCCCATTATAAAAAATCATCTTAACAATGAATGGGAATTCACCCAAATTTTTATTTCCTCTTTAAAACAAACCACACAAGGAGTAAATGATATTTTATGTTGAATAATTTATGCTAGAATATTATGTTTAACAATAATTTATGCTAGAATGTTATGTTTAATAAAATATGTTGCATGTATATTTTAATATATATAAATATGTATATTAATATATTTATGGTATAATATTAGGTTCACTATTATAATTAATCTAAAAATAACTTTAATATTTTGCCCAAATATTGTAAATTTAAAACCTTAATTTTTTTGCATTCTTCACCTAAATCAATGGCCTTTTTTATGAATTCTTCCTTTTCCCTTTTTCTTTAGAACTTATTTGAAGACCACAGTGTTTAGTATCTTTAAGTCTTGTAAATGTATTTGGACAAGCAATAAATTTTTGACTTGAAATAAAAACAGGTAAATCTGGGGTGTGGATGTGTATTTTCCTCTGGATGTTCCTCTAAATTAGAGTCCAGATAATATTGATAATGGGAGAGAAAAGGTCTTATTTGAGAGTAAAAACCTTTTTGGACCTCTATAGTACTCTGATATGACTGAGGCCAAAGTAGTATCATTTGAGTTTCCAGGAAAAATACGGAATCTAATATTTATTAAACACCTCCAGGTGGTGCTATTGGTAAAGAATATGCCTGCCAAGGCAGGAGATGCAAGAGATGCAGGTTTGATCCCTAGGGTGGAAAGATCCCTAGAGTAGGAAGAGGCAACCCACTCTAGTATTCTTGCCTGGAAATTTCCATGGACAGAGGAGCCTGGTGGACTACAGTCTATGAGGGCGCGAAGAGTCTGACGTGAATAAGCAACCGAGCACACATATGTCAATCATTTTATTAATCTTACTCTAAGTCCCTTGGAACCCATATTCTTTACAAGTTATCCCCTATTGTGAGATGCAAACAAGAATTTTCACACCTGGAAAAGACTCATATTTTCTTTGATCTTTGTCAGTTTAAGGCAAGGGAAACTGATCAGCATGTTTCTCTTGACAACCCACTGATGAGTAGTAGCTACTTGGGACATGATGATAAAAGATTTCTCAGGCTGAGGCTGAGTTCCACTGGAGGAAGCCGACTGGTGATGTCTGTGTTTCTGGGAGGAGTAGATGACGTGAGTGCATACTATTTTCTCTAACTTGGATGCTGCAAATAATGCAGTATATCTGCCTCTAATGCTTAATTCCGTAACATAAATCCAATGAGCAGAATATACCTCCCAGATTTTGCAAAAATATAAGAACATCTTTACAAACATACAATTTGGTATTACTTTGTCTCCATTTGTCTACTCTTATCCATATATTTAACAACTTACTACAGCTTTTCCTATGATGTGTTTTAAAAAAATGGATATATAGAGCAATAAATAGGAAGAGGCAAATCTAAAATATTATCAAATAAGAAATGACAGATCTAAAATTAAAAATCAATATTTAATCAACTTAATGCATTATCTACAGGTAAGGCTGAGTTTACTATTTCTGTATGCTTTCATCATGAATAAAAAGAAGCTCATAATTGAGTAAGATTCATGATTTATCATAGGCCACAAGAATCCATAACTTGTTCCAGCTTTCATATTCCCATTAACATGAGCATTTGTGAAATAGCAGACAGTTTCAGCACTGATGTTCAATTAAAGAATACAGATATAGATATGAGATGAGAACTTAGAAGTTCACATCCTAAAAATCCAAGTTTAAGTTGGAAGCTATAAACAGCCAAAGATCTTAGGTCTTTAACGTAAAACTGCTACTTTCACTGCCTCTCATGTTGAAAGAACTGAAAATTAAATTCAAACCTCTTCCCATGATTTTCCACGTCCTACAAAATCCAGTCCTGCCTACCCGTCTGATCTTAGCACCCACCACTCTCCTCATTTCTACTTTGCTCCTGAAGCTCTGAAGTTGTCTCCAATTCCCTGAGTCACTGAAGCTTGTTTCAGCCTCAAGGCTTGTGCACTTCTTATTTCCCTTGTCTAGATGGCTCTTCCCCAGATTTTCATAAGATAGGCATATCTTGTCATCTAGGTCTCAGCTTAAATCACACATCCTCAGAAAGACCTGACCTGATGTTCCTTTGTCTCTGATCGCTTTCAGTCTCATTATCTTGTTAACCTCAACCACTATTTTTAAATATCTTAGTCTTTCAATTATTTATGATTATTGTCTGCCTTCATCCATCAGAAAGTAACATCCAGGCAGGCATGACTTATGTCAATATTGGTTATTCCTACATCACCAGAGGTAAGACCCAAGGGCTAGGAAAATACTTATTAATAAGAGTTGAGATAATAAATAAAAGAACAAAAAACTGAATATGAATACTTTCCTCATTCTATTTTAATGCCAGATTGTTTTCTATTCTGATAAGGTAAAGTATTAGATAACAGTCCCAAGATAAAAGCAACACTGAACTGCATAGAGTTGATTCTTTAATAATTCTATAGTGAATTTTAGAAACTCAGCTCGGTACCATTGACAGCTCTTGTTGGATGGCACTTTTTAGACTGCCTTCCTTGTTGACTTGGTTTGTGCTAACTTCCAGAAGTTTTCTAATGCTATATCACAATAAACTCGATTAGTGAAGAAAAGTATACATAACTATTAGAATGAAGATTTTACACAGTAGTTGCTGACAGGTTCTTTAATAACAACAGTTAAGACTACTATAATACATGCTCAGCGCTCAGTTGCTCAGTCATGTCCAACTCTTTTTGCAACCCCAGGGATTGTAGCCCGCTAGGCTCCTCTGTCCAAAAGATTTTTCAGGTGAGAATACTGAGGTGTGTTGCCATTTCCTCTTCCAGGGGATCTTCATGACCCGGGGATCAAACCCTGCCTCGCCTGCATTGCCAGGTAGAGAAGATTTACCTCTGAGCCACCTGGGAAGCCACTGTACTAGAGACGGCATTAATTCAGAAAGGGCATCTTTCCCTCAATGTATTTTCCTTATTCTATCAGCCCTGTGGGTGTGCCCAAATACGTATAATAGCTTTTTATCAACTTTACCATGTGTTAACATGAAAGAAGTGACTAGAGTGCCTGCAAAATAAACATTAGCCTAATACACGACCCAAAACTAAGAGCTTCAAATATACTACCCTTGTAAATGTATGTATAACAGACCTAGATTTTCACTACTTTAGACCTCAAAGATATTTGGAAATGTATAATTATCATAAAGCAATCTGATATTTATCAAGTACCTTTTAAACATTAGGAGTATTCACATTGTATAAAAGACTCTCTTCTCTCTGAGAGTGTGTTAGGCAATATCAGGTTATATTTAAAAGAACAAAACCTCAAGATAACAGACATAAACACAGTAGAAACTTATTTCCCCCAAGTAAAATAAGCCTAGAAAGGGTTAGTATAGGGTTGCTCAAGCACAGTGTCAAGGACCTAGGGTTCTTCTGTAATGCTTCGCTACCATCCTTAGCATGTGGCTTCCATATCACATTCTGATGGCTAGTCCATTGCCAGCTCCCCAATACAACTGGGAGAGTGAAGAAAGGATTAAAGGATGATGAACTTCTTTTTTTTTTAACTTCTCCTTTTTAAGGAGATCTTACACTAACAACTCATTACACAGACAATTCACACAGATGCACAGGAAATTTAGGACATAAGGTCATATTCATGTGCCTAGCTAATTTTAGATTCTAGTTTTAAGGAAGAAAGAGAGATAAGATATTTAGGGGGAAATAGAAGTTTCAGCTATAAAGATTAAAACATAAAGAAAGTACCAGTTAAATATCTAATATCTCAATTATTATTTTGGGTAGTAAATCAGAGTGGATAAGAGATTAAAGCCTTGGAGTTAGATCACCTGAATTTAAAGTTTGGGTCCATCTTTATTTGCATTAATGAACTTGGATAACTATTTGAACTTTCCAAGTCTCAGTTTCTTACCCATAAGTAGAGAATAATATTAGCATGTCTCTTTCAGAGTGCCATTGAGATGATTAACTATAAAGTGAAGTCGCTCAGTCTTGTCCGACTCTTTGCGACCCCATGGACTGTAGCCTACCAGGCTCCTCTGTCCATAGGATTTTCCAGGCAAGAGTACTGGAGTGGGTTGCCATTTCCTTCTCCAGGGGATCTTCCTGACCCAGGGATTGAACCCAGGTCTTCCTCTTGCTGGCAGACGCTTTACCATCTGAGCCACCAGGGAAGTTCTGATTAACTATAATGATGGACATAAAACTTGCTCACCTTTAGCTCTCAATAAGTACTGATGATGATGACAGTGATATTAATGGGTAACAGCAGAAGTAATGATACTAGCAGTAGTATTATAATTATAGAAACATTTATGATTATTATAATTAGTAGCAGAGAATGTTCTAGAAGCTTCATAGAATAGGAAGTACTGGAGAAAGACCAGGTTGGTCACATTGAATTTACAAAGCTAGAAAGGAAAGGGACTTCCCAGATGAGCATAATAATACATGAAGACCAGTACAAGATTAATCTGTAGTGATCAAACCTTCCATCAGCTCATCACAAAAGGATTTAAAGCACTTGGGAGACTAAAGTTTGTTGAATTCAGATATAAGCATTGTCTAATGATTTAATTATTAATACAATTATGCCATTGCCGAAGGTTATCTGAGCTGCTACTTAGGAGAAGAAGGCTGAGCGCCGAAGAATTGATGCTTTTGAACTGTGGTGTTGGAGAAGACTCTTGAGAGTCCCTTGGACTGCAAGGAGATCCAACCAGTCCATTCTGAAGGAGATCAGCCCTGGGATTTCTTTGGAAGGAATGATGTTAAAGCTGAAACTCCAGTACTTTGGGCACCTCATGCGAAGAGTTGACTCATTGGAAAAGACTCTGATGCTGGGAGGGATTGGGGGCAAGAGGAGAAGGGGACGACAGAGGATGAGATGGCTGGATGGCATCACTGACTCGATGGACGTGAGTCTGACTGAACTCCAGGAGTTGGTGATGGACAGGGAGGCCTGGCGTGCTGCGATTCATGGGGTCACAAAGAGTTGGACATGACTGAGCGACTGATCTGATCTGATCTGATCTGAGTAAGACTACAGCTAAGTAAAATACTTAGATATCACCTTTTATCACATGTTTACTTTGGATAATATAACAATAATTTCAATGCTACCAAAAAATCTAACAATCCTCACTGCTGGTAAACCATTGAAGTGAAAGTACGGTCATGATACCTATTTTGAATCCGGTATTTGAGAATGTATGTGTACATATGCATATCCCCAATCTTTTCTCCACAATGTGAGGAGCTTTGGGGATACCTTCAATTGTAATGATTTATTTTAGCCTAAAACAGTAAAATGTGCACCTGGGCATGAATGCTTCATCTTCCCACCATTGGAAATCCCTTGAAAAATTCTACCCCATTAGAAAGCCTAATTTAAAATCAATATGCATGCGTTTTCTTTCATCTTTAAAATATGCAAAAATAAGCTGTTTTTCAGTGATGAAGAACTAAACAGTAGCTTGAAATGTCACTTATTTGAATTTCATAAGTCAGTCTTTCCCTATACCTTTTTTTTTCTCCCTGTGCTGTCACTCAGAGAATTTCAGGCAAACAGTTGGGAACTAAGAAAGGCCTCTACAAGGTCTGAGTCTTAATCACACAGGTTATTGAATCGATGTGACGTGATTACCATCAATTAATGTTATTTTTATCCCTTACTTTGTGCCAGGCACTCTTCTAATACCTTCACAGTTTCCCTCTCATCTAATCCTCATCGGAATCAGATGAGGTGAACTCTACAATTGTACCAATTTCAATCTCAGAATAACTGAGACACAGAGAGAACAAGGACTTTGGCCAATGGCATGCAGGTGATAAATGGTGGAGATAGGATTACAACCCACCCAGCCTGCCTCTATGTAGCACACACCTAACCCCTGCATTACTCTGCCTCTCCTGCACATAGATCCACGTTCATGCCCCTGGGTAGAGAGAAAATTTTCCTTCCTTAGTTGAGAACTATTTTATAACACTGTATTTCCACAAAGCTAATTGTTTTTTATGTGTCATCTGTGGTTCCATTTCTCAGTTCTACAAATTATGGGCTGAAAGTACTATATATATATATAGGCTATAGACAACATGTTGGTGAGCCCACATTCACACTACAGACTTCAGTTACATCCAGAGAAATGACACCATAACATATTTTGATTTTCTCACAAAAAAATTCTACTTCAGTGTCTTAACACCTGCGTGAAACATAGTGAACTGTTTTCAAGGTAGAAGAGGAAAAATACTGTGCATGGAAAAATACTGGCTGCTGTGTGTGTGTGTGTGTGTGTGTGTGTGTGTGTGAAACTAGCTGGGTTACAAGATAAAGGCTGCATCTGATAAAAAGCTACGAGAGCCACACAAGCACCTAGCAGAGGGCACGCAGAGCTTCTTAAAAAATTCCTTGTGTTTTAACAAACACACATCATCATAGCCCATTTTGACAGCCAAATAGTGCCACCACCAAGTCCAGATTAAAAAAAAAAAAAAGCGCAATTGAATGTAAATGGGAAAACCCATTTAAAATATCATTCTAGATGTAGAATGAACATATACCACTCTAATCAAGATGGTAAATAGATTTTCAGTCTCTCAAAACCTTTATGGAAAGAGGACTTGAGTGTAAATGAAAGGAACAGGGAGACATTTTTCATCATAGGAAAAAAGAATTACATGTGCACGTACACACACACACACTAGATAAAGACCACACTGACTTTATCGTCTAGTTCCCAATGCAAATTCACTCCTCAGTTTATCCAAGTGGACTGCTTGAGATTTATTATAAGGAAGGACGATGGGTATCTCCAAAGAATGGAGTATTTTACAGTAATAGAGTAGTGTTGTATACGTTTAATTAATGCCAAATATCCCTGAAAATAAAGAGAAGGTGGAACTTTCTCAAAAAGCAATCAACCTGGGAAAGGCTTTATAATTTGCCTTCATGCACATCTTCTCCAAATAGGCACCCAAGGTAGTTTTGGAAACATACCCCACTATATCACTATCCACTTAACTCTCAGTGGCTTCCGGTTGCTTTTAGAATGGAAACAATGCTTATGAGACTCTGTATATCCCTTCTCCCACCAACCATAATGTTCCAATTCATGACTCCTCCACCTCACATTCCAAGCCCATCAGTCTTTTTTCAGTTGCTAAAAAAAAAACACGTGCTTTCTTCTACTTAAGGCCATTCATCAAGTCTTATTACAGCTGTTACCTCAGTACCTAGTTGAAAATACAATGACTGAGTGCATGCTGCTTCCTTTTTCTGCTACACTCTCTCCCCTTCCATTCTTTTTTAAATTGGAAGATAATTGCCTTACAAGGCTGTAGTGGACTTTGCTGTACATCAGTGTGAATCAGTCATAATTATATATATTTGCACCTCCATCCCCACCTTATCCCACCCCTCTAGGTCATCACAGAGTATCAGGCTAGGGTCCCTGTGCTATACAGCAGCTTCCCGCTAGTTATCTATTTTACACATGATCATGGATATATGTGAATGCTATTTTCTCAACCTGTCCTACCTTCTCCTTCCCCTTCTGTGTCCACTGGACCATTCTCTATGTCTGCATCTTCATTTCTTCTCTGTAATTAGGAGCATCAGTACTATTTTTCTATATCCCATATAGATGCATTAATATATGATATTTGTTTTTCTCTTTCTGACTTACTTTAGTCTATATAACAGGATCTGGGTTCATCCACCTCACTGCCTCATTACAACTGACTCAAATTTATTCCTTTTTATGGCTGAATAATATTCCATTGTATGTGTGTGTGTGTGTGTATGTATATGTGTGTGTATATATATATATATATACACCACAACTTCTTTATCCATTCATCTGCTGATGGACATCTAAGTTTCTTCCATGTCCTAGCTATTGTAAGTAGTGCTGCAATGACCCACATCCTAGAGTAACGGGAATAAAAACAAAAATAAACAAATGAGACTTAATTAAACTTAAAAGCTTTTGCACAGCAAAGGAAAAAATAAAAAAAGGTTAAAAACAACCCTTAGAATGAGAGAAAATGATTGCAAATGAAGCAACTGACAAAGGATTAATCGACAAAATATATAAGGAGCTCATACAGCTCAATATCAGAAAAATGACCCAATTTAAAAAATGGGCAAAAGACCTAAACAGACATTTCTCCGAAGAAGACGTACAGATGGCCAACCACCACATTAATGATGCTCAACCTAGTTCATTATTAGAGAAATGCAAATCAAAACTATAATGAGGTATCACTTCACACCAATGAGAATGGCCATCAACAAGAAAACTATAAACAATTAATGCTGGAGAGGGTGTGAAGAAAAGGGAACCCTACTGCACTGTTGGTGGGAATGTAAATTGGTACAGCCACTATGGAGAATAGTACGGATATTCCTTAACAAACCAGCAATAAAACTGCCATATGACGCAGCAACCCCACTACTGGACATAAACCCTGAGAAAACCACAATTCTAAAAGACACATGCATCCCAGTGTTCACTGCAGAACTATTTACAATAGCCAGGGCATGGAAGCAACCTAAATGTCCGCTTGCATTTTTAACTTAGGGAAGCCTTCTCTTAGTCTACCATCCAATAGTACCACATTCCTTTCTTCATGGCACTGATCAAAAGTTGTAATTCCACATTTATTTCTGCAATAGTTTGATTAATACCCACTTACTTTGCTAAATTCTAACCTTCATGAGAAGAGCAGCCAAGCCTTTTTTTCCTCATCATGGTTTCCCCAGAGACTGATACAGCAGCTCTCACATTTAGCAACTCATAAATGTTTGTTGAATATATGAGTGAGTAAATTAATGAATAAATGAACAGCAAAAGAAAAATTCTAGGAAGAGTAAAGTCCTCCAACATTTTTATAAAGTAACCCAGGTATCACATTCACAGTCAAATAAAGGAAGCAGATAGAACTCTATTGGTACCATTTATCATTACCACTGGCTAATGGTAAAATACTTGGAAGTATAGCACTTAAAATCTGCTGTACTATTTCTCTATTAATAGTTTCTAGTAAATTATATGCTTGCTACCTGTCTTTTCTGCACAGCATGTGGGATCTTAGTTTGCAGACCAGGCATTGAATCTGTGCCTCCTGCAGTAGAAGCACAGAGTTTGTTTTTGTTTAACTACTGGGCCATCAGTGAGGCCCCACATGTCTTATTAATGGTTGTATTTCTGATACTTTAACTTTGTGCTAAGGAAAAAATCTCATCTGTTTCCAGGAGGAACAGTATAGCTTCTGGGTCAAAGGAATTGGTTAAAAATTATTGGGACTCTACAAAAATACAAGAAAAACAATTTTTCCATTTTATTTTACTCTGAAAATATATAGCTGAATACTTGAAATGATGATTTCCAAGCATTGCTTTAAAAATAGTGTCCTCAAGCAAATGTATTGGTAGTAGCCCACCAGTCTCCTCTGTCCATGGGATTCTACAAGGATGAATACTGGAGTGGATTGCCATGCCCTTCTCCAGGCAACTCAGGTATTGAACCCAGGCCTCCCGCATTCCAGGCAGATTCTTTACCATCTGAGCCACCAGGGAAGCTAATAGCTTGCAGTTGCTGCTGCTAAGTCACTTAAGTCGTGTCCAATTCTGTGCAACCCCATAGACGGCAGCCCACCAGGCTCCCCCGTCCCTGGGATTCTCCAGGCAAGAACACTGGAGTGAGTTGCCATTTCCTTCTCCAATGCATGAAACTGAAAAGTGAAAGTGAAGTTGATCAGTCGTGTCTGACTCCTAGCGACCCCATGGACTGCAGCCCACCAGGCCCCTCCGTCCATGGGATTTTTCAGGCAAGAGTACTGGAGTGGGGTGCCGTAGCTAAATTAATATCTTTATAAATTAAAGAAGTCAATGAGTCAGAGACTTTAGAATTGTAAATGAACTTCAATAAAACCTCAAGATACAAGCTCAAATAAATTGTATAAGAACATCTTTGTTTTCCTCTTTATTTTGCATGCTTCTGTACTATTTATCTTTCTGGGAGAAACACAGATATTTGAAAAGGGCAGCCTTTATGTTAGTTATTGTCTCTTAGGCAGCCAAATTCCATAGCTACTTTGTGATAACAATATGGATATTACAAAAAAGGATGAAAAACCCCATAGCTTGCATTTGCCATATGTTGTCAAATGAATCATTTTTATTTCTTTCACAGGGTTTCTATGTCAACCATTAATTTAAATTAGAGTGAGCTTGTTATAAGGGTTTGCACCCTAAGAGCAAAATCTCATCTGAAGTGGTATTCTGACCTTTACAGAGTTCTTACTCAACTCAAACAAAAACCTGTTGATACCTCAAGTTACAAGAATACGCACTTGCTGAAATTCTTAAATATGTCAGTGATATCCATTTTAATGTTGTAGGACATATTCCCTATGTTTTAAAAGATTGTGAGGTTCATAACCACTTAAGGGAAATTAGAAAATGATTTAGGACTTTGTAGTTTTCAAAAAGAAAAAGTATCAGGAACATACGATTGATTTCCTCTGTTTGCCATTTCTTCTTTATTCAGTTCAAAATTTTATTCCCACCCACTTTCCAGTCTTTTGAAAAGTCCATTCAACTTTCAACTCATAACTGTTTTTGTCTAATTTTTTTCTGAAAATACACTGCCTTGAGAGTTTTTCCAGAGATAAGAGAACACATTTTTAAAAGAAAAAGTCCTGAACTTTATAGTCTTTTAACTGATGAGATTTTTCTATTTTTTTATTTACTTATTTTTGGAAGTGCTGATGTTTGTTTGGCTATTCAAAGATGGGAAGAAATACAGAGTTTAGCTCCTAATTTAATTTAAAAAATGGAAAGTAGGTCAAAAATCATTGCACTGAAGCTGGTTCAAATAACTTCTAATGGGTAACATAGGGATGATTATTAATCTGCACGATTTTTGTACTTGCAGCTTTAGTATTTTGCCTACAATACATGTTCAGCAATAAGGGCAGTATCTGATAAACAGTAATTTTTGTGTTGTCTTGTAGAGTCAGGAAATGGATTATCCTTGTTGTACAAGCGTTGAGTTTAATTAAACAATCAATTATTCATTAAGGCCCTATTTAGGTTTAGCACTGCGCTGGGTGCTTTGGGGAAAAAAATAAGTACAAGGTAGTGCCTGTGCTTAAGTATGAAATATTGACTAAGGCACTCATGTTAACTAAGGGGAGAAAAAATGAGATATAAAGTTTTGACAAAAAATGAGGACTACAGTAATTATCAAAGGCTCCTAGGAGGAGTTGGGATATGATGTGGATAGTGAGGAATGCATGGGAAATTATTTTGCTGGGAACATGTTTCAAGGAAGGAGAGTAAAAGTTATTGGAAGCCTAAGTTTCACAATCATGCAGTGAGAAAACAACAAACATATGCTTACTGTTAAACGATATGGGGAAAACATCAACTTAGATAACTTAATAGTCTATTACATCTTTACATACATACAAATGAAATTCATTAAAGTATTTTAAAACTCTTAGTATCTGATAGGAGGGTCATTTTCTTCTCTATAATTTTAATAATAGCTCTTTTAAAGATTAGATTTATCTAAAGCCTGTTGTTACCAAATCTTTCAAAGTGTATATATATATTTTGTTTGTTTGTTTTGAAAACATACACTGGTGTTTCCTGGACATGCTTCATCTCTATTCATAACTTTACTTATCACAAATAAAACATTAATGCTTCAGCCAACAATAGTTACTTATAATGTTACCATTTTGGAATGATACTAAAACAAAGAGAATCTAGGTCACATCCATTTAAAGCTCTTCCTCTTAGCATTTCACATAATCTATTTTTGCCATTATATCACTCATTTGTTTTTGCTTACTTAAAAGGTAAACATTTAATTGTTTCTAGGCTTGAACGTTTTAAAACTTGTGATTTTGAAGTAGTTTTCCACTTATAGCAATGTTGTAGAGAGAGTACAGAGAGTTTCCATATGCTCCTCAGCCATGGTATCATTATCAACATTGAGAAATTAAGACGGTACACTTTTATGAACTAAACTATAAACATCATTTGGATCTCCCCACATTTTCCACTAATGCCTTCTTTTCTTGTTGCAGGATCCAATCCAGGTTATCACGTTCATTTACTCATTATATCCCCTTTGTCGTTGTTGTTCCGTTGCTGAGTCATGTCAGACTCTTTGCAATGCTGTAGACCGCAGCAGGCTTCCTTCACTATCTCCCAGAATTTGCTCAAATTTTTATCCATTGATTCAGTGATGCTACCTAACCATCCCATTCTCTGATGCCCTCTGCTCATTCTGCCTTCAATCTTTCCCAGCATCGGGGTCTTTTCCAAAGAGTTGGTTCTTTGCATCAGGTGGCCAAACTATTGGAGCTTCAGCATCAGTCTGAGCCACCAGGTAAGCCCCTTATATTGCCTTGGTCTCTCTCCTCTAATCTGAAATTTCTTTCATCTTTCCTTGTGTTTTCATAAATTTGACACTTTAAAAGAATACTAATTGGACATTTTGTAGAATAGCCTTTAATTTGGATCTGTCTAATACTTTCTCATGGTTAAGCTGAGGTTATGTAATTTTGGAAACAGTACTATCCGGTGCTCTTCTAATGACATCATATCAGAGGGTACGTAGTATCAAGTGAAGTTGCTCAGTCCTGGCCAAGTCTTTGCAACCCCATGGACTGTAGCCTACCAGGCTCCTTTATGACTAGGAATGTTAAGCTTGATCCTTTGGTTAAGATAGTTTCTCCCAGAGTTTTCAATATAAAGTTACTATTTTTCTTTTTCTATATTCTCCCTTTTAGAAGTGATACATTAAGTCCATCTTATACTTAAGGGGAGGAAAATTATATAACATTTCCCAAAGAGAGAATTTCAATAAATCTGTGGACATATGTTAACACTATCACAGTGTTAATAAGTTCTTTGAGTATAACACACTTTAAGACTATATAACTATGCTGATTGTCCTTGAAATTTTTCCCACTAATTTTAGCTTTCACCAGTGGACCTTGCCTGCAGCAACAATTACTATCACAGTTTAAAGGTAGCTTTCCATTCCCCTCATTCTGTCTATATTCACTAACTAGAATACTTCTATAAGGAAGGTTTAACACATTTATTTATTTATTCAGTCAATCATGTAATTATAACAGTACAGATTTGTGAGTATTCATTTTATTCTTTGGGTTATATTTCAGTACTATAATTATTTAATTGGTTGTTTTATCACTCCAGCTTTGGCTATGGGAGAGTTTTCAAGTTGCTCCTGTGCCCATTTGACATGCTCCCATGCTCTTTTGTCTCTTCTCCTTCTTCCTGATTTTTAACACCTCCTCCATCTATGGCATCACAAGATGCATGAAGTTCATATCATATTTTCCCTGCTCAAGTGCTGAAATCAACAATCTCTGCAAGGAACCCTGATTTCTTTTATTGGAGGATAATTTCTAGAGACCAAGATCTGATCTCTGGGTGTGTTCACTGCTACTGTGATGTTACTGCTGTGGAAATAAATGAAACCAGCCAAATGAGAATAAGTACTTTGGTGGTTCAGACAGTATCTGCCTGCGATGTAGGAGACCTGGGGTTCAATCCCTGGGTCAGGAAGATCCCCTGGAGAAGGGAATGGCAACCCACTCCAGTATTTTTGCCTGGAGAATCCCATGGACAGAGGAGCCTTATGGGCTACAGTCTGTGGGTTTGCAGAAGAGTCAGACACAACTTAGCGACTAAACAACAATTAGGAATTATAAAGATTTTAACTTTGACAAGGCTATAGCAAAACTTTTTTAAAAGTTTTATCTCTTAAAATAATTATTAGCACTTGGAGGTGTTTAACAACCTTAAAAAGAATTTATGATGTTTGTCATTCCTCCTAGAATATGGAAATATTAAATAAGAATATTCATGGAACATTTAAAATGAATACCCACAAATAATTCCTCATATTATTAATATTTACTGTACTACTGTTAACAAGTGAATCCAATGTTCCTCTTATAATTCAATTGGAATATCAAGAAAAAGACTATTTTGGAAAAACAAAGCTGGTGAGGTAACAAAAATACTTCTTTCTATTGGCACATTATCCATTTAAGCTTATTAATAAGGATATGGAAAATTTACATCATTAATATTACAAAAAAGTATGCTTTATTTTGGTAAAATAGGGAAACAATCTACGTAAACTATTTTAATTAAAACTACTTAACAGATACATTATGACATTAATAAATTCTTTATGAAAGTATTGTATGAATATAATACCCATGCTATATGTTATTTTTTTTTTACCCCTCAGTCTTCCCCAACCCCTCATTCAAATACAGATCTCCCTCAACTAACAATGGGGTTATATCCATACAAATTCATGCAAACTGAAAATAGAGATATATCTTAGAAAGAGTCCAGGCTCAATTCTAGATGACCCCTATGAAGCAAATACCTTAATAAACTGAGTCACACAATTTTTTTGGTTTCCCGAAACATATGAAAGTTATGTTTACGCGATTGTGTAACATAGACTATAAGGTAGCCTATTTCTGTGTAGCCTGTTGCTGTGTTTCAACCAATGCTGTGTGCAACAGCTTTATGTCAAAAATGTGCATACCCTAAATAAAATGCTTTATTGCTAAAAAAAAAAAAAGGTTAACCCTCATTTGTACCTTCAGTGAGTCATTATCTTTTTGCTGGTGGAGGATCTTGCCTCCGTGTTGAAGGCTGCTGAGTGATGAGGGTGGCAGTTGCTAAAGGTTGAGGTGTCTGTGGCAATTTCTTGAAATAAGACAACAATGAAGTATGCAACATCAATGGACTCTTCCTTTCTCTTGAACATTTAGAGGCCATTATAGAGGTATTAACTGGTCTATTTCAAAATAATTGTATCTCCATGAATAGGGAGGTTCAAGCAGAGGACAGAATGAGGGGGAATAGCTCATTCATGAAGGCATCAGAACACATATAACACTTATAGATTAAGTCCCCCATCTTGTACAGGTATGTCTCATGGTGCCCGAAACAATTTCAGTAGTAACCTCAAAAATCACATAGCACCATGAAAAAAAAAAAAAAAGTGAAAGTTAGTTGCACAGTTGTGTCTGACTCTGCGATCCCATGGACTTTAGCCTGCCCGGTTCCTCTGTCCATGGAATTCTCAAGGGTAGAGTACTGGAGTGGGTTGCCATTTTCTTCTCCAGGAGATCTTTCTTACCCAGGGATTGAGGTATCAAACCTGTGTGTCCTGCAATGCAAGCAGATTCTTTCCCAGCTGAGCCACCAAGGAAGACATATTATCATAACAAACTCAGTAATGATGTAAATTTTTAAATTTTGTGAGAATTACCAAAATGTGACACAGAGACATGAAGTGAGCAAATACTGTTGGGAAAATGGCGCCAATTGACTTGTGAGATGAAGGGTTGACACAAATTGTCAGTTTGTAAAAAGCACAAGTTATCTGGGGAGCACAATGAAGCAAAGAACAGTAAAACAAAGGCATGCTTCTTCTGTAAGTCAACATGCATTTAATACATCAAACTCACGAATATCAGGGCTTAGACTAGCCTACCTTACACGGCTTAGACTAGCCTACCTTACACGTGCTCAGAACATGTACAGTAGCCTAAAGTTGGACACTAGCCTCTCACACAGAGACTATATTATAATAAAATACAGAATGTCTATTGTAATTTATTGAAGACTGAACTAAAAGTAAAAAATAGAATAGCTATCTGGGCCCAGAAAGTTAGTAAGTGTATTTGTTGCTTATACCCTTGTGAGCACATGGCTGACTGGGAGCAGTGGCCTGCCACTCAGGATCATGAGAGAGTACCATTACTATATTTTGTGAGCCTGGGAAAATATTCAAATTCAAAATTGAAGTAGGGTTTCTACTTATTGCATATCACTATAACATCCCCTTCATGAATTACAGCCTTGTTGTGGAGAAGAGGTTTGCATAACTCAATGAAACTACGAGCCATGCTATGCAGGGCCACCTGAGACAAACGGGTCATAGTGAAGAGTTCTGACAAAACATGGTCCACTGGAAGAAGGAATGCAAACTGCTCCAGTATTCTTGCTGTAAGAATCCCATGATCAGTATGAAAAGGCAAAAAGATAGACACCCGAAAATGAGCCTCCCAAGGTCAGAAGCTGTCCAATATACTACTGGGGAAGAGTGAAGGGCAGTTACTATTAGCTCCAGAAACAATGAAGTAGCTGGGCCAAAATGAAAATGATATTCAGTTGTGGATGTGTCTGGTAGTGAAAATAAAGTCCAGTGCTATAAAGGACAATATTGCATAGGAACTTGGAATGTTAGGTCCATGAATCAAGGTAAATTGGATGTGAGCAACCAGGAGATGGCAAGAGTGAACATCAACATCTTAAGAATCAGTGAACTAAAACGGATGGGAATGGGTGAATTTAATTCACATGACTGTTATATCTGCTACTGTGGGCAAGAATCCCTTAGAAGGAATGGAGTAGCCCCAATAGTCAACAAGAGTCCAAAATGCAGTACTCGGGTGCAATCTCAAAAATGATGGAATGATTTCGTTTCTTTTCCAAGCCAAATCATTCAACCTAACAGTAACCCAACTCCACTGTATAATTGTGCTTATTTCATATGCTAGTAACATTATGCTCAAAATTCTTCAAGCTAGACTTCAGCAGTATGTGAACTGGGAACTTCCTAATGTACAAGCTGGATTTAGAAAAGGCAGAAGAACCAGAAATCAAATTGCCAACATTCATTGGATCATAGAGAAAGAAAGGGGATTCCAGAAAAACATCTACTTTTGCTTCACTGACTATGCTAAAACCCTTGACTGTGTAGATCACAACAAACTGTGGGAAATTCTTAGAGAGATGGGAGTTCCAGACCACCTTACCTTAGAAACCTCTATGCAGGTCAAGAAGCAAGAGTTAGAACTGGACATGGAACAACAGACTGGTTCCAAACTGGGAAAGTAGTACAACAAGGCTGTATATTGTCACCCTGCTTATTTAACTTCAATGCAGAGTACATCATTCTGGCTGAATGAATTCAAACTAGAATTCAAACTAGAATCAAGACTGCTGGTGAAAATATCAACAACCTCAGATAGGCAGATGATACCACCCTAATGGCAGAAAGTGAAGAGGAACTAAAGAGGCTAATGAGGCTAATTATCCTCCTAATGAGGATAAAAGAGGAGAGGGAAAATGGTGGCTTAAAACTCAACATTCAAAAAACTAAGATCATGGCATCCAATCCCATCACTTCATGGCAAATAGAGGGGGTAAAAGTGGAAGCAGTGGCAGATTTTATTTTCTTGAGCTCAAAAAACCACTGCAGACAGTGACTACAGCCATAAAATTAAAAGACGCTTGCTCCTTGGAAGGAACGCTGTGATAAATTTAGACAGCATATTAAAATGCAGAGACATCACTTTGCCAACAAATATTTGTATAGTCAAAGCTGTGGTTTCTCCAGTAGTCATGGATGGATGTGAGAGTTGTACCATAAAGAAGACTGAGTGCTGAAGAATTGAGGCTTTCAAATTGTGGTGCTAGAGAAGACTCTGGGGAGTCTCTTGGACTGCAAGGAGATCAAACCAGTCAATCCTCAAGGAAATCAACCCTAAATATACACTGGGAGGACTGATGTTGAAGCTGAAGCTCAAATACTTTGGCCACATACTGTAAAGAGCTGACTCTTTGGAAAAGACCTTGATTCTGGGAAATATTGAAAGCAAAAGGAGAAAGGGGAGGCAGAGGATTAGATGGTTAGATAGCATCACCGATTCAATGGACATGAATCTGAGCAAACTCCAGGAGATAGCGAAGGACAGAGGAGCCCAGCATGCTGTAGTTCATGGGATTGCAAAGAGTCAGACACCAGACACCACTTAGAGACTGAATAACAATATCACATCACCTGTAAAGTTGAAATATCATAAGTTGAAACACTGTAAATCAGGGACTATTTGTAATTACAAATCTCATGTGTTTCAATGACAGGTAGACCTTTATCATACTAATACTTGAAGACAGATATTATTTTTGATTGTCTAAATAATGAAGTCAATTGAGAAAAACTGAAATCCCTACTTAAAAATAGTTTAAAATCCATGTTTCAGCTCTAACTGTGCTCCCTTAACTGGATTATCTAACCTCTATGAACCTTCATTTAACTTTTCTATATATATATATAAGGATCCTCATATCTAACTTACAGGTAGGGAGTATAAAATTGGCATAATCAGTGTTATTTTAATGTTATTTGGCTTCTCTGACGCTCAGATGGTAAAAAATCTGTCTGCCAAATGGGAGAACTGGATTTGATCCCTTTGTCGGGAAGATCTCCTGGAGAAGGGAATGACCACCCAGTTCACTATTCTTGCCTGGATAATTCCATGGACAGAGGAGCTTGACAGTCTATTGTCCATGGCTTCACAATGAGTCAGACACAACTGAGTGACTAGCACTTAATGTTATTAGGGGATTTGATTCTGGTCTTCATTTTAAAAATCCTGTGGCAGCCACAAATATCAGGAACAGTAACTGATTAATAAAAGATACTGTAAATGTTGCAAGTCTGCCATATAAATTAATGGTGTTGTACTAACAATGGTGAAAAAAAGATAAATCTAAACCCACAATTAAGTGAGGTCCAGTTGGATAGCCTATCAGTGTTATCCAAAGTGACAGACTGCTTTTCTGAAGGTTTACTGAAATACAGCAAATCAAGATGGATACAAAGTTTTTTTTATAAAGACCAGGAAAAGATTATGAGATTTTTCAGGATGTAAGACTATATTTCTAGTTATGAAAATATAATGTTTCTTGTTAATATTAAGAGCAAGAATTAATAAGAATACTAATGAAAAAATATTGAGAGATTATTATCCATTTTATCATAAAGGAGACAGTTTGATACAGTAGATAATAATTGAGTTTTGAAATAAGAAGGAAGAATGTATCATTCAAGTCCAAATCTCCACTGATTAACAGAAAACAGCCACACCTCATCATTAATATAGGATTAATAAAATTTCTCCTTCAGAGTTGTTGTGATGTAAGACATATAGATGAAGAGGTTAGCATGCAGTTTGGTACCTAAAAAGCCCTCAGCCCATGATTACAGTTCCTAGGATGACAATGTCTTCTGCTTTTATGAGCATTCCTACCAAAAATGTAAGCAGAAATTTTGATATGTATCCATTATGCATTCAATAATGTATTCATTAATTCATTCATCACAATCTTTGAGGCACTCGGGCCAACAATATGAAGGAAATCAGCACGTGTGACCACAATGCAAAGCAAGAGATCAATTACTAATGAAGAGATAGTTGCAACAGTATGAGAAAAGGAGAGTGTTAAAATAAGTATCATTGAAGCAACAGAATTTGATTGATCATAGAAGATATATATGGTTCCTAAACTTTCAGAAGGTTTTAGAGAGAAATAGACGGTGGAAACTAGAGTAAATTCCATGTACAACCCAAAGTTCTGAGCCTCATGTGAGCCAGTCTTCAAGCAAATAAACTCTAGTCATAATGAGAAAATAATTCCAGTTCTCTAATTGTCTCTCAAAGAACATCAAAGGGACTCAATTTGAAACCTACTTCTGCCATCCTTTTCATTTCTTTATGTTTTACCCCCTTCTGCTTCCCCTGAAGCATCCCTTCATGTTTCTCCTTCTCTACACAGCATCAAAATATACTTCATCCCAAGAGGTCTTTCCTTTTTCATTTCCTTTGCTGTATTTCTCTTTATTCTTACCCTTGTAGAAGTTACTCTTGACACAATTCAAATTCCCTATTCTGATTTTCCCTCCACTGATTAGTATGATCTGCATAAAAAGGTCCAAGAACTAGGGCAGGGGCTCTTTTTCCAAGGGATTCAAGGAGAGAACTGCATTTCAACATAATTGGGTTTCTCTTTATATGCTATGCATTTATTTTATGCATTTAGAAACATCATTCTGAGAAGTAATCCACAGGTTTCTTTAGATTGCCAAAGAAGTTTGTGGCACAAAACAAGTTTTAAAACCCTTAAAACTAGGGAGGAGGAGGAGCAGCAATGACAGCAAATATTTATTCAGTTGAATTTTTGTCCCTATTTCACTTGAAAGGACCTGCAGTTTTGCAGGAGACAGTGAGCAGTCTACGTGGCCAAAACTTATGAGGAGGCACAGGAAGGAAAGGGAGATGGAACATTGATTTCCACGAGAACAGAAACAAAAATGACACACAAAACAGCCACTATCCTGTGTACAAATAGTAGCAGCCTTTTCACAAAAACACAAATGGCGCATCCCCTCTATTTTCCGTTCTATCCTCTCTTAGATTACCCGGCTTCTCCTCTTATTAGTGTTCCCTAAATGATCCATAGTCTAAATCTAGCAACGCAATATGCGAACTTACTACAAATTCTGATTTCAAAGCAGATTAGTTGCTTCGACAAATTAAACAGAAATCAGCTGTCACAGTTCAAATATTTCACAGCAGGTACCCAGCCATCTAATTTGCATCCTGTGTCCCCTTATACCCTCCATACCTCTCCTAATACTTTAACTAGAAATCTTCAAGGAAGTAGATTTCTGAAAGACATTCCTGTCAGCTCTTAGTGTTGTTGAAAAATCAACCCACCTGCCACCAGCTGTGTGACAGTTTCTATAGTGTTGCCAGGCCCATAACAGCTCAGAGTATATGTGAATATATTATTTTTGACAGGTTCCTCTCCCAATTAAGGACCACACAAAACTCTCCATTCACAGTCCCAATAGTTCTATCCCTTGAGAAGCTAAGGAGTTTTACACCTAGGAAAAAACAAAATCTGTAGGTTTTCAGGGGGATCGGGGAAGGGACACAAATCAGTGGGCAGCTCATTCTTTAACATTAGTGGGTCAGTCTTCAGGGGCAGTGCTGGCTGCCAATTTGTAGGATGTTAGTCACCTTCTGCCATCAGTTCCATGACAATAGCAAAACTCTCCCATAATACCCAAACTTTTGCTTCTGTGAAAGTGGCAGAATCCCAATTATTCTCACAAATAGAAGACTCAGAACTGACTGAACCACATTTTAAGTTTTTCTCTTGAGGACAGATTGAATATGGCAGCTTCTTTCAAGTAATGACCACTTGAAAGATCAAACTATTGCACGAAAATGCATAGATAACATGAATTTAAACTCGTCCTCTTGGTGGTTTACAGTCAATGGTGAATAAGAACTGATTTTCTTTTGCAGTTTAACTCCCTTGAACTTCAAAATTTACAACTAATATTATTGGTGAGAGACTTATACTAGCTGACATGAATTCCATTACCAATAATAAAAAATTCAGAAAATGTATTGAGTGCATAGTACATATCAAGCATTGCACACATATGAACCCATTTAATTTTCATCAAAATCCTTTTATTTGAATACCAAGATGATCATTTTGAAGAGGAGGAAACTGAGAACATAAACGACCAGATGAAGCTAGTACTAGGCAGAGTCTGGATTTGAGTGCAGGCAGTCTGAATCCAGAGGCCAACTGCAAGTTTTCTTCTCATGCAGGGCTCCACATATAAAAAGGCCCCATACTTAAGTTAAGGTTCTTTTCTAACTGTCTTGAGATTATTAATAATTTTTGGATAAGGAGCTATGCATTTTCATGTTGCACTTCACCTTATATAGCTGGTCCTGAGCATACAATTAACCTGGATGCTACATGGCCTATATTTTACCACCTAGTTCAGAGAAAGTCCAGCAAACTCCGCTTTATCCTTACCCACTGCTCAGAGTTCTTACTTGTCCTTATCTTAACTGAAATCTGGTTCTCAGTAGAAAACATCAGTCTTTTGGAAGGTTACCTCTCACGTGATGGCCAGTGTTTTGTTTACCATCTACCCACTATGTGCGTGAGGGTTAGGAGGGTCTATTTACTTCGTGCTTCTCATTTCCACTTCTAGAGCATTTCTTTCAGCTTCTTGTAAAGTAACTCCTACTTCCTTGATTACCAAACTATTCATTGCACTGCTCTTCCCCCTTCTCATTTGTGATCATTTTTAAAGCCTCTGGTTCATTCTCCATTTGTTGACCTGATTCTTTGGAACCAGGCCAAAGCGTCTTTAACATCACAGCACCTTCAACATCCATACATAAACCATCCTTTCACTACCTGCTCTCTCACATCCTTGACCTCAAAGTCTCTGATATCAATTCAGCCATATTCTGCAAAGGTTATACCTAGGAATTTGTTATTACCAGAAATGGGACCACTTAATCATAAGTTCGTATTTGTTATATTTTTGCTACTGCCATCAGCCGTTCCAGTTGAATTACTTACTCTTTTGATCTTAATTCTTGACTCTGTAGGATCTTTTCATCTTCTATCCTCTGCTTTTCCTTATGCCGCAACATTTATCTTTATTAATGTCTTCCCTTACTCATTGATATCACAGACCACTATTTCTATACTTATATCAGTACCCAAACTCCACAGCACTTCTACTTTTCTCATCACAGCAATCTGGCAAAATGTCATGTAAATTAATCCTGATCTATGTTTTCCCTATGTCTGCATTTTAAAATCCAAGCTTTACTGGATATAGACCCATACTAGATAGCTTTGAATCAGATGTACACATGATTACCAATTTCCAATAGGCCATCAGCCCCACCAGGCAATTCAATTCACCAAAAATTTTCCAGTATATCTGCTCTCAAGTCAAGTTCACTAGTGATACTGCTTAAGAAAAGAATTATAAGCAAGTGATTTATAAAGGAGTGATGAAAGCAGGATAGGAAAGGATGAGAAGTGAGGCAAAAGGCTTGGGTTCTGCTGAATTTCAGCCTCAGTCTCAAATCACAAGGACTCTGGAACACAAATGACACTACAGAGTTGGACTACTTGAGGCAGAGACAAGAAATTCAGGCTTTTGTATCGGTATAGGCTCCTTGTCATCTCATTCATTAGCCCTTCATTCCCTGGAGGTAGGGAAAAACCTCCTAGGCATTTCCTGGCAAGATGTTTACATACAACCAGGGGCAATTCCCAGAAGAATATATGACTTGCTTGCAGCTGACCTTAACAGCATCTGGGTGATGAATTCACTGTGGAGTACAAGACATTTGAGTGGGAGAACCATTATCATCAACTCCATTCATTTTTGCAATCTCTACTATAATTCAGTTCAGTTCAGTCGCTCAGTCGTGTCCGACTCTGCAACCCAATGGACTGCAGCACACCAGGCCTCCCTGTGCATCACCAACTCCCGGAGTTTACTCAAACTCATGTCCATTGAGTGGGTGATGCCATCCAACCATCTCATCCTCTGTCGGCCCCTTCTCCTCCCACCTTCAATCTTTCCCAGCATCAGGGTCTTTTCAAATGAGTCAGTTCTTCGTATCAAGTGCCCAAGGTATTGGAGCTTGAGCTTCAGCATCAGTCATTCCAATGAACACCCAGGACTGATCTCCTTTAGGATGGACTGGTTGGATCTCCTTGCAGTCTAAGGGACTCTCAGAAGTCTTCTCTAACACCACAGTTCAAAAGCATCAGTTCTTTGGGCCTCAGCTTTCTTTATAGTCCAACTCTCACATCCATACATGACTACTGGAAAAACTATAGCTTTGACTAGATGGACCTTTAATGGCAAAATCATGTCTCTGCTTTTTAATATGCTGTCTAGGTTGGTCAGAACTTTTCTTCCAAGGAGCAAGTGTCTTTTAATTTCATGGCTGCAATCACCATCTGCAGTGATTTTGGAGCCCAAAATAAAGTCTGTCACTGTTTCCACTGTTTCCCCATCTATTTCCCATGAAGTGATGGGACCAGATGCCATGATCTTAGTTTTCTGAGTTGAGCTTTAAGCCAACTTTTTCACTCTCCTCTTTCACTTTCATCAAGAGGCTCTTTAGTTCTTCTTCCCTTTCGGCCATAAGTGTGGTGTTATCTACATATCTGAGGTTATTGATATTTTTCCTGGCAATCTTGATTCCAGCTTGTGCTCCATCCAGCCCAGTGTTTCTCATGATGTACTCTGCATATAAGTTAAGTAAGCAGGGTGACAATATACAGCCTTGACATACTCCTTTCCCGATTTGGAAACAGTCTGTTGTTTCAAGTCAAGTTCTAACTGTTGCTGCTTGACCTGCAGACAGATTTCTCAAAAGGCAGGTTAGGTGGTCTAGTATTCCCACCTCTTTAAGAATTTTCCACAGTTTGTTGTGATCCACACAGTCAAAGGCTTTGGCATAGTCAATAAAGCAGAAGTAGATGATTTTATGGAACTCTCTTGCTTTTTTGTTGATCCAGAAGATGTTGGCAATTTGATCTCTGGTTCCTCTGCCTTTTCTAAATCCAGCTTGAGCATCTGGAAGTTCACGGTATACGTACTGTTCAAGTCTAGCTTGGAGAATTTTGAGCATTACTTTGGTAGCCTGTGAGATGAGTGCAATTGTGCGGTAGTTTGAGCATTCTTTGGCATTGCCTTTCTTTGGGATTGGAATGAAAACTGCCCTTTTCCAGTCCTGTGATCACTGCTGAGTTTTCCAAATTGGCTGGCATATTGAGTGCAGCACTTTCACAGCATCATCTTTCAGAATTTGGAATAGCTCAGCTGAAATTCCATCACCTCCACTGGCTTTGTTCATAGTGATGCTTCCTAAGGCCCACTTGACTTCACATTCCAGGATGTTTGGCTCTGGGTGAGTGATCACACCATCTTGGTTATCTGGGTCATGAAGATCTTTTTGTACAGTTCTTCTGTGTATTCTTACCTCCCTCTTCTTAAGTCTTCTGCTTCTGTCCTTTATTGTGACCATCTTTGCATGAAATGTTCCTTTGACATCTCTACTTTTCTGAAGATATCTCTAGTCTTTCCCACTCTGTTGTTTTCCCCTATTTCTTTGCACTGATCAATGAGGAAGGCTTTCTTATCTCTCCTTGCTATTCTTTAGAACTCTGCATTCAAATGGGTATATCTTTCCTTTTCTCCTTTGCCTTTCACTTATATAGGCTATATATAAGGCCTACTCAGACAACCCTTTGCCTTTTTCCATTTCTTTTTCTTGAGGATAGTCTTGATCCCTACCTCCTGTACAATGTCATGAACTTCCATCCTTAGTTCTTCAGGCACTCTATCAGATCGAATCCCTTGAATCTATTTCTCACTTCCACTGTATAACTGTAAGGGATTTGATTTAGGTCATATCTGAATTGTCCAGTGGTTTTCCCTACTTTCTTCAATTTAAGTCTGAATTAGGCATAAGGAGTTCATGATCTGAGCCACAGTCAGCTCCTGGTCTTGTTTTTGCTGACTGTGTAGAACTTCTCTATCTTTGGCTGTGAAGAATATTATCAATCTGGTTTCAGTATTGACCACCTCGTCATGTCCATGTGTAGAGTCTTCTCTTGTGTTGTTGGAAGAGGGTGTTTTCTATAAACAGTGCATTCTCTTGGTAAAACTCTATTAGCCTTTGCCCTGATTCATTCTGTACTCCAAGGCCAAATTTGCCTGTTACTCCAGGTATTTCCTGACTTCCTATTTTTGTACTCCAGTCCCCTATAATGAAAAGGACATCTTTTGGGGGTGTTAGTTCTAGAAGGTCTTGTAGGTCTTCATACAACCATTCAACTTCAGCTTCTTCAGCATTACTGGTCGGGGCATAGACTTGGATGACTGTGATATTGAAAGTTTTACCTTGGAAACAAACAGATAATTCTGTTGTTTTTGAGATTGCATTCAAGAACTGCATTTCAGACTCTTGTTGACTATGATGGCTACTCCATTTCTTCTAAGGGATTCTTGCCCACAGTAGTAGATATAATGGTCATCTGAGTTAAATGAGTTAAACCCATTCCAGTCCATTTTAGTTTGCTGATTCCTAAAATGTTGATGTTCACTCTTCCCATCTCCTGTTTGACCACTTCCAATTTGCCTTGATTCATGGACCTAACATTCCAGGTTCCTATGCAGTATTGCTGTTTACATCATCGGACTTAACTTCCATCACCAGTCATACACAACTGGGTGCTGTTTTTGCTTTATGGGGTCACAAAAGGTTGGACACGACTGAGCGACTGAACTGAACTGAACTGTCTCTTCAGTCTTTCTGGAGTTATTTCTCCACTCTTCTTCAGTAGCCTACTGGGTACCTACTGACCTGGGGAGTTCATCTTTCAGTATCCTATCTCTCTTTGCCTTTTCATACTGTTTATGGAGTTCTCAAGGCAAGAATAATGAAGTGGTTTGCCATTCCCTTCTCCAGTGGGCCATGTTTTGTCAGAACTCTCCACCATGACCTAGCTGTCTTGGGTAGCCCTACATGGCATGGCTCATAGTTTCATTGAGTTAGACAAGGCTGTGGTCCACATGATCAGATTGGTTAGTTTTCTGTGATTGTGGTTTTCAGTCTGTCTGCCCTCTGATGGAGAAGGATAAGAGGCTTATGGAAGCTTCCTGATGGGAGAGACTGAATGGGGGAAGACTGGGTCTTGTTCTGATGGGTGGGGCCAAGCTCAGTAAATCTTTAATCCAATTTTCTGTTGATGGGTGGAGCAGTGGCCCCTCCCTGTTATGTACCTGGGGCCAAACTATGGTGAAGGTAATGAAGATAATGGCGACCTCCTTTAAAAGGTCCCATGCAAGCACTGCTACACTCAGTGCCCCTGACCCTGGAGCAGGCCACAGCCAACCCACGCCTCCACCAGAGACTCCTGCACACCCACGGGCAAGCCTGGCTCAGTCTCTTGTGGAGCCACTGCTCCTTTCTCCTGGGTCCTGGTGTACACAAGGTGTACATGGGGTCTCACAGTGTCAGACATGACTGAAGTTACTTAGCATGGATGCATGCACAATCCAAAGCTGGTATCACTGAAGACTCAGCTACTATAATTACTTAAACATTTTTCTATCTTCCTCCTGCCTATCAACCTACTTGAATCCCCACTATCTAAGGCATTTTCCTTTGTTTACATACTCTCTCAGAATGGTGTTACTCAACTCCAGAGATCTTATTTTTTACATTATGTGCTTAATATTGTCTGTTCAAACAAGCTGAAAGCTCCATGAGGACAAGCACTATTTTGATCACCAATATTATCCTTCTTGGTATAAAAGAGTGGTACACATAGATTCCTAGATGAATGAATGAATGAATGAAAACAGCTATCACTTCTATAGAAACTACTGTGTGCCACAGACTATTTCAAATGCTTTATGCATAACTTTATTTATTAATACTTTCCATAGCAATCAGTGAACTCTATGCTAATACTAGTCATTCCACTGAAGTTAAAGAAATTAACATTCAGACAACTAGTAGGAAGATCTGAGATTTTAATCTAAGTAATTAATGCTCTTATCTTTTACATTATAGGGCATTATGTTGCCTTTCAAATGAATGATGAAATAAATAAAGGACTAATGCATGTATAACTACACATATACATACTATTACTATGTAATGAAGAGCTTTTGAGGCTCTCTGAGTAAACTGCCATTTGTTTAACCTGTTCAGTTCAGTTCAGTTCAGTTGCTCAGTCGTGTCCGACTCTTTGTGATCCCATGTATCGCAGCACGCCAGGCCTCCCTGTCCATCACCAACTCCCAGAGTTCACTCAAACTCACGTCCATCGAGTCAGTGATGCCATCCAGCCATCTCATCCTCTGTTGTCTCCTTCTCCTCTTGCCCCCAATCTCCCCCAGAATCAGAGTCTTTTCCAATGAGTCAATTCTTTGCATGAGGTGGCCACAGTACTGGAGTTTCAGCTTTAGCATCATTCCTTCCAAAGAAATCCCAGGGCTGATCTCCTTCAGAATGGACTGGTTGGATCTCCTTGCAGTCCAAGGGACTCTCAAGAATCTTCTCCAACACCACAGTTCAAAAGCATCAATTCTTCAGCGCTCAGCCTTCTTCACAGTCCGACTCTCACATCCATAAATGACCACAGGAAAAACCATAGCCTTGACTAGATGGACCTTTGTTGGCAAAGTAATGTCTCTGCTTTTCAATATGCTATCTAGGTTGGTCATAACTTTCCTTCCAAGGAGTAAGTGTCTTTTAATTTCATGGCTGCAATCACCATCTGCAGTGATTTTGGAGCCCCAAAAATAAAGTCTGACACTGTTTCCACTGTTTCCCCATCTATTTCCCATGAAGTGATGGGAACAGATGCCATGATCTTCGTTTTCTGAATGTTGAGCTTTAAGCCAACTTTTTCACTCTCCTCTTTCACTTTCATCAAGAGGCTTTTTAGTTCCTCTTCACTTTCTGCCATAAGGGTGGTGTCATCTGCATATCTGAGGTGATTGATATTTCTCGTGGCAATCTTGATTCCAGCTTGTCCTTCTTCCAGCCCAGCATTTCTCATGATGTACTCTGCATATAAGTTAAATAAGCAGGGTGACAATATACAGCCTTGAAGTACTCTTTTTCCTATTTGGAACCAGTTTCTTGCTCCATGTCCAGTTCTAACTGTTGCTTCCTGACCTGCATACAAATTTCTCAAGAGGCAGGTCAGGTGGTCTGATATTCCCATCTCTTTCAGAATTTTCCACAGTTTATTGTGATCCACACAGTCAAAGGCTTTGGCATAGTCAATAAAGCAGAAATAGATGTTTTTCTGGAACTCTCTTGCTTTTTTGATGATCCAGCAGATGTTGGCAATTTGGTCTCTGGTTCCTCTGCCTTTTCTAAAACCAGCTTGAACATCAGAAGTTCACGGTTCACGTATTGCTGAAGCCTGGCTTGGAGAATTTTGAGCATTACTTTACTAGGATGTGAGATGAGTGCAACTGTGCGGTAGTTTGAGTATTCTTTGGCATTGCCTTTCTTTGGGATTGGAATGAAAACTGACCTTTTCCAGTCCTGTGGCCACTGCTGAGTTTTCCAAATTTGCTGGCATATTGAGTGCGGCACTTTCACAGCATCATCTTTCCGGATTTGAAATGGCTCAACTGGAATTCCATCACCTCCACTAGTTTGTTCATAGTGATGCTTTCTAAGGCCCACTTAACTTCACATTCCAGGATGTCTGCCTCTAGGTGAGTGATCACACCATCATGATTATCTGGATCATGAAGATCTTTTTTGTACAGTTCTTCTGTGTATTCTTGCCACCTCTTCTTAATGTCTTCTGCTTCTGTTAGGTCCATACCATTTCTGTCCTGTATCAAGCCCATCTTTGCATGAAATGTTCCCTTGGTAGCTCTAATTTTCTTGAAGAGATCTCTAGTCTTTCCCATTCTGTTGTTTTCCTCTATTTCTTTGCATTGATCAGTGAGGAAGGCTTTCTTATCTCTTCTCGCTATTCTTTGAAACTCTGCATTCAGATGCTTATATCTTTCCTTTTGTCCTTTGCTTTTTGCTTCTCTTCTTTTCACAGCTATTTGTAAGGCCTCCCCAGACAGCCATTTTGATTTTTTGCATTTCTTTAACCTGTATTCTTAACCAAATATCAGTTATCACTCAGTTTATAGCCACACTTCATCTCTAAAGTGTTTGCTCATTATACTAAATTGAAAAGACCAAATACCTATAGTTATTTTCCCAAATACTCAGAACTAAGTGAGTGAAGTCGCTCAGTCATGTCCGACTCTTTGCGATCCCATGGACTGTAGCCTACCAGGCTTCTCCATCCATGGGATTCTCCAGGCAAGAATACTGGAGTGGGTTACCATTTCCTTCTCCAGACTCAGAACTAAAGCACTCAGAAAATTTAACCAGGCTAACCTCATCACAAGTCACCCATCACATAGTTTATGAGTTACTAACAGACACAGTTCTGTTACTGGGCCCTCCCTAGGCAGTGTCTACAGTGCTAGCAAAGCATTAAAGGAAATGTACCAGTCTCACACAGTACATTTATCACTTTAAACATAACTTGAAACATAGAGTACCTCAACAATGGAAGGGAAGATAATGTTAATAGGGTTTTGTTTTTTTTTTTTTAAATATAGTGATAGTTTGAAACAATTTGGTCTTTTAAGAATCCAGATGGGAAATTAATAGTTGCTCAGGTTTGGAAGTAAACTTCAAGGTTATTCTGCCCAAATCTTTCATGACATCTGTCCCACTCAGAGAATTTTACTTACTATTTTTCTTTCCTATAAAGATTCTCATTAATGAGTTTAATATTATTTTTAAGCTTAAGACTAGAAATTGAGAGCTGGCTGCTTAAAAACGAAGCTGGATAAAAGATTTGTTTTGTCACATGTCTTTTTTAAATAAAATGATCCAAGATGTCTTTAGTCATCATCAGAATGTAGTTTGAGCCTTCATGTGTGTGAGAGAACATTTCCCTCAATTTATTGTAATTTCTGTGATTTATGCACAACAGTGATGGAAACAGCTTGGTGTAGGTTTCCAAAGCACAGTGTGGGAGGCCCTGTGTGTGCACAATTCCTTGTTATTTGTTAATAGGATTTGTCCACATACCTTCTGCCCAATCTGTCCAGTGCTTTGAAATATTGCAGCTGCTTTTCATTTCCCGTTAAATCTGATTGGCAGCAATATCAGAGCTGTAGTTCAACCTGGAAACAGAAGCATGACTCCAAGCAATAATACACAGGGTGGCAAAATAGTCATTAATGCCACCACAAAGTGAACATTTTCCATCCCTGGCTACTATCTGGGGGCTTTAGTTACAGTGCTAGGCCCATTTCTAAAGTAGGATGTTCCATTTGTACTGGATGCTGGTTTATAACATGGATGACTCCATCACGGTGGTTCTTAACTGGGAGTGATTTTGCTTCCCACAGGACATTTAGCAATGTCTGTCTCAATGGTCCCAATTGAGGAGTGATGCCCATCACATGCGTGGAAGGCCAGAGATGCAGCTAAAAATCCCATAATGCACCTGAAAGTCTTCCATGACAAAGAATTATACTGTACATAATTTCAGTACTGCTGAGGTTTAGAGTCCTGTTCAAGGTATTCCAAACCAAACTAAAAGCTATAAACGATAATTTCCCTTCTTTACTGCCATTTAGGATACAAACAGCAATGCTTACTAGGGAACAAGCACTTTTAAATGCATGGGAACTGACTTGGTACTATACTTCTGTATCGGCAATATTTATGAATTCATTTATTGCTATGCATTTTGACCAGGATAACAAGAACCACAGGCACTTCCTGGTGTCCAGTGGCAAAGACTCTGTGCTCCCAGTGCAAAGCCGGGGTTTGGTCCCTGGTCAGGGAACTAGAACCCACAAGCCACAACTAACAGTTTGCATGCCACAACTAAAGATCCCACATGCTGCAACTAACACCCAATGCAGACAAATAAATAAATGTTTAAAAATAAGTACCAACAATCAGGAGAAAGGAAAATGAAAATTCTTAGAAATTTTATAGCTTGGAGGGACTTTTCAAGTCCAGGCTTTACAAACTCTGTTCCTTACACAATTAGTTCTGTAAGACATATCCCATGATATGTCTTATAGGCATCCAGGTCCAATGACACAGAGAAATGTTGGTTTAAACAGAGTGAAATATGCTTTGATTACACATGACCATTCTAAGAGCCTTGATTGCTCACAGGCACCATGGCTCTTCAAAGGTGACTATAGTAAAAATATATATATTTAAACTCATTGGACCATGAAATCTTTTACTTCTGTAATATCTATTAATGTGGCTTAAACAAATGATCTAGTCCAACCAGCATGTTCCTATAAATAAAGAAGTATGGTACAATACAATAAGTATTGTACAATTGTATGGTACCATACTTCTTGTAGCATCCTTGTACCATACATATTGTATTGTACCATCAAAGAAGTATGGCACAATACAATAACCCCAATACCTGGGCTTATTTGTCCAGGGTTACTGACCAAGTTAGAGACAAAGAAAAGATCACATCAAAGACTACCTCACACAGTCCATTCTTTCTTCCACTATACAATGTTTCTTTATACAGCTGTTTTAAAATATGATTTAATTATATCATAGCACCATAGTACATAGTGCTTGGAGTAAACATTACTTTACACAGAGGGGGCTTTCCCTGGTGGCTCAGCATGTAAAGAATCCACTTGCAATGCAGGAGACCCAGGTTCAGTTCCTGGGTTGGGAAGATCCCTGGAGAAGGGAATGGCTACCCACTCCAGTATTCTTGCCTAGAGAATTCTATGGATAGAGGATCCCGGAGGGCAACAGTCCATAGTGTTGCAAAGAGTCAGACATGACTAAGCAACTAATACTTTCACTATACAGAGTATTTTCAAATTCATGATCCTGTTTAATTCTCACAACTCAGATCAAGTTATTTTTTCCCCTTCTTTTCTTCCCTTCTTCATCTTCATCATCATCTTTCCTCTCATCATCACTACTGCCACTTCTTGAATATAAACCACTAGTTCACCATGAGGTTAAGGTCTTGTTACCCCAACGCTGAAAACAAGCTGTGGCTCACTGGAGCCACTTATTGTTCATTGAATTAATGGATGCCCCATTTTACAGAGAAAAAAGAGTAAGGCTAACTTACAGTGGAAGTATTCCTGATGCTTCAGACAGTAAAGAATCTACCTGCAATGTAGGAGACCCAGGTTCAATCCCTGGGTCAGGAAGGTCTCCTGGAGAAGGAAATGGCTACCCACTCCAGTATTCTTGCCTGGAGAATTCCATGGAGAGAGGAGCCTGGTGGGCTACAGTCCATGGGGTTGCAAAGAATCAGACACGACTGAGCGACTAACATTTTCACACATTATTTTTAAGAAACATGTTATTTTCATATGTCTTTTGACCATGTACATTTCCTTTTTATAAAAATGTCTATTCAGTTTAGGTACCATTTAAAATTTTTGGTTTTGTTTTTGTGTTTGATGTTAAGCTGTATGAGCTATTTATATATATTGGATATTGATCCTTTATTGATCATATCATTTGTAAATATTTTCTCTCATTCAGTTGGTTATCTTCTCCTTTTGTCAGTGATTTCCTTTGCTATGCAAAAGTTTTTAAGTTTAATTAGGCCCCATTTATTTATTTTTGTTTTTATTTCCTTTGCTTTAGGAGACAAATACACACACACAAAAAAGAAAACTGCTGCAATTTATATCGAAGACTGTTCTATGTTTTCTTCTGTCTTTTATGGTATCTGGTCTTACATTTAGGTCTATAATCCACTTTAAGTTTCTTTTTATATATGGTCCTAGAGAGAGTTCTAATTTTCTTCTTTCATATGTAGGTGTCCAGTTTTCCCTGTACCACATATTGAAGAGATTGTCTTCTCTCCATTGTATATTCTTACTTCCTTTGTCATAGATTAAGTACCCTTAAGTGCATGGGTTTATTTCTGGGCTCTTTATTCTGCTCCATTGCTCTATGTATCTGTCTTTTTGTGCCAATACCATACTGTTTTGATTAATGCAGTTTTGGAAGTAATGGAGCATAATTACTCCTGCTCTGTCCTCTTTCTTTGAGAAGATTTCAATCTTTTTCAAGACTGTATGGCTATTTGGGTCTTTTGAGTTTCAGTACAAATTTTTAAAGTATTTGTTATAGTTCTGTAGAAAATGCAATTGGTATTTTGATAGGGATTGCCCTGAATCTGTAGATTGCCTTGGGTAGTATGAACATTTTAGCAATATTAATTTTCCCAGTCTAAGAACACAGTATGTCTTTCATCTGTTTGTGTTGTTTTCAATTTCTTTCATCAGTGTCTTGCAAAAGAGAACCACAATGAGATATCACTTTATACTTGTCAGAGTCACAATCATCAAAAAGAACACAAATAATAAATGTTGCTGAGAATGTAGAGAAAAAGGAACCCTTGTACATTGTTGGTGTGAATGTAAACTGATGTGGTCACTGTGGAAAACAGTATAGAGGTTTTGTCCTGGGTCTATATCCCCAAAACAGTAATTAGAACAATACATGCAGACTAATATTTGTAGTAATTTTATTTACAATTGCCAACATATGGAAGCAGTCTAAGTGTCCATCAACAGGTAAATGGATAAATAGGATGATACACACACACACACACAATGGAATACTACTAAGACATAAAAAAGAACAAACCTTTTCCATTTGCAGCAACATGAATGGCCATGGAAGGCATTATGCTAAGTAAAATAAGTCAGGCAGAGAAAGACAAATCTTATATGTTATCACTTATATAGGAAGTCTAAAAATACAATAACCTAGTGGATATAACCCAAAAAAGCGGACTCACAAATATAGAGAACAACCTAGTGGTTACCTATGGGGAGAAGGAAAAGAGGAGGGCAATATAAGTGTAGAGGAGTAAGAGACACAAACTATTATGTATAAAAAAGCTACAAGGATATATTGTACAACACAGGGAATGTAACCAACATTTCATAATAACTATAATTGGAGTCTAACCTTCAAAATTTGAGAATCACTATATTGTACATCTGTAATATACAAGACCTTTTAGAACTACCATCCAAAAAAGATGTCCTTTTCATTATAGGAGACTGGAATGGAAAAGTAGGAAGTCAAGAAACACCTGGGGTAACAGGCAAATTTGGCCTTGGAATATGGAATGAAGCAAGGCAAAGGCTAATATAGTTTTGCCAAGAGAATGCACTGGTCATAACAAACACCCTCTTCCAACAACTCAAGAGAAGACTCTACATGGACATCACCAGACGGTCAACACCGAAATCAGATTGATTATATTCTTTGCAGCCAAAGATGGAGAAGCTCTATACAGTCAGCAAAAACAAGACCAGGAGCTGACTGTGGCTCAGATCATGAACTCCTTATTGCCAAATTCAGACTGAAATTGAAGAAAGTAGGGAAAACCACTAGACCATTCAGGTATGACCTAAATCAAATCACTTATGATTATACAGTAGAAGTGAGAAATAGATTTAAGGGACTAAATCTGATAGATAGAGTACCTGATGAACTATGGATGGAGGTTCATGACATTGTACAGGAGACAGGGATCAAGACCATCCCTATGGAAAAGAAATGCAAAAAAGCAAAATGTCTGTCTGGAAAGGCCTTACAAATAGCTGTGAAAACAGAAGTGAAAAGCAAAGGAGAAAAGGAAAGCTATAAGCATGAATGCAGAGTTCCAAAGAAGAGCAAGAAGAGATAAGAAAGCTTTCCTCAGCAATCAATGCAAAGAAATAGAGGAAAACAACAGAATGGGAAAGACTAGAGATCTCTTCAAGAAAATTAGAGATACCAAGGGAAGATTTCATGCAAAGATGGGCTCGATAAAGAACAGCAATGGAATGGACCTAACAGAGGCAGAAGATATTAAGAAGAGGTGGCAGAATACACAGAAGAACTGTACAAAAAAGAGCTTCACAACCCAGATAATCACGATGGTGTGATCAGTCACCTAGAGCCAGACATCCTGGAATGTGAAGTCAAAGTGAAAGTGAAAGTGAAGTTGCTCAGTCGTGTCTGACTCTTTTCGACCCCATGGACTGTGGCCTACCAGGCTCCTCTGTCCATGGGATTCTCCAGGCAAGAATACTGGAGTCAAGTGGACCTTAAAAAGCATCACTACGAACAAAGCTAGTGGAGGTGATGGAATTCCAGTTGAGCTATTTCAAATCCTGAAAGATGATCCTGTGAAAGTGATGCACTCAATATACCAGCAAATTGGGAAAACTCAGCAGTGGCCACAGGACTGGAAAAGGTCAGTTTTCATTTCAATCCCAAAGAAAGGCAATGCCAAAGAATGCTCAAACTACCGCACAATTGTACTCATCTCACATGCTAGTAAAGAATTGCTCAAAATTCTCCAGGCCAGGCTTCAGCAATACATGAACTGTGAACTTCCTGATGTTCAAGCTGGTTTTAGAAAAGGCAGAGGAACCAGAGACCAAATTGCCAACATGCACTGGATCATGGAAAAAGCAAGAGAGTTCCAGAAAAGCATCTATTTCTGCTTTATTGACTATGCCAAAGCCTTTGACTGTGTGGATCACAATAAACTGTGGAAAATTCTGAAAGAGATGGGAATACCAGACCACCTGACCTGCCTATTGAGAAATTTGTATGCAGGTCAGGAAGCAACAGTTAGAACTGGACATGGAACAACAGACTGGTTCCAAATAGGAAAAGGAGTACGTCAAGGCTGTATGTTGTCACCCTGCTTATTTAACTTCTATGCAGAGTACATCATGAGAAACGCTGGGCTGGAAGAAGGACAAGCTGGAATCAAGATTGCCACGAGAAATATCAATCACCTCAGATATGCAGATGACACCACCCTTATGGCAGAAAGTGAAGAGGAACTAAAAAGCCTCTTGATGAAAGTGAAAGAGGAGAGTGAAAAAGTTGACTTAAAGCTCAACATTCAGAAAATGAAGATCATGGCATCTGGTCCCATCACTTCATGGGAAATAGATGGGGAAACAGTGGAAACAGTGTCAGACTTTATTTTGGGGGGCTCCAAAATCACTGCAGATGGTGATTGCAGCCATGAAATTAAAAGACACTTATTCCTTGGAAGGAAAGTTATGACCAACCTAGATAGCATATTCAAAAGCAGAGACATTACTTTGCCAACAAAGGTCCGTCTAGTCAAGGCTATGGTTTTTCCTGTGGTCATGTATGGATGTGAGAGTTGGACTGTGAAGAAAGCTGAACACTGCAGAACTGATGCTTTTGAACTGTGGTGTTGGAGAAGACTCTTGAGAGTCCCTTGGACTGCAAGGAGATCCAACTAGTCCATTCTAAAGGAGATCAGTCCTGGGTGTTCTTTCGAAGGACTGATACTAAAGCTGAAACTCCAATATTTTGGCCACCTCATACGAAGAGTTGACTCATTGGAAAAGACTCTGATGCTCGGAGGGATTGGGGGCAGGATGCAAAGGGGACAACAGAGGATGACATGGCTGGATGGCATCACCAACTTGATGGACATGAGTTTGAGTGAACTCCAGGAGTTGGTGATGGACAGGGAGGCCTGGCGTGCTGCAATTCATGGGGTCGCAAGGAATCAGACATGATGAGTGACTGCACTGAACTGAACTAAACATATAATAATGTATGGCAACTATATTTCAATTAAAAATAATAAATAGTAAAAATCACTTAGTCTGCTGAAGGCACTATGCTAGTCAATTTTTCATTTATCATTTCTTTGAATTAGTAACAAGTAGCAGCAACAACAAGAGATAAAGCAAAACTGACAGAGGAAAGGGGAAAAAATTCACATTCTTTAGGAAAGCATCTAAGAGAAACTACAGAATAAGTGAAAGAAAATTGCAGTAGTCTATTTTTTTCTTGCTTTTGCACATTAAGGGAATGTGTAGAGGAAAGCTGGACTTATTTTATATTTCAGCATATTGTCTTACATTCATTTGATTTTATGCAAAAGGCCAATGATTTTGCTAGGGAAAATTTCTCAGTGGAGCTACAAGAAGGGACAGAATAATGAGCAATGAACTTTTCATGACTATCTGGTTAAACTAACTGGAATTAAACACTTCAGTAGTTTCATTTCAGTTTTATTTTTTTTTCTTGTGGTCATGGAGTCTAGTCAACTTGGTGTTTAACTCATAATTCTCAAAAAACAAAATTAAGTAGCTGCTGCTGCTGAGTCACTTCAATTGTGTCCGATTCTGTGCAACCCCATAGACGGCAGCCCACCAGGCTCCCCCGTCCCTGGGATTCTCCAGGCAAGAACACTGGAGTAGGCTGCCATTTCCTTCTCCAATGCATGAAAGTGAAAAGAGAAAGTGAAGTCGCTCAGTCGTGTCCGACCCTCAGCGACCCCATGGACTGCAGCCTACGAGGCTCCTCTGTCCATGGGATTTTCCAGGCAAGAGTACTGGAGTGGAGTGCCATTGCCTTCTCCGAAACAAAGTAGAACTCACCCCAAAAGTAAAGAGATGAAAGATCATCTTTAATGATGAATTCCCTAAGCTAAAGCTTCTCCACTAACATGGAGACCAACATTGCAGAGAATTGTCTTAACACATTATTGACCAGGGGATTTTTCCAGAAATGAACACCTGTGGCCAGTGATTTATTATGTAAGTGAATACTGCAATGTCGCCAATGACCTTTGAGTAACAAAAGGTGTATTAATGAAAGCACTTGTTACTAGGAAGCAACATTTAACAGTGGGATATGTTACCAATTTCCTTGGAGGAGGAAATGGCAACACACTCCAGTATTCTTGCATGGAGAATCCCATGGACAGAGGAGGCTGATGAGCTACAACAGTCCATGGGGTCACAAAGGGTCAGAGATGACTGAGCGACTAACATTTTCACACATTATTTTTAAGAAACATGTTATTTTCATATGCCTTTTGACCACGTACATTTCCTTTTTAGGAAAAAAGTCTATTCAGTTAACGTACCATTTTAATTTTTTTTTTTTTTTTTTTGCTCAGTCATGTTCGACTCTTTGCAACCCCATGGACTGCAGGCTACCAGGATCCTCTTCCATAGGATTTTCCAGGCAAGAGTATTGGAGTGGGTTGCCATTTCCAATTTAAAGGTAGGCAAACCTAAAAGGGCATTATAACCACAAATAAGATAAAATCAGCTTTGAATTAGTTCATTTCTAGACTTGAGACTAATGATTTTAATATCCAGTTATAGTCATATGTTTCCACTGTTTCCCCATCTATTTGCCATGAAGTAATGGGACCAAATGCCACGATCTTAGTTTTCTGAATGTTGAGCTTTAAGCCAACTTTTTCACTCTCCACTTTCACTTTCATCAAGAGGCTTTTTAGTTTCTCTTCACTTTCTGCCATAAGGGTGGTGTCATCTGCATATCTGAGGTTATTGATATTTCTCCCGGCAGTCTTGATTCCAGCTTGTCCTTCTTCCAGCCCAGCGTTTCTCATGATGTACTCTGCATAGAAGTTAAATAAGCAGGGTGACAACATACAGCCTTGACGTACTCCTTTTTCTATTTGGAACCAGTCTGTTGTTACATGTCCAGCTCTAACTGTTGCTTCCTGACCTGCATACAGGTTTCTCAAGAGGCAGGTCAGGGGGGCTCCAAAATCACTGCAGATGGTGATTGCAGCCATGAAATTAAAAGACACTTACTCCTTGGAAGGAAAGTTATGACCAACCTGGACAGCATATTAAAAAGCAGAGACATTACTTTGTCAACAAAAGTTGTCTAGTCAAGGCAATGGTTTTTCCAGTAGCCATGTATGGATGTGAGAGTTGGACTACAAAGAAAGCTGAGGGCCAAAGAACTGATGCTTTTGAACTGTGGTGTTGGAGAAGACTCTTGTGAGTCCCTTGGACTGCAAGGAGATCCAACCAGTCCATCCTAAAGGAGGTTAGTCCTGGGTGTTCATTGGAAGGACTGATGTTGAAGCTGAAATTCTAATATTTTGGCCACCTGATGTGAAGAGCTGACTCATTTGAAAAGACCCTGATGCTGGGAAAGATTAAGGGCAGGAGGAGAAGGGGATGACGGAGGATGAGATGGTTGGATGGCATCACCTACTCAATGGACATGTGTTTGGGTAAACTCTGGGAGTTGGTGAGGGACAGGGAGGCCTGGCATGCTGGGTTCATGGGGTCTCAAAGAGTCGGACACAACTGAACGACTGAACTGAACTGATAGTCATATGTTTAGAAAAATCTTAAATGAGCCTGAAGCGCACATAAAGCTAAACTGAAAGGTTGCCACAAGATATTTGTTTATTGACAAGTCTATTAGCCTGTCACTCATTCATATATCAGTATGCACATACTATGTGGAAAGTACCAAGCTCAGTGCTATGGAGGATTAAAGATAAAGACTATGATCTTAAGGAAGCCGTGCACTAGAGAATCAGATATTAAAAAAGATAATCCCACCCATATGTGCACAAAATTGGATTTAAAAAATGCTCATTGCAGTTTCACATTTTAAAAAAATTCAGGGAACATAAAGGTTCATTAAAAGAGAAACAGCTAAAATAATATAAATTATTCACTATGTGTAATAACAGCAGCAAGTAGCTCACAAAACAATCCCAAGATTCAGAATTTGAGTCAATAAAGCAAGTTGCTGAATAAACATAGCCACATAATTACTATATATTTAGGGTATATAACATGTATAGGAATGGTTAGGGGAAAGTTCTGAAAAGACATAAATGAAATGAAAACAGTGGTTCCCTCTAGGTACTAGAGGGAGAACTAGAGGAGATGGTCATAAAAATTATAGTTTTACTGGAACTAGAAGAGATGGTCATAAAAACCATAGTTCAGATTTTATAATGAGAATATGTTTGCTGCTGCTGCTAAGTCGCTTCAGTCGTGTCTGACTCTGTGCGACCCCATAGATGGCAGCCCACCAGGCTCCACCGTCCCTGGGATTCTCCAGGCAAGAACACTGGAGTGGGTTGCCATTGCCTTCTCCAATGCATGAAAGGAAAAGTGAAAGTGAAGTCGCTCAGTCGTGTCCGACTCTTAGCGACCCCATGGACTGCAGCCTACGAGGCTCCTCTGTCCATGGGATTTTCCAGGCAAGAATACTGGAGTGGGGTGCCATTGTGCTTATCAAAGAATGTAAACAGAGAGATATAGGTATAGGTTTATGTTAATGTGATCAATATCACAAAGAAAATCACATAAAGTGATTTAAAAAATTTTAATGAGTGAAATGGTTTCTTCCAGGAGAAATTATGCAACATTCTGTTTAAGAGAAGCCAAATCTTCTTAGTTATAAGAAATCAGAGGTGGACACAAAGTAGTGCTATAATGCACAAAAATTAACTAAAAATGGCTGCCAAGCTTTTGGAGGGAAGGAAAGAGGGATGAAGATGTAGAGCACAGGGGATTTTTAGGGCAGTGAAACTATTCTGTATGAATTAGAATGGTGGACACATAATATTATGCATTTGGTAAAATTAAAAGAATTATTCAAGTCAAACAGTGAACCCAACTTTTTCCAATGGACTTTAGTTAGTAACTACGCATCCATACTGGGTATTTCAATTTTAACCAATTCACCACATCACTGCAAGATATTAATAACAGAAGAAACTGTGGAGATGTTGTGGAGAGGAGTAGGAAGTATAAGGAAATTCTCTATTTTATGTTCTCAGTATAGTTGCTCAGTCGTATCCAACTCTTTGAGACCCCATGGACCACAGCACTGGCTTTCCTGTCTATCACCAACTCCTGGAGCCTACTCAAACTCATGTCCATCGCATCGGTGATGCCATCCAACCATCTCATCCTCTGTACTCCCCTTCTCCCACCTTCAATCTTTCCTAGCATCAGCATTTTATGTTCTATTTTTCTATAAAACTTAAAATAGTCTAAGAAATAAAGCCTATTTTAATTTTAAAATGTTATAGTAGAGCAGTGCATAAAGAACAAGAACATAAATAGAATAATTGATGCTTTGGGTGGGAGCCTTAGCCAGTGGTTATATGATATCCATGACATGAGTTAACAAACACACAGAGCTCTAATGTGACTGATACACAGAACATTCAGTGTTTTATCTATTTATTTGCTTATTTATTTAGCTGATTTATCTGTTTGCTTAGTTTATAATTTTTGATATGTCTTAAAGAAGTAGAATTGCACAAGGAAGACAAAGAATCAAAAATATTGCAAGGAAAGAAAAGAGCTAGATTGATGACATTCATATGTGAAGAAGAGTCCTTTCTGGGACTGGAATAGAATCTGGAGTGATTTGAGAGCAGGTTTATGTTAAATAGACTGGAAATGAAACAAGAACACTAAGATGAGATTAGACTTCTAAGGTGTTTGGGTATGAAAATCAACATTTTTTTTTTTCCCTAAGACAATGACCTACCTACTTCTGTGCTTCTGGAAGATTGATGAGAATGAGCAGAGATGTAGAGAGGCCAGGAAAGGGATAGAAAATATGTATCAAATGTTATGGTTTGGGAATTAAAATGAGTGGGTTCAAATTTTGGTTCTGGTATTTTCTAGCTATGTATGTAACCATAAGACACACATCTTAAATATTTTCAATCTTAATCTCCTCATAATATTTGTAAATATAGTACTGTTAAATAGGTTTGTTGGTGGTATTAGTTGAGATAATATGTACTAAAATTGAGATAATATATTTAAAACTACCCAATACAGAATCTTATACACAGTAAAGGTTCTAGAAATTTAGGAGTTTTTCTGTTACAATACTCAATATAATTGTTGTTGTGTTAGAGACCTAAGAACAGATAGAGACAAAAAAAGGAATTTGGGGCAATGGAAAGAGAAAAAGTATGACAGTGACTCAGCTTGAGTTACTTGAAGAATAGAGATATTAATGACAAACAGGAAAAAAAAAAAGGATGGGAGAAGTTTGGACAAAGAATTTGATTACAGACATAGAACTTAAAATTTTTTCAAAATATACAAAGAGCTCATACAACTCAGCAACAAAAATACAACTTTTGAAAAGTGCGCAGAAGACCGAAATAGAACATTTCTCCAAAGAAGACATATAGATGGCCAATAGCCACATGAAAAAATATTCAATGTCACTAATTATTAAAGAAGTATAAATCAAAATGATAAAAAGTCAGAATAGCCATCGTTAAAATGTCCACAAATGATAAATGCTGGACAGAGTGTGGAGAAAAGGGAACTTTTGTACACTGTTGCTGGAAATGTAAGCTGGGACAGCCATTATGGAAAACAGTATGGGGGTTTCCTCCAAAAACTAAAAATAGAGTTGTCATGTGATCTAGCAATCCCACTGCTGGGAAAATATCCAGACCAAACTATAATTCAAAAAAATACACGCACCTCTGTGTTCATAGCAGCACCATTCACAACAGATAAACCATGGAAGCAACCTCAAAGTCCATCAACAGATGAATGGATGAACTTAGAGATTATCATATTAAGTGAAGTAAGTCATAAAGGAATGACAAATACCATATGATATCACATATATGTTCAATCTAAAATATGACACAAAAGAACCTATCTATAAAACAGAGACAGATTTACAGACATAGAGAAGAGATTGCCAAGGGGAAATGGGGGGAGGGATGGAGTGGGAATTTAGGGTTAGCAGATGTAAGGCAACATGTATAGCATGGATAAACAACAAGCTCCTACTATATAACACAGGGAACTGTATTCAATATTTCATGATAAACCATAATGCAAAAGACTATATATGTGTATAACTGAATCACTTTGCTGGATAGCAGAAATTAAATCACTATATTTCAATTAAAGAAAGAAATATTCATCCCAGACCCAAATGAAATCATACAGTAGAAAGCAACGTGAGAGGGTAAAATAAACAAACAAAAAAAAACCTTTAGAGTTTAGAGTTTACGGGCAGGAGACTATATGTGACACTGAGATATTTTTAACTGATTCACAGGAAGTAGGCATTAAGGGTGCAGGGAAAACATGCAGGATAATGCCAGTGATGAAGGCAGAATGCTGCAGAGGAACACTGTACTCAATAGAAACCACTCATAATTTGCAACCAGTGGGAAAGGAACAGGAAGGTAAGAGTGGATTCCACAAAGGCCCTGAGGAATTCTCTCTGAAAACCAGTATGCTTCTACTGGCCTACTTATCTCTTTATGTTTTATCTCACACACATCCTCCACACAAACACCCTCAAGGCATATCTCAGTTTGCATCAGTTCAGTCGCTCAGTCGTGTCCTACTCTTTGTGACCCCATTAACCTGAGCAGGCGAGGCTTCCCTGTCCATCACCAACTCCCGGGGCTTGCTCAAACTCATGTACAACGAGTTGGTGATACCATCCAACTATCTCATTCTCTGTCATCCCCTTCTCCTCCTGCCTTCAATCTTCCCCAGCATCAGGGTCTTTTACAATGAGTCAGCTCTTCGCATCAGGTGGCGAAAGTATTGGAATTTCAGCTTCAGCATCAGTCCTTCCAGTGAATATTCAGGACTGATTTCCTTTAGAATTGAGTGGTTGGATCTCCTTGCCATCCAAGGGACTCTCAAGAGTCTTCTCCAAGAACCACAGTTCAAAAACATCAATTCTTTGGCATTCAGCTTTCTTTATAGTTCAACTCTCACATCCATACATAACTACTGGAAAAACCACAGCTTTGACTAGACGGACCTTTGTTGGCAAAATAATGTCTCTGCTTTTTAATATGCTGTCCAGGTTGGTCATAGCTTTTCTTACAAGGAACAAGCATCTTTTAATTTCATGGCTACAGTCACCATCTGCAGTGATTTTGGAGTCCAAGAAAATAAAATCTCTCACTGTTTTCATTGTTTATCCACCTATTTGCCATGAAGTTATGGGACCAGATGCCATTATCTTTGTTTTTTGAATGTTGAGTTTTAAGCTAGGTTTTTCACTCTTCTCTTTCACTTCCATCAAGAGACTCTTTAGTTCCTCATCACTTTCTGCCGTATGTGTGGTGTCATCTGCATATCTGAGATTATTGTTATTTTTTCCAGCAATCCTGATTCCAGCTTGTGCATCCAGCCTGGCATTTCACATGATGTACTCTGCATATAAGTTAAATAAGAAGAGTGACAACCTACAGCCTTAATGTACTCCTTTCCCTATTTGGAACCAGTCTGTTGTTCCATGTTTATTTCTAGCTGTTGCTTCTTGACCTGTATACAGATTTCTCAGGAAGCACGTCAGGTGGTCTGGTATTCCCAACGCTTTAAGAATTTTCCACCGTTTGCTGTGATCCGCACAGTCAAAAGCTTTGGTGTAATCAATAAAGGAGAAGTAGATGCTTTTCTGGAATTCTCTTGCTTCTTCTATGACACAGCGGATGTTGGCAATTTGATCTTTGGTTCCTCTGCCTTTTCTAAATCCAGCTTGAACATCTGGAAGTTCATGGTTCATGTACTGTTCAAGCCTGGCTTGGAGAATTTTGAGCATTACTTTTCTAGCATGTGAGATGAGTGCAGTCACGCGGTAGTTTGAACATTCTTTGGCTTTGCCTTTCCTTGGGATTGGAAAGAAAACTGACCTTTTCCATCCTGTGGCCACTGCTGAGTTTTCCAAATTTGCTGGCATATTGAGTGCAGCACTTTAACAGCATCATCCTTTAGGACTTGAAATAGCTAAGATGGAATTCCATCACCTCCACTAGCTTTCTTCCTAATGATGCTTCCTAAGGCCCACTTGACTTCCCATTCCACGATGTCTGGCTCTAGGTGAGTGATCACACCATCTTGGTTATCTGGATCATGAAGATCTTTTTTGGATAATTCTTCTGTGTATTCTTGCCACCTCTTCTTAATATCTTCTGCTTCTGTTAGGTCCATACCATTTCTGTCCTTTATTGTGCCCATCTTTGCATGAAATGATCCCTTGGTATCTCTACTTTTCTTGAAGAGATCTCTAGTTGTTCCCATTCTATTGTTTTCCTTTATTTCTTTGCATTGATCACTGAGGAAGGCTTTCTTATCTCTTCTTGCTATTCTTTGGAACTCTGCATTCAAATGGTATATCTTTCCCTTTCTCCTTTGCCTTTCACTTCTCTTCTTTTCTCAGCTATTTGTAAGGGTTCCTCAGACAACCCTTTTGCTTTTTCACATTTCTTTTTCTTGAGGATGGTCTTGATCACTTCCTCCTGTACAATGTCAGGAACGTCTGTCCGTAGATCTTTAGGCACTGTGTCTATCAGATCTAATCCATTGAATCTATTTGTCACTTCCACTTCAGTTTGCATGGGCTGCTATAAATAAGAATATCATCGAGTGAGTGGTTTAAACAACATTTATTCTCATTGCTATGGAAACCCAGATCAAGGGAAATCACAATAGGTTTTGTTCTGAGGCCTCCTCTTGGCTTATAGGTTGCCACCAATTCAGCCGATGCTTATAAGATCTCTTTATGTCCTTGTGTAGAGAGGGAGAAAGAAAAAGAAAGGGAGAGGGAACTAGGGAGGGAGCCAGGGACGGAAGGAGAGAGAGTCAGGAGTTATCTCATATATTAGAAATAAAAGTATATATTCTTAATATGCTACACTAAAAATATGAATATTTATAATAGGGATGTAATGACATACTGTGGGAAATGATAAAAGTGATGTTGAAAAGTGAATATATTTTTTGACAATTTGTCTCTTATCATAAAAGTTGACCTTTGTCATGTCCATTACTATTTTTTCACTTCATTCTTTTAATTATTAAACCAATAGACCATTGCCTATTTTTTATAATAATTTTAAAACCACCACTTCGACATTAATTTTGCTCACTGGCACACTATACTGCTAATTATTTCATTCAATGCATAATATTTTACCACTGTTATAGAAAGACCAAATTGAATTACAGATATGTAATTGCTATCCTGTGTTGATATGTAAATGCTATCCTGTATTGCTCATTTATCATATATTTTATTATTCTACTAATTACAGCACCAGCACTGATCATGTTCAGGGTAAAGGTGAGGGTTACTAAGGCGTTAGTATTAGTTTCTAGGAACTTTCAATTTAAGTGATTCACTCTTTTCCCTAAAGCAATCTCATCATTTCTCCATCAGACTCAAATTATATCTTATGGTTTTATTCAGTGACTAATTAATGCCATTTTCCAGAACAAATCTCTGACAGGGTTGAGAATAAAAGCCTAATTTACAATACAAAAACAATGGACCATGTGGTCATGGTCAGTGACTTTTACTCAAAAGTCAATGCCATCTAATTACAATGCTTGGAAAGTCACACAAGGGATCAATGCCAACTTATTCTGTTCAAGTTCTCCCCATTAACAATCCAAATGTCCAAGAGTAGGACTGTCATCCTCCTAAGAAAGAACTCAGAAGGCAACAAACAACACGAAAGCAATAATGACCATAGGGCTTACCACAGCACTGGGCACAAAGTAATTGTTCAATAAATGCTAGCAAATAACACTAAGAGTACTATACTACCAGATTTAGTAATGTTCTTGGTTAAAGTTCAGAGAATAAACAACATAAAAAATTAAAAGGGCTCCAACATATAAAGTATTTGATATGTAAATTTCTATGAATGTCACAAAAACATCCTTAGCTTATTTCCTGGAAAACAGTATGCGTCTCATTCATTTCCTGAATGAGGGTAGGAATCAGTGCTCTTCAGAACAAAGTGTGTATGTGAGCAAAGGAGGAGGCAAGAAATTACTGCAAGAGTTGTCCTTTCATAGTCCTTTATAATTACCATGCTAGCAACTCTAACTTGGGTAAGCTAAACCCCAATAACTGTCACAGGGATCAAACAAATCTGCACCTTGCCAGTTTTGCAAGTCTGACAGAATCAGGGCAGCTCCTTAAGAGTCAAAACATAATAATCATTAAATTAAAATGTGGAAAAATGCCAAAATAGGACTTACTTTTACTCTGTCTTTCCCTACAGGATATATTAAGCCAAAATTGCTGGCAGGGGAATGTGGTATTTTTTATGATAAGTCCTGAGATTCTTTATTAAATGCCCATAACACAATAAATATCATTCTTAGTTTGAAAAATATTTAAACTCCATAGATTATTATTAGTCTTTCTTGGCGGCATTGTAATTAGAGGAACACATTTTTAAAAATTACATCTCTATAAGATTATTTTCTTGTCATCCCTTCACTAGATTTGCTCTGACTAAAGTTTCATCTTTCTCTCTATATAACTTTTTGTGTGTGGGGAGCACACCTCATGGCATACAGGATCTTAGTTCCCCCATCAGGGATCAAACCCATACCCTCTGCAGTGGAAGCACAGTCTTAACCACTGGACCACCAGGGAAATCTCAATAACCATTTTAACTTTCCATTTTCCAAGCATCCTTAAAAGTGTACTTCTGCAATATCCTGGAGGAAATGCTATTCTAATTGCATTTTTAAATTATTACACATGTGTGTGCTGAGTAGGACTTTCAGTTAATGTCTCTGCCTATTAGGTAATTTTACCTTGAAGTTTGAAATAATTTGTTATTAAACATTGTTTAAATAATCCCAAGACAACAATGTAGCCATTAATATGTCTAGTGATGATTATTTATTCATGCATAATGTCTCTCATGTATGAGTTAATGTTACAATAAACCAGGCACTAACTCAATGTTAAATCCGAGATCTAATTCTGCTGCTGTTGACCACCGTTAAAAGCAATTTTGAAAATTTTAATTCAGCATTATGTGGCTAAAACCAAATTGAGATTATATACAGAATTATATTAACTCTAATGGGAATTATAGGCTTTCGGTCTTGATATATGTTATTAAGCTACAAGTATGAAACTTCACAGGTACCAAAACCTATAATTTTCTACTCTTTAGCCACAGAGCCATCCATTCCCCCTATTTTAAAAAAATATAATGTGGTAGGGGAGGGATGGAATGGGAGATTGGGGTTAGCAGATGTAAGCTATTATATATAGAACTGATAAACAAGGTCCTACTGTGTAGCAAAAGAAACTATATTTGATATCCTGTGATAAGCAACAGTGTAAAAGAATATGAAAAAATAATGTATATATATGTGTATGTATAACTGAATCACTTGGCTGAATAGCAGAAATTAACATAACACTGTAAATCAATTATTTCAATTCAGTTCAGTTGCTCAGTCATGTTCAACTCTTTGCAACCTCATGGACAGCACCCCAGGCATCCCTGTCCATCACCAATTCCAAGTGTACTCAAACTCAGGTCCATTGAGTCAGTGATGCCATCCAACCATCTCATCCTCTGTAATCCCCTTCTCCTCCCACCTTCAATCTTTCCCTGTTGTTCCACGTTCTGTTCTAACTGTTGCTTCTTGACCTGCATACAGATTTCTCAGGAGGCAGATGAAGTGGTCTGGTATTCCCATCTCTTGAAGATTTTACAAAGTTTGTTATGATCCACACAGTCAAAGGCTTTGGCTTTCATGCCTTCTACTCCAGAATACAATTGAATTAATAAGAAATCATAATGATTATAGTATATCCATGCAATACTAATTTATATAAATTTAATTGCTCATTCAAACATCTCATCACTATAATCTATGACACTTTTGAAGTCTTTTTGAAAATCAAATATTATATGTATGTGTGTGTATATATATATATATATTAGATATATAGTAGATACATATATATTTTTTCCCTATTCCTTAGCAGCCCTCAGCTTTTAAAAATAATGTGACATTTGGCCTAGGAAGAAGTAAAGGCAGGGACTGTTTTATTTTGTGATCAGTTTCTTTGTCAGGAATTTCTTTATTCCCTTCTGCTTCCCTCCTCACCACTCCCCTCCATCTCTCTCTCTCCCTCTCTTCCTGCCCCCTTCTCTCTTACTCTGGAAGAGGCACTGAAATTAGAGGGACTGTGCATCTAACTATATGCCACAGCCACCTTAAATTTTTTCAAGAGTTTCTCTCTATGTATCTGTGCGGTAAGACACACCAGCCCAAAACCTTTCTCACTTCTGTACATATAGTATTTTATATATCTTGGAACTTGATTAGCAATTCAATTTTAAGATTTTGAATGTTTTCCATGGAAGCTCTTATTACATACATTCATCTTTTTCCTAAGGAAACTCAACTTCTACAAATTCTTTTTCCTTCTGTTTCAAATTAGCACAGACCAAAGCTTTCTTAACACAGTATCTTAAATCCAGGTCAGTGATTCTAAAACTAAAACTAGCTGAGATAAATCTGACATAAAATATATTTTACTTTGTTTAACAGTTTTGCTAAAATGTCTTTTTCATTGCATTCAACCTTTGTCAAAAATAAAAAATGAGTATATGTGCATGAATTTATTTCTGATATCTCTATTCTTTTCCGTTAATTTCTGCATCTATCCTTTTAACATCACCATGCAATTATTGAGAGAGTTAACTCTCAGGTAGGTTGATAAGAAGTACAGGGTCCCCAAGGGAGAGGAGGAGAAGGAAGGGATCTGGGACTCTCAAGGAGGAGAAAAGGAGAAACTTTTTTTTCCTCTCCACTCCTTCGTCTTAGTCACATACAACTTTTTCTTTCTTTAAGCCAAGAGGAAATGATGATACAACAAAACAACTCATCTTGCTCAAGGGTATGTTTTTCCTTAAACTCTGTACCAATGATTATATAACAACAAATGTATCCTGCTCAGGCCAGAGGACAAGAAGGAGGTTTCTCCTTCTTGAGAACCTTCTGACTAATCCTGTCATCTTACAGTATGTGCTGTGGGAGGTCTGGTAAGATCTTTCTATTGCTAGTTCTAATCCTGTTATCTTACAATGTGTATTGTGGGAATGGATCTGGTAAGACCTTTACAACCTTGAGACATTGTTTTGACTTCTTGTTAATAAGCAGTTGAAGAATACATAGCTCCCTTGCGAAGACTAGTGGTGGGGCGCTCTCCGCCCCCTTCTGATGTCTATGTCAGAAGCGTACCCTGTCCTTTTTCATTGTTATAAAACTTCTGCCACAGTAAGTTCTGAGTGTCTGAAGCCTGGTCTGTGGTTCTGAAGTTAAATCTTCCTTTTCGGAAATCACGAATCCGGTATCGTTCACAGTAATCTATCAGTATGATTACCGCAGTTCTATAAATTATGAAAATTGGCTATTACAACATACATCATGGCTGAATGCCCACAAACTTCCATCACAGTTAAAATAGTTCTATGCATTTCTGAAAAAATAAGCCATGATTGGTTTCACGTAACTTTTGAAATCATTTTGGCTATACTAGTCTTTTTGTTTTTCCATAGAATTGACTTGAAAATATCTATCAACGGCAAAAAAAAAAAAAAAGTCTGTTAGGATTTCGATTGAGGTTGTATTGAATCTATAGATCAAATTAGGCTGAACTGACATCTTAATGATACTGAGTCCTCCAATTCATAAACATGGTCGAACCCTGCATTTATCTAACTCTTTAAAAAATATTTAATAAATGTTTGTGGCTTTAATACAGACTACATATTCTATTAGATGTATATTTATTTTGTTTTCTGGTGCTTTAAGAAATATATTGACTCTCAAATTTCCTATTTTTGTAGCTCATTGCTATTACACAGAAGCATACATTTTTGTTACCCAAAAGATCATAAAACTCACTCACTGTGAGATTTTTTTTTAAAGATCTTTGTTATGTTTGACATAGATAATCATGTCAACTGCAAATAGAAATGATTTTATTTATCCTTTCTCAAACTGTATGCCTGTTTTTTCTTTATTTTATAATGGCTAAAACTTTATTTTAAGTGATTTTGAATAGAAATGATGAAACAAGATATTGTTGAGTTTTGTCTGATCTTAAAGGGAAAAGAATTCAGTCTTTCATCACTGAGTATGTGATTACCTTAGGTTTTCTGGTGCAAGAAGTTTCAACTGAATATTTGATGGAGTTATCTTCTATTCATAGTGAGCTGAAATTTTTCATTTTGTTGAATTTATTATAAAAAATTACATGGATTGATTTTCTAATGTTAACCCAGGTTTATAGACCCTAGATAAATTTCCCTGGGGCAAGATGTAGTATGATTTTAATATACTGATAGATTCTATTTTCAAATATTTGGTAGACAATTTCTGTAGCTACATTCATGTGAGATATTTATATGTAGGTTTTCTTTTCTAGCAATATATTAGTCATATAACTGGTAGTGATTTTGGTATTACCTAAATGCTAGTGTCATGAGATAAAATAGGGAAATTTTTCTTTTCTCTTCCATTTTTGAAATAAATAGTGTAGAGCTGATATTATATATTCCTGAACTATTTGGTAGAATTCAGCATTAAAAACATCTGGGCCCATTTTCCTTTTTTTCAAATTTATAACTAAGAATCCAATTTCATTTATAGGTATCATTTAAGTTCAGTCGCTCAGTCGTGTCCAACTCTTTGCAACCCCATGGACTGTAGCACGCCAGGCCTCTCTGTCCATCACCAACTCCCGAAGTTTACTCAAATTCATGTTCATTGAGTCGGTGATGCCATTCAACCATCTGGTCCTCTGTCCCCTACTTCCCCTCCAGGCTTCAATCTTTCCCAGCATCAGGGTCTTTTCCAATGAATCAGTTCTTCGAATCAGGTGGCCAAAGTATTGGAGTTTCAGCTTCAGCATCAGTCCTTCCAATGAATATTCGGGACTGATTTCCTTCAAGATGGACTGGTTGCTTCTCCTTGAAGTCCAAGGGACTCTCAAGAGTCTTCTCCAACACAATTCAAAAGCGTCAATTCCTTGCTGCTCAGCTTTCTTTATAGTCCAACTCTCACATCCATATGGAGAAGTCAATGGCAACCCACTGCAGTACTCTTGCCTAGAAAATCCCATGGAGGAGCCTGGTAGGCTGCAGTCCATGGGGTCGCTAGGAGTCAGAACGACTGAGTGACTTCACTTTCACTTTTCACTTTCATGCATTGGAGAAGGAAATGGCAATCCACTCCAGTATTCTTGCCTGGAGAATTCCAGGGAGAGGGGAGCCTGGTGGGCTGCCATCTATGGGGTCACACAGAGTCGGACATGACTGAAGTGACTTAGCAGCAGAAGCATCACATAAATAGATGACTACTGGAAAACCTATGGCTTTGACTAGATGGACCTTTATTGGCAAAGTAATGTCTCTGCTTTTTAACACGCTAAGTTGGTCAGAACTTTTCTTCGAAGGAGCAAATATCTTTTAATTTCATGGCTGAAGCCAACATCTGCAGTGATTTTGAAGCCCCCAAAATAAAGTCAGCCATTGTTTCCACTGTTTCCCCATCTACTTGCAATGAAGTGAGCAGACCAGATACCATGATCTTAGTTTTCTGAACGTTGAGTTTTAAGCCACTTTTTCACTCTCCTCTTTCACTTTCATCCAGAGGCTCTTTAGTTCTTCACTTTCTGCCATAAGGATGGTGTCATCTGCATATCTGAGGTTACTGATATTTCTCCTGGCAATCTTGATTCCAGCTTGTGCTTCATCCAGTCCAGAGTTTCTCATGATGTACTCTGCATATAAGTTAAATAAGCAGGGTGACAATATACAGCCTCGATGTACTCCTTTCCCAATTTGGAACCAGTCTGTTGTTACATATGCTGTTCTAACTGTTGCTTGTTGATATGCATACAGATTTCTCAGGAGATAGGTCAGGTGGTCTGGTATTCCCAACACTTTAAGAATCTTCAACAGTTTATTGTGATCCACACAGTCAAAGGTTTTGGCATAGTCAGTAAAGCAGAAGTAGCTGTTTTTCTGGAACTCTCTTGCTTTTCCAATGATCCAACAGATGTTGGCAATTTGATATTTGGTTCCTCTGCCTTTTCTAAATCCAGCTTGAACATCTGGAAGTTCATGGTTCATGTACTGTTGAAGCCTGATTGGAGAATTTTGAGCATTACTTTGCTAGCATGTGAGATGAGTACAATCATGCGGTAGTTTGAACATTCTTAGGCGTTACCTTTCTTTGGGATTGGAATGAAAACTGACCTTTTCCAGTCCTGTAGCCACTGCTGAGTTTTCCAAATTTGCTGGCATATTGAGCGCAGTGTTTTCACAGCATCATCTTTTAGGATTTGAAATAGATCAATTGGAATTCCATCACCTCCAGTAAGTTTGTTCATAGTGTTTCTTCCTAAGGCCCACTCATTCCAGAATGTCTGTCTCTAGGTGAGTGATCACACCATCTTGGTTATCTGGATCATGAAGATCTTTTTTCTATTTGTTTTCTATATTGTGTCTTCTGTTTGTTCTTGCCTCCTCTTCTTAATATCTTCTGCTTCTGTTAGGTCCATACCATTTCTGTCCTTTATTGTGTCCATCTTTGCATGAAAAGTTCTCTTGGTATCTTTAATTTTCTTGAAGAGATCTCTAGTCTTTCCCATTCTATTTTTTTCCTCTATTGCTTAGCACTGATCACTGAGGAAGGCTTTCTTATCTCTCTTTGCTATTCTTCAGAACTCTGCATTCAAATGGGTATATCTTTCCTTTTCTCCTTTGCCTTTCACTTCTCTTCTTTTCTCAGCTATTTGTAAGCCTTCCTCAGACAACTCTTTTGCTTTCTCGCATTTCTTTTTCTTGGGGATGGTCTTGATCCCTGGCTCTTGTACAATGTCATGGACCTCCATCCATATATTCAGGCACTCTGTCTATCAGATCTAATCCCTTGAATCTATTTCTCACTTCCACTGTATAATCATAAAGTATTTAAGTCATACCTGAATGGTCTAGTGGTTTTCCCTACTTTCTTCAATTTTAAGTTTGAATTTCACAAAAAGGAGTTCATGATCTGAGCCATAGTAAGCTCCTGGTCTTTTTTTTTTTTGCTGCCTGTATGGAGCTTCTCCATCTTTGGCTGCAAAGAGTACAATCAATCTGATTTCAGTGTTGACCTTCTGGTGATGTCGATGTGTAGAATCTTTTGTGTTGTTGGAAGAGAGTATTTGCTATAACCAGTGTGTTCTCTTGGCAAAACTCTAATAACCTTGCCTTCCTTCATTCTGTACTCCAAGGCCAAATTTTCCTATTACTTTAGGTATTTCTTGACTTCCTACTTTTGCACTCCAGTCCCCTATAATGAAAAGGACATCTAGTCCTAGAAGGTCTTATAGGTCTTCATACCGTTCAACTTCAGCTTCTTCAGTATTACTTGTTGGGGCATAGGCTTGGATTACTGTGATACTGAATGGTTTATCTTGGAAATGAACAGAGATCATTCTGTCATTTTTGAGATTGCATCCAAGTACTGCATTTCGGACTCTTTTGTTGACTATGATGGCTACTCCATTTCTTTTAAGGGAATCTAGCCCACAATAGTAGATATAATGGTCATCTAAGTTAAATTCACCCATTCTTGTCCATTTTAGTTCACTGATTCCTAAAATGTCAATGTTCACTCTTGCCATCTCCTGTTTCACCACTTCCAATTTGCCTTGATTCATGGATCTAACATTCCAGGTTCCTATGCAATATTGCTCTTTACATCATCGGACTTTACTTCCATTACCAGTCCCATCCACAACTTGGTGTTGTTTTGCTTTGGCTCCAATTCTTCATTCTTTCTCGAGTTATTTCTCCACTGTTCTCCAGTAGCATATTGAGCACCTACCAGCCTAGGGAGTTCATCTTTCAGTGTCCTTTCTTTTTGCCTTTTCATATTGTTCATGGGGTTCTCCAGGCAAGGGTACTGAAGTGGTTTGCCATTCCCTTCTCCAGTGGAGCATGTTTTATCAGAACTCTCCACCATGACACATCCATCTTGGGTAGCCTTACATGGCATGGCTTATAGTTTCATTGAGTTAGACAAGGCTGTGGTCCATTTGATCACATGGTATAAGACCATTTATAGGTATAAGACCATTCATATAGCCTTTTCTCCTAGATTGTGTTTTAAAAGTGTTTTTTTTTTTTTTCCAAAGAATGTGTTCATTTCACCCATATTTTCACACTTAAGGACATGGAGTTGTTCAGTATTCTTTTATTATCCTTTTGATTTTTGTGAGGTTATGGTGATGCATCAGTTGTCTTTCATGGCATCAGTAATTTGTGTTACCCTGTTTCATCTTGATCATTCTGACTAGATGTCCATCAATTATATTCACACTCATGAAGAACTCGTTTTGGTTTCATTAAATTTCTTGATCATTTTCCTATCTTCTGATGGCTTTGAGTTTAGTATTCTTTCCTTTTCTAATTTCTTACAAGTGAAACATAGATAAGTGGTTTGAGATTTTTTATTATTTTCTAAGTTAAGCTTTCAATGATACAAATATCCCTCTAGGCACTGCTTTAGTTATATCCCACACATTTTGATTTATTGTTTTTAAATTTCTGTTTCATCTCAAAATATTTTAAAATTTCTCTTTAGACTTTTTCAGTTGGTAAAGAATTCTCCTGCAATGCAGGAGATCCTGGTTCTGTTCCTGTGTCGGGAAGATCCCTTGGAGAAGGGATAGGCTACCCACTCCAGTGTTCTTGGGCTTCCCTTGTGGCTCAGTTGGTAAAGAATCTGCCTGCAATGCAGGAGACCTGGGTTCGATACCCCTGGAGAAGGGCAAAGCTACCCACTTCAGTATTCTGGCCCGGAGAATTCTAGGGACTGTATAGTCCATGGGGTTGCAAAAAGTCAGACACAACTGAGCAACTTTCACTTAGACCTTCTCTTTGAAGTGTGTTAAATTTCCACACAGCTGTGAATTTTTCTGATATCTTTTTATTACTGATTTTTAACTGAGTTCCAATTAGAATGGTCTAAGAACATTTTTGTTATGGTTTCTATTCTTTAAAGTTGGCTGTGATTTATTTATTTATTTTTTTGGGGTCCAGATTATGGCCTATGTTGGTGAATTTTTCTATTTAATTATCTATTTAAGAGAACAATATATTCTGTTTCATCTCCCAGGTCTATCTCATAATGAAGTCTGAAGGCTCTTCCCAATCTTTTTGTGTGTGAGCCTGGAGAGGATTATGAAGAAAAATCTTAAAAGCAAAGAAGATACAAATTCAACCAATATCTATAGCCCACAAGTGTCTCCCACTGTCCTTTCACAAGAATTTCCCATACTTTGCCTTCGTTAATTTCTCATCTTCTCTTGCTGAAATCTTCTAACCAGTTTGGTTGTGTCTGCTTGGATGAACAAGTGCTCAATTTCCTTTCTGTCCTCACTTCTCTCTCCTTAGACTTTCACTTAGGTATTCGGCCAGTTGGTTCAAAAAAATCATAAATTCAATCTGCTTTGTTTTTAATTTTAAGAGTGAGAATGATGCTCCTTCCAATTCCCTACATATTATGACAGAAATTTATTTACTGTTACTGTCTAAAATGGGCACTATTCATTTTACTTTAAAAGGAAGTTTACTGCCCATCATATAAGATAATTAGCTACTGAATATCTTCTATAAAATAAAATCTATATTATTTCTAATGATTATGAACCCTTGAAACATAACCAACTTGTGTATACTGAAAACTTTATATTTGTTTATAGTTCCTATAAAATAAGACACAATTATAATCATAAGAGAAGCAATAAGAATACACTAAAAAAACTGCATACCTCATTTATAATTAAAGCCAATCTATGGTTTGTTATACTTCACTTAAATGCATCACCAAAATTCCATAAACCCCATGACAGAAATTATAAAATTAATGAAAACATCCTGAAATGAAACGTAGTTGTATAATCATGAAAAAATAAAACTATGGATGCTGCATATAAATAGAAAACAGAACAAAGAATTGTCTGCTTTCATTTATCATTTTTCACCTAGGGGTAGAAAGCCTCATTGAGAATCTCACATCACAGTTTAATAACAGTAACCCTTGATATTGGGCTTCATAGTTCATAAATTTAACTATAAAGGCATTATAATCTGGAGATAAGAGAATAGATTTTGGAATCAGACAGATTTGGTCCTAATCTTAAATTCAACCCCATCAGTTAACTATAGGTTATTTCAGGAATAATGAAATATACTTCTCAATAAAAGACTTATGTTAAAATATTTCAAGATTATTTCCAAATAGCATGGAAATTAATGGCCTAATGAGTTTTACCTGTCAATGGATACCCAGAGAGCCATCTACTCTGATCATGTACTTGTAGTTAGTTTGGTGAAATTTTGAAGTCATTTAGCATATTTCTTGGCATGACATCCTTGTTTAGTGAACAGAATGCACTGACTTTTTTTTAGTTAACAACAATTGGGATCTAATTCCAGTCATGTCTTTATTCGGAGAGCAAACTTTTGTAAATCACTAAATTGATATGATCTACAATATTCACCTAAAAATGAGAATTAAAAATATCTTTCTCTTAGGACGGTAATAAACAATGCATGCAAAATGCCTACATCTCTGTTACTTCTATCATCATCATCACCATTACCATCACCATCTTCACTTTTAATATCACGGAGCTTGAGAAAACCGAGTTCAAGAGTCAGTGTCAAATCTAGCTGCAAAGTCTTGTCACAGCCAAGGTAAGAAGCCTTAACCACTTTGCAACATATTTCTGTGTTTATACTTAACACTTGTGCTTTCCAGGTGGCGTTACTGGTGAAGAACCCACTTGCCAATGCAGCACATAAGAGATGCAGGTTCAATCCCTGATCCCCTGGAGGAGGGCTTGCAACCCACTCCAGTATTCCTGCCTGGAGAATCCCATAGACAGAGGAGCCTGGTGGGCTACAGTCCATAGGGTTGCAAAGAGTTGGACATGACTGAAGTGACTCAGCACCCACCACCACCATACCTAACAATTAAGATAATGCATGAAATAAAAGCTTTACAATTGTGATAAAAACAATAGTGCCCTGAGGTTTCAAAAAAAAAGCACTTTTAAACTCAATTTAATTTCAATTCAACTTTTTAAAATAATTAGGTGACCAGAAATAAGTTAGATTTCTGGTATATGAATGTTGCTATTATCAAATATCAAATTAAACAATGACATAGCAGACTGGATGTCATATGATATTCCATATTTAGAGATGTTCTTAGATCTTTATACTATTTTAAACCTTTGTTGTTTTTAATGATTCATTATCTAATGCTATCTTATTGATTTGCTTTATAGTGACCCTGTGAAAAGCTTATGAACTTCTCTAAATTTTGTTGTTCAGTCACTAAGTTGTGTCCAAATCTTTGTGACCCCCATGGACTGCAGCACACCAGGCTTCCCGATCCTTTGCTGTCTCTCGGAGTTTTCTCAAACTCATATCCATTGAGTTGGTGATGCTGTCTAACCATATCTATGAGAAGTTATAGTTTAAGAAAACATACTCTTATTAGTGTAAGCCAAACCCTCAGTTCTGATTCTAATTCTAGTAACTACTTTAGCCAAGACACTGTTCATCCACATATTTTATTACATGACTTGGATCATAAGATTTCTTCCCATGCTATTTATTTAATAACCTTAGAGCAATAACAAAGTTAGGTGTTTTCAGGTCAACACACTTTTTGCAAAGATACATAAAAATAAATATTTCATGGGATACTTATGCAAATTATTATATTAAAAAGGATCTCATTTGACCCTTGGTTGAACTACAAGTAGGAAACCAAGAAAACATCCCAAAGAAAGAAGAACAAAGGGTCAGGTGAAACTCAGAATGATAAACCATAATATTGAATGATTATAAATAATTTTTCCAATAAAAGTATCCCTCATCTGCCATTTTGATAGTTTTATGTGTCATTCCTCCTAACATTTCCTAACTAGCTAATTACAATCACTGATTGCTTCATCCAGAAAACTGACAATGTATTCATCCCTCCACCCTCCATTCATCAATCCATCCTTTCATCTTTACTGATTATCTACTTAATAATCAGTAGTTATCTACTTAATAATTATCTACTTAATAATCATAAGCCCCCATGTTAATGCTGAGGGTGACTCCAACATGCCTAGCATAGAACTGATTGCTTGCCAGCCAGTTTAGCAAAAGGATATACCTTACTGTTTAAGTGTAAAGACTTTGAATCACAAAAATGCATATTCAAATCCCATCTCTGCTATTAGCTATGGGTTATATGCACTTTGCTTAATCTCCCCTTGCCAAAATTTACTTATTTGTAAAAGAGAGGTTATAATATCTATATTTGATGGTAGTAGGATGTTTAAATGAGATTATCATACAACCTACTTGTTGACCTCAGTAATGGTAACTATCATTATTATTCAACAGATTGGGGAAAAAAAAGACACAAATAAGAACTAAGACTCATCAAATATTACTGATGGAAAGGAGCGTTCAGAAACATCAGCAGAGTACAACAACTTAAAAGGAAAGCAAAGAAAGATATTTACATTTTATGTAAAGGTAGTGTCAAATGCTGGGGAAAAACTGAGGAAAATCAGTATTTTGATCCATTGGTTCTTCCTGGAAATTTGTAAGAGAGTATGACTGTGGCTCAGATCATGAACTCCTTATTGCCAAATTCAGACTTAAATGGAAGAAAGTAGGGAAAACCACTAGGACATTCAGGTATGACCTAAATCAAATCCCTTATGATTATATGATTATATTCAGCTTCCCATATAGCTCAGTTGGTAAAGAATCCACCTGCAATGTAGGAGACCCCAGTTTGATTCCTGGGTCAGGGAGATCCACTGGAGAAGGGATAGGCTACCCACTCCAGGATTCTTGGCTTCCCCTGTGACTCAGCTGCTAAAGAATCTGCCTGCAATGAGGGAGACCTGGGTTCAATTCCTGGGTTGGGAAGATCCCCTGGAAAAGGTAAAGGCTACCCACTCCAGTATTCTTGCCTGGAGGATTCCATGGACTATAGTGCCCAGGGTAGCAGCAAGGAGTCAACATGACTGAGCGACTTTCACTTTATACAGTGGAAGTGACAAATAGACTCAAGAGATTAGATCTGATAGAGTGCCAGAGGAACAATGGACGGAGGTTCGTGACATTAACAGGAGGCAGTGATCAAGACCATTCCCAAGGAAAAGAAACACAACAAGGCAAAATGGTTGTCTGGGGAGGCCTTACAAATAGCTGAGAAAAGAAGAGAAGCAAAAGGCAAAGGAGAAAAGGAAAGATATACGCATTTGAATGCAAAGTTACAAAGAATAGCACGGAGAGATAAGAAAGCCTTCCTCAGTGCAAAGAAATAGAGGAAAACAATAGAATGGGAAAGACTAGAGATCTCTTCAAGAAAAGTAGAGATACCAAGGGATCATTTCATACCAAGGACCCAGTTCAAGATGGGCACAGTAAAGGCCAGAAATGGTATGGACCTAACAGAAGCAGAAGATATTAAGAAGAGGTGGAAAGAATACACAGAAGAATTATCCAAAAAAGATCTTCATGACCAGATAACCATGATGGTGTGATCACTCACCTAGAGACAGACATCCTGGAAAGGGAAGTCAAGTGAGCCTTAGGAAGTATCACAATGAACAAAGTTACTGGAAGTGATGGAATTCCAGTTGAGCTATTTCAAATCCTGAAAGATGATGCTGTGAAAGTGCTACATTCAATATGCCAGCAAATTTGGAAAACTCAGCAGTGGCCACAGGACTGGAAAAGGTCAGTTTTCATTCCAATCCCAAAGAAAGGCAATGCCTAAGAATGTTCAAACTACCGCACAATTGCATTCATCTCACATGCTAGCAAAGTAATGCTCAAAAGTCTCCAAGTCAGGCTTCAACAGTACATGAACCAAGAACTTCCAGATGTTCAAGCTGGATTTAGAAAAGGCAGAGGAACCAGAGATTGATTGCCAACATCCACTGGAGCATCAAAAAAGCAAGAGAAATCAGAAAAACATCTACTTCTTCTTTATTGACGATGCCAAAACCTTTGACTGTGTGGATCACAATGAACTGCAGAAAATTCTTCAACAGATGGGAATACCAGACAACCTTACCTGCCTCCTGAGAAATCTTTATGCAGATCAAGCAACAGAACTGGACATGGAACAACAGACTGGTTCCAAATTGGGAAAGGTGTATGTCAAGGCTGTATATTATCACCATACTTATTTAACTTATATACAGAATATATTATGCAAAATGCCAGGTTGCATGAAGCACAAGCTGGAACCAAGATTGCCAGGAAAAATATCAATAACCTCAGATACAGAGATGGCACCACACTTATGGCAGAAAGTGAAGAACTAAAGAGCCTCTTGATGAGAGTGAAAAAGCTGGCTTAAAACTCAGCATTCAAAAAACTAAGATTATGGTGTCCGGTCCCATCACTTCATACAAATAGATGGGAAAACAATGGAAACATTTAGAGATTTTATTTTCTTGGGCTCCAAAATCACTGCAGATGGTGGCTGCAGCCATGAAATTAAAGGATGCTTGCTCCTTGGAAGAAAAGCTATGACCGACCTAGACAGCATATTAAAAAGCAGAGACATTACTTTACCAACAAAGGTCTGTATAGTCAAAATTATGGTTTTTCCAATAGTCATGTATGAATGTGAGAGTTGGACTATAAAGAAAGCTGAGCACTGAAGAATGGGTGTTTTTGAACTGTGGTGTTGGAGAAGATTCTTGAGAGTCCCTTAGACTGCAAGGAGATCAAACCAGTCAATCCTAAAGGAAATCCACCCTGAATATTCATTGGAAGGATTGATGCTGAGGCTGAAACTCCAATAATTTGGCCACCTGATGCGAAGAGCTGACTCATTAGAAAAGACCCTGATACTGGAAAAGATTGAAGGCGGGAGGAGAAGGGGATGACAGCAGATTAGATGGTTGGATGGCATCACCGTCAATGGACAAGAGTTTGAGCAAGCTCCGGGAGTTGGTTATGGACAGGGAGGCCAGGCATGCTGCAGTCCATGGGGTCGCAAATAGTCAGACACGACGGAGCTGAATTGAACGACTGGGTTTACCTCTTTTTATTTAATGGCACTCATACCTGGAAGCAAGGGCACTGCATAAATAAGCAAAGAAAGGTATATATGTATAGACACAGATATGTTTGTCTATGTACACAGATATGTATACATGCACGTACATACTCACTATTGCAGCATGCTGCTGCTGCTGCTGCTAAGTCGCTTCAGTCGTGTCCAACTCTGTGCGACTCCATAGACGGCAGCCCACCAGGCTCCTCCATCCATGGGATTTTCCAGGCAAGAGTACTGGAGTGGGGTGCCATTGCTTTCTCCCTATTGCAGCATACCCCCCCAAAAAATTTTGTTTTAAAAGCTTATGATATAGTTGAAATATACTTTAGAAATAATTGAATATAGACAAGCTTCAAGTGAGGAACTGTTGTAAAACATTTGCTGGTGTTCTTATTTCTGACAAAAATAAAATGTACAATTTCTTTTTTGTTTTTACTTTCTTGGTATTGAATTATGTTACTTATTTCTCTAGATTCCTCATTTTGTATATGAGAGAACAAGAAAATGAAATAAGAACAGAAATATAAAGGAAGTAGAGCAATTAGCTGTGATGCCACCTTAGAGGGCAAGCATAAGTGGCCTAATTAGTGAAAGCTACATGCTACAGTGCATAAGCTTCAGTGAAGATATAGCCTTAGAGTTTATTATATAATTTACTTAAGCCCTTATTTAGGAGTGGAAAATACAACAATAAAGAAGCCATTTGCTTCAGGTGGTCTCTACTTATAATGGAGAGAATGTAGAATTTACAGTCAGGGAAATATGGAGATTCAAATTATAGCTGACCTGAATTCTCATGGATAAATCACTTCATTACTTTCAATCTGTGAGAGGCAATACTGCGTGTCTGATAAAAGCATAGGTTTACTGGATTCGTACCTGACTCTACTGTTTATTAGGTGAGTAGCCCTGGATATGTAATTTAATCTTTCTTAGTGACAGTTTCCTAATGAAATGTGAATAACAGTACCAGATTCATCAGCACGATGCTAGAAGGTGTAACAAATAAACCTCAATATCTCAACATCTTAATGCAACAGAAGTTTATTTTGCTCTTATGTTACAATCTAGGCAGGTACTCCTAGAGGGCAGGCAGCTTTCCTACATTGTGGCAGTACATGTATCTAGGCTCTTTAGATCCTGTGGTTCCACCAACACCAAGGGTCTTTGCAGTCAATCAGTGGGAGGGGAAAAAAATCCCGAAGAAGGCACACTCAATTCTTAAAGGCTTTGGTGCAGAGTGGCATATACCATTTCCACTCTGGTTCTGTTTATAACCCAGTGCCATGTGGTCACACCTAGGAGCAAGGAAACCTGAGAAAGATGGTCCTTGCCTGGGAACTCACTTTGTAGCCATGACCCTACGATGGACTCAAGCCACCTCCCAGTCTGTATCTTTTATGGCTGATGAGAGGTTCAGAGATGACATATGCAAAGCACCAGCCAAACATATGCTATACAGTGAGCAATCAGTAAATGGTAACTGCAAATTACTAGGAGAAGGCAATGGCAACCCACTCCAGTACTCTTGCCTGGAAAATCCCATGTACGGAGAAGCCTGGTAGGCTGCAGTCCATGGGGTTGCTAAGAGTCGGGCACGACTGAGCGACTTCACTTTCCCTTTTCACTTTCATGCATTGGAGAAGGAAATGACAACCCACTCCAGTGTTCTTGCCTGGAGAATCCCAGGGACGGGGAGCCTGGTGGGCTGCCGTCTATGGGGTCGCACAGAGTCGGACACGACTGAAGCGACTTAGCAGCAGCAGCAGCAGCAGCTAATTACTAACTCCTCCAAGGTTGCCTGAGATTTTCCTGGCTGTAGCACTGAGGACCCTGTGTTCCAGGAACCCTTAGCTCCAGACAACCTGGGATAGTTTGCCTAGAACTGTCCTGGTTTTAAAATTTAAAATTCCACATCACAAAAACCCCCTCAGTTATATGCAAAGCAGGACAGTTGGTTACCCTACTACTGTTATTATTATGATTGCCTTGAATAAAAGAAAATACTTTTTATTTGTGCGCTGAGTATGTGTGTGTGTATATACTGATAATTGCTTTGTTGATATGAATACAATGTAATAAATAAAAGATGCATGCATGTAAGTTGCTTCAGTCACATCCAACTCTTTGAGACCCTTTGGACTGTAGCCCACCAGACTCCTCTGTCCATGGGATTCTCCAGGCAAAAATACTCAAGTGGGTTGTCATGCCCTCCTGCAGCGGATCTTCCTGACTCAGGGATGGAACTCGTGTTTCTTACATCTCTTGCATTGGCAGGCAGGTTGCTTACCACTACTGCCAACTGGAAAGCCCAAATAAAAGGCATTGTAACATAAATTCCTATTTTGAAAATGATTTGCTGGGAATGATGCAAAGATACATTTGAAATGTTTGCAAGAGTGAGAGCTGTCTTCAAACGAACAGGTATAAGCATGTTTAAATGTTAAGACGTACTTTGAGTGGTTTCAGAAGCTGGAAGACATGAAAGGTAAATGATAGCTTAATATAAATAATTTTTAAAAAGAACTGTTCAATTAGGAAACAGACTAATGTAGCGTCTCCCAAGGCAGATTTGAAAAGCTAAACACACATTGTTGCTACATCCCAAAAGGATTACATTATCACTTAATACACTTTAAATGTAATATCATCCTCACCCTTCTGCATATAGGAGTCAGCCTTTTAAAACTGATCTTTGTTCTTAGGCCAGTAGATAATGAGTACACATTTTAGCAATAAATGTAGAAAAGGAACGCATTTTTCCCCTTACTTCTCCAATCTTTATAAATCTATCATTAAGCTTAATTTTCTGTAATCACCTATTTTTTCTGTTTCTAATGTCAAAGTTACTCTCTGGGAGCAGAGCTAATTCAGAATTCACTGTGGTTTAAGCCAGTCAATGGAGGCTGTTGTTCAGTTGCTCAGGCGTGTCTGACTCTGGACCTGCAGAATGCCAGGCTTCCTTGTCCTTCACCATCTCCTGGAGTTTGTTCAAATTCTTGTCCATTGAGTCGGTGATGTCATCCAACCATCTGGTCCTCTGTAGTCCCCTTTTTCTCCTGCCTTCAACCTTTCCTAGCATCAGGGTCTTTTCTAATGAGTCAGCTCTATGTATCAGGTAGCCAAAGTATTGGAGCTTCAGCGTCAGTCCTTCCAATGAATATTCAAGGTGGATTTCCTTTAGGATGGACTGGTTAGATCTCCTTGCTATCCAAAGGACTCTCAAGAGTCTTCTCCAACACCACAGTTCAAAAGCCTCAATTCTTCAGAGCAATCAATGAAGGTGCTTTTCCCATTTTTCTCTATATCTATCTCTATGAGTTAGAGGAACGACAGAATTGTATGCTTGAGCTAAAAAAAGAATACTGGCCAGAGCCCTTGTAGATGGCGATCTTCAAGTTCTACAGATTTGTAGTACCAGCCACCCCAAAAGAAGTTGGTTGCAGGATCCCCTTACCAACATCATCTTTGAGTTTCCCTTCCTGACAACATTTTTCCTGGATGCCACCATACCCTATGATGACAAGTAAAGAGGAGGTTCTCTGTGAGATCCCCAAACTCACTGAAGCTGGAACCTTGTTTTTCTTTGATAGGACTGGCATATTTGATTAACAAATACTATCTTTCCTTTTAAGTGACCAGTGATTAATTTGTTTTTTGTTTTCCTTTTGGCAAATCCAAAGAGGAAGAGAAGACCACAAGATCTGGAAAGGAGGAAATGAGTCAAATGCAAAGACTCTTGTGTAGTCATTAAGTTGTGTCCAACTCATTGTGACCCCATGGACTGTAGCCCACCAGGCTCCTCTATCCATGGGATTTGCCAGGCAAGAATATACCAGGGTGGGTTGTCATTTCCTTCTCAGGGGTTCCTCCTGATCCAGGGATCAAACTCACATGTCCTGCATTGCATGTGTATTCTTTACCACTTAACCACATGGACCCTGTGTAATTGCGATGTAGGGGCTGGTGCTTTTTGAAACAAGGCCTCCTTTTAGGGACCAGCAAGAAACATATAAGCCTTGTGAAGTGGCAAATTTCTATCATTTATATATGGGGCATCTACTATTTAACAGGGCTTCTCTGGTAGCTCAGGCAGTAAAGAATCTGCCTGCAATGCAGGAGACCTGGGTTTGATCCCTGGGTTGGGAAGATTTCCTGGAGGAGGGTATGACAACCTACTCCAGTATTCTTGCCTGGAGAATCCCCATGGACAGAGGAGCCTGGCGGGCTGCAGTCCATAGTGTCTTAAAGAGTCAGATATGACTGAGCGACTAAGCACAGCACACCACAGCACTATTTGATAAGGCAACGTGCTTTGGCTTACTCATACAGAAATCAAGTCCAGTAAGGCCTTCCGTGGGGCAAGATACTCTCCCAAGTCTAAGGTCTTAAGATTTTCTATACAAATGTGAGTTCTTTTCTCTTGCTATTGGTATCCCAATGAAGTAAATATTATCCTGACATATTTAATGGCATTCCCACAGTTCCCCAGGAGAAAGTAAGCAATGCACTTTTTGATGGACAAAGGAATGCTGGCTGGATGAATGATATGACTTCTAGAGAAGAAAGATAAAGAAATAGCAACCAAGACTTCCCTGGTCGTTCAGTGGTTAAGAATCTGCCTCCCAATACAGGGAATATGAGTTCGATCCCTGGTTGGGGAAGATCCCATATGCTACAGGACATCTAAGCCCATGTGCCACAGCTTCTGAGAACTCTGTGCTGTGTGCTGCAGCTATTGAAGTTCATGCACCCAAGAGCCCATGCCCGTGCCACCACAAGAGCAGCAACAAAGACCCCGTACAGCAACAAATAAATTAAAAAAAAAATGAATTAGCAACCAAATAGACAAAATTTTGGTAATCATACAAATCACTTTCAATAATTGAGTGAGTCATTGAATTCTACTTGGTTTACAAATCTTAATTCAATTTAGGACACCAGAATTTACACTTCCTAATTATCACTTCAACCTTTATACTGCCCCGTATGACCTTTCAGAGCACAAAGATGGCACTATATTATTCCTTTGGACTTTTCAATTTGGTCTTCAGTGAAAATTGGAAGAAAAAGGACTATTTTTAGAAGGACAGAATGACCTCTTGCCAATAAACGAAATCCCATTTTATTGGGAAAGTAGGGTAGGCCCAGGAAATGATGTGAAGCTCTTGTCATAGCAACTTAAACTCCCTGGGTCTCAGAATTTTAAATGATAAACTGGAGTGACAGTGAGCCCCAGATTCTTCACATCCATTTATATTAGAGTCTTTTATTTGTATGTTTCCCCCCACCAGACTCTGAACTTCAGAGGCATGTCTTATTCATCTATTCATAATCATAATGCTAAAATTAAAAAGAGAATATTTTGGTATCAAATGCAAAGTCTGGAGAAGCAATAGCTTCAGGCACCACTGCATCCAGAAGCTCAAACAATGTTCCAACCTTCTATCTTTCTCTTGACTCAATTTTTGGCTTTACTTTTTGGGTACCTTTCTTCATATATTGACTTCTGACAGCTTTAGCCTTGTCCTATCTTTTCAGTTAACAATTCTACTGAACAGAACACTTCTCTTTAATTAGTACCACCAAAACTCCTGGAATGTTTCACTTCCTTGGTTTGGTTTATAGGTACATATCTTAAATATACTGTTTCTATGGCTCCTGAAGCTAAATATGCTAACTGGCCAGACATTTTTATTTACTCACCCTAAGGATTAAAAATCAGGGCAGGGTAAGATTAGCCCCATCTAAACTGGTCAGAACCATTTGGACTAAGGGTGGAACAGGAATATTTCCCTAAAAATAAACAGAGAAGAAGTAATGGATCCCAGGAAGATATTCACATTCTTGCCCACAAACCCTTCCCTTCCTCTGTTTCTCTGTCTTTGCCTTTGTCTCTTGCTCTCTTTCACAAACACACAAGGTATGTACTCTGCATGTTTGAGAGTAACTATATTTTAGAAGCAGTTTCCATGATTAACAAAATAACATTGGTTATTACAGGTCCAAGAGTTTGGTTTTTAAACAACCATTAGTAGCATCATAGTAAGAGTACTTGTCAGAAAACACTTAGACTACACAAATGTAACTAGATGAATTTAAAAAATGAAAGCAATGATAGCCAACTTCCTGTATATTTCTCCTACTGAATTTCACATTCTATTGAACTTTTCCTCTTGAAAATCTTTATGCTTCAAATATTAGATTAACACAGGTTTAATACAATTCATTTCTAGCCCAAGAGTCTATGTATTTTCTCCCTTCAATTAAGAAGCCCTAAAAATACTAGTTTTCTGCTAAATTATAAATTCTATTAAATTATAGCTCAAACTAAACAGGTTTTATCAAATCTAAAAATGATATATTTTTTAATCTCTTGAAAATTATGCTAAATATCATTAAAAATACAAGAGTACAAAACAATGAATTACTCTGTAAAAATTAAAATATGGATGGAAGTGTTTTGTAATTCTCTACCTGGGGTCCCCCTTGTTAACACATTTCCCTTATAATTAAATGACATTTAACAATGTTATTTCAAATAATAATTACTTTTAAGAGATCCATACCTTAGTTTGAAACATGAAATTTCTATCATTGTAGGCAAAATGCCACCAAATAATAAATATTTCAAATAAAACTATAGTTTGGTAAAAAACAATTACCATTTTAGAATCATATCAGTGATATGGAAACATTCAGAGGACAGTTCACATTAAATTCAACATTAATTTTTAAGGATATTTTGTGCAGCCTAAACATCACTTTGAGAAAGGGTATTTACTGCTATATCATTTCTTGAAGTGCTTAATGTCAGTCAATAATACTAACAGAAATTTTATTAATTAGTTTTTTCTTTAGGGTATTGAGCTGAGGAAAGATTAGGAGCAGACATTAATTTATGGGTACTTTGCCTATTTCATTGCATTGTCATTTCTCTCCTATGTTAATCTCATCTCATTCGAAGAACTGAGACAAGTCTTCATAATTGCCAGTATTCATTCATAAGTCAAGAAAGACTTTTCTTCTACTACCCTTTCTAGCTCTTTTATTCTACTTTGTACCTTATGACAAAATCTAGATATCTCTGAGATCATAGTACTTTGAATGCTTTATGTATACTCTTGTCAATGTTACCATCACAATATAATGACTATACAGCCTGGAGAACAGGAATGGCCTTATTTTTCATCTTTGTATACAGTATTAGAAACATACATATTAAATGCTATACCTTAAAGCAAACTGGAAGACAAAGGTGACATCAAAATACTGCTAAGTGTTTTAAAACATATTAAATTCTATCACAAATGGAAATTTTTGACTGCCTATGTTTCTGGTAGCAGAAACATTTTTATAAGATTATAACTATTTTTACATACAAATAAAGGAAAATTGTATAAAATATCACTCACTAAAATTAATTTGTAGTGAATCATCTTTCAGATACAGTCAGTAAGAATTTAAATTTCTTTTGGTTTGAAACATATGAAAAAGAGATTTATTTCTAACAAACCTATGAATCCATAGGGCTAAAAATTTCCGACACTGCAGAAGAACTTATAATGAAAACAGTCTTCTGCTATATTTCTCCCACTGTACAACCTTCTCCACTAGAATAAAATTCCTAACTTTATTCTTTTTGGTTTCAGATTCTTCCTATAGTTGCCTACAGAAGTCTTATATGACCATAGAAGATTTATAAGGTATCATTTATCATCTTTCTGCTGTGATAGTTGAAAGTTAGTTCAAATATTTCAACACCATCTCCACCTTACCTCTCAATATATTTACACATCACTTTTTAGTTCTAACCTGGAACTTTAGACAGAAATACTATAACCTCAATTTTTCATTCCAGTAACTTACACAGAGTATTCTTTGGCTCCACTGCTTTATAACATGAGGATATGCGCAATCTTACCCTAGCCTAATGATCTCCACTACCTCTGCCTACAAACTCTGATTTCTCAGTTTCATCTGTAGTTTTAATGTTTTCTGAATTTAACTTTCATATTTCCTGAAACTGTAGCCACATGTTCTCTGTTTAGCCATAACCATTGATTCTAGAAGATATAAACTATTAAAACTGCTTACACCACTATGAGCAGGAAAATAACATAGTTAGGATGCTTGGAATACATTTTCTTCCCTCTTCTTATAATGTCCTAATTTTTAAATTACTTAATAGAGTGCAGTTCAAATGTATGCAGTGTTTTTACACTCCATCAATCACCTCAAGAATTTTTAAGTTCTCTGTAACACTACCAATTCTTTTGCTTCTCATGGGGGTCGCTGTCTTGGATATCTTTGTGCTTCTTGACTGTTTCTACACAGTAATATAGGTTTCTTCATGCAAAATCTTTTTGGCTGCCTTTCTGTGCTTTCTCAATTCCAAAGTTTCCTGGCTCTTTGCATATCTGAAATGCTTTTTTTTTGTCCTCACATTTGAATGACAAGTTTGTCTAGGTATAGAGTTCAAGTTTGAAAATATTCCCTCAACATTTTGAAGGAGTGTGTCTGCATATAGTAATGTTGGTGAATCTCATGATATTATTAATTGTTTTAATTGTGGTTTCTTCTTTTTCTCTTGATGCTTTTAATAGCTCTCTCTTCATTTTTAGTTCCTGAAAGTTCCTGCTGCCTTGTCATTTAAAGGTCTTTATTCATTGTGACTAGGTACTTTGTGGGCCATTTTAATTTAAAATCTGATTTTAAAATTTCTAATTAGCACGTGCTAATTTTGTATAAATCTGTTTTCCCTTTGGAAATCCAAGTAATCACATGTGGTATTGTTATTTTCTGGTTCCATTCTCTAGTTTTTGTTTTTATTTATTTGTTATTTTCTTCTAATTCTTAGTGTTTTCTTTAATTTTATATTTCAATCCACATTAAGATTTTTTTGGACTCATATATTTTTTAAGTTCCAAGAGCTGTTTTTTCCTATTATTTCTATTTGATTCTGTTTGGCTTTTTAAAGATGAAATATATCTCTGAATCTATCTGGTAATAACAGTAGGAGTGGTTTTGGATTTTTGTTTATTTTATATGTTTATTTAATTATGTCCCTTAATTATCTCTGTGTAATCCCTGGGTATATTTTTTTCATTTTAGTTCTTAGATTCTTATTATTTATTGTTATTTAGATTCTTTACTGCCATCCTACATACTTGTTTTTGTGTTCATACATAAGAATGAAAGCATATATAAGAATGAAAGCAAAAAAAGCAAAAAGAGAGAGGCAAACTTGAAAGGATTAGCATTTAGTTAATAAATAACCATGGAGGCAACAGAGAGACCATGTTGGGAAATTGTACCACCTAGTAATTGAGACTATAAGCTCTAGAATCAGAATGCTAAAGATCTAATAGGAGCTCCAACTTTAACAGTTGTGGGATATTGGACAATTTGTTTTCCCTCTCTGAGACTTGGTTTCCTAATATCTAAAATATGCACAATAATGATAACTTTTAGTTATAGGATTTTTGTGAGCTTTAACTTATATATGTGACACAATAAGATAATGTAAGTGCTATCAGTGTCTGGCATTGTGAGAAAACACTCTGAATAGAATCTGAAGCTGTCCACAGTCTTTTATAGATCTAAAACAATTAATCACTACCACAAAAAGTGACATTGATTTTCTATAGACAAATTTTTATAATATAATACTTCTATGAGTGAGTGAGTGAAGTCGCTTAGTCGTGTCCGACTCTTTGTGACCCCATGGACTGTAGCCTACCAGGCTTCTCCGTCCTTCAGATTTTCCAGGCAAGGGTACTGGAATGGGTTGCCAGTTCCTTCTCCAAATACTTCTATACGAAGTATTAAATAAGAAGACATGAATGTTATGGGTCTAAGTTATTAAACATATGCAACTGACCTTTCTCAAGTAGACCTTAATATTTTACCTATTCACTGAAATGCCCCCTTATTTCCTTTGTTTTTGTATGAATTTTTAAAGAGGTTATATTTTCAAAATATTTGGATGCATTACACTTTTCAAAAATGTAAGTCAGAAACAAATCAACATTATGAGTACTTAGAGAGAGTACCATACAGGGAAAAAAAGAAATAAGTAAATAAAGCCTTGGGAAGACATTGATGGTGTGATGGAAAGAAGCCAGGAGCGTATACTTAGACAACCTAGACCTGATTCCCCTCTTCCTTCTTTGCTCCAAGGCACCTAAGTCACACTCACAACCTGAGCATCACCTCCTCATTTGCAAACTGTTCAAATGCCCATACAAATTAAAGATTCTAGCATCATTTATCCATAAGTTAAAAACTCCCTTTTGTGTCATCTTGGATAAGATATGCAAATCAGAAATCTATTTTGATATCTTAGAAACCTCACCCAGTGTGATTCTAAGTGAGATTTCTTAATATAACTTCATATATATATATATATATATATATCTCCTATCTAGTACTTTCTCTTTAGTAGTTTCTCTATCTAGTACTTTTTCTATTACTTTCTCTATTTAGTGCCTTCTTCTTTATCGAGTTCTCTAAGATAAACTTCTGAAACCAGCCATAGCTAGGAGTGATAAATACCTTCCTACATGTGCCTCTAGGAAAGATTGTGAACTTGCTCCTGTAGTTTTTCTAATACACATAGAAATGGTTTTAAAAGTCAAACACACCTAGGGTTAAGTTTAAGAGTATCTATCATACTCTCCAAAAAGTACCTTCCAGAGTTCTGTTCAATTCAGCTTCACTAGAGTTAAATCTGCCTTAAGGAATGTTAACTATGATGATATTCAAGTTAATCATGAATAACTAAAAAGATTTATCTTGCTGTCAGTCTCAGCCCAGTTGAATAACTGAGCATGTGAAATGTAAGGAGTTTAAAAATAGTAAACTATGCTAATTAGAAAAGTCATTTTAGGTGTCAAACACCTTCAAACTTCTGTGGGTGTTTATATATGGATATAAATTTTCCATTTTACATGATATTATTGAAAAGGGCAATAGTGCCATGTTATTGATGATCAAAGTGAAGTTTAAATAAATGAAGTTTTGTAGTTTATCCAGGGATTGATTAGTTCAATGGGTTGTGCTGTTTCCTATAATCAGATGTGAACTTTGGTTTAATATTCAAGAAAGTCTACTGTTCTGGTTCTATTGTCAGTTACTTTCTGTCCTTAGCTTCACTGTCACTTTCTCAGGTGGTCTTCCTTCACCACTCTGTCTTATTATCATTTTACCCCTTTAATTTCCTTCAAAGCATTTTAGTAACCAATGATTATGCTGTTTCTTTCTTCTTTACTGTCTCTCTCCCACAACAGAGTGTCAGTTCCACATATTAGGCGATTTTATCTGCATTTATTTTCTATTATTTATCTGTATAATCTGAATCTATATATATCTGTATTATTTTCTGTTATTTTCTATCTCCAGCCTTTAGCACAATGCCTAGTGCAAAGTCTAAGCTTAACACATATTTTAAATAACTAAAAGAAGACCAGGTCACACATTTAAGCTGTTTGGGAGCTATTTTCATACTATTCTCTGACTTAAAATATAGAAATTTCTATCAATTTTTGTATATAATTCTAACATTACATTACTTAAGGGAATATTATCTCAGAACCTGAGGATTCTTCCTGTGACTCAACCATCTTTAATACTCGGCTTCCAACATCATCCCCAGAAGAGGAAAGAGCAAGAAAAATGGTACATGACAGATGTACAGCATGGCAGATCCGCAGCATGGCTGGTAAACTTTCATTGGCCAGAATTCTGTCACATAGCTACCTGCAACTATAGGGAGGCGATAATAGGGAAATGAAGTCTATCTGTGGGCCCAGGACAAAATGAAAATGAATTGGGTGGACACATTGCAAGGCTTTGCCACATGGATTAAGTTACTATATATCTAGCATCATTTTTTAAAAACGTGGGCTTTACTCATATATTGTATATCTAACACAGTGACTGAAACATATTTAGCCTGTAATCAATACTTATTAAATAAATTATGTTGAGGTAGGTACATTGGATTTATATTTTAAGGACATCTTATAAACTCATAATTGTATGTCAAATACATAATGCTTCAGTTCTTTTTGTCTTATAGCATCAAGTTTACACATAATACTTTCTTTTGAATTAAGGAAGATAAAAACTTAGGTGAGATTCACTGATATTGATCATTCATCAATTCCACATATACTTTAAGCTCCTTTGAAGGTCATTTGGTTACCAATATTTGACAAAATTGGATCTGGCTTAAGTGCTCTACTTTTCCATGCTTGCTCAGATTTTATAATTTATTGACTCCACAAGATTTTCCTTAATCACTTCTGACAGATAAGGAAGTTAATAACAAAATTATGTAAGAAAAAATCTTCCTTTTCAGTCTCAAAACTTTAGTCATCAGTTTTCACTGTCCCATTCTGCTGCTTTTCAAAGCTGGTTTTATAAAGTCAGGTAAACAATTGAGTAAATCTAAATGTGTGCAGACCTTGTTGTCAGAGTGTTATCAATGAAATCTCAGCTATGTAACACACAAAAAATTATATAACTTGTCTGAGTTTCAGTTTTCTTACCTGTGAAATGATGATCATACAACCTGCTCAGAGAAGCCAGCTTGTGCGAAAACACTGTGGAAATACAAAGCATTGTACTGAAGTCAGCTATTATTATTCTTGGTGTGCTTATTGATGCTTCACTTTTTTTTTTTTTTTTCATATCAATACTTTCTCAATAAAGTAGGAGGGAAGAATCTTTAATCAGCTAAATTTCATTGTTCATACATATAATGCAGATTATCAAGGAGATCATATTTTCTGAGTTTCAGAAACAGGATCTTTCATTGGGCTTATTTGAATAACAACCCCAAAATTTCACCAAGAGAAGGTAAAAATTCCTATAGATGAAAATTAAAAAAAAAAAAAAAAAAAAACCATAGTAATATTACAGAATCACAGGTATAAAAGGTCTTAGGATAAGAATTTCAAGATGCAACAAGGGATTGGAGTCAAATTAAAATCAAGATGAATATAATTCACTGTAAAATCAAAGTGATTTTTATGTTTATCATGGCATTTGTAACAAGAAACAATAAAGATAGTGCTAAGCCATGTCTACCTGTTGCAACCCTATGGACTATAGCCTGCCAGCCTCCTCTGTCCTTGGTATTTTCCAAGCAAGAATACTGGAGTGGGTTGCCATTTCTTTCTCCAGGGGATCTTCCTGACCCAGGAATTGAACCCAGGTCTCCAGAATTGCAGAGAGATTCAAACAAACAATGGGAATTTCTAAATAGGGCAGCTTTTAAGATTAGATCATTCTGAGTCTGAATCTCTGCTCTGCCACTTGTTACCTAGTCTATTGAGACTTCAACCTTCTCATCCCCCAAAATTGATTAACAGCTGTAACATACAGCTCTACTGCTAGAAAAGATGGTGTTTTACAGTGCCTAGCACAGTGCCCCAATAGATGGATCTCAAAAATAGCAACACTGACAGATGGCATCAGGAAGATAAATCCCCCAATCTCTCTCTACACTTACCACATAGTCTTTCCATTTTCTCCTGTTACTTTTTTTAGCCTCTCTATCTAGTCTGGACATCTAGTGATCAAGGCTGTCTTGGAGAATTTAACACTCAGTTTTAACATTATCACTATCTTGCCAATTTTAAATTCTAGATAATCACTGTTACTGAATTAACCAGTCTCATCACAGAAATTGTTGCCTGAGAATATCACATCCATTCTCAAACCTACCAAAATTAGTGCTTTCACCAATAGTCAAAATAATCTCTTTCTAACCTTAACATACACACAGTTGCTGTTGGTTTTAGTTTTACCTGAGAGTTTTGTGATTTCTCAACAATGTTTATTTTTTTTCCAGACCTAAACTGTATTCTTCCTAGTCTCTAAGCAAATCTTCTAAACTAACAAAGACACTTCCTCACTTCCCCTGATTCCCTTAGAGTGAAATAATCTCAATCAAAAATCAATCTCAAACAAAAATCCCTTTTTGTTTGTTTTCTATTGTGTGTGTGCATGAATGAATGCACATATGGTTGATGTTGATATTCATATTATGTATTTGTGTATTTATGTTAGCGGGTATATATTTGCCTAAAAGCTTGTGTGGTACTTTTTCTGTATGTTCTTATGTGAGTGTATGCTTGTGTGTGTGTTTTTTGTATATCCCCTACCATTTAACCAGTCTCTAAAAAAAGAGTCCTTGCTTTTCTTATTCTTTCTATGTAACCCCATTGTAATACAAATTTTATGGATATTCAGTAAATATTTGGATAAATAATGAAAATTTCTATCCATTAAGCACAACTATATTTTTCTTTACCATATAAATCCCAATACCTAAACACAATGGCAGAAAACATGATTATGCTGGATTGAATATTTTAATATGCTGTTCTTTAGATAGAATAATAGAGTCTGGAATTCAGTGTGTAGTTTACATATTTTTGAACCTCATTAATCCAGGCCGGAATACTGAGACAGTATTTTTTCCTTAACTTGTGAATTAGAGCATGAATACAAAAATTCACATGTATTTTTCATAATAATGAAAAGTGTTCATGATACAATTTCTGGTTTATCAAATATAATAATACTTCATTCTTTATATATATAAGGGCTTTATCATAATTTCTAAAATGAAATGCCTTTTTCTATTAGCAATACCACTTTCCAAAAGCAAGAGTAAACACAAGCATGCCAACATCTTTTGGAGGGAACAGAAATATCTGCAAACTGATCACGTGATAATTACTTGAATTCTATTTCTTAGGGACAGTTGACAATTTTTTAAAAAAATTTTATTTAAGACCTGCTTTAAAAAGTTAATGGCTTTATAGAGGTATAAATCAGATATCACATAATTCTTCCATTTTAAGTATACAATTCATTGTTCTTACCATATTCAAAGAGGTTTGCAGCCATCACCACAGCTCATTTTAAATGTCTTCATTAGTCCCTAAAGAAACCCTGTACCCATGACCCCCAAAGGAAACCCCATACCTATGTCTTCCCACTTGTACCATCCAGCCCTACAAAAACCACATGTTCTACCTTCTGTCTTTCCAGGATTGCTCTGTTTCTGAAACTGGTAGCCTGATCCCTGAGCAACAGAACAACAACCCGTGTTAGTATAGTGGCACCTTCATCACTACCTCCTATAACCCAGTCAGAAGACCCCGCAGTGAAGATGGTGGTTAAGAGAGGAATAAAAGTGCATGTATTGCATTGTTCTGTAAAATTTAAGAACTTCAGGGAAATATGCAATTACCAGGCCCAGTCATGAAATAACAGAAGCAACAGAGACCAAAATAACTCTGGCAGTCAGACTCTGTCCTCAGATTCCAGTAAACACCCTAAAAGTTGAAGGAAGTTGGAAAGTTTCAATACAACACCATTGCTTTTCTCCTTTTCTAAATATTCACAGTAGAATGGCCTCATTTCATTAGCTTCTAGAGCTTTTATTTTTAGTCTACTCTGCTTTATACTGCCTCTTCATTGGGTACAGGAATAGATGCTGGCATTCAAGGGCAAACAGGGTCATAGCAAGAGGACAGATTCAGAACTGTCAAGCTAATCTATAACAAACGAGGGTAATAGAGCACAAGATTATTTCTTATTCAATCACTGTATAACATGAGATTTTTACATTGGGAGTTGGCTTATTAGTTACAATGTATTTCCTCAAATTTCACAGTTGAGCAGATGACACAAAACACCAAGAAGAAATGGATAAAATATCTAGACAAAAAAAAGGAGGATGCGCTTTATATCTTTTGTATGATAGACACTTGTCATTTCCTGTCTAATAAAAGAAGTAGATGGTTATAAGAAGAGGCTGATAATAGCTGTATTTATGCACCCCTTATATTAACTAAAAAAAAATCATCAGACAGAGGTTAGCATCTGATCAGTGTGAACAGTCAACCTATACACACACGGAATAATATTTAGAGTTGACATCTTCCCTGAAGGACTTCAATTCTAGCTCAGAGGAACTACAGCTGAGGCAGGTCACCCTGAGGATGAGCAGTAATATAGGTTCACAATGGAAAATAGAGGGTCAGCACAGTTTACCCAGTCCTATAACATGCGTGAGTCTGAATAGAAGGAAAACAGGAACATATCAATTATCAAAGAAATGTTTAAACTGTCCTTATAATTTGGCTTTAAATTGGTATCTCAACTACACTAACTTTTTAAAAATAAATCACAAATTTATTTGATTTATTGGTGATTTATACAGAGTTTAATTGACGATTGGTTTCTTATCAAAAGCCTTAAAAAATGTTGATTATCAATAGTGCTAAAACAAAATGGGTAGTAATTATGCATGTGTATGTGCTAAGTCACTTCAGTCATGTCTGACTCTGTGTAACCCTGTGGACTGTAGCCCACCAGGCTCCTCTGTCCATGGAATTCTCCATGTAGGAATACTGAAGTGAGTTGCCATGCCCTGCTCCAAGGGATCTTTGCAACCCAGGGATTGAACCTACATCTCCTGCAATGCAGGCAGATTCTTTTACCACTGAGCCACTGGGGAAGCCTGGTAGTAATTATACCAGCTGAAAACTTTCATATACTAGAAATGCACCAAATGTATTTGTTGGCCGAATTACTTACAGTCAAACTTTTAAATCAATATTCAGAGCAAGTCAAAGCCAAATTGAATAAAGCTGTCATAGAATAACCTTCTAAAATAAATATGACTTTAAAAAAGTCAGTTACTATTTAATCATTTACTACTACTACTACTACTATTTTGTTATTTAATTTTATTTAAACTTTTAAAAAGTTGGCCTTTTTTGGAGGAGCCCCTTCTCATCCTTATTTGATCTGGATTGCTCCTATCGTTACCACAATGTGCTACTGCAATATGAACTACTTGCTTGTTTGAAACCTAGGACTGTGCAGGAATGAGGTTATTTCTGTCCAGCTCTGCCAGTAAGGGATATTAATAATGCACTGGTAGTGTTTTTCTTCACTTAATAATAGTAACTGACTAAAGGTAGAGCCATTTTTACTTCATTTACTGAACTGCAGTATCATTGGGGCAGATGCAATTTTTCTGAAGCAACTTACAAACTTAACTCTCATGTGCTTCCTCAAGAAGATATTTCACTCACTTTTAAAAAAATTTCTTATATTTTTGTAAATACTTCCCACTTCACACAATCTCTTGGGGGAGAAAACATGCCTAAACCTTGAAACTGGAAATATGGCCCTAGGACAATGTAGCTAGCTTTATAGACATGCAAATTGTTTCTAAGTTTTCATTGGCATCTACGATTTCATGTGCTCAGTCACTCAGTCGTGTCCAGTTCTTTGCAACCCTATGAGCTGTAGCCCACCAAGATTCTCTGTTAATGGGATTCTCCAGGCAAGAATACTGGAGTGGGTTGTCATTTCCTCCTCCAGAGGATCTTCCCAACCCAGGTACTGAACTTGTGTCTCCTGCATCTCTTGCATTGGCAGGCAGATTCTTTTATTACTGAGCTACGTGGGAGGCCCTAAGATTTCATCTCATCTGTGCTAATTTCAGAATCTTCTCTGGAGAAGAATGTTCTAAGGTTTGATTAGTGAAGACTATCCCCACCCCAAAATACCTATACTTTCTAATCACATGAATTTGATTCTAGCAAATAAACTAATATATATTTTTTTCTCCATGGGTTAACCTGATTGGACAAAATTTGGCCCATCTCTATAACATTTAAAATATTATGATGACAATTAAGTTTTAAATCTTTAGAACAGGTGATCTAAAAGCCTTTCATGATTTGAGTGTTCTTTTGAATATAAAAAAGTTACAAATTCATATTTACTTGTATTTTTACTATTATTCACAGAGAAAAAAATCTACATGCAGACCAACCACTAACTTGTTTACCAGAGACTCAGTGGAAGATCCAGAGTTTTCCACCACTGCTGTGAAAGACTTAATTTGTAACATCTTTACCTAAAATTATTAACTGAGCACATACTGTGTCCCAGACACGTTCTAGACACTGAGGATATTCCAAGAAATTAAAAAAAAAAAAAAAAAGTCTACCCTCAGGGGCTTACATTTTAGCAAGGAGAGAGAAAAATAAAAATCATTAAGTGCCTTGAGAATTATATAGTGGTGAGGATGAACAGAAGGTACTGACAAGAAAGTTCTAAAATCAAATAAATCATCATCATTTCTCTATGTTTCTGGGAGACTTTCTTTAGAAAGTTTCTTTTCTAAATTGTGATTTTGTTTGTACTACTATTCGAAGTGCTAAGTAGATCTATTTTGGTCATTTTCTTGATGTAAAAATTATGCTAAACAAATCAAATATTATAATGTTGTAATGCTTGAGCCAATATTTTCTTTTGAAAACATTATAGCCTGTGATAAGGACAATCTGTCTTAGCATTAGATGGTATGTTTAAAAAACTATATGAAATGACTTTGGGAACATCCATTCAAATTCATCGTACTTTTGAATAACACTAATTATTGTTCCATAAGAATATTAAAGTATTCAAAAGTACTTTACATGTAACCTATCTTTTATGACATGGTAATTTAACTGAAAAATCAATATTTATGTCACTAAATTAAATATGTTACAACATATGTTGAAAATCAAGAAAAAGAAACCTTAGGAATTTTATCAAAGTATAGATGCCAATAGTAACAAATTTCCAAACAATCAAAGTGAGTTTTAGTGCCATTTTTCTACCAGTTTGTATCAAGGTCAAAATATCATTCTAACATCACTTGACTTACTATATGATGTAAACTTCCCCAGAACTCACTGATATATTGAGATATATATATTAATATATATATTATATAGCTCACTGATACATTGAATATATATATTAATATACCATTTAAATATATTTTAGCCAATAAACATCTTCATTTATTTAAAAAATAGCTATTGTCTCTTTAAAATCCCTTTAATCTCACAGATCAAAATATTTCACTTTTATTTAGATGGAATTTCCATTTCTCCTGCTGAAATATTTCACTTGTTCAATTTTAAGTTTGGAAATATGGTAAGTAATCTAACGATTGTGTTTTGCTTTTAAATATTACTTTGAATTCCTCTATTTTGAATCAGAACTATTATTTTTAAATTCTAGGACTATTAGAAGTGAATTATGAAATGTCATATTTTAAAGTGGTACATGAAAAAAACCTCAAATGAAATCATCATTCTAAAAATCATATCTAAAAGCAGATGGTCTGGAATATGATTTTTCTCAACTCCATCTTTGGCTAAATTCAATTTTGCTTCACCACACCAAGTCTTAAAGAAGGAGAATCTTAAAATATAATGAGAAACCTGAACAGTAGACAGATGGGAATCACTATCATTTAAAGCAGCTTCAGGTGAAATTCACATCCACATACAGTGTGAAAGGTAGCATGAATACTCAGGTTTTTACTACAAAAGCTTGTTTATAAGCATCATTATAACTGTTGAAAAGCTTGCTATTTTGTTCATACACTATGTGTCTGGGTTGCAAATGTATCAATGAAAACTAATATGCATATGCTGAGAGCATAATGACCTTTAGAACAAGAATTGGGCTAGTCATGAATGAGTTATTATGCAAACCAGGATCTAATTGATTGGGTTTATTACAATGATTATAATGATAATTATCATAAAAAGAGCAATTGCTGTTCACTGAGTACTAAGTCTGGATTAATGGCTTTCCTAAGCACTTTGGGTGCATTATCTCATGGCCTAAAGCTCAAATAATAACAAAGCAGTGGGCAGTAATTCAATTAATTCTCATAGTTTTATCAAGTAGGTACTGTTATCCTCACTTTACAGATGAAGAAATTGAGGCTTAGAAATATAAATAACTTGCAGAAGTCATGAACTTTGGATTTGATAAAAGGCAAAGCAGGGATCAAATCCAAGTTATTTGAAGTGAAAGTCTGCATTCCCATCTACTTTGTTTACTGTTTCCTAATAGTCATTTTCCTCTTTGCTGTGACTTCTAACTGAAACTTGTATCAACTCAGATCTTGATTTCTATCTTGTATCTGAAACATAATCATGAGTTACTTTCTTTGCTTGCCAACTTGATTTTTGTATTTGATTCTGCACTCACCCAGTTTTGATGTGCCATAATCAAACAGTTGGTTAAGAAGGTTGGCCATCTCTCTTCTTGAATACTTGTTCCCATGATATTTTAGGCATAAAACTATTGTCTGAAACTATATGACTATTCAGCCTTTCAAAAGGATGCATTATATCAGCTCTCATACTGAATTTTGGGCATTTTCATATTTTTTAAGTAGTTGGTTAGAAATCATTGTATGCATATTTTTAAAATGAAAAATACTATAAAAGTCATGAAACGACCTTCATTTTTCATTTTCACTTACTCAAATAGATTCTGAAATCTGAAGATCAATGCTTTTAAATAGGTTTATATAAATCAATTAATACATACTGAGATTCATGTTCTCCTTCAAGGCGACAAAGTCAAAAGCCATCTTCCACTTAGGTATTTCCTTTGCATTTACAATTGTATTGCATTTCAACTTGGAAAGGAAAAGCCAATGATTTTTCCAAGAGAGATTTCTTGCCAAGACAAAGAAGTTGGATCCATTTCTCTGGTATACAATCACACTTCTTCACCAGTATCTGAGAGTATTGGTCAGGAATGTTGGTTACAAGTGACAGAAATCCAAATTAGATTGGATTAAGCACAAGTAGGGAATCTTGGCTTAAATATGGGTGCTAAGTTGCTTCAGTCGTGTCTGACTCTTTGTGATCATATGGACTGTAGCCCACCAGGCTCCTCTGTCCATGAGATTCTCCAGGCAATAATACTGGAGTGGGTTGCCATGCCCTCCTCCAGGGGATCTTACTGACCCAGGGATCAAACCTGAGTCTCTTCTGTCTCCTGCCTTGGCAGGTGGGTTCTTTACCACTATCGCCACCCTGGGAAACCCCTTGGGTTTTACAGTTGGGAAATTATGTCATATTTTATTCTGGGTATTACTCAATTCAGGGGCTTAAATAATGTCATCCTACCTCAGTTTCTCTCTTTCCTTTCTTATTTTCTCTCTCCTCCCTTAATCCTAGATCCTACAAGGCAATTGCCAGCATGTTCAAACTTGTTTATACCGATAACAGACTCTACCATTTTCTTAAAGTCTTCTTTTTCTCAATTTTCCCTGATTCTCCAAACTGGGGCTCATTTACATGCTTTGGGTCACATGACTATGTCTAAACTAATCATGTGGTCAAGAGAGGGACTATATCTACTGCCCATAAGCCTGGATCACATCATAATCTGGACTAATTTGTGTTCCCCTCACCACACTGATCAATGTAACTATACATTAGAGTCTTTAGGAGGTAATTAAGGTTAAATGAGGTCATATGGGTAATCCATTAAGATTTATGTCCTTATTAGAAAAGATATCAGAGACAGCCCTCCCAACCCGTTTCTCTATCATGCAATGACACAGCAAGACAGCCATCTGCAAGTCAAGAAAAGAGGCCTCAGGAATAGAACCCACCAGCAACTTTATTTTGGACTTTCCAGCCTCTCGAAGTGTGAGAAATAAATTTTGATTGTTTAACCAATCAAGGCTATGGTGTTTTGTTATAGTAGTTTGAGCAAACTAATATACTAGCCATAAAGAGCAAGAGAGTGAATCAGTTTTTCCTAAAGCTTACAGACAAAAGAGTGGAAAGAAGGCATTCTGCAGAAGACAACTCAGAAGCTATTTCCAAAAAAGGTAAAGTAGATATTGGTAAGCATAGTTATTATCCCAGTTTTAGCTAAGCTAGAGTCACTGGGTCCCATGACTGCTGCTGCTGCTGCTAAGTCGCTTCAGTCGTGTCCGACTCTGTGCGACCCCATAGACGGCAGCCCACCAGGCTCCGCCGTCCCTGGGATTCTCTAGGCAAGATCACTGGAGTGGGTTGCCATTTCCTTCTCCAATGCATGAAACTGAAAAGTGAAAGTGAAGTCGCTCAGTCGTGTCCGACCCTCAGCGACCCCATGGACTGCAGCCCACCAGGCTCCTCCGTCCATGGGGTTTTCCAGGCAAGAGTACCGGAGTGGGGTGCCATCGCCTAGACATCTGCTAAAATGGAATTCTGTGCGAAGTTTTGTGTCATTTGTATCTGTGTTTGTACTTGAGGAGCTGATTCATAGAATTCATTGGATCCTTAATTATTATGTTACTCCTCAAAACTGTGTGGATCTGAGTTCATTAGGTCCCACAGAAGATCAAGGTAGATGTGGAACCAAGGAGGAAAAGGGGTAAGAATGGACTCTGGATGCATTTTATTTAAGAGAACTGTTTCACTTTGTTTAGCATAATCATCCTGGGGAACAGATTCACTCTAAGAGCTGTAGCATCAAGTGTTAACTTTATTTTCACCTTGTGAGTTACTTTCTTTACCTCATGTATCTTTCCTGTATTTTTAAAGTCACCTATTATTAATAATAGATACCTATTATCTATTAACAGGCAATAATATTACCTATTATTAATAATAGGCAACTTTAAAAATACAGGAAAGGTTCTAAGGCATAGCAAAGGGAATTATATTCAATATCCTGTGATAAACCATAATGAAAAAGAATATAAAAAAGAATGTATATATGTGTATAACTGAGTCACTTTGCTGTATAGCAGAGATAGGCACAACATTGTAAATAAATTATACTTCAGTAAGAAAAAATACAGAAATGGAAGAATTCAGTTCTTCCCTAGGATATATGTCTTTTCCTTTCCTATACAATCTGTACCCAATCTACTTCTCTCATCTGCCTTTATCCCCAACTCTAATTTATTGGGATGGAGAAAATGTCCCTCCTTAAGCATAAGTGGCTAGGTTCTCATGGAAAAAAATTTAAAAGTATTTTCACATCAAAAGAAATGTTTATTGATAATAAGTAGGAAATATTTTAAAATTATATCTGTGTTATCATACGAGCTAAAGAAAAGGCTTGTATCAGAAAAGAAAAAAGAAGACACCAGAGTTTAAGTGGTTGTCATAATGTGGTGAGCCATCAATCAGTCATATTTTTTTTCTTTTGTGCTACACTCTGCATAAACTATGACTGAAAAAATAACCTTCCTTATTAGAATCAATACAGACACATACATCCTTCAGTGTTTTCCACTTATTTCTCATTGGTCCCTCAAATAGCTACTAGGCATAGATATACAGGTCTGGTTTTATTCCCCATTCACATTTATTGAAAGTCTCATCCACTGCAGTTAGATTTCTTTTCAACCATATATTTCTGAGTCATACACTTATTGCTATCATCAGATCCTAATGGCAATCCAGACTGCAAATGTTGTTGTCATTGGTCTTCATCCTTGATACCTGGTTCTATTTCAGATGTCTGGCCAGTTTCATTGGCCAGTCTCACTGGGCGGGCAAGTTTTCTCATCAGTTTGTGAGCCTTTTCTGCTACCAATTATAATCATTGCAGGGAGGGAAGTGGTAGTGACTTTTACCAAAGGTCTCTAGAGCATTTGCTGTTTTATTGTTTAATTATATTTATAATATTCATTACTGGTGGCAAGTGCTTTGTAAAAAAGAATGAAAAATGAAATAAAACCATCTAAAAGGTGTCAGTTAATTGATATCATGGGCATTTGAGACTGTGGTAAATTTAATATAAATTTGGAACTTTCCTTCCTCTTTGGTAGCTCATTTCTTTGGCAAGTTTTCCCCACTAGACCCTAAGGTAATGGGATCATTGTCTTTATAAACTCTGATGTGTAGCCTGCAAGTTGATTTATTTGTATATACTTTTAAATCAACTTGGATATAAGATTGTGATAGTCTAGAAGTAATATCTGGAGAAGGCAATGGCACCCCACTCCAGTACTCTTGCCTGGAAAATCCCATGGACGGAGGAGCCTGGTAGGCTGCAGTCCATGGAGTCGCTAAGAGTCGGACAGGACTGAGCAACTTCACTTTCACTTTTCACTTTCATGCATTGGAGAAGGAAATGGCAACCCACTCCAGTGTTCTTGCCTGGAGAATCCCAAGGACGGGGAGCCTGGTGGGCTGCCGTCTATGGGGTCGCACAGAATCAGACACGACTGAAGTGACTTAGCAGTAGCAGTAGCAGAAGTAATATCGTCATCTTAGAAATAAACTGGTAAAAATTCTACTTTTGTATTATGGAAATGAGATACTGATTTTATGCCAAATAAAGTGTCAGAATAAAAGCAGATTTTTATTCTCTGCTTAGAAACAATAATAAGTTGTTATATTTTTAATCACTTTCATTCAGGTGACTTGGGTGTCAATTGTATTTTGGATGATTCTAATTTATGTACACAATGGCATGTTTAAAATATTTTAATAATTGGAAATTACATAATGAAATGCATTATTTTATGCAAGTTGCAAATTCTGTAGCTTCAATAATCTTTGCTAATTTTGTGAGACATATGTTCATAAAATAACAATGTGACCCAATGATTATTATTCCAAAGTTATTTTCTTCTTCATTTTTTTCTTGCTTCCTCACTAATATGAATAGATAATGATTAAGATAATTCAGATTTCAACAAACAAATAGAAGAAAGGCAACATTTCCACCTAACACAAACCAGCTCTTCCAATCAGCACTTGCATTGCAAAGTAACCATTTTGACAGCCATTTTTATTTATGAGCATATTGTTCTGGATTTTTTTTGCTTTCCTTCTCTTTGTAGCAGTGGCTGTGGGTGAAGGAATGCCTGTTTAACATGCACGCTCTTGGAGAGACTATCATTTGAACTAAATGTTCATACTTCTTATCACTATGCCCAATTTTTAAGGTGACTTAGTATTAATGAGCTTCCCTGATAGCTCAACTGGTAAAGAATCCACCTGCAATGCAGGAGACCCTAGTTGGATTCCTGGATTGGGACGATCCACTGGAGAAGGGATAGGCTACCCGCTCCAGTATTCTTGGGCTTCCCTTGTGGCTCAGCTGGTTAAGAATCTGTCTGCAATGCGGGAGACCTGGGTTTGATCTCTGGGTTGGGAAGATCCCCTGGAGAAGGGAAAGGCTACCCACTCCAGTATTCTGGCCTGAAGAATTCCATAGACCGTATAGTCCATGGGGTCGCAAAGAGTCAGACATGACTTTCACTTTCAGTAGAGTGGGTATAGATTGTATAGGAAAGGAAAAGACATTTATAAACAAATTTTAGGAATTTCTCTTAAATACTGAGAGATGCAAAATTTGGGAGCTCTGGCTTCAAGAAAGTTTCCATTAAGATAGGCATTTTCTTTTTTTCTTTAATACACTGACACAATACCCAAAGTCCATAGTTTACATTAGGATTTGCATTTTCTGTTGTATATGCTATGCTGCTAAGTCGCTTCAGTCGTGTCCGACTCTGTGCGACCCCATAGACGGCAGCCCACCAGGCTCCTCCGTCCCTGGGATTCTCCAGGCAAGAATAGTGGGGTGGGTTGTATATGCTATAGGCTTTGACAAATATGTAATGACACATATCCATGATTATAGTATTATATAGGTTTTGACAAGTATGTAATGACATATATCCATGATTACAGTATTATAGAGTGGCTCCATTGCCATTAAAATCCCCTGTACTGTCTATTCATCCCCCACCCTGCCTTAAATCCAGGGCAACCCACTGATCCTTTTAGTGTGTCCATAGTTTGGAGTTTTCTAGAATGTCAAATACTTGGAATCATACGGTGATTCAGTATTCAATACTGAATACAGTATTCAAACTTCCCTTTTGCACTTAATAATATACATTTAAGATTCCTCCATGTCATTTCACTTGATAGTTCATTTCTTTTCAGCACTGAATGATATTTCGTTGTCTGGATGTACCACAGTTTATTTACATATTCACTTACTGAAGTACATTTTGGTTGCTTGTAAGTCTTGGTTACTACGATTAAAGCTGCCATAAACATCCTTAAGCAGATTTTTTTTTATGTAGACAAAAGATTTCAACTCATTGATAAATGGATAAATGTTGAATAACAAGGAGTACAATCACTGGATTATAAAGTAAGAGTATATATAGTTTTTTATAAAGGAGACACAGGCTCTGTCTCTGGGTTTGAAAGATCCTCTGGAGAAGAAAATGGCAACTCACTCCAGTATTCTTTCCTGGGAAATCCCATGGACAGAGGAGTCTGGCAGGCTGCAGTCTAAGGGGTCATAAGAATCAGACATGACTTAATGACTAAAGAACAACAACTAGTATTATTTTGGTGTGAATTCTGAATTAACATTCTTTTCTTCTCTAGTTAGTGTTAGTCACTCAGGCCCTTTACTCTCATGCTTTAATTGGTACATATTCTAATAAAATCTATTTTCGATTTTTTTTAAAGAAAAAATACAAGTGTCATTGGAGGTCCAAATGCAACTGAGTGAATTTTGGTAGAACATAATCTTATTTCATAGTCTCCCTCAACATGATACATACATCAATCTTGTCAATGTATCTATACACATTATCACACTGCTGCTGCTGCTGCTGCTGCTAAGTCGCTTCAGTCGTGTTGAACTCTGTGAGACCCCAGAGACGGCAGCCCACCAGGCTCTCCCGCCCCTGGGATTCTCCAGGCAAGAACACTGGAGTGGGCTGCCATCTCCTTCTCCAATTCATGAAAGTGAAAAGTGAACGTGAAGTCGCTCAGTCATGTCCGACTCGTAGCGACCCCATGGACTGCAGCCTACCAGGCTCCTCCGTCCATGGGATTTTCCAGGCAAGAGTACTGGAGTGGGGTGCCATCATATTCTTAGATAAAATTGCTATGAATCATAGCTTCATATTTTGGCTGTGATTCATGTTTAATTATATTAAGACAAGGTTTATAACCTATCTTCTCTGATAATATTGTATCATGCCTTCAAACTACTTATTGAGATTTAATTACATATGTAATTGTTTAGGATTAATGTCTGTGTTCTCAGCCTCCTCCTCCTGCTTTTTTAAATCATTTGAACACAGTACTTGGTACATGGTAGATTTGCAGAAGTTATATATAGACTTTAATGACTTTTACAAACATGTATGATACATACATCATGTATCATACATCATGTATACTTTCCTAATCAAAATGTTGAACACAGCTTCAACCCCAGAAAGTCCCATCCAGCCTCTTTTCAGTCAATCCTCATGAGCAAACTGGGAGTTCCAGAGGTAGCAATATTTATATAAGACTTTAGTTTACATAAACAAAAGCCAATCAACACAACAGTACTGAACCCTTTCTGCAATGTTTCAGCCACAGCTAATTCAAAGTCATTATTCTCTTTTGAATCCACATTTTCAAGGAAAGATAATCATTGGAAATCTGTATACAACTGAGCACATTTTGGTAGAATTTAATATAAAATGAAACTGGCTTCAAAAACTTTCCTTTTTTGTTGGGAATGAGAGTAGGTGAGAGGACAGTGGGAGCTCAGAAAACATTCATTATTGTTCAATATGCAGAGCAGCAGGGGAGGGAAATTAAAGTAGAGGAGTGGAGAGGAACAGCAGCAATACCCTGCAAATCAACAACCCTCCTTCGTGGGAGTGGAAATACCCAAGGGGAATAGAATCTTAGAGTGTCCCATCTTCCTGATCTTGCTGCACTCTGTGAGTAAATATAAAATGGCAAAGCAAATATGCTGCTAGAAATGGAGGAAAAATAGGTAAATAACTGACTGAAATAGAGCCAACCTGCTGCATTGATAAAGGGGGCTGTTCTCAGCTTTACTGGGGCTTGAAGCCTATTTGAGGTATTAGCTTCCTCATATATCATGATAAATATTTTTAGTTGAAAAACAAAGAGATTTTCCGAAAAAGGGTCAAATAGTTTATTAGGCAAAAAAAGAACAGAAATTGAGTGAAAGGAGTAGCAGTTGCTTGTCAGTGAATACAAGGTAGGCATTGCACAAAAGCCCACTTCCTTAGCTATGAATATTTAAACGTGGCAACCACATTACAAGAAAACAATGAAGCAATCTGACAATTCAGCAAGCTTCCCCACCTAAAGATTTATAAAAACAGAGAATAAGTAGAACAGGACATTTGGCAATTGCTGTTTCTGAACTGAACTGCTATTATTTCCAAAGCAAGTAATTACTCAGAAAGCAGAGACAGCAAGCAAACAATCAAAATACCACCGTGATGAACCTGTATACATAAGCTGGTTTTTTAACTGAAACATAGGGGCTATCCTGCGTGATGGAAGACAAATTTGGACCGAATAATATGAGACCCAAGTCAAGCCATTATTCCGAGTCAATCTGAAATAAACGTAAAAGTTCATTATTCATGTTTGAACAAACTTGAAGTTCTTAGTTCCAGCTGGGACCAGAAGTTGAAGAGCCAAATTAGAGAACCAAAAGACATGAGGACTTTGTGATATGCACACCTCATTTGGAAGTGTGAAACAGGAACGTTTTTATGAAAGTAAAATTAGTAATCATTTCAATTTAAGAAATGTAATGCTGCTAACCACCTGACCTGTCTCTTGAGAAACCTATATGCAGGTCAGGAAGCAACAGTTAGAACTGGACATGAAACAACAGACTGGTTCCAAATAGGAAAAGGAGTCCGTCAAGGCTGTGTATTGTCACCCTGCTTATTTAACTTATATGCAGAGCACATCATGAGAAACGTTGGACTGGAAGAAGCACAAGCTGGAATCAAGATTGCTGGGAGAGATATAAATCACCTCAGATATGCAGATGACACCACCCTTATGGCAGAAAGTGAAGAGGAACTCAAAAGCCTCTTGATGAAAGTAAAAGAGGAGAGTGAAAAAGTTGGCTTAAAGCTCAGCATTCAGAAAACGAAGATCATGGCATCTGGCCCCATCACTTCATGGCAAATAGATGGGGAAACAGTGGAAACAATGTCAGACTTTATTGTTTTGGGCTCCAAAATCACTGCAGATGATGATTGCAGCCATGAAATTAAAAGACACTTACTCCTTGGAAGGAAAGTTATGACCAACCTAGACAGCATATTGAAAAGCAGAGACATTACTTTGCCAACAAAGGTTCGTCTAGTTAAGGCTATGGTTTTTCCAGTGGTCATGTATGGATGTGAGAGTTGGACTGTGAAGAAAGCTGAGCGCTAAAGAATTGAAGCTTTTGAACTGTGGTGTTGGAGAAGACTCTTGAGAGTCCCTTGGACTGCAAGGAGATCCAACCAGTCCATTCTGAAGGAGATCAGTCCTGGGTGTTCTTTTGAAGGACTGATGCTAAAGCTGAAACTCCAATACTTTGGCCACCTCATGTGAAGAGTTGACTCATTGGAAAAGACTCTGATGCTGGGAGGGATTGGGGGAAGGAGGAGAAGGGTACGACAGAGGATGAGATGGCTGGATGGCATCACTGACTCGATGGACATGAGTTTGAGTGAACTCCGGGAGATGGTGATGGACAGGGAGGTCTGGCATGCACGGGGTCGCAAAGAGTCGGACATGACTAAGCAACTGAACTGAACTAAACTGAATGCTGCTAATTAGAAGTGAAAAATACTATCATATTTCTAATAAACTAAAGTCACCATCAAAATCAATTATATATTATTCTATACAAGCCAAGCATGACTCCAAGAAGTAACATAGCCCTTCTGTCTATCATAACTGTGTAGTTTTCTCTTGAGTCATTATATACCTAATGTCTAGTACTGAGTCCTATATATATCAGGTGATCAACAAGCACTTACCGAATAAATTGGTATTACATAAATGTATTTCACCATACTATGTTCAAACCAAGTCTTAATGATTCTTAAGAATTTTATATAGAAAATACATCAAAGTAAAGCTGGCCTCTCAGGTGGCTCAGTGCTAAAAAAATTTTCCCGCCACTGCAGGAAACATGGGTTTGATTCCTGGGAAGGGAAGATTGCCTGGAGGCAGAAAAGGCAACCCACTCCAGCATCTTGCCTGTGAAATCCCTAGGACAGAGGAGCCTGCTGGGCTCAACAAGTCAGATATGACTTAGTGACTAAACAAAAACATGACTTGGGTGCATGTGTGTGTGTGTGTGTATTTTTTCATTTGAAATAGGTGAAAAACAGCAGAAATTAAAAAAAAACTTTTTTGAATATCAGAAGTCCAAAAACGTTCCAGTTTTGAGACTGAATCATGAAAGAGACTTTGTAAACTTAGATATACACAACTTATTTCTAAAACAACATCTAGGGCAATGAAGACTGCAGTAAGTCCAAATTAGTTACAATAGTTACAATTAGTTACAATAAAGATATTAACTGTAGAGAAGATACACTCAAGTTTTGTATACCAAAGTAACATTGAAACGGTCCAAAGTTATGAATATATTCAACACAAAGATAAACAGAGTATAAACCAAAAATTGAGTTAAGAGATTACTCATTTGATTTTCTAGGAACAGCATCAGTATGTATCTAGGCATTTAGAATTTTTTCATCTTGCTCCAAATTAAGTATTATTTTAAGTTTAATAAGCATATTTAGATGTTGACTAAGATTTATGTACATATATGCTTTATTTTGTTTTGAGTATGTTAATATGTCTTCTGTCAAAAGTTTTTAAAATATAGGGAATTTTTTTCAATTTAAAAATGAATTTAAGCATGCAATAATTTTCTCTTTGTTTATATTTCTCAGACCAGAGCTTTATTAGCCACCACTCCATTATTTCTGAATTGGTTTCTCACAATCATCCTCAATTAAAAAATACATGTTTTGACGGTGTTAAGAAATTCTATTAGGAAAAAACTTTTTAACAAGTCTTTAAAAATTATTGGTACAATCTGTGTTACAAACTTTATGTAAACAAGATGTATTACAAAGCACTTTCTCATATGAGTATGCATAATCTATTAGTTTATTCCTACTGAGGGATACTTGCTGCTGCTACTGCTGCTAAGTTGCTTCAGTCGTGTCTGACTCTGTGCAACCCCATAGACAGCAGCCCACCAGGCTCCCCCGTCGTTGGGATTCTCCAGGCAAGAACACTGGAGTGGGTTGCCATTTCCTTCTCCAATGCATGAAAGTGAAAAGTCAAAGTGAAGTTGCTCAGTCATGTCGGAATCTTAGTGCCCCATGGACTGCAGCCTACCAGGCTCCTCCGTCCATGGGATTTTCCAGGCAAGAGTACTGGAGTGGGGTGCCATTGCCTTCTCCAGAGGGATACTTAGGTTGTTTTTTTTGTTTTTAAATAGTAATAATAATTATTATTAGCAATGCTGTAATTAATTAATAACTTTGTACCAAGAATGATATTCAAAATATTTAATAGTATAATTTATGTACTAGCTCAGAAGAACACATACTTTGCAACTCAGAACTATTCAGCTATAAAATAAAATAAGGTATTATAACAGAGTATACTGGCTCAATATTAGTCCTACCTTATGGATCATGGATAGATATTTTTCTAGAATAGGTCTCTAGAAGTTAAACTGCATAATCAAATTTTCTACAAAATTCTAATTTTTACATACTGCCAAACTGGGAAACAGATGGGGAAACAGTGGAAACAGTGTCAGACTTTACTTTTGGGGGCTCCAAAATCACTGCAGATGGTGAATGCAGCCATGAAATTAAAAGATGCTTACTCCTTGGAAGGAAAGTTATGACCAACCTAGACAGCATCTTAAAAAGCAGAGACGTTACTTTGCCAAAAAAAGGTCCATCTAGTCAAGGCTATGGTTTTTCCAGTGGTCATGTATGGATGTGAGAGTTGGACTGTGAAGAAAGCTGAGCGCGGAAGAATTGATACTTTTGAACTGTGGTGTTGGAGAAGACTCTTGAGAGTCCCTTGGACTGCAAGGAGGTCCAACCAGTCCATTATAAAGGAGAACAGTCCTGGGTGTTCATTGCAAGGACTGATGCTGAACTCAGCTCAAGCTCCAATACTTTGGCCACCTCATGTAAAGAGCTGACTCATTGGAAAAGACCCTGATGCTGGGAGGGATTGGGGGCAGGAGGAGAAGGGGACGACAGAGGATGAAAAGGCTGGATGGCATCACCGACTCGATGGACATGAGTCTGAGTGAACTCTGGGAGTTGGTGATGGACAGGGAGGCCATGGGGTCACAAAGAGTCGGACATGACTGAGCAACTGAATTGAACTGAACTGAAACTGCTATTTTAATTTCCATGTCCATGGTAATAAGATTAAACATTATAATATGCTTTTATTCAGTAAGTATATATTTCTTCCTCGAACAGCTTACTCATAAGCTTCATTCATTTTTTTTTTCTTTATTGGCATATCTCTATTGATCAGTAAGAGTTCTTTATATTTTCTTACTGTGTTTTACAGATGTTTTCTTCCAGGCCCTTATATTTCCTTAAACTTTGTCATTATGTTTTTTTTCTATAGAGATTGCACTACAGCTACCTTCATTTTTTAATTAAAAATGAAATATTGGTTTTTCTTGTTTAATTTTTTCATTATACAAGTGAAGAACATTATAAAGGCCTTCTCCTAAGACATATACTTAATTTTTAATACATTGTGTAAACAAATTTTTTTCTTAAAAAGTTCATTCCAAACTTCTCTTAAATCTGTTTATTTAAGTTTATAACATATTTTTGTTCACACTGTCAAACAGTTTTCCTTTTCCCAATTTTGCAATGCATTTTCTTCAGCACTTTCCAGTTTACTCTTACCTACTTTCTCTCCCTAACAAGTTCCTCATAATTTCTAGTCTTAGTGTCTTTCAGAATCATAGTGGATATATTTTATCTATTTTCCTTGAATTCTAATTTTTTTGGCTAGAGTTAAGTAGCTCTCTGCTCAGTCCATTATCTTGATCTAATCTCTCTTAGGTTTGCAAAAATATCTTTGAATACAGAAAGTAAACACCAATTGGTAAGAATATCCACATCCAGGAACTATCTAAATGAAACACTGCAAGGTGTAGAATTAAGAAGTGTGATTTCTCCATGAGGCAGATTAAACATGGGAAGAGTAAGGGCAGCACTAAAGAGAGAAAATGGAGAGGAAAAGCCTGGAGGAGCCAACAATCTGTGAAGCAAGGATGACGTTGAATAAGAAAGAAGGAAGATTAAATAAAAGAATCCTTAACTGTGTGCAATTTCAAAAAACCTTGGCAAGGCTTTCGGGGAGTCCTGGAGCCATCAGAGGGTTCCCGCATCTCCTAAGAATGGATAGGCTTTGGTACCCCTGTGTGCTCACTCACTCACTGTCTATAGCCCATGTGGCACGAAGCTTTATTACGAGCTTGGATTTGGGAGATACTTCAGTCCATAGACTAAAATTTTTGTAACTGGACGTCTGATAGGCACGTTCTCATAGCTACCAAGGTGATATGTACTTTTTCCATGCTTTATTGAGAGTTACCTTGTTTGAACTTTACCAATTTTTATTGTAAGTATGTTTTTACTTATTTGTGGTGGTGGTTTACTCGGTAAGTCATGTCCTACTGTTGTGACCCTATGGACTTGTAGCCTGCCAGGCTCCTCTGACCATGGGATTCTCCAGACAAGAACAGTGGAGTGGGTTGCCATTTCCTTCTCCAGGGGATCTTCCCTACCCAGGAATCGAGCCTGGGTCTCCTGTGTCGCAGGCAGATTCTTTACCGACTGAGCTATGAGCATATAACTTTTAATGGCAGGCATTGACAATATATTTTGAACAATACCTGCAGGCTCTTGGCCATTCATTTTATTGTAAAAATACATTATTATTACAAATTTAAAATAATAATAATAATCTTATTCTTATCACTTTATTTGATGGAAATGTTGATGGGATAGTAGAAAACCCTCAATTGTATGTTATTTCTAAATACTGAGAGAACAAAAAGGCATCTTTAATTTTTGCCATTAATATGCTACATGAATATAAGCTTTTCAATTCGTTCAGTAAATATATCAAAGATGAATAAACAAACAAAGTACACATATAAAACAGCATACAGGCCAGTAACACTCAGGATTAGTAGCTTTTCTAAAATTTCCAAACACTAATTTTATAATTGTCAAAGAATGTTTGTAAACATTTCCATCAAGTTTTTCTGTTTTCATAATTTTCTATTCATCATAAGTAGTTCTTTGCTCTTATGGGTAAAATTAAATTATTACTAATTTATTTAGGCATACTTAATTAGTTTTTAATTTTCAGTTAAGGCTTCATTTCCTCTCATACTCTTATATTCTTTTCTAAAACTTCTATAAATTCTGGTTTTTATTATTATGCTTTTATGAGATACATATGATATTCTAGGTACAGTCTGTTCAACAGTGGAGACAGGCAGACAATTGCCTCTCCTTTTTGTTCATGACACAATGCCTTTTCAACCCTAAATCACACAGAAATTTTTAACTGGCAGTACAGACTTCAAATACACATTAATTTGCTATCCACAATCACTTTTCTCTTCACTTCTATCTCCTTTGGATGGTTAGACATTGTAGGAAAATCTAACATACTTTCATTATTCCTCATTGAGCTTATCCTGCTTAACAAATGCCAGTCTGTACAGTTAGCAACATGTTTGTGGAATCTGAATTTGCATTCTCTACCTTAACTCTTGCTTGTAATTTAAAGCAGTATTAATATATTTATGAAAATAATATAGTTAAGTATATAGGTGGTTTTGCCATCAGTAAATAAATGCATGTGGAATTAATATGATTAACACAGGGATATTTTTCTCAACTTAACCTTTAATAAAAATGTGATATTACATGTTATGTGGCATAACTTATACTGATAACTTACTTAAGTATATCTTATACCAAATAGTAATTAACTTTTAAAAGTAACATTCACTCATTAAACAAACCAGAATATATAAAAATCACACACAAACATACACATAAAAGAAAAATGAAAAAAACTAAATCCAAAAATATTTACATACATATGTCTGTATGTGTGCCTATATATATGTACGGAAGAACTATACAAAAAGATCTTCATGATCCAGATAACCATGATGGTGTGATCACTCACCTAGAGACAGACATCCTGGAATGGGAAGTCATGTGGGCCTTAGGAAGCATCACTACGAACAAAGCTAGTGGAGGTGATAGAATTCCAATTGAGCTATTTCAAATCCTAAAAGATGATGCTGTGAAAGTGCTGCACTCAATATAACAGCAAATTTGGAAAACTCAGCAGTGGCCACAGGACTGGAAAGGTCAGTTTTCACTCCAATCACAAAGAAAGGTAATGCAAAGAATGCTCAAACTACCGTACAATTGCACTCATCTCACACGCTAGTAAAGTGAAAGTGAAAGTCGCTCAGTCATGTCCAACTCTTTGCGACCTCATGGACTTTACAGTCCACAAAATTCTCCAGGCCGGAATACTGGAGTGGGTAGCCTTTCCCTTCTCCAGGGATCTTCCCAACCCAGGGATTGAACCTAGGTCTCCCACACTGCAGGCAGGTTCTGTACCAGCTGAGCCACAAGAGAAGCCCCACACTAGTAAAGTAATGCTCAAAATTCTTCAAGCCAGGCTTCAACAATACGTGAACTGTGAACTTCCAGATGTTCCAGCTGGGTTTAGAAAAGGTAGAGGAACCAGAGATCAAATGGCCAACATCTACTGGATCATCCAAAAAATAAGAGAGTTCCAGAAAAACATCTATTTCTGCTTTATTGACTACGCCAATGCCTTTGACTGTATGGATCACAATAAACTGTGGAAAATTCTGAAAGAGATGGGAATACCAGACCACCTGACCTGCCTCTTGAGAAATCTGTATGCAGGTGAGGAAGCAACAGTTAGAACTGGACATGGAACAACAGACTGGTTCCAAATTGGGAAAGGAGTACATCAAGGCTGTATACTGTCACCCTGCTAATTTAACTTACATGCAGAGTTCAGTTCAGTTCAGTCACTCAGTCATGTCTGACTCTTTGCGACCCCATGAATCACAGCACACCAGGCCTCCCTGTCCATCACCAACTCCCGGAGTTCACTCAAACTCATGTCCATCGAGTTGATGATGCCATCCAGCCATCTCATCCTCTGTTGTCCCCTTCTCCTCCTGCCCCCAATCCCTCCCAGCAACAGAGTCTGTTCCAATGAGTCAACGCTTCGCAGGAGGTGGTCAAAGTATTGGCGTTTCAGCTTCAGCATCAGTCCTTCCAATGAACACCCAGGACTTATCTCCTTTAGAATGGACTAGTTGGCCCTCCTTGCAGAGGTTATTGCTATGGTTTTCCAGTGGTCATGTATGGATGTGACAGTTGGACTGTGAAGAAAACTGAGCACTTACCACAGTACTCTTGCCTGGAAAATCCCATGGATGGAGGAGCCTGGAAGGCTGCAGTCCATGGGGTCGCAGAGGGTCGGACATGACTGAGCGACTTCACTTTCACTTTTCACTTTCATGCATTGGAGAAGGAAATGGCAACCCACTCCAGTGTTCTTGCCTGGAGAATCCCAGGGACGGGGGAGCCTGGTGGGCTGCCGTCTATGGGGTCACACAAAGTCAGACACGACTGAAGTGACTCAGCAGCAGCACTCCTTGGAAGGAAAGTTATGACCAACCTAGATAGCATATTGAAAAGCAGAGATCATGGCATCTGGTCCCATCACTTCATGGCAAATAGAGGGGGAAACAGTGGAACCTGTGAGAAATTTTATTTTTGGGGGGTCCAAAATCACTGCAGATGGTGACTACAGCCATGAAATTAAAAGATGTTTGCTCCTTGGAAGAAAAGTTCTGACCAACCTAGACACATGTTAAAAGTCAGGGACATTACTTTGCCCACAAAGGTCTATCTAGTCAAAGCTATGGTTTTTCCAGTAGTCATGTTTGGATGTGAGAGTTGGACTATAAGGAAAGCTGAGCGCCAAAGAACAGATGCTTTTGAACTGTGGTGTTAGAGAAGACTCTTGAGAGTCTCTTGGATTGCAAGGAGGTCCAATCAGTCCATCCTAAAGGAAGTCCGGAATATTCATTGGAAGAACTGATGCTGAAGCTGAAACTCAAATACTTTGGCCACCCAGTGTGAAGAACTGACTCATTGGAAAAGACCCTGATGCTGGGAAAGATTGAAGGCAGGAGGATAAGGGGACGACAGAGGATTAGATGGTTGGATGGCATCACCAACTCAATGGACATGAATTTGTGTAAACTCTGGAAGTTGGTGATGGACAAGGAGGGCTGACATGCTAGAGTCCATGGGATCACAAAGAATTGGACTCGACTGAGTGACTGAACTGAACTAAGCCACATGTTTAAATGCTATATATATATATATATACACACACATACACACACACACACACATATGTATAAATCCTGTGAGCTGCAACTACTGAGCCCGTGTGCTGCAACCACTGAAACCTGTGTGCACTGAAACCATGCTTTGCAACAAGAGAAGCCATACAATGAAAAGCTCACACGCTGCAACAAAGACCCAGTGCAGCAAAAATTTAGAAAAAAAAATTGTATCACATAACTGGTATGGAGTAGAGAGAGTAATCCAAGCTTCTCACTCCGAACTCTCTTCTTTCACTGGAGGTTACAAACTGCACCTTCTATTTCACTTGTAGACAGGTTTTTTTGACTGGTGGTATTTCCTAACAAATCAAATTATATGATAAGATTTAGATATTTAAAAATGAAAATCTTGGAAAAAGTGAGAAAATCTAGCAACTATGGATCCAAGTTTCTTAAAACAGCTCTGATTTAAGTAGCCCCTACCAACTTTGGGAGAGATACGCCTTCCTGAGTACATGGCTGTCCCCGTCAGTCTTATTTGATTCAGTTGTGTCACATCTCTAGCCACGGCAGACATTTGAGTGTTTAACTTGTGTACTGTTCCAGGTGGCTTCCCTGCTATATTAAACTGGAGATCAACTTAAGAAGGATACATAACTTTATAACATGATTCAGACCATCAACTCACTTTCCAACTGGTTTCATGGTGGTAGGATTTTTGTAAGGGTCCTGCTTCTAAAGTGTTTCAGGATTGAATCAATACAGTGTCTGTTGACTGTTCACTAAATACATTTATTCTGTGAGTGGAATCTAAACTACTCTTATTAGATAGAGTACCTTTTATGCTATACTAAATGAAGTTTAAAATCACTGTTATCCCAAAGCAAAAACACAAGAATTTTCCAGTTCTGCCCCTATGGATATTCAATTGCTCTTCTCTTGGTTCCTATTTTTTTTCTTCTTTTTTCTTTATAATTAGGTATGATTACAGCATCTCTGCACCTGATCCTTTGTCATTACAAACGTGTATTGCTTAAACTATTTGTTTCTCAACATCCTTGTTGCATAGGAGAGATCACTCTCTCACCAGGAGTGAGTAAGGAGAAGCTAAGTGAATCACAGAACTTAATGTCTTCCTTGCTGAACACTCCAATGGTGACCCTATGGTTCATTTCTCAGACTCTCCCCTCTTCAGAGTCTCTGAGGATTGACTTCCCAGAAGTTATTCATATCCTCTTCAGTTTTCACCCGTAATAGAGGCAAAAATGTTAATTCCTTGCACCTAGGATTGATTTTATGACATAATTCTAGGTAATGATTTGTAAACAGTATTTTCTGGATGAAGTTTCTAATAAATGTACCTTATAACAGTTATAATGTCTAAAATTTAAAAAGTGGATCATAACAAGTGTTGTCAGGGATGTGGAGCTATGGAACTCAGAGATTTAGTGGAAGTATAAATTAGTAAAACTTCCTAGAAAAAACTCTTAGGTAGCATATACTAATGTTTAGCACTAAGTATGAATTAGACCTTCCACTCCTAGCTATACCCCCAACAGAAATGCATATGTCTAATTACCAAAAACAAATAAAAATGCCCAAGACTATTTATAGCACAATTCATAGTAGTCCAATACAGAAAACATCCCAAATGTGCATTAACAGTGAAATAGATAAATAATGAATAATTATAAAATAGAATACTGTACTACAGTGAGAATGAACAAACTACAACTATACCCAATACTGAGGATGCATATCACAGCCATAACATTTAGCAAAAGATGTCAGCCATAAAAGAGTATAACTGTATAATTCCGTTTACATAAAGTTCAAAACTATGAAAACCTATGCTATGCAGTTAGAAGTCAAGACAGTGACCACCATTGTCGACAGTGGAAAGGCAGATCTTTGTAGGGGCTGGTAAGCTTTAACTCTTAACCTGGAGGTTTGGTTACACAAGAGCAATCAGTCTATGAACATTCAACTGTCGGTACTTAAACTGAAAATGTACTGGCTTGGCCAAAATGTTATTTCAGGTTTTTCATATCATAGGAAAACTCGAACAAACTTTTTGGCCAACCAAATACATTATACTTGAAGTTGAAGTTTACTGAAACAGAGAAAGAGGAGGAAAAAGAGAGGAAGCCAGAGAGAGCTGAGAGTGAGGGAGAAGGGGACCTTGGCTGGCTGAGTCCTTTTTTCTCTCTGGTCCTATTAGCCTATTTCCAGTTGAAATACAAATGTGAGTTATGGATGTGTAACAGTCATAAAGAGACCATGAGGGTGAAACCTGTAAACCAAAGAGACCAATATGCAAAGACAGATAAAGTGCCCAGGGTCTCTGATCTCTGATGATAACACTGAACAACTGTGCCAACTCTGGACACTGATATCCGGACTTCCTGTTGCCTGAGACAAATTAACTCTACCCTTTTTGATGTTATCTGTCAGATATTTTTCTTGGCTGCTTTCACGTCCAGTTCCAATCACTATTACACAGTTTTCTTCTAATTTTTAGCAATCTTCGAGTTAACAGTCTGATCACATGTAAATTTAACCCAGACCACTAAACCCTATTTTAGAGTCTCATAGTCCAAGAGAGACTCTAATGGTGGAAAATGCTTACACTTAAATTCAAAATAAGGTGCAAAGACAAACTGGTTTTGGTTCAAGACAACAGAGAAGGATCCGGGGTTCACCTGCCCCCATGGACACACTGAATCTGTAGCAATTTATAGAACAGCTTCCTCTAGGGAAAAAAACCTAAAAACCAAGCAACTCCCCTGTCTCTAGGAAATAAGAGAAGGCCCACATCAGAGTGAGTAGAAGAGGCTGGGACACAGCTGCCACCATAAACTCCATCTGCTGCACAGTGACTCAGATAGGAGGGGACTCAAAACCCAAATTTCTCCCTGATAAAGAAGCAGCTTGAACCCCACAGTAGACACCCCAACTTTTAAGACCTGCACCTGAGAGATGAGCCCTCCAAAACTGAAAACTAACCGGGCTCAGGTACATGAGACCCACAAGGTTATGACCATCAGAGAAAGGCTCTCAAAGGGCTGGCATGATGGGATTCACCTGCCTTTGGGCCCCGAAAGAGGTTGTACATCCAGAGGCGGCAAACTTGCTGCGAAGGAAGCTCATCCCCTCTTAAAGCCCAGCCCGAGGCTCAGGCCTCCCAGGAGTCCATAGCCAACCTGCTGCTGGTGGCCACCATCTTCGTATCTCCCTCTGTCCGTGGGCACCATCTTCTATTTTTTTTTTTTTTCGTCTGGGCACAATCTACATACCCACTTTCTGCTTCCTTCCAGTCAGCAGAGGCCGTCTTTGTGCTCTGGCTGGCGGGCGCCATCTTCCTTTTTTCTTTTCTTTTCCAGGCAGTTGCTGTCTGTCCAGCCCCTGGGCGCTGTCTTCCCACTCTCCTCTGACTGCGCACAAGTGTCTGGTTTTAGCGCGGGCCGCCCAGGAGACGCTCTTTGAACCCCGGGGCCCTGGAGGCTGAGGGGACTCATGTTCCCAAGTCTCGCGGGACTGTAACAACCTGAGACACGGTTCTGGGAAGGCTGACCCGGTGGAGCGCAGTGAAGACAGCGGACTGAGACCCTCTCCATCTTTCTGTGAAAGAGGCCTGTTTGTTTATCCTCAAAGCTGCAGTCTGAGGGGAGTCTTCTGATTAAACAGGTGTTAAGGATGACTGTGATCCTTTCCAGAGACCTCAGAGGCTATCTTCGGCTCAGCCACACCTGCACACTGGAGCGCCTCTGTCTTTTCCGGAAGCTTGTGTTCCCGGGTCCCAGGGGACAGTAACCAACGGAGACAGTTTTCATTAGGCTCCCCCATTCCAGGGCTTGGCCACAGAAAGCTGAATAAATAAAAGGTGCCGCGTCTTTCTGAGAAGGAGGCTTGTTTGGCTTGTGAGGTGCTCCCTCAAGGGCAGCTCACGCTTGGTCCCCGTGCAGAGGCTGTGCACAGACGCCCCTCAGGGAACTGAGTCACCATCTTGGTGCCAACCAGCCCCCACACGGGAACTTCTAAACTCGTCTGGAGCCCCAAGATTTGCTGCTGCCGCACAGGAAACACCTCTAGATGGTCTGGCTCTGGCAGCCTCTGTACCCTGCCGGCGCCACAGGACCATGTCTATGTGCTTCTTCTAGAAGGGCAGCCACCTGAAGCCGGGCTTCCTGTCAGCCCCAGTCAGGTGCCCACCGAGATCCCCCTTCAGGATGCTGACAGGTCTGGTCTCAGCCTCACCCAATGGGAGCCGGGAAGAATAAAATAGACTGTGGGCCAGTCACAAAGGCTAAGAGACGGACCAAGAGACGGAGTTGGACTGCAGGATAAGGTCCATCTGCCTGAGGCTCTCCTTCCAGAGCGGGAAGGTGGCTACTTCATCCAATGCATGGAAACCATCCCCGAGAGTCAAATAACATGAAGAAATAGAGGAATATGTTCCAAAGGAAGGAACAAGATAAAACCTAAAGAAACAAGCTTAATAAAAAGGTATAGTTTATTTTTTGTTCTTGTTATTCATGCTTTAATAATTGGCAAAAATGTCTGATATTTTTGGTAAAAACACAATATGCTCATGTTTGCTGACAGACTAGATTCTGTTTTGCGTTCTCCGCCCAGCTTTGATGTGCCTTTTCGACTCTCTTCCACTTACCTGAAATATCATGCGTTATGATCAGTTGTTTCAATCTAGTTCCTAAGGTCTTTGAATATACGCACCTAGTTTTAATCCTAACACAGTTTTACAAAGAAAAGATATATAACATATATATTTGCTGCATGTTACATGACTGTATTAGGAGTCTATTTTATAAACATTTTTCTTTAATATTTATTTGTTTTAATTTTGGCTGCGTCAGGTCTTAACTTTCAGTGTACATACTTCTCTGTAGTTGTGTTGTGTGTGCTCCAAGGCACTTGGGCTCTGTAGTTTCCCTAAGGAAACTTATTTCCCCAACCAGGAATCGAACCTATGTCCCCTGCATTGGAAAGTTGTTTCTTTTTTTTTAATTAATTAATTATTGGGGCTGCACTAGTCTTCATTGTTGCATGGGCTTTCTCTCTAGTTGCTGTGAGTAAGGGCTACCTTTAGTTGTGGTGTGTGGGTTTCTCATTATGGCCACTTCTCTTGTTACAAAGCACAGGCTCAAGGGTAGTGGGCTTCAGTAATTATAGTGCACAGTCTTTGTTGCTCTGTGGCCTATGGGGTCTTCCTGGAATAGGGATCGGACCTGCAGCCCCTGAATTGGCAGATTCTTTACCACTGAGCCACCTGGGAAGTCCCAGGTGCAAATTTTACAGCTGCAGCATATATGACGTGTGTAGTGGCTCTTTCTCATTTTTTGGTATTGATTATTAATTCCCTTTTTTTCTTTCACAAGAATCTGTGAAGTTTTTCTATGAAAAGCAAGTTAATAAATATTTTCAGCTTTGCAGGCCAAGTGGTTTAGGCCCTATTAACTTTACCCTTGGAGCAAAAGAGCAGCCACAGATGTTTCATATGCAAACAGGGACAGTTATGCTCTAATAAAATTTATTTACAAGAATTCTGGTGGTTCAGTGGTTAAGGCTTTTTGTTTTCACTACTGAGGTCCTGCGTTCAATCCCTGGTCAGGGAACCAAGATCCTGGCAAGCCACCTGGCCTGCCTGCCCCAAAAAAATATTTACCAAAAAAAAAAAAAAAGCAACTATCTAGATTGGCCATGGGTCACAGTTTACCAAACCTTGTGTTTGAACTTGTAAATAAAACTTTAGCTGCTTATTCTTACTAATGAAGCTAAAGAGATCAGAAATTTTTTTTATTCCATTCTCTAAGAAATGGAAAGGGTTGAGATTATAGAATTGTTACCAGAGTTCATCTAGACTTTGAATCTGGAGCAAGTAATGCAAGGAATTAAAGAAAGTGGGAAGCCCTTCAATGTAACAGTGGGGTGTAATGATCAGATTTTTCCAGCCTTAACAACATTATAGTGTTCTGGGCTTCTCATGTTTCTGAAACTTTGATCGTTTTTAATTTTATTTTTATCTTCTGGCTGTGTAGCATGTGGGATCTTTGTTACCGAACGAGGGATTAAATCTGCCCCCTCTGCATTGGAAGGTGGAGTCTTAACAAGTGGACCTCTAGTGAATTCTTTCTAATCCTTTCTTCCTGGTACATTCAGGCTTTCTCTAGTTGTGATACTCAGGCTTCTTAATGTGGCGGCAGTGAGGTGGCATCTCTTGTTGCCAAGCATGGGCTTTAGAATGTGTGGGCTTCAGTAGTTGTGGTACAAGGGCTAACTTTGTTCTGTGGCATGTGGGATCCTTCCACACTAGGGATCAAATTAGGGTTCCCTGCATTGGCAGGCAGATTCTTAACCATTGGACTACCAGGGAAGTCCCTCTGATCCCTTTTAAATGACGTTGTCATCTTTAGAATACAGATTTTGTATAAAATCTAAATTCTCAGAGTCTCTTGAAAAATTAAGAAAATCATAAGACCCTTACTACTGGCTGATCCATTTAGACTAAGCATGAGTTTCCATTCCCAATCACACCCTACCACCTTCCCCATTATGAGACTTAGTATCACTTGCCATTCTGCATCAAGTATATGCTATTATTTTTCTTAACCTGGAGTTCTTTGCTCATTTATGTTCCTTGCCTAGTATGTGTATAAATCTTCAAGTTCATCTGTTGAAATAGGTCATCACAGTATACATTTTTTTTTTAAGATAATGCCATGTTTAAAACTGGGTTTCCCTGGTGGCGCAGTTGGTAAAGAATCTGCCTGCAATGTGGGAGATCTGGGTTCAGTCCCTGGTTTGGGAAGATCCCCTGGAGGAGGGCACGGCAACCCACTCTAGTATCCTTGCCTGGAGAATCCCCATGGACAGAGGAGCCTTGGGGACTATAGTCCCTGCAGTCACAAAGAGTCAGATAGGACTGAGCAATTTTCACTTTCACTTTTCTTTCATGTTTAAAACATTCTTGTCAGAATATGATTCAATAAGTAGTTTTCTTAATCCAAGTTAAACACAGAAGTCCAGAAATTAAGGTAAATCGTACTATATACACTCTGAACATGTGAATTATCTCATCCCACACACTCTGAGTAGGGGCATAATGGCTTTTGCTTTAACCATAAAACAATGGACTTTAATAGTTTCCCTGGTAGCTCAGCTGGTTAAGAATCTGCCTGCAATGCAGGAGACCCTGGTTCAATTCCTGGGGAGGGAAGATCCGCTGGAGAAGCAATAGGCTACCCACTCCAGTATTCTGGCATGGAGAATTCCATGGACTGTCCATGGGATCGTAAAGAGCAGGGCAGAACTGAGCAACTTTCACTTCACTTTAATAGTTTAGGGATAAATAGCTCCACTCCTTTGTCTCCCCTACCCATTTCTCCCAACTTTCTCAAAAATTTTGGTTAACCATCACATTGCTTAGTTTTCAATTTGAATCTTATGTTTCTGGATACAAATGCAATAATCTTAATCCTACCTGAAGTAACAAAATACTGTTAGACAGAGCACAGTATTAGGCAAATATTTTCTTCTCTATTCTCTATGTTTTCCTCTTGAGGAGGAGCTCCCTTCATGTAACAAAATTGGCCCTTCCCTTCCCTTTCCCTCTCTTTGTCCTAGAGGAGGACAAATTAATTTTAATTTTCTGTTTTGAGGGTTGTGAAGAAAAATGTGGGAACATGCATACCAGTCCCACCCTTCCTGGGAGTAGGACTTTCCTCGGAAAGTTTTTGGTCTTTCCTACTCTGCTGTTCTGCGAGTTTACAAGGGACAGCGTGGGATGGTCAACTCCTGTTTCTGGGAGGAAAATCAGCCTAAGCCAAGGGTTCTGTATTAGAAATCTCATTTTCCTACAAACTTAAAACACATTTTCCAATATCAATTAGCCATTTAAGAAAGGAGATATTTTGACCCCCATCTCCGTAACACCTTTGTCTTATCTTAAAATACATTCAGAAGCCAGGCAAAAAGGGTGGGTCATGTAACTGGGCACCCTTAGGATTACCATCACATGTGAGTAACAAATTGTTATCAAAGGTGTTATTTGGAGGGCATATCCCTTCACATTTTTCAATATTAATCACTTTGATCAACAGGATTTGATTAAATCCTGACCCAAGTGATGAATGCAAATGTGTCTGTTGTTAAGATTGCCTCCATGAATCAAAATACTGCTGATAAGACCAGTTTAAGAACTTCTTCTGTATTTTGGAACTCATCAGGCTGAGTATCAGCAGGCGCAGGAGAATCCAGGCCAACCTATGAGAGGGAAGGTCATTAGAGAAAGGGGGATTTGCTGCACTTTAGACTTCACCCTGGACAGGCTTACCAGGGGCCCTGTCTGCACTGTTCAGAACGCAACCAAACAAACACGTTCACTGTTCAGCCTTGCTTTTCTGATTTCAACAATCCTTCTTGTAGGAACTTACCAAGAGTGCAAAGATTATGTACAACTATGTTCCCTTCATTGTTTATAATAACTCTCCCAGGCCCACCAAAAAGAAAAGTCTGGAAACCAGTCAATGGAGGGTAGGTTAAAATAAAGTATTTGTTGTTGTTTAGTCACTAAGTTGTGTGTAACTCTTCATGATCCCATGGACTGCAGCATGCCAGGTAAAGTATGGTGTTTCCATATGATGAATCATTACATAGTCATTAAAGAGAATCATAGCAGTCTATATTTATTGGTAAGAATTCCATGACATATAGCTGAACAAAAACTAAGAAGAGGGTATGAAATAGCAAGTACAGAGCAACCTCACCTGCATATATTTATTTATATGTACCTGTGTAAAGTTTTTGGAAGGATTGTCATCAGAATGCTAATGGTTGGTTTCTGGGTACTGGGATTTGAAGTGATTTTATCAAACTTTTTCTATATTGCTCTAAAATAAATGGGGTTGCTTCCATGAGAATCCATTGCTCTGTATTTATATTGTCAGCTCTCTGATGATAACTATTTAGGGGCATCAGTTTTCTGGTTACAAGATCATTAGTCTTTTCAGAAAACAGCATAATTGAACTACATTTTGTTTTATTCCTAAGTACCATGGCATTTAGTTTTTAAGGAGCTATGTGTGATTTCTGGTCACTAGAGCAGTTATTTAAGGCTCTCAGTTTGAAAATAGCATGAGTATATCACAATACCTCTTTCATTAAAACAGGCAAAAGGGACAATTTGGTTACACATATCCTCAAAGCCATCTTGTATCTAACATACTTTAGAGTGCTCTGGGAGCTATCATCAGAAATTCATCTCTTTCCAGCTAATAGCCCTTTCATACTGCTTTTCTTGCCAACGAACAGATTCTTTTCTCATTCCCATATCACATTTTTAAAATTGATTTTTCACACTTTGCCCTCTGGAAGTAGATTTTGGTGATTTATATGGATACTAAGAATTAGCAGTTAGCATGCATTTCATTCATGGTCCTTAAAAATCATAATTATCTAATGCATGATATAGAATACATATCACCAAATGCTAGGCTATTAATAAGAGGAATGGGTTGTTGCAAATTACAGAATAATTTTATCATACATTTTGAAGTGCAAGTTTATGTTTTAAATATTAAAAAAAAAACAAAAACGGAAGGCAAAATAACATTACTTAACAGAAAAAAAAGAGAGGAATGAATTTTTTATTGTTTGGAAGAGATTGTTGAGTAAGTTTTCAAGTAACATATACTCTGAAAAAGTATATATAACAAAATAGACTAATCCAGAAGGGAAGAGAAATGTGTAGTTCATGTGACATTCTAAAATAATAACCTCTTTTTTATTTTATATTCCAATTATATAATCAAAATGTGAAAAATAATATAAATAAGCTAATTTTAGAGATTCTAGGTGTATCACTAATTTAAAAATCTGATTCAAAATAACGTTCTTATATTTTTTCCAGCATTCTTTAAAATATGTAATTATTTTCTGTTTCTAAACTTGAAGTTAGGGTAAAAATGTAGTGCCCCCTCCACTGTTATTGATTCCTGTCATTTTCATTTTTTAAAAATAGCTCAGGAATTCTTAAAATCTTATTTTTCCTAAGCCACAGTAAATTTGTCATGCATATCTTATCTTATTTCAAAGGGGTAAATGCAAAACTCTAATGATTCACGAAAATTGTTTGAAAGCATGACACAGGTGTAGATTCTTAATAAGACTACTAGAAGACTAATAGAAATCTTTGCCACAGGTCTCTCAACAAATACACTTTGTTGATTCACAAAATTTTTCAGAATTCCTTGCATGCATATTATTAACAACTTAACAGATAGCTTTGTGCAAGGGGTTGGTGGAGGGGAGTGACTGCCTTGGAACTGCTACCCATAGTACATATTTACAAAGCTGCCAACTTGGCATTGATTTTTATAGACTGAATACAAACAAGAAATTCAAAGCCTATCTTCTTCCTCTGCAGGCAAATATTTTCAATTGAAAAGTTGGCCAGTATATCCAAGTAAAATGAGATGTATGCAGTGTTTTACTGCATTATATGGTAATCCTTTCACAACAATAAAAAGATCTACAATAGAAGAAATCACAGATTTTGAAAATTTTCTTTAATTATATACCTTATGTCATTTTTATGTACACCACATTATAAACCAGTCTATATATTACAGAAATTGTATACTTCAAACTTATGAGTAAACATACTTAGTTCTACAAATTCCATTTTACAGTAGTAATAAATGCCTACATAATTTACTGAGTATATATGAAGTAAGTAAACACCAAAGAAGTCACTTAAAATCCTCCATTCAAACCTATAATTTTAAAAGACTGCAGTTACCTATTAATATTCTTATCTTAATTCAATTTTTGCTCTAGGAAATTGAATGAGAGAGTAGATGGTCTTATGAGCTTTTTCTCCTTGGCCAGAACCGTCATATACAACACACATACAAAAATCAACTCCCAGTACCATCTGTAAGAAAACAGCTTAGGGAGAGCTAAAAAGTTTTAATTTCCCACTGCCACTATCAAGCTGCAGCTGTAGGAGCAACCCTGAGCCTTTGTGAAACTACTCAGCTTGCTTTTGTTTCCAGGCATTGGCAGAGCCTACTCTTCAAGGGAGGTGAATCTAGTATCATAAATGTGAAGTGCTGTTTTATGGATCTCTCCTGCCTTTAAGCAAGATTAGGAATCAACAAGCATTCATATATGCTAAGAGATATAACAGACTGGAGTTGCCACATGGTGCATCGCCACAGATTTTACACACCTACTCTAAGAATTTATCAACCAAACAATATGTGGGAATTTGCTTTATAATTTAATTCTAAAGGATATTTAACAGAGGGTTTGCTGCTGCTTCTCCCTTATGCCTAGCATACAATCTGTTGGCAAGTCTGGTAGGTTTTACCTCTAAAATAACTTCTCCCTGCTTTCACTACTACAGTATTAGAAATTTTGAAATCACTCCCTGTATTAGTTTGCTAGGGCCACTGTAACAAAGTACCACAGATGGGTGGCTTAAAATACAGAAATTAACTTTCTCACAGTTGATGAGGTCAAGAAATCCAAGATCAGGGTGTTAGGAGGCTTGGTTCCTTCCTCTCTCTTTGACTTTCAGATAGACACCTTCTCACTGTGTCCTCCAGAGAAGGCAATGGCACCCCACTCCAGTACTCTTGCCTGGAAAATCCCATGGACAGAGGAGCCTGGTGGGCTGCAGTCCATGGGGTCGTGAAGAGTCAGACACGACTGAGTGACTTCACTTTCACTTTTCACTTTCATGTATTGGAGAAGGAAATGGCACCCCACTCCGGTGTTCTTGCCTGGAGAATCCCAGGGATGGGGGAGCCTGGTGGGCTGCCATCTATGGGGTTGCACAGAGTCGGACACGACTGAAGCAACTTAGCAGCAGCAGCAGCAGCAGCAGCACTGTGTCCTCACATGTCTTTCCTCTGTGCACATAGGCCTCTGATGTACCTTTTTACCTGTCCAAAATTCCTCTTCATAAAAAACACCTGTCAGGTTGGATTGAGAGGCACCTTAACAGCCTTTTGACATAAGCATCTCTTGAAAGGCTCTTATCATTAAATACAGTCACATTGTAAGGACATAGGGTTATGCTTCAATATACAAATTTTGAGGAAACAAAATTCTGCCCTAAACACTCCTCAATATTCTCCTTAATCTAAATTCCTCTTACAAACATATTCTCCTTCTGTCAAACACATTCATGACCACATCATTATCTTACCAATTATCTTTCAATGAATTCCACTCTTTTCAAAGAAAAGTGTCAGTCGCTCAGTCGTATCTGACTCTTTGCAACCCTATGGACTGTAGCCCGCCAGGGCCTCTGTCCATGAGATTCTCCAGACAAGAATGCTGGAGTGGGTTGCCATTTCCTCCCCCAGGGATCTTCCCAACCTAGGGATCAAACCTGGGTCTCCTGCATTGAAGGCAGATTCTTTACCACCTGAGCCACGAATAAAGCCTACTATTTCCAAAGAGAGGTTCAAATGTATAGCTTGACACCTCATATCCTTCTATTTCCAGCCTACCTTTGCAACCATAATATCATCTTTACATCTGATCTGCCAAACAACTACAAGAATTGGTCTAATTTCTACCCTGGCAGAAACATCTAGTCTCATGATTTTGCTTATCACTGCTCCCTACTCAAATGCTAACTCCTCGACCAAATATGTCTTAGCCCTTCTTTATAGGGGATATCCTCAGAGAACATCTCTACCCCTGTTGTTTGGGAACAGCCTCCAGTATCTGTAATATCACTCAAAATCCCACAGGTGTTTGTGGAATGGCTGTTCCCTAGCTCCTGATATATGCAGTTAGGGTGGGCTGACCATAGACCTTATCACCTCAGGTATTGGCACATGACTGAAGTCTTGCCAGTGATTGTATTCCAACTCTCAGGCTATAGATATTATTCAAAGAAAACACATTTATCTAATGAGCACGAAACCTAGGACTTCTGCTAGGACACTAGAGAACAAGAACTCTTTTAATTGAAGTTGTAAAATTAGCAAAAATAAACCTGGGCTCTTGCCACTTTGTCACTCAAGTGGGATAAATAAAAATAATTTAAACCCTGGAAATAGTTTGGTTGAACCACAGAGCATCAGTAATACAGAGAAATTTTAAATGCTACTAGAGGGAATATATTATTTAGAAAGATATGACAATTAGACTAACAGCAGACTTCTCATAGGAACAATAGACATAGGAGGCTTATTTCATCAAACAAAAGAAAAAAAAAATAACTGTCTAGAACTTTTTTCTACCAGCTAAAGCAGGAGTAGAGAATAAAGTTAAGAACTTGTCATGTACATAATAGTTCTTAAAGTTAAGAACTTGTCATGCAACCACAGACCTAAAAGAAATAACTACTAAAGGATGTACTTTATTCAGAGGAAGTGATCCATAAGTTAAAGGAAAGAATGAGAGATAAAATAGTAACAAAAAAAGTAATTCAGTAATATATGTTCTTAAGTCTACTTAATGTGCAACTTAAGTTATATATAGGGGCTTCCCTTGTGGCTCAGACTGTAAAGAATCTGCCTGAAAGTAGGGGAGACCCTGGTTCTATCCCTGGGTTGGGAAGATGCCCTGGAGAAGGGAATTGCTACCTACTCCAGTATTCTTGTCTGGAGAATTCAGTAAAGTATTTTCAGTCAAGTATGAACATATGGGAGTTAAGTGAAGTATAAAGTATGTTCTGTAAAGTATGAACATAAAGTATGTTCTGTAAGGTAATTCAGTGATGTATGTTCATAAGTCTAATTACTGTGCAACTAAAGTTACATGTATTGATACCAGGGATGGTAATCATGGGACGATCACTTTGAATTAATGCTTGCTAAGATATAATATTTCCAATGACTCATTGGAAAATATCCTGATGCTGTGAAAGATTGAAGGCAGTAGGAGAAGGGGATAACAGAGGATGAGATGGTTGGATGGCATCACCGACTCAATGGACATGAGTTTGAGCCAGCTCCGGGAGTTGGTGATGGACAGGGAAGCCTGGCATTCTGCAGTCCATGGGTTTGCAAACAGTCAGACATGATGAGTGACTGAACTGAACTGAAGGTATAATGTTATGCCTCCAAATGAACTAGTCAATTTATAATAATCGTGTTTCTGAATATGAATTATTAACAATGAAATTTTCATATATTGCTGTGTTAACTGATATTTACAGCTACTTGAGAAAACTGACAATATTCTACTAACACTAAGTCTATACATACTCTATGATCTAGCAATTTCTATCTAAGATAAATTGACACATGTTTTTAAAATATAGAACAGTCTTATGGACTCTGTGGGAGAGGGAGAGGGTGGGAAGATTTGGGAGAATGGCATTGAAACATGTAAAATATCATGTAGGAAACGAGTTGCCAGTCCAGGTTCGATGCATGATGCTGGATGCTTGGGGCTGGTGCACTGGGACGGCCCAGAGGGATGGTATGGGGAGGGAGGAGGGAGGAGGATTCGGGATGGAGAACACATGTATACCTGTGGCGGATTCGTTTTGATATTTGGCAAAACTAATACAATTATGTAAAGTTTAAAAATAAAATAAAATTAGAAAAAAATATAAAAGAACAATAATGTCTGGAGAAACACTATTTTTTATTTATTTGTTTTTTAATTTGAGTGCAAGGGCTTTAAAATATTGTGTTGTTTTCTGTCGTACAATGTGAATTGGCTATAGGTATACATATATGACCTCCCTCCTAAGCCTCCCTGCCACCCTCCCATCCTCCCCAGGTCATCACAGAGCACTGAGCTGAGCTCCCCGTGCTAAACAGCAGGTTCCCCAATTCCCACTACCTAGCTATTTTACACATGCTAGTACATGTATGTCAGTGCTACTCTCTCAATCTGTTCTACCCTCTCCTTCCTCTACTATGTCCACAAGTCCATTCTGCATGTCTGCAACTCTATTCCTGTCCTGCAGATAGATTCATCAGTGCCATTTTTCTAGATTTGATATGTATGCATTAGAATATGACATTTGTTTTCTCTTTCTGACTTCACTCTGTCTGACAGATTCTAGGTTCATCCTCATCACTACAAATGACCCAGTTTCAGTCCATTGTATAGTTGAGGAATATTCCTCTGTAAATATGTACCACATCTTCTTTATCCATTCATCTGTCAGCGGGCATTTAGGTTGCGTCCATGTCCTGGCTATTGTAAAATATTGCTGCGATAAACATTGGGGTACATGCGTATGTATATATGGAGCACATAATTTTGAATTATGGCTTTCTCAGAGAATAAGCCCAGTAGTGGTATTGCTGGGTCATATGGCAGTTTTAGTTTTAGTTTTTTATGGAACTTCTGTACTGTTTTCCACAGTAGTTGTGTCAATTTGCATTCTCATCCACAGTGCAAGAGAGTTCCCTTTTCTCCCCAACCTCTCTAGCATTTATTGTTTGTAGTTATTTTTGTTGATAACTGGTCATTCTGACCGTGTGAGGTGATACATCATTGTAGTTTTGATTTGCATTTCTCTAATAATGAGCAACTTTCCCTGGTGGCTCAGTGGTAAAGAATCTGCCTGCCAATGCAGGAGACATTGGTCTGGGAAGATCCTATGGAGAAGGAAATGGCAACCCACTCTAGTATTCTTGCCTGAAAAATCTCCATGGACAGAGGAACCTGGTGGGGTACAGTCCAAGGATTCACAAAGAGCTGGACACAACTGAGAGCCTGAGCAGCAACAACAACAATAATGAGCAATGCTGAGCATCTGTGGTATGGTTGTTGGTCATCTGTGTGTCTTCTGTGGAGAAATGTCTGTTTAGGTCTCCCACCCATTTTTTATTGGGTTGTTCGTTTTATTTTTTATATTAAGCTGAATGAGATGCTTTTATATTTTGGAGATTAATCCTATGTCAGTTGCTTCATTTGCAAATATTTTTCTCCCATTCTGGAGGTGTCTTTTCATCGTGTTTATTGTTTCCTTTGCTTTGCTAAAGCTTTTAGGTTTATTTAACTCCCATTTGTTTATTTTTGTTTTTATTTTTGTTACTCTAGGAGGTGGGTCAAAAAGGATAATAAAGTGTTCTGCCTATGTTTTCCTCTAAGAAAAACACTATTTATTTTTAAAAAATCCAAGTAAACCTAAGTCCATCCATAGGTAAATGAATAAATTGTGCTATATTTGTATAATTATTACACATGTGTGAGAATAAATGAATTAATAATGAACATAATAGTGTGGATGAATCTCATAGATACTATGTTAAATGACAGAAATCAAACAGTAAAGAGCACACACTAGAAGACTATTTGTACAGAGTTTAAGGATAGCTAAAACTAATTATGTCCCAACCATATTAACTTTAAGGGGCAGGTAGAAACTGGAAGAGAACACAAAATAGCTTCTGGTGTTCTACATGCTAAGTCGCTTCAGTGGTGTCTGATTCTTTGCAACCCTATGGACTGTAGCCTGCTAGGCTCCTCCGTCCATGGGCATTCTCCAGGCAAGAATACTGGAGTGGATTGCCATGTCCTGGGGAATCTTCCTAACGCAGGGATCAAACCCGTGTCTCTTAGATCTCCTGCATTAACAGGCAAATTCTTTACCATTAGTGCCACATAGACCCTAGTGTTCTAGGAATGTTCTATTTCTTCATCCACATGCTGGTTATACATGTGTTCACTTCATGACATTTAATGAGATGTTTCACTTATTTTGTATGTGCAAGTTGAGCTTCTCTGATGATTCAGTGGGTCAAGAATCCACCTGCAATGCAGGAGATACATGAGAGACAGGTTTGATCCCTGGGTTGGGAAAATCCCCTGGAGGAGGAAAATGACAACCCACTCCAGTATTCTTGCCTGGGCAATCCCGTGGACAGAGGAGCCTGGCGGGCTACAGTGCATGGGGTCACAAAGACTCAGACAAGACTGAGCTACTGAATCAGACATGACTGAGCAACTAAGCACTCACACATGTGCAAGTCAATGTATTTTATGTTCAAATAACAAAAATATAGAAATAACCATTTATAATATAATTAAATCTGAAACTACCAAGACTAAGGGAATAAAGGAAGTTTATAAAACTATCCATTCAATAGAAAGCAAGTAAATAAGCATACCAATAAAGTATTTTGTAAAAGACTGTATGATTTATTCACGTATATGACAGATGTTTACAGAGCATCTACCAGGTTCCAGGAACTGTTATAAATATGGAGAATTCATATCAGGGAATGAAAATATAAAGTGCCAGAGGGAGAGAGTATCTATAGTAAGGTGGCCAGGGAAAGATTCAATAAATAGATGACATTATAAAAAGACTCTAAGAGATGAAGTTTCAAATCCAAAATAAGATAGTACCGAAAAGAGAAAATGGCAACTGTGAAAGTTCTGCTAGAGTTAGCTACACAAATCCAAAGGACAGAGGCAGATAAGTGTGACCAAGCAGAGTGAGGATGAGAATATTGAAGCAGAGTGAGAATAAAAGCCAAATTATACAGGGCTCTGGAGGGAGTTGTTGAGAGAATGCATGTGGGGAATAACAGGAAAGGAAACTGGCTCTAAGGTTGTCAGCCTAAGGAAATGGAAAATAGAGTTACCATTTACTGGCATAAGACATACTGTGGAAGAAGCAAATATGTCAATAAGGACAATAAATATAAATGGATTAAACTCTGTTGTTAAAAGAAAGAGTTAATGGATTTATTCATTTGATATGTATGATATTCTTACCTATATGAATGGGTATATATTTCTGAGATAATATATGTAAATGTATTTCTCTCCTTTAAATGTTAAATTTCTTGCAATTTTCTAGGAGAGTCTCTTGAGGCAAAGAGATATTTTGTAACACCGTAAAATATGCAAACAATGCACAGTATCTAATTAGATAACAAGAGCAGTTTAAAGAAACTTTTGAGAGTAAATTTATCTTTGAACCCCTTTTGTTATGGTTTTTATAAGCTCGTGCTGCTGCTGCTGCTGTCACTTCAGTCATACTCAACTCTGTGTGACCCCACAGACGGCAGCCCACCAGGCTCCCCCATCCCTGGGATTCTCCAGGCAAGAACACTGGAGTGGGTTGCCATTTCCTTCTCCAATGCATGAAAGTGAAAAGTGAAAGTGACGTTGCTCAGTCGTGTCCGACTCTTAGCGACCCGATGGACTGCAGCCTACCAGGCTCCTCCATCCATGGGATTTTCAGGCAAGAGTACTGGAGTGGGGTGCCATTGCCTTCTCTGTTAGCTCGTAATGCAATGTAATTCAGAACCGTAAAGTTAGTAAATCCTTAATATTAATACTTGCTTGGTAATAGTAATATTATTGTTGTTGTTTATTTTATTTTTGTTCATTCTCCATATACACACTAAAATCACAAGTTTCTGCCCTTATTATTATACTGAAACCTAGCAGAAAGAATGGAATAATCACCCTCAGCTACTTTGTATAGCAAGGGTAGATGTAAATACTTTTGATCTACTTAGGTAAACAGTGTAGAAAAGAGATTTTGAAACAATGGAACTAAAATTTTTAGTATTTTTTTCCTCCGGGGTTTAAGAGAGGATGATTGTATTAATTATATTTCTCAGTTCGTGTCACAATATCAAGCTTAAGAACAATTTCTTTTATTCTCATTCCCCACTCGAATTCCCCTTTCTGTTCCCTGGTAACCATTTTATTTCAGATTTGTTCCCATATTTATATGTGTTCTTAAGAAGTTTATATTAATGTTTTTTTCCTCTGCAGGTATACTCAATTTACATTAATGGAATTGTGCTATAGATCATATTGTTTTGTATTTTCTCACTCATCACTCTTTTCAAGGTCTTTCTATGTTACTCTAGGTATGTACTTTACTGCATTTAACTACTGCTTAGAATTTATTACAGACACAGTGCCCTACTCATGTCCTCTATTCTGTCAGTGTACATCTGTGAACTTCCAAATATCTGCACTGCTCCTGTATTCCACTACCTACGGGCTTTCTCTGGCGACCAGAGACCATACTGCTGCCCACTGTATGCCTGAAGAGGTAAGAACATTATGCTTCTTGAAAACAACTCTCAATCAATGACCAGAGTTGGTGTATAAATTCTCCATCAACCTCTTCTCTTAGTTGTATGGTATTCTAGGCCAACCTCCAGGGTTTCCCTAAATGGTTACGCTTCAGTGACTAGTTCTTAAATTAATGATTCATTCTCTTTACTGGCTGCTGTCTTCCCATTCATTTGGCACTTCTCTGCTCTCCTACTTGTTTCTTACACATCCCCAGAAAGTGTCTCCATCCCATGGTCTGCATCTAGGTGATCCCAAACTAAGACAGTATTTCATTCATTTCATTATATTGTACTATCATCCTAGTGATGGACTTTAGTTATGAACTTCAGATAACTTTGTACTCAACACAATATAATAAGTGTTTTCAGAGAAGTCCACTTACTGACACATGAGATAATTTCTCCAGGTAAGATGTGTTAAGTTTGTTGGGTAGTACGGCACCTATGTAAATAGACTAGGAACTTCTAGATTTCTCTCCAAAGTGATGCACATGATTTTCTAGATAGCTTTATGTTGGCCAGCCCTACTTTACACACTTGATAAGTGTTTGAAACTTACTGATAGTTTAGTTTGAATTTTTCTAATACTAAGCTTTTTCATAGGCTTTAGTTCTAACCCTTTTCTTATTTTTCTAATTCCATTCAGGACTTTCTTACATTCTTTAAATCAGTTTATCAAATTGAGAAATTATAGATATCATCTCCTAGTCTATCATTTGTTAACTTTTTGGAATAGTATTAAGTTTTGAATAGAAATCCTTAATTTTGGCCAATTATTACATTAATCTATCATTTTCTCTGTAATAAGGCTTTGTTGGTATTGTTTAAGTAACCCCTTCTCACTCCTAGGTCATAAAGATACTCTCTTAAATTATCATCTATTACCTTTAGAGTATATTTCACATGTATGTGTTTAGTTCTTTGAATCATCCTTATTTATGGCTTAAAAATTCCTAAATATTTTAATATAGCTATACAGATTAACTGCACGTTATTAAAGAAAAATGCAAAATAAATGAGAATCAACAGCAGCACAAATTGTTCTCAATGATTCCATGAGCACATTTGAATCACTCTTGTTCCTCTCTGAAGGCCACAGTTCTAAGTTTGAGTTATCCAAACTGCTAGAGGACATTCTTGTTTCCCTAGTTCTGATCCCTGCTGCTAGGTGAATCTCTCTTACAAAGGACACTTTTCTTTTACAAATTTGGAGATACTGCATTACACACTTTGACTATTTTGTCCTCTATTGCCTCAAATGGAGCAACTGGCTGTCTTTCTGATATTCCTCTGAAGTGCAAACTGTTTCCAAACAAAGAAAATGAGCTTTGTCTGCTTTGCTCTCTTTGGGTGAGCCCATCAGACAAGCTTGGCTCTGGGGGTGGCCCACAGAGCACAGGATTCCCACCTATGCCTACCCTGCTGATTCTATGGGACCACTGAATCTCCTCCATTTCCAAATCTATACTTTCAGCCGTAGGGGGGAAAAAAAGATATAGCTTCCTGAGCAATCTGTTCTCTTTGCTTTCACAGAGTTTACCTCAGCCTGTTTCTTTCTGTTAAGAGAAATAAATACTTTTCAGAGTTTGATTGTAAAGAGCTATAATCTTTTTTCAAACATCCTACTAGATTTCAAGATAGACCAGCCAGGATACAACAATAAATAGTGCACAATACCATTGTACAAGCTAGAAATTGTAGGGTAGCCTAGGTTGTTTAATATGGATATTTTTATTCTTTAATACCACTATGTATAAAACAAAACAGCAGATAGTTAGAAAATTAGAATTCAGAATTACACTTAAGTACTGAATTCGAGGGCTTCACTGGTAGCTCAGCTGATAAAGAATCTACCTGCAGTGCAGGAGACCCCAGTTCAGTTCCTAGGTTGGGAAGATCCCTGCAATAGGGATAGGCTACCCACTCCAGTATTCTTGGGCTTCCCTGGTGGCTCGGTCAGTAAAGAATCCACCTACAATGCAGGAGACCTGGGTTTGATCCCTGGGCTGGGAAGATCTTCTGGAGGAGGGCATGGCAACGCACTCCAGTATTCCTGCCTGGAGAATCCCCATGGACAGAGGAGCCTGGCAGACTACAGTCCATGGGGTTGCAAAGGGTCGAACAGGACTAAGCAAAGCACGGTACAGCACTGGATGGGAATGTAATCCTCACCTACTTAAATCCATCAAATCGGGGTTATAGTGAGAATCACTATGCATGCTAAGTTGCTTATGTCCGAATCTTTGTGACCCTGTGGACTGTAGCCCACCAGACTCCTCTGTACATGGGGTTCTGCAGGCAAGAATACTGGAGTGGGTTGCCATGTCCTCCAACAATGGGTCTTCCCCAACCCAGGTATTGAACCCACATCTCTTTTGTCTTTTGCATTGGCAGGCAGGTTCTTTACCACTAGCACCACCTGGGAAGCCTGAGAATCATTGTGGGAGTTATTAAATATTTTTTAAATTAATATATGTTTATTTATTAATAAATATTTAATAAACATGTATTTATTAAAATACATATTTTGACCACCACTACTACAGATTCTGATTCAGTCGGGGATTTTGTTGGAGACTAGCCAGTGCAAACCACCCATGTTATAAATGAGAAAACACCAGTTAAGAAAATATACCCTATAACAGCACTGATAACTGCCTATTCAATACCCTTTCTAGCTTTCTTCCTCACTTGCAGTCACAACACTTTTATTTCTCAGTCTCTCACATGTAAGCATCATGATGTGACCCAGCCCTAGTCAGTGAGAAGTAACAGAAACTTCTGATACAGTGTCTGAGGAAAAAAAACAAACAAACTTGAAATATGACAAATTTTGGCTTGTTAATCTGGTTTTCTTTCCCCTTATTTCATTTCTTATCCTTTTTACCATGGACCCTTCTCTCTTTTCTTGCTTGGAACATAATTGTGATGGTGACAGATCCAGCATCCATTAAATGAGGATGAGAATAAGCTCCAAACTGTAAGCTAAACAGAAAGACAGGTGTCTTGATTCCTGATGACTAATGATGCTAACAGCCACGGACAGACTGCTCCTCAAATTCTCATTGTATCAGAGTCACAGGTGAATGCAGTTTCTCTTAGTTATAGATATTTATTTCCTTTGTGAAATTATACATGTGCCTGTATAGGCATTTGTGCATATGTTGTGTATGGACACGTAGACCGACATGTAAATAATACAATAAGTGGACCAGAGCTGAAATCAGCTGTACCAAAAGAAACCAAAACATAAACTTTCATACTCAGGGACTGTCAGACAGAGGTGAACGAGGGACACTATATTAGTGAAACTTTTGGTAGTTGCAAATAATAGAAGGGCAATTAAAATTTGCCTTTCAAGAAGGAGCTTGTTTAAACCATATTTTGATTCAAGATCTTATATAATGTTACTGTATAAATTTACTGCCTTTCCTCTCACTTTTTCAACCTGCTTTCCTCTATACTTTGGCACACAACCTTTCAAAGGATCAAAGATGGATAACAACTTCTTACATACATCTACTAAGTTAAAATCTAAGGAAAATAGAACATGCCTCTATTTTTCCTTATGCTGCTGCTGCTAAGTCACTTCAGTCATGTCCGACTCTGTGTGACCCCATAGATGGCAGCCCACCAGGCTCCCCCGTCCCTGGGATTCTCCAGGCAAGAACACTGGAGTGCGTTGCCATTTCCTTCTCCAATGCATGAAAGTGAAAAGGGAAAGTGAAGTCGCTCAGTCGTGTCCGACTCTTAGCGACCCCGTGGACTGCAGCCCACCAGGCTCCTCCGTCCATGGGATTTTCCAGGCAAGAGTACTGGAGTGGGGTAAATGCTTGTGACTAAGCTATATCATGACTAAGCTCAATAAGGTCATGTTCATACGTCTGAACAAATAACCATAGCCATCATAATAAGGTAATCTGACTGGGTAGGTATGGAATCAATTGACCTTACCCAGGCAAAATGGGTACCCTCAGTATACCCTTTTATACTGAGAGTATAGAAGGAGTTGTATAAAAAGAAAAGTACAGTATTGTTATCATGAAGAGCTTGTGAGGGGAAATGGGGTGGAGATTGACACTGGGTATACATTTTTTTAAAAGGCAGATGTCCACCACATCACATGATCATTCTGTCACAACCCCAAGGTAAGTAAGAAGGCCATGGATGATTTAGTCCACAAGGTTCCACCCAGTACCTTTCTCAAATGGTACTAGTTATTATAATTCTGGATTTCTAGTTGTAGTTTACCATTGTAAAATATGAATTTCCAACCTTTGAGGATAATCATTGGAAGATGCATCAGAAATACCAGACCTTAGATAAGCTCTAGAAGGGAAATGCTTGGACTTATCTTTCTTAATATATTTTTTAACATGATGATCTTATCGACTTCCAAGGTGGTGCAGGATAAAAGATAAGAATCTAAGATACAAGGATAAAATTTCTAATGTATCTGTGATTGTGTGTGTCCAAAAAAAATAAAACTATGCTAATGGTTATATATGTGTATAAAATCTGTGAGCGTAAAATATCAGTAATTTATCTACCATGCTATCTCTAGCAACTAGCACAGAGCCTGAAAAATAGTAAAAACTGAATAAATATGTGATGGGTGAATGAACAAGTCCATGAAAGAAACTGAGACCATTTGTCTTTATCTGATCTCTCCAGATTATGTAGGTGATACAAGCATGCAGGAAAACAACTTATAAAGTTTACTTTGGCAAGTGAGAGCTCTGTATTCCTCACTCAAACCCTGACTCAGCTGACAAGATACTGTAAATAAATCAACTTAAAGGTTTTGCCTTTTTTAAACTTGGGATATACAGGGGTAAACAAAAACATTTATCAAATACAAAGTCATAAATATCTAGGTAGCTATATTTTGCATTAATGACTCAATCCAACCGTATCATTATAATACTTGAATAAGTTCAATAGGAATATGGAATCTATAAAAAGGCAGAAAAGAAGTAGCAAAACAAGATATTGTAAATATAAATGGATAGTGCATCCTTAAATTATATTTCTCACCAGGGTCACATGAAAGACAATAATATATACAGGAAAATATACACTTGTCCAACATTCCAAAGGACAATGCATTACCATCACTTCCAATTCATCCTTCCAAGTAAGATTACAGTTGTACCATAAATGCTCTGCTTCCTCTGGAATGCTTAGTTGCATAATTTTAATACTATTTTCTGTGAATTACTATTTATTTTCCTTGTTTTTTATAGATTAATTTCCATTTTCCATTAATTTAAATTTAGAGTTAATTAGGTAGACATAGGGCTTCCCTGGATGGCTCAGCTATAAACAATCCACCATCAATGCAGAAGATGCAGGAGATGCAGGTTCAATCCCAGGGTCAGAAAGATCTCTTGGAGGAGGGCATGGCAACCCCCTCCAGTATTCTTGCCTGAAGAATCACATAGACAGAGGGAGCCTGGCAGGCTACTGTCCATAGGGTCGCAAAGAGTCGGACCTGACTGAGCATGCGTACATGCATGCAGGTAGATCTAAGTATTAATATGGTAGTTTAGTAACATAAGGAAATCTCATTCTTTTCTCTCTCTATCATCACATTGTGATAATTAACTCAGATTTTTATTTCCAGTTATTTCATTTACTAAACCATTGCCTCATGTAAAATGTTTTAAACATGGAGATTTAGAGGATGATGAAATCCAAAAGAATAGAATACTCTTTAAAAAGTAGATATATATACATACATATTAACAAGGCAAAATTCCAAATGTATGAAAAAGAGAAGAAAATAAATGTTTGTTTGTATATGCATGTAAGAAAGATAAAAAATAGTCCAAATGTGTTTTCTAGGCAAAAGAAAGATGATCACCTCTAGGTGATGAAATTATGACTAAGAAGCACATACTTTTTCTATTAAGCTTTTTTGTTTTTCTCCCTTTTTTGGTAAAAATGTCTCATTTACCATGAAATGAGACAATATTAATACTGTTATAGAATATGGTGAATGGAAGTTGCTCACTTGAGTCCAGGTCTTTGCAGTCCCATGGACTATAGCCTGCTAGACAGCTCTGTCCATGGAATTCTCCAGGCAAGGGTATTGGAGTGTTTGCTATGCCCTGTTCCAGGAGATTTTTCCCACCCGGGGACTGAACCCAGGTCTCCTGCATTGCAGGCAGATTCTTTACCATCTGAGCCACCAGAGAAGTGGCAAAGATCAAACTGAATGACATTAGAGACCAACAAACTGTGAAAAATTATTAAAGAGATGGGAAAACCAGACCCCCTTATCTGTCTCCTGAGAAATATATCTGCGTGTGTGTCAAGAAGCAACAGAACAGACATGCAACAACTGACCGGTTCAAAATTGTGAAAGGAATACACAAGGCTATATTGTCACTTAGACAAGGTATATTGTCACTCTGCTTGCTGCTAAGTCACTTCAGTCGTGTCCAACTCTGTGCAACCCCATAGACGGCGGCCCACCAGACTCCTCCATCCCTGGGATTCTCCAGACAAGAATACTGGAGTGGGTTGGCATTTCCTTCTCCAATATCTGTCTCCTGAGAAATCTATCTGTGCGTGTGTGTACATGTATACCTGTGGCGGATTCATTTTGATATTTGGCAAAACTAATACAATTATGTAAAGTTTAAAAATAAAATAAAATTTAAAAAAAAAAAAAAGAAGAAGCAACGGAACAGACATGCAACAACTGACTGGTTCAAAATTATGAAAGGAATACAACAAGGCTATATTGTCACTTAGACAAGGTATATTGTCACTCTGCTTATTTAACTTATATGCAGAGTACATCATGCAAAATGCCAGGATGGCTAAATTACAAACTGGAATCAAGATTGCCAGGAGAAATATAAACAACCTCATATATACAGATGATAATACTCTAATGGCAGACACTGAACAGGAACTAAAGAGCCTCTTTATAAGGATCAACGGGGAGAGTGAAAAGGCCGGTTTGAAGCTCAACATTAAAAAAATGAAGATCCTGGCAACCGAACCAATTATTTCATGGCAAATAAAAGGTGAGAAAGTAAAAACAGTAGAAGACTTTTATATTCTTGGACTCTAAAATCACTGCAGATGGTGACTACAGCCATGAAATTAAAAGACATGCTCCTTGGAAGGAAAGCTATGGCAAACCGAGACAGCATATTAAAAAGCAGACATTACTTTGCCAACAAAGATCCATCTAGTCAAAGCTATGATTTTTCCAGTAGTCATGTACTACTGAGAGTTGGACCATAAAGAAGGCATAACAAAGAAGGATTGATGCTTTTGAATTGTGGTGTTGGAGAAGACTTAAGAAGACTTAAGCAAGATCAAACCGGTCAATCCTAAGGGCAGTCAACCCTGAATATTCATTGGAAGGACTGATGCTGAAGATGAAGCTCCAATATTTTGGACACCTGATGCAAAGAGCCAACTCATTGCAAAAGACCCTGATGCTGGGAAAGATTGAGGGCAAGAGGCAAAGGGGCCACAGAGGTTGATATTGTTGGATGGCATCACTGACTCAATGGACATGAGTTTAGCAAACTCCAAGAGATAGTGAAGTACAAGAAAGCCTGATGTCCTGCAGTCCATGCAGTTGTAAAGAGGGGGACATGACTTAGTGATGAACAACCACAATAGGAAACCGGTTCTGGTGCCAAAAAGATAGGGAACTGCTGGTATGAGGGCCCCTTTGATCTCCTGAATGATGAGTGGCAATTCTAGACAGCAGGTATGTGTTGAACTCTCGAGACATAGGGACCAGGGGAATGACCTGAAACACCGACTTGAAGGAATATATAACATCATCATGTAAAGTGTTAACATATAATCATTTCAGCAAATCCTCCTAGGGTTCTAACCAATAATTCTAAACTTGGCGATTTTATTTATTTTTTTTATTTTATTTTATTTTTAAACTTTACAATATTGTATTAGTTTTGCCAAATATCGAAATGAATCCACCACAGGTATGCCTGTGTTCCCCATCCTGAACCCTCCTCCCTCCTCCCTCCCCACACCCTCCCTCTGGGTCATCCCAGTGCACCAGCCCCAAGCATCCAGTATCGTGCATCGAACCTGGACTGGCGACTCCGTTTCATACATGATATTATACATGTTTAAATGCCATTCTCCCAAATCTCCCCACCCTCTCCCTCTCCCACAGAGTCCATAAGACTGATCTATACATCAGTGTCTCTTTTGCTGTCCCATACACAGGGTTATTGTTACCATCTTTCTAAATTCCATATATATGCGTTAGTATACTGTATTGGTGTTTTTCTTTCTGGCTTACTTCACTCTGTATAATAGGTTCCAGTTTCACCCATCTCATTAGAACTGATTCAAATGTATTCTTTTTAATGGCTCAGCCATTAAACTTGGCGATTTTAGAGAGAAAGGAAGCATGTCACCTCTAAGCTCAATAGCCTACAGAACCAGTTACAATAAAAACCAGGCACCACATTAGATGGTTTACATGAATTGCATTATATAATGCTCACAACAACTATGAAGGTGAAGTGTAATCTGTCTCATTATTTAAATGAGGAAGTCACGGCTCAGGAGGCATGCCCCAGATCATAGAGATAGAAAGAGAGGGAATACAGTTATGTCTCACTCCAAGACTAATGCTTGTAACTATCATTCCTCATGGTAGTAGGTATGTTCAGAGGCCTATAGGTATCACTTTACCCTGAGTGTTGGATTACAGGAAAACTTTCCTTTGCAAAGCCCACCTCACCCTCAGGAGACATTTTACCAGGGTTGATCCCCCAAGTCTATTTCAACTCTAAGGGTTTATCAACTCAGCCTATTACCAAGTTGGATTTTTATATTATTGTAGTAAAGTTATTTCTAAGACACAATCAGTTTCTGACTTCAAATCCAAGAAAAGGGGAAAGGTCAGTGAAACAAAGCTATCAGAGGAAAGAAAAGAAAAAAATAAAAAAAAAGAATACCAGTGGAAAGACATGACCCAAAAATTGGATTTAGAGAAAAAGAAATCTTAAAAGGAAACTCCATGGAGACTATGAGTCTACAACCTAGTCTGACAGTTTTATGTTGTGCCATAATTCAACATAATGAAGAAATGCAGGGACTAAGGTGTTCATATTAAACTATTCATGAATAATAAAATCATCTTCATTTTAGCTGGTTACATATTCTATTTAAATTATTTTATGTCCTTCCAACTTATGACAGTGGCAAGGATTCGATGATGTTAATTTAAAAACAACTGCTTAAGTTGTTTAAGATTTAAATAATTCCTGTTCTGAGAGAATGAAAAACCACTGCTGACTAAATCAAGGAAAGAAGACATTTATAAAGGCATGAAACATCACAGAAATGATTGTATTCTGGTTAATACTTCATGTAACAATTCATATTTTAAGGGAGTTGGCTCTGTGTTTAGAGCACTATTTTGTCTATTTTATATGGAAAGTAGTATATTTAGCTGCTAAAATACTAGTGCTGTCTAAACATCCTAGCATCCTCATCATTGAAGTACGTACCCATCAATCTTCCAAAAAATATGTTTATATTAATTTGCCATTGAATAAATGATAAAACTCTATAAAAGTCAAAACTTTCCTTTCTGAGGTTTATTTTTCAGATAGAGTAATATTGTGCCATATATTCTAGTATTATTACTTACATACAATTTTCTTTTAGCATGACAATACAAGGTGAATAATGTTTTCTTGTGAGCTGGCATCCTCACCACTGAAGATAAACCTAATACACTATAAAATCACATGCTGCCTAATGTAATAGACTGATTTTCCTGATAGCATTATCTTTCACCTACTTATTTCTTCTATCTTTCACCCATAGAGTTTTACATTATTTTCACTTTGTATATCGTGAGCCAGTCACACTTCATAACTAAACAATCTCTGCCATTGACAAATCCTTTAACCAAAAAAAGTAAGACCCTGATTTAAGCTGATCATCATTGGTTCTCTTGGATATACTGTATATGTGAGTTGTGGCTCAGACTGTAAGGAATCTGCCTGCAATGCAGGAGACCTGGGTTCAACCCCTGATCAGGAAGATCCCTGGAGAAGGGAATGGCAACCCACTCCAGTATTCTTACCTGGAGAATCCCATGGACAGAGTAGCCTGACAGGCAACAAAAAGAGTCAGACATGACTGAGTGAATAACATGGACAAATACATGCATCCTACCTAGTTACACCTAATCTGGGTTTATTTTACTTTGTATCTTTTGCCCACTTTGTTTTACATTCTGTTGCTTTTAGATAGAAAGAATATAAGAAAAACTCACAACTTTCAAAATTTTATACATATAAACTCTTTTCAGTTTGCCTAACTATTCTGTGAAAATATCCCCCACCCAGTATCCCCAAATACAAGTTTAAATCCTCATTTTCCCTCAGTAGCTCCCTAAATTGTTCACCAAAAACTCTTCTCTTTAAATCATCCAACAACATATACTTCCAGCTATCAAAGTATATAAGTATATACATAAATACACACCTACACATATACATATTACAATCATCAAATTCACCTCATTTCCTAATGCAACTTATTCCAAATTTATTTCCGGTTTAGATCAATAAAGCTCTTTTCCTCACCAAAAGTCAATAAAATGCAATAAATTTAAAGTTTCCTGCTTATCGTCCAAAAAATTATCCCATGAAAGATGACAAAGGAGTTTACTTCACTAGAGAAAGAAACCAATCTCCAAAATAATGTCCTAGAAAATGGTTTTTCCCTGAGATTTTCTTCTTTATTTTTAAAGGAAAAATAATATAAACAGAGGAGACATTTCAGCAAATCAAACGGTAAGAAGTTTCACATTAGGCACACTTTTCTTTCTATTTAAAAAAGGAAAGTAGTTTTATCTTATGCTGTAAATATTCCAGAATATTTTAAAAGGCATTTATTTGCCCTCATTTTTTTCTGACATTGTTAGTGTCTTTTCTAGGTTCAGTCATCACTTAAATGATGATAATAATCGTTACTACTCCCAAAGATATTTTAGTAGACATGAAAGAGAAAAAAATCTTTAAACTGATCTTGAAATAACTGAATCTTGAAACAAATGTTCTTGAAATGATCCTTAAAATAACTAGACTTATGTGTTTAATGGGAAATTCAAACCCCCAACAACTTCCTCTAATAATAATTACTTTATACTGGGAAGGTCAATCAATTAATCTCAACTGAAAATGCAAACATCTGCTGGAGACGATGTATCCATTGTTTGTGAATAGGTAATATAATATAGACTTTGCAGCAAATAATGATACATTTAAATCTTTTCTAAAAACATGAGAGAAATAAAGATCAGCTTTCATTCTATTATCACAAAATCCAGAAAATTTTCAGAAATATTCAACCCTTTTACTCACTGTGTACTAGAATGAACCTTGTTTTTAGTAACTCTCAGTTCAGTTCAGTCACTCAGTCGTGTCTGACTCTTTGCAACCTGTCCATCACCAGCGCCCGGAGTTCACTCAGACTCACGTCCATCGAGTCAGTGATGCCATCCAGCCATCTCATCCTCTGTCGTCCCCTTCTCCTCCTACCCCCAATCCCTCCCGGCATCAGAATCTTTTCCAATGAGTCAACTCTTCGCATGAGGTGGCCAAAGTACTGGAGTTTCAGCTTTAGCATCATTCCTTCCAAAGAAATCCCAGGGCTGATCTCCTTCAGAATGGACTGGTTGGATCTCCTTGCCTTCCAAGGGACTCTCAAGAGTCTTCTCCAACACCACAGTTCAAAAGCATCAATTCTTTGGCGCTCAGCTTTCTTCACAGTCCAACTCTCACATCCATACATGACTACTGGAAAAACCATAGCCTTGACTAGATGAACCTTTGTTGGCAAAGTAATGTCTCTGCTTTTGAATATGCTATCTAGGTTGGTCATAACTTTCCTTCCAAGGAGTAAGCGTCTTTTAATTTCATGGCTGCAATCACCATCTGCAGTGATTTTGGAGCCCCCCAAAATAAAGTCTAACACTGTTTCCACTGTTTCCCATCTATTTGCCATGAAGTGATGGGACCAGATGCCATGATCTTCGTTTTCTGAATGTTGAGCTTTTTTTTTTTTTTTTTGAATGTTGAGCTTTAAGCCAACTTTTTCACTCTCCTCTTTCACCTTCATCAAGAGGATTTTTAGTTCCTCTTCACTTTCTGCCATAAGAGTGGTGTCATCTGCATATCTGAGGTGATTGATATTTCTCCCAGCAATCTTGATTCCAGCTTGTGCTTCTTCCAGCCCAGCGTTTCTCGTGATGTACTCTGCATATAAGTTAAATAAGCAGGGTGACAATATACAGCCTTGACATACTTCTTTTCCTATTTGGAACCAGTCTGTTGTTCCATGTCCAGTTCTAACTGTTGCTTCCTGACCTGCATATAGGTTTCTCAAGAGGCAGGTCAGGTGGTCTGGTATTCCCATCTCTTTCAGAATTTTCCACAGTTTATTGTGATCCACACAGTCAAAGGCTTTGGCATAGTCAGTAAAGCAGAAATAGATGCTTTTCTGGAACCCTCTTGCTTTTTTGATGATCCAGTAGATGTTGGCAATTTGATCTCTGGTTCCTCTGCCTTTTCTAAAACTAGCTTGAACATCTGGAAGTTCACAGTTCATGTATTGCTGAAGCCTGACTTGGAGAATTTTGAGCATTACTTTACTAGCGTGTGAGATGAGTGCAATTGTGCAGTAGTTTGAGCATTCTTTGGCATTGCTTTTCTTTGGGATTGGAATGAAAACTGACCTTTTCCAGTAGTAACTCTAACAAATTTCCAGTAGTAACTTTAACAAATTCTAGGATTTGAAGTTGAGCAATGGCACCCCACTCCATCACTCTTGCCTGGAAAATCCCATGGATGGAGGAGCCTGGTGGGCTGCAGTCCATGGGGTCGCTAAGAGTCGGACACGACTGAGCGACTTCACTTTCACTTTTCACTTTCATGCGTTGGAGAAGGAAATGGCAACCTACTCCAGTGTTCTTGCCTGGAGAATCCCAGGGATGGGGGAGCCTGGTGGGCTGCCATCTATGGGGTCGCACAGAGTCGGACACGACTGAAGCAACTTAGCAGCAGCAGCAGCAACCTGAATTCAAGACGCAATTCTTGACTGACTGCCAAATACCAAATTATTTAATATTTTAGGCCCACCTCAGCTTCCTGTGTAAAATGGATATGATAGGGTTTTATGAACAGCAAATATTACCATACATGTAAAACACTTAGCACCACCCATTCCTGGCTCCTGATGTGTGCTCAATAAATACAGTTTGCTACTGTTGTACATGCTGAGGCCCTGGAACATTTGGTCTCTCTGTCAGATATACAGCAATTCCGCTGGACGTAGTCCAAAAGGTGTGTTTGCCTGATCAACAAAACCAGAGCATTAACTGCAATGACAAAAGAAACCTGGTTCTCCCATCCACCATGTTCAACCAGTGATCCTTCTTATCTTTCACAGGAACAATGCAAAGTAGATATGATTCAGCCTTATCTTAGCCAAAGAAATATATGTAAAAATGGTCACACAGCTTGGTAAAGGGCAGAATTTTGACTCCCATAAACTTTCCTTTGCACCATGCTACAAACACATACATTAAGTTGAGAGGAAGGAGGAAGGAACTATCAAACCCTCCCTTTCAACTGAGTCATAGACAGAAAAGAGGATGGTTTGTGTTTTATACGGTTTCACTCCATAAAGTTTTTGATGTGAGTGGAACTTGGAAAGCCCCTCTGTCAAATTCACAGATGCCTGAGTATCTTGAAGTTTCTCTTAAGCTCCTGTTAAATGAAGATACTCTTTGCAGAGAATTTATCACGTGATCCTTGAGAAAGAGTTAGTTGACTGATACCTGAGTTTGCATGGCTGACAGACTGGAAAACAGAACTGGGAAGTGGAAGGGTTGAAAGTGGAAAAAGATGGAAGAGAGGTGCAAGATAGAGTCCAACACATCAAATAAGAAGATAATCCCAAGGTACTGAGTACTTATTAGGCAGAAAGAAACATGAACTTTATAATTCATCTTTAGCTTGGCTTATAGTAGCCTAATAATTAACTACTCTTATTGTGATTAAAATCATCTTATGTTGGAAAAATAGTGAACAAATTACACTGGTTTAGAGGAAAATAATTCTGCCTTTTAGTCACAGTTCTGCCATTTAGTCCATATGTTGCATGGGGCAAGTTACTACATAGCTCTGATTGATTTTCCACACTTGTAATAATTGCCTTTCCTCCTCACAGTGTTGTTATGAAAGTTAGAGCATATGCTAAAGCTCATGGGAAAAAAAATAATCTTGGTAGATACAAATTATCATCATGCAATGACTGCTTAAACAAATATCTAACAGGCAAGTTTTTAATGCAAGGAACTGTTTTACTACAGAGTAACCAAAGTAAGACCAATGTTCCTCTTGGCAGGAATGTCATGTAACAAAATTATTACTAATTACCACTTATCCTTAATCCTCATATAAAAGCAAAATATAGTGCTACTAAGATGGGATTCTAAGACTGTTTTATTTGAACAAAGCCACACATCAGTCAATTCCTAAGCCTAGTGCACTTATCAAGGCATGTGTGCCCCTGGTTTCAACTTCAGATCATGCTGTCATGTATGGGGAGATTCACATTCACCACATTTCATCTCTAAATTGATCTCAACTTGAACTCAGGGCTCAGTTTAATGCAAACTGGGATGGATCTAGTGGGCAAGCTCAGTGTTTGTACACCCTTTCATATTCACAGAGATTTTATCTTTCCTACTTGAGTTTTAGCCTAAAAGAATAATTGAGGAGAAAAACCTATTTTTAAAATTCCAAGGAAAATATAATTAATTGCTGTCAAGTTGTAACTGTTCTTGTAGTCTGCAAGGCAGATATTTTACTGAGAAAGAGTCTCAGGTGAGTCCCTTGGCTGACACCAGTATATTGCATTTATCAAGGAAGTGAATTCTTCTTCAAAGTATCTTAATCATGAAATCATAAAGCAGTTCCATTCTAGTCTTCCCTCTAGGCTGTCATCATTTCTTCTATCAGTTATATCACCTTACTATGAGGCATAACTTCATTGCTAAAGCACTGTTATTCAACTGCCAAAAAAGAAATCTAAGTTGTAAATATTGGACCTATATCTATTTATTTTCTTCTAATAATTTATTTCATTTTAAACACCACAGTCTTTGTCCTTTGCAATCACTACATTTCTTTAATCTGTCACCTTTCTTGGACTCTGCTTGCTTACTTCCATAAACAACATTGGAAAAAAAAAAAAAGGAACGTTGCATTTGATGTTGGGTCAATGAGGATTTGAATCTTTTATTTACTACCATAATCACAAAACAGAATTGCTTCCTTCAAATTGCACTCGTAAATTATCAGCTATTATGCCTCAGTGTATTGGTGCAAAGGTTGATGCTGACTAAAGTTTTAGAGGAGCAAGAGAACTTGTAATTTATGTGTCACATGTGGTCACAACATAACTACTTGCCACTTGCTTGAGTAGCTACAGAGAGATAGAGAAAAAGAGGGCTAATATACCCATATGGATGCCAAAACTTCCCCTTGCAAATCTTGTGATGTGTCCAAAAACCTAGCATGTGAGATCTGAGACCAATTTGCTTCTTTAGAGAGCTACTCAGTTTCAATTTTAAGCTCCAGAGAACCCAGTTGTTTCCCTTTAGGAAACAGAAAATATGAGGCCAAATAATGAAGCATACTCATTTTTAGGCACAGGAGATTATTGTCCTCCTAAAGCAAATCAGCAAAATGAAGCCCATAGGCACATAAACAACCATTCATTTAATCCATAAGCAATAGCCTATTTATTCCTTTCCAGAGGAGGAAGGTGAAATTAACTCATGGAATATGGACAAGGGATTATTTAAATCTACTTTTCTCACTAAGCCCATCATTCAGGGTTTATAAAGACTCTTAGGCCATGGACTGATTATTCACCCTGCAGGTAACTGATCCTTAGGTGTGCAACTCTTTAAAATAAGGATAACTTATCTGCATTGTAAGTGAGACTATATAGCCATTTATGCTAGCCAGGTATGACCTAAATCAAACTCCTTATGATTATACAGTGGAAGTGAGAAATAGATTTAAGGGACTAGATCTGATAGATAGACTGCCTGATGAACTATGGATGGAGGTTCGTGACATTGTACAAGAGACAGGGATCAAGACGATCCCCATGGAAAAGAAATGCAAAAAAGGAAAATGGCTGTCTGGGGAGGCCTTACAAATAGCTGTGAAAAGAAGAGAGGTGAAAAGCAAAGGAGAAAAGGAAAGATATAAACATCTGAATGCAGAGTTCCAAAGAATAGCAAGGAGAGATAAGAAAGCCTTCCTCAGTGATCAATGCAAAGAAATAGAGGAAAACAACAGAATGGGAAAGACTAGAGATCTCTTCAAGAAAATTAGAGATACCATGGGAACATTTCATGCAAAGATGGGCTCGATAAAGGACAGAAATGGTATGGACCTAACAGAAGCAGAAGAGATTAAGAAGAGCTGGCAAGAATACACAGAAGAACTGTACAAAAAAGATCTTCACGACCCAGATAATCACGATGGTGTGATCACTCACCTAGAGCCAGGCATCCTGAAATGTGAAGTCAAGTGGGCCTTACAAAGCATCACTACGAACAAAGCTAGTGGAGGTGATGGAATTCCAGTGGAGCTATTTCAAATGCTGGAAGATGATGCAGTGAAAGTGCTGCAATCAATGTGCCAGCAAATCTGGAAAACTCAGCAGTGGCCACAGGACTGGAAAAGGTCAGTTTTCATTCCAATCCCTAAGAAAGGCAATGCCAAAGAATGCTCAAACTACCGCACAATGGCACTCATCTCACACACTAGTAAAGTAATGCTCAAAATTCTCCAAGTCAGGCTTCAGCAATACATGAACGGTGAACTTCCAGATGTTCAAGCTAGTTTTAGAAAAGGCAGAGGAACCAGAGATCAAATTGCCAACATCTACTGGATCATCAAAAAAGCAAGAGAATTCCAGAAAAACATCGATTCCTGCTTTATTGACTATGCCAAAGCCTTTGACTGTGTGGATCACAATAAACTGTGGAAAATTCTGAAAGAGATGGGAATACCAGACCACCTGACCTGCCTCTTGAGAAACCTATATGCAGGTCAGGAAGCAACAGTTAGAACTGGACATGGAACAACAGACTGGTTCCAAATAGGAAAAGAAGTATGTCAAGGCTGTATATTGTCACCCTGCTTATTTAACTTATATGCAGAGTACATCATGAGAAATGCTGGGCTGGAATCAAGATTGCAGATGACACCACCCTTATGGCAGAAAGTGAAGAGGAACTAAAAAGCCTCTTGATGAAAGTGAAAGAGGAGAGTGAAAAAGTTGGCTTAAAGCTCAACATTCAGAAACTGAAGATCATGGCATCTGGTCCCATCACTTCATGGCAAATAGATGGGGAAACAGTGGAAACAGTGTCAAACTTTATTTTTTGGGGCACCAAAATCACTCCAGGTAGTGATTGCAGCCATTAAATTAAAATATGCTTACTCCTTGGAAGGAAAGTTATGACCAACCTAGATAGCATATTGAAAAGCAGAGACATTAGTTTGCCAACAAAGGTCCGTCTAGTCAAGGCTATGGTTTTTCCAGTGGTCATGTATGGATGTGAGAGTTGGACTGTGAAAAAAGCTGAGCACCGAGGAACTGATGCTTTTGAACTGTGGTGTTGGAGGAGACTTGTGAGTCCCTTGGACTGCAAGGAGATCCAACCAGTCCATTCTAAAGGAGATCAGTCCTGGGTGTTCTTTCAAAGGACTGATGCTAAAGCTGAAACTCCAATACTTTGGCCACCTCATGTGAAGAGTTGACTCACTGGAAAAGACTCTGATGCTAGGAGGGATTGGGGGCAGGAGGCAAAGGGGATGACATGCCCTTTGATGAGATGAGATGGATGGCATCACTGACTCTATGGACATGAGTCTGGGTGAACTCCGGGAGTTGGTGATGGACAGGGAGGCCTGGCGTGCTGCAGTTCATGGGGTCGCAAAGAGTTGGACATGGCTGAGAGACAGAACTGACTGATGCTAGCCCCAAGATTAAGTTTTTCAGTAAAAAGTTCACCAAAGTCAAGGGTAAAATGACAGCCACAGAGTGAGAGAATGTAATTGTTAGTTCAGAAACAAAGAACATAAAAATAAGCCCTCTTAATAAATAAGAACATGACAGATCACCTTATAGAAAAAAATTAACAAAACAATTGAAAAGGTATTTCATAAGGGATGGAATCCAAATGGCCAATTAACTAATTAAACTCTGCTCACCTCCTTAACAAGTTAGAAAGTAAATATTGAAATTGCAATGTGCTACCAATATACACCCCTCAAATGGGCAAAAATTTAAAGCCTGAGAGCAGCAAATGTTTGTGAACACATTAAACTTCTGAGAACTCTCATATATTGTTTATACAACATATTAACTTTTGCAAATAAATTGTACTTTCAAAATAACATTATTTACTAAGGTTGATGATATATGTACCCTGAGTCGCAGGACTAGTTATATACTCTAGAAATATACCTTTACATTTGTACCAGGATCTGGTAAGGTCAGTAGCAGCATTAGACATGATATTACCAAACAAGAATAACCCAAATGTCCATCACAATAGGGAGAACCTACGAATTGTAGCATACTCATACAAAAGAAAGCTATATAGCACTGAAAATAAATAAGCAACAGCTACACAAAACTGCTTGGACATCAGTCCAGGACTTATATTGCAAGTATTTATTAATAATAACTGATATGACATTACTCTTGAACAAATAGGAAACATGCCAGATATTAATGACTAATACATATCTGCTAGAAGAATATCAATGAGCACTGGATAAATTTAAAGGAACATTGTATTTTTCTTTTTTTAAATTTATTTTATTTTATTTTTTAACTTTACAATATTGTATTGGTTGTATTTTTCAAGAGAAAAAATAAATACTTATATAATATTTATGCTATTGTTGTTTGGTTGCTATGTCTGACTCTTTTTCAACTACATGGATTATCGCCCAGCAGGCTCCCCTGTCCATGGGATTTGCCAAGCAAGAATACTGGAGTGGGTTGCCCTTTCCTTCTGCAGGGGAACTTCCCAACCCAGGAATCAAACCCATGCCTCCTGCGGCTCCTACATTGGCAGACAGATTCTTTATCTCTGAGCCACCAGGAAAGCCCATATTCTATTTATACTTATTTATAAATGTGTCTATATAAGTGTGTGCTGGGCTGTGCTGTGCTTAGCTGCTCAGTCATGTCCCACTCTTTGCGACCCCATGGACTGTAGCCTGTCAGGCTCCTCTGTCCATGGGATTCTCCAGGCAAGAATACTGGAGAGGGTTGCCATGCCCTCCTCCAGGGGATCTTCCCAACCCAGGAATTGAACCCAGGTCTCCTGCATTGCAGGTGGATTCTTTATCAGCTGAGCTACCAGGGAAACCCCTATGTAAGTATATTTATATAGAATATATGCATATATATCCTATAAAGTTCAGGAAGAAGTAAAGTTAATTCATTCTTTAGGGCAGTATCATGATTCATAAAATTAAAAATAAAAGAAAATAATTTCCACAGAAATCAGGGTAGTGATTACTAAGAAGGGAGAGAGTAGGTTAAAAGGTCATAAGACATAGTACTATATTATACTACATTATATTATATTATATTAAATTATGTTAGTACTCAGGGGCCTTTTAGGGAGCTGTTAATATTCTGTTTATTTAGTAAGTGATGAAAATCATTCACTATATACCTATTTTCATACTTGATGTATACATTTTGATGCTGTATATTTATCAGGTATGAAAAAATATATGTGTATATATATATACATGCATATATATAGATAGATAGAGATGCATATATATGTGCATATATAGATATAGATATATATGGCTTCCCAGGTGGCTCACTGGTAAAAATTCACCTGCCAATGCAGGAGACACAGGTTCAGTTTCTAGACTGGGAAGATTTCCTGGAGAATGAAATGGCAACCCACTCCAGTGTTCTTGCTTGGAAAATCCCATGGACAGAGGAACTTGGGCTTGACAGGACATAGTCCATGGAGTCACAAAAGAGTCAGACACGACTTAGTGACTAAAAGAACAAAAACATATATGTATGTACACACACACACACATGCACACTTGTAATAAACACACACACAAGCAACCAAAACTGAAAACAAAATTATATATATCATTTGTGGGCATTTTCTTCTAGCATTGGGTGGAAACTATTGAATCCTGATGCTAAGCTATCATTCATTTTTTTCAAGATTTCCCAAACTGTTACCCAATTCATACAATTATGGTTGTCTTCACAGCATTCAATGGCAACCCACTCCAGTGTTCTTGCCTGGAAAATCCCATGGACGGAGGAGCCTGGTGGGCTACAGTCCATGGGGTCGCAAAGAGTCAGACACGACTGAGCGACTTCACCTTCACTTTCACAACATTCAGTTGTCACATCTACTTCAGAACTTAAGGCTGCTGCTTATTCCCTCACCTCTTCCCAGTTCAAGCAAGAGCATCTTAGTAACTACTATACTGGCACAGGCCAGGAGTAGTTCCTTCGCTTCTCACAACCATACTTTCCATCTGCCCAATGAGTGATCCAGTTGCCAAATCCATTTGAAAGTTCTTCTTTCTGGGACCAATTCTGGTACCACTTATAAAGGCTGCAATTCTCCAAAACAAGTGCTGAGGCAATCTGTGGGGAGAATGATTCAGATAACAGGAGTGAGAAATAGGAGGGAAGGCCTATACAAGAATCCAAAGCTAAGGGTGACTAATCCTCAGTCATACAGGATGCTGGGGGATCAAAAGCATTATATGTTAGCTTCTGTCCCTCACTGATCAAGAATAACCCAAGAAGGGTTAAGTCCTTTGCATCTCTGGTTGCACATGCTTGATTGCTGAGGAGCTTATTTCAAGAATATGAAATAAGTGCATAAACTGAGGTTCTCTTAGGTTGCTGCTGCTGCTGCTGCTGCTAAGTCGCTTCAGTCGTGTCTGACTCTGTGCGACCCCAAAGACGGCAGCCCACTAGGCCCCGCCGTCCCTGGGATTCTCCAGGCAAGAACACTGGAGTGGGTTGCCATTTCCTTCTCCAATGCATGAAAGCGAAAAGTGAAAGTGAAGTCATTCAGTCGTGTCTGACTCTTAGCAACCCCATGGACTGCAGCCTACCAGGCTCCTCCGTCCATGGGATTTTCCAGGCAAGAGTACTGGAGTGGGGTGCCATTGCCTTCTCCTAGGTTGCACCTTCATAAATGTTATTGAAGTTTGCAAGGGAACTGGTCACCACAAAAGTGACTGGAGTAATTGGTAGTGGCATACAAGTGGTGTCTGTACACTGGTATAAATCTGTTTAGGGACTTTTCAGAATCTATGCACCTTTTAATAGAATCCACATTACTTGGAGGAAATACTCAAACTTCACTTTCAACTTCTGTGGTTCATTTAGGGTTGAAGACAGAGCAAACTCTAAAAGTGAGTTTGTGAATCAGACCTGGCCATTCATTGTCGGTCTCCACTTGGGGACTTTTGTTGATAGCGTCAAGAAAAACAGATTTTCTGGTGTTAAAACTAGGAACATGTATATTTGTAGCTGCTGAGGATTACCGCATGAAACTAGGCTGCCTATGAGTGAAGGCAACACAAAGGAAAGGAGGGCGCAGAGAGTGAAATGGGAAAATTTCTATTAATGTCATTTGAATGTTTATATACAACCATGCAATACTGGAGAGGATAGCCATTCCCATCTTCAAGGGATCTACCTGACCCAGGGATTGATTCAGGTCTCCTGCATTGCAGGCAGGTTCTTTACTGTCTGAGCTACCAGGAAGCCCATATACAACCATACCTGAAACCAATATACTACGATATTTTTAGAACACAAGCCAATAAATTCAAGTTCCTCTCTTTTTCTTACCAGTTCTTAGGCACCTCAAAAAAGCTATTGTGTCTAGGATTTCTAAAAATTTATTTTCAAATAAGAATGAGATTTGAATTAACTAAAAATGGATTGAAGAGTTAAATGTAAAACTGAAATTGTAAAAGTCTTGGAATAAAATAGAGGTTGTAAGCCCCTTGCCGTAGCCTTGGCAATGATTTTCTGAATTTAATACCAAAAGCAAAGACAAAAAAAAGAAAAATAAGCAAATACGACTACATAAAATTAAAAAGATTTTGCACAGCAAAAAAAAAAAAAAAAGAACAACAAAATGAAAAGGCGAACTACTGAATAGGAGAAAACATATGTAAATCACATATTCAATAAGTGGTTAATATCCACAATATATAAAGAAGTCTATACCTGCATAGCAAAAAAACACAAAATCTCTATTAAAAACAGAGGATCAGAATAGACATTTATTCCAAATAAGACATGGCTTGATAACAGTTATTATCAAAAAGTTAAGAAATACAGAGTACTGGCAAGGATGTGGAGAGAAAGGAACACTAGGCCTTTGTTAGTGGGACTGTAAATTGGTGCAGCCACTATGAAACCGTATGGAAGTTATTCAAAAAATTAAAACTGGAACTATCCACATGCTCTAACAATTCTGGGTAGTTCATTGCAGAAATTGAAAATGCTAACTTTAACCTCCCATGTTCACTGCAACATTATTTACATTAGCAAAGATATAGAAACAGCCTAAGTGTCCATGGATGCATGAATGGATAAAGAAGCTGTGGTGTATATACACAATGGAATAGTAGGCGGCCATAAAAAGAAGAATATCTTGGGAATTCCCTGACAGACCAGTAGTTAGAATTTGGTGCTTTCCATGCCAGGCCAGGTTTGATCCCTGATTCGGGGACTAAGATCCTGCAAGCAATCTAGCACGGCCAACAGATAAAAACAGGATATCTTGCCATTTGAGACAACATGGATTGATGTTGAGGGCATTATACTAAGTGAAATAAATCAGACAGAGAAAAACAAATGCTGTATGATTTCACTTTTATGTGGAATCTAAAAGTAAAACAACAAGCTCATAGATACAGAGACAGATTGGTGGTTGCCAGAGGCAGAAGATGGGCATTAGGTGAAATGGGTGAAGGAACTCAAAGGTACACACTTTCAGTTATAAAGTAAATAAGTCATGGGGATGTAATATACATCATGACAGCTATAATTATAATATTATAAAGTATTAGTGTTACAGAGAATAATAATAGAGAATAGATCTTAGCATTTCTCATCACACACACAAATTCTATAACTATGAACTTGATGGATGTTAACTAGACATGTGATCATTTTGTGATACAGTTGACCCTGGAACAACATAGATTTAAACTGCACAGGTCCACTTCCACTCAGATTTTTAAAATAAACACTGTCTGAATCCATAGCTGTCTTAATCCAAGGATGTGAAATTTAGAATACAGAGGGTCAATTATAAAGCTATTTGCAGATTTTTGACCTAATGGGAGGCCACACCCCAACACCCATATTGTTCTGGGCCAACTGCATATAAAACATCAAATAATTATGTTGTATCCCTGAAACTAATACAATGTTGTATATCAATTCTACCTCAATTTTTTGAAAAAAGGAATGAGATTTGAATTTATAGGTTGTGGGTGAATTTGTGATGTTTTTACACAATTATTGTAGACACATAGTTCATATGTGTAAATACCTGGTCCTTCTTAGCAAACCTATCAGATTCATCATAGAAAAGAAACTAATAGACAGTCTGTCACCTTATAAGAAGAGAAATGTAAATAACATACATTCTAAGGATTTGGATAATTGAAAGCATAACAGGGCTTCAAGGGCTCTTCATAAGTATTTCTTTGACCAGTCTTTATTGTCTTGCATTAGAGTTAGTAACTGCTTTTTAAACATTCCCCCAGACTTCAAGAATGCACAAGGCAAGGCAAGGACAAGTATATAATTACCACAGAGTGCTTTCTTGTTTTCTTTAAAGGCGCCATAATGCAGCTCAAGCACGTTCCTGTCTGTGGAACGTGGAGCTGTTAATACACCATTTAGATGCAGTAGTTCTCTCTGGCTGAAAAGACACTTTGTTTCTATTCTCTTTTAACAGTTTTGATTTTCTGAAAATTATGATGGAATTGACTGCAGGCAGGCTGTGAATTCATTATGTGGCATTAACTAACCAGAGGATATTGTAAAAATAGGTGTGGCATTACCTTGATACCAACTAAATATTCTGGGGAGAGGGAAAGATGAATATATGGACATAGGGATAGATGTGATCTATCCACATTGATTGGAGAAGGAAATGGCAACCCACTCCAGTACTCAAGCCTGTATAATCCCTTGAACAGAGGATCCTGATGGGCTATAGTCCATGGGGTCGCAGAGTCAGACACGACTGGGTGACTGACACACACATCCGCATTGATAAATATCATATACACAAAGAAAATTTGTGTACACAAATTGCTTTTATATGATTGTATCATTTGATTTTCATAATCTACTCAGGAGGTAAGAGTTTTCATCCAGGCTTCAGAGATGGTTGAGTGACTTTAACCACTGATACAGACTCAGAAATAGAGCTGAGTAAGAAAATCTGTTTCTTTTTTTCTTTATCTAATGTTCTTTCATCCCACTGGAATTGAGTTTTTTGTTAATAAAGGAATGGTGTTTTGCTAAAAGTTTGCTAGGATTTTAGATTTGTTCAGCCTTCTGTAAATTCCTATTGTGCTTATTGTCAGTACTAATTAACTTAGCAAACAAAAGCATTTCTTAAGGTTTTACCTTCTCAGAGTTTTCTGCAAAATTTCAGAGGATCTTATATATACATTTACTAAAGCATTCAGTTCAGATCAGTCACTCAGTCGTGTCCAACTCTTTCCGACCCCATGAATCGCAGCACGCCAGGCCTCCCTGTCCATCACCAACTCCCGGAGTTCACTCAGACTCATGTCCATCGAGACAGTGATGCCATCCAGCCATCTCATCCTCTGTCATCCCCTTCTCCTTCTGCCCTCAATCCCTCCCAGCATCAGAGTCTTTTCCAATGAGTCAACTCTTCGCATGAGGTGGCCAAAGTACTGGAGTTTCAGCTTTAGCATCATTCCTTCCAGAGAAATCCCAGGGCTGATCTCCTTCAGAATGGACTGGTTGGATCTCCTTGCAGTCCAAGGAACTCTCGAGTCTTCTCCAACACCACACTTCAAAAGCATCAATACTTGAGTGGCGCTCAGCCCTCTTCACAGTCCAACTCTCACATCCATACATGACCACTGGAAAAACCATACCCTTGACTAGATGGACCTTTGTTGGCAAAGTAATGTCTCTGCTTTTCAATATGCTCTCTAGGTTGGTCATAACTTTCCTTCCAAGGAGTAAGTGTCTTTTAATTTCATGGCTGCAGTCACCATCTACAGTGATTTTGGAGCCCCCCAAAATAAAGTCTGACACTGTTTCCACTGTTTCCCCATCTATTTCCCATGAAGTGATGGGACCAGATGCCATGATATTTGTTTTCTGAATGTTGAGTTTTAAGCCAACCTTTTCACTCTCCACTTTCACTTTCATCAAGAGCCTTTTTAGTTCCTCTTTACTTTCTGCCGTAAGAGTGGTGTCATCTGCATATCTGAGGTTATTGATATCTCTCCCAGCAGTCTTGATTCCAGCTTGTCCTTCTTCCAGCCCAGCGTTTCTCATGATGTACTCTGCATAGAAGTTAAATAAGCAGGGTGACAGTATACAGCATTGACATACTCCTTTTCCTATTTGGAACTAGTCTGTTGTTCCATGTCCAGTTCTAACTGTTGCTTCCTGACCTGCATATAGGTTTCTCAAGAGGCAGGTCAGGTGGTCTGGTATTCCCATCTCTTTCAGAATTTTCCACAGTTTGTTGTGATCCACACAGTCAAAGGCTTTGGCATAGTCAATAAAGCAGAAATAGATGCTTTTCTGGAACTCTCTTGCTTTTTCCATGATCCAGCAGATGTTGGCAATTTGATCTCTGGTTCCTCTGCCTTTTCTAAAACTAGCTTGAACATCTGGAAGTTCACGGTTCATGTATTGCTGAAGCCTGACTTGGAGAATTTTGAGCATTACTTTACTAGTGTGTGAGATGAGTGCTAATCATCTTGAATTACAATTATCTCCATGTCCTATACTTCCAGTTGACTATAAAAATCCATTCTCTACCATTGTTTTTTTTAATTAATTTATTTTTTATTGAAGGCTAATTGCTTTACAGAATTTTGCTGTTTTCTGTCAAACCTCAATGGGAATCAGCCATAGGTATACATATATCCCCTCCCTTTTGAACCTCCCTCCCATCTCCCACCCCTCCAGGCTGACACAGAGCCCCTTTTCAGTTTCCTGAGCCATACAGCAAATTCCCATTGGCTATCTATTTTACATATGGTAGTGTACTGGTAGGCTGCAGTTCATGGGGTCACCAAGAGTCGGACACGACTGAGCGACTTCACTTTGACTTTTCACTTTCATGCATTGGAGAAGGAAATGGCAACCCCCACTCCAGTGTTCTTGCCTGGAGAATCCCAGGGATGGGGGAGCCTGGTGGGCTGCCATCTATGGGATCGCACAGAGTCAGACACGACTGAAGCGACAGCAGCAGCAGCAGTGTACTACCATATGTTATTCTCTCCATACATCTCACCCTCTCCTCCCCTCGCCCCATGTCCATAAGTCTGTTCTCTATGTCTGTTTCTCCACTATTGCCCTGTAAATAAATTCTTCAGTACCATTTTTCTAGATTCCGTATATATGTGTTAGAATATGGTATTTATCTTTCTCTTTCTGACTCACTTCACTCTGTGTAATAGGTTCTAGGTTCATCCACCTCATTAAAACTGACTCAAATGTGTTCCTGTTATGGCTAAGTAATATTCCATTGTGTAGATATACCACGACTTCTTTATCCATTCATCTGTTGATGGACATCTAGGTTGCTTCCATGTTTTTTTAGGACTTGTTCAAAAATCAGGTAGTCATGAGCTTCAGTTGATGTTGAGTCCCATCACCATAGCAAACTCATAACATAAATTTTGAGCATTGAAATTTTGGCTCTTGGAAACCAGTTATTATTTCTATCACCCCTGTTGATGAGTTTGGAAATGGTCATAGGATATAATTCTGATCAATGAAAAATGAGGGATGTCTGCTGAGAGATGAGTGAGCAATTTGTATTTACTTTTTAAAAAGAACATGTGAGGATGTTATGCTTGGAAATGCTGCAGCCACTTTGATGCTATGAATGTAAAGCCTATAAGTGAAGACAACTCACTAAGTATGGGTGAAAAAAAAAAGTAAAAAAAAACAACCAAACAACAAGCCAATGGAAAGCAAACAAAGAAAAAAGCCCTGAAGCATTGCTCTCACTTTTAAGATACTGGATTTTCCAACTTTTACTGTGCAGAAGTGCAGAGTTTGTTTTTTTCTTTTTTTTTTAATGTCAAATTCAGATTTATTGCTCATTTCTGTGCTTAGTAATGATGTTTTTAATTAATTTGTTTATTTTAATTGGAGTATAGTTACTTTGTTATGTTATAATATTGTGATGGTTTTTGCCATACGTGAACATGAACTGGCCACAGGTATATGTGTGCCCCCCATTCTGTACTCCCCTCCCACATCCCTCCTCACCCTATCCTTCTGTGTTGTCCAGGGCACCTGCTTCATGCATCCAACATATGGTAATGTACATGTTTCAGTGCTATTCTCTCAAATCATCCCACTGAGATTTTGTTTCTTGTCACCAAGAGCATCAAATAAGAAACATCGTTAGTATTTCTTTGTAACAAACTAAATTTTGAGTTACTTGAGGACATATAATCGAGGCTACTAATCTTTGTAACTAGTGTCTAGTACACTAGTACTAGTACACACATGACAAACACAGATTGAGTACCCAGACACTGTTAGTTGAATGTATGCACGAATGAACAACTTTCAAAATAGTCGAAGAAAGAGAGAACAATAATACTAGTACTGCCACATTTTCACTGATTTCTGGCAAATTGCTATCAGAACTGTCATTGTAGAAGACTTTAAAGAGGTAGACAGTCTGAGAATATTTGTTTCATAGACATAATAATTTTTCAAGTGTGTGGTAATTGGTTTATTGAATTCATAAAGAAGAAGCTGGAAGTCTTTGTGTTTAAGATGTGTCATTCATTTAAAGCAGCAATTTCTGTCATGCTGACCTTTTAGAATGGCCCTATTAATATGGGTCATCTGGTAGAACAAGGACATCACTTTGTTCTCTGGATTCTCTCTAATCTATGGGAAAGCTCCCAATATGAGACTGACATCTAGAACAGAAAATCAAATAACAAGTGAATACATAGATGGCTTTAAAAAGAAGTCCACAAATGATTGACAAGTAAATGGAATTATTTAGAAGTTTCATCCTTAAGTTGAAAGGAGAATTTAAAATAAAAAGGAATTCGATTTTCCACATGGTGAAGGGTGTTGTTTGAGCCCCCATTCTCTCTTTTCTTCCTGTGTCACTGAACATGGGCTGACTTTTCTCAGTTAAATGTTTCTTATTCCTTTGAGCTGTCAAAGCAGTTTGTCAACATTGTTGATTAGATCATCCATCATAATTTCATTTAAAATATATACAATAATAAAATGTATCTACTTGCAAGGAAAATTTTAATTTAGTTTGTTACAGTTTTTTGAATGAAAAAAACTTGCACAAAAATGTGTCTTCTATATTGTCTCCCTAATTTTGGGCTAAATAGATGGGGAAACAGTGGAAACAGTGTCAGACTTTATTTTTGGGGGCTCCAAAATCACTGCAGATGCTGACTGCAGCCGTGAAATTAAAAGACGCTTAGTCCTTGGAAGGAAAGTTATGACCAACCTAGATAGCATATTCAAAAGCAGAAACATTACTTTGCCAACAAAGGTCCATCTAGTCAAGGCTATGGTTTTTCCTGTGGTCATGTATGGATGTGAGAGTTGGACTGTGAAGAAGGCTGAGTGCCGAAGAATTGATGCTTTTGAACTGTGGTGTTGGAGAAGACTCTTGAGAGTCCCTTGGACTGCAAAGAGATCCAACCAATCCACTCTGAAGGAGATCAGCCCTGGGATTTCTTTGGAAGGACTGATGCTAAAGCTGAAACTCCAGTCCTTTGGCCACCTCATGCGAAGAGTTGACTCATTGGAAAAGACTCCGATGCTGGGAGGGATTGGGGGCAGGAGGAGAAGGGGATGACAGAGGATAAGATGGCTGGATGGCATCACTGACTTGATGGATGTGAGTCTGAGTGAACTCCGGGAGTTGGTGATGGACAGGGAGGCCTGGCGTGCTGCAATTCATGGGGTTGCAAAGAGTAGGACACGACTGAGTGACTGAACTGAACTGAACTGAACCGAATCATCTATAAGTTATATATTTTCATCCAAGCTTATATTCTTCAGCATTTTTTAAAATTATTATATAAAAAGCAGTGATTACTTGCCTATTTTTGATTAACATTATGTTTTTTTCAGGTGTATATATAATAATTCAATCTTTGTATACGCTACAAAGTAAACAGCACAGTAAGTCTAGTTATTATCCATCACCATAAAATTAACCCCTTCACCCATTTATCTACTTTATCATCTCCTGTGGGTCAGGAAGATTCCCTGAAAGAGGGCATGGCAACCCACTCTAGTATTCTTGCCTTGAGATTCCCATGGAAAGAACAGTCTGGTGGGCTACAGTCCATAGGGCTGCAAAAAGTCAGACACGACTGAAGCAACAGCACACATGCACGCACACGCACCTCTGATAAACACCAATCTGTTCTCTGTGTCTAGAAATATTGTTTTATTTATTTTGTTTTTATATCCCACACATAAATGTATATGGCATTTGTCTGATTTCACTTAGCATAGTGCACTTAAGGTCCATCTATGTTGTCACAAATGGCAAGACTGTATTTTTTTAATGGCTGAGTAGCAGTTCATTGTATATAGGTATACATCACATGTTTATCCATTCGTCCATCTATTGACACTCAGGTTGTTTCTATATTCTTGGTTACTATATATTCTCATATAGTATATATTCTTGGTTATAGTATATATATATAGTATAGTATATATTCTTGGTTCTATATATTCTTGGTTACTATAAGTAATGCTGCAATAAACATAACAGTGCATATATCTTTTGGAATTACTATTTTCTTTTCTTCAGATTAATACCTAGAAGCGGAAGAGATGGGTTATATGGTAGTTCTATTTTTAATTTTTTTAGGCCTGTCTATATTGTTTTCCATAGTGGATGTGCCAATTTACATTCATACCTTTTCTCCCCATCCTCTAGAACATTTGTTATTTCTTTTCTTTTTGATAACAGTCATTCTAACAGTTGGCAGGTGATAAATCATTTTGGTTTTGATTTGCATTTCTTTCATAATTAATGATCCTACTATATATATATATTTTTGGAAAACGTGTCTATTTAGATGCTCTGCTCATTTTATACTCAGCTTTTTTTTTTTTTTTTGCTATTTGAGTTCTTTATTTATTTTGAGTACTAACACATTGTTTGGTATATGGCAAATAATCTTCTCCCATTCAGTACGTTACACTTTCTTAATGATTTCCTTTGCTTTTCAGAAGATTTTTTTAGTTTGAAGTAGTCCCTGATTTTATTCTTGCTTTCATTGTCTGTGCTTTTGCAGTCACATCCATAAATTCCACACCAAATCTGATGTTAAGGAGTGTACCACCTATGTTTTCCTCTAGGTTTCAGGTCTTACATTCAAGTCTTTAATCCGTTTTGAGTTCATTTTTTGTATAGTTTGTAAAATAGTGGTCTGGTCTCATTTTTTTATATGCATCTGTCCAGTTTTCTCAACACCATTTATTATAGAGACTGTATTGTCCACATTGCATATTTTTGCATGCTATAGTATAAATTAATTGACCATATATGTGTGGGTTTAATTCTTGACCCTCTGTTCAGTTTCATTGGTCTGTGTATCTGTTTTTATGCCAATACCATACCATTTAGATTAGGATAGCTTTATAATATAGTTGGAATTCAGGGATCATGATAAGTCATGCTTTTTCTTCTTTTTCAAAGTTTCTTTGGCTATTCAGGATCCTTTGTGATTCCAAACAAATGTTAGGCTCATTTGTTCTAGTTCTGTAAAAATGCCATTTTTTAGATAAAGATTGCTCTGAATTTATAGATTGTCTTGTGTAGAATTAACATCTTAATATTAATTCTGGCAATCCAGAAGCATGGAATGTCTTTTTATTACTTTTTGTCTTCAGTTTGTTTCAACATTGTTCATATAGTTTTCAGTGTACAGGGCTTTCCCCTCCTCAGATAAATTTATTCTTAGCTATTGTATTCTTTTTGATGCAATTGTAAATATAATTGTTTCCTTAATTCTCCCTTCTGATAGTTGATTGTTAGGCTATAAAAATGCAGCAGATTTTTGTATATTAATTTTGTACCCTGAAGCTTTACTGAATGACTCTATTAGTTTTTACAGTTTTCTAGTGGAGTCTTTCGAAGAAGGCAATGGCACCCCACTCCAGTACTCTTGCCTGGAAAATCCCATGGACGGAGGAGCCTGGTAGGCTGCAGTCCATGGGGTCGCTAAGAGTTGGACATGACTGAGCGACTTCACTTTCACTTTTCACTTTCATGCATTGGAGAAGGAAATGGCAACCCACTCTAGTGTTCTTGCCTGGAGAATCCCAGTGACAGGGGAGCCTGGTGGGCTGCCGTCTATGGGGTCGCACAGAGTCAGACACGACTGAAGCAACTTAGCAGCAGCAGCAGCAGCAGTGGAGTCTTTAGGGTTTTCTATGTATAAACTCTTGCTGTCCACAAATAGTGTCAGTTTCACTTTTCCGTTCCAATTTGGATATATTTTCCTTCTTTTTCCTGCCTAATTGTTCTAGTTAGGATGCCCAATACTATATGCAATAAAAGTGATGAGAGCAATGAGAGTGACTGATGTTAAGGGAGAGCTTTCAGTTTTTCTCCATTGAGTAGTTTGGTAGCTGTAGGTTTGTCATATATGCCACTAATTATGGTGAGGTGTGTTCTGTCTATAGTCACTTAGTTGAGATCCTAAAAAGCTCTTTTATCTCTCTTTCAATTTTGGATGAAAACATTGCATGTAGAGTATTCTAGGTTGAAAATTGTTGTTGTTGTTGTTGTTTTTTCTTTTCATTCAGTACTTTGAATATATCATGCCATTCCATTCTGGTTTGCAAAGTCTGCTGAGATTTCTGCTGACAGTCTTATGGGGGTTCCCTTGTATATAAACTGTTGTTTTTCACTTGCTGCTTTTAATATTCTCTATCTTTAACTTTTGACATTTTAATCATCGTATATCTTGTCATGGATTTCTTTGAGTTCATCTTATTTGAGCCTCTCTGGGTTTCCTGGACCTGAATGTCTGTTTCTTTCTCAGGTTAGAGAAGTTTGCAACCATTATTTCTCCAAATATGTTTCTTGCTCACCCCCTTTCTTTTTCTGAAACCTCTATAATGGAAATGTTAGTCCTTTTGACTTTGTTCCATTGGTTCATTAAGCTATCTTCATCCATTTCTATTTCTCTCTCTTCTTTTTAACCGTCATGCTCTGTTTGGGTGAGTTTCACTGCTCTGACTTCCAGACTACTGATTCTTTTCAATGCTTCATGTAGCTTGTGGTTGAACCTTGCTCATGTATATTTCAGTTTAGTTGTATTTTTCAGTTCTGAAACCTATTTGGTACTTTCTTAAATTTTCTATCTCTTTTTACAACCATTACTTTGAACTCTTTTTTTTTTTTCCATTTTGTGATCTGTTTATTCTTTGTGTTGATCCGAATTATTATTATTTTTTTTTACTTTACAATATTGTATTTGTTTTGCCATACATCAACATGAATCTACCATGGGTGTACACGTGTTTGAACTCTTTTTCAGGCATATTACTTCTCTTCATTTTGTTAAGATACATTTTTGTTTTTTAATGGGGTTTTGTGTTTTTTATTCATTCAGAAAATTTCTCAGTTTCCTTATTTCGCTTGTCCCTCTGTGTCTATTTTGATATACCACTAACCCTTGAACAAAATGGGTTTGAGCTTCATGGATCCATTTATACATATATTCTTTCCAATAAATACATACTACACAGCTAATGATCCATAGTTGGTTGACTCTGTGGATGCAGAAGTGTGGACATGGAAAGATGACTGTAAAGTTACACACGAATTTTTGACTGCATGTAGAATTCGCACTCTATCCATGTAACGTTCAAGGATCAACTGTATAAACTTAAACAGCTTCCTCTTCCAGTCTTGAAGAAATGGTCACACATAGACAATTAACCTTGTTATTTAACCTTGCTGTAGCTCTTAGTTGTTTCTTTCGTACTTTGCCAACAAAGGTCCGTCTAGTCAAGGCTATGGTTTTTCCAGTGGTCATGTATGGATGTGAGAGTTGGACTGTGAAGAAGGCTGAGTGCTGAAGGATTGATGCCTTTGAACTGCGGTGTTGGAGAAGACTCTTGAGAGTCCCTTGGACTGCAAGGAGATCCAACCAGTCCATTCTAAAGGAGATCAGTCCTGGGTGTTCTTAGGAAGGACTGATGCTAAAGCTGAAACTCCAATACTTTGGCCACCTCATGTGAAGAGTTGACTCATTGGAACAGACTCTGATGCTGGGAGGGATTGGGGGCGGGAGGAGAATGGGACGACAGAGGATGAGATGGCTGGATGGCATCACCGACTCAATGGATATGGGTTTGGGTAGACTCCGGGAGTTGGTGATGAACAGGGAGGCCTGGCGTGCTGCGGTTCATGGGGTTGCAAAGAGTTGGACACGACTGGGTGACTGAACTGAACTGAAGCAGCCTGATTTATTCTTTATGGGTCTCAGTTGTTGAGATTATCCCAAGCCAGCACCTAGTTTAAGGCTCACTGGAAGCAGTAGTTTTTAAAGTATGAAAATACATACAGTCCTAAGGGACCAGCATTGTAATTCCTGCTAGCCTTCTAGACTAGGTGATTTGGCTATGTTCCCTTAGTGACAGTTGCAAAAAATAGTGTTCCAGATGAGTGTATAAGCTCCCTGCAGGGAGATGCTGCTGAGCTGTAGCAAAATCAAAAGCAAGGGGAAAGATGACATCCCCTGGCCAATATTCCCTGAGAGCTCCTTTGTATGTGTGGTTAACATAAAACCTGATCTTTAGACTGAAGCTCTAGGACAAGGAAAAATGTCTTTTTTATAGGAAAAGTGGAGTTGTTTCAGTCTGGTATGGAGTTTTCTGGGATTGGCACTCTACTAGGAACTGTCTCAGCGATTGTTTCAGCCCCAGAAACACAGGCGCCCAAACCACTAGAGACAGGCACTCAAGGGGCATGGAGTGTGTGGACTGCAAGCACCTGCCAGTTTCAGCTTGGGGGAAGTTCTTAGGCTGCAGTGGGGTGGGTTATGCCCAACTGTGCTACCAGGGTGAAAGGAGTGCAAAAATGATGTTCACCCGTGCCAGTGCTAACAAAGAGGAGTGAGAGAGCAAAAACGGTGCCTGCTAGCACTTCTATCCCTGGAGAGAATCTGAACAGACACCTGTGCCCACAGCAGATGCTTTAAGATTAGCTAATTTTGTGCTGGATCCTGGGTGAGCTTCCCAGGTAGTTCAGTGGTAAAGAATTCGCCTCCCACTGCAGGAGACACAAGTTTGATCCCTGAGTTGTGAAGATACCCTGGAGCAGGAAATGTCAACCCACTCCAGTATTCTTGCCTGGGAAATCCCACGGAGAAAGGAGTCTGGCAGGCTGCAGTTACAGGGTTGCAAAAGAGTTGGACACGACTTAGGAACTAAACAACAGTTTAGTGCTGGATCCTGGGGTGAGTGAGTCTGCAAATAAGTCCTTTAACAGTGAACTTTCTGTTACCCAGTCTTTTGGGTGTCCTGAAAGTAAGCCCCTTTTGTTTTCAAATCTGGACCTTTTGGGGGCTCATCTCCCTTGAGCAGCTTCCAAAGGTTGGGGTGCCTGATGTGTGGCACAAACACCTTGCTCCTCAGGGAGTAGGTTCATATTTGTGAGATCCCTCCATCTTGGGGTTGCCTCATGGGGGGTGGTGTTTTTGCCAAGACTGGGTCTCTGTCTCTTTTATCTACCTCTATGTAGTCATTTTATCCTTTGTTCTCAAGGTGTTCAGTTAACTTTCAGGTCTGCTTCAAATTTAATTGGTACATACATACTGTAGATTTGGTGTGTACATGAGAGGAGGTGAGTTCAGGATCTTCCTACACTGCTATACTGAACCACTTCCAAGATCTACTTACCTTTCTTCTGATTTTTGCTTCCTACAGGGTTATGACACACACTCTTTCTAATATATGACATTTACTACTCTCTATAAATCTTTTGTCATTCCTTTCCCAACAACAGATGCCCTCCATACCAGTCCATTAGTCTAGATATCCTCCACTCAGTGAAAAAGGCCCCTTTTTAAAACTATTTTTATATGATTCTTACCATCAAATGATAGATGCTAGATTAGGTGGTATGGTGGGAGGGGAAGGGCACAAAGGTGAGCTAAGAAAAAGAAATATCTCTTTCATGGAGATTACACCTGGAAGATGGAGACAATCATTAAATAATGACTCACACAAATGAATGAAAGTTATAACTGTGAGTAATGCCACAAAATAGGAATTCCCTCGTGGCTCAGATAGTAAAGAACCCACCTGCGATGCAGGAGACCCAGCTTCAGATTTGCAAAGGGAGAACTTAACCATGTCTGCAAGGCTGAGAAAACCTTCCTTAAAGAAAAAAGAATTACAGTAGGAAATGCGGAAATAATAGATATCAAACAGGTAAAGGGTCAGTGAAGTTGTGGCAAAAGAGAATGCACCAGGTCAAAGATTAGATTTTGAAAAATCTCTAAGGTCAAATGGAAATGGACCTATTCAAGGAAAAGAAGAAAGCCAAAGAGGCTGAAGGTCAGTGACTATTGTGGGGACAAGGATTGAGAATTTTGAATTGGTATGATATGATGGTAGAAAATTGAGCAGATGCCAAACAAATCTGAGTTTTACAAGCTATGTTAAGGATTTGATCTTTATCCAAAGAATAAAAAAAAAAAAAAAAAAACTAATGGAGTATTTTAAGCATGATCAAATTTACATTTAAGAAAGTCCTCCAACTTCAGAGTGAAAAAATTGTTAGAGAAAGGCCAAAATGGGCGCTGGTGTTCCAACGACGAAGCTGTGGCAGGAGTCCAACAATGATAATGATTGTTTGGGTTAGGGTCATAGAAATAGGGGTATGCAGCATATATGCTTGAACAAATGTTTAAGATATGGAATTATCAAGATTTTCATGAAATGCTAGGGCAGGGAGGAGAGTGAGGGAGAAGAAGGTGTCACTGACCGCTTCCTTTCTGTGTTCTCACCAGAATGGGTGGCGGTGCTATTCATGTAGAAAGCACTGGCAGAGTGTAGTATTTGGTGGGAGCTGGACTTGGGTTGATGGATTTTGGGTATGTTAACTTTGAGATGTCTTTGAGATATACAAACAAATATGTCCAACAGGTGATTGGGTATACAGTTATGTAATTCAGAAGAGAGAATTGAACAGTAGATGTAAATGTGTGGACAACCTGAAGACTCAGTTATAATTTGATAGATTCTAATCCATTTTTGGAGAAGGCAATGGCAACCCACTCCAGTACTCTTGCCTGGAAAATCCCATGGACGGAGGGGCCTGGTAGGCTGCAGTCTGTGGGGTCACTAGGAGTCGGACACAACTGAGCGACTTCACTTTCACTTTTCACTTTGATGCATTGGAGAAGGAAATGGCAACCCACTCCAGTGTTCTTGCCTGGAGAATCCCAGGGATGGGGGAGCCTGGTGGGCTGCCTTCTATGGGGTCGCACAGAGTCGGATACGACTGAAGTGACTTAGCAGCAGCAGCAATCCGTTTTTACATGTCAATCCCATTTGAAGAAGTTTAAAAATCAATGCAGAGTACATCATGAGAAACGCTGGGCTGGAAGAAGCACAAGTTGGAATCAAGATTACTGGGAGAAATCTCAATAACCTCAGATATGCAGATGACACCACCCTTATGGCAGAAAGTGAAGAGGAACTCAAAAGCCTCTTGATGAAAGTGAAAGTGGAGAGTGAAAAAGTTGGCTTAAAGCTCAACATTCAGAAAACTAAGATCATGGCATCTGGTACCATCACTTCATGGGAAATAGATGGGGAAACAGTGGAAACAGTGTCAAACTTTATTTTTGGGGGCTCCAAAATCACTGCAGATGGTGATTGCAGCCATGAAATTAAAAGACGCTTACTCCTTGGAAGGAAAGTTATGACCAAACTAGATAGCATATTGAAAAGCAGAGACATTACTTTGCCAACAAAGGTCCATCTAGTCAAGGCTATGGTTTTTCCAGTGGTCATGTATGGATGTGACAGTTGGACTGTGAAGAAAACTGAGCACAAAAGAATTGATGCTTTTGAAGTGTGGTGTTGGAGAAGACTCTTGAGAGTCCCTTGGACTGCAAGGTGATCCAACCAGTCTATCCTAAAGGAGATCAGTTCTGAGTGTTCATTGGAAGGACTGATGCTGAAGCTGAAACTCCAATACTTTGGCCACCTCATGCGAAGAGTTGACTCATTGGAAAAGACCCTGATGCTGGGAGGGATTGGGGGCAAGAGGAGAATGGGACGACAGAGGATGAGATGGCTGGATGGCATCACCGACTTGGTGGACATGAGTGTGGGTAAACTCCGGGAGTTGGTGATGGACAGGGAGGCCTGGTGTGCTGCGATTCATGGAGTTGCAAAGAGTCAGACATGACTGAGCGACTGAACTGAACTGAACTGAAAAATCAAAATGGTCTTCAGAGGTCTAGGTTGAAACTTGACAGGGAGATGCATAAGAGGTAAGGTAGTACGATGGAAAAATGGCAGCAATTTGTGTTAGAAGACCTGGGTTCAAATCCCAGTGATGCTTTTTATGTCATTTTATCATCTTCAGCAGATCACCCTCTCAATCAGAAATTCAGTTTCCTTTTCTGGTTTATAACAATAATGATACCTCCTTCTGATTGCTGTTTTAAGGAATAATGTGATGGTGTTCACAGTGAGGCTATATGAAAGTGCTTTGTCAGTGGCTATAAACACCAGTCTTATTTTATTGTGCAAATTCTACTTATGAGTATGTATGTATAGTCTACTCAATGCTTAACCCATAGCATGAAATAAGCACAGGCCTTTGAAGAGCCTAAGACCAAGCTGGCATGCTGGAGTATTGGTTCACTGGTTTTCTGAGGGTTATGTTAAAAAAAATTTTTTTTAAATCCAACCTCAGTTCCCTTTAATCACCTAGACTTTTACATCATGATACAATGTTCTCTCATTAATCATTATTAAGAATACAGAAAAGACTGTGTAAACATGGGAATTTAGTGCCTATAACAAAGTGTTTTTCAATTCCAATTAATTTCTTCACATCTCAAAAGGCCAAAGACTTCTTCTACTTCTCCTTCTTCTACTTAGGTGAATTTCTGTCTTACTCTCTTCCTGTCTGGATGTGAATAGGTACAAACTTCCCTGGTGGTTCAGATGGTAAAGCGTCTGCCTACGATCTGGGAGACCCAGGTTCGATCCCTGGGTTGGGAATATCCCCTGGAGAAGGAAATGACAACCCACTCCAGTACTCTTGCCTGGAAAATCCCATGGATAGAAGAGCCTGGTGGGCTACAGTCCATGGGGTTGCAAAGAGTCGGACATGACTGAGTGACTTTCTTTCTTTTCTTTCCTAGTGCAGGATGAAGAGATACAACCCCTGGGGGAACTAGACATAGCCCTAACAAGTCTTTGAAACAGTCATAAATTAAAACTATAGAGAACAGTTTCAGAGTGCATATGTCAATGTTCTAGAAAAATTTCTGAGGGTCTGTTGTATGACTTGGAGGAAAATCATCAGAGATGCTAGGAGGATCAAGAAAGTGAAGAAAATGACACTTAACATATTAGTTACAACAGCTAAAAAAATTATTGGTCATAAGTGGTATGTCTTAGAAAAGATATCCTGGCTCAGAAAACACCTTAACAAATAGCATCATAGAAAGTTTATGAACAATTATTACTCATTTGCCTCTGAAATTTTAGAGAATTTTGGTTGTTTTATTGTTTTAAAATGCATGTAACATAAAATATATCCTTGTACCTATTTTAACATGTGTGATTAAGTTTCACTAAGTACATTCCCAAAGCTGTGCAGTCATCATACAAAGGTGCTCAGTGGAATTGCGGGCTCATATAATCTCAGTGAACTCCGGGAGTTGGTGATGGACAGGGAGGCCTGGCATGCTGCGATTCACGGGGTTGCAAAGAGTCGGACACGACTGAGTGACTGATCTGATCTGATCTGATCTGATGGTAGTTGTTTGTTTTGTTTTTTACTTTTTAAGGGACCTCCATAGTCTTTTCCATAGTAGCTACACCAATTTACATTCCTACCAACAGTGTATGAGGATTCCCTTTTCTTCACATCCTCACCAACATTCTCACAAACATTTCCTTGTGTTCTTTTTGACAATAACCATGTTGAGAGTTGTGAGGTAATACTTCATTATGGTTTTGATTAGCATTTCTCTAATAATTATCAATGTTGAGCCTCTTTTTATGTTCTTTTTAGCTACCTGTATGTCTTCTTTGAGAAAATGTCTATTCCAGTCTTCAGCCAGTTTTTTCTTTTACTGGATTTGTTGTTGTTGTTTGGGGGGGGGGGGCGGGATTGAGCTATATGAACTGTTTGTATATTTTGACTCTAAACCCCTTATCGGTCACATTATTTGCAAATATTTTTCCCATTCTGTAAGTTGTCTTTGTTTTGTTGATGATTTCCTTTGCTGTGCAAAATCTTTCACATTTAATTAGGTTCCATTTTTTTGGGTTTAATTTTGGCTTTTATATATTTTGCGTTGGAGACTGATCCAAGAAAGCATTGCTACAATTTATATCAAAGAGTGTTTCACCTATGTTGTCTTCTAGGCGTTTTATGGTTTCATGTCTTACATTTAGGTCATCAAACCAAACAGCTACCCTATATACTTTGATCAGAGCATTTAGTCCACTGACATTTAAAATTAATGATAGATGTGTACTTATTGCCATTTTATTCCTGTTTTACAATTGTTTTTGTAGTTTTTCTTTGTTAAGTTCTTCTTTTTGTTTTTCCATTTGTAGTTTGATGGTTTTCTTTTGAAGTATGCTTGAGTTCCTTTCTTCATTATACACTTGCCTTTCCTGTTGGGATTTTTCCCTTTCCTATGAGTTCTTGCCTCATTTTCATTTAGATAGGACCCTCAACATTGCTTTTAGGATAGGTTTAGGATTGCTTCTTGTACCTGGATATCTGTTTACAACTTTGATTTGGGAAATTTTTAGTCATAATTTCTTCATAAATATTTTTGATCCCTTTCTCTGTCTCTTCTCCCTCTGTAACCCTTATTACTCATATGTTTGCACAGTTTATATTATCCTACAGATCTTATATATTGCTTTAGGTTTGTTTCTTTTTGTCTATTCTGATTGTGTGATTTCCATTATTCTACCCTTCAGATCAGTCATATGTTCTGTGTTGTTTAGTTAGCTTGCTTACTTAGTTGCTCAGTTGAATCTGACTCATTGAAACTCCAGGGACTGTAGCCCGCCAGGCTCCTCTGTGCACGGGACTTTTCAGGCAAGAATACTGGAGTGGGTTGCCGTTTCCTTTCTTCAGGGGATCTTTCTGACCCAAAGATTGAACCCATGTCTCTGTGTCTCCTGCATTGCAGACAGATTCTCATTGCTTTTAGATTGCCTTTTACGTTAGAAATTGAATTATCTATTTTTTGATTGGGCCGTCTTCATAGTTTATAGTTCCTTGTTAAAATGATCTGTGTTTATATCAATGCTCTTGCCTAATTCAGTTAGCATTCTTATTATCATTTTCTAAAAATTAAATATCTGGTAGACTAGCTAATTATCTCTGTTTCATTATTTCTTTTTTTCCAGATTAACTCTTGCTCTTTCAATTGGGAGTAGTTCCTCTGCATTTTTATAAACTTCCTCTGTCTCTATCAATTTAGGTAAAACAGTTACTATTTTGGTTTTGAAGAGGTTTTTTATGTTTTATCGGGACCATCCCAAGGTAGACTGCATGTGCCAGTATCTTTGGTTCAAGGGCTGGATGGGATGTGGATGCAGCCATGTCTTTCCACTATCATCTTGAGAGGGAGTATGGTTTGTGTTGGAGTAGATAAAGTCTGCTCAGGGTGTGAGGCAGGACTTCCTTTCTACCCCATGGCTCTCTCCACCCTGTCAAAGGAAGATCTGATCCCCAGTTGCTAGAGCAGAAGCCCTGAGGAGCAGACTTGCACAGGTTCTGTCCCATTTAAGTGTGTGTTCTTCTTTCTCTTCACACTGGGGCCTTTGCAGGGGAATGCTAAAGGAAGTGAGGCTCACCTGCTTACAGAATAGTGTCTGTGTAGGCATCTGGGTGCCACTTAGGTGCAGAGCAATGTTGTGTCCTTTCCCTGTTGTTTGTCATCCCAGATTTAGTGCACGGGCAGGGTAGAGTGTTTGCCAGGCTTGAGTGAGGATTGTGGCTTGTTGGTCACACGGGCTTAAGTAACTGTGCTGCCACTTGGGGTTTGAGCTGCCTCTATGGTGCTGTTTGAGTATGTGCCAGTAATGGCTGCTGCTTTCCCACCAAGACCATACCTCAGGTCCCCTTTCAGCCTCCGTGTTGCTAGATCAAGTCTTTTCCCAGGATCTGGGTATCCCTAGATCCCACACTAAGCCCTGATGTGCAGTGAGTGAGACCAGGGTGTTCACCCAGTTCAGACTGGGGAGTGTGGAGACGCAGCAGCCACTTGTGCAGAGTACTCTCCACTCTGTCTGTTGGCAGGTTAGTGCCTGAACACTCTTGGCAAGTGGAGGCTAGACTTCTCCAGCCCTTTCCTCTGTTCCAGTAGTTCTCCCAGTACCCTGTATCCTAGTATCTCCTCTGTAGAACCCTAGATTTGGGATACCCAGTCTGTGGCTTGACCTACTCACTCCCCAAAGTGAGTAGGTCTACTCGTACCTTCTTCCTTGTTCCTCTTAGATCCCTCCCAGGGGCACAGTCTGGAAACAGTGCTTTTCTGCCCCATCCTACAAGTTATGTGGGAATCTTTCTTGCAGACTTGGTTGTATAGGACTTCTTCCAGTTCCTAGTTGTCCATGAGAATTGTTCCACATGAATAATTGATATATTCGTGGTGGGAGGTGAGCTCACATCCTCTTATTCCACCATCTCGATCCCCCTTTTGCAAAATCCTTTACTTTTGACCTTAACAAATTTAGTGAAACTCTATCCTAGGATATAATTCACCCCACTCCACTGCCAATCACATTTTATCTTGTTGGGGCCCTGCATATACTCCGTTTACTCAGTATTAGAGTGAAGGAAGGGTAGAATGAACTGTCATCCTCAGAGGTTGGGACCACATAGATCTTATTTCATAATTCTATTATGAACTGAGGTAACAGTGTGAAAAGAACTGCGTTTAAAAGAATCATAATAGATAGAAGCAAGAAAAGAGGACTGGCAGAGGCCACCTCCACCCAGTGCAGATACAGTGACTCTGGGAATTCTGCCTTATGGTGGGAGAATATTCATTCTCCATTCTCTCTGCTCAATTTTCCTTCCTTCCTTCCACAACCATGTATCTCTATCACTTACCATTTCAGAACTTTCTGAGTAGCGTCTTATGTAATGAAATAGCATATTATAAAAACCAAGGCATCTCTGGCATAACTGGGCATTCTCAGATAACCTCGTTTTTCCATATGGCTACTTTCAGGATGTTCTACTATCAAGCAACTACAAGATTAAATACCTACCATCCTATGCCCACCTCTGAAGCACTAAAGTATAATCTAGATTTTATGGAAGGTGTTATTAGAAGACTAGGAGGAAGGTAACCTGAACTCACAGTAGCAAAATTCATTGTCTTTCTTAATCAACTTGCCTCCCAATAGTCCTCCAATCATATCCTCACTTGTAATCCTTTCTCCCTTGCAATCACTCTTTGCCATGACACCCTACACAGCTCCACTCACCATAGTTCCTTTGCATTATTCAAATATATTCCCTAATAGACCAAACCCAGACCACCTTATTGTTCCCCAATATTTCTGTGCCCCCCCAAAGGCCTTCATTCATCTCAACATTGAATTTTAATGATTAGATTCAATATCATAATTTGCTTTAAAATAGCAAGAAGGAACCCATTCTTTTAAGACTGCTTCTGATTTATGATGTTATTAAAAAAAAAAAAAGTGGTGATGCTTTCTGCATCTGTAAACTAAGAATGTAAATTATGGTACTTTTCAGTGGCTCCTCAGATTTCACTAGCTAAACATTTTGTGTTCCCAAGGCTGGAGTTTCCCCTGGAGGTAAATAGAATATACAAAATGACAGTTGATGATCCAGATTAAAACTCTAGATGGTTTTAACCCTTTGTGGTACATTTTGCAAAAATCAAGTGCCTTCTGTTTCCTAAATTAATACGAAAACATATTTCACAACACTGAGAGTTATGGCTTCTTTTTAAAAACCAAAAAGGCACTGGTACATATTCCATACACCAACACTCACCAGGGTTTGAGAAGGCGCTGCCATATTTCTCGTGTGTATCTGATCTCTCAACCTCACTTCTCTTTACTGTTTTCTACCTGGTCCCTTTGATAGCTTACTGTGAACATTGTCAGATTCATGATCTCCAAAGAAGAAGATTTAGCTTCAGGACCAGGGACCAGGCTTGGTCACTCAAGAGCTTTTTATAGCACAGTTTTATGAAAAAAGTATGAAAGGGACAGAGAAAGCTTCTGACACAGACATTAGAAGGGAGACGGAGAGTGCCTCCTTCACTAGTGTTAGCAAGGGAGTTATATACTTAAGTGTTATTAAGATAAATCAAAGAAGGTCTCAAGGTTTTAAAGATCTTACTAGACCCACTCTCGTAATTTACGTTTTAAGATAACAGAATTAGCCAGCAGGTTTTCAGGAAGGAGAAACTGTCCTCAGGCGGGATACCTTGTTGTTATATAATCCTTAGTACAGAGTTTAAACTGAGTTGTTTGTTGTGTAACCATCAGTTTAGGGCTAAAAGAAAAAAATGTTTTATGTGACTAAGACTAAGGAATGTAAAGGAAAAAAAGACGTTTGTCCTTTCCTTCTTCTTGAGAATTCCAGACCCCTGTCTCCTCCTTGAGAGCCCCAGACCCCTTTCTCCTCCTCAGGAGCCCCGGACTTCTTATCAACCTGCCTAGGAATTGACTGACTCACCTTTCACTTGCTTTCATTGTTGGACTTGCTCCTACAGCCATTTACATTTACAACCCTAGCTTAGAAATAGAAGTTAATATCAGATTAGCAAAAACATTAGCAGGGATCTCTGCTCAATGTTATGTGACAGCCTGGATGGGAGGGGAGTTTGGGGGAGAATGGATACATGTATATGTATGGTTGAGTTACTCTACTGCACACCTGAAACTATTAATAGCACAACTTTGTTAATCAGCTATATTCCAATATAAAATAAAAAGTTTAAAAAAAAATTAGAGAACCACTTACCATTAGATTGCTGACAAAGATTCGTCTAGTTGAAGCTATGGTTTTTCCGGTAGTCATGTATGGATGTGAGAGTTGATCTATAAAGAAAGCTGAGTGCTGAAGAATTGATGCCTTTGAACTGTGGTGTTGGAGAAAACTCTTGAGAGTCTCTTGGATTGCAAGGAGATCCAACCAGTCCATCCTAAAGGAAATCAGTCCTGAATATTAATTGGAAGGACTGATGTTGAAGCTGAAACCAATACTTTGGCCACCTGATACAAAGAACTGAATCACTGGGAAAGATTGAAGGCAGGAGGAGAAGGAGATGACAGAGGGTGAGATGGTTGGATAGCATCACCAACTCAATGGACATGAGTTTGAGCAAGCTCCAGAAGTTGGTGATGGACAGGGAAGCCTGGCATGCTGCAGTCCATGGGGTCACAAATAGTTAGACACGACTGAGCGACTGAACGAAACTACCATTAGATTATGAAAACTCCATAAAGGGGTATTTATGAAGGAATGCCATATATTAGGTTGTCTTGTCTTATGTTAGTCACTCAGTCCTGTTTTACTCTTTGCTATCCCATAGACTGTAGCCTGCCAAGCTCTTCTGTCCATAGAATTCTCCAGGCAAGAATACTGGGTTGTCATTCCCTTCTCCAGGGGATCTTCCCAACCTAGTCATCATACCCAGTCTCCTGCATTGCAATAGGATGGTACAAAAATAATTTCAGTTTCAGACCCTGAATTTTAAATCGTTATAACTAGACTCAAGCACATCTTTACTAATTAAAACAGGAGCCATTACAATCAACACATTTTGTCAACAAGAAATAAGCTTGTTTATTCCTATAACATAAAAATCCATTCCTCCAGATTCTACAATCTCTTGGAAAGCATTTTCTGCTTCCTGCTGGAGGTGGAAGTGTTTTCCCAATGCTTGAAGAAGTGGTAGTCAGTTGACGAGAGGTCAGGTGAATATGGTGGATGAGGTAAAACTTCATAGCCCAAATTTGTTCAACTTTTGAAGCATTGGTTGTGAGACATATGGTTGGGCATTGTCATGAAAGAGTTGGGCCCATTCTGTTGACCAGTGCTGGCTGCAGATGTTGCAGTTTTCAGGGCATCTCATTGATTGCTAAGTATACTTCTCAGGTGTAATGATTTTGCTGGGATTCAGAAAGCTATAGTGATCAGACTGGCAGCAGACCACCAAACAGTGACCATGACCTTTTTTAGGTGCAAGTTTGGCTTTGGGAAGTGTTTTGGAGTTTCTTCTCGGTCCAAGCACTGAGCTGGTAGTCACCAGTTGTCACATAAAATCCACTTCTTATTGCACATCACAATCCGATCAAGAAATGGTTCATTGTTGTTGCATAGAATAAGAGATGACCCTTCAAAATGAAGGGACTTCCCTGGTGGCTCAGACAGTAAAGTGTCTGCCTACAATGTGGGAGACCCAGGTTCGATGCCTAGGTTGGGAAGATCCTCTGGAGAAGGAAATGGCAACCCACTCCAGTACTGTTGACTGGAAAATCCCATGGACAGAGGAGCCTGGTAGGCTACAGTCCATGGGGTTGCAAAGAGTCAGACATGACTGAGTGACTAAACTTTCACTTTTACTTCAAAATGATGATTTTTTCAATTTTTGGTCAGCTTGTGAGGCACCCACTTATCAAGATTTTTACCTTTCCAGTTTGCTTCAAATGCCAAATTACCATAGAATGTAAACCTTGAGTTCTTTGGCAACTTCTCGGGTGGTTATAAGAGGTTCAGATTTGATGATTGCTCTCAACTGCTAGGTGTCAAATTCCAGTGGCCGCCACTATGCTCCTTACCTTCAAGGATCTTGTCTCCTTTGTAAAACTTCTTGAATCACCATTGCACTGTACAGTTATAGCCATTTCTGGGCCAAATGCATTGTTGATAGTGTGAATTGTCTCAGCAGCTTTACAACCTATTTTGAACTTAAGAAAATCACTCAGATTTGCATTTTGTTTAACATCATTTCCAGAGTCTAAAATACATATAAAATAAATAAGTAATAAGTCATTAGCAAAAAACATAAAGCTTGCACATTAAAATGATGTGTAACATAATCACATTTATTTAAGAATGTATTCCAATATCAAATGGCAGATTTCAGCAATGTAAACTGCAATTACTTTTGCACCAAAATAATATTTACACAGAAATAGACCCATGTTCCCATGAAAATTTAAGGCAAATGATACATGGTATATAAAAATATGTTAATATATTTTAAAGCAATGGTACATTGCTACCTTAAATTGAATGTTATTTTACTTTAAATAAAAACATTATATGAAATAATAAATGACTCACAAATTTAAAATTTGTTTGGGTAAAACATGAATGAACTCCATAAAATGTAAAGTAATACACAGGACTCTGAATATTTTAAAAGTTTTATTTAACCAAAGATACACTTATTTTTCCTCAAGTTCAAAATATTTCTACTAATTAACATTTTTAATCAAAAAGGATTATTTAGAGGGTTGCTGCTGCTGCTGCTGCTGTTGCTTCAGTTGTGTCCGACTCTGCGACCCCAAAGACGGCAGCCCACCAGGCTCCCCAGTCCCTGGGATTCTCCAGGCAAGAACACTGGAGTGGGTTGCCATTTCCTTCTCCAATGCATGAAAGTGAAAAGTGAAAGTGAAGTCGCTCAGTTGTGTCCAACTCTTAGCGACCCCATGGACTGCAGCCTACCAGGCTCCTCCGTCCATGGGATTTTCCAGGCAAGAGTACTGGAGTGGGTTGCCATTGCCTTCTCCGATTTAGAGGGTTACAATAAAAACTTTAAATTATTAGGCCTAGAGATCTATGTTGCTGCATTTCATGGATGTTCTCATAATAAAATGCTTTAAAAGATAATTGTATGCTTCCCCTTCAAGAGATAGACATGTGTGTATTGCAACTACATACAATCCCAAATTTCTTATTATAGAAAAAAAATCAACAATGACTTAGGTTATTTAAGATAATATATGGCTATTTATTTAGTCAATAATATTATAAAAACTGCTTTACTATAAAAGATCAAAGGCAAAAACCTTTTTAAAAAATGAGTATGCAAGAAGTGGAGAAAGTGCTAGTAAAATCAGTTAGGCTGCCCTCTTCTGTGGCTCCAACATGTGTCTAGACTAATTATCTGTAAAATATAACCCACTCTGGCCAGTCATGCCTGCTGTAATTGTGCATGTTATGCTTCTAAAAAAATAACACTAACCTTTGCAATTTCCTTTAAAATTAAAACAGCAGTTAACTTTCTTTCAGTTCAACTAAAGGTTTATGCCCTGGATTTTTCAGAACTGGTTCTGAATACTAAAATGTAAATCAATGAGGGCTTTTTCCAAGAAAAACTGTCCAGTGAAATGTTATTTATCATTTGGGATTTATCTAAACAAGTGCCTCATCCACATTACAACCAGAAGCGCATGTGACTCTGTGGCTTTCTGTTTTGCCTCTTTAATTTTTGTTTCATGAATTCAAATGCTTTGTTTTACAACTGAGCAAACAGAGTATTAGGAGTAGATAGAAGGAAGAAGCAGGGAACACAAGTCTAGGTCTAGGCAATAACAACATTCTCCTCTCTTCAAATTAATATTTGTCTATTCAGTTCTAATAGCTTCTGATTATATAGGCTGAGATCTCACTGTCTCACATAGGGTTGTATTGGTTTTGAAAGAAAATCGTGTGATTGAAAAATGCTTTCCATTTTGTATTCCACCCTTACTCACTTTATTATCCAGAATATGAAGCAGTCTTTTTCATAGGAAAACAAAAAACTCAGTCCAAATATTGCTTCTAATACCCTCATCTCCTTTTTCCTTCAAGCAAGGAATCAACAAAGAAATAAAATTATTTGGCTTTTTGTTTGTTTGTTTGTAGCCAAAGGACTGAAATAAAAATGAAGCTGCATGATATTTGCTCACCAAAAGCGTTGGCTTTATATTTCACATTGAAAATTGGTCTCATGTTTTAGATATAAAAAGAATGTGCTATATTTTTATCTCAGTTCTCTTGTTCCACTCACTGAACAATAGCATCAAAAGTTTGCCTCAATGTGTCAAAAAATTACTTTTATTTTAGTTTAAAACCAGTAAATTGTAAGACATAATGTTTCATAATTCTCTGAATTTTGAGATCTGAAAAAGCCATGACTTATTTGTATTATTTTTTTCATGTAGCTGAGGTAAGATACTGAAGGAAATCAGAATGTGTCACCTCAAAATATGCTACTTTGGTACATTGATTATTTTGAATTAAAGGCACTTATGAAACAGCAGGTTCAGGAAGTTCACTCTGACCCTCATTTTTCTTCCTAAAATCAATCAGGAAATAATATTCCCATGTGAAATGCACACTCCCTGTATCAGGAGAAAAGGAAACACTCTTAGTAGCCAAGAGGGAACACCAGAGGAAACAGCAGACAAATGTTACTCTGTTAGTTTCTTCCCATATTTTTATCCAAAGGTTGCCATCCTTGGAAGCCTAAAACTGCTTTCATTTGTCTTATCATGTTTTTTTTACAAATTGATTGTTTTTTGTTGAAGTTTCTATATAAGCTGCAATTATAAGTGTCATTTTGAGTTAATCTCGATTTCAGTTTCTCTCATGGGATGTGTGCCTCAGGGATTAATGACTTTCTTGTTTGTTTTTGTTGTTAATTTTTCTTTTTGTTACAGGAACCTCAGAATAGTAGGAGGAAAATTACTTTTTCTCCCCTATGTATTGAAATAGTTCTGTTGGATCCTATTTTAGCCAATTTGTTAGATAATCCCATTCACTCTGATGCATCTGGATTCCCTTTAAATAGAAACATTGTTAGAGATGGAAGAGGCTGACCTAAATACTCCTATAGTGATTGAAGAAACTGACTAATTCCAAATATATTGTAGTTTTTCCATTAAACTCCATTCACTTTGTGATCCTTTCAATTTCCACCTTGCTCCAACCCCCCAATCTCCTATTTATTCATCATCTGTTCTCTCACTGAATCATCAAATAAAGAAATTCAAAATAATTCTTAGCAACCAATCTGAACACATTTCAATGGCTTCTGCCACATGAAATATAGTTCCACAACTGAGAAACTCCACAATAACCACATTTAATTTGGAGATTAGGTAGGAATGGACAAATAATGTGTTCACATCTCCATGCTGGATTTTTCACTTTATTGAATATGTCCTCACAAGGTCAGTCAAGCAGTGTTAGCTGAACCTTTGTCTCATATACAAGCCTGATCCACTAAGGGCAGCTTCTAATGAATAGTAATACTCAAAACAACACCTGGCATCCTTTTTCACAATGTTCAAACCATTTCTTTAAATATAGTTAGTATCTCCCTGTTTTCCAATAGATATTGAATGTTTCAGTTCAGTTCAGTTCAGTCACTCAATTGTGTCCGACTCTTTGCGACCCCATGGACTGCAGCATGCCAGGCCTCCCTGCCCATCACTGACTCCCAGAGAATCTCAAACTCATCTCCATTGAGTTGGTGATGCCATCCAACCATCTCATCCTTTGTCATCCCCTTCTCCTCCCACCTTCAACTTTTGCAGCATCAGGGTCTTTTCTAACGGGTCAACTCTTCACATCAGGTGGCCAAAGTATTGGAGTTTTAACTTCAGCATCAGTCCTTCCAGTGAACATTCAGGACTGATTTCCTTTAGGATGGACTGGTTTGGTCTCCTTGCAGTCCAAGGGACTCTTAAGAGTCTTCTCCAATACCACAGTTCAAAACAAGTGTGTAATTGATTTTGTAGGCAGCAAATATTACTGAGTGCATGACTGTTGAAATGTCATACCTCCTTGTACCTATTTTATCAAGGGCTGACATAAGCACTGAGTAGTACAGAATATGATCATGTTTGTTAACAAGGTAACCTAACGCCAGATTTTAGTTAGCATGTCATTTTTCAGGTCGTAATATTCTTTCTCTGAATGGTTGGTTGATTTGCTATAGGTGTAACTATTTTGATACAAAGCTCACCCTTGATCTAGCGGATTTTCCCCTTGAAAGACTAGAATTCCACCTTTCACTTGAAGACTATGATTTTTAAAAGGGGACAAATATTTACATTCATTCAGTTAATATGTTTTAGACAGAGCTATATGGATTTCCAAAGCCTTCAAGAGTTGAAAAACTGTATTAATCTGTGCCCCAAATCTATGAGCTGACTTCATGTAGAGCCATATGAATCATATCAAATATATTTTTGCTTGAATGTTTTAAATTGTTATTGTGTGCTTCAAAAATTCCATGCTGTGTTTCATTCAACTGTACATCCTCAAGTTAGATATCGTCACTCCCAAAGCAATCGCCTTGCATTACTATTTGTCTGAAACTGTTAACATGGTCATCATCTTCCTGATTTTGGGTGGATTGAAGAAAAGCATGCCCAAAGAGTCTGGGACACATATCCATTTTTTCAGGGTGAAGCAAAAACAGAAAATGAAATATTTACTTTTTTTCTTTTGTTTTTGGTCAGAGAGAATGCTAGTTTTTTATTTCACTTCTGTATCAAAGTTTCAGAAATTATTTTTTCAGTGTTAAATATTTTTATTCTAACTAATGAAAAATAAATTACAATAAAATGTGTATACGAGATAGCTATTCATCTAAATTACATAGATTTTTTTAAGTGTTTGCATTTATGCTCTTCAATAGTAAATAGGGCCTGATTTGATAGTATTCATTTATAATTTCTGAATGATATTTGATACATAATTGCTTCACTGATTCATATACAGGAAAAATTGTCTTCCACTGAGGAAAATTTTATTTTTAAGATTTTTTTACATAAATATATTTCCTAAAATCTTTGTGCCTAATCAGAAAGTTCAAGCCACATCTCTCATTCATCACCTCTCCCTTCCCCTGCCCTCTCTTTTGCTCATGTACTCCTATTACTTCACCGTAGTCTTTAGAAAAGCTATAATGTGAAACACTATGTTCCTTATTGAGGGAGCACAAATAATCTATGGTTTTAAATACAGTGGTGGTCTTATGACTATATCTTTATAACAAGAAGTTGACTAAATCAAGTACTGTGACATAGACTGACCTTCTCTTTCAATCTGCAACCCAACGTTATTAAGAAGGTTTTTTCCTAATAATTATTGCAAATGGAGTCACTTGTAGTAGTTAATTAACAGGTGTGTAAAAGGCTGTGTGATGTTAAAAAAAAAAACTAAACTGAATTTTAAATCTTCAAATACTAATGTCAGATTTCTGATAAATAGGATTAAAATCAGTTCAATCTAAAGTCATCTAGATTACTAATATTGATAACAGATGGATGGATATTTGAAAATAATACACTCTGCAGTTTAAAAACAGAAGTGATTTGCTTACTTTTTTTTTGAGAAATTAATATTATAGAGGGTGTGTTTAAATTCAACTCTTTTTCCCATGCCTAATTTTTCTTTTTTTAACATCAATAACTCACAAATTTATTTACTTATTTCAAACTTTGTATTTATAAAAGAAACCCCTGATTTTATTCAGTAATTCTTTTCTTTATTGTACTTTTATCATGGCTAATTTTTTGCATTAATTTTTTTGAACATTTTCATTAACATTCAATGTTTCAAAAGATTACAATGGAAAAAAAAATGACTTTGAATGGTAACAATATGGACAGATGAGAAACCCTGCAGTTACCCAAATATACCACTTTCCAGCTGTACAATGGCAATGTAATCTTCTGCCAAAAATTTTGGTATTTGTATAGAAACAACTTGGTGATCACCTTCTTTATAGAAGATCTTATAAGACACTTTGCTGTACGTAGACACTTACATAAAACATTGACTTGAAATGTAACTTAAACACACATAACTAGCAGCTGCTTGTTTTTCCTTAAAGGAAAACAAGATAACAACAGGAAATCTAAAACTTTCAAAAGTAACTATTAACACATTAACTGCATTTTTTCATCCTTCATTAAATTTTATCCATTGAAAACTGAACATTTACTTTTGAAAACCTTTATTTTAAGGAATTCAAAGACTTAATGGAAGTTTATCTAGGAATAGTCCAATTCATAGGGTAAGAAAAAATACCACAGAATGCGTGTGATTACTATTTCTGAGGCAGATGAATGGCTACAATTTCAGAATATTAACAGTCCCTGAACTTGAACCTCAAGTAATTCCAGAAAGAATAAGTGCATAGTGTTGGGAGTATATCTTCCTTAGACCCTTTTGAGTAGAGCTCAGTTTCTCAGCCTTATCCCTGCTAGTATTTGGAACCTTTCTGTGCACTATAGGATGTTTAGTAGAATCCCTGCCATCTGTCCAGTGGCACCTGCCATCCATATTTGTGACAACCAACAGTGTATCCAGATATTGTCAATGTCCTCTGGTAGAGAAGGGCAAATCTGCCCCAGTTGAGAACCACAGACCTAAAAGGGGAAAAAGTAACAGCCATTAAAAAATAAAACATAAAAACCTAGGAATTTTAGTGATAATATTGCCCTACTTTAGGTTCTCTTCAAAGGCAACTCTGATATAAGGATTTGATAACATGCAAATCCTTCTCCATGTTTTGGGGAAGAAGTCCCAGAAAGTACCAAAAGAGGAAGAAAGAAAGTGAGACAGTGGAGGTAAGAAGGAGTAGAGGTTAATGAACAGATTACTGCTGTATGTCACTGGGGCTTAATCCTGCCAGAACCCCTGAGACATGGGGAAGAACATGCCTGTTTCATTCCCCTGGAAGTGAGGGACATGAGGGTTAGAGTCACCAGCTTCCCTCCCTAGTTGCTTAAAACCACTCCTGAGGTTGTTGATTCTCTGGCGTTTAATGCCTGCCTAGTGGGAGAAGCTGGGCATTACCTGTGGCCAAAGAAAGCCCCCAGGGAGAATGACAGGTGTTTATAGCAGGAAGCTTTTGGTATTTATAGCATTGGTTCTCAAAGTATGGTCCCTGCACCACGAATATCATAATTATCTGAGAACTTATTGTGTGGATGCATGTTAAGTTGCTTCAGTCGTGTTTGACTCTTGGCTGTAGCCTACTAGGCTCCTCTGTCCATGGGATTCTCTAGACAAGTGGGTCGCCATGTCCTCCTCCAGGCATCTTCCTGACCTTTGGATGGAACTACATCTCTTATGTCTCCTGCATTGGCAAGTGGGTTCTTTACCACTAGCACAGCCTGGCATGCAGATTCTCAAGCAGCACCCAAGACCTAGAGCAAGAATGCTAGGGTTGTGGTCCAGCGTTCTGTATTTTACCAAGTACTCCAGATAATTCCAGTGCCACTCAATGTGTTAGATGCTGGTCTAGGGAGAAGTTCTCAACCAAGGGAAATTTTATTCACCAGGGGTCATTTGTCAATGTCTGCAGACATTGCTGGTTGTCATAACTTGGAAAGGAAGGGTAGTACTAATTAGCAGGTAAGGTCTGGAATTCTGTGAAACACTCTACAATGAAGAAGACAGCTCCACAATAAAGGTTAAATTGCATAAAAATGTCAAATAGCTCCAAGGCTTTGAAAATTTGGTTTAGGTGAACTAGCAATGATGAAAAAATAAGGGCAGGGCATCAACAGTAGCTCCCATATTATGAGCGTCGCTTTTTTGTGTGTTTGTCTAATTCTCTTCCAAGTGCTGTTGTGTTTTCAACATTGCCAACATCAGAAACAACCAGTTAATCCATCCAGATTACATGCATATACTGTTGTTTGCTTTATGTCTTTTCACTCTGATAAGACAGTTGCACTCAGTAAGCTTCCTTTTCACTGCTCTTAGACTACTGTCCTTGGAATGTCCTTTTCTCTTAAGGGAGACAACATGCTCTTGCAGAAATCCCTATCTTTCTTTGCTGTATACAGCTAAAATTGCTGTCACCATCCTGGTGCCTCCTGTCATGTTTTATCTAGTGATTTCTAACATAAGGGCTCCCTTCAGGAACACAAGTCCCCTTCCCTGTGAGCAGAATGCTGTCTAATCATCAGTCCTCACAGTTTCCAGCTCTTCTAAACCTCAGAAAAGGTATAAACATTAATACTTCCTCTCTGATTTTAGTTCCTCATTTTCAGGCAAATGAAGCTGCTACTGAGATACTGTGATATCGTCCAACTTTATAACAAGGCATCTTAAATACAATCATAGTTTCTCATGTCCCTTGGAAGTTACTTCAGGGTAGCATGTTCGTTTAGAATGCATAGATTCCCACATGGTAATGTAGTGTCTTCACTGTTGCTGTAAACACCAGTAGTCAACATTCATTCCATTTCAAGCAGGGTGTGCTAAGTATGTTACAAACTATGGTAGACAGATTTGTAACCCCCACAACTGCCCCTGGTGTTACCTCCGTGAATGTGTACATGGCACAGTATCGTTGGCAGATGTAATGAACGCTACTGCTCAGTTGACCTTAAAACAGCTATGGTAGCCTGAATTATCCAGAGGACACCAATATAATCACATGAGCATTAACTAGTAGAACTGAAAGAGGAAGTCAGGGAGAGTCTGCAGAAGGGGAAGTCAGAGAGATGTTAAGCACAGGAAAGGTTCCATGTGCTCCTTCTAGCTTTTAAGATAAATGGGGCACAATCCAGGGAATGAAGGTGTCGTTGCTCCTGTTAAAAAATTCATTTCACTTAGTACAAGATAACAGTATTGGTACAATAGTAGGTTTTATGGATATGGGTCTTCTTTCATTCTTTCTCTAGATTCTTTCACATAGAACACTAGATTAATTCTTTTGAAGCAACTGATTCTCTCAAGTCAACATTAAAGACCTCCCCACAAAGATATTTTAAAAAGTGAAGCATTTGCTCTGATGTTATGCAATGTTGAAGGATCTTTTTCTTCATTTCTCAGGTTCTTATTTAAATTGTCAGTTTGCACAGTGGATATCCTAAGGCCTTTTGTATAAATACAAGTGTACTTAATTCAGCAGGAGAAATGTGAGAGTGAACACATTAAGTGCTACACATTTTTATTTCACATGTAATGCCTAGAGAAAAGGAAAGGCTACCGAAAGAGGTTGAAAAATGAAGATGAATAAAGAAAATATGTTCAAGACAGAATAAGAGTCTGGGACCAGCTGCTGCTGAACAAACATTTATTGTTTCCATCCATCTGAGGTTTTGTAGAAAATAGAAAGACACCAAACAGGAAATGCATATCTGATAATCAAATATGCAAAGCTTCTGACTCCTGAGGATAATTCTTTCCCAGGGAAACACTTGAATCTATTTAAGTAACATAAATAACTCAAAGCTTATATTGGGATAAAAGGAACAGAGCTCAGATCTCTACACAAGCAGACCAAGAAATAAACTCCATGTTATTTTGGCAAGGACACTCACTAGTAACCTCAGGATTTTTCTAGTTTGTCTTAAGCTTGAGGGTTTGAATTATTTTGCTGGTAAGTTGAGTGGTTTGGAGATCTGACCCTTTTAAAGAGTCTGTCCTGCCACCTCCTTGACCTACGCCATCTTCATCTCCCACCTGGATCAGTTCAGAGCCCACACATATATCTCCTGCTTCCACACTTGACTCTGTAAACTGGCTGCAACATACTAGCCAGAACAATCCATTTAAAATGAAAGCATATTGGTCCATTCCTCTCACCCACTGGATCCCCATTTCATTCAAAAGCAATGTCTAGGTCTTCAAACACACAAGTCTGCCCCACCTCCTACACCCATTGCCTCCTTGACCTCAGTCCTTACAGTTCTCTCTTTAGTCTCACTCTACTCCAGACCCCTCCGTCTCTTAGTTGTTCTTCAAACAAGTCAGGGAAGCTTCTGCTTAAGGTTTTCTTACTTCCTGTGCAACTCTTCCTCTACCTGCCTGATTCTTTGTTCAAATGTTCAAATTTCTTAAAGCAACCTGACCTCACACTCACACTGACAAACACAACCTACCATATTACACCTGATTCCTCTTATGCTGCTTTAGTTCTTATTTTGCCTCATACTATTCATCAACTTCTACCATACCATATAATTCACTTAGATTTTTTGTTAGTTGTCTCACTTCTTCCTCTAGAATTGAAAGTCTAAGAGGAGAAGGTCTTTGCAAATACATAGAAGAGTGCTCTCCAATATAAATGTGGGAGCCACATGTGTAATTTAAAGTTTTCTGGAAGCTTCATTTAAAAAGTAGAAGGCAGCAGGTAAACTAAATGTAAAATGTATTTATTATGTGTAAAAACATAATGTGGCTCTCAAATATGATTTCCACATGTGGCACTGGCCACATTTCAAGTGCTCAACAGCTGCACATGGCTATTGACAAGGGTACTGGATAGTCCGAATTGGGAACAATCCTGATACATACTTACTTCTGAATATGTTGATTCAATCTGTTGGGGTGTGTGTGGGGGAATGAATATATGAGATTCTGAGTGTCCTGTGTGAAGTTATCTGTACTGTGACAATTGACCCCTGTTCTGTCCTTGTCTTAGTCCACCTCTCAGAATGACAGACTCAGTACTCTCTTCTGTAGTCCATCATTGGTCACACTGTGCTTGTAAGTTACTGCAAGAGGTTTCCCTTCTAAGTCCCCCCAAATTACTAAATTCTCTAACTTTATTTTCCAAGATATATCAGCAACAGTTGCTCCATCTGTGCCCTACCCATATTCTTGACGCTTAGTACCTATAAGAACCTATTTTCTCCTAACTGTAAAATCCTACATTTCTTTCCCTGAGGATACTTTCTTTCCACTGGAGGGCATCTTGCTACAATAAACCATATGCTGAAAGTGTTGCAGATCTGATCCCCCACTGAAAGCATCTTCAATCAATGACTCATGAGATCTGGTGTACATACTTACGAGTATTTGTGGATAAATCCTTGCCCACTGGGCGGTATAACTTTAGCTGTGTGTTTCATCCTGTCTCAGAATTTCCACAGAAGTGTCAAGTTCCAATTACTCATGTGATAGATGATTTGAAATGCAACCTTTATTGGTTGTCTTTCCTTCCCTTTCATACTTCTCCACTCTTTCAGCAGTTTCTAAAATCATCTCCCAGGAGTTCAAATCCTTGTCTTGCATTCAAATCCTTGTCTTACAATCTGCTATGAAGGAATCCTATCTAAGATATATCCTCTGAAAAAGGTCTCCATGAAATAGTGATACAAATGAAAATTATTCTAGTGCCCTAGAAATAAACATTGAATTCAAGGAATAAACTTAAGAATGGGATAAAATCTATGTTTGATACACTGATCATGTCTTCTGATTAAGAATAGCAAGTACAGGTGGGAGAACAAGATGGTGGAGGAGTAGGTGAATGTGGAGTACATCTCTCTCCATGGATACATCAGGAATACACCTTGAGACACAGACGTGCATGCAGAACACCAGCTGAGTGTGGACAGGAGGACCTGACCAATGGAAAAGAATATATAGAACCACGCAAAACTCAGAAGGATGAAGGAACTAGGGGGAAAAACAGGAGTATTAGTAGGACTGGACCTACCCTCAGCGGGTGGGGGAAATGAAGCAGGGGTCTGATCCGCACAGCCGGGCAATTGTCTGAGTCAGAGGAGGAGCATATAAGGCTGAGAGTGAAACAGTTGATCTGTGGCAACTTAAATGGAATGAGAATCAGACAGTCCTTGAAGCAGCCATACATATGCCAGACAGGATCACTGGTCTCCTGCAAGGGCCAGTAGCTGGGAGCTGGAGTTTAGGGATTGTGGAGCAATCCCAGTGCAAGGACTGCTGTTGACTGCGGAGAAACGGATTGAGGGGATGTGAGGGAGGAGATCATGGTGGCAAATACCTGTGGAGGGAAGTCAAGCAGCCATGGAAGCAAGGCGATAGTGCTGAGTCACATGTAGGGGGTGGAGCCATCACCATAGACTCACTGTCTCCACAAACCAGCTTTGGTAGCTGAACAGTAGAGAGGCTGGCCCATCAAATGCCTGACACACTGAACTACAGAGTAGGACCCCACCCAGGGTGCCCCTTTAAGTGCCTGATACACCAATCTACAGAGTAGGACCCTAGGCAAGGGATCCGTCTGAGTGCCTGAACAGGCAGAGCTACGGAGAAAGACTGGCCAGAGGCCTTCTGATCGCCAGCTACTGGAGGCTCAAAAAAAGACTCTGAACTCGGAGAAGGCAATAGCAACCCACTCCAGTACTCTTGCCTGGCAAATCCCATGGACGGAGGAGCCCGGTGGGCTGCCGTCCATGGGGTCGCTAGGAGTCGGACACGACTGAGCGACTTCACTTTCACTTTTCACTTTCATGCGTTGGAGAAGGCAATGGCAACCCACTCCAGTGTTCTTGCCTGGAGAATCCCAGGGATGGGGGAGCCTGGTGGGCTGCCGTCTCTGGGGTCGCACAGAGTCGGACACGACTGAAGCGACTTAGCAGCAGCAGCAGCAGGGCCATAACTCCTGCTGTGGAGGCAGTGTGTGTCACTGAACACTTGGTGCTGCCAGGATCCCTGCAAGCCAAGCAGCTGCATCACCTTCATGCTCAACTCTCATGGGGCAGAGCTGCCACAGGCCCAAAAAAAGGGGGGGGGGGGGGAGGCAAAAAAAGGTCTTGTGTTTATGCATGCAGGGTGGCTTCGGTTCTGTCTAACTCTTTGCCACCCTGTAGACTGTGGCCTGCCAGGCTTCTCTGTCAGAGAAGGGGTTCTCCAGGCAAGAATACTGGAGCATATTAGCCAATACTGGGTGCCATACCCTTCTGGAACACTATATTTCCTGCTGCCCTAGCCACTAACCCCCCTGAGTACCTGGTCCTGCCAGAACCCCTGCAACCCAAGCAGCTGCACCACTTCCACACCTGGCCCTCACAGGGGCAAACGCAAGCCCTCCAGGGCAGCCTCAGGAGCAAACCCCAGTGGGTGACTCACATGCAGAGGTGGAAATAAAACCACGACTGAAATTCAGGGGCAGTGTGAATAAGGAAGAAGACCCAAAACCTTCCCACCAGCTGTACAACCTGCAGATTAAACCCACACGATCAACTAAGCAGACTCTGTGTCTATGGGATATATAAAAGGCCATTGAGAGCTCCCACAAAAGAAAACGCACTAGCTCTGATAGCTGTGGACATTGGTGGCAAGAACACGCAGGAGTAGGACCAGATTAGAATCTGAGCTGCCCCCACAGCAGATTCAGAGATCAGCACGGTGTTAGAGGACATCCTAGGGAGATAAGGTGGACTGTGATTCCCAGCACAGGAAAGGACTCTGACAACAGTGACTCAAGAAAAACATTTATTATTCTTATTTTTTGACTTGTTCTGTAGATTCTTTTGGATTTTCTTTCTTTTTTTTCCTTTTCTCCCCTCTCTGTTGTAGTTGTTGATTTTATTGTAACTAAGAAATCCAATTAAGTCTTTGAGCTTTTTTTTTTTTTTTTTTCTTGCTCAGTCACATTTTTTATTGTTGTCATAAACCTCTGTCTCTGCATTGGGCTTCTGCAGTTCTGTGGGGTTTTCCTTTTTTTTTTTTTCTCTTTCCTTTTCTCTCTTTTTTAATTTTAATTTTTAAACCTATTATTATTTTTTCTACGTTTATTCCTTTGTTTGCTTTTGCTACTGTTCTTTTCCCCTTGCAGTTAATCTTTAACATATATAAATCTTCTTTATCTACCTCTATTTAACTTTGCATATCTATTCTTTCTTTCTTTTCTTTCTCTCCTTTCCTCTCAACATATTTGTTAGTTTTATTTTCATTGCTTGATTCCCCACTTGGTACCTTGCTTTAGTTTTGTTTTCCAGTTTGTGCTTAACTTAGTTTTGTTCTTAATTGGTAAATAAATTTTTGACTTCCTTTGTTCACCAGATCAATCTACTGTACTTTATTTTTGTTGGACTGTTTTCACTTTGCCCATGGCTGTAAATGTATATCTGTATATTCCATTATTTTAACTATTATTTGCCTAATTTTGTAACTGCCATTTGTCTGGGGTTTGTCTTTGGTTTCTCATTTTGGGATATTTGTTTTACTCTCCCTTAATGTCATAACAAACCATTTGTGAAATCTTTGTTCCTGACCAGAGATCAAACCCTGAGCCTTTGGAGTGGGAGCACTGACACCAAGACCCTATACTACTAGAGAACTAACTCTCAGATCAGATCAGTCGCTCAGTCGTGTCCGACTCTTTGAGACGCCATGAATCGCAGCATGCCAGGCCTCCCTGTCCATCACCAACTCCCGGAGTTCACTCAGACTCACATCCATCGAGTCAGTGATGCCATCCAGCCATCTCATCCTCTGTCATCCCCTTCTCCTCCTGCCCCCAATCCCTCCCAGCATCAGAGTCTTTTCCAATGAGTCAACTCTTCACATGAGGTGGCCAAAGTACTGGAGTTTCAGCTTTAGCATCATTCCTTCCAAAGAAATTCCAGGGCTGATCTCCTTGAGAATGGACTGGTTGGATCTCCTTGCAGCCAAGGGACTCTCAAGAGTCTTCTCCAACACCCAGTTCAAAAGCATCAATTCTTCCTCGCTCAGCTTTCTTCACAGTCCAACTCTCACATCCATACATGACCACTGGAAAAACCATAGCCTTGACTAGATGGACCTTTGTTGGCAAAGTAATGTCTCTGCTTTTGAATATGCTATCTAGGTTGGTCATAACTTTCCTTCCAAGGAGTAAGTGTCTTTTAATTTCATGACTGCAATCACCATCTGCAGTGATTTTGGAGCCCCCCAAAATAAAGTCTGACACTGTTTCCACTGTTTCCCCATCTATTTCCCATGAAGTGGTGGGACCAGATGCCATAATCTTCATTTTCTGAATGTTGAGCTTTAAGCCAACTTTTTCACTCTCCACTTTCACTTTCATCAAGAGACTTTTTAGTTCCTCTTCACTTTCTGCCATAAGGGTGGTGTCATCTGCATATCTGAGGTTATTGATATTTCTCGTGGCAATCTTGATTCCAGCTTGTGCTTCTTCCAGCCCAGTGTTTCTCATGATGTACTCTGCAGTACATCATGAACGAACTCCTATGCAGGTTAGGAAGCAACAGTTATAACTGGACATGGAACAACAGACTGGTTCCAAATAGGAATTAACCCTAGGGAGTATCAAATAGTGAGAACTCACACAAAGGAAACCACTTGAATACAAGACCTGGCATCACCCAACCAACAGTAGCACCCTGTGCAGGATGCCTCATCTAAACAACAAACAAAACAAAAATACAAACCCAATCATCAGCAAACAGGAGTACCACCTCTCCCAGCCTTTCCCATCAGAGGAAAAACAATCAAACAAAAACTCAGCCCAATTCTCACACTATACAAAGCTCACAAAAACCACTGGACCAACCTTACCAGGGTAGAAATGACACGGAAGAAAGAATTCAACATTCTTCAAGGAAAGAATTCAATTTTCCTTGAAGCCTGGGAAAAGGAGACCTCAAACACAATAACTTTAAAAAAGAAAAAAAGGAAAGACAGAGAAATATTGCACAAACGAAGGAACGAACTAGAAACACAGAAGTACAAATAAATTAAGAGGAAATAGGAAAATTAACAGAAAAAGAATTCAGAATAATGATAGTAAAGATGATCAAAACCTTGAAAACAAAATAGAGAAAAAACAAGAATCAATTAACAAAGACCTAGAAGAATTCAAGAATAAGCATACAGAAACAAACAATACAGTTACTGAAATTAAAAATACTCTAGAAGGAATCGACAGAGGAATATCTGAGCAGAAGAACACATCAGTGAACTGGAAGATAAAATGGTGGAAATAACTTCTGAAGAGCAGAATAAAGTAAAATGGAAAAGAACTGAGGACAGTCTGAGAGACATCTGGGACCATATCAAATGCACCAACATTCGAATTATAGGGGTCCCAGAAGAAGGAGAGAAAAAGAAAGGGTATGAGAAAAATTTTTAAGAGATTATAGTTGAGAATTTCCCATAACCATGGAAAAGGAAATAGCCAATCAAGTCCAAGGGGCACAAAGAATCCCATACAGGATAAACACAAGGAGAAACATGCCAAGACACATACTAATCAAACCAACAAAGACTAAACACAAAGAAAGAATATTAAAACCAGCAAGGGAGAAGCAACCAGTAAAATACAAGGGAAATGCCACTACTTAACACTGATCTTTCACAGAAACTCTGCTGGCCAGAAGAGAATCACAGGATATATTTAAAATACTGAAAGGGGAAAACTTACAACCAAGATTAGTGTACCCAGCAAGGATCTCATTCAAAATTAATGGAGAAATAAAAAGATTTCTGACAAGCAAAAGTTAAAGTAATTCAGTACTACCAAACCAGTTCAGTTCAGTCGCTCAGTCCTGTCTGACTCTTTGTGACCCCACAAATCACAACACACCAGGCTTCCCTGTCGATCACCAACTCCCGGAGCTTACCCAAAACCATGTCCATCAGGTCGGTGATGCCATCCAGCCATCTCATCCTCTGTCATCCCCTTCTCCTCTTGCCCCCAATCCTTCACAGTATTAGGGTCTTTTCCAATGAGTCAACTTCACATCAGGTGGCCAAAGTATTGGAGTTTCAGCTTCAACATCAGTTCTTCCAATGAACACCCAGGACTGATCTCCTTTAGGATGAACTGGTTGGATCTTCTTGCCATCCAAGGGACTCTCAAGAGTCTTCTCCAACACCACAGTTCAAAAGCATCAATACTTCGGCGCTCAGCTTTCTTCACAGTCCAACTCACATCCATACATGACCACGGGAAAAACCACAGCCTTGACTAGATGGACCTTTGTTGGCAAAGTAATGTCTCTGCTTTTGAATATGCTATCTAGGTTGGTCATAAATTTCCTTTGAAGGAGTGTCTTTTAATTTCATGGCTGCAATCACCATCTGCAGTGATTTTGGAGCCCCCAAAATAAAGTCTGACACTGTTTCCCCACCTATTTGCCATGAAGTGATGGGACCAGATGCCATGATCTTCATTTTCTGAATGTTGAGCTTTAAGCCAACTTTTTCACTCTCCTCTTTCACTTTCATCAAGAGGCTTTTAGTTCCTCTTCACTTTCTGCCATAAGGGTGGTGTCATCTGCATATCTGAGGTGATTGATATCTCTCCCGGCAATC